>NW_028270152.1:54607365-56037425 GCF_037043375.1 Chiloscyllium plagiosum | reverse complement strand
ATTAATTTTGGTATTAAGTTATTGGTGGCAGGAGAGTTTAAGTCAAGGTAAGTAAAGATATAACTTCAGATTTACTGTTACTCATTGGATTGTTTGTTTATAACATCATGGAGTACAGTTCTGTACACTTGAATAGAAAGGGTATTACAGTTAAACACTACAGTTATACATTTTGAACTTCCACACCAACAGTTTTCACTTTAATATCAGAAATTTCTAAATCAAAAGAAATAGTATTGTTGGTGCCAATTCCGGTTAAAATAACTTTGACCTGGACAAAGTATTTTATGCAAATTAAAAGAATTGTTACTTTGACCTCAATCTGTTCGGAAAAAAACCATGTGGACCTCATTGCAATCAAGCAGTTATTACAAAATCACTTTCTTAAGCTAGCTAGTTCTGTTACATAAGCTCGGCTTTTCCATTTTGCAGTTTAAGTATGCAGTTAAAGTCTTGGATGACGGCACATCCCTCTGGCGATTTTCTGGAGTGGTGATCTGCTCATTTTGTGCAAGTAAGCTCTGAGGTGACTTGAACAGTGAATCATGTGCAAATGATGGGCAGAAGTTCTCACCACTTCCAGTTTTGAAGGTACTGGCAAGGTATTTAAAAGTCATGCAAGCCCCACTCCATTCACTGCAAGCTAGAGTCTCCACAACAGACACCACCATCCCTGGAGATATCTGCCAAGCATCAAAGACCGCTCTCCAGTTTGGATGATGCTTCTCTAGACAGTCTACTTCAGGGCATATGGGAAAGAAAGAATGTTCCCCTTCTCATCTGATGGGAGAAAACAGCCTTTCTCCCATCAGAGGTAATGGTTCACGTTGTATCTGACATCAATGCATAACGAGCAAGTGCAGGAAGCAGAAGAACGATCACCTGATCTCCCCAAGCATGTGTGTCCACCTTCTCACTGCAATCTCACATATATAACACCACTACACAGTCAGATTCTGTCCCTGTACAGTCATGCTTTATAAGCATGTCCACCTCACAAGACAAGGATGATGTGCCCTGAAGCACTCACACCCACTTTTATATTTCCAGACTTTTCAGTACTTCCCAGGCACTATGCTCCCAACTCACTCACTGGGGGATAATAACCATCTGGCAGGACTGTGCACGTTCACAGATGGCTCCTGTACATATTTCCATCACAATCAAGTTTTCTCTTTCTCTCATTACAGAACAAGCTGGTGCACAGCAGATTGGTGAAGGCCTTTTGGATCTCCGGATCCTTGTCACTATTCTAGGATGCTGCTGTCCAGCTGGTCAGTGAGGGCCAGGGCTTTGGGGAACTTTGGAATGGTAGAAGCCAATGAACAGCATTGTTATCTGCTTTTCTCAGAAATGCAGCCAGTATCTCTCATTCCTCCACAAATGGGTTTGTGGATCTTCAATTAACTCTCCTCTTTCACAGCTATAAGGGGAGGCAATAGCCTAGTGGTATTATCACTGAATTGTTAATCCAGAGGCCCAGGTAATGTTCTGAGGGTTCAAATCCTGCCGTGGCAGATGGTGGAATTTGAATTCAATTAAGAATCTATATGTTGACCATGAAACTGTTGTCAATTTTCGGAAGAAAAAAAACATTAAGTTCACAAATGGCCTTTAGGGAAGGAAACTGCCAACCTTACCTGGTCTGGCCTACATGTGACTCCAGACCCACAGCAATGTGGTTGACTCTTAGTTACCCTCTGGGCAATTTAGAATGGGCAATAAATGCTGGCCTAGCCAGCGACACCTTTCTGCACATCTTAGACAGAGTGGACTCAAGCACACAATTAGATGACCATATCACTAATGCAAGTGCTCAGTTGGTAGAGGAAGAAATGCCTGGGGTCTAAGATACTCATATGACTGCAATAGACCAGTCACCTATGGAGCCCAATGCAGAGGATGTGCCTTTATACTCATCCATTGAAATTGCTCAACCTGCAGAGACAGGCAGGGGAACATCAAGAGGATGCCGAGGGTCCTCATGAGACTGAAGCGAAGGATAGACAAGTCTGTTCATCTTCTGTCCATTGTGAATGCTCCAGCACACAGTTTCCTGGCTGCTTCCATGGAAAAGGGTGACAGCTACCTCAGAAACTGAGGTTCTAAGTATGACTGTGTACCCAGACCCACACGCCATCACAATACTCATGGGTAATCATCATTAATGAGAGGAGATCAAGACACCTCGAATTCCCTCTGGGTGCCCCTTGCTCCTCAAGGCTGGTGCCACAGGAAGCAGGAGAGATGGATGCTCCAGGAGTTTTATCACAGGACATTCTAGAAGTCATAGAGTCACAGAGATGTACAGCACGGAAACAGACCCTTCGGTCCAACTTGTCCATGCCGACCAGATATCCCAAATAAATCTCATTTGCCAGCACTTGGCCCATATTTCTCTAAATCCTTCCTATTCATATAGCAATCCAGATGCCTTTTAAAGGTTGCAATTGTACCAGCCTCCACCACTTCCTCTGGCAACTCGTTTCATACATATACATGAAAAAGTTGCCCTTCAGGTCCATTTTAAATCTTTCCCTCTCACCTTAAACCTATACCCACCCCAGGAAAAGACCTTGTTTATTTACTCTATCCATGCCCCTCATAATTTTATAATCCTCTATAAGGTCTCCCTTCAACTTCCAGCACTCCAGGGAAAATAGCCCCAGCCTATTCAAACTCTCCCTATAGCACAAACACTCCAACCCTGGCAACATCATTGTAAATCATTTCTGAACCATTTCAAGTATCACAACATCTTTCCTAGAGCAGGAAGACCAGAATTGTTTGCAGTATTCTAGCAGTGGCCTAACCAATGTCCTGTAGAGCTACAATATAACCTTTGAACTCCTGTACTCAATGCCCTGACCAATAAAGGCAAGCATACCAAATGCCTTCTTCACTCTCCAGTCTACCTGTTACTCCACTTTCAAGGAGCTATGAACCTGCACTCCAAGGTCTCTTTGTTCAGCAACACTCCCATTACACTTGCCATTAACTGTATAAGTCATGCCCAGATTAGCTTTTCCAATATGCAGTATCTCTCATTTATTTAAATTAAACTCCATCTCGGCCACTCCTTGGCCATCTAATCAAGGTCCCATTGTTCTTTGAGGTGTCCTGCTTATCCCATCTTCCCTCTGCTTACAGTAGGTCCTCTCTGCCATTTACCCCCAAGCCTTACCACCCTTTCTCTGTGTAACATTGGCATACAGCCAGGAAGCCAGACGTGCCATCATTGTGATAGCTGGTTAGTGCCAACAGGGGAGTTTCTACATTGCATTTGCCTCCATTACTCACTGCATACAGGAGAGATCATTAAATGACAATCAGGTCAGAATGTACTTTGGATCCATGATTTTTTATGAGATCCCATTGGAACATGATAAAATTATATGTGATAAAATACATTTTTAATCAACCTGTACAGTCATTGCATTAAAGACCTCTGGAACAAGTCAGCATTTGATCTTGCTGAGAAATTAGGACATGGCCAATGTTCTATATTGTAAGTTAGGAAGTTCAAATTAATTTTGGCAGGTTATGGCAAAATTGAGATGTAAATGTATGCAAGTAGGTTTCATCCATTCTCTGAAACCATAATCAGTCCACCAGTTGAAGTTAGGAGACCTTAATCGTTGAATGTTTATCTCAACGGTGAGAATCTGATTTTTGATGTCCTGCCCAATTAAGATCATTCATCTGCCACATGTACTGAGTAGGAACTGAGCTTGAAAGTCTAAAATCTGGGTAAGTCAATAAGCACCAACTATGAATCATTTCTAAATCCCACGAGCCAATCATTTTACAAGACTGTACAGTAAATACATTTCCACTGCACCATACCAGACTCCTGTATTGACATTTTTGGGCGCAAACGTAGATTTCTCAGACACTCAGTTTGGTCAGTCCGGTATCCAATTGTATACATGACCTGACAGAGATTCACATTTTAATGAATTATAAACTAATTATGCACCTACCTTTACCAATGTATCTCCCATATAAATTATAGTACCTCATCCATTGTCTATTTTAATATTAAGAAAATGTAGGATTATGATGGTGTGCGTTAATCTACCACAACAATTGCTTGTGGGTCATTTTGTATTTCTTCAGTTAAAGTCGAAAAGTGTGGCGTTGGAAAAGCACATGATGAAAGGCTTACGCCCGAAACATCGACTCTCCTGTTCCTCGGAAGCTCCTGACTTGCTGTGCTTTTCCAGCATCACACTTTTCAACTCTGACTCTCCAGCAACGGCAGTCCTCGTTTTCTCCTAGTTTCTCCAGTTACGACACTTTATAAAGGCTCACCTCAATTCAAATTGGCCTAGTATCTAAACTTTTCAAATTAATTTTAAAATAGCCAGTTTGGACAAAGTTTGCTTTCTTTTAATCTAATTTCAGTTCTGTTCTCCATTGTCTAAAGATTCTCCATTGTCTAACCATTCCCTGCTCATTGGGCTTCTTTAACAGAATTAAAAATGTGTTGCTGGAAAAGCGCAGCAGGTTAGGCTTATGCCCAAAACGTCGATTCTCCTGTACCCTGGATGCTGCCTGACCTGCTGCGCTTTTCCAGCAACACATTTTCAGCTCTGATCTCCAGCATCTGCAGACCTCATTTTCTCCTTCTTTAACAGAATGTTGTCCATGTAACAACTTCCAAGATGGAACTTGTTGAGAGATATTATTGGACAAAAAGTTCAAGTTTGGGTTCACATGTTCTCTCAGTTCCATGAAATGGAGAGATTCAAGCTAAATTTAGTGTAAACTCATTAATTTTGAAAAAATATCTATTTCTAACAATAGAATCATAGAATCCCTACAGTGTGGAAATAGGCCCTTCAGCCCAGCAAATCCACACCTACCCCTCCAAAGAGTAACCCACCAAGACCCATTCCCCTCCCCTATTATCCTAAATTTATCCCTGACTAATGCACCTGAGCTGCACATCCCTGAACACTACAGGCAGTTTAGCGTGGCCAATTCACCTAACCTGCACATCTTTGGACTGTGGGAAGAAACTGGAGCATCTGGAGGAAACCCACGCGGACACTGAGAGAATGTGCAAACTTCACACAAACAGGCTTCCATTTTCAAAAGTTTGTTATTTCTCCATAGCAGATGGACTGCACTCATGGGTACAAAGAAATTTGCTGAAAATGGCAGGAAATGTTGAGACATACAGATTGAGTCACTGGCCTTTAAGTACCAGTTTCACCCGACACATTTATTTGTCTCAGTTAGTCATTATATTTCAGCTTATAGTTTCTGTTGGAATATTTACATGGAAACAATGACTGATAGGAGTCCAATCAGTTAGAGCTACCATATGAAACTAACCATCTTAGCAATTTCTGACTATTGAAGAAGAGTTAAATCCCAACAAACACATTAGCAAGAACACCCAGAGCTCACCACTTCAGCTGTCACTGAGGCAAGGAATTTCCAATGGCCACATAGTTCTTTCTGAAGTCGATGGATGTTGTACTGGGGATCCTATAGCAAACTCCAAAGGAATTGCCTGCTAAGTTGAAAGTTCTGCTAGAGTATTGCTGAATGCATGGAACACTTCTGAAGGTCTCCAAATAAACTGGAGAATTTGGAGGGCTCTATTGCAGTTGGAGTAATAGTTACTCAGGAATAAGAACATAAGAATGTAAGAACACAAGAACTAGGGGCAGGAGTAGGCCCTCTGGCCCATCGAGCCTGCTCCACTGTTCAGTAAGATCATGACTGATCTTTCATGGACTCAGCTCCACTTACCCGCCTGCTCACCTTCTCCCTTAATTCCTTTACTATTCAAAAATCTTTGCCTTAAAAATATTCAACATAGTAGCCTCAACTGCTTCACTGGGCAGGGAATTCCACAGATTCACAACTTTTTGGGTTGAGTTCCTCCTCAACTAAGTCCCAAATCTGCTCCCCCTTATTTTAAGGCTATGCCCCCTAGTTCTAGTTTCACCCACTAGTGGAAACAACCTCCCTGCTTCTATCCTATCTATTCCCTTCATAAAAGTTAGTCTACTAAATACTAGCCTAACTTCTAAATATATACTGATCCACAATTTCCATCAGCTCTCACCTCCATCTTCCCTGGATCTCTTACATTTTCTCAAGCTCTGACCTGAGACAGCGTCCTGTCAAAGCAACTGTAAAAGTGCCAATCTTTAATGCTGGTCCTTTAAATTTCAGAATATGGCAACTGACTTATATGATAAAGGAGATGTGTTTAGATTCCCCAATTCTTCTTCACGACAAGGGACCTGTCAGAGTGGAAGTGTGGCGCTGAAGGATCCTAAATCTCCGGTCAGAAATGCAGAGCTTTTTAGTGTCTTAAAAAAAGCAGTGAGGTGTCAATCTGAGTGAGATAGCCATTCCCCAGAAAACCAGGCCCCTGAAGTTTACAGATCACAGCATTTCATAGGTCACAGGTCATCTTTTCTAATTTGTTTCACAATTGTTGTTTTATTAGATGAGTTGTGAATAATGGCAGAAGGCCATGTCAGTTGAACGTGTTGATTGTGGTAATGGCTTCAGCTTTTGCAGCCCCACCATCAGTTACTGATGCAGTCTATTCAGTTGTCTTTTGAACTTTTTGCTTTATGACAGGGCGTTAAGCTGCTTCCGATTAATTCCTGTTGACTCCATGATCCTTTTGTATTTTGTTATCAAGATATGGTACTGGGCAGACGATGAGAATGAAGAGACAGCAGATAAGCTGAGATCAAATGGAAACGTTACTTCAGCGAGGGTCACGGGATTGAAGGGCAGTACACTTTATTACCTGATGGTTAAAGCATACAGCAGTGCTGGAACAGGACCCGCCAGCCCTCTAGTTAATGTCACAACCCGAAAACCACGTACGTATTACTTCAAAACTGATATGTTTGTGAATGGATTTTCAAGTTGCGCCTCCCACACCCACTAAGATGAAAGGCAAAACCGTAAAAACCTGCAAATTCGTCACCTGAAGTGGTTGATATAAATTACGTTTTGGTGGCTGAATTTATGAAAATCATCCTGACCAAGATGCTTCAGTGAACAGCAACCTCACACGTCAAGCAGCCCTGTTTGTACTTCAGTTTTACAGCATTTATTTTTGTAAAGAGGAAAATTATAAACCTGAGTTTAGGAACTAAAGGATGCAATCATGAATTTGCAATCATAATGCTCTTTTCAGCCCAAAGAGTTTCATTAATTTTATTTTGAAGTGTGGTTACTGCTGTGTGTGAGCAACGTTTCACAAGAATTGGATGGTTGAAAAACCAATTGATCCATGTTGGTGAGGTTGAAAAAGGTTGATCGTCAGACAGGGCTACTTAATTAATTTCAAATCGCAGATAGGGTATTGTGCATTGACCTAAGTTTTGTGTCACTGTGCTTTTGAATACAAGAATCTATTTAATGCAAAGCTCGCTGCACATGTGCTTCACTTTCACTGATATGTTGACACATTGTTTCGCTATCTCACAGCACCAAGTCAAGCACCTGGTAAAATCTGGTGGGAATCAGCCAGCTCTGGAGTTGTTTTAAACTGGGATCATGTCAAAGCAATGGAAAATGAATCAGAAGTGACAGGATATAAAGTAAGTAAAGAAAATAATTGATAAGACTACCCCAACTGACAGTTTAAAAGACAGAGTTTGTTTCAGAAAGAGCACACCTTTCCAAAGATACCTCAGATGATGCTGAAACATTGCCAAACCAGCACAACCTAAGTTGTTCCCAAGATGGCAGTGCTGGCCAAGTAGATAGTGTTTGGGCTTCTGAGCTCCAGGTTGGCCACATTCTTCTTCCTCTTTCTTTTTTGTCTTCTTTTTTCTTCTTCATTTTATTGTCGGCAGTGGAGTAGGTGTCATCGCGGAGGAGGCTGGTGTGGAACTCGTGGTAGAGGCAGTGAAGTGGCGGCTGCAGCAGTGGCTCATGGTTGTGATAGGCCTGAAGCGGGTACTTTTAGCGATGGTGGTGAGGTGGCAATTGCAGCTTTGGCTGCGTGATGGGCCCAGATTGGGACTCCCAGCAGTATTGGTGAAGTGAGGGCAGTGGAGCTAGGGACTCCTGTGGCATATGCTGGATCTGGAACAGGGACTTAGTGCGGCCCAGAGTCGTTAACAGCTTACAGAAACCCAGAGACCTTAGAAAACCCAGAGCCATGTTTGACAGGAAGGACTGTAGATATTATTTCTTTTTTTTTTGCCTTGATACTTTTCTATCACTTGAATAGAAGATGAAGCTCTATTCAAGTCTTTTTATTCATTTTGTGATCCAAAATGGCGCCAGATTATGGCAACAAAACAGTTGACACTGTATTTTCCCAAATACATATGACAATAAAATCATTCATTCAATCATTGAGTGCAAAAGTCATCAGTTTTATAAATTCCTAATGGAAAGTTAATGTTGTAGATTACTAACATAATTGCTCTTTATTCATTTTACTGTTTTGTCCACTTGTTACATTTTGAACAATTTTGGGATCAGCACCCTACACAACTTGTTACATATAACTTGACTGCATCTAGTTTCATAGAGTCATCGAGTGATCCAGCATGGATAAAGACCCTTCGGTCCAACCAGTCCATGCTGAACATAATCTCAAACTAAACTAGTCCCATCTGCCTGCGCTTTACCCTTATCCCTGCAAACATTTCTTATTCATGTACTTATCTATATGTCTTTTTAATGTCGTACCTGTGCCTGGATTCACCACTTTTTCTGAAGTTTCATTCCACATACACACCACTCACTTAAAATACAGTCCCTCATGGTTTTTTAAAAAATCTTTCCCCTCTCATCTTAAAAATATGCCCCTTAATCTTAAAAACTCAACTCAGGAAATAAGTCCTGCCATTCATCTTATCATATTTTTATAAAGCTGTATAAGGTCATCTCTTGACCTCCTAGACTCGAGTGAACAATGTCCCAGTCAATCCAGCCTCTCCCCATAACTCAAATCCTCCATTTGCAGCAACATCCTGGTAAATCTCTTCAGAACACTCTCTAGCTTAATAATGTCTTTACCATAACACAGTGACTGGAACTGGACACAGTTTAAAAAAAAACTTGGAGAGAAATAAGGCAGTGCTATCCATCTGAGCTGGTTAATTATCATCAATTTAACTTTTCCCACCTGCGTTGTACCCCACAGAGAGTCCAGTGTACTTAGGAAAAGTATTGTGGAGATTGAAATTCCATTCTTGCTTATTACAGCAAATGATTTTTCTTGTATGTAGTGTGCTTGTCTGATTGGCTTCAGCCCTTAGTGACCTAGCCCACTTTTGTCTTACTGTAGGACTTCGCTCATTTTTGTGACAAAGCTCAGCTGTAGTTCAGGGTATTAACATTGATATAAACACAATCACATTACTGGAACAGAAGAATGTCAAGTTTTTCAGTTCAGCTTGTAATTAGCTCTGGGATTTTTAACTCGGGGCTCACAGGAGGTCTTTTAAGGGGTTTCCTGCGGCTCAAATCTGTACTGCATAGGAAACCTGAGGTTGCAGGAACCAGGGTAGAGAGCTTCAAATTCCACTGCTCAACATAAGTGTGGTATCACTTTCGTCCACAGTCTCACACAGTACATGAGATGCTGGAAATTGTTGTATAACCCACAGAGGTTCATAGTGACCAGTGTGTCATGTTGACTAAAAGATAGCATTTTGCACTGATCACATTCAGCTCATTATTAATGGCCAAGAAGTAAAGCAAGATCTGGTACCAACATCAATACCATCAATCTGACATGATTCGGAGATGCCGGTGTTGGACTGGGGTGTACAAAGTTAAAAATCACACAACACCAGGTTATAGACCAACAGGTTTAATTGGAAGCACACTAAATTTCGGAGCGATGCTCCAATGAAGGATGATGAAGGAGCATCGCTCCGAAAGGTAGTGTGCTTCCAATTAAACCTGTTGGACTATAATCTGGTGTTGTGTGATTTTTAAATTAATCTGACAGCACGTCTACCCATTCTAGTGATTTCTTTTTTAACCAACTTTAGAGCATTGTACTAACCAATAAAAGAAAAGTGACACTCTGAGAGTTACAGTACTTCTCTAACAACTTTGTGACAATTTGCCACAAATGTTATTGATAGAAGGAACTTGCAGTTGGGAATTGTTTTTGCACTTCCTCGAAATCAGCGATAAAAATAGATAATTCTACAAATACTGATCAAGTAAGATAACATCCATCAAACCACTATTGTTCCTTTCATACCTTCCATTTTCCAAGTAAGTCAGAGTTGTAACAAATGTCTATACCTGCTAAAGTAAATAAATGGATAATTAATATCATAAATTTGATATAATAGATCTGTGCCATCAGTGTACAGCACACTATAAGTCATTTCGCTGATCTGGTGACACTTTTGGACTGAATAACAATTTGTAGGCTGCTGATACATTTACAATTTACTCCTTATACCAACGCTTTAACATTAATTTGAACACAAGTGATAATTCCATATGCAAATTAGCAAAGGTGTCTGACAACTGAGAAAAATCAGCCAACTCAGCTGTACACTGTACATGCTCACACCTTACACAAAGTAGCTGATCAAAATCTCTTTTCATCTATTCAGGAACACTCGAAATACAAAGGAAATTCAGGTAACTGTGACAAGGTTTAATAACATCACAAACCGACTGAAAATATGGTTGAATTTAAATCAGTTCTGGCGCATGAACATGATTTCAAATTAGCAACATGCACAGGACGTTTGAGTCTCTCTGTTATGGTTGTGTTCAAGTCTCTGAAATCGTAAATGGTGAACAACAAACTGGTCAAAAACAGTGCCAAAAACTTGTAAGGTTGCATTTTGTGATTTTTTTTATTTGAAGATAATTCATTTGAAGATCCATTCAAATTAGC
Source organism: Chiloscyllium plagiosum (assembly GCF_037043375.1). NCBI lineage: Eukaryota > Metazoa > Chordata > Chondrichthyes > Orectolobiformes > Hemiscylliidae > Chiloscyllium > Chiloscyllium plagiosum. Next base: position 56,026,546 of record NW_028270152.1, on the reverse strand, counting down.
AGATTGTTCTTACAAAATGTTACTGTCTCCTGAAAAAGCATTTTGTCAATATTTGATAGTCACTTTGATCTAAACCTCAAAGTGGAACAATATCATGTGAATAGCATCAGATAGGCATAACTCCATCTGGTGCTTTTCAGCTAAAGTGTTCTTCATTCCCCAACTCTGAATTTTGGAACTTTGCTAATAATGAATCTAAGTAAGAGAAGCCAAAAAACTAAAGGCAATGGAGAGAATGGGACACTTGTGCCATTACAATTTCATGGGAGCTTCTGTCGTTCAAATGAAGGCACAATATGTGACAAGGAAAATGAAGCAGCGTCGGTATTTAACCACGCTGTCTGTACTTGGAAACACTTGTTGCTGATACTCGATGTCTAAATGTTAATGAACATAAAACTTACAAACATTTGTTTTTTAAATGTCAAGTTGTGATAGTAGGAGGTTCTTTTCTTAAGTTTAAGATGTATTAGTGGAATGTTCAGAGTAAACTTGACCCAGAAACAAATTCACAAAACACCTAAAGTGATCCAGGGTGGCACTGAGTGCAAGATTTGATCTTAAAAAAAGGTAATTCCAGAATGTAAACATCCTTCATCTCAGCAAAAACAAAATTCACCAAAATGTTTAAAACAATTGTGAACACACCGAGTATGGTCTCAACTGTGACATCTCCAAGAATTACAAACAGAAGAGCATTAATGTTAGTATTTTACGGATGAGATTTTTTTAAGGAGAGCTCTACATTATCACGACTTTTCAAAAGATTTGGACACTTGTTTCTGTTCTTGCTGTACCACTTTAGTGTTCAAATCTCAGTGGGCTTTTGGTTTTCATATGATGGGACTCAGGCTCCAAATTAATGAAGCGAGTCTTGTTTAAGACTGTCAGTGCAAACTCCTTTGAAATGTTAAAGGTCTAAGTATACCTTTGATCTGTCTTTCTGCATGGTAAAGAGAAAATCTGAATGGCAAATATGTCTTAGTTGTTCTTGGCTGTGTGTTAAATCCTTGGCTTAGCTTTATGAATAACTCTTGTGTCTGCTGTGTACTTTTACAGGTTTTATACAGAAATAACAGACAGAGCAGTACAAAGGTGATAGAAACCAACAATACATCAGTGGAGCTTCTACTCCCCGATGATGCTGATTACATCATTGAAGTGAAGACATTCAGTGACGGTGGTGACGGAATCAGTAGTGCTCAAATCAGAATCCCACGAATGTCATGTAAGTTATTTTTTTTTCAGATGATGCAGAATGTTTTGGTCTCATGGAGATCAGATTTCATTCTATCCAAACATGCTTTTCATTCTATTACAAATTGATCAGCGTTGGTGTTCATTTTGGAACAATTATGTTATTTGTGAAGGTGGGTTTGGGATTGTGTTACAGAACTGTTACTTGAATTAACTCCAAAACAAATGGTAGTTCTCTGTTTGAAGTAAGTTTGGAAAGTCTAAACTCAGTTTTTAATGCGAAAGGTTAAAGTGAAGGAGAAGGTAATTGAAATGCTTAATGGGCCAATCAAGAGGATATATTTTAGAAAGGCCTGCTGTACTTTGTTTTTAATGCAGAATGTGGGCTTTGTTAGTTCAGCCAGAATTTCTTGTCCATTTCTAATTGTATTGGAATGATAATGGTTGGCTACTGTCTTGAATTGCTGCAGTCCATGTAGGTACTGTCAGTGCAGACAGGGAGGGATTCACAAGTTTTTGATCTAGTGACTTAATGCTGTTAAGTGAGCTGAGCTTCGGAGGGAATTGAGGGTGCAAATTGAGATATATTCACCATAATCATTTCTTTGCTTTAGATGTATGAATAGTTCCAGAGTTCCAGAGAATTGCAACTATCACTATTTTGTTCAAAAAGATTGCATAAGTAAATTCAGCAACTTCAGGAACAGTCAGTTTAACCTCACTGGAAAGCTTTTAGAATTGATAATCCAAAAATAAAATGAGCACTTACTTGGTAAGGAGTGGATTCATCATGGAAACCCCGGGTACAAATCATGTTTAACTGGATTGAATCTTTGGCGAGATAACAGTGACGTTCCATCAGTTTAATGTAATCGAAGTGGTGTGCATTGATTTTCAACATATATTTGATAAATTGCCGCATATTGGGCTTGCCAGCAATGTTGAGGCTAATGGAACGAAAGAGGCAGTGGCAGTATGGTTCCATATGAAAGGAAAGATGAAAGGAAACAGAGAGTAGTGATGAATGGTTATTTTTCATACTGGAGGGATAGTGGGAATCTCCAAATGTTACCACTTGATCAGTGCATTTTGTGATTTATATATATTAATGACCAACCTAAATATATTGGAAACTGCCCTTAATACTCAAAGGAATTGAGAACAAGGGTCAGCAGATTAGCATCTTTAGGTGACAAATGGACCACAGTACATTACAAGCCCTGCAGGATAAGTATCGTCAGCTTCTTTCCCTGAAAGGCAGTAGTGAAGGACAATTATAATGAATGAACTATCTTTTTTAAGCAGTCCCTTGGGTTTGAGATGCTTCCATTGTGAGTTGATGGGTTCTGAGATCACTGATAAATCCATTGCATGAGGTGCAAATCCTTGAAGGGTTGTGTAAATAAAGGGTTGTGTAGGGGGGGTAAGTATAGGACAGATGTTAGGGGTAGGTTCTTTACTCAGCGAGTCGTGAGTTCATGGAATGCCCTGCCAGTAGCAGTGGCGGACTCTCCCTCATTATGGGCATTTAAGCGGGCATTGGATAGGCATATGGAGGATAGTGGGCTAGTGTAGGTTAGGTGGGCTTGGATTGGCGCAACATCGAGGGCCGAAGGGCCTGTACTGCGCTGTATTCTTCTATGTTCTGTGTTCTATGTTCTAAATTTTGGAGGTTTGTGTGGACTTTGCCTTTCTGTGTCCACAATGAAGTTGGTCGATGTCTTCAGAGCCTGCTTGAATGAAAATTCTCTATGTTAGTTGGTCACAAATCAGAAATGTGCGTAAGTCAGGTTATGTTTGATCGCTTCAGGAATGTTTGGTGCATAAAGCTAAAGCTTTTCCATTGCTCGCGTGGGAATCACTTGTCCCAACCAAGTTGCGAATGGAGCAATTCACTGGTATCAGGAAAATTAATTGAATGCCTTGCCCAGCAGAGGTGGTATTGAATGGTTAGTGCCCCGATGCAAGGCATGTTAGCCTTGGAAATGATGCTTCAAAAGCGGACCAACTTTCTTGCCAACTGCATTGGATGATATTGCAAAGACTTGGGGTCCTTCTCAAATTTGTTGAACTAGGCTGTCCAAGTTTCCAAAGCATATAGGAGTATACGGATACTGCTGCCCGGTACACCATTACGTTATTCTGGGATTAAAGATTTTGGTCCTGATGTACTCTTTCTTCTGCTGATCAAAGACTGAGTCTGGTGCTTTTGGAGTGATGTTGAATTTGATCATCTATCTGCCTATTTCGGTGAAGTCTGGAACCAATCAAGGCTGTGTCATTGTGTCAATCGTCCTCACCATCTGCCTTGCTGCAATACTGCGTCTCACTCTCACAAATAATCCACAGGCATGTAGATATTTTAAAGAACAAAGCACCTTCAATCCAAAATCAAAAACACTGCAATGTCAGATTTTCAGCTCCAGAATGCAGATATGAGTTATAAAGCTTAAGAAAAGGAAAGTGTCTCTCCAAAAAAGGAGGATAATGCAGTTTATTTTTATTCATTCAATCTTGTACATTGTACTTGTCCTTGAGATGTGTCTAGTGAGCAGCTTTCTGGAACTACTGCAGACTGTTTGATATTGTACAGCCTCTATGTCAAGAAGAACTTAGTTCCAGGATTTTGGCCCAGCAACTGAAGGAACAGCAATATATTTCCAAGACAGGCTGCTGAGTGGTTTGGAATGGAACTCCCATGTATCTGCTGCCCTAATCCTTCTATATGGAAGTGGTCATGGGTTTGGAAGGTGCTGTCTCGGGAGCCTTGGTGAATTTCTGCAGTGCATCTTGGACATTGATTAATGCAACTGCTACTGAGCAATGGTAGTGTAGGAAATGAATGTTTGTAGTTGTGGTGTCAGTTGTGTGGGCTGTTTTGTCCTCAATGGTGTCAAGCATCTTGAATGTTATTGGAGTTGCATTCATCCAGGCAAGTGAGGAATACTCCATCACACTCTCAACTTGTGCTTTGTGAATGGTGGAAAATGAGTGATTTGCTACACAAATCCTGATCTGCTCTTTTAGCCATTGTACTCATATAGCTAGTCCAGTTCAGTTTCTGGTCAATGGTAAGCCTGAGGATGTTGATAATGTAGGATGCAATGACGATAATGCAATTGCATGTCAAGGGACAATGGCTAGATATTCTCTTGATGGGGATGTTTGCTGTTTGATATATGTGTGGCATGAATGTCACCTACGCACTTAGCAGCCCAATCTGGTCATGGTCCAGGTCTTGCTGCATTAGATTTAGAGTCAGAGATGTACAGCATGGAAACCAACCCTTCGGTCCAACTCGTTTATGCGGACCAGATATCCTAAATTAATCTACTCCCATTTGCTAGCACTTGGCCCATAACCCTCTAAACCCTTCCTTTTCATATATCCATCCAAATGCCTTCTAAATACTGCAATTGTATCCGCCTCTACCACTTCCTCTGGCAGCACCTTCCATGCACGCACCAGCTTCTGCATGAAAAAGTTGCCCCTTAGGTCCCTTTTAAACCTTTCTCCTCTCACCTTAAACCTATGCACTCTAGTTTTGGACTCCCCTACACTGGGGAAAAGACCTTGACTATTCACCCCATCCATGCCCCTCATGGTTTTATAAACTTCAATGAGATCACACCTCAGTCTCTAACAGTCCTGCGAAGATAACCCCAGCCTATTCAGCCTCTCCCTATAGCTCAAACCCTCCAACCCTGGCAACATCATTGTAAATAATTTCTCAACCCTTTCAACTTTCACAACATCCTTCCTGTAACAATGAGACTAGAATTGCATGCAGTATTCCAAAGTGGCTGAACCAATGTCCTGTACAGTTGCAACATGACCTTCCAACTCCTATATAGTTAATGCTCTAACCAATAAAGCCAAGCATACCAAGTGTGTCCTTTACTACCCTTTCTACCTGGGACTCCACTTTCAACTTGAATTTGGAAAGCTGCACTATTTAAGGAGTCACATATGATAGCGGGTTTTGATAAGATTTGTAGCTCAGGTTGAGGTTCAGGTAGATTTGTTGGCTGAGCCGGAAGGTTCGTTTTCAGACGTTTCGTCACCATGCTAGGTAATATCTTCAGTGAGCCTCCGGACAAAGCATTGTTGGTGATTCCTGCTTTCTATTTATATGTTTGGGTATCTTTGGGTTGGTGATGTCATTTCCTATGGTGATGTCATTTCCTGTACTTTTTCTCAGGGGGTGGTAAATCGGGTCCAAGTCAATGTGTTTGTTGATAGAGTTCCAGTTGGAATGCCATGCTTCTAGGAATTCTTATGCATGTCTCTGTTTGGTTTGTCCTAAGATAGATGTATTATCCCAGTCGAAGTGGTGTCCTTCCTCATCTGTATGTAAGGATATTAGTGAGAGAGGGTCATGTCATTTTGTGGTTAGTTGATATTCATTTATCCTGGTGGGTAGTTTTCTGCCTGGTTGTCCAATATAGTGTTTGCTGCAGTCCTTGCACGGTATTTTGTAAATGGCATTAGTTTTGCTTGTTGGGATCGACTGGCCCAAGATATGCGTTGAAACTTTATTGCTGGAACAGCACAGCAGGTCAGGCAGCATCCAGGGAACAGGAGATTCGACGTTTCGGGCACAGGCCCTTCTTCAGGAATGCTCCCTGGATGCTGCCTGACCTGCTGTGCTGTTCCAGCAATAAAGTTTCAACTTTGATCTCCAGCATCTGCAGACCTCACTTTCTCCTCGAAGATTTGGCCCAAGATATGCACCAAGTTCTGAAGCACAAGTCTTCAATGTGTGAAATTTCGAGAATGTCTCACTCAAAAATAAGTGATGTGGGTTTCCTCAAGTGTGACTGAGTCTCTCAACTATATCATGGCAGACAATTGTTTGCTGGTGCTTTCTGCATTGCAGTACCTCCACCAATCACAGTCAATTTGTAACCTCTCAGCATCCTTTTCTCATGGAAAATTGGCATTCTCACACCTGTCCTGATTATTGCAAGACACAAGACTTCAGCATGTCTCTGTTTCAGCACGGTCAAGTTCTGTATTACCAAGTAGCTATTTATTTACCCTGGTTTAATAGTTCAGGCTGGTCAAGTAACATTATGATTGTGCTGTTTACCCCATTGATCAGCTAAACTAATTGTGTGATGCCCCTCACCAGCTTCAATTCAGAGGCACAGAGTCAAACTAACATTACTTGTAAAAGGTCTGTCACATTTAATTAATTGTAGCAATTCATTCATCTTCAATTGGTTTCGCTCATTCAGCTCAGATCCAAACTAGTTATGAAACTTGTACCTGAAGTAATTTTATTGTTTAAAATAATTCAGAGTAAAATATCATCATGTAATTCAGGATGTTCCTTATAATTGATTGTTAAAATATGTAAATATTTTATTAAAATGTCCACTTTTAAAATGCAAATTTAGGATGCAGTTCCATTTCTCAAAAATAAGAATAGCCAATATTTGGATTTTGAGTGTGTGTCATTGCTTTTATACTGACACCATTGTATTGTGCTTCCGGTTGAAAGGAAATGCTGACTATATCTCAGGAGCATGAGCCATATTGAGAGGAAGTATTGACCATATCTTCCAATCTCAGGAGCATGAGCCATATTGAGAGGAAGTATTGACCATATCTTCCAATCTCAGGGGCATGAACCATATTGAGAGAGCCAACAGCATTGCTTTATTTGGAGAACCAGAAATTTGCAGTTTACTGGAAATTGCTCCATCCAAGACCGATTTGATGGCTGACTGGGACTTCCCAGCATGTGAACGTAAGCTGTTTGCCAGCTGACACATTTTGCTTAGAGGTGGCCACAAGCTGGAGCACAACTTTTAAATCAGGAGGAGTGTCAAAGTTCTCCACATTCCCAGCTGCACTCATCCCACTCATCTGTCCCAAATCCTGGTCTTGCACACCTCAGGAGAAAGGGAGGACTGCAGATGCTGGGGATCAGAGCTTAAAAATGTGTTGCTGGAAAAGCGCAGCAGGTCAGGCAGCATCAAAGGAGAAGGAGAATCGACGTTTCAGACATAAGCCCTTCTTCAGGAATGAGGAGGGTGTGCCAGGCAGGCGAAGATAAAAGGAAGGGAGGAGGGACTTGGGGAGGGGCTTTGGGAATGCGATAGGTGGAAGGAGGTTAAGGTTAGGGTGATTGGCCGGAGAGGGGGTGGGGGCGGAGAGGTCAGGAAGAAGATTGCAGGTCAAGAAGGCGGTGCTGAGTCTGAGGGTTGGGACTGAGAAAAGGTTGGGGTAGGAGAAATGAGGAAGCTGGAGAAATCTGCATTCATCCCTTGTGGTTGGAGGGTTCCTAGGCGGAAGATGAGTCGCTCTTCCTCCAGGCGTCGTGTTGCCATGGTCTAGCAATGGAGGAGGCCAAGGGCCTGGATGTCCTTGGCGGAGTGGGAGGGGGAGTTAAAGTGTTCAGCTATGGGGCGGTTGGGTTGGTTGGTGCTGGTGTCCCAGAGGTGTTCTCCGAAACGTTCCGCAAGTAGGCGGCCTGTCTCCCCAATGTATAGGAGGCCACATCAGGTGCAGCGGATGCAGTAAATGATGTGTGTGGAGGTGCAGGTGAATTTGTGAAGGATATGGAAGGATCCCTTGGGGCCTTGGAGGGAAGTGAGGGGGGAGGTGTGGGCGCAAGTTTAGCATTTTTTGTGGTTGCAGGGGAAGGTGCCGGGAGTGGAGGTTGGGTTGGTGGGGGGTGTAGATCTGACGAGGGAGTCGCGGAGGGAGTGGTCTTTCCGGAACGCTGGTAGGGGTGGGGAGGGAAATATATCCTTGGTGGTGGGATCCGTTTGGAGGTGGCGGAAATGACGAAGGATGATCCGATGTATCACCGCATCTCCTTCACTTCGCGCTCCTCCGCTCTTGAATCCCACCCCTCCAATCACCACCAGGACAGAACCCCACTGGTCCTCACCTACCACCCCACCAACCTCCAGATACATTGGATCATCCTTCGTCATTTCCGCCACCTCCAGATGGACCCCACCACCAGGGATACATTTCCCTCCCCACCCTATCAGCGTTCCGGAAAGACTACTCCCTCCGCGATTCCCTCGTCAGATCCACACCCCCCACCAACCCAACCTCCACTCCCGGCACCTTCCCCTGCAACCGCAAAAAATGCAAAACTTGCGCCCATACCTCCCCTCTCACTTCCCTTCAAGGCCCCAAGGGATCCTTCAATATCCATCAGAAATTCACCTGCACCTCCACACACATCATTTACTGCATCCGCTGCACCCGATGTGGCCTCCTATACTTTGGGGAGACAGGCCGCCTACTTGCGGAACGTTTCAGAGAGCACCTCTGGGACACCCGCACCAACCAACCCAACCTCCCCGTGGCTGAACACTTTAACTCCCCCTCCATTCAGGTCCTTGGCCTCCTCCATCGCCAGACAATGACAATACGACGCCTGGAGAAAGAGCGACTCATCTTCTGCCTAGGAACTCTACAACCACAAGGGATGAATGCAGATTTCTCCAGCTTCCTCATTTCATCTCCCCCCACCTTTTCTCAGTCCCAACCCTCAGACTCAGCACCGCCTTCTTGACCTGCAATCTTCTTTCCAACCTCTCCGCGCCCCCCATCCCCTCTCCGGCCTATCACCCTCACCTTAACCTCCTTCCACCTATCGTATTCCCAACGCCCCTCCCCTAAGTCCCTCCTCCCTGCCTTTTATCTTAGCCTGCTTGGCACACCCTCCTCATTACTGAAGAAGGGCTTATGCCCGAAATGTCGATTCTCCTTCTCCTTTGATGCTGCCTGACCTGTTGCGCTTTTCCAGCAACACATTTTTAAGTTTGCACACCCCACCTCACTACACTCTGCAATCCCTGCATGCATCTGCATCTGGCAACAGGAGGACTGAAGAGCCGGGGATGTGGGGAGAAGAGGAGATAGAGGTGAGCAGAAGGGAGTGGGCTAGAATTGAAAACTGAATGAAGAAACTCTTACGGACACATAAAATATGAGTAAACATTAAAAGTAAAATCTAGCAAAACACTGGAGCCCTGCTGGATCCCAAAGGGCATACTTTCCTCAAAAGATCTCAAAGCAAGTAGGACTTCACTACATCCTCCATTTGCTTGTACCTCTGTCAGATTCCTTCAAGGATTGCTCAATGCTGCAGAAAAGGTATGAAATGCTCTAACACAAAACGCTCATACAATATTTTCAAATGCCAGATTGTAAAGTTAGCTTTTGAGTATGCTGTTCACCAGAGATGGTGTTCTATTGAGTGAATGATTTCTGCCATTGTTTCTTCAGACAGGAGTAATACAAACCAAAACAGAATATTTTAAAAGTGTTACTTTTATTGAATTTAAACATGTAGCAAGGGAACTGTTTTAATAAAATAAGCTCAGCACTGTTATGCAAGAGCTTGTCAAATGTGTGAATGTAAGGTGCTGTCGCCCATGAAGGACCATAGGCATTTCTGTCCATTAAAGGTGATGTGTAGCTTGAGGGTAAGTACTGTACAATCATGGGTAAAATGAAGAGGCAGTCCTAGGTGAATTCCAGACAGTAGAGGAATTCAACCCATGCTATTGTCTCTGTACTGTGCACAAAATTGTAGCCATCTTTTCAACTGAGCTAACCCCACTGCCGCTTGCTAAATGTCAGCATAGTTTAATGGAATATCTGTTCATTTTTTAGCCGAACAGAATGAAAACTCAGATGTTTTAAATAAATGTTTCTCTCACATAGCTGACCATTTGTCCCTTGGCCCATTCATGGACATCTTTGCAATACATTGCCTGAGCAGCGAAGAATGTCAGTAATACCTAATTGAATTGCAGGTTTACTTGCAATTGTGAATTTTTACGAATTTCTTGGATGATGTGGCAGTAATTGCTTGCAGTATGCCTGGGATGCTGAACTGCTGTCATGTGCTGTGTGTCACATCATGATGGGCATTTTCAATTCTTGGCAAAAAGGCAGATTTCTGCAGCATCACCTGCAACAAGAACATGTAAAATTGCTGCTGAAGTGCTTCTATGCGTAAAAAAAAACTGGAATTGTCAACAGTTTACAACACTAAATAAAAATCTGACCTCAAAAGAAATGTTGAAATATATCATATGGATGCATGTGTATCTTCCCAGATATGGAATATTTCCTTATCTAATTATCAGGTATGTTTTATAATAGAATTGTTTATCAACAATTCTAAGGACATGCGCTAGGCCCTGTAGGACTGAGATGAGGAAAAATCTCTTCACTCAGAGAATGGTGAGCCTGTGGAATTCTCTGCCACAGAAAGTATTTGAGGCTAGAACAGTAAATGCTTTCTAGGTGGAGATCTAGGTCTTTGGGATCAAAAGATATGGACAAAAGCAGGAATGGGGCATTGACGAGGATGATCTGCTATGATCATATTGATTACCAGAGCAGGCTCGAAGGGCTGATTGGCCTAATCCTGTTCCTATTTTTTTGTTTCTATTGATTTGGAAGTTCTGTTAAAAGTTAGCAACATCAATTTGTTCTAAATGCAATCAAAATAATCCAAAGTATCATTTATATTTTCCTGTAACATTGCTTTTGTACTTGTTTAAAAACTGCACATTTCTCTAGTATACCTTTAAATTGTGCAAGATTCAATCGTATGGGAAGGGCTGTATTCACAATCTAATCTGTGATGGACATATTTGTCTTGTTTATTTTAAAAACATACTTCTGGAATTGAGTCAAAAATCTTCAAGGTTTGACAAAATAACAAAAATGCAGTGTGTCTTTATTATCTTGCCAAACTCACGCTGAGCTCGACAGTTAACAGGCTTGATCTCGTCCTTTAGCCATTCATCTTACCTTCAGTTTACAAGAATAGTACGTACGCACGACTGAATCTGAGATGAAAATAAAATGTCCAGTCTGTTCTTAATGTACTCCACCTTGGGTGAGCTTATATTCTTGGTTGATAAATGCTTGATCTGAGGCAGCTGTGCACTAATCAGAGGGTGACAGATGACAGGCAAGGGCTAGTTACTCCAAGGCAAGCAAACCTCAGACTGTTCATATTCACTCATGCTCACCAATATTTTTCATAGGCAATAAACTCAGTTTGTAAAACAGAGTCAAAGTTAATTTAATTCTTTACTGCTATTCTAGTAAATGACCAGCTCGTGTGAATTGCTGTATCCTTTAACTATTATATTGCTGTGTTGGGCACAATGAATGGGTATTACTCTCATTGTATTGTAAAACTGTATAAAGTGTATTCTGATTCAGTTTATACCAAAGAATGATAGTGGAATTAGATCTTTAAAAATAAAAGCATGAAGGAGGAGGGAGATGGGTTGAGTAGAATTAGTATAAAACTTATAAATTTACCCTGCCAACTTCCATTTTACAGTTGTGAATCACTGCACAGCTTGAAACAGTAGCTCAATGGTTAGCACTGCTGCCTCACAGCACCAGGGACCCAGGTTCGATTCTAGCCTTGGGTGACTGTCCGTGTGAAGCTTGCACATTCTCCCCGTGTCTGTGTGGCTTTCCTCCGAGTGCTCCAGTTTCCTCCCACAGTCCAAATATGTGCAGGTCAGGTGAATTGACCATGCTAAATTGCCCATAGTGTTAGGTGCATTAGTCAGAGGGAAATGGGTCTGGGTGGGTTACTCTTCGAAGGGTCGGTGTGGACTTGCTGGGCCGAAGGGCCTGTTTCCACACTGTAGGGAATCAAATCTAATCAAATCTATTCATTCAATTTTCGGGAGCATTATCCTTAACATGTACATCAAACGATTACAATGAATGTAGAGATCCTGTGGTAGTTTCAGCCAGGTTTGATTGCAATGTGGAACCTATGCTCTCTACATAGCAATAAATATGAAGGATCCCCATAAACGTGATTTTGCTATTATTATTCAGGAACCAGCCCTTCTTCAGAAGGTATCAACATAATTTGAGCCACCAGTGGGGCAGTACGGTAGCTCAGTGGTTAGCATTGCTGCCTCACAGCACCAGCGACCCAGGTTCAATTCCAGCCTCGGGTGACTGTCTGTGTGGAGTTTGCACATTCTCCCTGTGTCAGCGTGGGTTTCCTCCAGGTGCTCTGGTTTCATCCCACAATCCAAAGATGCCCATAGTGTTAGGTGCATTTGTCAGAGGTCTGGGTGGGTTACTTTTCAGAAGCTCGGTGTGGACTTGTTGAGTTGCAAGGCCTGTTTCCACACTGTAGGGAGTCTAACTGAATCTAAACACTGTTCTGCATTCTCCCTTCCCACACCATATTCAACCTCTCTGAAGCCAGACCTACACATAAAATAGACAGAAGGAGTTGACGTTCTCTTGGAAGTTCTTACATTTCTGATGTTCTCAAGGATTGTAAACAATATAAATGTAGGAATTCATGATTGGGATGTAACTTGCCAACAGATAAATATGATGTTACACAAGTTGTATATTGTTATTTAATGACATATTGAAAGGTGTCCAGAAATAATTTTATCAAATAGGCCTTAAACAACATTGGCATTATGATATGATCAATATTTTACAGAATTATGAATTAGTGGTGCTGGAAAAGCACAGCAGTTCAGGCAGCATCTGTGGAGCAGTAAAATTGACGTTTCGGGCAAAAGCCCTTCATCAGGAATACAGGCAGATTGCCTGAAGGGTGGAGAGATAAATGAGAGAGTGGGGGTGGGGAGAAAGTAGTATAGAGTACAATAGGTGAGTGGGGGTGGGGATGAAGGTGATAGGTCAGGGAGGAGGGTGGGGTGGATAGGAGGAAAAGAAGATAGGCAGGTAGGACAAGTCGTGGGGACAGTGCTGAGCTGGAAGTTTGGAACTGGGGTGAGGTGGGGGAAGGGGAAATAAGGAAGCTGTTGAAGTCCACATTGATGCCCTGGGGTTGGAGTGTTCCGAGGTGGAAGATGAGGTGTTCTTCCTCAAGACGTCGGGTGGTGAGTGAGCGCGGTGAAGGAGGCCCAAGACCTCCATGTCCTCGGCAGAGTGGGAGGGGGAGTTGAAATGTTGGGCCACAAGGTAGTGTGGTTGAGATGTTCCCTAAAGCGCTCTGCTAGGAGGTGTCCAGTCTCCCCAATGTAGAGGAGACCGCATCGGGAGCAACGGATACAATAAATGATATTGGTGGATGTGCAGGTAAAACTTTAATGGATGTGGAAGGCTCCTTTAGGGCCTTAGATGGAGGTGAGGGAGGAGGTGTGGGTGCAGGTTTTGCAATTCCTGCATTGGCAGGGGAAGGTGCCAGGACGGGAGGGTGGGTTGTTGCAGGGCGTGGACCTGACCATGTAGTCACAGAGGGAATGGTCTTTGCGGAAGGCAGAAAGGGGTGGGGAGGGAAATATATCCCTGGTGGTGGGGTCCATTTGGAGGTGGCGGAAATGTCGGTGGATGATTTGGTTTATGCGAAGGTTGGTAGGGTGGAAGGTGAGCACTGGGGGGTTCTGGCCTTGTTACGGTTGGAAGGGTGGGATTTGAGGGCGGAGGTGCGGGATGTGGACGATATGCGTTGGAGGGCATCTTTAACCACATGGGAAGGGAAATTGCAGTCTCTAAAGAAGGAGGCCATCTGGTGTGTTCTGTGGTGGAACTGGTCCTCCTAGGAGCAGATACAGAGGAGGCGGAGGAATTTGGAATACCCTGGGGTTGAAGTTCCAAGGCGGAAGATGAGGCGTTCTTCCTCCAGGCGTCGGGTGGTGAGGGAGCGGCGGTGAAGTAGGCCCAGGACCTCCATGTCCTCGGCAGAGTAGGAAGAGGGGTTGAAATGTTGGGTATTTTTGCAGGAGGCAGGATGGGAAGAGGTGTAATCCAGGTAGCTGTGGGAGTCGGTGGATTTGTTAAAAATGTTGGTGCCAAGTTGGTCGTCATTAATGGAGATGGAGAGGTCCAGGAAGGGGAGGGAGGTGTCAGAGATGGTCCAGGTAAATTTAAGGTCAGGGTGGAATGTGTTGGTGAAGGTGATGAATTGCTCAACCTCCTTGGGGGAGCACGAGGTGGCGCCAATGCAGTCATCAAAGTAGCGGAGGAAGAGGTGGGGAGTGGTGCCGGTGTAACTATGGAAGATGGACTGTTCTACGTAGCCAACAAAGAGACAGGCATAGCTGGGGCCCATATGGGTGCCCATGGCTACCCCTTTAGTCTGGTGGAAGTGGGAGGATTCAAAGGAGAAATTGTTAAGAGTGAGGACCAGTTCGGCCAAACAAATGAGAGTGTTGGTGGAAGGGTACTGTTGGGGATGTTGGGATAGGAAGAAATGGAGGGCTTGCAGGCCCTGGTCATAGCGGATGGAGGTGTAGAGGGACTGGATATCCATGGTGAAGATGCGGCATTGGGGGCCGGGGAAGTGGAAGTCTTGGAGGAGGTGGAGGGCGTGGGTGGTGTCTCGAACATATGTGGGGAGTTCCTGAACTAGGGGGGATAGGACAGTATCGAGGTAGGTAAAGATGAGTTCAGTGGGGCAGGAGCATGCTGAGACAATGGGTTGGCCAGGGTGGTCAGGCTTGTGGATCTTGGGAAAGAGGTAGAACCGGGCAGTGTGGGGTTCCTGGGCTATGAGGTTGGAAGCTGTGGGTGGGAGATCTCCTGAGGTGATGCGGTTCTGTATGGTCTGGGAGATGATGGTTTGGTGATGGGGGGTGGGGTCAAGGTCGAGGGGGCAGTAGGAGAAGGTGTCCTCGAGTTGGCATCTGGCTTCAGCGGTGTAGAGGTCAGTGCGCCAGACTACCACTGCGCCCCCTTCATCTGCAGGTTTGATGGTGAGGTTGGGATTAGAGCAGAGGGAGTGGATGGCTGTGCATTGTGAGGGTGAGAGGTTGGAGTGGGGGAGGGGGTAGACAGGTTGAGGCGGTTAATGTCCTGGTGGCAGTTGGAAGTGAAGAGGTTGAGGGCAGGTAATAGGCCAGCGTGGGGTGTCCAGGTGGATGCAGTGTGTTGGAGGCGGGCGAAGGGGTTCTCGGAAGGTGGGCGGGAATCCTGATTGTGAAAGTAAGCTCGGAGGTGGAGGCGGCAGAAGAAGTGTTCGACGTCATGGTGTGTATTAAATTCATTGATGCGTGGGCGGAGGGGGAGGAAGGTGAGTCCTTTGCTGAGGACTGATCGTTCGTCCTCAGTGAGGGGAGGTCTGGAGGGATGGTGAAAACTTGGCAGGGCTGGGAGCTGGGATCTGGTGTGGGTGTGGAGCTGGGAGTAGGGGCGGAGCCTGTAACTGGAGTGGGTGTGGTGGTGGGGGGAATGGGGTAGAGTCATGAGCAGGGGTGGTGTTCCCCTCAGGGTTCTGGGGGGGCGGGGATGGTGACAGTGGGATCTGTGGGGGGGCACGTCAGCAGAATGCAAGTGAGTGGCATTGGTGGGGACGGACGCCGTGACGTCGAACACTTCTTCCGCCGCCTCCACCTCCAAGCTTACTTTCACAATCAGGACTCCCGCCCACCTTCCGAGGACCCCTTCACCCACCTCCAACACACTCCATCCACCTGGACACCCCGCCCTGGCCTATTACCTGCCCTCGACCTCTTCATTTCCAACTGCCCATTGTTACAATTAACCGGAGAATGCAACTTTTAAAAAAAGGGTTTTGTGATTTACACGTTAAAGAAGTGAAACTATCATAATATTCTCACAGATGAAAGCCTCAACAAACAATTAAGGTATTATTCAATGTATAATTTCAGTTGCATCACACTGTAAACTTTTGCTATAAATTCTGTGCCAGACAATTGTGTCCTGCACAACCACCTGATGAAGGAATGGCACTCCGAAAGCTAATGTGCTTCCAAATAAACCTGTTGGACTGTAGCCTGGTGTTGTGTGATTTTGACTATTATCCCCTAAAGACTGATTATTAAACTTAGTGATCTCAGACTAAGCCCCACTCTCTGCAACTGGATACTCAGTTTCCTGACCCACAATCAGTGAAGATTAGGGGCAATATTTCATCCTCATGAACACTCAACACTGGAGCCCTCCAGGGGTGTGTACTCAGCCCTCTACTGTACTCACTGTATACCCATGACTGCATCGCCAAATACCAGACTAATGCCATTTATAAGTTTGCTGATGACACCACCATAGTTGGTCGAATCTCTGGCGACGAAACAGACTACAGACGGGAGGTGGAAGACCTGGTAAAATGGTGCACTCAGAACAACCTAGCTCTCAATGCAGGAAAACCAAGGAACTCATTATTGACTTTCAGCGGTATGTTACTCATGCCCCCCTACACATTAGCAGCACAGAGGTGGAATGAGTGGAGAGTGTCAAGCTCCTGGGAATGGTCATCCAAAACAAGCTTTCTTTGACTCTTCATGTGAACAGAGTCAAGATTACAGTGGAGCTGGCAAAGCACAACAGGTGAGGCAGCATCCAAGGAGCAGAAATATCAATGTTTCGGGCAAAAGCCCTTCATGTGGACACACTGGTTACACAGGCCCAACAGCGTCTCTTCTTCCTCAGACAGCTGAGGAAATTTGGAATGACGGCGAATACCCTTGCCAACCTTTATAGGTGCGCCATCGAGAGTATTCTGTCTGGATGTATCACTACCTGGTATGGCAACTGTACCATTCAAGATTGGAGACAGTTACAGAGTGGTGAACTCGGCTTGGACAATCACAAAGGCCAACCTCCCATTTATAGAATCCATCTACCAGGCCCGCTGTCAAGGAAAGGCTACCAGCATTCTCAAAGATCTATCCCACTCTGGCAATGCTTTTCTACAACCTCTACCATCGGGGAGAAGGTACAGAAGCCTGAACACATGCATCAGCCGGTTTCGAAACAGTTTCTACCCAACTGTTGTTAGAATACTGAATGGACTCTTAACATTCGCCTGTACCTGTGTTTTTTTTTTGCTGCTGTTTACCTATTATTTACTTATCTATAATATTTAACTCTGTGATCTTCCTGTATTGCTCGTAAGACAAAACTTTTCACTGTGCCTCGGTACACGTGATAATAAATTCAATTCAATTAAATTCAATGAGTTTACCAAAAAAAACTTGCAATTAGTAGTTCTGTACAAACAAACCAACTAAATATTCAAATAGAATAGAAGAAAGTGTGTAGTAAGCTTAGAAACCAATATTCTCTATAAAAACAATTTACAATCTTATACCTTATGGCAGTGAAATTAATGAATTTAATTTTCCTTTCTGAAACTTACTCTCCCTATTTACATTTTGACTTCCTTTCATTGGATTTTTTTGTTTTTATGATTTATCAAGTTGTCGATTGTTTCTTTTGTTCAACTTTTGATCTTTCTGCTCAGTTTGCTTCCTCCTCACTTTGTGTTTGATTTTTCTGCTCATTGTCATCAACATCAGTGCTGTTTCACATCACATTTACAAGTGCTCCCTGTGTTGTTAAAGTGATTTGTTGACCTACTAACAGTGTGATCAACTGAATCACTGTTTGGGCTAAATTTCAAAAAGAGGAGAGCTTTAATTTAACATCCACGAATGCCAGACAATTCCCATCAGAACGTTTGACTTAAATTGAAGTAAGATGGTTTACAGTAAAAAATTGTGGATTTCAAAAATATCAAAAATATCTTTTTCACTTCCTCAGAAAACCCCATCAAGATTATGAGACACGCCTTCTCCCACGCAAAGCTAATAAGTTCATATTTTTCCAAATGTGAGCATATCCTGAATCCAACGAATCTTCTCTAATAATTTCCCTACTCTTGACATAAGGCTCTCCAGTCTGTAATTTCAGATTGCCCATTGCCCTTCTCAAAATAAAGAGTAACATTGTTTTTTCTCCAATCCTCTAGGACCTCTCCTGTGACTAAAGGGGATATAAAGATTTCGTACAGGATCCCAGAAATTTCCTCCCTTGCCTCCCTCAGTATTCTGAGCTAGATCCCATCAAATCTTCAGGACTTGTCTACCTTAATGCTTTTTAAAATATCTAACACCACCTCATGATTTGGAGATGCCGGTGTTGAACTGGGGTGTACAAAGTTAAAAATCACACAACACCAGGTTATGGTCGAACAGGTTTAATTGGAAGCACACTAGTTTTCGGAGCACCGCCCCTTAGCAGGTGGTTGTGGAGGACACAATTCTAAGGCACAGAATTTATAACAAAAATTTACAGTGTGATGTAACTGAAATTATACATTGAAAAAAATGTATAATTTCAGTGTCTGTCTGTGTGGAGTTTGCACATTCTCCCTGTGTCTGATGGGTTTGCTCCGGTTTCCTCCCACAAGTCCAAAGATGCAGGTCAGGTGAATTGGCCATTCTAAATTGCCCATAGTGTTAGGTGCGTGAGGCAGAGGGAAATGGGACTGAGTGGGTTACTCTCTGGAGGGTCGGTGTGGACTTGTTGGGCCAAAGGGCCTGTTTCCACACTGTAGGCTTCTTCTGTTGCGCCTCCATGAATTGTAGGATAAGTCTGGACAAGTCATGGGGACAGTGCGACTTGTCCGGACTTGTCCGACCTGCCTATCTCCTTTTCCACCTGTCCACTCCATCCTCTCCTCCCTTACCTATCACCTTCATCCCCTCCCCCACTCACCTATTGTACTCTATGCTACTTTCTCCCCACCTCCACCCTCCTCTCGCTTAACTCTCCACGTTTCAGGCTCTCTGCCTTTATTCCTGATGAAGGGCTTTTGCCCGAAACGTCGATTTCGCTGCTCCTTGGATGCTGCCTGAACTGCTGTGTTCTTCCAGCACCACGAATCAAGCAATAGGACATCCTGGAGGCTCAGTCATGGTATAAAAAATGCATCTTTTGGAGGAACGTTGACTGGTGTTCTTTCTGCATTAAAAGTGGTCTCAATTTACTGTAATTTAATGATCTCTGTGGTTCTGTAGTGCCAATTTGTAAAAATTATATTGTGGCTGAAAATGGTAAAAAAAAACCCCTAAGGCCTGAAGGTAGTTTTAGTATGCTGTTGGACAGTCCAGCACGACCTGCAGCAACTCCACAGTCTGTAAATTAGAGAAAGTGTTTGCCAATGAGTGCAGCAGGTACAGAATAACTTGGCAGACTGGAACTGTACTTCGAATGGTTGGCTTTTTGCAGCACACTGAGGTGGAAAAGTCTGCAACTGTTCACTTTACATGAACTTACTTCAAATATTTTCTCAGACAGAAGGAAGAAATACAGTGCGTTACGACATTGGTGAAATCATTGAACTAACAAACTTGAGGGATATACAACTATGAACCAGTTTATCTAAATCATCTGTTAGCGCTCATCTGAGTCAGCAATAGGAAGTTGAAACACTACTTGATATCATTTGGAATAGTTTTGGTTAAAAGTGAATCATTTGGTGACACAAGTGAATGAATGTGAAAAGTGACAGATCATTTATGTTTTGAGTAACAATTATTTTAAATAGTCTGTAAAACTATTAAAGCACTAAAATTGTATCACAATATCATCTGGAAGTAATTTAAGGTTTGGGACACATTATTGTTTCAGACAGTATCAACAAAATACCAGACAACCATTTGATAAAACTAACTATAAGCAAGTTTGAAAATAATTACACGTACGTTTGAAAAACTTTATTTTTCCATCAGTGTTTAGACAAAAAATGAAATATTATCAGAGCCTGTGAAGTTCTTTTTTATGAAGTAGAAAATGTTACGGATATTTTCAGCTCATGTTCAGAGAAAATTTTAAATGTTTATATTAAAGAATGTAGTTTCTGCTAATGAATAGGAAACTGATAACTTCCCATTTTCTTGCAAAATGAAACGACCACACATTACCATGAAATCTCTCTCATCTCCATTTTCAGTTTGTGTTTTCCCAAGTGAGTGCTTGGAGTCGTAGTTTAGATGTGGTAAATGAGATGAAGCAAATGGAGTGGCTAAAATAGCTCAAAAGCTTTAAATCTTCAGGAAAGGACAATTTATGATTCTATGGTCCAGATTTTGTTGCAGTAACGATTGTGAAACTGTGAGCATTGGTCATCATTATGCTGCTGAAATTGAGTGAAATTTTAGCAGTTTGAATATGTGCAGAATGCTGCTGAAACCCAGACGTAGCTGTCAATGAGACTGCATTCCCCCATAGGGCGCTTTATCAAGGTTCTCACAGATTGCCATCTGTACTGTAATCATGAACTGATGAGAACTTCTGTTCTAAAATTACTATCCTTACTTTAAATATCCTGGAAAACATTAAACTCTGTTGAGTGAGCTGTAACTGTTTTTAATGGTCTATTAAATTCAGAATTACAATTAAACGATCTTACTGCTCCTGAAAAGCTTCATTTTCACGTCTTGGAGTAGGAGTAGGTAATTCAGCCCTCGAACCTTGCTCTAGATCATGGCTGATCACCTACCTCAGTATTCCATCTCCATGAGAAATTTATCAATCTCTGTTTTGAATTGACTTACTGACTGAAATTCCACAGCTCTCTGGTTATAGAATTTCAAAGATTATCCACCAGCTGAGTGAAGAGGTTAGTCGTCATCTCAGTTCTAAATGGTTCCCTTTTGGTGTGAAACTGCTCTTGCTTCGAGAAAAAGAGCCAGGTACATGGTCCATGCATCTATTCTGTCTAACCTTTAAGAATTTTTACGTTGGATTACCTCTCATTCTTCTAATCTCCAGGTAACACAGGCCAAGTCTCCTCAATGTCTCCTCACAGGCCAATTCCACCATTCCAGGATTTAGTCTAGAGAACCTCGGCTGCACTTGTTCTTTGGAAAAACATACCAAAACTGTACACAATACTCCAGGTTCAGTCTCACTCATGTTCTATTCGTTTAAAACAAGATGTCTTTGCTCCTGTATGCAAAATCTGTTGCGATAAAGACGAACATAGCACTTGCCTTTTGAACTGCTTTCTCCACTTGCATGTGGCTTATGAAAAGGATGTATCCACATCAACGCTTTCCAAGCTTTCACTATACAAGAACATTCTGTATCTTTATTCCTCCTACCAAAGTGGATAACTTCACATTTATCTACATTATGTTTAACTTCCCATACTCTTGCACACTCATTTCTCCACTGTACAACATTTGAGGTCTCTGCATTCTCCTCACAGTTCTCAGACCCACCATGTTTATATCATCTGAAAACTTGCCAATTCGGATTGATTCCTTCAGCCATATCAGTAACACAGGTTGTGAACAACTGAGCCCGAGCACTGATTCTAGTGATACCCCACTGGCCAGAGCATGCCAACCTGAGAATAATCCAGTTTTGTGTGACAGAGGAACAAGACTAATTGCTTAATGTTCTGGGATTTAGATGTTTCTGGCAAGATAGAGAGGGATGTAAAGGAACTGGAGGAACTGACCACTAATGAAGACGACTCTCAGAGATGTAATGAGGAAGGACACCTTGGAGAATTCATTCAGTGAGGCCGTATGGGTACAGCTCAGGACTAGGAAGGGTGCAATCACTTTGATAGGATTGTCCTGCAGGACCTCCCAACAGCCAGCAGAGACAGAGGAACAGATATGTGGACAGGTTATAGAAAAATGTAAAGACAACAGGGTTGTTGTGGTGGATGATTTTAACTTCTGCAAAATTGACTGGGACTCGCTTGATGCCAGGACCTGGGCTGCGGGGTGGGATTTATTACAGGTTCCTTGAAGCAGTATCGAAGTAGCACAACTAGGTAAGAGACCATAGTCGATCTAAGGTTGGGAAATGAGGTCAAATGGAATCGAACCTGGGACCCTGGTGCTATGAGGCAGCAATGTTAACCACTGAGCCACCGTGCTGCATTTAGATATTTTGTGTGTTCTTCAGTAGGGTTTAGGATGTAAATAACTGTTTTTTAAACAGCTCTTAAACACTCTTCCTCAGCTTCAGTTTTGACCCTGTGTTCAGCATTCACAGGTCAACAGTCTTACCTCGAATGTATCTTTTTTGAAGTGCCTGTAATGTGACCACTTCCAATGTGTGCATATCCTAGTAGGCATCACATGACCATGTCAGACCGAAAAAGGCATTTATACATGAATGCATTTTAAAACAAATGTCTGTCTCGAAACACAACCACTTCCTCTGTCATCCCATTTCCTGTGCACTAAATTAAAAACTCAATTGACATGTGGAACATCTTTACATCAGCTATAGCAGCAAAAAGAATCACAAATATATCCTCCATTTTCACTTTTCTGTACATGCTGTCAAATTTAAGAGGGATTCGTCTGGCATTTTTTTTCCATAGCCTTACTCGGGCAAGGCAAGAAGGGAAGTCTTTAGTTTATATATCTTTATAAAATTGTTGTCTTTAAGTTGATATGCATCATTTGCTTTCCTGTGCACAGCCATAATAATCTTCTCAGTATTATGGACATTATCTACAAGGTGGACAGAAACTTTTCAGTCTTAAGCTATTTGAAATCCAAGAAGAAAACAATACCAACCTCATTTGTGGATGACAAAGCTGTCTCTGCTGTTTCAGAAGAGGATTGTCAAGGCTCATTTGCTATCTTCGCATGAAGCATACCGAAGAATTGGTCTTGGCCTCAACCTCAAGAAGACTCTGGTTCTATATGAACCAACAATTCTTGCCCTGCGATATATACATATCTCATTTCCATCACTGAGGTAAACATAATCGAATTGTGGTCACTATCACCAAGTGCTCACTTACCTCCAAATCTAACACCTAGCCGGGTTCATTACCTTTTCTAAATCTAATGTAGCCTTGCCCCTTGTTGGGCTATCTACATACTGTTTCAGGAAACCATCCCACACACATTGGACAAGAACTAACCCATCTAAAGTACTTGAACTATCATATTCCCAATAAATATTTGGAAAGTTAAAGACCCCAGAACAACTACCCTGTCACTCTCGTTCCTATCGAGGATCACCTTTGCTCTCCTATCTTCTACATCTCTGGAACTATTTGGAAGCTGACAGAAAACTCCCAATAGGGTGGCCTCTCTGTTCCAGTTTCTAATCTCAGCCCATATTACCTCAATAGAGGAGTCCTCAAATGTCCTTTCTGCAACCGTAATACTGTCCTTGGCTAACAGTGCCACACCACCCCCTCTTTTTTTTTACCATTTTTTCTGTTCTTACTGAAACATTTAAATCCCAGAACCTGCAGTAACCATTCCTGCCCCTGTTCCACCCATGTCTCTGAAATGGCCACAACATCGAAATCCCAGGTACCAAGCCATGCTGCAAGTTCACCCACCTTTTTCCAGATGGTGCTGATGTTGAAGTAAATATACTTCAAACCAAGTTCTTGCCTGCTGGTGCCTTCTTGCGATCTTGAAATTTTAGTTCTGACCTCACTACTCTCATCCTCATGTACTCGAACTATAATTTCGGTTCCCATCCCCCTGCTGAATTAGTTACCGTATCCAAGTTTCTTTTGTTTTAAAATATGAAATACCAAACAGTACAGCACAAGAATGGAGTCTTCAGCCCACAATGTTGTGCCAAGCATGATGCCAAATTAAACTAATTCCTTTTGCCTGCCTTTGATCCATTTCCTCCATTGCTTGCATGTGCTCATGTAAACGTCCCTTAAATGCCCTCATCATATCTGCCTGCAGCACCATCCCTGGCTGCACATTCCAGACTCCTACCACTCTCTGTGTGAAAATACTTGCCCCTCGCATCTCCTTTCAACTTTCCCCCTCTCACCTTAAATGCATGCTCCCCTTGTTTTAGACATTTTAACTCTGGGAAAAAGATTCTGACCATCAATCCTATCTATGCATCCCATTATTTTATAAATTTCTATCAAGTCTCCCCTCAGCCTCCACTGCTCCAGAGAAAACATCCGGAGTTGTTCTTGCCTCTCCTTATAGCTCATACCCTCCAAAGAAGGCAGCGTCCTGGTAAACCTCTTTCACACCCTCTCCAAAACCTCCACATCCTTCCTGTAGCATGGTGACTGGAATTGAATGCAGTACTCTAAGTGTAGACTAACCAAAGTCTTATAAAGCTGAAACATGACATCCTGATTCTTGTACTCAATTCCCCAACCAATAAAGGCAAGCATGCCATACACCTCCTTTACCACTCTATCTACTTGAGTGGACACTTTCAGGGGAAGAGAATCCTAAGATTCCTCTGTATATCAATATGATTCAGGGTCCTGCTGTTCACTGTATACCTTTCCTTCACATTTGATCTCCCAAAGTGCAGCACCTCACACTTACCAGATTAAACGTAATCTGCCGTTCCTCTGCCCACATCTGCACCAATCTATATCCTATTATATCCTTTGACAACCTTCTACACTATGTGCAACTTCACTGATCTTTGTATTAATTGCAAACCTCCTAATCCCCTCATCTACATTTTCATCCAAGTCATTTATATATATCACAACCAGCAGAGGTCCCAGTATGGATTTCTGCAGAATACCACTAGTCATGGAACTCCAGCCTGAAATCCATGCTTCGACCACTCCTCTCTGCCTTCTTTGGGCAACCAAATTCTGAATCCACATGGCCAAGGCATTGTGGATACCACGTATCCCATGTTTTAAGTTTAAGAAAACTTATGGGATGAAATGGAGGCTGTGAAACTCGTTTCTTAGTACCTGAGTGCTCCCACCAGAACATTCAGTGAAACCTTCACTCAGAACTTTGTGGTCAACTACTTTGACAAACAGTAAATTACCATTACATTTGATCCACTCTTCTTGGTATATTTTCTTTAACATCACAGTTCACCAGTTTCTAAACATCTCATTTACTTTTAATGCCACTTAAAATTTTATAATTTACTGATTCTGCATTGCAAAAACTTTTTATTTGATAGTTCTTCATATCTCAATGTGGAAGAGCTGATCTCAATATCCACAACCTTCCATTGTGCGTACTGTACATCTTTTTGTCTCATGGCTGTGCAATCTGAAAAGTGCATTTTAATGCCATAGATTTATGACTTTCCTCTTTGCAGCCTGATCACTAAGCAGGTCATTTAACATACCGTAAAACTACCTCACTTATATCCCATCAAAATTAATGGGATGACCATCATTTTAAAATGTGTGATCCACTCTGCCAAGGCACCAATACTAAATTTCTGCAGCATGAGCCAATCAGATTGAAGCAAATTTCACTGCCATCCAAAGGCTTTGCAGAAGATAATTACATCAAGCTGAATATACCCACTGTGATTCATTCACAGGATGAGGGCATCGCCAGCTAGGATAGCATTTATTCTGGATTAGTGGTGCTGGAAGAGCACAGCAGTTCAGGCAGCATCCAAGGAGCAGCATTTATTGCCCATCCCTAATTGCCCAAAGGGCAGTTAAGAATCAGCCACATTGCTGTGGGTCTGGAGTCACATGTAGGCCAGAGCAGGTAAGTTGCCTTCCCTCAAGGACATTTATGAACCAAATGTTTTTTTCCAACAATCGACAATGGATTAATGGTCATCATTCAACCCTTAATTCTAGATTTTTATTGGACTCAAATTCCGCCATCTGCCATGACAGGATTCAAACCCAGGTTCTGAGAACATCAGCAGGGTCTTTAGATTAACAGTTCAACGATAATACCATTAGGTCATCCACGTCCCCTAATTGTTTTGTTTGTTTCCTACTTTATTTCCATATGTCTCCATATTACACAATGCCGTAGAATAAAGAAAGCCCAGTGCTTAAAGAAACTTGTTAATATATAATTTCTGACTGAATATCATGTTATTCATTTTGTATAAGATGAAAATAAATCCTCCAGGTCTGTAGAAGTCAATAGCTGGAAGCTGCCCATTTTCATTTATAGTGATTTATGAAGTGAGATTCATGATGTGCAGCCTGGCATGGCTCATGCATTCTTCTGCTCATCATCTTATTAATTATGGAGCAAGGCTCTTTGGTGCTCTTCTCACGGAATCAGGCAGCAGGAGAGGTGGAAGCACTCAGCTTTACTGAGATATTGCAGCATTCATGCCACTGGCACCATGTTTGAAAGCCAGGCTGCACATCACATCAGACACTGCAAGCCAGCGGCTGCCCTTTACGCTGTGATGCTTGTCTATCATCACTGAGGACATGGAGCAGAAAGGAACACACTTCCGGCTTTGCTAACAGGGTATTGGAGAGGAGGACAATGTCTTTCCCTGCTGAGTGCCCTACGCTGTCAGACACAACCAGACTCAACCTGGATAGTGGTTCAGGTCAGTGCTGTACCTTGGAAAAAAACAAATGCCCATGAATGCACGACAAAGGTCACTGATCTTCTGTGTGTTATGCAAGGAGCAGTGGTCTCCACACAATCCCAGGTTATCACTCAGTTTAAATCTGCTCCTGCACACATCTCTTATCAAAGCTCATGCACTATAACTTCAACTATTGCACGCATCATATCCATTCAGTCTCTCCCACCTACCCCATCCTGCAAACTGCTCACCCTTCCTGCCATCTACACTTTCTGTTGACTCAGCAGTAACACCTCACCAATTTTTATGCTCCTGCATCTTCACTAATTACACTTTCATCCACTTCTAACACTCTCAATCCTTCTGTTTGTATCATTGCAGGAAAAGTTGTCCCATTTCTTACATTAATGTCTCCACAGACTGACTTACCTGTAAGCTCCACGCTTATTGTATTGAACTACACAATTGACTGTGTTCAGACTGCAAGGACACGAATCCCTGGGCCCTGGTTGGATCAAGTATCTGACTGGCACTAGCTAATCCTCAAGACTGAAGCCCTTGGTGGACCATGGTGGTACTTCCAGTTGAATTTGACTGCTCTATGGACTGATTGCCCTTTGACTTTACCTTGTAAACTGCTGGCACATGCATATGTGACATTGATGTGACACAGCAATATATCCACCCCCTTGACTGGTCACTGCTCCCAAGTAAAGAGCAATGCAAGCCACAGAGACTGGCAGTCTGTAACTGAACACTGAAGATTCTGTGGACCAAAAAAGCCTCAAATAAGCGCAAAGTGAATGAATGCTAAAGCAAGCTCGGAGCTGTAAGGTGCATCTGTGTAGCTGCATGAGATAAGTGCATATCCTCTGCATGCAAAATGATCTGCAGAAGCATGCAAGTCGTAGGTGTGCCAGAACTCTCAAGTAAAGTGTTGAAAGACTGAAGTTGTATGAAAGCTGGTCTAAGAGAGGCCACGATGATGCTATGAGATTACAGTTTGCTGCTGCTAACATGCATGGATGGAGAGACAAGAGTGATGATATTCATAGAGAATGCAGGGACACTGTACTAAAGACTTAGGTACAAGACAATATGGCCAGGACAAGAAATTACCAAGCAAGTACTCATTTTACTTTATGTGATGTGAACAGGAAGGTAGGTGAATTGGAAGTGGTGTATAAGTAAGGTGCGTCGGGTTGTGAATGACATGCAAATGCATGGAAGTAAGGTAGGTAATGATAAATAATAAGATTCTGAAGCCAGTAAATAAAGTCTCAGAGGAAAATTGGAAGTAAGGTTCTGACATTATCATTCTTGCCCTATTTTCCCACATGTGCATGCTATATCAAAGAGAGGAAATTTCCACCTAATGATTCCATTGTGAAGTTCAAAGTGGAGCAGAAATAGATTTTCAATTAATATACAGAAAACAGAAGGGAAATAAATTGTAATGAAACTTCACAATGCTAAACTAATAAAGAGATAAATGATCAATCCAATCATTAAGAAAAAAAAATGTGGATTTTAGAACTTACATTAGCGGAAGTACAAGAACAGTAATGCGCGGAAAGGATGTGATTCTACTGTTTTGTGGCAGTTAACAGGAAAAGCAAATGAGACAATTCTGTACAAAATAAGCATTGAAGGATTATCTACAACAAAATTTTAATAATCAAATTCAGCTCATTGTGAAGCATTATTTAGAGAATTAAGACTTGTGTACATAATGAGCCATCTAATATGCACTACATATCAAGATCAAACTGTAATGGGCCTTAATGCATTCATGCCAGAGAGAATCTATTCATAAATTTTATTTTCCTTTGAGTAAGAATATAGATAGGATACTGTTTTGTGTTCAAGATCCATTCCCCTAGGGTTTCACAAGTCCATTGCTTTCACTACAGATTTATCAAAATCCTTTTAAATCATATGCACTTTGTCCCCTTGATTGTCCTGAAGGTTAAATGCTGTTTTCACAGTCTCTCATGTGTGAATGTATGTTTGTCCCTGTAATAAATCACAGCAGTTTTGTTTAGCCAATGAGTCCTTTCTAAAGTTTTCAAATCAACGTTTGAAGGCCAGGGAAGTGGTGATTGACCTCGAAAGAAAATATTTTTCCTAATGGCACATGCATTAGAAGAATTCATGCAAACAAATTTGAAAAATGCAAGGCAGACGGTAGAATGGGCAGTAATTCAGCAAGGTTACTCCCTAGGCTTATAAAATCTCTGATGTGCATACATCAGATAAACCTTTGGTGACTTTAGATATTCAGCTATATTTGATTTCAACCATAAAATGCAGAAGCAGAATTTGGCTATACAGCCCATTGAGTCTGCTCTGCCATTCAATCATGGCTGATAATGTATCTCAACCCCATTCTCCTGCCTTCTCCCTGTAACCATTAATGCCCCTACCCATCAAGAACCTGTCTATCTCTGTCTTCAATGATTTGGCCTCCATAGCCCTCTGCGGCAATGAGTTACACAGATCGACCATTCTCTGGCTGAAGAAATTCCTCCTCATTTTAGCTCTAAAGTACATCCCTTCAATCTGAGGCCATGACCTTTGGCTCTAGTCTCTCCTACTAATAGAAACATCTTCTTCAAGCCCATTCAATCTAGGCCTCTTGTTATTCTGTAAATTTAAACAGATCCCCACTCATCCTTTTAAACTCCATTGATTACAGACCCAGAGTCCCCAACCATTCCTCATATGATCAGCCCTTCAGCTGTGGCATCATTCTTGTCAAGCTCTTCTGGACTCCTTCCAAGGCCAGCACATCTTTCCTTAGACACAAGGCCCAAAACTGCTTGCAATATTCCAAATATGGTCTGACCAGAGCCTTACACAGCCTCAGCTGTATGTTTCTGTTCTTGTATTCTAACCCTCGTGAAATGGATGCAATCATTATATTTGCCTTCTGAACCTGCATGTTAACCTTCAGAGAATTCTGAACTGGCACTCTCAAGTACCTTTGTGCTTCAGATTTCTGAAGGTTTTTCCTATTTAGAAAACAGTCTATGCTTCTATTCTTCTTGTCAAAGTACATAACTTCACACTTTCCCATGTCGTATTCCATCTGTCACTTCTTTGCCCACTCGCCTAACCTGTCCAAGTTTTTAGCAGCCTCACTGCCCCCTCAATGATACCTGTCCCTCCACTATCTTTGTGTCATTTGTAAGCTTAGCAAAATATCCTCAGTTCTTGCATCCAGATCATTAATGTATAACTTGAAAAGTTGTGGTCCCAACACTGACCCCTGTGGAATTCCACTAGTGGCCATTTGCCATCCTAAAAAAGGCTCCCTTCATACCTACTGTCTGCCTTCTACCAGTACACCAATCCTCTATTCATGCCTAAACCTTGCCCCTAACACCAAGAGCTTTTATCTTATTTAGTAGTGTCCTGTGTATACATTGTCAGAGTCATTCTGAAATTCCAAATTG
Source organism: Chiloscyllium plagiosum (assembly GCF_037043375.1). Classification (NCBI taxonomy): domain Eukaryota; kingdom Metazoa; phylum Chordata; class Chondrichthyes; order Orectolobiformes; family Hemiscylliidae; genus Chiloscyllium; species Chiloscyllium plagiosum. The sequence continues at coordinate 55,996,868 of NW_028270152.1, read as the reverse complement.
ATCATGTGCGCTGGTTCTCCTTTGTCTCACTTGCTTGTAACCTCCTCAAAGAATTCCAACAAATTTGTCAGACATGACCCCCCACCCTTGACAAAGCCATACTGACTCAGCCATATTTTACCATGCATTTTCAAGTACTCCGCGATCTCATTCTTAATAATGGACTCTAAAATCTTATCAATGATGGAAGTCAGGCTAACCAGGCTAAAGATTCTTGACTTCTGATTCCTTCCTTCTTAAACAGTGGTGTTACATTAGCTATTTTCCTGTCCTTTGGAACCTTCTCTTACTCCAATGATTCCTGAACAATCACCACCAATGCCTCTGCAATTTCCTCAGTTATCTCCTTCAGAACTCTGGGATGTAGTCCATCTAGTCCTGGTGACTTAACCACCTTCAGACCTTTTAGCTTCCCCAACACCTTCTCCTTAGTAATGGCCACTACACTCATGTCTGACCCTTTACTCTGTTGAAGTTCTGGTATGCAGCTCGTACTGGTTTGTGTTGGCACAATTTGTTGCTGATCCTCATGATTATGGTATAAATTGATGGGATTTGTGTAGGTAGCTACAACATCCCAGATCTCTAATGTGATGGACAACTGATCACTAAAGATTAGATAGGTTCACAAAGAAAATAAAAGTAAAAAATGGACAAAGAGACTTCTCTTCCAACTCCTAATCATAACTGTTTCTACAAACTATTTTTACAGATTACTACTAGCTGTACACAGATCGGAAACCAAATTATGTACACTACACTCTGTAGGCAATTGTATAGGGCCTAAAGAGTATGATAAAAGCAAATTAAGAATTGCAGGCTGGAAAAGTCCATTATATTCTTTGCGGTGTCTGGAACATGCCTTCAAGCAAGCTTTGTCTGAAAAGTGGTATCCATTCTGAGACTTAAACAGAGGTTGATTGGTTGAGTTTTTGATTTATATATAGCGTGTTACTGTACAATTACTATCTTTTAGTATTACAATTGTGAAGTTTTATAAAATTGTTTTGTTTTAGGACTGCACCTTTAAGTTAAGGTAGCAATGAAGGCATCATAGGACCTTCTCTCAATTCTACCAATAATAGGGCCTCATGATATGCCTGTTAAAGATTAAAGGGAAGGCAGGGTTGTTCGCTGGAAAGAAGGAGCACAGTTTTCACATTTGTATAAACATTAGCAAATTTTGAGTTTACTGTGGTTGGGCCTCTACTTTCCAAACTCCAAGGGACGTATTGAGAATGGTGGGCTGTCAACAGTTATGTTTTAAACTGCCATTTAATTAAAAAGTGGAATGGAGTTGGCATCTCAAGGATAGATAACTCTCATTTCTATGTGGATACAAGGTCCATGTGATTCACATTGTCATGAAAATGAGCTTTGAGAGGGAAGGGTTTCTAAGAAAACCTGAAAACTCATAGTCACAGGCAGTCTACCAAGATCTTGGGAAGAGAGACCAATTCGAGCCTCCATGGTTCACTACACATTAATGTCTAAATTGAAATGACAAAATGTGTGAGTATTTGAAATGAAGCTGGAAGATTCAGTTAACTTATATGAGAAGGAGAATTGTTCGGAAAAGCTCTCACCCATTAACAATACTTCTGTGCTTAAAGCTTGTCAGGCTGGGAAGGCAAAGGGATGAAAGGTAAGCTCTCGGGAGCTAAGAATTACATTTAAATAGGTCTGGGATTCATAAGACTATTTAAAGACATTGTAAAATATATCTGTGAAGTAGGTTTTTCAGTTGTATTCAATTTCAAGGGAAATGTTCTGTTCTGCAGTTAATAAAGTATGTTTCCTATTAAAGCAGTACTTGCCAAAGTGCTTTTAGTATGTTACGTGAAAAGGGGAAATCTTGTTGTGTCATCCTTTCAACTGTCAAATGGAAGTTTATGAGGATTGTAAAAGTAGTCAGCTTTGACTGACTCATAAGAGAGTGAGCATAAATTTGACAAATAGTTATTATTAATGTTTGAAGAAATGACCAAGGGTCAATTTTCAGAAAGCTAACGTGATTTGAATAAATGATACTAAAACAGGGAAAAAACAGCTCACCCAGTTTTGAGGTTGTGCATGTGTATACAGTTTACTTACAACATATTAATTCATACCTTAGATTCAATTGAGAGGCAAAGGGACTCGTGCCTGGCTACCAGACCATGGTCTGTGGCAGAGGACTTAACAAGTCGGTCTGTAATGTAGGACTCTATCTTAATTCCTTCATTTTTCTGCTTTTATTCTTTACGTTTTGGTTGTTTTTCTGTGTTTTAAGATGGTGTCAGTGATGACAACACTATACAATACTTTTCACTGTATTTTGTAAGAAAATACACATGACAAAAAATAAATCAAATAAATCAAATTTGATTCTAAAAGACATTCTTTACAAATTGACATTTTGTACATTGAGTAGGCAAAGGTTGTTGCTGATTTACTAAAATTTGTAAAACATTCTCAAAGTCCATAAGACTCACTGCAGCAATATCACTGAGCTCTGTTATAAATTCTGTATCGATGTGGCCAGCTGATTGGGTTCTTCTGACACATGGGTAAGTGCTGAAATGTGCAAAGACCTGAAAAAGAACACTTCCGATGTTCCCTGATGTACACTAAATAAAAGGCTTTAGCCTAGCAATTCAATGAGCCATGGATAGCTCAGAAAATATACTGTTAGAATGATAACAAATATTATTTACATACCATTCTACATATCATATACACTCCTTGAAAAATGTTCTAAATGCAGCTAATATTTGCTCCTGATTATGTTGCCCTTTCTGTGACTGAATTCTCTGAACTGCTATCAGCTGTAATATTTTTAGCAATATGCACGCACTAAATGTGACAAGATTATAAACCTGCTCTTTAAACCACAGTTACAATTGCCTTACATCCAACATAGAATAATGATGAAAACCAAAATAACTTCAGATGCTGTAAATCAGAAACGAAACCAGAAATTGTTGGAAAAGCTCCACAGGTCGTAGTGCATCTCTGGAGAGAAATCAGAGTTAAAGTTTCAGGTCGATTGACCCTTCCTCAGAACTAGAATTATGTTACCTCATCAACCTGTGGAATAGACATCTGGACAAATTGGAGAAAAACACCCTGTTGTTATTTATTTGTTAATGAGCAGAACTTAGGAAGATATTAAAGTAGCACAGCTGAAAATAAAGTACATAACATATTTAGAATATCTGGAGCTTTATTTTAAAATTCTTCATTACTTCAGTATTAGATTTTCTCAAACCATCATGAACATATATGTACTGCTAATGCAAGGCAGTATCATTTTTGGAATGTTTCATTTGGATGTTGAAGTCCAACCTAAGTTCAAAGCAAAGGAGAGGGACATCATTTCAACAGAAAGAGGACCTCAGTATTTGCAGGGATCCCAGTGGTATATTGGAATTCACTCACAAGAGACCGAGTGAAGTGGGGAAAACTTCCATGGAGTGTGTAACTGTTAGAAAGGATCATCAGACATACATCAATATTTGCATTTTTCTCCAGAAATATGTCATTATTTACAAGGAATTTCCTTTGTATATAAATATTTGAGTCATGTCCCGAAGTTTGTTAGTACTTTCAGAGTGTCTCTCGCACGTTTAAATTTCAATACTACTACTCTAACTTGCTATGTAATGTACTGCATTAACTGGAAAGGACTTCTTTTTACTTAGTCTCTTCTCTTTCACTTTAAATTAGATGTTGTCTCTGACTGTAGTCTATCTGTGCCACATGTTATTTTTCTGGTCAAAAGAGAGGATAATTGACCTTCACTCTCATATCCATCAATAACTGTCAAAGTGTTTCATTGAGGTTGGGTGAAGGTGGCTAGCATCTATCATTTCCCCATCCCTCCCTAACATAAGTGCTTTGACTTGTATTCTCACATCCTGGACAACCCAATTTGAACTGTGAACTCAGACTTTCAGAACTTAATTCAAGCTGTCATGCTGCCTATCTGTCATGTATCATTGGTACATTATTATATTTTCCAGCAATAGTTTCTATAAATTTGACTACTTATGTACTATTAAAAAGTAATCTATTTACATTAGATAATTAAGCATTTGACAATCTAGTTTAGTGTTTTCCCTTTGAATTGCTTAGTGTCTCAGGATCCTGCAAGTCATTGCTAATAATTTTTATGTGGCTTTCTAGATTTTTAAGAGAGACTGAAAATTTATTTCCTTGAACAACTATAACCGGTGTTAAGCTTTTATGTGCTATGATAAGTGGACATTTCTCTGGATCAATGCTAAAATTACAATTGTAATTAAAATATCCTCACAACTGGCTAATCCTCTTCCCTGGCCTTTCCTATTAGTTCTGCTGGCTGAGGTCTATTTGACTTGGGTGGGGGTGTGGGGAGAGAGAAATGAGCTCATGTAAGTCATTTATGGTTTATCCAGTTATTCGGTGTTCGAAAATTTTCTGTCAGAATTCTTTCTTCTCATGAGAGCAATTCTTTCTTCTCATGACAGCAATGGAATAAACCTTTCATTTCAGAAACCTAACTATATAATTTTTATACATGTGATTTGTTGTATTTGAATGGATGTTTGAATTTCATTTGCATTGCCTATCCCATTATTTTGCAGTTCTGCAATATCCTCTTTAACTCTAACACACCTTTGCTGTGTCATATACTTTTTGTATGCATTCATCAGTCTAATTTTCTGATCACAAAAACAGCAGGAAGAAGAAATGGAAAAGTTGGAAAAGTTGAGATGGAAAAGTTGAGTTCTAAGTAAAATTGCATCCTACCTGTACTGCCATAGCATCTGTAAACAAAGCAATTGTGGTCATTAAGACTTTAGTTACAGTCACTGAAATAGGAGGAAGTGTGTTAAAAGAAGGAGCCCTCATGTCAGATCTGTTTTATAAGCAAAGGTAAGGATACTAGACTTTTCAGCCATAAAAGAACATATGTAAGAAGTGTCCATACAAAGATTATGAGGGTTCACAATAGAGCAAATGTACGTCTGGAAAATTTCATGATAAAGACATGGTTACAAAGGTTTCTACTGGTAAGAGACAAATTAAGATGAGTGTTTTCCTTAATTGAGTTCTCCTTCATATAAAGAATGATAGAACATCTGGAATTAACTGTTAGATTGAGTAGAGAAAGTAAAATGGGATTTTAGGATTGTGCTGAATGGACGTAATAGAATGAGCCCAATGCTTTTCCTTATTTATCACTATTTGTGATCTGAGTATGCATTTTCTTCACGCAAACTGTGACATTTCAAAAAAAGCTTGAGTACATATATCACATCTAAGCATAAGTAACATGGAGAGCTGAACTTCAGTTGTTTGAAATCAGCTAGCCATGGGCTCCATATTTGAAAACCTAATATTTATGGAAAAGATAACTGCTCTGTATGAAATTTGGAAATCTATTCTGATCTAGGTAATAGTCAGCTTTCAGCCTTCTGAACAGAAGATAGCAGAGAATTGCTAATTTACATCTCTTGCATTCTTCCCATCGGACTATCATCAGTGCTCCAGCTGAAAGGTTTTTATAAAAATAAATGATTATTTAATGAATTCCAGAAAACCTACATCAGCACAGTGTGAGAAGGGGAAAGTTTAATATATTACCATGACCGTGGGTCGTCAAATTGCTGCAACTTCATCTGCCAGCACTTCAATAAGACCTTATTAAACTATCTTGGAACTTAGAGCTAATTGTATTACTAAAAGTTATTCAGAAAACCAAACTTTGTGAGACACAGAAGTATCTGATGACGCACAAGTAACTAATATCATAGTTTTAAAAGTGGCATCTATGGTATCCGGATGGTTACAAGACACATACACTTTAGAAAAAAAATGCACCTTGCGTTTCTTCAAGTAGTTCACTTTAAAATGATAGCTTCTGGAAAATATGATGAAGCATTCAGTCCCAAGAGCCAATTTGATATGCTATTTGATAAGGCCCGATCTGCACCCAAACTCCATTTATCCACATTAGCTCCCTCAATTAACTTAGCAATCAAAACTCAATCAATCTCATCTCATTCCTCAGAAATCTACCTTCAACCTCTCTGACCTCACCAACTAGTTCCATGTTTCTAACCATGCTATTGTTTGTCAAGGTCCATGAGTGTTTTGTTGCTTCCCAGGTCTGTGTCCACTTCTTGCAAACTGTCTACTAAAGTCTCTTGAGTCAGTTTTCCACACATGTCACAGCATCAAAAGTGACTTTACATCATGTAGAACATTGGCTTTAAAACTGACCATGGTACATTGTATCTCTTTATCGTGATATACTTCTTCATCATGTCTCTGCTTTCTCTGTTCAAATCCAGTTATGGATGAGTTGTAACCACTTCACTTTATTTTTTTTTAATTAGATTCTCTACAGTATGGAAACTGGCCCTTCAGCCCAACAAGTCCACACTGACCCTCTGAAAAGTAACCCACACTACCCTATATTTACCGCTGACTAAGGCTCCTAACATTATGGGCAATTTTAGCATGGCCAATTCACCTCACCTGCACATCTTCGGACTGTGGGAAGACACCAGAGCACCCGGAGGAAACCCACGCAGACACAGGGAGAATATGCAAACTCCACACAGACAGTTGCCCAAGGCTGGAATCGAACCCAGGTCCCTGGCGCTGTGAGGCAGAAGATCAAAGCAATAATCAGCCCCACCACAAATTTCATGCCCTCAATACTTAAGTCATTCCCTTCCAGGACACTAAATAGAGCTGAGTAGAACTGTCAACCTCAAAATTCAGTTTGACTCAATCTGAAATGTCCTCTCCCTCACAAAATATATCTCTTTATACTGATGGAAGACTACCCATCATTATCTCTGTCGCAAACTACCGACCAGTGAACCCATTCTACATCTCTTAATTATAGGAAATCCATTATTCCGATAACTTCCAGAGCAGCACTCTACTCTCCATAAACTTCAGTCAGTTATCTGGCATTTGTCATAAAAGCAAATACTCCTACTTTTTCTACAGACCTTCCAGTGTCTCAAATTGGAAATACTCATTTTTGTACATCTCTCAAGCCATTTCCTTTGATGTTTCTTTAGCCTCATTCAGCCTTAGAATTTTAACTCACTCACTGAGCTCTGCCTTATTCTCATTCATGTGCCTTATCCATCTGACCCTGCCTTTACCTCACCATTAACCCATGTTTTCAGCCATCTGGACTCCGTATTCTGGAAGGCACCAGCATCACCACATCCTCTCTGCGCTTAGGATCCTTCTTAAAATCCAGCCCTTTGATCTGCCTCTTCTCACCTGCTCCTAACATCTTTCAGATAATATTGATTATATTTGTGAGCACCATCCAAAAATTTTCAACATTAAGGACTTTACGTAATTGCTAATTGTCCTTTTGTTGTGCTGGGGATTCTTGTTGCTGTGTGGCAAGAGTAGAAAGGTGTGAGCAGCACAGGCTGTTTCTTTCAGCTCTGTTTTCTGTTAAACTTTGCTGTCAATAATTACTCTCTTACAATTTAACTAATGGAGTTGCACATTCTTCCAGACTGTCTCCAATATGTCAATTTATAGCAATAGGCACAAAAATGTTTTTTAAACGTTTATATCAGCTCATTCCTGGACATTCCTTGAACAATGGTAGATACATGTCTTAGAGCAAGTAATAGGCTTATGGCAGATGAATACCCCTGAAGTTGACTGCAAGGACACTTTTCCCAGAATGCTTCACCATGACACTGACCAGGACACCGATCCCAGAATGCTTCACCATGATACCAACTGTAATGACACTTCCCAAACTGCTTTAAGGCAATGCCGACTTCATGGACATGCTTCTCAGACATCAGGACATTTTGCAAGAATATCAATTCAAGGAGAAAAGGAACGTTTTACACTGCAACATCTGCATGATTTCAAGACACAAGTCTGGCAGTCTTAGCGTATGAATGACATGGACGAAGAAGCAACACAAGCCACCGATGCTGGAAATCTGCAATTCAGCTCTGAATGTCCTGCAAGCCACAGAGGCTGATGGCCTTGAAATACCCACAAAGTAAATGTGCACTTGGAAATGAAGCTAAAAGCCAAATGATGGGCCCTCTTTAGATGTCTTAGCTATAAGAATCTGCACACACACTGGCCTGGCAGAAGGTTGTGTGACACAGGATTCTCTGAGCTCCAAGTTAACTTTCCATTTGGGTGAAGTGGTGTGAAAGTTGGTTTGACAGCAGGCATGATGTGAGGCTGGTGGATTGTCAAAGCCAGTTTGTAAGGGTGAAGGGTTGAAGAAATGTCCAAGTGGAATGCATATGAACAAAGGTGGGACAAGCATCAGCAAGGTACAGCAACCAGGAGTCCACCCCAGCTGATACATTGGCAATTTGCACTACAGGTCGTCCTGCTAAAATGTGCATTTTTTAAAGCGAATTCACTATGACATGATTGATGAATTGGGGACATCATTTGTAAAGCACAAACTTTTAAAGCATGTATTGGTTATAACACGATTCCAGCCCTTTGGTTTAATGGTGCTGCGATCATGCGACTTTCTTAGAAGTTGGGATTGCATGAGAACGGAACTAGCAGAATTGACCTAATCTAATTTTTTGGTGAAGGATAGGGAAATTGGAAATGGCACATAAATGAGGCATGTTTTGGGTAATAATGCCCAGAAATAAAGCAGTTACAGCTTCACCAGAAAAATTCTGGAGCTTTAGGTGAAAATCTAGACTTACCTTCTCAACTTGTTTCATTCTACTGTTTCCCTAACTTTGCCATTGGCCAGATTGCATGAGGGAATGGAACGTTCGGCCCTGTGCTTCTAATGAAGAGATTTCACAAGTTACATTTTCAGAGAGGGAGAGAGATCTCCTGCCAGTGAAGGATCAAAATCCACAGAGTACTTTGGTAAGCCGAAATATTGAGTTAGCCTCAATCCCTCTCTTGGAGGAACTGAGCCAGAGATTCACGGGAGGGCCTTGTCTATACCTCATCTGGAATGAAACATTGGAGATCTGCTACTACAAGCATTAAACAACAGAGAATCCATTTTTCTGAACCTTCAAAGACTTTCTTCAGGGAACACAAAAGATTACAAGCCTGCATCACTTTCAAATCTTCACTGCAGGGAAAAGCAAGTGTGATCAAAGGACTTTTGAACTTTTATGACCGAGAAATAGGTGTTGAATAATCACCATTTGAACTTTGGGGAAATATGTCATTTGTCTGTACCTGACAGTTGGATCATTCAGGGGTGAAAGCATTTTTTTCTTATTAAAATGTGCTATCTTTGTTCATTCTGAAAGGTGAAAAACTGCTCCATTTCTAACGGTACATCTTTGGAACCTCTGCTAATCCTATTATCTCATAACTTTCTCACTTTGCCTGATTCTCCTTTTTTTAATATTTTGCATGTTTGGTCATCTCCCTTCACACACCTCTCTCTTTAGTCACGTCTTCCCAAACATTTCTCTGAAACTCCATCATATTGTTCTTCTTTGTAAAGTGCAATGGTACTTTGGGATGGATTTTCCCAGGAGTGGCAGTCTTACACAGATTACCACACTTGCCTTTCTTTTATATGAAACAAGAGAGCTCCACACTTCTGTGAGGAAATTCTGATCAGAGCTCCCTTGGAGATATGGAGCCATTCTGACAATTGTTCCATAGCACAGAACTGTCAAATGGTGGTAAATCGTGTCTCCTTCTCACAGCGGTCAGCTGCCATCTTCTGAAATTTAAAGTTCCTGGCAGCCACTTTGACAGTTGCTGTCAAATCACGAGTACATAAGCAAAGTGCGATGTTAGGGTGTTTGAAGGGTATAGTGCCAGGTGGGTAGAGGGTTAGATCAATAAGGTGCCAACTGGGAAGTGTATAGAATGCCATTGATGGGATGACAGAGTAGTGGAGTGTCAGCTGGGTAAGGTTCCATGTAAGTAGGGTGCCAATGAGGGTAGGGGTGGGTGCCAGGAGTTGGTGGTGTGCCAAGATACCATCTATGTCATGTTCCAGGTGGGTAGAGCGCCACGGTAACATGCTTTTGAGTAGGGGTGGAGTGCCAGGCAATTAAGATGCCAGGAGAATAGGATGACATGTGAGAAGGAAGAGGGTACACAGTGGAAAAGATAACTGTTGCATTTGAGCTAGGACATACTGGGTGGGGTTCTCAGGTCAGGTGTGTGGTGGGGTTCTATTCAGATTGGATTGTGTCCAACAGTTGCATAAGGTCATAGGTCTAGTAGGGGGAGTGGCGTGTTTCATTAGGTCTGTTCCAGCAAGGGGTGGGTCAGGTCCTGTGGAGCATCAGATCAGGATTTGAGGATTGTAAAATGTCAGGACAAGGGCGAGTTGAGGGTCTGCAAGGTAAGCATGGGGTCAGTTGAGCAATTATTTCGGGATTAGAATGCATAACAATTTTGCATTTATTAGACTAATGTTTATGGATTAACTATTTACTTAATTAAATAGTTAATCAGAACCCTCCAAGGCCTGGAAGTTAAAGGAGGGTTCTGGGTGGAGAGGAATTGCCCAGAAAAGAAAATCCAGTTCCTGGATAATTCCGTCAGAGCCACCTATGAGAGGGATTCCACAGGGAGAATCCAGGCCTGTTTCTTTAAGGATTTTCTGTGGATAAAGGCACAATTCAAGCCTCTCTGGGGGTGGTTTTAAAAATCATCAGAGAAACAGTCTAAAAATAGCACAATCAGTTGACCCAGAATGTTTTAACAAACAGGGAATTATTTATGTATCAAGCATAAACTACAAGAAGCTTAAATGTTGAACGAAAGATGGATTGTTTTCAGTTTAGTTATTAATGGCATTGATCTATTTACTTGCTATTAGCAGTGTTGCTTTAATGTATATAACACCCATTGATTACATCCATCCAACACCATGTTATACTGAAAGTTGGAAATTCCTGGGACACTTAAGAAGTTTGAAATTCACAGCTGTTAGTTTTGCTTTGCTTCTGCTATTCCTGACACGCAGTCAAATTACAGTGTTCTTGTTCATGTGCAGTTTCTGTGCTACATTTCAGTCTTTTATTGTCTACTTCCCAGGGTTAAAAATAGAATATTTGTTTCAAAGTCTGAATTCTAAGGAATTATCAAGCACTAATGAAAATTTTGAACTGATGTTAGTGTGCAAAAGAAAACCGAGTGATTGGTGCTCAGCACTTTGTTTCCAGTTTTCTTGTGTGGATTCAGAGCATGTGAACAGAGAAGCTGGGATTTTCAGGGAACTCGTCATTCCTGTAGATTTTGTTCTCCTCTCTTGCAATTATTTGAGTTTGTAAAATAATAAAATGGTCAAAGGCCTTCTGTATGTTCATATCATTATCCTCAAGATAGAAATGTTTCCTCAATACAACAAGGGTTTTTTATAGTTTATAACTCAAAAATAATTACACTGCTGGACAATTAACAATTTCCAGTTAGCGGTAGCTGCCAATCATTTCATTATCAGAATTGATATATTAAGTTTCTTCACTTGCATCTGTATAATTCAAGTCCACATCGATAGCTCAATTAACTGCATTTTGTGTCCGAGTATAATCTCTAATCAAAAAAGGTTTACAAAACTGTAGCAAAATGAAACATTCATAAAGCATTGTGTTACTTTGTCAATCAGCAATGCAGATAGAATTTGTATCTCATAAAGGGCAACATATGTTCAAGATGAATATTTTAAAATAGATCTGTCTGAATTAATTATAAAGTGACACTTATTTCTTATTGTTCTAAAGAAGGGTCACTGGACTCGAGACGTTAATTCTCCTTTCTCCGCATCGATGCTGCCTGACCTTTGTACAGTAATTTTTGTTTTCAATTCTTTTTTCTCATTGGCTGTGAGTTGAAAGAGAGTCTGCTTGCTTTTGCTGAAATCTCCTCGCACATTTGAAAAGAACACCTTGAAATAGCTCTCTGGACTACACTGTACCATGAAAATTTAAATTAAAGATTCTATAACTATATGTCTACTTTGCAAATTTAATAGTATTTTCACCTCTGGATGAGAAATTTGTGTATTTGAGTTTATGATCTGTGCTGACATTCCATGTGTACCACAACATTCCATGTGGTACTGAGGGAGCTCTGCATTGTCAGAGATAACATTCTTCAGATAAGGTGATAAACCATCTGCCTGTTCAGCTGAATGTTAAAGATAGCATTTACACATTAGAAGGATATAAGGTTCTCCTGTGTTCATTTCCTCACTTAACAGCAAAAAAAGATAGTAAACTCATTGGACATTGCTGTTTGTCGGATCTTGGTGGTGCAGAATAGCTGCCACATCACCTCACTCCAAACTTTTTTATTGTGTTCAGGATTTTCAAAATGTTGAAATGCTATACAGATGCATCTAGCATTTCTAATGTTAATGTTCAGAGCAAATTATGCAAATTGTGGTACAATTGGTTTTGTATCAGACTACGGAATTTGAATTTAGAAACAAGCAAAATACAATTATTTCTTTGCAGATAAAACCTTACTCTCCCAGATTTGAGGCATAAGATTCTTATTCAATATAAAAAATGTATTTTACTCTAGCGATGTACTTTGCAAATCACCTAGATTACCCTGCCCAACTTCAAAGAGTAAACCCATTTGGTACAAAACTAGATTTTTTTTTTAGATTACATTACAGTGTGGAAACAGGCCCTTCAGCCCAACAAGTCCACACCGACCAGCCGAAGCATAACCCACCCATACCCCTACATTTACCCCTTACCTAACACTAAGGGCAATTTAGCATGGCCAATTCACCTGACCTGCACATCTTTGGACTGTGGGAGGAAACCGGAGCACCCGGAGGAAACCCATGCAGACACAGGGAGAACGTGCAAACTCCACACAGTCAGTCGCCTGAGGTTACAGGCTGGACTAGTTGAGTAAGTAATGATTTTTTTGTTGAATTCAAAGAGATCTACAGCCATAGAAAAAATGTGCTTCAACCCATTGAATTTGCAGCAGTCAAAACCAACTACCTAATTATTCTAAGCCCACTTTCTAGCACTTGGCCCACAGCCTTGTCTGCCTTGGCATCATGTGTGAACATCTAACTATTACTTAAATGTTATGAGGGTCTCTGCCTTGATCACTCTGACAGGCAGTGAGTTGCGGATTCCCACCACCGTCTGAGTGAAAGATTGTTTCCTCACATCTCCTCAAACCTACTGCCCTTTGTCTTAAATCTATATCGGATGGTCAATGATCCCTCCAACAAGGTGAAAAGTCCACTCTATCTATGTGCAGGTCATAAATTTATACATCTCAATTATGCCTCCCCTCAGGCTCATCTGCTCCAAGAAAAACAAGCCCAGTCTAGCCAATCTCTTTTCATCACTAAAACTCTCTAGCACAGGCCACATTCTCATCAATCTCCTCTGCACCCTCACAGTAAAATCACATCCTTCCTATACTGTGAATTGTGGAACAGGACACAATACTCCAGCTGTGGCCTAACCGACTTTTGTACAGGTCAGCATAACCTCTCTGCTCTTAAACTCAGCGAATAAAGTCAAGTATCCCATATATCATCTTAACTAGCTTATCTACATGACCTGGGATCACATATCCCTTGTCTTGTTCAGCCTGCCTCAGGGCATCATGCTACTCTTATCTAGATTAAATATCATTTGTCATTGATCAGCCTGTCAATATTTTTCTGTGGTCTAAAGCTATCGTCCTCAATATTTCCCACCTCCACCAATTTTCACATCATTGGCAAACTTACTGCTCAACCCTCCTCCATTACAGTCTAAATCATTTATATACAACATAATTGGCAAGGGCTCCAACACTGATCACTGCAGAACCCACTGGGCATTGGTAATAATTACAGTTCTGTATAAAATGTTTTCTGTTTTTGAAGAGAGACAAGTTATGTATTTCTTTAATAGCTTTAAAGCAATCGGGTCAGATACTGAAATCTTGTACTGCACTTTCAATACGCTAACAAAATGTTTTTCCAAATATATCAAAGTAAAGGAGATTGATTTTACATGCTCACAACTTAAAACCAGTTTCAAAAGATAAATATGCCTACATTCTTGTGCTGATAAAACAAGAAGCCTAAGTTCCCCGTGAGTGAGATTAGTAGAGTTTAGAGCAGGATTTGGTTATGCCAGGGTTGAGACTAGGTACATACCCACTATCTGCCTCATCATTTCAGAGGCTTGTCTGGAGTTGAACCCACACTGCAAGGATCCTGTCCTATCTAGCATCTTTACTCAGTGAAAATCAGGGAAGGTCTCAGTTAACATGCCATGCTTAAGGGCCTTAAAGGAGGCCCAAAGGTAAGGATAATTAATCCTAAGGGGGTTTGATTAATTTATTTCCAAAACAGTCTGCTAACAGCAGAAAGGGAAGAGACAATTTTGCTCAGGTTCTCCTGAGGCCATTTCAGTGCCACTAGTTTGACAGCTCTGACCTTGCAGCTTTGAGCCTTATTTAGAAATTTCCCAATGGTCTTGCTTCTAGTATCTGTACACCTTCCCCACTTCTGTAGTCCTCCAGCGATAGCCTCCTATACCTTCCACACCAATTTCATTCTGTCTTATTATAATCCGAAAACCATGAAGCAGGGATTCTTTATTCCACTGGCATCTCACCTTTACAAACTTAATGGAAATTAAGATTAAACTAGGTAAACAGAGTGTCTGTGAAATTAAGCCAAATGTTTACATTTGATTGAGGAAACCCATTGTTTGTCTCTCCCTTTTTCCATGAGACTTCTTTCCACTAAAAGAGGCCTTTCCCTCCGTAGAGATTCTGCTTTACTGCTGAAGCTCCCCTGCTCACTGCCATCCTTCACTGTCACCATCTACTGATAAAGGCCTGCCACCAGCTTCAGGTTCATTTGCACCGTGATGGCTAGAATGTTCAGATCCACATTAGTGAAAGCATTCACTTCTCATATCACTAATCTGGGCAAAGGGTTGGGGTGATTCCATCATTTGCTCAGTATGACCTTCTGAGTTTGTTCTGTATTGGTATTTTCCATGGGTTCCAGCACCTGGAGCAGATATCCCAGGTTGGTGACTCCAAGGTTGTAGGGTTGGTACCTCTTATTTACTTCAATTGTTGTCTCCCAGTAGGTCATCCTCTGCCTTCTTCCAGGAATGAACAAGGTTTCCTCACACTGGATTCAGCCTCTAATTCACATCAGGTCACTATAATCCACCAACATTGCATTGGAGCCATCCATAGTTGAGGTTCTGCAATACCTCTGTGTGAGTCACTTCATATCATCCATCAAGCATAATTCAGCTCCAGAAGGAATTCAGGCTACTCATGTTTAACCTCAGGAGGCAAAGTGCACATGTGGCCATGCAGAATATAGTTAAATCATTCTCACTGTTCGCTATCCCCTGGATGATGGAGAATAATGCAGCTCTTAGAGTCATAGAGTCATAGAGATATACAGCACGGAAACAGATCCTTTGGTCCAACTCGTACATGCCGACCAGTTAGCCCAACCTAATCTAGTTCCACTTGCCAGCACCCGGCCCATATCTCTCCAAACCCTTGCTATCCATATACCCATCCAGACGCCTTTTAAATGTTGCAATCGTACCAGCCTCCACCACTTCCTCTGGCAGCTCATTCCATTCACGTACCACTCTCTGTGTGCAAAAGTTGCCCCTTAGGTCTCTTTTATAACTTTCCCCCCTCACCCTAAACCCAAGCCCTCTAGTTCTGGACTCCCCCACCCCAGGAAAAAGACTGTCGATGTTTCCTATCCATGCCCCTCATGATTTTATAAACCTCTATAAGCTCACCCCTCAGCCTCCAACAAAAACTGCCCCAGCCTATTCAACCTTTCCCTATAGCTCAAATCCTCCAACCCTGGCTCTTGGTAGTGCTCTGTAGGATCTTGTTCTGGAAGTTGCAACCTTAATCACAGTGAACCCATCTCTGGTCACTAAAACGGACAAACCACTCATGAAAGTTATAGTTCAGGCCTTTTGGTCAGAGGTGGGAATAGCTCACCTGAATTTGGTGAAGATAGCTTTGAACAGGAGAATAGCTTGGTCCTGTTAGGGACATAAGGACTGTCAATATTAATTGAAAGCTCCATCTCGAGGTCTCCTGGCAACCAGAGACCCATGGTGTGGTGAAATTGATTCCTGGCTTTGGCCAAAATGCCCATCTCAATTTTGACCATGGTCATCAATATCAGCCACCATCCTGAGCCAGTAACAGAGTGCTCTCATCAGCAGGGTCATCCTTTTCATCACTCTGCGTCCTGCTTGATCATGAACTTGTAAAACAAGACTGTTGAGGACTCTGAATTGTTTCGCCTCTCTCTCATTGTCTTGAACAAACTCCATTCTTCTCCCTGATCCTCTTACTGCACATCAACAGTTTCTGTGACTGTTTGGATTCCCTCATCAGCAGGTGCCAGGTTGGTGGACAATGGGCTTTCCAGCAGTAATGGCATCTCCTGATGTCCATGACAATCAACTATCAATGTCTGAGGTCTTCTTTCGAGATAGGTGGCAAAAGTGAAAGCATATGTGGCTCCACCTCTCTCAAAAAATTATAGTTTGTCAAAGAAATATATGAAATCCCCAAACAATCTGATTTTCAGACCCAAGCTGTTCGAAACCATCAACGTGGTTTGGGTATTTTAAAAATACATAATTATTTCTTACAGAATGTAAGATTCTAGCTACCTGGCAAATTATTAAACTAAATTAAGTAAAATCTACAAATTAAAACTCAAAACCCTTTCGAAATTTCCTCTTACACAAACATACACAGGGAAAACAAAAACACAATCCTGAATGACGGGTGGCATGGTGGCTCAATGGTTAGCACTGCTGCCTCACAGTGCGAGGGACCCAGGTTCAATTCCATCTTCGGGCAGCTGTCTAAGTGGAGTTTATACGTTCTCTCTCATGTCTGCATGAGTTTCCACTGGGTGCTCTGGTTTCCTCCTACAGTCCAAGGGTGTGCAGGTTAGGTGCATTGGCCATGCTAAATTACCTATAGTGTTCGGGTGTAGTGAAGGATGTGTCGGTTCGATGTATTAGCCATAGGTAATGCAGGATTACAATATAGGGGAATGAATCTGGGTGACATTCAGAGAGTTGGTGTGGTCTTGTTGGGCAGAATGGCCTGCTTCCTCACTGTAGAGATTCTTGAAAAAAAGAGTGGAGGGAAAAAAGTTCAGTCATTTTTGTTCCCAAAATCTGTAGGGTTGATTCACGCCAATCTGAAGGCTTCTTCTTGCCCTTCCTTTATGTGAATGTTTCCCCTGGTTTTTGGGAGGCACATGGTGGCTGGTTCACATCTGAAAGTTCCCTGACTTATCCAATTCAGGTTGGTGGACAATCCCTGACAATATGCATTTGTTGAGAGAAGTGAGGGAGGAGCGGAGGACTGCTGGGAAGGTGAGTAAAACTGTTTAAAATACTTACCTCAGGCGCGAGGCCTCCATTTATCTAGAGGTGTGAGAGAGGAGTGGAGGACTGCTGGAAAGATGAGTAAAAACCAACTTTTTTGAACAGAGTGGTGAGGGGAGAGGACGGAGAGAAATGAGGGCTGCTGGGAAGTTTTTAAGTGGATAAGATCAGGGGAAAGAAAGAAAACCCACAGATAGGGCAGGGATCCCTTGTGGCCGTTCCCCTCAGCAATAAGTATACAGTTTTGGATACTGCTGGTGGGGAAGGCCTACCAGGGGAAAGCCATAGTTGTCAGGTGTCTGGCACTGAGCCTGGCACTATGGCTCAGAAGGGAAGGGGGGGGAGAATAGAAAAACACTAGTGGTAGGGGGCTCAATAGCCAGATGGATTAATAGGAGGTTTTGTGGTCATGATCAGGACTCCTGGGAGGTATATTCCCTCCCCGGTGGCAGGGTTCGGGATGTTGTTGATCGGGTTTACAGGATTCTGAAGGTGAGCAGCCAGAAATTGTGGTACATATTGGCACCAATGATATAGCCAGGAAAGGGACTAAGGATCTGAAAAGTGACTACAGACAGCTAGATTGGAAGCTGAAGAGCAGGATGAGGAGAGTAGTGATCTCGGGTTTGCTACCAGTGCCACGAGAGAGTGAGGTGAGGAACAGTCAGCGAGTACAGCTTAACACGTGGCTGCGAGGCAGGTGCAGGAGGGAGGGCTTCATAGACCATTAGGATGCCTTCTGGGGATGGTGGGACCTGTACTTGAAGGACGGGTTGCACCTGAACTGGAGGGGCACAAATGTCCAGGGTGGGAGATTTGCTCGTGTGGTTCGGGAGGGTTTAAACTAGTTTGGCAAGGGGGTGGGAATCAGAGCTACATATCTGCGAGGGGGGCAGTTGTAGATGGGGCAGTGACAGGATGTAGTGAATCTATCGGGAAGGTTTCTCAAGTGATGAAACAAAGGACTCGGTTAAAGTGTGTCTGCTTTAATGCAAGGAGTGTCAGAAATAAGAGTGATGAACTTAGAGCATGGATCAGTACTTGGGGATGTGGTGTTCTGGCCATAATGGGGACGTGGGTTTCACAGGGGCAGGAATGGTTGCGAGATTTTGCAGGGTTTAGAATGTTTAAAAAGAACAAAAAGGGTGGAAAAAGAGGAGGAGATGTAGCATTGCTAATCAGAGAGTGCATCACAGCTACAGAAACAAAGGTTGTTGAGGAAGGTTTGTCTGCTGAGTTAGTATGGGTGGAAGTTAGGAACAGCAAGGGAGCAGCCACCTCATTGGGGGTTTTCTACAGACCCCTAATAGCAGTAGGGAGATTGAAGATCTCATGGGCCAGCAGATTTTAGAAAAATGCAGGTGTAGCAGGATTGTTGTTATGGATGATTTCAACTTTCCCAACATCGATTGGAACCTCCTTAGTGCAGATGATTTGGATGGAGCCGTTTTTGTCAGGTATGTTCAGGAGGGTTTCCTTACTCAGTATGTCGACAGACTGACAAGGGGAGAGGCCGTTTTGGATTTGGTGTTCGGCAATGAGCCAGGACAGGTGTCAAACCTCGTGGTGGGAGAATACTTTGGTGACAATGATCACAACTGCCTCACATTTACCATAGCCACGGAGAGGGAAAGGAGCAGTTACCAAGGGAAGATATTTAATTGGGGAAAAAGGAAATCATGACGCTATTAGACAGGGGTTGGGAAGTACAGACTGGGAGCAATTGTTCCACAGAAAGGGCACAGAAGACATGTGGAGACTGTTTAAGGAGTAGTTGTTGTGAGTGGTGCACAAATTTGTTCCTCTGAGACAGGCAAGAAAGGATAAGATTAAGGAACCTTGGATGACGAGAACAGAGGCGCTTCTCATCAAAAGGAAGAAGGCAGCTTACATAAGGTAAAGGCAGCAAGGATCTAGCACAGCTTTAGAGGATTACAGGCTTGCTAGAAAAGAGCTCAGAAATGGATTGAGGAGTGCCAGGAGGGAGCACAAAAAAGGGTTGGCAAGAAGGATTAGAGAGAACCCAAAGGCATTTTACTCATATCTGAGGAATAAGAGAATGATCAGGGATAGCGTAGGGAACTTGTGCATGGAGTCTGAGCAGATAGGGGAAGCCCTAAATGAGTTTTTTGTTCCAGTTTTCACTAAGGAACGGGACGTTGTTGTGAATGAGAAATTTGAGGAGCTGGGATACAGGCTTGAACAGATCAAGATTGATGAAGTTGGAAATTTTGGCAAACATTTTGGCAAATATTAAGGTTGATAAATTCCCAGGGCCAGACCAGATTTATCCTAGGCTGCTCCGGGAAGTGAGAAAGGAGGTTGCTAAGCCGCTGGCAAAAATCTTTGCTTCCTCACTCTCCACGGAAGTCATACCAGAGGATTGGAAGGAGGTGAATGTTGTTCCTCTTTTCAAGAAGGGTAATAGGGAAATCCCTGGCAATTACAGATCAGTCAGTCTTACGTCTGTGGTCAGCAAAGTTTTGGAAAGAATTCTGAGGGACAGGATTTATGACAATTTGGAAAAGCATAGCATGACTAAAGGCAGTCAGCATGGCTTTGTGAGGGGCAAGTCATGCCTCACAAATCTTATTGAGTTCTTTTAGGAGGTGACAAGACAGGCCAACGAAGGTCGAGCAATGGATGTGGTATATAAGGTCTTCAGCAAGGCATTTGATAAGGTTCCTCGTGGTAGGCTCATTCATAAAGTCAGGAGGTATGGGATACAGGGAGATTTGGCTATTTGAATTCAGAATGTTGGCTGACAGAAGGCAGAGAGTGGTTGTCGATGGAAAGTATTCTGCCTACAGGTCAGTGTTGAGTGGTGTCCCGCAGGGCTCTGTTCTTGGGCCTCTGCTCTTTGTAGTTTTTATAAATGACTTGAATGAGGAGGTTGAGGGATGGGTTTGTAAATTTGCAGATGACACAAAGGTTGGAGCGACCATTGAAGTATTGAGGGCTATTGCAAGCTGCACCACGACATAGACAGGATGCAGAGCTGGGCTGAGAAATGGCAAATGGAGTTCAATCTGGATAAATGCAAAGTGATGCATTTTGGAAGGTTGAACTCAAATGCTGAATATAGGATTAAAGAAAAGATTCTTGGCAGCATGGAGGAACAGAGGGATATTGGTGTTCAAGTACATAGATCCCTCAAAGTTGCCACTCAAGTTGATAGGGTTGTTAAGAAAGCAAAAGGTTGTTTTGGTTTTCATTAACAGGGGGATCGGGTTTAAGAGCCATGAGGTTTTGCGACAGCTCTACAAGTCCCTGGTGAGACCACACTTGGAATATTGTGTCCAGTTCTGGTCGCTCTGCTATAGGAAAGATACAGAAGCTTTGGAGAAGGTGCAAAGAAGGTTTACCAGGATGCTGCCTGGACTGGAGGGCTTGCCTTATGAAAAGAGGTTGACTAAGCTCGGACTTTTCTCTTTGGAGAGAAGGAGGAGGAGAGGTGACCTGATCAAGGTATACAAGGTAATGAAAAGCATGGATAGAGTCAATAGCCAGAGACTTTTACCCAGGGCGGGATTGACTGGCACGAGGAGTCACAGTTTTAAGATATTTGGAGAAAGGTATAGAGGGGATGTCAGAGGAAGGTTCTTTATGCAGAGAGTTGTGAATGCATGGAATGTGTTGCCAGTGGTGGTGGTGGAAGCAGAGTCATTTGGGACATTTAAGCGATTGCTGGACATGCACATGGATAGCAGTGAATTGAGGGGTGTGTAGGTTAGGTTATTTTATTTTACATTAGCATTAATCCTCGGCACAACATCATGGGCCTAAGGGCCTGTTCTGTGCTGTACTTTTCTATGTTCGATGTTCTATATGTTAACTGCTGAAGGAGCGATAAACTGGTTTTCTTCTGGTTTAAAGTGACTTACTGCAGAGAACTGAGGGAAGGTGTTATTGATTGCTGCAGATCTGCTAGTTTCTCTTCTGATTTGAACAAAGCTTCTCTGAATTCCTCACAACCCAACATGTTCAGCTAACTAATTACCTTGTCGTTGACAGCAGAAGAGATTATTAACTGGTCCCTAATCCACAAACCAAGCTGCTTCACTTACACACAACTCCAAGGTTCCAATTCACCTGTAGATTTCTAGAACCCACAGCAATACAAACAAAGTCATCAATAATGTATCAGATTCCTTGCTACCATAAAGGTCTTGGACATCGAATATGGGACAATCTGGATAAATTGTCTGTACAGCCTGCTCTATGAGAAATCCTTTGAAAAAATATTGCACTGCTACATGCTGTCTAAAATGGGATTTGGGAGAAAATCCACGATTGGATGGATACAAGTGTTCTTTGTTTAAATAAACATCAGTAAAGCAATTTCAGTCAATGAGTGGAAAACAGAAAGCTGTCTCATCAAATTTGGATTTGGGGAGGATAGCTCCCGCTCTCCTGGACTTTTAGTCCATTGTGTTGAACCGTCTGCCAAATCTGTTAGGAAGGACACATGCAAAAGAGGGGTCACTATTCCAAGTAGGAGAGATAATCAGGTCAAAACTTCCTTTACATGGATGATGACACTGGATCCTGCCAGTATGTATACTGATTAGCAGCTTCAACTAGTTCAAACTGACCTTGCAAGCCAAGGTGAATGAACACAAGTGTGAGGCCATGTTCTTTAGAAACAGAGATGATCAATCCTTTGACCTTTTCACTGTCAGGTTGGATGACCTGAGGTGCTCAGATATTGTTCAAAGGGGCCAGACCACCAGCAAAAAAACTGAATGAACTGAGTAGCCATGGTCAAACAAAAACTGGACATGTGGGAGTGATGTTCCCACTCCATTTCAGGTCATTATTTTGAAAAATAATTAGTAAACCTTGAGTATCTCCTTTTCGGCATTGCTATCATTCATTTAGTGAATTTAGAGTGAATCCGTGCATTAAAGCCAACAGTTAAATCAATTTTCATTTTTAAATTACTACATTAGTATGAAATATCTTCACTGCTAGCCAGTGCAGTTCTGTGAAGTAGAGTAGCATCCACAGAAGTCAAAGCAGAAGGAAACTATTTAACTGATCAAAGTGTATGTTGTGCTACTTATAATGTGATTAATGATAAAGACTTCTTAGAACCTTCAGAGTCACTGCAGTGTGAAAAATGCATTTGGAGCATCTATTTATATTATGGAACTACTTATATAGCCTTTTAGCTTGTTTGCAGAAATTTCTGCAACGTTTCCAAGATTCACTTGACTGCACCAAAAAATACTGGATTTTTATTCGAGGCATCGAGTTAGGAGCAGGAAGAAGCCATTGTTCCCTCAAGCCTGCTCTGCCATTAACTAAGAACATGGGTGTTCTGATTTTGGTCTTAGTTTCTGTCTACTCCCTTAACCCTTTGCCTCCTTTATTCACCAACAATCTATCTGTCACTAACTTAGAAAATTTCAATGACATTGCCTCGATTGCTCAGTACAATTCTCTGAGAGAAAAAAAAATCTCTTCCTCTCTGACCCTTTATTTTTAAACTGCATCATTTGGTTCTACTCCCTCCTGCAAGGTATTTTTATCGACCCCATCTGGGTTTCAATAATATCACCTGTTATTCTTCTAAACTCCACTATTCACAGTCTATATCCATCACTTCAATACAGACCCAATGAGTCCAACCTTTCTCCTTAAGTTAACCCCTCATTCCAAGAATCAATGGGATGCACGCTTTCTGAATAGCTTCAAATACAATTATGTAATTTCTTAAATAATGAGGCCATAGGTGCACATGCCTAATCTCAACGTGGTCTGACTATGCCCTGTGCAACTTTAGTAAAACATCCCTAATTGAGTATTTCATTCCCCTTCCAATATATGACAACATTCTACTTACCTTCCTCATCAATTGCTGTACCTTTGTATTAACTTTTTTTGTGATTCAGGACATTCGAATCAGTCTGTACCTCTCAATTCTTCTATTTAAATGAATACTTTTAGAGGGTTCCAGGCCTGGACCATGAACATAATTCCCAGTGGAATTTTCAATTTCAGAGTCTGCCACATCAAGTATTCCTTAGGATCGCTATGAACAACGCCTATCTACACCAAAACCAATTGTGTGGCCATTGAAAATTCCAGGCCATAAACACTTAGACCATTCTTGTGATGCAACCGTTATCCCAATTTAAGTCTCTTCTACAAATTTGACCAATTTGCAACGGACTGTGATGCTCAGTGCACCTCCCCATTGTGAAATTATTTCCCTGACGGGTACTCACATGCTCACTTCACTTCAGCTAATTCTTACAAACATCAAGCTCTTCAAATCTTACATTATTTTTGTATTGTAAGAAATACGGTATTATGAAAAGTATTTTTATGAAGCAGAATATGTAAAATAGTTTGACATTATAAGGATAAGAGGCAACCTTATTGAAACGTACAAGATTCTAAGGGAACTTGGCAGAAAGGTTGTTTCTCCATGTGGGCAAGTCTCAGACCAGATGGAATAATCTCATAATAAATGGTCACCTCCTTAAAATACAGATAAGGAGAAATTTCTACTCTCTCAGGGTAGTGAATCTGTGAAGTTCTTTTCCATAATGGCCTGTTGAGGCTGGATCATTGAGTATATTTAAGGCTGAAATAGACATTTTTAAAATCAGTATAGGAAACAAAGGCTATGGCGAAAATGCAGGAAAGTTGAGTTGCAGATTATCAGATCAGCCATGATCTCATTGATTGGTGGAATAGACCTGATGGGCTGAATGGCCTACCTCTGCCCCTAGGTCTTACAGATTTATGTCAGGAATTATAGAAAATAGGTAGCGAGGATTCAATGACAACTTAGAAAATGTCACCAACATAGATTTAAGAGATATTCTCAAGAGAAAATCAAAGAACATAAATGTCAGAGTAGAATTAGCTATTTGATCATAGCTGATATGTTTCTCAACCTCATTCTCCTGCCTGTTCCCTGTAACTTTGACCCTCTTACTTATCAAGACCCTATCCAACACTGTCTTAAAGCAATTCATTGTGAAGAGTCATGAGCATTTCTTTTGTTATATTTGTACAAGAGTTGGTGAACCATGTTGCAGCTGTATAAAACCCTTCTTAGGCTGGATTTGGAGTTTTGTGTGCAGTTTTGGTCGCCATTAGGATGTAGAAGCTTTGGAGAGAGTGCAGAAAAGGTTCACCTGGATGTTGCCTGGTCTTGATAGCATTGGCTAAGAGGAAAGGTTAAAATGATGAGGATTATTTTCACTGGAAAGACAGCAGCTGAGAGGCCTGCAAAATTATGAGAGGCATTGATAAGGTGGATAGTCAGAGGCTTTTTCCCCAGGGTTGAAGTTTCAGTTACAAGGGGAGCCCAGGTTCAAGGTGAGAGGGGGAAAATTTAAGGGAGATGTGCGAGGGAAGTTTCTCATACAGAGAGTGGTAGGAGCCTGGAATACACTGCCAGAAGAGGTGGTGGAAGCAGGTACATTGGTGACATTTAAGAGGCATCCAGATGGTTACCTGAATAGGGATGAAATAGATGGATGTGGACCGAATAAGGACAGAAGGTTTGTTTTTCAGTTTAATTACGGCATGATGATCGGCGCAGGCTTGGAGGGCCAAAGGGCCTGTTCCTGTGCTGTACTTCTCTTTCCTTCCATGTTGTCTTTTGAAAGTGCTGCCCATTTCAATATTCTTGCCCTTGCAAATGTTACGTGTTGCTCAAAAGCAGTGACTCTAACACTGATTAGCTAGTGATTAAAAGAAAATGTTGTGGTTCTGTTCGCCGAGCTGGGAATTTGTCTTGCAAACGTTTCGTCCCTTGTCTAAAAGAAAAGAAAATATTGTGAATACCAGAGATCTGAAATAAAAGCCGAACGTATTGGAAAACTCAAAATTCTGGCAGCTCATCTTGATTAAGCAACGGTGTTAATATCTCAAGTCTAAAACGACTTCTCTTCAGATGGTGGAGAATTAGAAATGTAATGTGTTTAATGCTTAATTAAAGGGCGAGGGAAGAAACTTTTTATCTTTCTTTCAAGTGTTAAGAATGCGAGCTCAACAACTCAGGGTACTAGTGCCTTTCAAGATCCTTCTTCTCCTTTCCGTCCTTCTGTCCCCATCTCTTCTCCTAATTTCACCTCTCTGCACGTATTCACTACCCCCCCGGGCATTCCTCTCTCTAACACTGAACAATTTATGCTCAGCAGAGAATGCAACTTTATCCCCTTATAGCCCCCACTTCAATGAATTTCAGGCTCAATGTGGCATGGAAGTGTTCTTCTTCATCACCTTTGCCTCTGTGCTTATACTTTTGGGGAGGAATTATCATCCTGCTCAATAGATCCTGTCAACCATCAGCAAGACTCTCCCTCCACCTGGACCACTCCCTCTCATCTCTCACCTACTCTTGATCATCTTCATCAAGAATTGTCAGCTTGACATCAGTCATTTTAATTTCTTGATTCCCCACATGCACACAAACCTGTCTCCCTCTGAACTTATTATATTCCATTCTCTCATTTCTAGCCTTGACTTTGTTATCAAACCAATTCATGAAGGTGATGCTGCTGTTGTCTGATATGTTGATGTCTCCTCTGCACATTCTGAGTGTCAACCCTCAGATACTTCTTCCTCTCTCTCCCCTGAACCATTGTCCCATCACCAAGTAAAAAGTCCTTGCTTCCAGGACTATTACTGATCTCATATCCTCTGGCGATCTCCTCTACACAGCTTCCTACTTTCTATTCACCCCACAATCTGTTTCTATCTCCTTCCGAAATTCCACAGCCAGGATTGTCCTGATAGACCCAATGTTTCAATCTTTTCCTGCCCCATTGAACTTCTTCCAACTTGAATCTTATTTCTCTCTTTGACCTATCGACATTCATGATTTTTCAAATGTCCTATGTCACTTCAACAGTTTCCAGTTTCCAGTTTCTCAGTTCTAACTACTCCCTCTTCACTATGATTGTTCAATCCTTTTATGGCTCCAACCCTCACCAGGGTGGCCAGAGAGCCCTCTACGTCTTCCTTGAATGGAGACCCAAACAGTCCCCATCCACAACCTCCCTCCACCCTCCACCTGACTCAACCTGTTCTCTGATTCAACAGTTTGCCCTTAATGTTATTCCAATAGTTTAATGCTTTTAGCACCTCCTTTCTCCAATCTTTTATTACCCTGTCACCCTGTTCCCTTCCCATGACACCCTCCAATGCAATCAGAGGAAGAGTAATATCTGCTTTCTTACCTCCTGTCTCCTCACTGTCCAAGCACTCCTTCCAGGTGAAGTATCACTTGACTTGGATTTTCCTTTCAGTTTAATCTGTATTCTGTATGCTGCAATGCAGCCCAACACAAGCTGGAGAAACAACACCTCATGTTCCGATTAGGCATTTTACAGTCTTAATTATATTAAGTTCAATGACTTTAGAGCTTGACTTTTTTTTTAATCCCAGTATGTCTGACTTCATTTTGTTTTCATTTTGCATCTACCATATTTCTGTCCCTTTCAGCAGTCCATATCTCCTTATGTTGGCTACCATGATGTTAGATTATTTACAATATTGCCAAGTCCCATGTCATCCACAAAGTTTAGAAGTGTGCTTCCTACATCCAGGACAAGGTCATTTATGTATTATTTATAGGACAAATAAAATCAACTGTCCTAATACTAAGCCACCATTTGTCCTTTTAGACAAATCTCTCCTTTATTCTGCTGTTTCCACTCTGGACCAAAGTTTTTTTTTTCGTTGTTAGCTATTCCATTCCCATTTGTTCTATGATCTCTCTGGTTAATCTCCGCCAAGCTCATACCTTTCCCTGACCCTCTCACATTTTTCCATTAGTACACAATGGATCACATTTCTACCTCTCTTTGGTTCCAATGAGAAGTTATGTTAGGCTTGAATTATTAACTTGATTTCTCTCTCCGCAGATCTGCCAGATGTTGTGAGATCTTCCAGTACTTTCCATAATCCATTTTGGTAAATCTAGCTGAGCAAACAACAATGATCAGGACAATGATTGGACCCCTCCTTTTCTTGAAATGGGGATATTTCCAATCAAACAGGCAGACCTGACTTCAGCATTCTTCCAATACTGCAGTGTTTTATGAATGACTTATGAGATTAAGAGCTCAGCCCTTGCTGAAAACCTAAACCGAGAATCATCTGATTCAGACCTAGGAACACTTCTAACTGATTAAAGTTGGCAAATTCAATTCAATTTAATTTCAGACTGAGATTATGTACTAATTCTGTTTTAATTAAGGGAATAATGCATTTACATAATGTTGAAAACCATTTATAGAATACAACAAAAACTTTTTTGTACATAATGAGGCCTGTGCTGACTCTGAACTAAGCTAATAAATTGAGTCTCAGGCCCTTTTTTTCTCCCTACCTGCCCTAACAAGACCCTACATAATTTTGAGTATACTATATGGCTTGCCTTTATCTTCCTTGTTGTGATGAGAACAATGCTCTCCTCCAATTACTCACATAACTGAACTCACTCATCCCTGGGTATCAGACAAATTAATCTTCTCTGCATCTCTTCATGTGTCTTCATATCCTTCCAAAAGTGTGGTGTCTAGAAATACTTTAGCTGAAGGCTAACCAGAGATTTGTAAAGTTTTAGCAAGACTTAATTTGCTTTGTATTGAGTATCTCTGTTCCTGAAGCTGAGTATCCAATACCCATTTTTAACATCTTAAACCTTTGAAAGTTATTATACATAAACGCACCCAGTGCAATCTTTGTTCTGTACCTCCACAAAACATATCTTTTATTTATTCACCCTT
Organism: Chiloscyllium plagiosum; assembly: GCF_037043375.1. Lineage (NCBI taxonomy): Eukaryota > Metazoa > Chordata > Chondrichthyes > Orectolobiformes > Hemiscylliidae > Chiloscyllium > Chiloscyllium plagiosum. The sequence continues at coordinate 55,968,718 of NW_028270152.1, read as the reverse complement.
CCATGTCCAAAATGCATCACTACATAATTAATTTGAATTGCATCTGCCATATTTCTGTCCATTTCAGCAATCCATATCTCTTAATGTTGGCTCCATGATGTTAGACTATTTACAATATTGCCAAGTCCTGTAGCATCCACAAATTTTAAAATTGTACTTCCAAGACCCACGTTGAGGTCATTTGTACATGCGTGTAGAACCAATAAAATCAGCTGTGCAACCAAGTATCCTACTGCATACTCCTTTCCTGTTTGAAAATACTTCTTCTTGATGGATTTCTGTCTCATCTGGCTGAGCCGATTTAATATCCATCCAAGTTATCATTGTTCCTGCAAAGCCATGTGTATCTACTTTTCATGTATGTTATGAGGTACTTAATCAAATCACTCTTTAAGATCCATATATACTGTATCTTGCATATCTTTAATCAATTCTTTTTGATACATTATCAAATAACTCAACCAGGTTCATGATATAATCCCAGCTGTTGGTAACACCGGACAATTCAGATTCTAGACTGAAGCTTGGCTCGATAGACCAGAAGTTTTATTTTTGCAAGTGCTTACCAGTTACTGAAAATATTCAAATATGCCTAAATTGTATGATTTCTTGGAACTGCTGTTTGGATCTAATTTTAAAAAAGACATTTTCACCCTTCAACAAAAGTAATTTTCATCAAACTTGAAATCAAATATATCATTTACCTTTACTTTGAAATCTAAGTTACTAAATAATAATAACAATACAAACCTTCATCATAGCTTGGCCCTGCCCAAAACATATATCTAAGAGGCTTTTTCATTAACTATTAATATTTCCTCATCACAATTAGTGTTTACTTTGTCAGTAATAATATTTAAAAACACATATTCTCCACAAGTCCAAGTCAAACTGGCTTTTTTTTCCATATTTGGTCTTGACAAACTATCTTTTACTGCAACATCATTTTTTTTCTTCAAATTATATGCTTATGGCATTAAACTCAAACAAACTGGTCTCAAATTATTACTGTGGAACCGTGCTACAATAAAGCAAAGACATTTATGGTTCCTGTAAATCTGCAAAGCTATTGGTTATGTAGATTTCAAAATTGTAGAGCCAACACCAGGGTCTGTGTCTCTTTCCCCACGACATTTTGTTGACCAGAATTTAGTTTGCAAGAAGAACAACTGACTGACTATTTGTTTCACATCTCATCATCTTGCTGGTTTAAAGAGCTTCTCATAATTTGATGCTGCTCATACCAGTTTGGTTGTCAGTACAACCTTAAAATGATTACAAAATACTCTGACATTTTGTCCATTCATATTTCTTGCTTTTTTTGACAAACTTCTCAAAAGAGCTCGGATTTTGCTAAACTTCTGATTAAATCAATTGCCAACTTATCGCAAAAAATTGCATTTTGTCTCAGCAATGGAAAATCCATGCATTTCCAGCATATTATTTTCTTTATGCCACTTTGAGGTTCGAGCCTTTCTCCTTTACTATTTTTATTACTTTTATTTGTTTCCTAAAACTAATAAATTTTGCAGTTCCAGTTTGAAGTTGGAACAGCTTCGGTTCAGACTGTAGGATCTGGAGACTGAACTACAGATAATATGATCTATTGGACAGGGAGGAACATCACTTGAATTCTTTACAACAGGACGCAGTAACACCTTTTAAGTTTGGATCATCTGATTTGGATTGCGTTCAGGCAATTCTGACTGTGAATGAGACTGATAAAGGGATCCAGGTAGCACAATCAGAGGAACCTCAGTCTTTGCAATTGTCCAACAGCTTTAAGGTGCTTTTAACTTGTCTGGATAAGAGAACTGCGGGGGAGTTACCTAAGTAACCATGGTACAGGAAGCCCCTTGAGTGGGAAACAGAAAGGAATATTAGATAATAGTCTAGTCAGTTGATTGCCCACCCAGTGTCAAGGTTCAGGGCACCTACTTAGAGCAAAAGAGGAGTTTGGAGTGGGAGAAGGATGATCCAGACATCATGGTCTCTTCAGGTAACAACATCGGCAGGACAAAGAAGGAGGTTCTGCACTGTCTACTTGAAGAGCATGGTCTCAAGTTAAGAAGCAGAACTTCAAAGATCATAATCTCTGAGTCATATGCAATTTGGCAGAGGGCAAATCAGATCAGGGAGTCGAATGGTTGACTCAAAGACTGGTCTGGGAGAAGAAGGGTTCTAAGTTGTGGAGAGTCCTGGAAAAGCTTAGCAGGTCTGACAGCAACTGAGGAGTGAGATCAAATTTAATGTTTTGGGTCCAGTGACCCTTCCTCAGAACTGATGGTAGCTCAGAAAAGCTTAGGTTTTTATGCAGAAAATAGGGTGGGGATGGGTAAAGGAGCAAATGATATGTGGACATAGAGCCCAAAGGGAGAGAAGAACATAATGTAGGAGCAAATAACTGCAGATTCTAGAATCTGTACTGAAAGCAAAAAATGCTGGAGATCACAGCAGGTCAGGCAGCACCCATGGAGAGAAAGTTTATGTTTCAAGTCGAGATGACTCTTCATCAGAAGAACAGTTGGACAAGACAAAGGAGTGGAAAATGATCAGCCTGGGGATAGCTAATGAATAGCTACTAATGGGAACAATTAACAATGGGTTGTGGAAAAGCAGACCATGTGAAGAAATAATAAGAGCTTGTCAGAAAATCATGGTGATAATCGTGGGTAGTTTTACTTGATATATTGGCTAAAAATGTTAGATTAGTAAAGGTATCCTAGATAAGGAGTTTATAGATGGTTTTCAGAGTAATTTCTTAGTATGTCTGGACTCAACCAGAAAGCAGTCACACTTAGACCTGGTGTCATGCATGAGGCAGGATTAATGAATGATCTCGGTATATATGACTAAATTATACAATTTAGTTTGAGGAAGAGTGGAATCGGCCAAGACAATTTTTTGAAATTTAAATAAGGGGAATTATGAAGGCATGAAAATAAAAGTGAATTAAGTGAATTTGCAAATTCACTTAAACAATAGAGATGCAGTTTTTTTCATTTTTCTTTTCTATTCTGTCTCTGCCATTTCCATTTATCTTTTGCTCCTTTTTTATTTCAAGTTTTTTTTTCATTTTGAACTGAATCTTAGTTAATTCTAGAGATGACATATCAATTTCAGGCTTCCTCCTTTTAATTCTTAATACTGGATTGTTATTTCAAGCTGTAGGGAGATTGGACCCGACACATCAACTCTGCTTTCTTTCTACAGATGCTGCTGAGTCTTCACCACAACTTCTGTTTACGTTTCAAATACTCCACAATTGTATTCTTCTGCTTCCAATAAAGTCTCAGCAACAGTCAAAGCCATTTTGAAAGTCCAAACTGTCTAATGCACTTCACAATGAATGTCCTATTTTACTTCTGATATCTCCATGTACTCAGTTCTTTTGGCTTAACTTAAGTGACATGATTTATTGGAAATGCTGTTTTGATCCACAGTTTATTTTTTAAAAAAGCTTCTGAATCTTCAAACAAAAAGCAAATAATCTGGAATCCAAAAGCCTGTTTACATCTGCTTGAGGATGCAGGTTTCTAACAAAAGTAATAACATTATATAAACCTTCAATACATTATTTAGACCTGATTTACATTGAACAGCTCTGTGCTATGTCAGAAAGCTGGTCCTTTTTTTTCTAAAAGTTGTTTCTTTTCTCAAGGATACTGTGTCCTTGGGTTTTTTTTTGTCAGAGGGATCATAAACAGGTCCCGGCACCGAGGTGACTAGTTTGGTACAGAAATTAGAAAGGATTTTGAGAGGCCTTTTGTTTGTATGTAAACAGATAAGACTTCAGGCCAAAGTGGTCATGTTTAGAAGTGGCCTGTATAATGAAAGGGGAATGGTCAACTCTCTAGCTGAGCAGTTCAGTCCAGATCTAGTTAGGAGTTCAACAGTGAACTGTGTGGAAACAGTTTGCTAAACTCTCTCTCCTTCTGCCTTTCAACTTCAACCCGTAAGCATGTGTTCCATTTTTACTGTTTTGTTTAAGAGGGTTTGCTTATTGGGACCGTGTTGTATATTCGGAACAGCATAATTAAGTCTAGTTTGGATAGACTGAGTTCTATATGTGTTCTTTATTCTGTTCTTTGTGTTTCATTGTGTAATTTTGTGAATAACTTTTTGTCTTTCTGAAACCTGGTAGTCAAGCTAACTAACTTACTTTGGGTAATTTTCACGATGTATTCACCAAAACAAATTGCAAAATTATGGTCTGGGCTGCCTGCTTAAGGCTGTTTTGAATGGTCTGGCCTAGTCCATAATAGCTGATTATCCCTCATTAACCAAAGAAAAATGAATTTTCTTCTCAGTGGTAACTAGTAGTTTTTCCAAAATTTACATCAAATTCACATTAGTTATTGTATTTGTCCTGTTGCCCAGTTTTTGAACAGAAATGCATTTCCAATCCTTCCATGTCACTCCCGCATCGAAGATAAATTGATAGATTGTTGTCAGAACTTCGATCCTAGTTTCCCTTTGCAATGTAGGATATATTTCATTTCGACTTGTTACATTAGAGTATTGCTAACAAATTAGCATTGGAGGCATTTCAAAGAGATACACCAAGCTGATTCCTCAGGAAAAAGGGGATGAATGATCAGGAACAGCTGAATAGGTTAGGGTTTAATTCATCTGAGTTTTTGGAAGACTGAGGAGTGATCTTATTGAAAAATACAAGATTTGGTGGGGATTTCACAGAGTAGGTGTTGAGAAGCTATTTCCACTAGGAGGGAGTCCCAAACTCGAGAGCATAGTCCCAGAGTTAAGAGGTAAAATGTCACCATAGTCCAACCAAACTAAAGGGCTGCTCTCTCTCATCAGAGAGAGACACTTGTGTTTGTTTAACCTGACAGTCGCCATACCTCAGGCAAGAAGGGGGCTTGCAATGAAACTTCACGATAACTTCAACCAATGTGGGAATTGAACCCATAACATTGGCATCACTCTGAATCACAAATAAGCCATCCAGCCAACTGAGCTGAACAAAAAAAAGGTACACTTGTTTCATTCTGAGATGTGAAGTAACCTTTTCTTCTCTCAGAAGACTGTGAATTTCTGAAATTCTCTTCTCGAGAAGGTTGTGGAGACTATGTCAGTTATGATTACAGAATGGTGGAGCAAGTTTGAGGGGCTGAGTGGCCAATTTTTGCTGCCATTCCTTATGTTTTTATGTTCCCCTTTCTCACTATTCTTCTTCTGTCCAACTCTTTTGGAGTAACTAGAACATCATCTTTTGTGAAGACAGATATAAAGCATTCATTCTGTATCTCAATCATACCCTGTAGCTCAGCAAGGAGGCTTTTTTTGTCCATCACTGTGGCATCATTCCTGTTGCTATCCTTTCACTTTTTAAATCTTTATAAAAGATTTCTGGTTTCTCTTTTTGCTCGATTGATGATATTTTCTCCACCCTTGCTTTGCCCTCATTGCGCACAGTCTGCAAGGACAGCTAGATTGTAAGAGGAACAAAACTATTTGCAAGAGTTGTATAATCTACAATTTGTGATATGATTTATGCTTTAATATTATCAACATGAAGCAAAATTATTCAAATTTCCATAATCAAAAAATATTAGTTTTCAATCCAAACAATTACACATTTATGACAAAGTTACAAATCTCACAACCACCTGATGAAGGAGCAGCACTCTGAAAGCTGGTGCTTCCAATTAAACCTGTTGGACTATAACCTGGTGTTGTGTGATTTGTAATTTTGTACACTCCAACACTAGCATCTCCAAATCATGACATTTATGACACTATGTCTAAGTGTCAAGAAATGTTACATCACATGTTTGCTTGATAAAGATCTTTTTCTTGAGTTCTTTGCCCATAGGTGTACCCTTGCTGATTGTTTGCCTAACCACTGCTAAGTGTCGTAATTGTTTTTAAGCCCAGGAAGGGTGAGCAGGGGAACCAACATCTACTTATCCCAAAGCAGTATTGAACCCCAAGTTATCAGAGTTTAGCTGATCCCTATTTCAGTCATTTAGACAACTGACCCAACAGTTTTCCACTCCCACCCCGCCCCCCGCCTGATAAATTGTTGAAGGGCAATTAACCTGACAATATTCTCCATTTATTCTGGTTTCATGTCATTACCAAGGATTGTAAAGAACTTTGAAGAATGGGAGCTGTACTCTATTAGCTCAAGCAATTATTTCTATTGTCATGGGCGGCACGGTGGCACAGTGATTAGCACTGCTGCCTCACAGCATCAGAGACCCAGGTTCAATACCCGCCTCAGGCGACTGACTGTGTGGAGTTTGCACATTCTCCCTGTGTCTGCGTGGGTTTCCTCCAAGTGCTCCAGTTTCCTCCCACAATCCAAAAATGTGCAGGTTAGGTGAATTGGCCATGCCAAATTGCCCATAGTGTTAGGTGATGGGGTAAGTGTAGGGGAATGGGTCTGGGTGGGTGACGGGTCAGTAAGGACTGGTTGGGCTGAAGGGCCTGTTTCCACACTGTAAGTAATCTAATCACTAACTGATCTAAATGTCATGCATGGTTGATAAACAAGAGGAAATTCAATGTCTGACATGACTTTCTAACCTCTGCATGAATAAAGTAGCTTGTTTTCTATTTCACTTATTTTAAATTAAGGTCAAGCCATTCTTTTTCAAACATCTTTTTTGTCAGCACAAAATAAATCTTGTACAGGTAGTCTTTAAAGGGACTGAGGGTTAATATGGATGACATCAAGGTTAGCAGGCACATATCACACCTTTAAATGGAATTCCTCTGCCTGATGTCTTAAATTGAATTTATCTCTTGTTAGAAAAAGAAAGATTTTATATTTTCAGCATTCTTTTGGTCTGATATTGCACACAGAGATTATATTCAGCAAGGAATAGCAATAAATGAATTTCCTCTTCTAACTACTAACTTAGCATCACACAAAAAAGCTTCTAAAGTAGATGGCTAATCAAACTACCGTGCTTGTTTCATGAGTGGTTTCAGTTGTCAGAGATAAAATGATTTACATTTTTAAAATAATTTTCAGTGTGAATTAACTTTATTTCTATGAAAGTAAAAACAACATTTGAAGCATCACTTAAGCTGATGGCATGCAAACCTCTAAACTATGGCTGTGCTTTGACATGGATGCTTTATTAACATTCTGTCAAGTTAGCGAACAGAATGAATAAAAATCTGTACCTCTGAGAATACTAAACATTCAGATTCCCCTCAGGCATAAAATGTCTCTTCACAGCTTGCATTCGCACAGAGGTTTTTTCAAAAAGCTGTTGGAATTCCAATCAAAGTAACTGTTTGCACACAGATAGGAATCTATTTGCTGTCAGTTCTACTCGCCAGCCTTTTTGAAGAATGCAATATCTGTTTAGACAAGGGTGGCTCTTTAGAATTTTTACTCAAGCATTGCTTTTCTGTTTTTCAGCGTTAAGAGTACTGCTAAGATGATGGGGAGCTTTTGGGAGGTTTCCTGTTGTTGATGTTTTGCACAGCTGGAGAAAAATGGGCTTTGACAACTGACTTACAGCCAAGAGTGAAGCAAAAACAACAAAGATGCTTGTCTAAACTCTTAAAAAGGTTATTCGAGCAGTTTCAGTTTTGTCCGAGGAGAATGATTATGTATCTTGCTAAGAATTCCACATACAGCTTTATTTAAGACCTGTTTTCTCTGTTCAAGCCATCTTATTCAAGGACAGAGTAGATCATGTGCCAATCTCACTGAGGTTTATAGTACTTTGAATGAATGTATAATTCAATAATGTATTATCATTCCCAGTTGTTGAATTAAGCATGGTCATCTATTTTTTAACAAAATTACTTTCCCAATACCTTTAAGGTGAATTAAAGTACATTCAATATGGTAGAATCTTAGCAGGCTTTGGGCAGTATGAGCTATGGTGAGATAAGTGGCAGAATCAGGCAAGATGTTTGATCTGGTCACTCTCAATGTTGAGTTCATCTCACCATATCTTGCTCACTTTTCTCATGAGAGTCTCACTAGGCAGCCAATTGACACTCATCATTACTTGCTAACAGCCCAATCCATCACGGGTTTCAATCTTAACAAACTCGCTGATGAGAAAACTTGATATGGAAATTGCAGTGTGTTCTTGGTGGGTTCAACTCGTCATTTACTCCAAAAGACCTCTATCTTTCCCACAGACACACTGCAGAGCAAGGCGTGAGTCTCAAATAAGAATCCTTTGTGTGGTTGTATCTCCAACTGGGTGCCTCATAGACCATCCTTCCTCATCAGAGGGGACAGTACTTGGATTATGCTCATGGTTGCCGAACTCACTCACAGCCTTTCAGTCCCAAAGACCAATGCACAGGGCAACAGAGGACAGTTGTTTTCAATTTTCCAGCAATTCCTGAGGGTGCTGGGCCGAGGCAGATTGATGGTCGCAGGACTGGCTGCACTGCTGCAGCGTCAGAGTGAAAACAGGCACTCCATTGCAGCACTGTTTGCATTGCTCCAGTCTTTTAACTATGAGGGCTAGTTCCTTCTATGCACCTGCCTGCTGCTGCCCTTCCCAATGCTTGCGGATGAATCCCTCATCACTGAGAATTCAGAGTCACTTCCTGGCAGTGGCTCAGTTGATGCCTGGTCTCGGGGCCTTTCTCCCTCACCCATCTGTGGAGCTGTCAGTATCTGGAACTCACTGTGCTCCCTCACAAAGCTGACTGAGGTGTCCCCTTTATGCTGCTGGCTGGTCCAGGAGGCAGTATTAATGATGGTCCCTTCAATGCATTGTCGTCTGGGGATATTGATGAACTCTCTGCTACTGCAGACAACCGGGAGCCTGGGCTGGATGGTGCACCTGTAAGACCTAAAAGGGAGAAGATATTGCAGCCACTGCTCAGACATGGCGATTGACACCTAATTAAATTGGCCGTTGCAGAAGGATGGCAAGTCGCATGCACTAGATATCTCCACATCCCCACAGGAGCAGACCCTACCTTCACCAATGAGGGGAAGTATCATTTCATTGGTGACAGGGAGAACATGGATATTCAGGACCCTACTATGTGGTTCTGACTTGTTAGGGGGTGTCTTTTCAGGAATTAACACAATAGGACCAAATGAGTGAGTGTGTGTGTGTGTGTGTGTGTTGGGGCCATGGTTTCAGGTGTAAGGAATGAGAAAGGAGTCAGTGCAGAGGGCATGCAGACTAATAGTTTGGGAGTATGGTGAGGGAGAGAAGGTGTTTTATGCAACAGAGGGGGTTTCAGAGCATTTGTACTAAAGGGAGGTGGGTATGGTGGTGCAGGTAAATGTGAGTTAAGAGAGCATAGAGCTTTGCATTCACCTGGCAGAAATGATATTGACCATCTTCCTGCACCAGTGCCTGCTCCTCCTCATCAACCCTCCCTCCAAGCTGCACATGCACACAGCCGCTCTGACATTCCACACATGAAATTCAGTGGGCAATCATAGATAGCAGCATTGATTTCCAGCTCTGAGAGTCACTACACAGAAGTAAATAAAATTAGGGAGAATGGTGCTCCTGAGATGGCACTGACCACATAAAACGGTGATGTGTCCACCTCTGCTGATCCTCCAGGAAGAGGATACCTCTTATTTCCACACTTCGTCCACAAAGATCTCCCTTTCACAGAAGTATGGTGCCAGTCTCCCCTTCTCCGCCATCTCCTATAGCTGAGCAGAACAGCTACCAGCTGGCACCAATTCCTGTAGGTGTGTAGCAGGCTTTGAAAGATGGCGTGGCCGCAAGAAATGCTGGTCTTATGAAGGACTTTTGCTGCATGCTGAGTTGCTCTCAGAAGGGCATGTGTATAATGGGGTGTAAAATAGATGATATTCTCATTGTGAGGGCTCAAACATCAATACAATATGGTAAAATGTGGAGAGAAAACTTGTACCTTGGAGGTACAATCACTCCACTGAACTTGACGCAATTTATACTTTGACCAAAAAAACGTTTGGCCCACATTCTTGTCAATGAAAACCTAATCCACAGACACTTTTGCATTTCCGACTTCTGCTCTTTGGGTCAGAAAGTAAAGTAAAGGACAGTAAAGTTCATGCAATCTCTCCACATGTTTACACCATTAAATCCTCTCTCCTTTACTCTTTTGCTGGAATTATAACACCATATTTCCACAAAATTGTTTGGGTTGTCGAATACAAAGACATTTTCCTGGAATAGGTATTCATATACTGAAGGTTAGACTGAGTGTGATCAGTGCACAATCTTTCTCTTTGTCTCATTCTCAATCACAAACCAAAAATATAAACAATTGTGTTATTTCTCCGGCATTTTCAACATGTGCCACTTGTGAGCTCAACAGCTAAGAAGGATTTTAAACTTAGAAAAATTGTTTCCATCCACACATTAGAAGTCTTTTTTCTTCAGTATTGTTATTACCTTATTGCTAAATGTGTCCCTGAACGATTTAAAGTGTTGGTTACTGTTAGAGCTCTATCCATGGCCAATGTGCAATGATGAAGGCTGAGTAACATATGCACAACATCAATCATGGTTTTGGAAGAACTTTGATATTGGTTCTTGAATTTGTTTTGCATTCTTTTGGCTTTGTTATTTAAAACCAGAGTTTCATGATTTCCATTGTTCAAAAGTAACCCATGCCCCTCCAGACTTTTAGTTCAGCTGGGGAGCTGATAGAAATTCACTGAACGCACAGAGGTGTTCCATAGGGAACTCACAGATGGTCACTAATTTTTGTAAAAAAAGGTGACAATGGGAGTGCAAACAAAACAAATCCAACTAGCTGTGGCTTTATTAATGGAAAACCAACTCGTTAAATATTTTCCTTCTTGGGATTTACAGTTGTTTAAGTTGAAAGTGGAGAAAGGTTGTTAGAGTTTAGTATCCTGCTGACATCTAACACATTGCTGATAATTAAACATACTGTTCATGCTGAGCAGCACTTAATCAGGATTTACTGGTGATATTTCCAGGAAGATTTGTCTGTAGCCATGCAGTGCCTTCCTATTATAGTCTCAAAATTCAATAACTACATTTGAATATTTTTAGCAGCTAGCCTCCAGGAGACTATTGCTGGAAAAGCGCAGCAGGTCAGGCAGCATCCAAGGAACAGGAGAATCGATGTTTCGGGCATAAGCCCTTCTTCAGGAATGAGGAAAGTGTGTCCAGCAGGCTAAGATAAAAGGTAGGGAGGAGGGATTTGGGGGAGGGGCGTTGGAAATGCGATAGGTGGAAGGAGGTCAAGGTGAGGGTGATAGGCCAGAGTGGGGTGGGGGCAGAGAGGTCAGGAAGAAGATTGCAGGTTAGGAAGGCAGCGCTGAGTTCAAGGGATTTGACTGAGACAAGGTGGGGGAGGGGAAATGAGGAAACTGGAGAAATCTGAGTTCATCCCTTGTGGTTGGAGGGTTCGAAGGCAGAAGATGAGGCGCTCTTCCTCCAACCGTCGTGTTGCTATGGTCTGGCGATGGAGAAGTCGAAGGACTTGCACGTCCTTGGTGGAGTGGGAGGGGGAGTTGAAGTGTTGAGCCACGGGGTGGTTGGGATGGTTGGTCCGGGTGTCCTAGAGGTGTTCTCTGAAACGTTCCACAAGTAGGCAGCCTGTCTCCCCAATATAGAGGAGGCCACATCGGGTGCAGCGGATGCAATAAATGATGTGTGTGGAGTGCAGGTGAATTTGTGGTGGATATGGAAGTATCCCTTGGGGCCTTGGAGGGAAGTAAGGGGGGAGATATGGGCGCAAGTTTTGCATTTCTTGCGGTTGCAGGGGAAGGTGCCTGGAGTGGAGGTTGGGTTGGTGGGGGGTGTGGACCTGACGAGGGAGTCACGGAGGGAGTGGTCTTTTCGGAATGCTGATAGGGGAGGGGAGGGAAATATATCCCTGGTGGTGGGGTCCGTTTGGAGGTGGCGGAAATGACGGCGGATGATACGCTATATATGGAGGTTGGTGGGGTGGTAGGTGAGGACCAGTGGGGTTCTGTCCTGGTGATGGTTGGAGGGGCGGGGCTCAAGGGCGGAGGAGCGGGAAGTGGAGGAGATGCGGTGGAGGGCATTGTCGACCACGTCTGGGGGGAAATTGCGGTCTTTGAAGAAGGAGGCCATCTGGGTTGTACGGTATTGGAACTGGTCCTCCTGGGAGCAGATGCGGCGAAGACGAAGGAATTGGGAATATGGGATGGCGTTTTTACAGGGGGCAGGGTGGGAGGAGGTGTAGTATAGGTAGCTGTGGGAGTCGGTCGGTTTATAGTAAATGTCCGTGTTGATTCGGTCGCCCGAGATAGAAATGGAAAGGTCTAGGAAGGGGAGGGAGGAGTCTGAGACGGTCCAGGTGAATTTGAGGTCAGGGTGGAAGGTGTTGGTAAAGTGGATGAACTGTTCAACCTCCTCATGGGAGCACGAGGCAGCGCCGATACAGTCATCGATGTAGCGGAGGAAAAGGTGGGGAATGGTGCCAGTGTAGCTGCGGAAGATGGACTGTTCCACATATCCTACGAAGAGGTAGGCATAGCTGGGGCCCATGCGGGTGCCCATGGCTGTCCTTTGGTTTGGAGGAAGTGGGAGATTGGAAAGAGAAGTTGTTCAGGGTGAGGACCAGTTCAGTCAGTCGAAGGAGGGTGTCAGTAGAAGGATACTGGTTGGTACGGTGGGAAAGGAAGAAGCAGAGGGCTTTGAATCCTTCATGATGGGGGATGGAGGTGTACAGGGACTGGATGTCCATGGTGAAGATAAGGCGTTGGGGAGCGGGGAAGCGAAAATCATGGAGGAGGTGGAGGGTGGGGGTGGTGTCCCGAACGTAGGTGGGGAGTTCTTGGACTAAGGGGGACAGGACCGTGTCGAGGTATGCAGAGATGAGTTTGGTGGGGCAGGAACAGGCGGAGACAATCGGTCAGCCGGGCCAGTCAGGTTTGTGGATTTTGGGCAGGAGGTAGAAACGGGCGGTGCGGGGTTGTGGGACTATGAGGTTGGAGGCGGTGGATGGGAGAACTATGAGGTTGGAGGCAGTGGATGGGAGAACTATGAGGTTGGAGGCGACCTCCATATACAGCGTATCATCCGCCGTCATTTCCGCCACCTCCAAACGGACCCCACCACCAGTGATATATTTCCCTCCCCTCCCCTATCAGCGTTCCGAAAAGACAACTCCCTCCGTGACTCCCTCATCAGGTCCACACCCCTCACCAACCCAATCTCCACTCCCGGCACCTTCCCCTGCAACTGCAAGAAATGCAAAACTTGCGCCCACACCTCCCCCCTTACTTCCCTCCAAGGCCCCAAGGGATACTTCCATATCCACCACAAATTCACCTGCACTCCACACACATCATTTATTGCATCCGCTGCACTCGATGTGGCCTCCTCTATATTGGGGAGAAAGGCCGCCTATTTGCGGAACGTTTCAGAGAACACCTCTGGGACACCCGGACCAACCAACCCAACCACCCCGTGGCTCAACACTTCAACTCCCCCTCCCACTCCACCAAGGACATGCAGGTCCTTGGACTCCTCCATCGCCAGACCATAGCAACACGATGGTTGGAGGAAGAGCGCCTCATCTTCCACCTAGGAACCCTCCAACCACAAGGGATGAACTCAGATTTCTCCAGTTTCCTCATTTTCCCTCCCCCCACCTTGTCTCAGTCAAATCCCTCGAACTCAGCGCCGCCTTCCTAACCTGCAATCTTCTTCCTGACCTCTCCGCTCCCACCCCACTCTGGCCTATCACCCTCACCTTGACCTCCTTCCACCTATCGCATTTCCAACACCCCTCCCCCAAATCCCTCCTCCCTATCTTTTATCTTAGCCTGCTGGACACACTTTCCTCATTCCTGAAGAAGGGCTTATGCCCGAAACGTCAATTCTCCTGTTCCTTGGATGCTGCCTGACCTGCTGCGCTTTTCCAGCAACACATTTTCAGCTCTGATCTCCAGCATCTGCAGTCCTCACTCTCTCCTCCAGGAGACTATCAGCAAGCATTGATTCTGAAGCAGCATTTCTGATCAAGATTTTAATAGCATATGTTATAATCCTGTGAGACATTTGTTTACATGTAATATGTTATGTTGGTAAGGTTAGCAATTTGAAAATTAAATTTTTTGATGTAAGTAAATCTGCTAGTTGGACTTAATAATAAATTACAGTTTCATTTTCCTTACATTTTCAAAATTAAAAGTTGCACAACATCAGGTTATAGTCTAACAGGTTTATTTGGAAGCACTAGCTTTTGAGGCGCTTTTGAGGTTTTTAACTTTGTCCACCCCAGTCTAACACCAGCACCTCCAAATCATGACTTACATTTTCAAACAAATAAAATCAGCTGTTTTCTTTAATGTTTATCGGCAATGAATCTGTTTAATTTGTAGATCATGTTAGGCAAACATTTGTCTGCGTTCTGTTCCCAGCACAGATTATATCCCAGAGAGATATGTCCTTCATATCTTTCCATACGTTTGATCCATATATTACATTCTGTGTATTAAAAAAAAATAAACTGTGGAACCTGATATTAAAGCCAAGAAATTTGCAGCCAGTGATTAGAGGCAGAGTTTGAAACACACCCATAGTTTCAGAAATTTGGTCCAGGCTGTTTCAACTCTTGGTCCTCATTTAAACTCGACTGGCCAATTTCCCACTAGTTCCACCTGGAAAGTTGGAAAGGAGTGACAGAAGATTGTGTGTCTTGAGGTCACGCATACTGACTAGGTTGGTAGCAGAACAGGCCTGCAATCCAATGGGGTTGGAAGTGCTGCCCTGATCTGGAAGAGGAAAGTTCACATCGATGTGGAAATGAACTCTCACTTATGGGTTCAAGAAAAGCAGTCTTAACCTTCTTGGCCCCCACAAGTAATTTTAAATATATGTTTTAATACTCACTGAGTCTCTGCTCATCCTAGCTCTTTCCCTCTCTTTACCTCTCAGGGTATGTGGCATCACTTTTCACTCAAGCTGTTGAGTTAGAGTGGCAGACTTGGCACAATGGGTTAATTGAATGCCAATGTGACAGCACCTCATTAGCTTACAATTTTCTTAGTTGTGTAGTTTAAGATTGGGAAAATATAAGCTCCAAGGTATGTAAGTAACTGCAGCAAGATGAGATCTATACTCATCTGACTGAGCCTTCACAAGCATTATTGAGCATAACTATATATATAGATGGTAAAGGAGGACATCTTCTCTGCAGCCTGACAGAATCAAGCTCCAATTCTGTCTGATCCAACATCATTATAATATGACCCTGTTTGCTTATGTTTAGAAAGTCAAGGTACAACTTCCTTTCCTCAACAATAATCATGGTAACTGTAATGGCAGGCTAGCTTGGTTTCTAACAGCACGTTACCATGACTCCCGAAGTATCTCCACAGCAAAGGCAGCATTTCTGGAGAAATATTTGCAAAAGACAGTTAAGTGTTATAGAAACAAAGAAGTAGGGCATTACAAATTGAATGGTATAAGTTTTCTTGGCTTTTTTAAACATATACCTAAAGTATAAAAGCAGAGAGGTAAAACTAAGTCATTACAAAACCCTAATGAGGACAAAGCTGAAATATTGCATTCAGTTCTGGTCATCACTCTTAAGAGAAAGTATCAAAGCAGAGAAGAAAATATTTCCTTGAACGGTACAAAAGAACCAGAACTTCATTTCAATGGAAAGTCCAGAAAAGCTGGAGTTATTCACCTCAGAGAAAATAGATCGAGAGGGAATTTGACAGAAATACTCATAATTTTAAAGGATTTTGATGGATTAAATAAAGATAATCCATTTCCAGGAGCACAATGATCTGCAAGGAGAGGGCATGTACTTTATTTAAGGAATTTTCAATAGTTCCAGAGATGCCATGAGAAAACATTCTCATACACAGCGAGGTATCATGACCTAAACGATGAAAATACATTACAGTGACATGGAAGTGGAATCAATAACTACATTTAAAAGCCAAGTTTTGAGAAGATCTGTAGCTCAGGTTGAGGTTCTGGATGTAGGTTTGCTCGCTGAGCTGGAATGTTCATTTCCAGACGTTTTGTCACTCTACTAGGTAACATCTTCAGTGGGCCTTCAGGCAAAGCACTACTAATAATTCCTACTTTCTATTTATATGTTTGAGTTTCTTTGGGTTGAGAAAACTTAAAGGGGAAGAGAATGCGGACCTATGGTTCCAGAACCAGAAAGTGGGATTAAATGGCAACTCCAACAAGGAAGAATATTTTCTAATCAACCTGTGAAATGATAATATTACACACCCCTGGAGCAAGTGAAACTTGAACCCAGGCCTACAACTCTAAAGAACAACACTGATCTGAATGGCCTCCATCTGTGATGATTCTGTAAATTGGCAATTGCAAAGCCAAGCAAGTTATAAAATCAGTTACTGATCCAATGTCATCCCTTTGGTTAAATTTCTCCTCTTAACCACACACACAGAAATCACCAACACTACAACCAAATCATAAAATAACAATGAAGTGAAAATCTTGCTTGGGATCAGTTTTCATTCAGTCTGTGGCCCTTTGAAATATGTTTGTATTTTTGTTTTGCAAAATCAGATCTTGACCCATGTTGTTCTTGGCAGTTGGTATGCAGGCTGAATTGCTGTGCTCTTCCAGCACCACTGATCCAGAATCTGGTTTCCAGCATCTGCTGTTATTGTTTTTACCTCTGCAGGCAAACCTTGTCCAAATTACCCAATGATCTTATGACATTACCTCCTAGGTGTTGCATAAGGGCAAGCCAGCAGATTATTTTATCTTTTATTCTCTGAGGAACCAATTGACCTTCATTCAGCATTCTTCCAGGTATTTTGTTTTGAGATTGTGAACTTCTGTTCTGCTTTATTGTGCTGCCTTGCTTCAAAAAGATCCTAAGACATAGGAGCAGAAATTAGGCCATTTAGCCCATTGAGTCTTCTCTGCCATTGAATCATGTCTGATAAATTTCTCATCCTCATTCTCCTGACCTCTCCCCATAACCCTTGATACCCTATTTATCTCATCTTAAATATACTCAATGACCTGGCCTCCACTGCCTTCTGCAGCAAAGCAAGGGTACTCAACAGTGATCGTGAGAATAGTTTCTTTGAGAAAACTGGAATCTCTGTGGTGAGGACTTTCACTCTCCCCAAGTGTAATTAATTGTAGTGAGGGTTTGTGAGCTCCCTTGGCTGGACAACTGTGTCGTGATGTAGAGTAATACCAACAACGTGGCTGCACTGGCTGAGGTTACCATTGAAGTACTTATTATTTATTGGGAATTCCCAGTGGCAGACTGAAATAATGTCATCAAGCTATGCAAGCAGCCAGTCACATTAAAGAATTTTAATAGTCCCCAAAATAGAAAATAAAAAGCATCATATAAATCACTTTTTATAGAGAGAGAGAGATAAATATTGAGATATACATATGGTTGAAGTATCATGAACAAATTTTAAATTAATAATAATTAAAATATTGTTTAAAATCCCTCAAAATAAGTGATAATTGAGACATTTAGCAACATTCCACAAATATATAATTAGCTTTTCTGGACAATATTTGTTGTTCTCCAAAAGTAATTGCTTTGATTATTGTCAGGGCCCAGTTACATACCAGTAATTTGAATGTGAAGTCAGGTAATTTCTCATCTGATTTTACTGACTGCAGATTTTGAAGATGGAGGATTCATGCTGTAATGTGTCGTAGACGACTGAATGACAGATCAGAGCTTCGGGGTTTCTGCACCAAGTGTGCTTGGACAAATTCTGAATTTGGAAAATGAAAAAAAACAGAATTTGCAGTAATAACGAGAATTAAGAATAAAGCCAGAGTACAGCTCCTGAATCTTAATTCTAATGTCGTCACAGATTTAGGATCAGCAAATTAGGGAGCTACAAATCATTTTGTGAAGACTTTGTTGAATGTTACTGCAAATATTTTGACTTGGCAAAGTCAGCTCAGATGAATGAGTAGCAGATAGTCGGGTCAGAAGCCAGACATCTTTCCCCTTAGATTGAGTTTGCAAAATGTGATCAACTCAATAAATACTCACACACAGCAGTATTTGGATTAATATCGGAATTTGTTTCAGGCAATAAGTTATTGCAATATTACTTTGTTGAAATGTAGACAACATCTAGAATAAAGTCTCCAGGAGTTTGAATCAAGATAAATCGGTGCTTGGTGCAGGGAAATAATGGTTTAAATTCACCGGAGACTGAAAAGATGAATGCAGGGCAACATGCAGAGGCTGCCAGGGCACGTAACTCTCATTAATCTTTCAGGGTTATTGGACATGTCCTGAAAGTTCATCCAAGCCTTTGCAAGATGACAGAGCCTGTTAATAAATTCCTTCTGTATATGTGTGCGATATACCAGAATATTTATACAAAGAAGTATTAAAGCTACATCCAAAATGCCATTATACTGGATGAAGTTAATGCTCTGTGTTCTATGGAACACAATTAAAATTAATTCTAATCATAACTATGACTGACAGAAGTGAATAAAGTATTGTGGGTTTTATCAGTATCTCCTAACATTGAACTTATATCATTGGAAAAAACATAACATCATACAATCCCTAACAGCAAGTATCAAAGCGTGAGGGGTAACAATGGGAGCAGTGAACTGGACTTTCACTGGAGACAAAAGTTGAAAATCACACAACACCAGGGTATAGTCCAACAGGTTTAGTTGGAAGCACGAGCTTTCAGAGCACTGCTCCTTCATCAGGTAGTTGTGGAGCAGGACCATAAGACACTTACAGTCATTCTTATGGACCTGCTCCACAGCTACCTGATAAAGGAGCAGTGCTCTGAAAGCTAGTGCTTCCAAATAAACCTGTTGGACTATAACCTGGTGTTGTGTGGTTTCTAACTTTGTCCACCCCAGTCCAACACCGGCACCTCCACATCATGGAGACAAAAGAGTATCGTTCGTGAAGGGGGAGCTGATGGGAAGGGAGAGGAGACAGAAAAGAAATTACTGAGCCCAAATTAATCAAAGGTTAAAGTCGGCAAAAGAGTTGCTCCTACAGTCGAGTTGAATTTGGGTGTGTGCAGGTGGGGGAGCAG
Source organism: Chiloscyllium plagiosum (assembly GCF_037043375.1). Classification (NCBI taxonomy): domain Eukaryota; kingdom Metazoa; phylum Chordata; class Chondrichthyes; order Orectolobiformes; family Hemiscylliidae; genus Chiloscyllium; species Chiloscyllium plagiosum. The sequence continues at coordinate 55,949,736 of NW_028270152.1, read as the reverse complement.
CTACTGTATTACAATGTCTTATCCCTAGATTCCATACAGACTTTGCTTAATTTTTGAAGTCAGGAAGATATACGCTAATTCCCATGGTTTCTAAACTCCAGAATATTCACAAGAAGGCAAGGAACAGAAATTTAAAAACATGAGTTTTATCCATACATTATGCTGCATTCATGACTTGGACACGAGTTATCCAGAACTATGAAGCAAATAACGATCAAGAAATTCCCTTGCATAAGAACAGTGATTGCGCTTGAAAGCAGTTCTTGTATCTGACTGTTTTGGACTGAACAAGTGAACAAGTACTCAATTCAGGTCATTTTTTCTTTATTATTATTACGATAACAACTGTTGTCCTAGGAATCAACAAGTCTCACATGCGGTTAAAGATCATTTTCTACTGTCCCATTTAATTTGATTACATCTACAGTAACTTTTATCATTATTTGGATCCAAAACAAATTAGTGTTGTAGCTTTATATATTTCCAACACCTTTCTTGAACATTTTTAACTTACTATTCTATCTTCTGTGACATTCTATATTGGGAAATAAGATCATGTGAAGTGCAGTTTTAAGATGAAGCTGTGTTAAAGGTTGCACAATAACTGATCTAGATATTCAGGTGTAATTTTTAATACCTCTTTTAAAGTAATTCATTCCATCTTTATTCATATATTTTGTTCGGAAGCATGCATCCTTATTTGTGAAGGGAACTGCCTATTTATTTAAAGTAGGATTTGGACCAGGTGCTTGTGTTGGACTGGGATGTACAAAGTTGAAAATCACACAACACCAGGTTAAAGTCCGACAGGTTTATTTGAAAGCACTAGCTTTCAGAGCACTGCTCCTTCATCAGGTGGTTATGGAGTATAAGATTGTTAGTCTTATACCTGTTGGACTTTAACCTGGTGTTGTATGATTTTCAACTGTGGAAAGTATACTCTCCCATCATGCCATATAGACCTGGAACAGTCTGATTTTATCATGGGTTGCTTGATTGCCTTGTTCTGTAACAATAAAGCTGCCTTCTAGGAGAGATATGACATCTGGAATTTGGAATCTGGGAATCATTTCTTTATAAACAGCTACTGATGTTAACCCAGATCTGTTCTTCACTCACTATATGCTGTGGGTACAGTGACAGTCTCTTTAAATCTTCAAGAGGGTATTTGTACCTGATAAAGCGAGATTTATGTTAGCTCCCATAATATGAAGCAGGGTTAACTTAATATACTGAGCAATTCAATAGATTTTTAATACCACTTCTGGTCTGTGCCATGCTGCAGGAGAATAGAGCACACTAAGATGGAGACTAAGACCTTTCTACTATCAAGTCACATGCTATGACACAGCAATGATATTATGAGCATGTCCCTTAAAGGTACATTGCATGTTAGCAGCATCTCCTTTTATTCCAAAGAGAAAAGAAATCCCCAAAAATGTATGCATAGTTCTACATAGGCACATGTCAATTTGATACTCATGCAAACAGATAAAAACGGAGTTTGTGTGATTAATAATTTAAACTTGAATATAACATTTTAGGACATTGGGCAACTTATCTGATATTGTGATTGTATACCCCTTTGGAGCATTGCATTATTCTCAGGGAATCCAGAGCTCACGCCACCCTCTGGATTCAAGCATATCTGGAATTCCTGGAAATTATCATTGTGACCCTCCATAGTGGTAAACTTCCCAGTATTCACCAACATTCAGGATTGTAAGTTACATGTCAGTATCAGAAGAATCAAGGAAGAAAGATTAGCCAGTGGCCAGACTGTAACCGACTTAAATAGAGAATTTCAGAAGGAAGTAAGTTGGATGGTATAAGAGAATGTGGCCGTAAGGGATACAAGGGAGTAGTCACAATAACCTTTTCCTGATTGAGGCACTGGGAGTAATGAATCAGATTGAGTTGAAAAGGTTGAAGGAGCAATCATGAATATGGGTAAGGAGATTTTCATTGATGAAAGCATTGAAGAGTTTACAGACTGTGAAATCAGGGAAGGGAAAGCAAAAAGGGCTGAGATTCAGATTCACATCATCAAGAATGAAGTCTGTCAGTGAAGAAACTAAAGGGCAAAGAACAAGGAAGATATCTTGCTGAGAAACAACAAGTGAGTATACGGAAAGAACAAAAATCCTCTGGTCTCCAGATATTTGGAGGCATACCCTGAAAGATGCGTATTGGGTGCCCCTATAAACCCTAAAGCAATTACTGTGAGGTAATGCCCAGGAAATTTCAACTTCCATTTGGCAATTCCAGTGTGTCTGGAATCCCCCACTGAAAATGTCCCCAACTCAGAGTCATACAGTTTGTTTTTACTTTATTCAATAGTTATTAAAACTGTTGCAACTGTAACTGTAAAATATTCACTGACCAGCTGTGATCACTGTTAGTGACCAGCTCCTGAGCACATGAAACCCTCTGACATCTGCTACCCAAACTCCCCTTGCAATCCCAGGCATCAAGCTTAATCCAGCCAACCTCTGCCTTTTCACAAAACCTGACCCGTTTACCCTCTGGTCCACTTACCTACCATCTGATGCTGCCTGTGTGGTTTACTGGACTGAATCTGTTGAGAATGATACTGCTTGGGGAGTCAGGCCAGAAAAAATGCGCAAAGGTAAAAAGGTAATTGTTTTTGTCTGATCTGTGGCAGACTCCCTCTTTCTGAGCCAGTTCGAAAGGTTAACACCGTTAAAGAATAGTGAGGGGGTGAAATCTGGTGAGGTACAGAAAGGAGGAGAAGGTGGCATGGCACAAAAATAATGGAAAAGGAAGAAGGTAGAATTTGGTGATAAGAGTGACAATGGTTAGAGCAGCACAGATGATGATCAGCATAACCAGATGTAAACTTCATTAAAGTGCAAAGGATCACCATCGGCAAGGTTTTGTCAAACCCAATTATAAATATAGTTCCACTCTTTAAAATATAGTAAAATAAGGACAGCTATGAAATAGATTTTCTTTTGAATAAATATTAACTAGCAATATTTTATAAACTCTTTCTTTTTATTATGATATGCAATAGATATGTTGCTGAACTGCACATTTTGAATTCCATGAGAAAAGAAAAATGCCAATTAAAATGAAATTAATCTATTCATGCTAATTGTGCCCAATCCAATTTGATAGACTATTTATCAGTATCACAGTAATTAATTTGCAGGCAATAAACTAGACACATCAAAGAGAAAAATTACAATCTTGCTCATAGTTCTTATCTGAATGGGCGAGCTCTGTTCTTTCGTCTTTTATCTTCATTTACTTCTGGAGATACAAATGCACAGCCTGGGGACAAATGCTGATTTATAACATCCAGAATTTGATATTTCACCAACACACTGATTTGAAACCACGGATGCTTCTAGCTTCGGTTTGCTTGCATGTTCTTCATCCATGGACAAAATAATGAGGACTAGCTTTCCACATTCCAGAGGCATGATGAGAATGATGGTGGGCAAGATGGCTGAATCAGACTCGGCTCTAAAATCCAAATTGTCAAAGTAGAGATAAACTCTCCCAACTAAGTCTTCATGTTGTAGCTGGTGAGTTTAGAAATTCATTGGTATGTGGTGAGAAAATTACTTCCATACATTTGTGGATCATTATTCACCCAACCCACTGCATAATCACCCAATTCCAATTTTCCTTCTCTCAGTTGAGAAACTCAAGAGCACATAAAGTGAACAGGTAAAACAGAGTGGCTCTCTGGCAACATGTCTCATCAGCCTTTTTTCCAGTTCACAGAGAGGCTGTGTGGGTCATTGACCTACTCCTTACATGGAACAGTTTCTTCTGTACAATGTGCTTTCGGGCAATGGCCATGTTTGTACTTGAACATTCATCATAGAATTTCAACAGTATGGAAGCAGGCCATTTGGCCCATCGAGTCCACACCTACCCTCCCAATAGCATTCCACCCTTTCTCTGTAACCCTGCTACTCCATCTGGCCTGCACTCCCCTGGACACTATGGACAATTTAGTGTGGCCAATCCACCTTACCTGCACATTTGTGGACTGTGGGAGGAAACCACAGCGCAATGGCAGGCACGGGAAGAATGTGCAAACTCCACATAGACAGTCGCCTGAGGCTGAAATCGAACCCGTGTCCTTGGTGCTGTGAGGCAGTAGTGCAAACCACTAAGCCACCATGCTGCCCTGGCATCCACAAAACCTGGCATCAGCAAACATATTATACTTACCATGATCATATTTCCTCTTGTTACAACTCAATCATGACTTCAGAGTTTCAAACATATGCTTTGGAGGTGAGGAACAGCCAGGACTTGCAGCACTGAGACTGTGTACCGACATCGTTTGGTACGAATGTCATGTAACTCTGAAACCATTTAGGAGGATGTGATGTATGAGTAATCTGTAGTCCATACTCTCAAGAGATCCACCAGGGTGACTTAATTCCTGAGGAAACCTGTTTCGACCCTTCCTCCATGTGTATTCTTACAGTGCACAAAGACTGTAACATTACCTTCAGATAAATGATGACACGCTTGAACATCCTCAATGAAAATGGTTAACCAATGAGAGATAGCATTTGTCCAGATCTTCCCTCCAGTCCATCATTCTATGACAGACAGTGGACACTGAGTATCTCCCAACCTTGAAAGTCACTGAGATCCCCTGAAAAGCTTGTGCATAGAAATAACATTTCTCTTCTGGCATGTGTGGAATAATTCTGTAATCTCATCCATAAGGTGGGTGTAAGTGTTGGAGCATGTATGTGGTCCAGGCCTTGGCATATTCCCCGGTCATTGCCTTGAACCCCAGTGTCCTCCACATTAATGTGCAATGCCTTGGCTGCAAGCTGCCAAGTTAAGCTTCAAGGATTCCTGAGGGATAAGGCTAGCTGCAGTTAAAGACTTGATTTCTTATGAGAATTGCTTGGTGATTGCAGTATCTTACATATTGGGATCTATGAAGAGACTCCTCATCTCTCATATGGAACTGATTTAACTCGGCCCCATAGTAAAAATAATCTCATAGCATACATTACAACACTGCAAGTGAAACTATGTTGGCAAAAGCAATGGCGGTCTTTACAATCCTTGCCATTTATTTGCCTCATATATTTTTTTCTTCCTTTCTGATGTCTGAAATCTGCTACTAGGATGGAGGGAGCCTGCTCTGTGATTGGCCCAGCTGACATTGGAAGAGTTGGCTGGTCATTCCCGGGTGCGTAGATGCCCCAGGCCTGCCAAAAGTGGAGGGACTGGGCACCTCTGGAGCATCGAGGAGGGGGTCAAAGACTGTGTCTCACTCTCCTTCTCCTCCCTGTGTGTTCCTAATGCTGTTACCCCATCTCTCTGAAGGAAAGGAGAGCCTGGAGTGAGGTGAATGTCTCTCATCCTCCAACCTTACCATTGATGCTGAGCACCCAGAGCAAAAGTGATGGAGTTCAGCTCCATGCACATGTGCAGCACCCACTGAGTATTCTGCAGGACAGGCTATCCAAGGCTGTCAACATTGTATCCATGGAGGGAACCATGCACTCACATGCTGGAGTCACCACAGCAGTCAAAACATGGACAGACTTCTTCATCTTTGGCTCCAGCCTATGAAGGGCCTCTGAAGTATCTGCCTGGTAATATCATGTCTGTCTGTGGAGGTTGTGTATGTCACTTCTGGCTGAGAACAGGCAAAAACCTTCTGCAAGGAACTGAGCTGATGCCTGGCCTCCATAGTTCTCTGAGTGCTAGAGAGCTCAGGTGGTTCGTTCTTGATTGGTCATGGTAACATGTTGGTGATGTGTTGACCTGATTGTTCCCCCAACCTCTAACTGGAAGAAGTGAAAGTCTTTGAGCTGGTGAAGGGCACAGGTGAGCACCATGCTGCTGTTTCTTCTAAGGGCACGCAGGTTTCCTCTGAGAAATAGAGGTATTCTTGAAGGGTTCAGGCCTCTACCTTGAGGAGATTGACAGGTTTCTAATTGTACCTCTGTAGGAGAAGAGAGGGAGTTAGTTGGAGAAGATAAATAAAAGCTTGTGCAGAACAAGATTGTGTTAGCACTGGGATAACTGAAGAGGAACGATGCATGGTGAAGCTCAGTGGGTTGGTTGTCCATTGCAGTCTGCCCATCAATGCATGAGCATCATGGTCTTTCCCAAACACACACACACACACGCACACACACACCTCCCTGGTGCCAGGGTCAAGGATGTCTAAAAGCGGTTGCAGCATATCCTCAAAGGGGAGAGTGAGAAGCCAGAAGTTGATATACACATTGATAAGAATGACATAATTTGGGAAAGGGTTGTGGCTTTGCAGAGTGAGTACAGGAAGTTAGGTAGAAGGCTAAAAAGCTACTCCCAGTGCTACATGCTAGTGAGACTAGGAATAAGAAGATAAGGCAGATAAATCAATAGCTGAAGAGTTGTAGTAGGCAAGGATTCAGGTTTTTGGATAATTCGCAACTCTTCTGGGGCAGAAAAAAACCTGTTCAAATTTTACCTGAACTGGAAAGGGACCAATATCCTAGCAGGGAGATTTTCTTGTGCTATTCAAGAGATTTTAAACTAGTATGGGATGTGGTGGGAGGGATGTTTAGTAATAGTGAGAACAGAAAGACAGATGAATTAAAAAAAAAAGAGCAAGCTAATTCAACAAGGTGAGAGCAAGAGCAAGTCAGAGAAAGGCTGATGAACTCTGGGCATGTATGGGAACATGGAACTGGGACATCATAGCTATTGCAGAAAGATGGTTGAGAGAGGGACAGGACTGACACCTCAATGTTCCAGGCTCTACATGCTATAGGAAAGATCAAAAGGGAGGCAAGAAAGGAGAAGGAATGGTATTTTTGATAAAGGAAAACATTACTGCTGCATTTGGAAATGATATTTCTGAGGGATTGTCCAGTGAAGCTATATGTGTGGAACTCCGAGATAAGAAAAGGATGATTACCTTGATGGGATTGTACTATAGCCACCCTCATCAGTAGTCAGAGGGAAATTGAAGAACAAATATGTAGAGAGATTTCATGCATATTTAAGAATAATAGGATTGTAATAGTTTGGGATTTTAATTTTCCAAACATAGATTGGGACTGCCGTAGTGTTAAGGTGTGTGTTGTGAGGAATTTGTTACATATGTTCAAGAAAATTTCTTCATCAATATGGAGATGTACCTACTAGACAATGAGCAACACATGACCTTCTCTTTAGAAATAAGGCAGAGCAAGTGACTGAAGTGTTAGTGGGGGAGCACTTTGGGACCAGTGATCATAATTCTGTTAATTTTAAACATAGTTATGGAAAAGGATATACCTTGCATAAAAGCTCTTAATTGGAGTAAGGTAAATTTTGATGATAGGAGGCTGTAAGGGGAAACCTGAGAACTGTAGAGTTGTGAGTTGACATCAGTGCTGGATAATGGAGGGAATTCTGGAGGATACAATTTACATACTTTTGGAGAGGTAAGGACTGGTTAGAGATAGTCAGTCTGGCTTTATTTCATGACAAATCATGTCCCACAAACTGACTGAGTTTTTTGAGGATCTAAATAAAGGATTAATGAGGGCAGAGCAGTAGATGTTCTCAACATGGACTTTATTAAAACCTTTGACAAGGTTTTGTTTGGTAGACTAATCAGCAAAGTTAGTTCACATGGGATCCAGGGAGAGCTTGCCAATTGGATACAAAATTGGCTTGAAGGGAGGAGATAGAGGGCAGTGGTGGAGGGTTGTTTTCGGTCTGAAGCCTGTGACTAGCAGTGTTCCACAAGGATTAGGCTGGGTCCACTTTTGTTTGTAATTTATATAAATGATTTGGATGAGAATTTAGGAGCTACAGTTACTAAGTTTGCAGATAACATTAGTGGTATAGTCAACAGTGAAGAAGGTTATCTAAGATTACAAAGGGATGTTGATCACTTGCCCAATGGGCTGAGGAATGGCAGTTGGAGTTTAATTTGGATAAATATGAGATATTGCATTTTGGTAAAACAAATAAGGGCAGGTCTTATGCGGTTAATGGTAGGATTCTGAGTAATGTTGTCGAATAGAAAGACTGAGGAGTTCAGGTGCACAGTTCCTTGAAATTTGCATCACAGATGGAAATGATGGTGAAGACGATGTTTACCACACTTGCCTTCATTGCTCAGACCACTGAATTTAGGAGTTGGATGTCATGTTGAGGTCATACAGGACATTGGTGAGGCCACTTCTGTGTACATTTCTGGTCACCCAACTATAGGAAGGATGTTATTAAATCGAAGAGGATTCAGGAAAAGCTTTACTAGGATATTGCTGAGATTGAGTTGGCTAGCTAGGCTGGCTAGACTGGGACCATTTTCACTGCAGCATAGGAGGTTGAGGGGTGACCTTTTAGAGGTTTATAAAATCACAAGGGGCAAAGATAAGGTGAATAGCAAAAGTCTTTTCTCTTGGGTGGCCAAATTATTAATATAATACACAAAAATACAACATTTTAAATGTTTGATAAACCAGATTTTTTGTCTCACTTTTTTGGTGTAAATAAGATGATTTTCACTTGTTCCTTTTAATGTCTTCATTCTAAATTCATTTTAATCTTACATGGGCACTAGAAATATCTCTGATTTCAATGGTTTTCTTTACAGAAAACTAATTATACTTTGTCAATGAAAGGTGATTGAAAATAAAGTCATTCTTAGTAATATGTCAGTGGCGTATCAGGGCAAATTTAGCTAATTGTATTTTGTCAGTAAATTTCCTCAGATCTAAAGTTAAACTGGTACATCACCTATATCTACAAGAAGTTCAAAACAAGATTCCTCTTTGTACTTAAAGGAAATGGCTATTTCTGTACAGTCTACCAAAGCAATGTCAAAGCTGGTGTATCTGATTAGTTTGATATTTTGGGCATATTTAATTCTTCTACAGTGCTTTCAATCTACCAATAATAGTATTGTTTTGTATAGAAATTTTGGCTAGTCATTGTAATTATATCATAACAGGAAACAAGTTGCATTTCGAGTTTGGTTTGCATAGTCTTGAACAAAGCACAAAGAATAGGTTTCTCTCACAGCAACATAGACATCCTGGTGGTTAGAAATCAGATTTTTCATAGACGCTGCAAAGAGGATCGTAGGTTGAAATTCTAATTAAGATTATATTTGCGTACAACGAGGGCTGCTCACAACCCAAAATGAACCTTTCCATCATATCACCATCTCATCAGGGTTTTTTCCTGAAAATTGATAATACAATATCAGATAAAACAAACTGGATTTATTCAATTTTTATCCAGTAATTGTACAATGCAATGATTGTTGATTGGCATTGTCAGCATTCGTAGGAGTATTTGCACAGCAATGTCAAATTAGCTCTCTGCTCTGTCTGACCCCACAATAATGATGACTGGTACACACTTATGTAGTATCAGAAATTTTGCAAGGAATGTCTATTTATATAAATTGAGTCAGATGACATTGTGAGTTGTACATGTCTTTGTGTTTGTTCAAATGCCTGGTTTTCTTTGTCAAAACCCAGAGTACTATTAGAGAAAAAGTACAGTTGGTGCTCATTAAAAGTTGTGACGATAGCAAATATGTCATTTTTGCTCTTTCAATGTCCACCATGCCATTTTAAATTGAACTCAGTTGAGTGTCAGTTGCTAAACAGGATCAGAAAATCAGCACACACCATCAGCTGTGTCTTTTTATGTCATTCTCTTTCTCTGTCGAGCATGCTCCTGCAGTGCACTGAAAAATAGGGCAACCACAGCCACTATGAGAGTCACTAGGGTCAGACAGTACTTTGATCCTCAACTGACAGATTAGATCAGCTGGCAGATTGCTGTGTCTTGCAGCTGATCTGTGTATGTGCACGCTAACGTTTTGAACATATACACTCATGTGCTTTGGGGATTGTTTTAAAGTCTCATGTGACACAAGGGCAACAGAGAACTGGATTTTGTTTTACATTTTCATCTTTCCCTGGTTGAACTAAACTTTCAAAGGAAAATCCCTATTTTGAGATCATAAGAAATAGAAGCAGGAGGAGGTCCTTCAGCCCCTCAAGCCTTTTACGAATATCAGGTTTTGATGTTTACATCTTCTGAAGTATGTTGGACAATTACTACTTTGACTTTGTGGACAGGCATGAACAAATAATTATTTGGGTCAGTCAGTATTAGTGTATTACCAGTGGCAATCTAGGTTAACAAGCTAAAATACATTGATGATAAAACTATGTTAAATTCCTATACATTCTTGATTTGACAAAAATCTTTCCTGCCAACATCTGGCTGTATCATTAATTCACCAGGATAACTATTTTGATTTATATTTTCTGATTTTCTTGCTTGCTGCTGATAATAAGGTTCCCTGGTGAGTAACCTAATGTACCTACATATGTGACTACATAATTGAGTACTTTGACAGGAACAGCTGTCAGACTGTTTGTTGTTGCATTACCAGGAAGCCTGACCCTATTCTCATCTAACATGCTCAAATATGCACTTCCAACAGCAGTTCCTGACGAGTTGGTCATAATCGTGAATATTTTCCTTTCTTCCTCCCAAACCCAGTCATATTTAGATCAACTTTGGTGGTCATAATTCTATTCCAGTTTAAATCTGCCTCACCCACATGTACCAGAAATCAAACTTCAGCAATTTGTAATCAGGAATTGTATGGATAAACTTGTTGTTGCATTCGAAGAGCAATCACCAGACTCGATTTGTACCGCTATAAGGCCATAACTTGTGCAGCAGGCTTTGGTCATTTGGATCATAATAATTTGCTCCAATATTTGCTGATATGTTTCTCAACCACACCATCCTTTCTTCTCCCCATAATCCTTGCTTCTCCCCATAATCCTTGCTGCCCTTCTTAATCAAGGAGCTCACAATCTCTGTCTTAAAGTCCATCAATGACTTGGCCTCCACAGCCTTCTGCAGCAATGGGTTCCACAGACTACTATCCTCATGCTGATGAAATTCCTCCTCACCCTGGTTCTAAAGGGTTGTCTCTTCATTCTGAGGCTGTGCCCTCAGGTCCTCATCCCTCCTACTGGTGGAAGCATCTTCTCCACATCCAGGTTTCTCAGTATTCTGTAAGCTTCAATCAGAACATCATCATCCTTCTAAACTCCATTGACTACAGACCCAGAGTCCTCAAACAATTCTTGAAATGACAAGTCCTTTATTCCCAGAGTCATTCTTGTAAACCTCCTCTGGATTCCCTCCAAGGTCAGCACATCCTTCCTTCAATATAGAGCCCAAAGCTGCTCCTGATATTCCAAGTGTGGTCTGATCAGAGCCTGATACAGCCTTAGCAGTACATCACTGCTCTTATATTCTAACCCTTTCAAAATTAAATGCTAATGTTGCACTTGCCTTCATAACTTCCATTGAACTTGCATTATGAGAATCCTGAAAAAGCATTCCTAATTACCTTGTTTTTCAGATTTCTGAAGCCTTGACCCTTTAGATAATAGTCTATGCCTCTATTCTTCCTCCCAAAATGCTTAACCTCACATATTCCCACTTTGTATTTTATCTGCCACTTCTTTGCCCGCTCCTGTCCAAGTCCTTCTGCAGCCTCCCCACTTACTCAACATTACCTGTCCCTCCAAATCATTGTGTCATCTGCAACCTTAGCAACAATGCCCTCAATTCCTTTATCCAGATTGTTAATGTATAACATGAATAGTTGTGGTCCCAACACTGACCCCTGCGGAACACCACTAGTCACTGGCTGCCATCCTAAAAAAGACCCTTTTATTCCCACTCTCTGCTTTCTGCCAGTCAGCCAATCCTTTATCCATGCCAGTACCTTGTCCCTAACACCATGGGCTGTTATCTTATTCAGCAGCGTTCCGTGTGGCACCTTGTCAAAGGCCTTCTGGAAATCCAAATAGATCATGTTCATTGTCTCTCCCTTTGCCTAACTTGCTCATTACCTCCTCAACGAATTCTAAAAGATTTGTCAGGGTTTTTCTGCAAAATAAGCTCATATGGGGAAAAAAAGTGCTTGATTCAGCATGAACGCTCATGATAACAATTTCAAATGCAAATGAAGCCAAGACTTAAGGATCAATGCCCCTATAAGTTAGTTTAGATACATGATTGACCTACTAGCCACTGGTTTAATGCAGCCACCTATAAGGTCATGTCTGATATTCATAGTTTTCAATGCTATGGCTAAAGTGAACAGGAAAGAAAAATCATGAGTCTCCACACTTCCTTGTAGTACCTCAGCAAACATTTTTGAAGAATGGTTATTTTATGGAAGATACTGGTCAGATGGAGGGAAATGAAAACCTGTACTACTTTACCCAGAAGGACTAATTATCTTTCTTATAATCATTTGATAGTTTCGTAAGAGTATAAAGCTGAATTAATTTCACAGTCTGATATACAAGTTTTAATGCAAAACGGGAAATCTATATTGTACATGACCGAGACTTTTAAACAAACAAAGTCTTCCCATCAATGGATGGAATTTTCCCTCTTCCTGCTGTGCCATGGGTGATGGTGAATTAGGAAAATCTGAGAAGAGTTGGAAAAAATGTCAGAATCTCATAATTGAGAACAAGTTTTCCAGCTTGTCCTTTAAGCTTTAAGCGGCAAGCTCATAATTTCTCTGTTAATCATTATTTACATTAATTTGCATGTCATAATGAGCCCAACTCACCTTATTTCTACACAACTTGCAACTGTCCTTTCCTTTCCTGAAAAACCTGGAAAGCTCAAATTCCCAACGTGTAAGTTATCGTGGGCATTTGGCAGCTGTATCTTCCCAATACAGTACTTGTCCAAGTGATCATCCAGCTCTGTGGGGAGCACAGTATCTCTGCATGCTCCAGGGCCACCATGCTCCTCAACTCTTCATTCACACAAATCAACATTGGTAAACAACTATCTTCCACACATCATCTGCTTCAGACCAGCTTCCACACCACTTCGGCCCGTCACTACGTTCATTTAGAACTCAGTGATTCCTATGGCTTGTATACGTCTATCAAGTTGCTTTGCACACGCTGACGTATATACACCTTTGGGTTTACTTAGAGTTTGCAAATAAATGTGTAGCTCACATTGATTTTGAGCACTGAGGGAGAGACAAACAGCTTTTCATAGTAGGCAGCAGTAACAGTCAATGGCTGGAATATCTCACTATATGGCACTGAGCTTAATTAATGTCAACCTTTTAGTATGTGCCTGCAGCTTATGTGGCAAATACGTGCACAAAGCACCAAACAGGATGACCATGGCTAAAGAAGGTCAAAGGTGAGTAGTCCTTTGTGGGGTGAAGGTAGATTATGATTAGCTAGAGAGTAGCATGACACACAGTCAAGGTGCGTTTTTGGTTCCAAACCAGGGTATTTGCCATGGTCAATCAGGGCTTTGATCCAACCAAATTTGGGGCTCTATATCCTTCTAGTCAAGTGTTTGGGCCAAGTTAGTCATGCAGCTCAAGTGCAACCAGTCTGAGGATTACAGACAGATCAGTCAGGATGCAATGGAAACATCACTCAGGGGCAAGGACCAGGTTTGACTGTTTCATTGCAGCAACAACTAAGGAAGGGTTTGAGAAGAGAGTAATGGATGGAGGAGCACTTAATATAATGTAGGAATTGGAGAGCAAGGTAGATGTCCCCATCAAGTAAGGAAGAAGTGTAGAGGGCAGAAGAGTTAGTAGTTTGGAATTGGTATGGTGGGTCTCAGTCATGATTTGGCCATGATACATGCAATACTAAAATTGCAGTCCATGAGTCTTGGTGAGAGTCAATGACAGAATTGGACTGAGTAAAGACCCTGTGAGTGTGAGGTAGCTGAGTGAAGATGCTTAACTTTGTGGTGTGCAGATGACCATTAATCTTGTTTCCTGCGCTGGCGGGCATCTCTTTTCGCATGGCACACAGCATTGATCCAGACCACTATGTGTGTGCAGGCTGGCAGTCTCTGGTAGTGTCACCTTATGCAGCACTCTGCAGGGAAAGAAATGATGACCCTTCTCTCCAACATCCTGTCTACCTCCAGGCCCTCTCCAGGAAGCAGGGTGTGAACTTCCCTTTTTGGATCATGTCCTCAATGATAATGATTGAGTACCACAGTGTAAAGGGCAGTTCCTAAACTTCCTGCACACTGAAGTGTGTGCATCTGACCATTAACTGCAGATGCTGATGTCATGGACATAGCAAGGTCAATGGTGAGCAACGGTGAGCACTTCCACTTCTTCTGCGTGTGATTCCATTGAAGAGCCCAATCTCGCTATTAACAGATGGAGAACAGACAATTGCTTTAGAAAGTCACTGTGAGCCATTACTTACTGAGAGCCATGAAACTCATGTGACAAAGAGTGTTAACTGCAACGGGAAAATTCAGCACTGTTGTATTTATTTAGATAACTGACATAAATTATCAAGAAGTAATCCATAAATTCAATGTTTTGTACATAAAAGCCTTCACTGTTTAGTGTCTGACTTGCTTGTGTTTCTGTGTGTCATCACTATCCATTCTACTGAGCCAGCAGGATGGTCTGCAATGTCGGCATCGCCTTTACCGTCTCCCGAGAGGGAATGCCTCATTTCTGTGTCCTGGGATCTGTCCCAGACTGACAGAATTTACTCGTGAAACATGAGGAGCCAAGGTGATAGGCTGCTCTGGGATTCATGAGCTTTATGTTGGGAGTTAAGCACTCAGCTGTTCAAGCTCCCAGATTTCCTTGTGATCATTTCTGTTCTTTGATTTTTCTGTGTTTCATTTTTAATGACCGGACAAACTAGACTTTTGTTTTGAAAACTGTTTGGAATTTACCATCTATGACGTAGTCTATAAAAGTAGGAATCAGTGTGAAATCCAATCAGCATATATAAGGAAGTTAATTTGTTCATTTGGGTGTGTGCTGGGAGAAGTAAATGAAAGACTGAGTACACAGGCAAAATTGTGTGGTCGTTGCCTTGGTGAGTTGGCCATTGTTCAGAAACAAAAGATCTTCATGGGTAAATTCCATCTGCAGTGAAGCCGCTGACGTTTCATTTCAGTCATTTCCAACTCAGTGTTGTGTAAATATGTTCCATGGTGTAAATGAAACCTCTTAGATGAAATATGTTGAACACCAAGCATGCTTGGTTTAAAGTGATCTTATAATTACGGAGATAAGCAGTCTAGAGGATTGTCTTCTGAACTATCTAAGTTATGCATTGTCACTCCTTTGAAGATATCAATAAGTTACCAATAATACTGCTTCTGATATGAATTAATTTCAATTTCTGTTGCAATTCTGTCATTAGCTGAGCATTATTATATCCCATATGCTTTTCCATACATGATTCTAGCCTTAGCTGACATTTGGTGTTGAGGTGCTGAGCAACGGCATATTCACAGAAGGAGAGCAGGTGAATTGCCTTGTTTTGTCCATTCAGATCCCCTGAACAGTTAATGAACAACACCAGCATCGAGCATATTGCTGGGTGATGATATGATGGCTGTAATCTAATCTCAGGATCCACATCATGATTTTAAACTGTTCTTGGAATTCATTCCACCAACTGAACTTTTAGATTAGATTACTTAGAATTTGGTATGTAAAGGGCAAACCAAATTCAAACAATAAAAGAGCCATAAAAAGAGAAGATTGATTTAACTTTACACATTTATTGTCACGGTATGCTGAATAAATGCTCCTAACTTGCATTGGTTGAATTTATTGAGTTAGTATAGATTATTTTGTTCAGAACTACTGGATGAAGGTCAGATTATTTCATCTTAATAACTATCACAATTCTTGCCACAATTGTCTTACACGAAATGAAATGAATATTACTGTAAGTTCCATGAGGTAATATTTCTTCTGTTCTCTTTTACAACGTAATAAAACTTTACTTTCTGATAACACTTATGTTTGTACAATAGGAGAAAACAGCCTTTGCATGGTGTTCTGATAATGGAATGACAAATGAGTGCAGTGTCATGTACTTCTTACCAATTCTCAGTGCAAGACACTAAATAAGAATTACCTTTCTTAGTACTCAAGGCTGTAATTGTTAAATAATCCTCCCTACCTTGATAAAATAGATGTGCTTCCACATCTATAGAAAATAGTTACAGGTAGGGGAGAAAAAAAGTCCAAAATAATGTTTTATATGAAAATGCAGAAGTAAATATATATATGTAATATATATATATAATATGTAATTTATATACACACATGTTGCTGAACTGTTCCAGCAATTTCTATTTTTGTCTGATTTACAGCATCCAAAGTTATTTTGTTTTTGTTTTATTTTAAGAAGCTGCTTCTCTCTCTCTCCCTTGTTTCTGTTGTATTTAGAAAACTGTGTTTCTTAAAAGTTTCACACTTCAATATTTGATCTATCTTTGCCAATACTGAACTGTAGTCTTTCTTCAAAGGAGAAAGTGAGGACTGCAGATGCTGGAGATCAGAGCTGAAAATGTGTTGCTGGAAAAGCGCAGCAGGTCAGGCAGCATCCAAGGAACAGGAGAATTGACGTTTTGGGCATAAGCCCTTCTTCAGGCCAAGAGATTTGCTTGACCTCACACAATCAGTTTTATCAAACCTTATCTTTTATTTTACAGACTATTTGACAATAAGGCTTTTTTTTTCTTTTCTATAATATCTTTGTCGAGTTGTATGTCCCCTCCTACCCTATTTGTGTATGAATGCGTGTTTGGGTTTGAAGGGGATATGATCTGAGTTTGTATAATAGTAATTTCCAACTTAATTTGCTACTTGTAAGGATTAAGATTGTTCATAATAACTAAGTGTTTGTAATCATGGATTGAATCTTTTGTCCTCATTAACAAGAAAAGTAAAAGTAATGCAAGAAAAATAAATTTAACCGCCTTGATGACTTAATTGGACATTTACACTTTTGGGACTTCTCATGGTGTAGTGGGGTCTGATTACCATGCACTCTGCCCATCAGAACTGGAACACAGGTCAGTTCAGAAAACACCAGAGTTGAAATCAGAAACGAGTTTCAGTTTCTCCCCTAGTAGGAAATTTTCATTCACTCCAGAAGTAGTGTCTAGTTTGTGTAGAGTTTGGATAACATTTCTGCAAGTTGTTGAAACTGAGAAGACCTACATCTTCAGATTTGTGACGACCATCAGAAAAGAATCATCAAATTGTTGCCAAAGTCCATGGAAAAGAACGAGAAAGAGTTGGTTAAATAGAAAACTGAAGAATTACAATAACAGTGCAATTTCTTTGGACTTCAGTCTCTATAATACATAGTATGAGAAACCAGTTGAAACTTTGTTTGATGTTTCTATCATGATCTTTTTAACTTTTTATATGTATTCTATACTGAGTAATTATTGCGGTCTCGTCAGAACTAAAGAACATGCAAACTCATTATTTGGAGATGCCAGTGTTGCACTGGGGTGTATAAAGTTAAAAATCACACAACACCAGGTTATAGTCCAACAGGTTTAATTGGAAGCACACTAGCATTCGGAGAGCTGCTCCTTCATCAACCACCTGATGAAGGAGTGTCGCTCCGAAAGCTAGTGTGCTTCCAATTAAACCTGTTGCACTATAACCTGGTGTTGTGTGATTTTTAACTATGCAAACGCATTGTTTACTATAACCCGACAGGGAAGCTTTATTTGGAAGTTGTGCATTCTGTATGAACCTCGGGCAGCACAGTGGTTCTGTGGTTAACACTATTGCCTCACAGCACCAGGGACCTGGGTTTAATTCCGGGTGCTCTGGGTGCTCCGATTTCCTCCTAGAGACAAAGAGTGCCACAAGGATTGGTGCTGAGTCCACTGCTTTTCATCATTTATGTAAATGATTTGGATGTGAACATAAGAGGTATAGTTAGTAATTTGCAGATGACACCAAAATTGAAGGTGTAGTGGACAACAAAGAAGGTTACCTCGGAGTACAATGGAATCTTGATCAGCTGGGCCAACGCACTGAGGAGTGACAGATGGAGCTTAATTTTAGATGAATGCAAGGTGCTGCATTTTGGAAAAGTAAATCAGAGCAGGACTAAAATACTTAAAGTGAAAGTTCTGGGAGTGTTGCTGAACAGAGAGACCTTGGAGTGCAGGTTCATAGTTACTTGAAAGTGGAGTCGCAGGTAGATAGGATAGTGAAGAAAGCATTTAGTATGCTTTCCTTTATTGGTCAAAGCATTGAGTATAGTAGTTAGGAGGTCATGTTGTGGCTGTACAGGACATTAGTTAGGCCACTTTTGGAATATTGTGGGCAATTCTGGTCTCCTTCATATCGGAAGGATGTTGTGAAATTTGGAAGGGTTCAGAAAAGATTTATAAAGGATATTGTCAGGATTGGAGGATTTGAGCAAGAGGAAGAGGCTGAATAGGCTCGGACTGTTTTCCCTGGAGCATCGGAGGCTGAGGGGTGACCTTACAGAAGTTTATAAAATCATGAGGGACATGGATAGGATAAATAAACAAGGTCTTTACCTGGGGTGGAGAGTCCAGAACTAGAGGACATAGTTTTAGGGTGAGAGGGTAAAAATTTAAAAGGGACCTAAGGAGCAGCTTTTTCATGCAGAGGGTGGTATGTGCATGGAATGAGCTGCAAGAGGAAGTGGTGGAGGCTGGTACAATTATAACATTTAAAAGGCATCTGGATGGGTATTTGAATAGAAAGGGTTGAGAGGGATATGAGCCAAGTGCTGACAAATAGGATTGGGTTGGGTTAGGATATCTGGTCAGCATGGAGGAATTGGACTGAATGGTCTGTTTCTATGCTATACATCTCTATGACTCGATGACTCTATGTGCAAGTTGGGCAAATTGGCCATGCTAAGTTGTCCATAGTGTCCAATGATATGTAAATAAGGTGGATTAGCCACGTTTACAAGAATAGGGTAAGGCAGTGAAACTAGGTGGGGTGCTCTTTGGCAAGTCAATGTGGACTTGTTGGGCCAAATGGCCTGTTTCCACACTGCAGGAATTCTATGGGAAACCAAAACAAGTCTGAACAAATTGACAAACCTGTATGATGACTCACCACTTCAGATTTGCCTCTTAAAGGCACACTGTCCCAACCCATCAAATCAAAATGATAAAACATAATATGCAACTTCATTTATTTGTTTGATTTCTATTGGGTAATAAACTCATGCTCAGTCTTTAAAAAAAATCTGTGGGCTTTTGTAAATATGTTTTAATGATGAATCACTGCATTAACAAAAAAAAAATAAATGCATGATCCACTAAGCCATGTTTCATACTGGGATCTGACTTGCCCAGTAGCACCATCAGTTTGATCATAAAGTATTGGTAATTTATTAAATAGTCAAAAAATAAGAGCTACTCAAGGCGCATTTGTTCAGTTCCTGAAATATTTATGCAGAGAAGCATTCCACTCCCACTCCCACTCCCACTCCCACACTCATGTCTAATGTCTACACAAATCCGTACTATCCTTGGGGGATAGCAGATAGCTTCTCATGGATAACTGAGAAATGGGGATACAGCTCTAATGGAAATCCGCTATCTACTTGGAAGGACTGCATGATCCCTGAGGACCCACAGTGGAGAAAAAATTGAGGTCGAGAGCCATGGCATAAATTCATGGATTCACAGATAGCGAGAATGGAATATATTTTTAAATATGTCTTTAAGGTTCTGGACTTAATTTATATTTGTATCATTTTCTTGTGTGTGATCTAGCTTAACTAATACTTAATAGTTTAAAAGAATCTGTCCAGTTTCATTTCTTTTTTTCCTTTCTAGCAGTTTGTACAGCGGAGTGTGTTGCTAGGCCATTTCAGAGCGCAGTTGAGAATCAAGTACATTGCTGTAGGTCTGGAGTCACATGTAAGCCAGAACAAGTAAGGATGATAATTTCATTCCCTGAAGGGCATTAGTGAACTCAATGTGCTCTTCCGACATTGTTTTCACAGTCAATGTTCCAGATTTTTATTCAATTCAATCTCAAATTCCCGCCATGGTGGAATCAAACCCAGGTTCCCAGAACGTTACCTACATCTCACTGAATTAATTCTCCCATGATAATGCCATGAGGTTGTCACCTCCCCTTTTGATTAATCCCTGATTGATGGGCAGCAGTATGTCTATTTGAAAAATTTTAGTGTCCAGCAAAGTGGACTTAAAATAGGTCTTCAGCGACGTAAGTTGGCAGGTTTATCTCAGATTAATGAATTGACTGTTACTGGGGAGCAAAGTGAGAACACAAGAAGAATTCAGCCCCTCAAGCCTGCCCCATCATTTTATATGATCATAGCTGACCTCATCTCAACCTCCACTCCACTTTGCTGCTCACTCCTCATAACCTTTTATCTCATTACTAACTAAAAACCTGTTGATCTCCTTAAACTTTTTCAGTATCCCTCCATCCACTTCACTCTGAAATTGTGAATTCCATGGATTCACAGCCATTTGAGAGAAGTAATTCCTCTTCGTCATTCTCTGTTTCAAATCTCCCATCCCAAAGCTGAAAACTATGACCTCCCATTCTAGATTGTCCCAAAAGAGGAAACATTCCAGACAGTAAATCAGGTGATTAAAGAAATAACTATTTATCATTTTTTCATTAACTTCTACAGACAGAAAAACTAAATATTTGGGAGATACACTTGGATTAAGTAGAAACTGAGTTATCATAAACAAACTTCAAATCTAAAAAGATGGAATTGTGTCTGAGAAATTTTGTATTCTACAAACGTAGATTTGGTTTTAGGAATCAGTATGACATTTTAACCATTGAGTTTCCAAGATGATTAAAAATCCAAGTACAACTCATTCAATAAGGTGTAACTTTTTCAAGAGTTTTGAGGCTAGATCTGTCACCAAAAATGGAAATTTCTTGTTACTTCAGTGATCTAAATTTGATTACAGATTAGGGGTTAGTCTTCAGCAATGCACTGCATGGAAACTTGAAATCATTGACAGAAAATTTCAGACTTCCACATTTACTTAAACATTAGCACAGCCTAGATGGTATTGTTATTTTCAGGAGAGTAATGACAGTCAGCAAAGTCAAAAATTCTGGCTCTATTAGGACAGATATGACATTCTTCTATAACACTCTCTGAATATTGTCTGTTGAAGTGAATAAAATACATTCAACAGTTTTACTTTGGCATTTATTTCCAACATTGGATAAGTGATAAATAAAGTCACTTCTATGCATCATTTAAGAATTATTTTTGAGATTCTAAATAACTACATTTTGTTTCTGTTCACAGATCCAGATGGTGGAAGATCTGGAACTTCAGCATCAAATGCCTGCACGTTGTCAGCCTTTAGCACTATAGTGCTGTCCCTGTCAGCTCGATCAGCATTATGGTGAAAGCATACATTGACCTACCTAGCATCATATAATCAGTCAACAATCTAAAGACTTATGAGTAAATCTGCAAATTTTGCTAGTGTGCATTGAATGACTCACCAATGTTATCTTTTCCTATAAGTCTTTATTACTGTATGCTTTGTCATTTCAAATTTATGTGGACATACTTATAATTACAAATACAATCCATCCATCGGATTAAATTGAGAGATATATTCTTTGCCTGAGATTTCCTTTGGGTTTTTCAAATTCACTAAAGTCAACATCTGAAAAACATCAGACATATGATGTTACCAAAGCGTGCAATCTAATAATTGCATATAATGTAAAAATGGTTATATTTATACATGTGAAATGTTCAATATTTTCAAAGTTATGATTTAACACAATTTATTGATGTTATTTGGAATGTGTTGTAGCTTTTTAACATTGTAATACAATTTTCAAACTTGTCACCTATACCTGAATTCACTGTTGCTTGTACTAAAATAGGAGATTTAACTGGATAACATTGGTGCAATAGCTATACCTTAAATAACAAAGGTTTCTCTGAAATATCCAGGTGCCGTCATAACAAATGAAAAGTAAAATGTATGTATTTATTTTGACATTTCACAACATCTTCTAACTTTTTATTATTTGAAATACCCTTTTTTGTTGCTGCAACAAGCAAGACAGAACCTGGATTATCAAATGTATTCTAATGTCGTTGGAAACAATGAAATTAAATTAAATTTAATGATGATGAAGCCTAAAATTAATTATTAGGTATACATTAGTAGAAGTGTAATATGCAGCATATTTACAAAGTCTATGACGTTGTGGAGGGATGGTTACGGGGTGGGGGAAGAAACAAGTCAACAGATCAAAAAGGGAAATTATATCAAAATCTGTGATGTTGCATGTGAAGGTTCCTTTATATTGCTGTTAAATTAATGTATATAAAGTCTGACACTGCATATTTGTAAATATATGTCAGGAGCAACATCACTTTACAATAAGCTCTGTTACTAGAATAGTTGTAAAGGTGAGCTGAAGTCAGTTTGTTTACCAGATTGAATCTGTATTGTTGTTCTAGTCTTTTAAAAGTTTGATCTACTTTCCAAAAAAATAATTGTTTACAACTATGTTTTTTAAACTTCAAATCTGTTTTATATTTTTCATTCGTCTGTTATGACTGGCCACTGTTAATGTAGGCAGCAGTATTTACATTTAAATATTGTTTGCTTAATTCTGTAAATAGTAATTTGACAGAATCCTTTGAAATAAATCTGTCTTGAAACAGTTTCCCCCCTATTATCCTCCTCTTAATACTCCCAGAGGTTTCAATTTGTCGTAGACAGCTGACATTTCATGATCCCATCTTTTTACCAGATGTGGTCAAGATATATATCAGGTGCCAAGTCTGAGATGTGCACAATTGTAATTTCAGCATGAACTCAAATTTAGAACCGGGAATTTAATGTATCATGAGATTGTACACTGTGCATACTTAGTATGAGATTCTGTGGCATTGTTCATAGTATCATTTTGGATTTCAAATTATTTTTTAATAATAATTTATCTTTGTTTTTTTTCTTCAATCTCATTTCCCTGTCCCTCAATCCAATCATTCTTTCCTCTTCTTTTTCTTTCTACACCTGACTTGACATTGATTTCACAAAATCTACTTTAAATGTGAGTCCATATTCTGTTAGTTTCACAATTCTGAAAACCAAATTGGTTAAAGTGATATTTGCATTCCTTGTCTTGTTCACTCAGTTCCTTATATCCATTTTCTTTCTCAGCACAGTTATAGCTATTTGACTATATTACATTGTTTATTGCTACCAAAATATATGAATATAATAGCACTAATAGATCTTTCCTTCTTGTTTAGAAACCGATCTGAAGATTTACATCATTTTTTGATTCTTCAATGTCCATATTCATAGTTATTTATGTTTTACTTTGCTTTTACAACTGCAACTGGCTAGTTCTTACCATATGATTATTAAAGATGTAGGTTACCACAGTACTGTTTAAACATTAATGTTCTGTACAAGTGAGATGTATTAGCCTCTCTAGTTGAACACTGGCACCTGTAGTCGTAGTAATTGTATACTATTCAAAGTTTGTGAGAAGATTTGTAGCTCGGGTGCTCGTTGCTGTGGTTCTGTTCGCCGAGCTGAAAGTTTTTGTTGCAAACGTTTCGTCCCCTGTCTAGGTGACATCCTCAGTGCTTGGGAGCCTCCTGTGAAGCACTTCTGTGGTGTTTCCTCCGGCATTTATAGTGGCCTGTCCTTGCCGCTTCTGGTTGTCAGTTTCAGCTGTCCGCTGTAGTGGCCGGTATATTGGGTCCAGGTCTATGTGTTTGTTGATGGAGTTTGTGGATGAGTGCCAAGCTTCTAGGAATTCCCTGGCTGTTCTTTGTTTCGCTTGCCCTATAATGGTAGTGTTGTCCCAGTCAAATTCATGTTGCTTGTCGTCTGCGTGTGTGGCTACTAGGGATAGCTGGTTGTGTCGTTTCGTGGCTAGTTGATGTGCGTGGATGCGGATCGTTAGCTGTCTTCCTGTTTGTCCTATATAGTGTTTTGTGCAGTCCTTGCATGGGATTTTGTACACTACGTTAGTTTTGCTCATGCTGGGTATCGGGTCCTTAGTTTTGGTGAGTTGTTGTCTGAGAGTGGCTGTTGGTTTGTGTGCTGTTATAAGTCCTAGTGGTCGCAGTAGTCTGGCTGTCATTTCAGAGATGTTCTTGACGTATGGTAGTGTGGCTAGTCCTTTGGGTTGCGGCATGTCCTCGTTCTGTTGTCTCTCCCTTAGGCATCTGTTGATGAAATTGCGAGGATATCCATTTTTTGTGAATATCTTGTATAGGTGTTCCTCTTCCTCTTTTTGCAGTTCTGGTGTGCTGCAGTGTGTTGTGGCCCTTTTGAACAGTGTCTTGATGCAACTTCGTTTGTGTGTATTGGGGTGGTTGCTTTCATAGTTCAGGACTTGGTCTGTGTGTGTGGCTTTCCTGTGTACCTTAGTGGTGAATTCTCCGTTTAGTGTTCTTTGTACCCTCACGTCTAGGAATTGGAGTTGGATGTCCTTTTCTTCCTCTCTCGTGAATCGGATTCCTGTGAGTGTGGAGTTGATGATCCGGTGTGTATTCTCTATTTCCGTGTTTTTAATGATTACAAAGGTGTCATCAACGTATCTGACCCCGAGTTTGGGTTGAATTTGTGGTAAAACTGTTTGTTCTAACCTTTGCATTACTGCTTCTGCTACGAGTCCAGAGATCGGTGAGCCCATGGGTGTTCCGTTGATTTGTTTGTATATCTGGTTGTTGAATGTGAAGTGTGTTGTGAGGCACAAGTCCAGTAGTTTAAGTATGCCGCCTTTGTTGATGGGTTCAACGCCCTGTTGTCTGTTATGTCTGTTCAGCAGGTTGGCTATTGTTTCTCTGGCTAGGGTTTTGTCGATAGAGGTGAACAGTGCTGTTACGTCGAATGAGACCATGGTTTCTTCCTTGTCTATGTGTATATTTCTGATGATGTCCAAGAATTCCTGTGTTGATTGTATAGAGTGTCTGGATCCGCTGATCAAGTGTTTCAGTTTCTGCTGTAGTTCTTTCGCCAGTTTGTGTGATGGTGTCCCTGGTAGTGATACTATGGGTCTGAGTGGGATGTCTGGTTTGTGCACTTTAGGTAGTCCATAGAATCTGGGGGTTGCTTTCAGGTTTCATTCTTTGTAGGTCCGACCTGGTTATCTGTCCGTTTTTTTGTAGGTTCCTCAGTGTGTTGTTTATCCTATTGGTGAGCTGTGGGGTGGGGTCAAACTCCCTCTTTTGGTAGGTGTATGCTACTGGACTTGTGCTGCACAACACACTTCACATTCAACAACCAGATATACGAACAAATCAACGGAACACCCATGGGCTCACCGATCTCGGGACTCGTAGCAGAAGCAGTAATGCAAAGGTTAGAACAAACGGTCTTACCACAAATTCAACCAAAACTCTGGGTCAGATACGTTGATGACACCTTTGTAATCATTAAAAACACGGAAATAGAGAATACACACCGGATCATCAACTCCACACTCACAGGAATCCGATTCACGAGAGAGGAAGAAAAAGACATCCAACTCCCATTCATAGACGTGAGGGTACAGAGAACACCAAACGGAGAATTCACCACTCAGGTACACAGGAAAGCCACACACACAGACCAAGTCCTGAACTATGAAAGCAATCACCCCAATACACACAAACGAAGTTGCATCAAGACACTGTTCAAAAGGGCCACAACACACTGCAGCACACCAGAACTGCAAAAAGAGGAAGAGGAACACCTATACAAGATATTCGCAAAAAATTGATATCCTCGCAATTTCATCAACAGATGCCTAAGGGAGAGACAACAGAACGAGGACATGCCGCAACCCAAAGGACTAGCCACACTACCATACGTCAAGAACATCTCTGAAATGACAGCCAGACTACTGCGACCACTAGGACTTATAACAGCACACAAACCAACAGCCACTCTCAGACAACAACTCACCAAAACTAAGGACCCGATACCCAGCATGAGCAAAACTAACGTAGTGTACAAAATCCCATGCAAGGACTGCACAAAACACTATATAGGACAAACAGGAAGACAGCTAACGATCTGCATCCACGAACATCAACTAGCCACGAAACGACACAACCAGCTATCCCTAGTAGCCACACACGCAGACGACAAGCAACATGAATTTGACTGGGACAACACTATCATTATAGGGCAAGCGAAACAAAGAACAGCCAGGGAATTCCTAGAAGCTTGGCACTCATCCACAAACTCCATCAACAAACACATAGACCTGGACCCAATATACCGGCCACTACAGCGGACAGCTGAAACTGACAACCAGAAGCGGCAAGGACAGGCCACTATAAATGCCGGAGGAAACACCACAGAAGTGCTTCACAGGAGGCTCCCAAGCACTGAGGATGTCACCTAGACAGGGGACGAAACGTTTGCAACAAAAACTTCCAGCTCGGCGAACAGAACCACAGCAACTGTATACTATGCCTGTGAGGGCAAAGCTGGGTTTGCATAGCAAGAAGCAAAGATCCAATGTCCTTATCTGGTTTCAGTCTGACCTTCCACTGCAATGGAAGTTGAGACATTGACTATTGACACTGCACCAGAGGTAAGAATGTGAAAGCTGAGATTAATATTTCTGAGCCTTGCAGCATTGGTTAAGTGTGTGAGGGTGAGATAGAATGTATGAATGTCAGAGATGAGTCCTATTTGATAGACATTGTCGATGGTTGACTGATGAGGGTATAGTAAATTGACTGGTGTGTATGTTTGGTGTCTGACTGGTAGGAATTGGCTTTTGAAGATACTTATCTTGACCACTCATGTAAAGTCAAATACTTTTTCTTGCGCGACATTAACAACACTAGAAATCTATCTGAGTTCCATGGTGCAATCTTCTTCTCCAAAAATTTGAAACCCATGTATTTACAGACCTGGCTTTATATATGAAGAATGCACCTGGTCGGGCAGGCTGCTTCCTCCAAGCTCCAGTGAGTACAAATTTCTTTAACCATTTGAATTATTCATAACCAACTCAAACACTTAGTTTCAGGGCTGCCTGCAGTGAGCTAGCCACACTCACTGATACCAGTAAACCTGACTGGGATAGCCAGGTAGGGCTGAATCCAAAAGGGCACTCAACTCAAAAGGTCATCTTTTGTAATTGACCCATGCAAGCCCTTGGTAGAATGTTATCAGATAGTATGTTCTAACTGTGAAGCAACATTAGTAATCTGAGAAATCCACGTTACCCATTCCATGGATGTCGACCAAATGGAACTCTTCGCTTTTAATGCAGTCAGTTGTTTCATGATATGGCATTCAAAACACAAAATGATTAAATTCATAGTACCCTGCAGAAGCTCACTGCCCAAGCTGAAGCACTCACTCTCTTACAGGAAAATGAAATGAAGCAGTGTGATCTTGCAAAAATTGCATCAGTAACAGCATTGACAATTCTGCAGGTTGAGGATTGATAGACCCTGCACAAGACCCCAGTCGATCCTTAGCAGCAACCAGTTGCATCAAAGTTAAGAGCCACTGTCACCTTGATGGGTACCTACCCCTTCAGGTCTCAGGTCTTATTCCAGCAAATGATACAGTTCTCTAATTGTGTCCCTTGATTTTCCCATTTGGTTACAGGAATGTGCCTCACTTATCTAGGGAAAATTACAGTGACAGCAATAAACTCTGGGCATCTACATGTGGATGGAATCTTCATAGTGACTATTTCATGTGAAGGCTGGGCTTGCTAAAACCTTTGTTCCTCCTCAGTTTCTCTGAGCCTGCATTATACAGCATCAAGGACAATGATACTACCACGCTATGGCAGGATCCATTGGTTACATCTCTTACGTGGAGAATATCAGAAATAAAACAGCCTCTTAATAATGTGGGAATCAGCAGTCATAGCACACACAAAGACTGTTCATAGGGCTTGCAATAGTGGGACTTGAGGGAGAGTGTGATATTGCCTCGACATGAACTTTTGACATATTAAGTCATATTTTGATGCAGGCAGCACAAACCCAGCCTTTCAAACACAGCAGGGGTTTGTAAGTTTTATATAATTACTGAAATCTCAACATCCAAGAAGCTTTGCACATGCTTACAGTTCTATAGGGGAGAAAAGCAGCTCCCCACCTTTGTATTGCTTATCAGATCTTGCAATGTGTTGGGACTTGTCAACAGCAAGTGACACTTAAATTTCACCTCTGATCACTTGTCCTTCAGACAGATTACTAGAATCAATTTGTAATGATCAACTACATGGTCAGGATTACTTAGGACCAGGATTTGTCATCATTGGTCAATGCATGCGGTGCACATGCAGCTTTCTGTGATTGCAAATGTGTTTAATTTTGAACCTATATGTACCCGATTAATGTAATTGCCCAGAAGGTCCTCATACTGCCCACAGGCAAAAAAAATTCCATCTACTCTGGGTATACTAGCAGCCATTTTCCATTGCCATTGAGAACTAGATGAAGATGACAGCCTTTCCACTTTGTGCTCGAGGGAGTGAGTTTCTGGCTCTACCTGTTATTTAAGGTGCTCCACACTACAATGATTATGTTGCTTTCCACATTCTGCATTCCCTGTTAGGTTTGCATCTTCCCTGTTAACATGTAACCCTTTATTAAAGAATTATTCATCTCCCAATTTAACTCCCCCCGCCAAGCCCTATTACATACCGCTTAGTTTTGCCCAACATAATCATCACCCCCATTGGAGTCAGGATAATGGTGACCATTGATGTCTGCACCTGCCTTGGTACCCTATGCACTCCCACTCTGTATCATCTCCCACCCTTACATCGAGTGTAGTTCCCCTTCAGAATAACTGTCCCCTTTGCATCTCAGCATGTTGTCTCAAATCCCTGCACAACCTTTTCAATTTCCCCAACACAGCACTGGCCCCTTGACATTTAATGCACAAACCCCCATTACTGACAATGGTCCAACCATTATTGACTTGGGAGGGCAGCTCTGAATGATCTGTGAGCAGTTCCCCACTGACTTACCAGGATCCCTTGTACTGGTTGGGCTTAATCTGAAGGACTGACCATGGCCCAATTCCCTAACTGGAAGGACACTGGAAGGATCTTGGGACTCTAATTGACCAAAAGGCCAAGTAACTTTGGCCAACCATCTGAACAGAGATAAGATTATGTCCTTGACTGACTCTAACAGCAACTCTTGACTGACCATTGTTCTCCTTTACTCCACTAAAGACTACTCCTTTTAGACTTCCAAACATGTCCATTTGGCTGAATTACAAGCAGTGTGTTTGCTGTGTAAGCTGCTGGAACATGCTGTAGGAGTGTCACTGATGTAACATAGTGCCATAGGGTAACACGTCCACCTCCTTGACTGTTTACTGCTGAGCAAAAGGACAAGCTGCCCAGCTTTCTTAAAAGGTGACGCAAAACACAACTATTGTGAGCCTTTAAGTTCTGAATCAAGCAGTAGTGTACAAAAAAAGCAAGATAGTGATCCCGCATGCATCCAAGTTAGCATAGCATGACTGAAAGCAAACTAAGAACCCTGAGATGCACCCAGTTCTGATTTATGATAAGCGTACCCTTCCCTGATTGCAAAGCAGGCTGGCAGCAGCCTTACTATGTAAGGTAATGATGAGGTCCAAAGTGAAGGGTTGAACTGTATCCTAACTTAGTCAGAGATGTGACGTGATGATATGAGGCTGGTACCTTGCTGCTGGTTGACTGCGGTTGATGAAATGTGCAAGCAGTCACTGCACATGGGGCATGCCTGAGATGCTGGAAAAAGCAAAAAAAGGAGGAGACCTGGAGAAGATGCCAATGACTTGCAGCTGTCAGGTACTCTGAATTGGCACAGCGTAGTTTGAAACTTATATAAGATATTAAGAATTGGAATTGTCACCATCTAGTTTCTCACCAGTCCCTGGGAGAAGAGTAACCTGCATATAAGTGAGATGAGATGAGGTAGTAATGAAATATTAATGCATGAAAAAAACCTCTCACCATTGACTGGTGAGATTCTTATATCTTCTTTAAAAATTTGAGGAGAAGACTCAGACTATTTTTCGCAGCAAGAACAATCTCACTTTTTTCATTCTTGCTGTATATTCTCAACTTAGCCTTCATAGCCCATGCCATTCAGATGCTGTGAGAATTCCACTTAGTTTTAAAATGAAATTCACCCAGGAAATCTATCACAGTCACTTCTAACTGTTATAACAGTCAGAATGAGCATCAGCCTTGAAGAAGTGCAGCGCTAGCCTTTTATGAATCTGGGGTGTCTGTCTATACTGCAGATAATGAGCATTACATTTCGTGCCCGAATGCAATTCACAGTCAAGGAAATGAACAGGCAGCACATGCCTGCATCATGTGCTTCTATTGCAGGACACATTGCTCTCTTTGTTCATGGACCACTTCTAATGTTTAGCCATCTATAATAAATTTTATGCAGAGTTTTACTGATTTTTCTAAGAATTGTGCATTGCTAGTCATTGTATTCCTAACCTGAATGAAGCAACAAAATATGTGGGTAGCACAGTGGCTCAGTGGTACTGTTGCTTCACAGGGACACAGGTTCAATTCCAGCCTCAAGCAACTGTGTGTAGTTTGCATGTTCTCCCTGTGTCTGCGTGGGTTTCCTCTGGGTGTTCTGGTTTACTCCCATAATCCAAAAGGATGTGCAGTCTAGATTAATTGGCCATGCTAAATTGCCCATAGTGTCGGTTATTAGTTGGGGTAAATATAGGCTAAAGGGATGGATTACTCTTCGGAGGGTTGGTGTGGACTTGTTGGGCTGAAGGGCCTTTTTTTGCACTGTAGGGATTCTAACTCTAACAGTGACAGGTGATTTGATGGTTTTATTTTGTGGCTTTTGAATTGTTCTTCACAAAGAATTAGAGATTTGATTATTTAGTTTTCTGTTGGTTACATTCTCCCTTTTGGTGTATTTGCTGTTTTTCATGTGACCGATTCATGTTTATCATTCTGTATGAACATAGAGTTACAAGAAATTCATTAAGCATGCCACTGAAAGTAATGATGCAGTAGGCACATCCCAGCTTAAAGACAATTATTTGTGGTAGTGAATTGATTCACTTATGTTTTAATCTGTAAAGGGTCTATTACTTAACTTCCGGTATATTTTCAGTGTATATTTTTTTGTTTATGAGAGCTTTTACCACATCCATGACATGTACAATTATGTGTTGACAGTTGCACAGGCAAAATGTTAAGAAATGACTGAATTGGCACAGTTTAGTCATATAGTTCTATGAAGTGTGAAGAATGACAGCAACCCAGATTTTGAAACTTTCTTCCCAAACATTTAATAATGGCTTTTAATAATAGTTCTAAAATAAGGAGATATATACATCAGTGGTTTTGAACTGATGGGCCACAGCACTCTACTGTGCTGCAATTAGGCCAGCAGTGTGTCACAAAATCTTTACCTACACATTAAAGCTGTGCTCCCGACTCCTCTGGAGGCTTGGTGAATATTACTGAAGGCTGTATCTGCTGACACCACATGCCCCATACCGACTGACCATGCGCAAACCACCAGAGCCATGAAGGCATTGACTTCTGATACCACAGATACGTGGAGATTTGGCACTGTGCATGCATGGACATTCACATCAGCTCATCTGAAAAAAGTGGGTGTGCCATAAAATTGTTTGTGTCATTGATGTGTGCCTCGATAATGAAAAGTTTGTGAACCACTGGCATAGAGCCCCAGTTTAATCTGCTGTTTTCTTTAAAGACAGTATTCAGTGTGGTGTGATTTTTCTCTAAAATAAATTTTTATTTGTAAACGTCTTATTTAGTATTTTCATCATTAGATCAGGTTGACGACTAATACCCCCAAGACTTGCTCATTCTTATCTCTCTCTTAAATGTTTGAACATTATATACATTCCATCGGTGAGAGGTCTCAAAGTACTTTCTAATTGAAAACTAGCTCTGAGGACTGTGGAATTGCCTTATTTGTATTTCCCTATGCCCTTCAGAGTAGCAAGATCTCATAGATCTTACATGTTGCTGAAAAGATTTTATTGAAACTTCTTATCTTGAATGTAGCAAGACAATTTGCAAGAAATAACAAAGAAAACTGTGGCTTTATTAAATGTGAGAGGAAAGTATTGATTGATTTCCAAGTGACCTCTGATTGAAAGAGCCACTGTTCTGGAGAATGTATCAGTTAATGATGACTGACAGTTAAGTGTCAAGCTTTACTTACCAGGCAGGTTGGCTTTGGTTGAGTCATTGCCTTGAGAAATGAGCCAGAAAAGACTGTCACCTATTTTGTTGAGTTTAAATAGGCTCACTGCGTGTATCTATGTTCTTTGTATGTATGAAGAACAGGCCCTGTTTAATAATATATGCAGTACATGCATATGAGCCCAACTCACAATCCTAAATAGTTGTTATTGCATTTCATGCAAATGCTTCAACCTTTGGTCTTGAAAAGTAACCAATCTACCTCAGATTACCCTCAAAAGCTTGACTAACAGGTCAAGCTAGCTGTTTTATGCTGCTACTATGCAAAAGAAAAATGAGTGGTATTCACCAAAACAAGATGCTGCCTTCAAGTCAATAAGATGTTCTCCCTCTCATACAAAGAAGTAACATAACATATGAATTTCAGTGATGATGTAATGTTTGGTATATAAGCCATATGTCCCATAGACTGACAGTAAGTGTCAAATAGCATGTCCCTTTGGTTGCTTGCAAAAAGCAATGTACTGTACACAATTAGCCCATGCTTGCAAAGGTCATATGAGATGTGATTCCATAACTGGAAAGTATTTGCTAAGTAATTCTGAATCTGAAAAAAAATTTTACACTAATAATCAAATTAGGATTGTTAGTTAGGCTCTCGGTGAGGCAAGTGCTGCAATTTGGTGGAACTTCAAAGGCTGTCTTGAAATCCAGAGCTAAAAACTAAAATGTCAGAGCTATTTCATGAAACAAATCATCAACTGTAATGGTGTTTCTTTTCATCTGAGGCACAACCGCTGTTAACATTGTAATATTTTAATGTCTTCAGTCAAGTACTCTGGTTCCAATCAGGAAAGGTTGCTGAATAAGTTTGAAAGATATTTAACCCGAATTTGCAAGGTATTGTGTTATTTCACAAAGGCATTGGACTTAAATCAAAACTGATTACAACAATGTTCTCCATAATTATTGTGAAAGGCTTTATTTATATTTCATCTGGGAGTTAACTAAAAGTCAGATTGAAGGGATGTAAAAATATTGCATCTTATAATAATAGTGTGAATTACTGATGGGTTGTAAAAATGTTTTGTCACTGTGGCACCTCAAATCAAGAAATTTTATTCTTCTCTACTCTATTAGTTGTTATTTCACAATTTCTTCATGTGCAAGGTACCCTGGTTATGCATAATGCTAGGCTTTCTGTTATCTAAGTAAGAGGATGTCATTCTTACTGAATACTGTCATTGTTTTGCAATCTACAACAATGGAGCAAAAATGTTTTTCCAACTTTGATGAGCAACGCATCAGTTATGTTTAAGTTCAAGTATCTGAACGTCTTTGCATTAAGTAAATTAAATGTGTTTGTTTTCAAAACTCAACAGGCTTCCATCATTGAGCAAAATTGATTGCAATCTTATTTTGTCATTTTCCAGCACTACAGAAGAAAACAAAACAAAATCCATCTCTTAGTGTTTGTATTCTATTATTATATCATTGTATAACTGAAGCTTGTTGGGCTCTTTTGACACAGTTAAGGCACAAGGGGACATGGTAAGACTTAGTGTCGTTTAGTTTAATGCAAGGCATCTTGCAAGTAAGGCAAATAATTTGTAAGCAGTTGATTGGGATGTGATATCATTGCAATCATGGAGACATGGTTGTGGGAGGGACAGGACTGACAGTTCATTAATCCGGGCTATTGACTCTTTAAACAAGATAGGCAGAGGTAGAAAGTAAAAGAGGAAATGGTGTCACAGCACTCATCAAGGATGATCTCTGAGAAGGTTCCTCAAATGAGGCGATATGAGTAAAACTTAAAATCACTTCACTGGGGGTGTACTACAGACAGTCATGGAGAGATTGATCGTCAGATAATAGATTAGATTACTTACAGTGTAGAAACAGGCCCTTCGGCCCAACAAGTCCACACCGACCCGTACCCCTACATTAATCCCCTTCACCTAACACTACGGGCAATTTAGCATGGCCAATTCACCTAACCTGCACATTTTTGGAGGAAACCAGAGCACCTGGAGGAAACACACGCAGACACGGGGAGAATGTGCAAACTCCACACAGAGAGTCACCTGAGGTGGGAATTGAACCCAGGTCTCTGGCACTGTAAGGCAGCAGTGCTAACCACTGTGCCACCATGTTGTCCACAGTGTAGTTAACTCCCAGAGAAGTATAAAAATAATAGAATAATAATAGGGGATTTTGAACTATTCAGTATTAACTGAGACATATAAAATATGCAAGGCTTAGAGAAGCATATAGAAAGCCCTACAAGAGAGAGTATGGTCCTGAATCTGATTCTAAGGAACATAACTGAATGAGTGGTAGATGTAGAAGCAGGGGAGCATTTTGATGATAGTGACCATAGTTCAGCAAGATTTAAGCTATTTATGGATAAAGGCAAAGATGGACCAGAAATAAAGCTGTTAAACCAGGGGGAGGCTGATATTAATAAGTTAAGTCAGGATTTGGCCAAAGTGATTGAGAACAAGCTACAATGCAGGAAAATCCACATCAGAGCTGGGAAGACATTCAAAACGTTAACAGAGTGCAAGACCAAGATTTTCCCGTATTGGTGAAGGATGGGACTAACAAATGCAGAAATCCCAAGATATCAAGGGATTTACAGGATTAGATGAAGAAGAAAGGAAGTTTATGGTAAAAATTGAAGGAACAAAACAGCAGATGCCCTAGAGGAGTATAGAAAGTGCTGAAGATTGCTTAAGAAATTCATTTGGCCAAGAAAAAGTGGACATGAAAACATGTCACTGGGTCACACTAAGGAAAATCCAAAGGCGCTTTGTAAGTATATTCGGGGCAGAAAAATAACCAGGGAAAGAGTATGGTCCATTAGGGACCAAAGTGACAATCTGGATGTGGAGCCAGAAACAGAGCTGAGGTTTTAAAAGAGTATTTGCACCTGTCTTCATAATAGAGAAGGACAATTTGGATCTAGAAATTAGGGAATAGGATTGTGACAGACCTAAACAAATTAACATTGAAAGGTGCGTTGGGTGGGGGGAGATATTAATGGTTTTAGCAGGCCTGAGAGTGCATCAATCCCTGGGTCCAAATGAGATATATTTGCTGTGGGAGGTAAAGGAAGAGATTGCAGGGCCTCCAACTTTAACTTGCAAATTCTCTCTGGCCACAGGAAGGGCCCATTGGGATTGGAGGACATCTAATGTTGTACCATTATTCACAAAGGAGATCGGAATAAATCAGGAAACCATAGGCCAGTGGGTCTAACATGAATTGTAGGAAAACTATCGGAAAGAATTCTGAGGGACAAAATTGATCTCTTCATGGAGAGGCAAATATTAATCAAGGATTGTCAGCATGTAAGAGGGAGATCATCTTTCATAAATTTTGTTGAACTTGCAAGGAGATGTCAGGGTGTGTGGATGAGGACAGTGTAGTTGATGTATTTTACATGGACTTCAGTCAGGCTTTTGACAAAGTTTCACATGGCAGACTGGTGAAGAAGAGTCCATGGGATCCAGAGAAATTTGGCAAAATATATCCAAAATTAGCACACTGGCAGAGGGTCAAATCGTGATTTTGTGACTCAAGCCTGTGGGTTTGGTGCTATGTCTGGAACGATCTAGACATGAATATACGAGGTATGATCAGTAAGTTCACAGATGGCAGGAAAATTTTGGCATAGTAAATAGCAACAAGGAAAGTCTTATATTACAGGACAATATAGACAGGCTAGTCAAATGGGCAGAACAGTGGCAAACGGAATTGGGAAAATGTGAGATGATGCTTTCTGGGAGGAGTAACAAGGCCAGGGTGTACATATTGAATGGCAGGACCTGAGAAGGAGCAGACAATTGAGAAACCTTGGTGAGCATGTTCATAGATCTTTGAAGGTGGCAGGAAGTAGAGTCACAGGTAAATAGGATAATGCAGAAGACACTTGGTATGCTTTCCTTTATTGGTCAGAGTGTTGAGTATTGGAATTGGGATGTCATGTTACGGCTGCACAGGACATTGGTTCGGCTGCTTTTGGAATATTGTGTGCAATTCTGGTCTCCTTCCTATCAGAAAGATGTTGTGAAACTTGAAAGGGTTCAGAGAAGATTTACAAGGATGTTGCCAGGATTGGAGGATTTGAGCTATAGGGAGAGGCTGAATAGGTTGGGGTTGTTTTCGCTGGAGCATCAGAGGCTGAGGGGTGACCTTATGGAGGTTTATAAAATCATGAGGGGCATGGATAGAATAAAAATACAAAGTATTTTCCATGAATCCAGAACTAGAGGGCATAGGTTCAGAGTGTGAGGGGAAAGATATAAAAGGGTCTCAAAGACATGCAGAGCATTGTGCATATATGGAGTGAGCTGCCAGAGGAAGTGGTGGAGGCTGATATGCTTACAGCATTTAAAAGGCATTTGGATGGGTATGAACAGGAAGTGTTCGGAGGACTATGGGCCAAGTATTGGGAAATGGGACTAGATTAGGTTAGAATATCTGGTCAGCATGGATGACTTGGACCAAAGGGTCTGTTTCTGTGCTATATATCTCTGTGACTCTATGACAAGAAGACAAGTTAATTAATGAGGCAGATGGGAAACTTGTTTTTATTAGTTGGGGATAAGAGCAAGGAGGTTCTGTTGGAGTTAGGCCACAGCTGGAGTACTATATGCAGTTCTGGAGTACTGTATGCATCCTTGTATAGGAAGGATTTAACTGCATTAGAAGGGATAAGGAAAAGATTCACCAGGATATTGCCTGGACTGGAACGATTCAGCTATGAAGAGAGACTTGATAGGTTGGGTTGTTTTCCTTAGAGTAGAGAAGGCAGAGAGGGGATAAATGTCAGAGGTTCATAGACAGGGTAGATAAGGTGAAACTTTTCTTTATAGTGGTGAGGTCAAGGATATTGGAGAGGGGCAGAGTTTTCAAGAAAGGTGCAGGAGGTTTACAGGGGATTTGTGGCTTTTGTTTACCAAGGCGTTTGTGGATATCTGGAACTCACTGCCTGAAAAGCTGATAGATGTCAAAACCCTCAGGACTTTGAAGAAGTTATTTAGGCGAGCAATTGAAATGCCAGAGCACACAAAGCTACAGGCCAAGTGCCAGAAAAATGGGATTAGACCAATGTGGATGCAATGGGCTGAAGGGCCTCTTTCTGTTCTGCAAAAACAATGAATCTAATTTGACTTGACTTTATTGAATGACTTATTTTTAGCTTGTATCATGCTAATAAAGCCAAATAATTCAGTGTTAATGTGAATCTCCTTCACAAAAGATTTGTTTTAGCAATTATTTGTGGCACAAAGAATACAGTGTTTATATTTGTGATCTAGTAATCCAACAAAATGGATTAATGAGATCTGAGTTTAAACCCCATTACAGTAGATTAGAATATTAACATTTAGTTTTGGGAATAAATAGATAGAATCAATAACAGTGACCTTAAAACTATTGGAAAGTCAAAAAATTGCCATTGATTCATTATATCCTTGAAGGAAGGAGACCTACAATCCCGAAGTGGCCTGATAAATCTGAGACTCTTGACTCACAGCAATGCGGTTGGCAAGCAATTGCCTTTTGAAATTGCTGCTTAGTTAGAACAAACCACAAGAACAAAGTATAGCAGAAATAAAAGCAGGCAGACCACCCATGACATTAGGTTCAGGCAGGAAAATGGTGCACACAGCCCGGTCAATCCTGCAGAGACCTCCTCACTAACATTTGGAGGTTTGTGTCAAAATTGGAAGAACTATTCCACTGACTGATCAAACAGCAGTCTCACACTGGTATCATCTTGATAACATGACACTCAGTCAATATTACAGATTCCTCCATCATCATCCCGGGTTATGCCTTGTCCCAATAGAGGTGACAGTGGTGTTCTACAATGATGAGGGATTTCTCATGAGAGGTCTTACCATTAACACTGAATCCATGAAGTCTCATGTCATCAGGTCAAACATGGGCAAGAAACACTTCCTGCCATTTGCCAACTACCCTCTGAATCTGTAAGACCCTGAGGGAATTTGACCAGGTTGATGTTGAAAGGCTGTTTCCTCTTGTAGGACAATCTAGAACTAAGGGTCAAAATTTAAAACTAACGAGGTGTCCATTTAAAACAGAGAAAACATTTTGTTTCTCTCAGAGGATTGAGAGTCTTTGGAATTCCGTTCCTCAAAAGACAGTGGATACAAACTCTTTAAATATCTTTAAGACAGAAATAGACAGATTCATGATTATCAAATGGATAAAAGATTACCAACGATGTGCAGGGATGCAGAGTTTAAGTTGAAATCAGATCTGTCATGATCTTACTGAATGGTACAGCCAAGTGCCCTCTCTTTTTCCTTGTTTGTGTGCACTCCTCAATATGGGCCAGCACTAGATGAAGCACTGAGGGTTGCAATGACACAAATTGTATTCTGGTGGAGATCTCAATATTGATCACAAAGAATGGCTTGGTGCATGATGTTAATCCTATCAACTGAGGGTAAGTCCATACAGGTAGAGGACATTTACTGCATTTAAAACAGGGTCTTGTGGCACAGTGATAGCATTTCTACCTCTAAGCCAAGAAGTGTGGGTTCAAATCCCATCTGCTCCAGAAGTGTGTATTAACATAACTAAACAGCTGATTAGGAAAAGATTCTACATTTAAAAAGACACTGGAGGGCTCTAGTGGTACTGTCCCTACTTTTCAGCCAGAAAGACCTGAGTTCAAGTCCCACCTACTTGAGAGGAGTGTCATAATATCTTTAGCATATTGATTAAAAATAAATATTTACAGAGAGACAGGTGGAGGGAAGTAAGTGATATATACCATTAATTTTCTAAACTGTAAATAAATGCATTCTAATTAAAGTCTTGTGTTGACTTCTTCCTTCACCAGCTTGTGGGCAGCACGGTGGCTCAGTGGTTAGCATTTTTGCCTCACAGTGCCAGGCACCTGAGTTCAATTTCAGCCAATGACTGTATGGAATTTGCACATTCTCCCCGTGGCTGCGTTGGTTTCATTCAGGTGCTCCAGTTTCCTCCCACAGTCCAAAGATATGCAGGTTAGGTGAATTGGCCATGGTAAATTTCCCATTGTGTTCAGGGATGTGTAGGTTAGGTGCATTGGTCAGGGGTAAATGTAGAGTAATGGATCTGGATGGGATACTCTTCAGCAGGTTGGTGTGGACTTCGTGGGGCAAATTGCCTGTTTCCACACTGTAGGGATTCTAATTCTAACTTACTATAAGGAATGACAACTGGATGAACTTGAAGAACATAATTATAAGATGGTGCCTGCAGCAAAATATGTGAGAACACAAGAGAAACACTCAACTGGTGTCACCCTCACCAGTCAACTTGACACAGCTGTAGATGTCCAGGAAAGTATTATTGGTCAGACTGACCACGCCACAGCCCTTGTTGAGACAAGTCCCATTTGAAGTGACATTTTAACATGGGAGGAGATTTACAAGGATCTTGCCAGGGTTGGAGGTTTTGAGCTAAATGGAGAGGCTGAATAGGATGGGGCTGTTTTCCCTGGAGCGTCGGAGACTGAGGGATGACCTTATAGAGGTTTATAAAATCATGAGGGGCATGGATAGGGTAAATAGACAAAGTCTTTTCCCTGGGTTTGGGGAGTCCAGAACTGGAGGGTATAGGTTTAGGGTGAGGGGGGAAAGACTTAAAAGAGACCTAAGGGGCAACGTTTTCATGCAGAAGATTGTGCGTGTACAGAATGAGCTCCCAAGGAAGTAGTGGAGGTTGGTATAGTTACAACATTTAAAAGGCATCTGGATGAATATATGAATAGGAAGAGTTTAGATGGATATGGGCCAAGTGCTGGCAAATGGGACAAGAATAGGTTAGGATATCTGGTCAGCATGGACGAGTTGGACAGAAGGGTCTATTTTTGCATTGTACATCTCTATGACTCAATGACAAATGGCTCCACTATTGTGGTAAATGGAATAGATTCAGAACAGATCCAATAATTGAAAAGCTGTGCACTTCATGGTCCAGCGTGGCTCTGAGTTTATAAATAACATCAAGCCAGGGGATTAACCCTGATTCAATGAAAGAAATGAAAAGCATGAGCAACATCAGGTCTATCGAAAAAATATGAGGGTTCAAAATGCTGAAGCTGTACTTCAGGATCACACCAGTTTATTGTGACCAGGTAAGGAGGGATTCTGGCTCTTTTTTTTAACCCCTCTTTCGAAGTCACATCAGTTATTTTAAAACGTTTTTAACACAGAACAATCATGCTTCAATTATACTTAGCTATGCAGATCCAAAAATAACGGAGAGTCAATTTGAACATTTTTTTCAAATTGAAGAACAGATTTCTTATTAGATTACTAGATCTTAGAATCCCTACAGCATGGAAACAGGCCACTTGGCTCAAGAAATCCACACCAACCTTACATGAAGCATCTCCCGGGACTCATCTCCCCCTTCCTTATAACCCAGCATTTCCCATAGTTAACACACCTAACTTATGCATCCCTGGACACTATGAGCAATTGAACATGGTCAATCCACCAAACACACACATTTTTGGACAATGGGAGGAACCCATGCAGACGCAGGGAAAACATGCAAACTCCTCACAGACAGTCGCCCAAGGCTAGGATTGAAACTGGATCCTGGGTGTTGTGAGGTAGCAATACTAACCACTGAGCCACCATGCTGCCCCTATTACCTGAAAAATAAAATCAGAGCAACAAATACCCTCACAAATACAGATAATGAATTTATAACGAAGATGGTGGAAGATTGTCTGATAGGGTGGGGAAGGCAAAAACACATGCTGTTACAGACTCTTGGATTGTGATTATGAACAAGGCTGAGTCCAACTATTAAGATATTGTCTTATTTCCTCTATAATAGCAAAGCTGAAAATGTCCTGGAGTTCTCAGTGAAGCCTTTGTTGCTGTTCCAAGTTGCTTTTTGGTGGCCAGTTCTTGAGATTTATGGAGAATAAGAATGAGAAAGAGGAGCAGTATACAGTATCTTTTCTGTAATATGCCCATGTTGTTCTCCTTTTCTGCTTTGTTGCACAAAGCAAGTGACTGAAGTATGCTTTCCTTTGTATATTCCAGACGTGGAGTTACTTTTTTTTTCAAATTGAATATTCCACAGGTAACTATTCAGTTCCAATATAAGAATATATGCAACTGAGAGTTGTCCTGGATGGTATTGAGGTAGAGTGTTGTTGGAGCAAGTGGAGAGTGTTTTATCACAATACTGATTTGATCCAAGCAGATAGTGGAAAGGACTTGAGACGTCAGGAGTTGAAAAAATGTTGTCCTTATGTCTTTTTTCAATTTTTCTTCTCTCAACCTAAAACTATACTCCTTAGTCTTGAAATTCCCCACCCTAGGGAAAAGACACCTGCCACTCACCTTATCTATGTCCCTCATGATTTAAAAAATTCTATAAGATCACCTCTCAACCTCTTATGCTCCAGTGAGAAAAGTCCCAGCCTATCCAGCCTTTCTTTAAAATTAAACCATTCATTCACAGCAACATCCTGGTAAATCTTTTCTGAACCCTCTCCAGCTTAATAATATCCTTTCTATCAGGGTGACCAGAACTGTACACAGTATTCCAGAAAAGGCCCCAGCAACATCCTGTACCACCTCACCATGATGTCCCAACTCCTATACTCAAAGGCCTGAGCAATGAAAGTAAGCATACCAAATGCAGTCTTAACCACCTATCTACATGTGACACAAACTTCAAAAAAGTCCAGTACCCGTATCCATAGGTCAACAACACTACTACAGGCCCAAATTTTAATTTGTTTAAATCCTGCTCTTGTTTGTTTTACCAAAATGCAATACCTCGCATTTACCCAACTTAAACGCCATTAGCCCATTGACAAAATTGATCAAGGTCTCATTGTAATCTTATGTAACCTTCTTCAATGTCCATTATACCACGAATTTTAGTGTCATCCATAAATTTACCAACCGTGCCTTGTATCTTCTCATCTGAATCATTTATATAAATGACAAAAAAAAGTGGACCCAGCATCGATTCCTGTGGAACACCACTGGTAACAGGCCTCCACCACTACTCTATGCCAATTTTGCATCCAGCTGGCAAACTCACCCTGAATCCCACGTGATCTAACTTTACTAATTAGTCTACAATGCAGAACCTTGTCAAAGGATTTACTGAAGTCCAGATAAGCAATGTATACTGCTCAGGCCTCATCTGCTTGGTTACTTCATCAAAAAAAACTCAATCAAGTTTGTGAAACACAATTTCACAATTATCCCTAATCATTCCTTGCCTTTCAATGCATAAAAATCCTATCTTCCAGAATCACCCTCAACAACTTACTCACCACCAAAGTCAGATTCATAGGTCTTCACTTCCCAGTCAAGAGAAGTGGGGCTGACTGTAAACAGGCTAGATGTGAAATAGTGATGTTGTCGAGAGGCAAGCATGTCAGTGAAAAAAAGAATAGATCCTCAGGGACACCAGAGGTAACAATGTGGGACTTGAGAAAAAAATGCTATTGCAGGTGATACCCTTGATACATGTGGACAGACAGGAATAATACCAAGTGAGAGTCGTCCACCCATCTCAGATAATAATGTCATCATTCGTATCAAAGGCTGCAGAGAGATTGTGAAGGGTGAGGTGGAAAGGTTTAACTTTGTCAATGCAAACCATTGCCTCTCAAGCTGGATGTCTGGCAAAGTTTGAAGCCACAAACATATACAATGTACTTTGTAATTGGCACAAGAGCACATTGGAAGCCTGATTGAAAGGTTTCAAACATGGAGTTGCGGGAAAGATGAACACAGATTTAGGAGGCAATAACGTGTTCGAAGAAATTGGAGAGGCAAAGGAGGTTAGCGATGGAGCAGTGATTTGTAAGAATGTTGGGTCAAAGACTGGTCTTTGAAGAGAAGAGTCGTAACTGCTGTGGAATGTTGTGCATATATTTGCAAAAGGGTGTATCAGTCATCACCCACCTTTAACATGCTCCCTGGCTACAGACTCTCTCCAAAGAGAAAATAACCTCTCTGCATCTACCCTGTTGAGCTCCCTAAAAATCTAATATACTCACGGCAAGTTGCCTCTCATTCTTCTAAGCTCCAAAGAGAATAGGCCCAACCTACTCAAACTCCCCTCATAAGATATCCCTCCATATTCTGGATTAACATTGCAATTTCGTTCTTCAATGCCAGTCTTAGATAAGGTGACCAAAACTCTTCACAGAATTCCAGGTGTGGTGTCGCTAGTGCCTTATGCAGTTTTATCAAGACTTGTCGAGTATTATCATCCATTCCCTTTGAAAGAAAGGTCAACATTCCATTTGCTTTCCTATTATCTGTTGGACTTGGATGCTAGATGTTTGTGATTCATGCATGAGAACCCCAAAACCCCTCTGTGCTGCAGCTTTTTCTAGCCTCTCTCAATTAAAATAATATCCAACTCCATTATTCCTCTTGCTAAGGTACATAAACTCACATTTTCCCACATTATATTGCATCTTCCAAATCTTTGACCACTCGTTTAATCTGTCTATTTCTGTCTCTAGACTCTTTGTGCCATTGTCGCAACTTGTCCTCCCACCTATTTACTGTCATCCACAAACATGGTAACACTACAATGGCTTCCCTCAGCAAAATCATCAACCTTGATTGTAGAAAATTGTGGCCACTGATCCCTTGGCACTTCACTATTTATAGTTTGCCATTCTGAAATAGTTTCCCTTATCCCAACTCTCTACATTCCATTACTTAGCTAATCCTCTATCCATTCTAATATATTACCTTCAATACCATTAATAATTCTTTTTAAATAGCCTTACATGCAGTGGCTTTACCAAAAACTATTAAAAATCCAAATATTTTACATCCACTGGATCCCTATTATCAATCCTGCTTGGTCACTCAATGAATTCTCATGGCTCCCCTTCATGGAACTATGGTTCATCATACTATGCATTTCTAAAGCTCTGCTGTTACATCTTTTATTGAAGACTCTAATATTTTCCCAAAGACAGATGTTAAGTTAACTAACCTTTATTTATTTGTTTTTGTCTTCCTACCTTTTTAAATAAGGGTGGTACATTGGCAGTTTCAATCTGCTGGGACTCTTCCGGTATCTAAGAATTCCTCAATGATTACAGGAACATTACAATGATGTCAAAATAAAGAAGGGAACCTCCCCGCTACTCAGAAATGATAGATTCCATTCATAAACTGCTTCTCTTATCCTAAAAATGTTTTATCATCAAAGTCAATATTTAGTTTGCCAATTAATCGTTGTGTGGACTGACATCTCAATGTTAAAGGACAGAAGAAGATACAGTCATTCAATTCAAATACTAAAATAAAGC
This sequence comes from Chiloscyllium plagiosum, assembly GCF_037043375.1. Classification (NCBI taxonomy): domain Eukaryota; kingdom Metazoa; phylum Chordata; class Chondrichthyes; order Orectolobiformes; family Hemiscylliidae; genus Chiloscyllium; species Chiloscyllium plagiosum. Next base: position 55,905,331 of record NW_028270152.1, on the reverse strand, counting down.
TCCATCATTCATGTTCAGGTGTGAATAAAAGATCTAATTTGACCCCCCAAAATTTCCATTTAAACATTGTCTGTGACTATGTGGCATCTTCAGAATAAGACCGATGGTGTCTGAATTAGCTCGATGAAGATCTAAGAACAAGGGCATGTTACTGATCTTCGGTGGGACTTTTTTTCATTGAATCATGAAACTTATTTTTACCACAATCAATAGTATATTGCAGCGTATATTTTCCTGAGCTGTGATTAGGTTGTTCCATCTTTGTTTTTTGGAGTGGTTGGCAGTTGGGTTGACAATGGGTCAAGGTGTGCCTAGATTTTGCTGTGTCATTGGAAGGCAGGTCTGATGAAGCTACTCTTCCTATCTGCAGTTTATCACATATTTACAGAAACTGATGATTCTTACTACTTTCAGTGGCTATAAAAATCACAAGGCTGCATCATAAGGTACACTTAGCAGACACAGACTAATTAGACTTATTATTTCCCAGCTGTTTCACCACATTGATTGAACACATTGTTTAGAATTCCATTGTTTTTGCAGGAGACAGATATTCTTTTTCCCTAAATAACATTATTTTTATAAAATAATGCATATTTTGCATAATTTAAACATGGATAGTGAATCATTCACTTCATTCCACTCATGAGGAAGGTTGTCTTAAGCCACTTATTGTTTTTAACTTGTGAGTTTTCTCCTTTGTAATTAAGTAAACTATATTTATGCTTCTCCCATTGCACATCCTTAAATTATCTAAAAGGTTCACATTTCACAGCCAAAATATCTGAGTGGTTGTGTTGACAAAAGAGAAAGACAAATTAAACTCAGCTGCGGTATTTGCATAATATTCTCTGCCAAATGCAAATGTTCTGCCCTTGAAGTTGCCCTTTAATCCATTTATAATTCCGATTTCTTCTTAAGGTTAATTCTTCCCTGAAGGATGGCAGGAAACTAATTCAGCTTTAACTGAAACACAGACTTATTTTATTTTGGCATTTCACACCATAATCAACCAGCAATTCTTCCCATCGAACAAATAAAGTTGTGTTCACAACCAGTGGAAACAAAAGTTTTCTGACGTGAGATGGAATGATGACTAAAATGCTTCTTTGATAATATTGTGAACACAGAGCATTAAAAAGAAGGGACTGGTTGAAATCTTAGAAACTGTAAAAATCAAACATCCATTGTTCTTACTTGATTAAGGGGAAACTTTAACAAGTCACTACAATCTTCTGTGGGATGGTTTTGATTTTACTTTGTTTTCATATGCATCTCAGCATATGTTTTGGTTATTTTGAGAGAGACAGTTCCTTGACCTAATCCAAGATTTTTTTTTTATCAATGACGAGCTGAAATATAAATAAACATGAACAATTCAGAGGCATCATTCATTGGAGTACTAACATAATGCATAATTCAATGTTTTTCGATTGCTGAGACTTTTAAATGATGTGTTCCAAAGTACATTATATAAATTCAGCTCCTTTGGCATAGTCGATGTTTATGAACCAAAGGGGCCTCTTCCCATCATATATCCTTTCACTCCATCAGCATAATGTTCTATTCCTTTCTTCCTCTTGTACTTGTCCAGCATCCCCTAATAGCACCAATTCTATTTGCCTCAACCACTCTTTGTCGAAGCGAGTTCCATATTTTAGCCACTCTATATTCTCGTGGTTTCAGTATTGATTTTATTAGTGGCATTTATGACTGCTATTTTGGATTTGATCATAATTGAAAAAAGTTGCTAACATTTTATAGCACACTAATTTCTCTACAGAAGTGGCTACAACCAAAGTAAAAATGAACTGCGTTAAGGAAATGCTAGAACTTTGATCATTTGAAAATGGAATAAATCCAATCACACAAATCCAATCCAATCCAATCTGTTGCCTTCTATGACTGCAAGAATTTTTCTAGGAGCTTCCTCTGCTTTTGCAGTTATTTGACCAGAAAGGCAATGGAAATGCTGCAAAAATTCTAAAGAGCATGAAGTGATAAATGATATTGCTTCCTTGTGATGTCTTTATCAAAGTTCTAATCAGAGTGAACATAGAAAACAATGACAAAGATCATCTCTGCAGTTGTGTGTCAATGGAAAGTTTATGAAAGCATCAGCTACTGACCGTTCTTCATAATTATAGCTTCTGACTTGTCCGCAAAAGCTAGGGGCCAGTCTTCCCATGCTCAGACAGCACAACAAAACAGGCAAACTGATCATTTGTCTCATTGATGTTTGTGGAAAATGGCTCTTGTTTTTGCTTCAATAGTAACAGTGAAGCATTTCAAAATTAATCATTTGTACATGAAGTGCTTTGCCACATCTTCGGGGGATGTAATATGGTACTATGTGTAAGTTTTTCTTTCGATGATTAAGCAAAAATATCCAAAAATGTTAGTTAGAATTGTAACTGTTCTGTTCATTGTTAATAAGTTCTAATAACAATTACTTAGCAGCTTCAGCTTCAGTCATAATTGCACCTTTATATCGCTATCTGGTCTAGTTTGCTTGATCATCAAAAGACAATTACACATATACTTATGAAGTGGTTAACCACCATAAACATGCCAAACAAGTTAATGTGTAAAACATAGGAACTAATGAACATAACATGTTGACGTTCTTTCTCGAATGCAGAGCTAAAATTGGATTGTAACATATATTTAAACCCAGTTTTTTTTTAATTGTTCATGGGATATGGGTATTATTGGAATGGCCATCTTTTATTGCCTATCCTTAACTGTCCGGTTGGCAGTCATGAATCGAACATATTGATGTAGGCTTGGAGTTATATATAGACCAAAGTCAAGATGGCATTTTTCATTCCTAAAGGACATTAGTGAATATATGTGTTTTTAAAGCAATTAACCTGATTAAATGGAGTCACTATTGGTCCAGCTTTTTATCGAGATTTTTATACAACACAAGTTTCACCATCTGGCTTGGAAGGATTGGAACCTGTATCCCCAGAACATTCACTTGGGTTACAGATTTACTCACTCAATAATATTACCACTCTGCCACAACCTCCCTGTAACTGTTATTAAATAGATTGATTTGAGGGAATAGTGGATGGTGGAGTGAACATGAGAAACAGAAGTAGTGGTATGTTTTGATAACGTATTTAGTTCGTACTGTCATAACACATTTACAGAATGGGAACATTGAAGAGGTTGAAGTGTTTTATTTTGGAAATATTTTTATCAGGCATTGGGTTGTGAAATTCAAAAATATGTACAAGGGTAATGCTACAAATAATTTGATCAGACCTGAATGCACGGATTATTGGGGTCACTGCAATACCATTAATTATGCGTTGGAAGGGGACTGGAAATTGTAGAAACTATAAGTTAAATTATGCTCTGCCTATTTTTAAAGGCTGCATTTTCATACAATAGCAGGGAAAGTAAATTTTCCTTTAAGGTGGAGAGTAATAATGTGATGGGAGGAATTTGCTAGTCATCAAGCCTCACACCATTCATGTAAATATTTTGATTCGGTCACTAAATGGCCAATTGTTTCCCTTGTCTGTTCTTGTCCACAGTGAAAGAGAATTCAAACAAACTTTGTGAATGAACTTGAAACAATTTGTTGATTATAAAACAAAACTCAATCTTAAAAGCAAATGACAAACAGTTAGCAACTAATCTATAATGTAAAATTAGAGCTACATTTCCTTTTGATCCAAAAACAGATACTGAAAAAACATGAGACAACAAAGATGTTTTTTTTTAAAAAAAGGCAAGACAAAAACAGCTTTATTGGCCAATGGTTTAAAATGCTAATTTGATGAATTCATACTGGGTTTCTTGATGACAAAATGAATTAACAGCCATAGATGAATGGAAGATCTTCCAAACAAGGCTTCAGTTCAGATGGAATTCAAGCTGGATCCACATCTTTGGAAATTGGTCATAGTTCAGCTTTCAGGGTTTACAAGTTAACCAAAATAATGAGCTACAGATTTTTTTTTAGATTGCCAAGAATTTTAATCATGAGAGGAAGAGAGATGTCTTAAAGCTACATACCAGCTTTGGAAGTTTTCTTCTTCTGCAACCCCATAGGTTCAGGTAAACAAAGACTATGTCCAGAGAAAACTTCTGGGCAACCATTAACATCAAGGCACCTATCGTCTCTTCTAAAGCCAAGGTTTCCACCAATTAAAGGCAGTCAATGCCATTTCTTAGCTTCCTAAAATCTTTGCTGCCTATTTTGACAAAGCAGTTGACTTTCTGGAATCAGGGGATGTTTCACAGCCCAATTTTTTATTAGCCGACCATATTTCCAAGAAGCCACGTGGATTCTCTTTAAACCCTTGGTAAAAGTTCTTTTTAATTCAGTAAGTGTCTGAACAGTTCATCATCTCCCAGGTTTTTAGCAAAGTCTTTAAATATAGATATGTATTTCCATTAAGAGGGTGAGTCACCTTGTGTTTGTCTTGTATTACATTTAACAATTTCTAGCAAATATCTGGCATGCGCATTCCTTTGGTTTCAGTAGGGAAATAAACATGAGCATGAAATAAAACAATTTAGGATGCTAGGGGCATCCACATCCAATATGTGGCCAATACAGGAGCTTGCTACCTGTGGGATTTGGAATTGCAGATGTTTCAATTTCATACACAGTTGAATATTTAGCATGGCCTAGAAATGTGTATGCATGTTGCATTTCCCTTGTCAAAACAAGTGATCACATGAAAGCAATAGGAAACCTTTCAGAGTGCAACCTTGTGCGCACTTCAAATTATAAGAATGAACAATATGTTAAGTACACACATAAAATTAAAAATGATGACACAAAAGAAGCCATCATACTGAAGGAACCAGTTAACTAATGATTTTTTTTCATCTCAAAATTATAAAGCTAAAACCAAGGAGGAAACTCAAATGAAACATTTACTCTCTCTCTGTTCATAACCCACCCTTCATTCCCTGATTATTTTGGTTACCAACTGGTTCATCTTGATCTAGCCAGAATTGTTTAAATATAGGTTTTTGCTTCTATTGTGCAGAGTGAATAAATTAACCACAATAGATGCCATTACCAGCACTTGATGTGAGAGACTCAGCATTATTAGGTCTCAAGGAAAAAGTCAATACTTTTTACATTTCACTCAGTTAAATATGCTAGAAAACTTTGAATGTTTTGGGACATTAGCATTAAGTTAAATCTGCAATCTGATTTCAGTTTGAGATTACTGTACGTTGCTATAAACTATAAACACGCTGTATGTTACAGGATGATGAATTCAGTGGGAATTCTGTTTTGACTTTATTCATTTGTCAGCCTTCGCAGATTGTGTTCTTGATGGGAACACAACAAGAGATATTGGATTTAGGCTAAAACTGAAAATGATCATCCTGATAGGAATTGACTAAATGTTGCTATGCAATGCCAGAATTAAACATTTTATTAAAGTATACTTGATTTATCAGAACTATAGTAATCAACAGATACCTTGCAATAAAGTTTAGAAATTAAGAAATTCAAATCACCTCACACTGTGATGCTTAAGCTGCAGCTAAAGGATAAAAGGTTCCTCTCAGCTGAACAAATAAGATTCTGTAATCATTCCAATATTTTTAAGAAAAAATATTCATCAGAGGAAATCCACTCCCTCAATGACTTGTAGCTCATTTCAACTTTAAGATTGGATTATAACTTAAGTGAACTTTTGTTCCCTTCATCAAAACATGCTTGTGAGGAATCTGCGAAGGCTGACAAATGTATAAAGTCAAAACAGAAATCCCACTGAATTCATCATCCTGTAACATGCAGCGTGTTTCACCCTTCTCCTCAGAGTAAAAAGCTAAAATGTTTGCATTATAGTTTGTCTGGACAAAGTTACGGGACAGGAAGGAGGGATGGCTGGAATTTCAAATTCAATGTGAAGGAAAAACGCCTAGACTCTAAAACGGACAGCTTCAGCCCATTGTGCATTCTTGCTTCAGTTGCATTTCAGTCCTTCACTGACCTGATTTTAATCTGGATTGGGAAATGGGAGCAAAGGTGAGTAAGTGTCGAGGTGATACCAACAGCACCACATCCCTAGAGACTGTTACTAGTCAGGCTAGTGATTTTAACTTATGGGTGTCAGCTGCATGCTACAGGTCAGTGGCTCACTAAAATTGAATATGAAATGAGAGCTGGCCTGGGTGGAAAAAGGAATCGTCACTGATGCTTCATCATGGAGAATGTGTTTTCAGGAAGGCCAGGGGAGACTGCAAGTTTGCTTCCAGGGTTTGCAGGAATACTCCTGGTTGTCTGGGTTCCACAACAACGTTTAAAAATATGCTTTATTTTAAAGGTGGATGTTTGGGTCTTTTCTGACCCTCATTTCCTGCTGTTTTCACCAGTGGCAATATCCACACTGATTTCCCATGTTGATCTCTGGTTAAAACGATGGCAATGACCAAATGGCTCTGACCTTCATGGAATAAAAGATTCCATGGGTTCGGGTTGGGGAGCGGGGGTGGGTGCTCTCTTGGACCTGCTCTGATGAGCAACTAACACAGAAGCCAATGGAAGTTGATAAAGGATTATTCTTCCTGGCTAATTACTTCCCCACTTCCCCACCTTCCACCCAACCCCAGTGGAACATTGAAACATCCATTCTATCCTGAATACACTTCTGGACATGGTTTTGTTCAATCATATGTAACATAAATTGAAAATTTTGTGGGAAAGAGGAGAACTGAAAGACAATGAAGAGCACCAAAAAAGGCAGGAGAGAAGGCAACCTTGAGATTGATAACTGCGCTTAAATGCTAAAAGAAAGGGAGAGAGGAGAGTGGAAAGGCTGCTAGCAGCATCCCCGTCCTGTGCCACCATGTTCCCACTCCCAAGCAGACCAGCTGCATTCTGCGAAAAATACAAATATTACCTTACAGGAACCAGATTAATGATTGTTCAGTAAAAAGTTTGCTCATTTTACTTTTGAATTCTGATGATAGTAGAAGTATTTACTAATTAGAACTTAGCTAACAAATAAAAATTCATTAACAAATAATAAAGGTGAAAGTGCAAATGATGTGTTATGACAAAAGAATGTGGGATTGTTTGGCCACCAGTATACTTCCAAGGCAAGCATGCCTGCAACAAATATCTGTGCCACGAGGAACTTTAGCTCAAAGGCATAGAGATGAAGCTAGCTGCAGAAACTGCAATGCATCAGAAAGGGGGAAACATTACTGGGATGTTTTGCACCAGATGGTGGTCATGTCCCTAAGGCTAGAGTCTTCTGATTTGGACAGTGGTCAGGAACAGGACTGCCTGTCAGTGAGACAGGTAAAAGCATCAAGAGGTAAAAAATGGAGGTGCTTCAACCTTTGCAATACTCCAATAGGTCTGATGTTCTTGAAACAAATATGAATGAAAATGGGGCTGCAAGGCAGATGAGTAAACAGACCTTGGCACCAATGATTTAAGTGCCATTCATGTAGGGAAGTAAAGAAGGATGCAGTGAGATGGAGTGGTACAGTCAAAACAGTTCTCCACAGCCAAACGTGAGAGTCCAGAAAGCTGTGTCACCTGCTTATGCCAACATTTGGAACATCTGCTCTGGGATGAAAAAAACTTGCAATGGGAAAAGAAGGACTCAGTCATCATTGTCCAAGTATGTACCAACAATAAAGGTGAGAGTAGAAACTGGGACTGCTAAGAGTCTAAGAGGGGCTAAGTTAAAAGTAAAACCTCAAAGGTAATGATTTCAAGATTATTACCTGAGCCGCATGTGGATTAGCATTGCATAACTATGATTGGAGAGTTAAATGTCCGGATCAAAGAAATGGATTTCAGTTCATATGGCACTGGCACCAGTACTAGGAACATTGGGAGGTATATCACACCTGAACCATGCTTGGTGCTATGTCCTGATAAGTAGAGAGGGTTTAAAACTAAATAGTGTGGTCTATGGTATTGGCAGGATGTGGGAAAGTATCAGGTGTGGAAGATGTGATAAGTTAGAGTGAAAACAAGGCAGCAATGGTAATCAAAGTCCAACAGGTAGGGGCAGATTCGAGAGAGAGTGAACTCACAGATGACACTAGAGATTATAGAAACATAAAAAGGCACAGATTTTCTGATTGCCACTTGTCAATAATTGAGGTCTCAACTATTCACAACCTGCAATCTTCTTCCCGACCTCTCCGCCCCCACCCCAGTCTGACCTATCACCCTCACCTTGACCTCTTTCCACCTATCACATTTCCGACGCCCCTCCCCAAAGTCCCTCCTCCCTATCTTTTATCTTGGCCTGCTGGACCAACTTCCCTCATTCCTGAAGAAGGGCTAATGCCCGAAACGTCGATTCTCCTGTTCCCTCGATGCTGCCTGACCTGCTGCGCTTTTCCAGCAACACATTTCCATCTCTGATCTCCAGCATCTGCAGACCTCACTTTCTCCACAAACTATTTGTAGTTTTACAGACAGGGACTGAATGTTCAGGAGTTAAATTTGTTAAGAAATTAAATCGAATGAGGGCATAAAGATAGAATAACAATTTATTGTCACTTGTATTTATGAAAGTAGAGTGAGATGAGTATAAGTTCCCACAATTTGGAGTCATTTTAATGACAGAAATTATAAAAAGAAATACTTGAGATGAAGTTGGGATAAAGTCGATCTTCTGTTCCCACCATGGCTCTGGGACACTGCCGCCAAAGCCGCACCTGAGGCTGCCAAAGCAAGGATTTCCAGACTGTACCCGCCACTCTGATGGTGAGTCTGTGGAAATCCCTTCTCCAGAGAGCTGTGGAGGTTGGGTCATGAATATTTTAAAGGTAGAGGCGGATTGATTCTGGACTAACCAGAGAGTCAAAGGTTTCAGGGATACGCAGCAAAGTGGAGCTGAGGCCACAGTCAGATGGGGCAGATCTTATTGAGTAGCAGAGCAGGCTTGAGGGGTTGAATGGCCTACTCCATCTTTAACACAGTTTGTGCCAATTGCTAACACTATCCACTTGAGCCTTGGGAATGTTAAAGGTAGTGATTGCTTTTGAGTAATGAATGTGAATTGGGATTGTATACCAGAAACTTCACAAATCTGTCAATGATTTTGTGTACATTTTAAATCAATCTTTCCAGATATGCTATGCAACACCTCTGGAATTGATGGGACTTGAAGCTGGGCTTCCAAGAGGTACTAAAGCCATGACTGCACCGCCAGCACTTCTGTTCTTCTCTTTGTATATTTCTCGACAACCCTCCCTTTTAGCTCCCACCCTGCTCTCTTCCCTATTCTCTCCCACCTCCCACTCTTCCCTGTATGGGACCGCCGTTTCTTTTGGCCGGTTTCTCTCTGGAATGTAGGTGGACAATTTAATGAGAATGAGAATCCCGTTGACAGTCCCCCAGGCGGTAGCTGACACCTCTTTCATTGCATTTACCACAAGATGTGTTTTTATCTGTAGATTGTGAAGTGTGGGATTGACCCCATAACTTGGTGGGATCGGGAGATATTCGGAGCTGCTTCGCGAGTAGTCCAGGCTTTTTTTTTCGTCAGTTGTTGATCGCAACTGCTCACATGGTGTCCCGGGGGGATTAAACTGCCGCGGAGGAGATGGGAGACTGTAACATTCAATCAGAACGAGGGATCTGAGAACATTGGCGTGCATCATCGAGTCTCCAGCAATGCAGCAGAGCGTTATGTTTTAGTAGAGGAGGTGTAACTGGATGTTATTAACACACGCACAGTCCGGTTAATTTTTACAATTCGTGATCAAGACCAATTCGAAATTACAACCAGAAGAAGACGTTACTAAGTTACGGTCCCATTAAAAACAGGAAAAAAACCCAACCAAACTCTGAAACAATATCGCAAAACCAATACGAATTCCACGTAGTTGCCAAGGGACCATCCCACAGCAAGACGTTCACTGTCTGGAGAAGGCTATTGATTCCAACACAAAGCTAAAGTTGAACGACTAGAGGTAAGTTCGGCACCGGGAGCGATGACCGACCTCTGCCTAAAGTTTTCCCGAGTGTTTTACGCGGGGAGGGGGACGCAGTTGTGTCCTTCTGGATAATGAAGGCGGAGAGGGCGGTGCTTGGACACTCTGTTCGAGGAAGTCTCCAGTGAGGAGTGAGCAGCCCCAGGGCACTGAGTGACAATACGTTGCTGCACCTCTGGACGTGGAGAGGGAGAGAGAGAGAGACACAGGGGGGCTTTGGGGAGCTGCAAACAAAACAAGGAGACAACTTATTCTTGCCGAGTGGGAGGTTTGCAGAATGGGATTCGACCCCGAGCGTTTCAGCGGGGACGTGGATCCTGACTTCAAGTGCAACCTGTGCAACAAAGTGCTGGAGGACCCGCTGGCCACTCCGTGCGGGCACGTCTTCTGCGCCGGCTGCGTGTTGCCCTGGGTGGTGCAGCGGGGCAGCTGCCCGGCGCAGTGCCGCACGCTCGGCCCCCGGGAGCTCAACCACGTCCTGCCGCTCAGGAACCTCATCCTCAAGCTGGAGATCCGCTGCGGCAACTGGGAGCGGGGCTGCGCCAAGGTGCTGAGGCTGCAGCACTTGGCCGAGCACGCCGAGACGTGCGAGTACTCGGCGGCCGAGTGCAGGAACCCGGGCTGCGGGCAGGCGCTCAGCCTGCGGGACGTGGACGCTCACATGCGGGAGAGCTGCGAGCAGCGGCCGGTCGGCGTGTGCCAGCGGGGCTGCGGCTCGGTGCTGGTGCACCGGGAGCTCCGGCTGGGCTCGCACTGCTGCGTGCGGGCGCTGAAAGCTCAGTTGGCCGCGCTGCAGCGCCAGCTCCGCCGGCACCAAGCCAGGGCGGGCAAACGCGAGAAGTCGCTGCTCGCCCGGCTGTCGGCCGCGCAGAGTGAGCTGCAGGTGACAGCCCTCCGCTACCAGAAGAAATTCACCGAGTACAGCGCCAGGATCCGCTCCCTGACTAAGAACAGCAGCATCCCCCCGTGCAGCGTGAGTGCCCTCTCTGTCTCCTGCTTCAGGACTGACTCCACTCTCTGTCTGTCTGTGTGTGTGTGTGAGAGAGAGAGAGACCAGTTCGGGCAGGGTGAGGGTCACTGAGACAGAGAGAAAGGGCAGAGAGGGACATGGAGAGAGAGAAAGGGCAGAGGGACATGGAGAGAGTTGACAGGAGGGAGAGAAAGGGCAGAGGGACATGGAGAGAGTTGACAGGAGGGAGAGAAAGGCAGAGGGACATGGAGAGAGTTGACAGGAGGGAGAGAAAGGGCAGAGGGACATAGAGAGAGTTGACAGGAGGGAGAGAAAGGGCAGAGGGACATAGAGAGAGTTGACAGGAGGGAGAGAAAGGGCAGAGGGACATGGAGAGAGTTGACAGGAGGGAGAGAAAGGGCAGAGGGACATAGAGAGAGTTGACAGGAGGGAGAGAAAGGGCAGCGGGATATGGAGAGAGTTGACGGGGGGAGGGGGTGTGAGAGGGCAAAGTGAGTATGGAGGGGAATGTGGCAAGAGAAGGGGGTACAGAAATGGAGGGAGCAGGTGGAGAGTGAAGGGGGAAGTAGGGGAGGAGGAAGGGGTGGGTAAAGGGGGAAGGAAGAGAGTGTGGTGAGGGAGAAGGGGCTGGTGAAGGGAGGGAGGTAGAGACCAGGTTATGGAGAGAAGGAGGAGGAGGGATGATTGAGTATGGAGGTAAAGTAGATGGATAGGGGTAAGGAGGGTAAGTAGGGAGGGAGGAATCAGGTTATGGAGGGATGGAGAAAGTGAGTAAGGGGGCAAAAGAGATAGAGAGGGGATGTAGTGGGAGAGGGAAGTGTGTGGATAAGGGAAGGCTAGGGTAAGGACGAAGGGAGGGACCAGATTATGGAGGGTTGGGGAAAAGTGAGTATAGGGGCAATAGAAGGGGGCAAGAGAGATGGGGAAAGAAGTGGGAGAGGGAAGTGGGTGAGTAAGAGGGGGAGGTTGGTGAGGAGGAAGTGGGTGAGGAAGAAGTGGGTGAGGAAGAAGTGGGTGGGTGAGGGAGGGAGGGACCAGATTATGGAGAGGTTGGGGGAGTGGGGAAAAGTGAGTATGGAGGAAAGAGAAGGGGCTGGAGAGATAGAGGGAACAAGATAGGTGGAGAGTGAAGAGGGAAGGTAGGAAGGTAGGGAGAGGAGGAAGCAGGTGAGTAAGGGATTAAGGAAGAGGGAGTGGTGAGGGAGAAGGGGCTGGAGAAGGGAGGGAGATGGAGGCCAGGTTATGGAGGGAGAGGGAGGGAGGATTGAGTATGGAGGTAAAGTAGGTGGATAAGAAAGGGCTAGGGTAAGGAGGGAGGGAGGGACCGGGTGATGGAGGGATGGGGAAAAGAGAGTATGGGGACAAGAGAAGTGGGTAGAGAGAGATGGGGGGGAGAGTGAAGGGGGAAAAGTAGGGGGGAGGAAGTGGGTGGTTAAGGGGGGTAAGGACGGTGGGGTGGTGAAGGAGAAGGGGCTGGAGAAGGGAGGGTGGTAGGGACCAGGTTTTAGAGGGGAAAGAGGAGGAGGGAGGATTGAGTATGGAGGAAGGAAAAAGGGATACAGAGACAGGGGGTGGAGAGGAGAAAGTAGTGGGGGGAGGAAGTGGCAGAGGGGAATGGGTGGGGAAAGGAGTGGAGGCATAGAGTGTGAATGGAGGGAGGGAGACAGTCCACATGGCGGAGGGAGGCAAGGGGAGAGGGGGGATGGAGGGAGTTGGAAGGAAGATGGGGAAGGAGTAACCGGGGAGAGGGAGGGTTGTGGGAACAGGAGGTAATAGTGGAGTCATTAGGAATACAGCAAGAGAGACAGACAGAGACCCGGGGACAAGAACAAATGAGCAGGAAAAAGAGAGAGAGAGAAATGATATATAGATAGAGTAAAAGAGAGGGAATATAGGTTGACAGAGCAAGAGGGAGAAGGAAGTGGGGAAGTTTTGAGCGAGAAATGGGAGATTAGAAAGAGAGAGAGTGGAAGGAATGAGATCACAGAAGAATGGAGGGTTGGAATAAGTGAGAAAGTAGGAATGGAGCAAGAGAGAGAAACTGGAGGGATGAAGCAAGACACACAGAGAAAGAAGAGGAACATAAAAAGTGGGAATAAATTGAAATGAGAGAGGGAACAGAGTGAGAGATAGGGTAGAGGGTGATAAGATGGGAGAAGAGGTGATCACAGAGAGGACAATGTGTATAATGGTGAAGGAAAGGGAGCAGGGAAAAGAAGGGAGAGCTCAGTAGATAGGTTATGGTGAAATAGATGGATAAAAGTGAGCGATGAGGGGAGCAAGAAAGGGTAGGTGGAGAGAGAGAAAGGAATGAGGGCCTGGGTGAAGGAGAGAGAAAGGGGTAACTGTGGGGGAGAGACAAAACTGGAAATGATGCAAGAAAAGAGGAAGGTGGGTGGGAATAATGACAGAGGGACATGGTGAGAAAGGATGGGACTGAGGTTGATAACAATAGATGAAAGATCCGTTAAGGGTGGTGCAGGAACAGGGGAGCAGGTAAACTGTGATTAGGAAGTGCAGAGTGCAGGAAGGGTTAGTAGTTTAGGAGTATGAGGTGAGTGAGAGATTTTAAATGAAATGATACATGCAATTGCAGTCCATGAACGTTGAAGAAAAGTGTGCAGGGTGAGTGCTAACCCTGTGAGTATGAGGTAGCAGAGAGAGAACATGGTGGAAGTTACCCTTGTGGGGCACAGAGGACCATGAATCTTCCATTAGCACTGCAGTATATTGCCTTTGACTTGGATTCTGACCTGGGCTATTACATGAGCCAGGCATGCTGCATCTGCTGGCATGGTTGCCTTTGCTGGTCAGCAGGGAAAAAACAGTCCTCTTATTTTCACTACAACATCTACCAACACCTCCAGCTCCTTGTCACCAAACTGTGGAGCTATTTGCCTTTTTTGGGATCATTTCCTTGGGGCTAATACTGGAATACCACAGTGTGGAGCCTGAAGGTCAGTTCCTAGCTTGCAACTCCTGAAGTGGAATGAAGCTGGGCTTTAAAAACTAGTGTGCAACAGCATGAATGCTCCAAAGCCCTGGCAGCAGCATGGACATTCTGCCTCTCCAGCCAAGTGATTCCACACAATGGGCACCAGTGAGGCCAGCTGCACATTTAATGTGATGATGATGGGACGTGTGCATTACAAAAACTCAACATGGGTCACGGCAGACTGATACCAGGAATCTCAGTCGAGAAAATACTTTGTCAAGGAACAGAAAGATACAAACCAAGGACTGAGTGGGCGGTTCGGACAGACTGAGAGATCATAGATTCCCTGCAGTGTGGAAAGAGGCCATTCAGCCCATCATGTCCCCAGACCAGCCCTCTGAAGAGCATCCTACTGAGACCCAGTCCCTCTGCCCTATCCCTGTAACCCCACATTTAGTCTGGCTAATCCATCTAACCTGAACCCTGCAGGGTAATTTAGCATGGCCAATCTTTGGATTGTGGGAGGAAACTGGAGCACCCAGTGGAAACCCACTCAGACACAGGGAGAAAGTACAGTTACTCAATGCTTGAATCAAACTGGGTCCCTGTGAGGCAACAGTGCTAACCACTGAGCCATCGTGCCACCCAATGGAAAGGTGTTGTGGACAGAAAGTGAAAAAAAAGGGGAGAGCAGACATAGAGAAACAGAGAAGAGAACTAATTGGAGCAAGGGAGTAACAGAGGGGCAGGAAGAGAAAGAAGGACTGGAGAGAGGAAAAGAGAGAGAGAGAGACAGAAGGAGGTGAACAAAGAGAGAATGAAATGGAGAGATGGGCAGAGTGAGAGAGGTAGCAGAGGGATCACATTCATATTGTGGTGCAAAGATATCCAGCACTGATTGGACATGGGCACACCAGCTGACATATGTGGCACATAACACACAGGCAACTGGAAGTTGGACAACTTGCAGAGTCAGTTAACATAATCACACGTGTAGACGTATAGATTCTGGTTTAAGTGACAGTTCCTAGGATTAAATATATTTGCGTCTATGGATTTATGAGAAGGTAACAATTCAAGCTTGTTGGTCAATGACGCTACTTTCCATCAAAAGTTTTGAGACGCCCCATGCAGGTTTGTATATTTTGGTTTTTTTGAGATGAGGAAAGGTTCTTTGAGTCCAAACTTCATTTAGCCTATCATCGAGGTGAAAGATGTTTTGCATCCATGTCAAACATGTATGCCTAATTGAAATATAGCTGAATAGTCTTCACACCCTACCTCTCCAGTTATGCTTGTTTTACAAATGACACTGTGGCTCAATTTTCAACTTGTTTATAATGACAGAAGAAAATATTTAGTGCATTTAAAGTTTCTTTGAACAAAGCATTATTTTGGAGCTAAAGATTAGAAATATATAGCCCAGGAAAAATCCCCAAACCTGCACCACACCACTGTATGCAGTGTGAGGTTGGGGGAGATAGCATGTTTGAGTGGTATCACTCATTGTGCTATCAGACACTGCAAGATCAGTCTCAATCCAGTTTTTCCAAATGTTTAGAGCCTCAGGAGTTACAACAAATTGTGAACATATCTTGCGTGTGACTCAGTCTTTTGGTTGTTGAACTTTCAGATTTCATTCATCCAAATTATATTTTCTACTTCTGTCCATTATGACCAGTTACTGGCTGATTGTTAAACTAATTGTTCTCAGCCTGACTACCTAACATTTGAAATCTGTTTCTAGGGAGGAGAAACACTGACCATCATCATGCAACGGGACTCGGGTTCCCTGGGATTTAATATTATTGGTGGCAGACCTTGTGCGGTATGTATCTTCGTACAACCCTGTTATAAAGGTGATTCAGCAGCATTTTCAAAATGTGTCTCTTTGTTGGAACAATGATTGAGCTCAGGGGTCAGCCTTAACATTTTAGGGCATCTGATCTGTCTGGTATCCCTTGGAGAAGAACTGAACATGTTCTTTTCACTGCACTGAAGTAGTTTCCACAGCAGAGCTCCACAATATATTCATGGTTCAATTGATGATGCAAATGGAAGTACTACTTGCAGCTCCTGCAAATTTTCACATGGAAGCAGTAGCTGACAATGTTTAAATCATGCCTTTAGTAGCTGTGGCTCAATTGGTACCACTCTGTCTTTGTGTCACTGTTCCAGGATTTTCATCATACCGGAATCAAGACTGAAATCTTTCGATGTGCCTTTGAACTGACTTCTGCATAGAACATTGAACATTACAGCGCAGTACAGGTCCTTAGGCCCTCGATGTTGTGCCGACCTGTCAAATCAATCTGAAGCCCATCTACCCTACACTATTCCATTTTCATCTATATGTCTATCCAATGACCATTTAAATGCCCTTAAAGTTGGCAAGTCTAATACTGTTGCAGGCAGGCCATTCCACGCCCCAACTACTCTCTGAGTAAAGAAACTACCTCTGACATCTGTCCTATATCTATCACCCCTCAATTTAAAGCTATGTCCCCTCGTGCTAGCCATCATCATCCCAGGAAAATGGCTCTCACTGTCCACCTTATCTAACCTTCTGATTATCTTATACGTCTCAATTAAGTCACCTCTCAATCTTCTTCTCTCTAACGAAAACAGCCTCAAGTCCCTCAGCCTTTCCTCATAAAACCTTCCCTTCATACCAGGCAATATCCTAGTAAATCTCCTCTGAACCCTTTCCAAAGCTTCCACATTCTTCCGAAAAAGTGGTGACCAAAACTATACGCAATACTCCAAGCGCAGCCGCACCAGAGTTTTTTATAGCTGCAGCATGACCTTATGGGCTTTGAAACATAATCCTTCTGTTAAGAATGTCTTCTTAACAACCCTATCAATCTCAATGGCAACTTTCAGGGATTTATGTACATGAACACAGAGATCTCTCTGTTCATCTACACTATCAAGAATCTTACCATTAGCCCAGTACTCTGCATCCCTGTTACTCCTTCCAAAGTGAATTACCTCACACTTTTCCACATTAAAATCCACTTGCCACATCTCAGCCCAGGGCTGCAGCTTATCTATGTCCCGCTGTAACCTATAACATCCTTCGTCACTATCCACAACTCTACTAACCTTAGTGTCATCTGCAAATTTACTAACCCATCCTTCTATGCCCCCAACCAGGTAATTTATAAAAATGACCTACAGCAGTGGCTCCAAAATAGATTCTTGTGGTACACCACTGGCAACTGTACTCCTGGATGAACATTTCCCATCAACCACCACGCTCTGACTTCTTTCAGCTAGCCAATTTCTGATCCCTCAACACAATGCCTCCGTATTTTGTGCAGTAGCCTACTGTAGGGAACCTTATCAAACACCATACTGAAATTCAATACACCACATCAATTGCTTTACCTTCATCCACCTGTTTGGTCACCTTCTCAAGGAACTCAGTAAGGTTTGTGAGGTATGACCTACCCTTCACAAAACTCTGTTGACTATCCCTCATCAACTTATTCCTTTCTAGATGACTATAAATCCTATCTCTTATAACCCTTCCCAACACTTTACCCACAACCGAAGTAAGGCTCATTGGTCTGTAATTACAAGGGCTGACTCTATTCCCCTTCTTGAACAAGGAAACAACATTTGCAATCCTCCAGTCTTCTGGCACTATTCCTGTAGACAATGACGACATAAAGATCAAAGTCAAAGGCTCTACAATCTCCTTCCTGGCTTTCCAGAGAATCCTAGGATAAAGTCCATCCGGCCCAGGGGACTTATATATTTTCACACTTTCCAGAATTGCTAACACCTTCTCCTTGTGAACCTCAATTTCATCTAGTCTAGTAGCCTGTGTCTCAATATTCTCCTGGACAACATTGTCCTTTCCAGTGTGAATGCTGACAAAAAATATTCATTTAGTGCTTCCCCTATCTCCTCTAACTCCTCACACAACTTCCACTACTATCTTTGATTGGCCCTAATCTTACTCTTGTCATTCTTTTATTCCTGATATACCTGTAGAAAGCCTTAGGGTTTTCCTTGACCCTATCCGCCAACGACTTCTCATGTCCCCTCCTGGATCTTCTTAGCTCTCTCTTTAGGTCTTCCCTGGCTAACTTGTGACTCTCAAGTTCCCTACCTGAGCTTTCATGTCTCATCCTAACATAAGTCTTCTTCTTGACAAGAGTTTCAACTTCTTAGTAAACCATGGCTCCCGCACTTGACAACTTCCTCTCTGCCTGACCGGTACATACTTTTCAAGGATACGATGTAGCTGTTTCTTGAATAAACTGCCTTGCAATTTCCTTCCCCATCCTATACATCCTAAATCTTGCCTAATCGCATCATAATTGCCTTTACCTCAGATATGACTCTTGCCCTGCGGAGTATACCTATCCCTTTCCATTGCTAAAGTAAACATAACTGAATTGTGGTCACTATCACCAAAGTGCTCACCTACCTCCAAATCTAATCTGCTCACCTGCTTCCTGCGGTGGATGTGAAATAGTTTATGGCACAATTTCCAAGACGAGCCAATGAGTTTTCTTGGCTGTCCTGGCCTTACTTATTGCTCAATCAAAATCAAAATAACAAATGATCTTCTTGTTATCAACTTACTGTTATGGGAGCTTGCTGTGTGTAAATTAGTTGCCCTGTTTCCTAATTTAACATAGTCACTCTTCATCAGAAGTACTTCATTGGTTTTAAATTACTTTTGAAATACTTGGCGGTCAGGAAAAGTGCCATATAAATGCAAATCTTCCTTTTTTGCTGACCCTAGTTGTTGCTTTTTGTTTTGTTTCACAGTCAATATGTCAGTATACCTTTTGAGAGACACAGGATACCTTAAGAGCTATGTTCATAATATCATCATTGTGTCATAACATGTGATCACTTCATCTTAACTTGGATCATTTGAACCATATGCGTCAAAAGTTTATGTTATAACTTAATCACTTAATGTTAGCCCAGATATCTTACGTGCCTGTGAATATACTGTTTGTATATAATAAATATCCATTGGTTTCTTCAAACACTGTGCCATCCATGTCCAGTTACTTATGTTATGGAGATAACATAAGCATTACTGCATTAGATAAAATAACATGCTGGAGGCAAAACCCATTTTATGGTCAGCAGCAGTGGTCCTCTATGAAGAAAGCTGCAAAAAGTGATTAGTGGATATTTGGAAATCTCATTGAAGGCTAACTGCACAACAGCTTTGGACATCAGTGAATATGGACTTTGGATATCTCCAAATTCAGCAGCATGACTTTCTGAACTGACAGAATCAAACTGCAGCGCCAGTATGCAAATTCATCTTGGCTTCCCAAGTCTTTTATCTGGTAAACACCAATGATCCAACAGTGGAGCATGACGGAGTTCAGTCTAGTCACGTGATGAGATTCAAATCAGTCAATTGCCTCAAACACCTGTACCGGGATAGATGGATGTGCTGCTCATTTTCAGGGTAATGCTGTATTACATTTTAAGGGTGATGTAGCCCCCTTCATTGATCTACCAAGGTAGTTCAGCATTTACATTCATGAAACCTTCAAGTAGAACTTCAAGGATGGAACAAACTAGTATAATGTGAAAGGGTACCCAGCACACCAATTGCTGTTGCTCCATCACATGAGTTTTAAAGATGGCACTACATGAAAATACCTCAATCTAAGGCACATGAACCTTTCACTTAAAAGGTCTCCATGCAAGATAATGAAGTTAGAAGAATTACATTTTCTGGAGCAAGACTTTTTCCAAAGCTAGATGTGAAACATTGATACTGGTCTGTCCATATAGCATAAAAATTTCAAGAGCCTGTGACAATTAGGACACCATTTGGGCTCACAGTTTGTTTAGGCATGTTCCAGCAATATATGGATGGGATTATTGAAAATATACCTGGTTGTGTTTCATAGCTGATGGTATTGTGATCATGGATAAGATGAAAACAGAGAGCATGACTGCAATCATCATCTACAAATGACAGCAACGTGATTGGCAAGGATTAACAGTTTACAACACAAAATACAGGGTCAGTTTTAGCCAAACATACTTCTCTGGGTGTATACCAATGGAGTCTGTCTTGATTTAAGATAAAATGAAGGATGCTTAACAAATGCAGACCCTGCAGAATAAAGAGGATCTGTGATGTTGCCTCAAGTTTTGTATTCTGACCATATATTCCTAACTTCGTGGAAAAGGTACTTCTGCTGATAGACTTACTCAAGAAGGATGTCGCCTACAAGTGCTAAGATGTCCACTCATATGTCTTTGATTCTTTCAAGCAGGTTCTGTCAGCAAGATCTTGCCTGCTGCAATATGACAGTTCTCAAGGTGGAGCAATCACAAAAAGGCTGAGGCGCATGTTTTTGCAAGTTAATAAAGCTATTGCTTTTGATTTGGATACCATGTGATATGCTCAAGTGAACTATTCTAATGTTGAGCACAAGATACTTATTTAACAAGAAACTAGTCATTGAAACAGATGATAAGTCAGTAGACATGTCATGAGTGAGGTCACTACCATGTTGGCAGTATCTGCATGTCAGGGTGCAAGGATCCAACTTTGAAGTGAAAAATAAAAGCCATGTACTAGGAGAATTATGTCACGCTAACAAGGACCAATATATTTCTCTTGATCAACATGTTTATACTCTAGATAATGAAGTTGAAGATTTTATCACGATTGATCTGTTACATTTTTGCCACAGTCGATGTGAACAGTTGCAGTCAACATCTATCAAAGGTGAACAACTGCAAGAATTACAGAAGATCATTATCCAGGGATGGCATAACCGTATTAAGTACTTGAGAAGATTCATTCATTTTGGCAACACAGAGACAAACTTGTTATACCACAAGAAGTTATTTCCAAGGGCAAACCAGTTTCAGTACCAAAAGAATCATGTCACCATCTCATGTCCGTGTTATATTGGGGTATTGAATGCTCAAAATAGCTTGTGCATTTAGCTGTGTGCAGGCCAGAAATGAATGGGGATATTTAACAAGTTGTAACTGCATATGAGGCTCATCAAAGGTATCAGTGTAGCAGTGGATGGAGATCCTGCATTCACACACACTATTTCATCTCCTTTTTGGATGAAAATTGCAACAGAGTGCACAGGCAAATTACATCTTTGTAATGCGTTACTTCTCTACATTTCACATTGTTTGACCACTTAGCAACACAATGAATGTAACTGTTACTGACATAGATATCTTAACCCAATCTAGTCCCACCTGCCAGCACCCAGCCCATATCCCTCTAAATCCTTCCTATTCATATACCCATCCAGATGCCTTTTAAATGCTGCAATTGTACCAGCTTCCACCACTTCCTCTGACAGCTCATTCCATACATGTATCATACTCTGCATGAAAAAGTTGTCCCTTAGGTCTCTATTATGACTTTCCCCTCTCACCCTAAATCTATGCCCTGTAGTTCTGGACTCCCCCACCCCAGGGAAAAGACTTTTTGATGAGCACTATTTTCTATTTATTCTGTATCCTGGATCAGCTAATATCCAACAATGGATGACCACACTCCAAACAAACCATTTTGAAGCATGTGCATTAATTGGGTGTGATCCATTATCGCCTTACCATCTCACTACACACACTCACATGATTTAGCAGAATGTATAGTAAGTACTGACAAATCAATGATCATTAAGTATTAAGCGACAAAGCAAAACCTTCCTGTCGCATTGCTACATTTTCATGCAGTACCAGATGAGAAAGAATTAATATCCGCAGCACGACTTATACTAGGAGCCAAGTGTAAAAGTGCTTGCCCAGCAATTAATTGTCTAACTATTCCATGATACAGGACATTCTCCTTCAAAGGTAGAGGAAAATGAAAAAGATACACAACAAATGAGGAGATAGAGAACGACAAAGACTATGCGCTGGGCTGACAGTTTGAATTTGAAATACAAATTGATGTTCTTGGATACAAAAGTTTCTAAATATACTACCAGTCCAGATCTTGCAAAGTCATTATTGATCACGATGCTATATTGTGAAGGAAAAGGAGCCAGCTCAGGCCAATATGCAGCACACCCATCAAAGACAGTGCACAAAGACAGTAATGAAGAATTCTCTGATGTTGATGGTTTTGCAGTGATATTGAGTGCCAACATTCCACAGCAAAATAACTAGGTTATCGAATAATTGCAACAAGGAACATACCTTTCATATCTTTCCAGATGGGTGTATGATCACCTAATCAGGATGAACTGTCCAAAGCATAACATTGGTACTTGAAATGTTAGTCTTGTAAAGTCTATTTTACCTTAATATATAATTAGTAAATTGACAATTTATGCCTGTGCAGAGCCATGTGTATCTGCCTGAGATAAACTTTTACCTTTGGAAAAAAATGGATTGTTGTTTTTTCATGGTCAGTATACCTTTAAGAGACATGCTCTTGATGTCATCACTGCATCATTGCATGTGACCTGAATGTATAACAATCTCTGGATCACATGAAGCATGACATGTTATAAGGAGTATGATGTTCCATTATAACATATGTTAAGGTGACATTTGTATACAATGGCTAGTTGTCATAAATATCTGTTGGATTCTTCAATGTCACAATATCCAATTTATGTTGCGGAAGATAATGAGAGAGATTGTCACGTCAGGTAAAATACCGAGGTGGAGGCTAACCCACCTCAATTCACAGCTGTTGGTCGTCACTTCAGCCATCACTTGTTACATTCAGAGAAAGTACTGTCAGGCCTTTGCCTGTTCCATTGGATCCCATTCGCCATTTGAGTTTGGCATATCCTCCTACTAATGTCTTCACATTAATTCTATTGCATCATGCACACTTCAAATACTAATTTCATGTTTTTATTTGCTTTCATCACATTTTGAAGGAAAATCAAGAGGGCACAGCCTGTGAGGGGATTTTTGTGTCAAAAGTAGTGGAGAATGGGCCAGCTGACAAAGAAGGGGGATTACAGACCCATGACCAGATTCTGGAGGTATGTGGAAGTTATTCTCTCAAGTGCTGCTGTAAACCTGATTTAATTTGGTAGACAAAGATATCTGGCGAACATTCCATATATCATAACTCTCTCTCTTTTGTATCATGTTCAAGGGCAGGATTATGATACTGTTTTTTTTGTGT
This sequence comes from Chiloscyllium plagiosum, assembly GCF_037043375.1. NCBI lineage: Eukaryota > Metazoa > Chordata > Chondrichthyes > Orectolobiformes > Hemiscylliidae > Chiloscyllium > Chiloscyllium plagiosum. Next base: position 55,882,342 of record NW_028270152.1, on the reverse strand, counting down.
CTCTGTAAATGATGCAGTAAATTAGGGGTTTGTAAGGTACAGACCAGCACTTCTCCATCTACACACTTTAGTAAAGCTTCCTACTAATATCCCCTACAATACAAGTTGCCTGCTATAGCGTATATTTCGTCAGCGTGAGTTAGCTATAACACGATTGACAAAGTATGGATGTTGTTTCTGTAATGCAAACTTTGTACTGAACGGGTATAGCGATTTTCTATTAGTGATCTTCGACAGCATGATTTACTGTAGTGATTTTCCATGGCATGATTTTCTATAGCATGAGGTTGCAAAGGAACATGCCTGTCGCGTTGTAGTAGAATGACCTGTAATGTGCATTTTAATAATCATCATATGCCACGAGAATTAGAGATTGTTTGTTGTGCTGTGTTTATAAGAGTACTGGCAACTCGTTTGAAGCTTTATTTCAAGGTCTAGTAAAGTGGGGAGGAAAATCAGGAAAAAAAGCAGCAGGATTTCTTTGTAGAACTGAGGTGAAAATGCGCTGCTCAATTTCATTGCAAAATATGCCATAAGACTCGGTTGCCTTCACTTCAGGCTTGTTGAAGAGTACTCTTTAGCATTTCCTGTTGTGAATTACAGTTGTAGAATTGCCACGTTTAAGATAGCGTCAGTTCATCACAGTGGGAGATAACTGAATCCCTGCTGAACTTGTAAATGGAGTAACTATGAGGTTTTTTTTCAGCAGTCTGCTGTCAGTGATTCCAGATTTAATGTTTTTACAAGCTTTCTTATGAAGGGGCTTACAGTCCATAAAGTGTGAATGTAATTTTGTTTTTTTCTCCTTCTGGGTCATAAACTTTTATGATTCTTTCTAGACAAAATTGACTTTGGATTGATTTTTTGATAATTTTTAACAATTAAGTAATAATATCTTACATTATTTTCTCTGTGATATTCCAATTGTATTTTTCTCCCTGTATTGTGATTCACACATTTTCACCTATGTGCAATTATTTATTGTAAAACATTTAACTGTTGGTTAATACTTAAAATGTAAAAATAGACTGTGGACAGAGGCAAAAATAAGAAGTGCACTAAATTGTGTCGGTTTGGTTTGAAAAAGATGCTGCCTCAATCTTCACAGCTGATCGAGTTCAGTTTTCCTTTCCATTTTATTGTTTATTGTGTGCATTTATAGAGAATAAATACCTGCTGACCAATGGTTTATAGAAAGTAAACATAGTTGGTAACCACGTACTATGAGTGAGTCAGTTGCAGTTGGTTCACATTCCCTAAACTATTGATCCCTTGTGCAGACTGTATTTGTGTTGGCTGTTGGATATTCATATTTTTGACTTATTTTCCATGTCTGACCATGTTTGTAACATATTCATTGTTCAGGTGTGTAATTTAACATGGGAATTGAGGGGTTTTGCTCTTTTCAGTTGTCACCTTTGCTGTCAGGAGGATCCTCTCGTTTGCTTATGTACATGTTATCCTTTGATGAACCTAAATACACCAGTAGGGGGCCTTTTCAGCTGAGTTTCAATATTGATGTCTTGTGAAAATTGGAGCAGGAATTCTGTCCACGTTTCCTTTCTGTGCCTGCGGACAATTATAATGGACCACTGCTGCTCTGACCAGCGTAGTCTGAGAAGGTTCAACAGTTTGTATGATGTATATGGTGTTGAGTGCAAACCACTGGATTATAGGCCTACGTGTGGTGAAAGTTAATTTAAATAAAAAATCTGGTTACATGCAATTCCAAACAATTTAGAAACTTCATAGTTGAGGCAAGGGGAAAATAAAAGCAAACTTTCAAGACTTTTCCCTTCCATTACTCAAGCAATTGCACATAGATGCAAATCACCAATTGTTTTCAATTTGAAGTATTTTGGAATCCCATCACTGAGAAAAGCTATTATTCTCTGCATACGCTCAGCCTATTTGTACAATCACTCATCAGCTCGTCTATGTGTTGCAACAGCAAATTGGTCAACAGAACAAAACTTTGGATGTTTTCTTGTATTGTTTTAAGTAATTTGCATCTTGGCTACAATTTTAAACACCAGTCTTGGTCTTTAGGTTCACTTGAATATCAGTACTTTACATTTTTTTGTTATTTCTGCACTGTTTATCCACATATTAAACGTGACATCATGACCTTTTAATTTCCGGTAGCATTTTAAAAAGACAACTAGTTCATCCAACCATAAGTGCAATTCTTCACCAGGTTTAAATATGTTTACCATGATGCCTATGCCTTTTTTTGAAGGGATGCTTAAAGCGATGTATCATTAGCGTAAAATTACCTTTTTGGACGTAGGTTTGCTCGCTGAGCTTGAAGGTTCATTGACAGATATTTCATTACTCTACTAGGTAACATTTTCAGTGGGCCTCAGGCAAGCACTGCTGAAAATTCCTGCTTTCTATTTATATGTTTGGGTTTCTTTGGGTTGGTGATGTCATTTTCTGTGATGATATTATTCCCTGTGGCGAAGTCACTACCTGTTCCTTTTCTCAGGGGGTGGTAGATGGGATCTAACTCGATGTGTTTGTTGATAGAGTTCAGGTTGGAATGCCATGCTTCTCGGAATTCTCTTTGTTTGGCTTGTCCTAGGATAGATGTGTTGTCCCAGTCGAAATGGTGTCCTTCCTCATCCGTATGTAAGGATACTAGTGAGAGAGGGTCATGCCATTTTGTGGCTAATTGGTGTTCATGTATCCTGGTGGCTAGTTTTCTACCTGTTTATCCAATGTAGTGTTTGTTACAGTCCTTGCACGGTATTTTGTAAATGACATTAATTTTGCTTGTTGTCTGTATAGGGTCTTTCAAGTTCATGAGCTGCTGTTTTAGTGTGTCGGTGGGTTTGTGGGCTATCATGATGCCAAGAATCTGGCAGTCATTTCTGAGATATCTTTGATGTAAGGGAGAGCGGCTAGGGTTTCTGGACATATTTTATCTGCTTGTTTGGGTTTGTTGCTGAGAAATTGGCAGACTGTGTTCATTGAGTACCCATTCATTTTGAATACACGGTGTAGGTGATTTTCCTTTGCTCTGCGTATTTCCTCTGTGCTGCAGTGTGTGTTGGCTTGTTGAAATAATAATAAGAGCCCTTCGTCGGGAACCAGGAAGCCTTTCCTGATGAAGGGCTTTTGCTCGAAACGTCAATTTTCCTGCTCCTCGGAAGCTGCCTGACCTGTTGGGCTTTTCTAGCACCACTCTAATCTTGACTCAGATCTAGATCTTCCTGCCTTCGTTCCCACCAAGACAACACTGAATCAAGGCAATTTGACAAGGGAGAAACAGCTCATGCAGAGAGTCCCCCAGTGACAAGAGCACGGCTGAACAGAATCAGGTGGATGGGTAATTCTATGAACGCTTAAACTGGGTTTTCAAATTGCCTTTATTAACATGCATAGCATCAAATTTACCATGTGATGTGTTTCTACATTGGCTTACCTGACCAAGGACAAAGCAGACCACCTGTTTCCGCAAAAGTATGGGATAACGCACCTCCACAGCTACAGGAAATGGTCAAGCTTATGGACCCGTAGGCCTTCCACCTATTTATTCTGCTGCATGGAGGCCACTTCACCATCTCCGAATTTAAAGAGGTGGTGGTTGGGGCAGGGGGGTGGGTGCCTCCTTACAACAGATGTTGGAAACTGAAACATCCCCTGAGACTAATTAACGTGTACATCCTGGTGGTACACGTTAAGCAAACTTGACGCCACGTCCAGATTCCTGATGGAAACGGTTAAAGTCACCAAGCTGCATGATATCTTCCCCTCTACAGATGGAATACAGCGAAGATACACCTGGTCATGGCTAGGTGGGTCTATCTGCTCAAGGAGACATTTGCTGTTTGTGTCCCAAGTGTTCTCCGTCAAATCCAATGACATCAAGCCAGTGTTCTTCTCTGACCACTACCTTCTGCTGGCTGAGTGTCATCTACAGGATGACCAGCATGCTGGCAAGGGAACGTGGAAGCTGAACCTGAAACTGTTGACCCCAGAAAAACATTGAGGAACTCAAGGGATTATACAGGTTGGAGAACCTTTAAGACCCTTTTTGAGTCTCCAGTGGAAGACAGTCAAGGGGAACATCAAGAGTTCCTTTATCTCAAAGGTGTTCAGAAGACGAGAGAGAGAGGTGGGGAAAGCTGTCCAAACTCCAGAAAACTGTGCACAAGCTACTCCTGCTGCAGACAATGGGTGTCAGTGTCACAGAGGTGAATAGCCAACAAGCCTTGCTGTTTACCTTGGAGGCCTTCAAGATAATCTCCAGTCCAGGGTTTGCATTGTGGAGCAAGATGAGATGTGCTTGCATTTCTTTTTCCAGAAGGTGCGCAAAGAGAGCTTTGTGCTCAGCAACTTGAAGGAAGAAGATGGCTCAATAATGTTACCTCAGTGTGACGTCCTGAGGATCAGCAAATCCTTTTATGCCAATCTGTATGACATGAAGCCCACAAACTGTGAAGCCTCACAATTGTTCCTGTCCTCTGTCACAGAGGTCTTGGACGGCAGTACACAGGGAGGCTGGACCAGTCGTTATCTCGGGATGAGCTGACTAAGGCCCTCAAGTCCTTAGAAGTGAATAAAACTGCCAGAAGTAAAGGCTTACCGGCCAAGTTGTATTCGGCTCTGTGAGACTTGATTGACCAGGACCTGAGTATGCTTCTGGCAGGAAGTGAATGGTGTTGTCACTCCCATCAACAAGTGGGAGAGACAGGACATTAGAAATTGGCAATCAATGTCGTTGCTGAATGCACTGCAAAATTCTGTCCCAGATCATCGCCAAGTGGGTCAGATCTGTTCTGGAATTGGTGATTCACTCCGACTAAACCTGGACTGTACTGGGCAGGATGATCTCTGAGAGCCTCGCACTCCTTAGGGATACAATTGCCTAGGCACAGGCCGGGGGGGGGGGGGGGGGGGGAGATGTGATGCCTGCCTCATTAGCCTGAACTAGAAGAAGGTCTTTGACAGGATATCACACACCTACATGTGGAACGTGCTTTCCAAAATGGGCCTTGCGGAGGGAATCTGCAATTGGATCTGACTGCTCTTCACCAAAATCGTTAGTGCAGCCTCAATCAATGGATGAGAGTCAGAAAGCTTCCTGATCACATCCAGAGTCAGGCAGGGCTGCCCACTCTCTCCTGCTTTGTGTGTTGTATTGAGCCTTTTGCTGAGTCCATGAGGAAGGATGCAAGCCTGAGTGGGGTGACTATTCCAGGCAGCGGAGGCCTGCAAGACACAACCTCCCTGTACATGGATGACATCACCATTTTCTGCTCTTCTGCCCGCTTTAAATTTGACTTGGGACAAACGCAACAATATGCCTGTATTGCACTGAATTGAAACCATGAGCTAAAATCCTGTAGTCAAACTTAAAATTCTACCTTTTGACTGTACATGAGAGTACTCCTTGTTTAAGTTAGTCAAATTAACAGATGGAGATGTTTTTGATCTTAATTTCTTGTAAATAATTGCATTAACCAAATCTAAGCACATCACTATTGAAAATGAATGCGGGTATGTTATATATAAAATATTGGCCATGTGTTCAGTGTTTGCAATGTTACAACATTAGCAGACTTGATTTAATTGAATAAGGACAGTAGAAGAGTCTCACCTTCAGATGAGCTAAAAGAAATGTGCAGCTCTTTGGTCTCTGCCTAACATTGGATGGAAAGCAATATTCACCAAATGCAGAGGCAGGGATAGCAATCTTGGGATTCTAGTGCTGCCCCTAGCTTGGGTCCCTGACCCGAGCGCTGCGGCTTTGCTCCCAAACTGAGCACTACATACTCCCCCAGAGCCCAGGACCTAACTGCATGGTATCCGCCACCCAAAGACAAACTGGATTAAGCTTCCTGCCTTCGTATTTTGAATAGGCTACAGTGTGGGTTAAAGTGGAAGAAAAATATTCATTCAGTGCAATTGAAATAGCAGTTTTAATTTTGAGCAACTTCTGCAACAACTGTTTCGTGACTGGATTGCAAGTTGAAAAACTCTTATTTTCTCTTGTCTGTTTTTAAGATGAACTTATTCCACTGAGTGATAAGTAGAATTCACAGACCCAGTCATGCTGCTAATGATATCCTGATCCATCCGTAAACTGTTTTCATTTCTTCCTGTGAAATGTTTTTATGTCATCATTAGTTATCATCATTTTATCATCATTATTGATAGTTGAAATAGGATTCCACTTTTGTGCACAATGTACTGCTTTTATTTTGATGCAAATTTAAGTTGTGAACCTTAATACTCACCAAATTTGGTAATACTCACCAAACCTTAATGTCCAGCTTTTCATTGATATGGCATGAATTCTAATTCTGAATTGACCCTTTTCAAAAAGGAGAATATCACCCCCAGGAAACCTCATCTTGGACTCCCATCTGACCTGTTGAACATTTACAGAAATTTCTATTTTTATTTCCAGGGAAAAGGTTTAGTTTGCATTTTAATGTGCTGCCAAAGTAAACCCCTCTCCCTCAGTGTTTCAATCGATTTAATAACATCATGTACATCATTCTTTGGGGCACCTTTTTGGATGTAGTTTTGCGAATGTCATGTTAATTTAAGCCAGTGGGGTGTGTTTTGGGCTGGTGAGCAAAGGTCAAAGACCATTTTGCAACAAACAAGAAAGTGGTGACTGAGAAAATAATTTCACCAATAAAGCTACAAACTGAAACGCAGCATGATACAACCTTTCTCTCTTAACACTGCCTTTAAATGTGGTGAATCATAACAAATGTCATCTCCAGGTTCTCTTGTGTCTGCCAGTGTTTTGTGGAAAACTCTTGAAGTACTTTTGCATTCTGTTTATTTTCCAACCAACTAGCTTAAATGGATGTTCTGTGGTCTGTGGAATCATATGTAAATACTTCAAGGTTTGTAATGCAATGGAATATGTTTCTTCTATATTCTCAGATGAGTACTCTGAGCTAATTTGAGTTACACGGGGCTCATGTTGTAGCCAGGGATGACCTGTCTCTCTCCAGGAAGAACTGTCGTATATACTCGAGTACTGGTCAATCTCATGTAAAAGTTGACCCCCTATTTTTGGCCAAATAACCTGGAATTTCTCATGTAACCTAATTCTTCACAGATCAACATTTATGAGTCAGTGTGCCGGCTGTTATGTCCCGCTCCAACTTTCCAGTCTGCCGGTTGTTCTGCTCAGCTCCCGGTCTGCCAGTCCACTGGCTGATGTGTCCCACTCCGGGTTTTCAGAATCACCATAATTTGTTGTTTCTCTTCTTTTATTTGGTGAGAGATCAGTTGGGCTTCCACTAATGATACGGTATGAATTTTGACGCGCATGAATTTCAGCCCCTCAAAAGTAGTATCCATGTAATAGTCGACCCCATAAATTTAGCCTTAAAAAGTAGTCAAAAAAGTGTACTATTACTGGACTTTATTTGGTATCTTGTGTTTGAACTATAATCATAGCAGTGCCAAGTGTCAAGAGGTTGTTACACTGGAGATTGGATACATTTGTGAACCTGTTAGAAGTCAACAATGCAAACAGGAGAATTCTATATACTATCAAGCAGCAGTTCAATGTGAATAAGCAAGTACAGGTACACCATCCTTTGTTCGAAATCCTTGGGGCCAGTTGTTTTTCAGATTTTGGAATTTTTTGGATTTCAGAATGACATTTTCACAGTGAAATAAAACATCTTACAGAACAACAGACCCACATGTGAATAGTCCGAGCGCTGAGACACGATTGACACCTGCCACAGCTCTACGACACATCTGAGTGACATGATTCGCATGGGTCACCTGTTCACACGCCAAACAACCTTGTTATACAGAAAAAGAACTTCACGAGAATAAGTCCGGATTTCAGAGCTCTTCGGATTTTGGAATTTCAGATAACGGGTTCTGTACCTGTACTGGCCTTTTTAAATCCACACTTCCAATCTTTGATGGATACCATTGAACTGCTGGTTGAGGTGACACATAACGTATGTGTGTTGAGCAACATGCATACATTCTTCAATAAGCCCAACTTTATTGATTAGCGTTGTCTTTAATATCCCAGTTATGCTGAGAATTGAAACCACTTTTTCATGGAGTCTTGTGTGCTTTAAGCAAGACATTTTTAAGCCTCGTCGGGAGTACAGTAATCCCACCAGGCACACATGGGGAATGGGGAGGGGGTCTGGTTATATGAATCTGCCAGTTGTATGAGAAATACTGTTGGCAGCTGGGAGAATTTGACTTATCACTGCCACAAGAGGAAAGCGCATTCTAATAATGAGCAAACAAGATCACTTATATGTACTGGTATAGATTAGATTAGATTAGATTAGATTAGATTACTTACAGTGTGGAAACAGGCCCTTCGGCCCAACAAGTCCACACCGACCCGCCGAAGCGCAACCCACCCATACCCCTACATTTACCCCTTTAACCTAACACTACGGGCAATTTAGCATGGCCAATTCACCTGACCTGCACATCTTTGTGACTGTGGGAGGAAACCGGAGCACCCGGAGGAAACCCACGCAGACACGGGGGGAATGTGCAAACTCCACACAGTCAGTCGCCTGAGTCGGGAATTGAACCCGGGACTCTGGCGCTGTGAGGCAGCAGTGCTAACCACTGTGCCACCGTGCCGCCCACTGCCGTATACTGGCTGTGTTAGCTGATTCTGTCTTTGCTGATAAGGTAATTCTTGAATTAGCTTTAATAAAGCATCTAATCCCTTTCCAATAGTTAATACCAGTAAAGTTCCTGTTATCCGGATCCAAAGCATTTGGAATTCCCCTTTTGAATTTTACCCTCTGGTTACATGAGATTTCCAGGCGTTTGGGAACTGGGTAGTGAGAATTTTACTGGAGTGAGCTTCATTGTCTGTTTCTTGGGATTATTATTCTTGATCCAAAGTATTGGCTTACCAAGGTATGTATTAGCAAAGTTTAGGAATCAAAATGTTCGAAGGACACATTGTGGTTTCAATAAAAATTCATGGTAGTTTAATTTTTGTATAGTTTAATTTGTTTCATGTCAAGAATGAGTTAATGTTTTTGTAATCCATGGAACATAGATTGAATGTAAGTGGTTTTTGTTCATTCCCATAATGAAGGCATAAGTGACCAGACAACATTTATTGCCCATCCCTAATTGCCCAGAAGGCAGTTAAGAACCAACCACATTGCTAGAGTCACATGTAGGCGAGAGCAGGCGAGGATTACAGTTTCCTTCCCTAAAGGACATAATGAAACCAGATCAGATTTCCCCACCCATTGGCAATGGATTCATTGTCATAATTAGACTCTTAACTCCAGATATTTTATTGAATTCAAGTTCCACCATCTGCTTTGGTAGGATTTGAATCTATACCCCCAGAACATTATCTGGGTGTCTGGGTTAATAGTCCAGTGACAATGCCACTAGGCCATTGCCTCCCTCTGTTTATGTCAGCTATATGTAGCTTACTCAATAGCACTTTCTGTTATACAGTTGATCTTATCTGCCAAATATCTGTTCAAACAGACAGGGGAAGGAGAAGATGGTGGCACTTTTCCTTGAGCACGGAAGAGTACTTTTAACCTTCTCACAGTACTGCACTGTTTTGCATTTAACCCAGGACACTGCGCTCACTCTATTTATCTCAACCAAGGCTAGCAGAATCTGGTGGTGTGGCCTCCTCTGCCCATCAGCGGGATAAAGCACTGCCCTCCTTTCAAGCCATGGCAGCACGGCGGCACAGTGGTTGGCATTGCTGCCTCACAGTGCCAGAGACCCAGGTTCAATTCCCGCTACAGACAACTATCTGTGTGGAGTTTACACATTCTCCCCGTGTCTGTGTGGGTTTCCTCCCACAGTCCAAAAATGTGCAGATTAGGTAAATTGGCCATGCTAAATTGCCCGTAGTGTTAGATGAAGGGGTAACTGTAGGGGAATGGGTCTGGGAGGTTGCTCTTCGGAGGGTCAGTGTTGGGCTGAAGGGCCTGTTTCCATACTGTAAGTAATCTAAAATTCGCCAGCAGTTCCAGATCTCTGCCACCAAACTGAGGACCTAACTTCCTTTTTCCTGTCCATTTTCCTAGGGATAACAATGCAGCTCTGCAGTGTGAAGGCCAGTTATTGACCTGGAGCTGGGGAATTAAATATATCTTCACTGGTGTGAATGGCAGAAAGTCCCACACAGTGATGAGCATTTCTGTCACTTCAAGCACATGAGTTCACAAGCAGGACCTGAGACCCCAGTTGCATGATCAATATAATGAAAAGCAGATGACTGTGTGAGAAAAATTGAATCTCACTCAAAAAAAAAAGCACTTCCCAAAAACATACGAAAATTCAGCTTTGTACTAATGTTAAGTCCTTCAGTTAAAATCAGTGTTCTTCTCGTTAAGGTTGCATTTTGTTTTGCCCCATGTATCATTAGTAACACCTTGAGCTAAATTTTGTTCATTGAGTCTTTCTCATCAAATGGTTGTAATGATGGCTCCTTTAATGTCTCACCAACTCTCAAACTATATTCCCTAGATTAGACTGCAGTTTTGAATTTTTCTGTTATGAACCAGTGTTTCTGCCATTTAAATTTGCATCAATAACCTCAAAGGTAGGTTTATTTTAGGTTCATTTCCTTGAACTGCAGGTGAAGGAAGCTCCCTGAACTACAGGGTAAGTGTGTCTCAGTCTTTCTTAAAGGGTTAGTACCGTTGGCTTATCTTCTGGTTAGTACAGGGAGTTCAGATAGTGAGTAAGTTGCGGGGGGGAGCTATTTGTTAGACGGGAATAATTGTAATTTTTAGGTAGCTAATTAAATTGTAGTCTGATGGCCATTCGAGGGTTAGTCATGTCAGTTAGTGGGGTTTTATGTTCCGTCTGCAAGATGTGGTGAATCATGTGTACTGTGTGCATCCCTGATGATTATATCAGCAGGAGGTGTACCCAGCTTCAGCAGCTCACTGAATGAATGGGTCAGCTTGAGCAGTCGTTGGATGCACAAAAGAGCACACTAATGGTGGAGGGCTTCATAGGCAGAAGTTATAAAAGAAAAGCTCACACCCAAGGTACAGATAGATAGATGCATGACCACTAAACAGGGCAGGAAGTCAGTGCAGGAGTCCCCTGCAGCTGTCCCCCTGTCAGACTATTTCTGTTTGGGATACTGATGAGGGGTGTGGCCCATCACGTGACAGCAGCAGCAGCAACAGCCAGAGCAGTGGCTGACCCTGCACTACAGAGGGGAGGGACAAAGTGTAGTAGAACAGGCATAATTGGAGATTCAATAGTCAGGGGCACAGATTGGTGCTTCTGTGGCTGCAAGCGAGACTCCAAGATGGTATGTTGCCACCCTGGTGCCAGAGTCATGGATGTCTCTGAACGGGTACAGGACATCCTGAATTAGGAGGGTAAGCACAAATTTGTCCAAATTGGCACAATGGCATAGGTAAGAATAATGACAAAGTCCTGCAATGACCATTCACGTAGTTAGTAAAGTAAAAAGCAGGACTGTGAGGGTAGTAATCTTCGGATTACTCCCCATGCCTTGTGCTACTGAGGCTAGGAACAAAGGCAGTACAATTGAACATGTGGCTTTAGGGCTGGTGTAATGGTGAAAGCTTCAGATACATGGATCACTGGGATATTTTCCAGGGAAAGTGGACTTTGTACAAGAAAGACGGGTTGCACCTAAATTGGAGGACCACCAATCTCCTGGCAGGAAGGTTTGATAGTGCCACTCAGGAAAATTCAAACTGGTGTGGTAAAGCGGGTGGGAACTGGAGCAGCAGGTTACTACAGAGACCCCCAGGAAAGAGCTTGAGACTAAGGCAAATATGTCTAAGAGGAAGAGCAGTCAGGGAGAGGTTGTTGAGCTCAGCAGCACTGAAGGATTGGACTGTATTTACTTCAAAGCAAGAACGTAAGACAGATGAACTGAGAGTCTGGATTAATGCATGCAATAATTATATTGTTGCTATCACAGGGACACAGTTGAAAGAGGAACAGGATTGGCAGCTTAATGTTTTGGGATATTGATGTTTTTGATAGGAAGAAGCAAAAGAGGTGGGGGCAAATTACATTACTGGTTAGGGAGCATATCATAGCTGTATTGAGGGAGGACACCCTGGAGGGATCTTGCAGCAAGGCATTATGGGTAGAGTTCAGGAATAGGAAGGGTGCAGTCACAATGCAGGGATTATACTACAGACCTCCCAGATGCCAGCAGAAAATAGAAGAAGAAATATGAAGTCAGATTCTGGAAAGATGTGGAAATAAGAGGGTTGTTGTGGTGGGTGATTTTAACTTAACTCATATTGGTGGCTCGGTGGTTAGCACTGCTACCTCACAGTGCCAGGGACCTGGGTTCGAGTCCAGTGTCAGGCAACTGTCTGTGTGGAGTTTGCATGTTCTCTCTGTGATTGCATGGGTTTCCTCCAGGTACTCTGCTTTCCTCCCATAGTCCAAAGATGTGCAGGTTAGGTGAATTGGTCATGCTAAGTTGCCTATAGTGTTCAGGAATTTGTAGATTCGGTGTATTAATCGGGGGTAAATGTAAAGTAATAGGGGAGGGGAATGGGTCAGTGTGGACTTTTTAGGTCAAATGGTCTGTTCCACACTGTAGGGATTCTATGATAAATGGCAGAACCCTTAGGAGCATTGTCATGCAGGGGGATCTGGGCAAACAGGCCCACATATCTGAGAAAGATACAGCATGTTTGCCTTCATCAGCTGAGACATCAAATATAAAACTTGGCAAGTTCTGTTACAGCTGTATCAACTTTAGTTAGGCCATATTTGGAATATTGTGCGCAGTTCTGGTTTCCACACTACCAGAAGGTCGTGGATGCTTTGGAGAGGGTGCAAAGAAGGCTTAGCAGAATGTTGCCTGGTCTGGAGTGTTTAATTATGAGGTGAGTTTGGATAAACTCAGATTGTTTTCACTGGAAAGTTGGAGGCTGAGGGGTGACCTCGTCAAAGTCTACAAAATTAAGAGAGCTGAAGATAGGGTGAATAGTCAGAGTCTTTTTTCCAAGGTGGAAAGGTCAACTACAAAGGGTCCAGGCCCAAGGTAAGAGGAGGAAAGTTTAGGAGAGAGATGTGGAGAAATGTTTTCACACAGAGGGTGATGGGTCCCTGGAATGCACTGCCAGTGGAGATGATGGAAGCAGGAATATTAGCAACATATAAGATGTATCTTGACAGGCACATGAACTGGAGGTAAACAGATGGATAGATACCGCACATGGGCAATAAGTAGCGGGTCTAAATAAGGATTAGGAATTGATGCAGGCTTGATTGCCTGAAGGGCCTTTTCCTGTGATGTGTTGTATTGTACGAAGCTAGCAGCTATTGCTGTGATCTCCAAGGAGGCAAAAACATCAAGGAAGATGGTACGGAAAAGGTTTTCCTCGAACTATGTCTTTAAGCAAATGTCACTAAGCATTCATTTACTTTTAACTGGGCACCTATTTCTGTTGACGATACTCAAAATGACTCCCAGTTGAGAGTCAATTGTGAAAAAGTTCTGCCAGTCAGAGACCTGTTATAGACCTAATAGTTTTGACTGGAGGCTAAGCTCTTGCAGGTTGCAATTGCGTCCATCAAAGTCAGGCTGTCAGGAAAACCATTTAGTCAAATATGTCACAGTACCTGTGCTTTATTGTATGTGGTTTTAGCATCTCTGTTATAAAGGTGGGGAATTTGATATTGTTGAATTATGCATGGATGTGCTGACATCATACAATTTCCAGTCTGCAGTCCTTTTCACAAAAAAAATGGAACTTCATCTACAGAGCAACCTGAGTTCCACAAACAACCAAGATCTTGGAATACTCCTGTTTTGGCTAAGGCTTCTGTTCTATCATAGAATGAAGAAAAACAGCTGATAGTATTAGCTGTTTGGTAACTGTGGTTACTATTCCGAAAAGCTTCAAAAAATAGCAGCAGCTTTTAAGGGTCGGGCCCCTGTTGACCCCGAAGAATTTCATTGACAGGTGCATTGCTGGAAGGTTCCAGAGTAAAATCTTTTAAACAAAGTTTGTGTGCATACACATGTGTGTTCTTGCCATTGCAAATTGTACTTAATGTTATACTTTTTTGTTCATTGGTGTTAGTGTTGCTGGCTAGACGAGCATTCATTGCCCATCCCAATTGTTCAGGGATCAGTTAAGAGTCATCCACATGGCTGTGGGTCTGGAGTCACATGTAGGTCAGAGCAGGTAACGTTTGCAGATTTCCCTCCCAGAGGTGAGAAAACTGGCTGGTTTCCAGGGTGACCTTCCATTTGTTTCAGTTTGAGGGACAGGGTGAGGGAGGTGGGGTGTTAAGCCATCCTTCAAGTCCTTGCCCAGCCTAGGTTCCCTCTAATTTCTCCAGTCATTGAGCATCGCATTGGCTGGAGAAACCAGAAGTGAGTGCATCAGCGTGGCATCGGTACTCTGGTGTGCACGGACCCAACCACGCAGCTTGGAGAGATCATTGGCCCCCACCTTTTAACCTTTTCTTCCTTTGTTCTCCTCTATTAACTCAAATAGTTCCTGTTTTCTTCCAGAAGTATCGTTGTTTTTATTTTATTATGACATCTATCATACCCAACCTACAAACATTATTAGGATAGATACCAATAGCTTCCAACAAGGGTTAATTGGTAAAATAATGACATGGCTATATTTCCTCTCTAAACACATGTACTCTGATAAGTTACTAAATTATAGACTTGAGAAATATTCTTTATTATACCTATAACTATTGGTGATAGTTCTCCTTGAATACTTTATCAGCACTTTCTCCTCTGAATTGCAGTCCTTTTAGCAAATTGTCACCACTTGGTCCCAATCTAGACAGTTACTGTATTTACATAGTGCCATGTCGGCACTTCATTTGACTGTCTCCAGGTGATTTTCTCAGTTTTTGGAGGTTTTCTCAAATCCATCACTAGCTGTAAAACCTATTCTTATGATTCTCCTTTGTGGTGGCCAGGCCCAGAGAAAGTTGCCTAAATCTGTTGCAGGTTGTGTCTCCACAACTAGAGACGGACACCTAGCATCTTTTCCATAGCTGGCAATGCTAGCTTGCAAAGGCAAGTAACCTTTCAGCTAACTCTGCAGGATACCTCTGTATATGATATTCTTTATTTTCCTAGGGAAGCCTGTAACCTGATGTCAAAAATTATGCCCTCTGCTCTCTGAAACACTCTAACCTTGCATTAAAATAGCAGGGCTAACTAGCTATTTGTGACCTCACTTCCCTTTTCATCTTTGATGTGAATGGACAGCTTGTAGCACAACTGCTTGCAAGCTGATATCAATAACATCTTTCTGGATATTCTGGCCCTACATCTTCCAGTCTTTCCCTCCTGAGAGATCACAGGAAATGTGGTGTGAAGAGAAGGAATTAAGGTGGGATTGGCGCAGAGGAGGTACCTGTTCTGGGTTGGATGACCCATGGTTGACCTTCCTGTCCTGTTGTCAATTGATGCCTTAAAATGGTTAATTAATAACACTGAAGGACCTCCTCCAGTCTGGGCTCCAGACGCAGGTGAGACGTACAAGAGGTAGTAGTTGTCTTTTCCCGAGAATAGAGGATTCCAAGACTAGGGGGCATATTTTTCAAGTGAGAGGAAAGAGATTTTAAAAAGGCATAACAAGAAAACATTTCATGCAGAGGGTGGATCATGTGTGGAATGAACTTCCTGAGAAAGTGGTGGATGTGGATATAATTATGACATTTAAAATATTTGGAGATGCCGGTTTTGGACTGGGATGTACAAAGTTAAAAATTACACAACACCAGGTTATAGTTCAACAGGTTTATTTGGAAGCACTAGCTTTCGGTGCATGCTCCTTCATCAGGTGGTTGTCACATGATGACATTTAAAAAACATTAGGATAGATACATGAATAGTGAAAGGTTTAGAGGGATATGGACCAGGAGCAGGCAGGTGAGACTAGTTTAGTTTGGGATTATGTTCGGCAGGGACTGGTTGGACCGAAGGGTCTGTTTCCGTGATGTATGACTCTGACTGTATGTGCAGGTTAGGTGCACTGGCCATGGGAAATTGCCCATAGTGTCCAGGGATGTGCAAGCTAGGTGGATTAGCCATAGGAAATGCAGGGTTACAGGGATAGAGTAGGATGGGTTTCTAGATGGGGTGCTCTTTGGAGGGTTGGTGTGGTCTCAATGGGTGGAATGCTTTGCTTCCACACTCTAGGGATTGTATGATTTTATAACTTAGGACAGGTCTTGACTGATTGGTATGTTTATGTCAATAATCAAACCTAACCATTACTATTCAGTGAGAATTTTCTTTGCAATTAATCATTGTGTAATCTTTCTAAAATATTGCTTTTGATACCCAATTATGTGGTTAGATAATGTGCCAAAGTTACTTTAACTGGAAAATGTTTACTGCGTTTTTTTAAACCTAAAAATATTTGAGCTCATTGTTTCTTAAAGAAAATGTCAGAAAGATATACAATGAAAATTGCTCTGGTTTTCATTCACCAACGTCTTTTGAAAATATTTGTAAATATTTGATACCTAGTAGTGGTTAACAAATCCTTTTAACATTGAAAGTAAATAAACAAAAGGCTTTTGTTACATCGCTGTAATTTTTACTGCACTTTTTTTAAACAAATCTTGTTGGCTTTGACTCAGCAGCTTTTGAAGCCACAATACCTCACACGTTTTTCATTAAAATAAGATATTATGAACAGCATTTTAATCCATTCAATTAAGAATATTATATGTTTTAATGGAAATCAATCTAAAATAAATCCACATTCCAATGTGGATCTTAGTTGAACTCATGGTTTTTTTGAGTACCATAAAGGCTAAGGGTTTGAACATTACTTTTTTTTGTCGTGGGAATATGTTTGGCACATAAGGATTGACTGAAGTTGGATCTAGGTGAACATACTTGGTATTGGATCTGTAATAAATTCGAGCATTAATATTACTATGGGACAAGTATAGACTGTGTTTCAATAGCTGTAAAACAAAATTGTTCACAAAAGGTCACATTGAGTGTGACATTTATATACTGCACTTAATATTGTGAAATGCTCAGAGGGACTTGACAGAAATGTAATCAGACGGAAATTAGCACTAAATGAAGAGAAAATACATTTAGTGATAAGGTTTGATCAGAGACAGGAAGAAGAGGCGGGGTTTGGGGAGTAACTTTTAGACATTAACACCTTGATAGCTGAGGTATAGCTATCAATAATGGCACAGAAACATGACTGTCTGGACTGCAAAGTGCTTGGAGGGATGTAAAATTGGAAATGCTTACAAAGAGAGTTGGATGGAAGGATTTGGAAAGGAGGGTGAGCGTTTTAAAATTGATGCACTTGAAGGTGAAGTTAACAGACATCACCAAGCCATTTGGATACAGAACTGGCTCAAAGGTAGAAGACAGAGGGTGGTGATGGAGGGTTGTTTTTCAGACTAGAGGCCTGTGACCAATGGAGTGCCACAAGGATCGGTGCTGGGTCCTCTACTTTTTGTCATTTACATAAATGATTTGGATGCAAGCATAAGAGGTATGGTTAGTAAGTTTGCAGATGACACCAAAATTGGAGGTGTAGTGGACAGCGAAGAGGGTTACCTCAGATTACAACAGGATCTTGATCAGATGGGCCAATGGACTGAGAAGTGGCAGATGGAGTTTAATTCAGATAAATGTGAGGTGCTGCATTTTCGGAAAGCAAATCTTAGCAGGACTTATACACTTTAATGGTAAGGTTCTAGAGTATGTTGCTGAACAAAGAGATCTTGGAGTGCAGGTTCATAGCTCCTTGAAAGTGGAGTTGCAGGTACATAGGATAGTGAAGAAGGCATTTGGTATGCTTTCCTTTATTGGTCAGAGTATAGAGTACAGGAGTTGGGAGGTCATGTTGCAGCTGTACAGAACATTGGTTCGGCCACTGTTGGAATATTGCGTGTAATTCTGGTCTCCTTCCTATCAGAAAGATGTTGTGAAACTTGAAATGGTTCAGAAAAGATTTACAAGGATGTTGCCAGGGTTGGAGGATCTCAGCTACAGGGAGAGGCTGAACAGGTTGGGGCTGTTTTCCCTGGACCATTGGAGGCTGGGGGATGACCTTATCGAGGTTTACAAAATTATGAGGGGCATGGGTAGGATAAACAGACAAAGTCTTTTCCTTGGGCTTGGGGAGTCCAGAAATAGAGGGCATAGGTTTAGGGAGAGAGGAGAAAGATATAAAAGAAACTTAAGGGGGAACTTTTTCACACACAGGGTGGTACGTGTATGGAATGAGCTGCCAGAGGATGTGGTGGAGCTGGTACAATTGCAACATTGAAGAGACATTTGGATGGGTATATGAATAGGAAGGTTTTGGAGGGTGCTGGCAGGTGGGACTAGATTGGGTTGGGATATCTGGTCGGCATGGACGGGTTGGACCGAAGGGTCTGTTTCCATGCTATACATCTCTATGCTCTATGACTCTATTCAATTGAAGGGGGATATGGCTGATTGGACTTTAATGCGAGGTTAGCATCCAGACAGCTGAGCTTTGCTGAAGCTTACGGAGTGCTTAATATTTATTCTTGGGATGTGGTCCTGTTGAGACCAGAATTTATCAACCATCGAAACTGCTCTTAAGATGGTATTTGTAAGTCATGTTCCTGAAACACTGCAGTCTATAATTAGAAATCATTAATGATCTCATAATTTGGGATCCTCTTGGAAGGAGTGATCACAGTATGGTTGAATTTAGAATACAGGTAGAGAGTGTGAACATAAAATCCAATGCCAGGGTTCTATGCTTGAACAAGAGGGACTACAATAGATTGAGGTAGGATTTGGCTAAAGCACACTGGAAGCAAAGATTTTATGGTGGAGCAATTGATGAGCAATAGAGGACTTTCTTAGCAGTTTTTCAAAGTGCTCAGCAAAAGTGTGAAAAGGACTGTAAGAAAAGGGGTAATCTGCCATGAGAGTCTAAGGAAATAAGGCAGGCTATCAAATTGAAAGAGAAGGCCTACAAAGTGGCCAAAAAACAGCAGGGAACTAAAAGATTGGGAAAACTTTTAAAGGTCCACAGAAAGCCACAAAAAGGAAAGAAAGATAGAACACGAGAAAACAAAAACTAGCACAGAATATAAAGACAGGTAGTAATAGTTTCTATAAATATATAAAACAAAAAAAAGTGGCTAAAGTAAACATTGGCCCTTTAGAGGATGAGAAGGGGCATTTAGTTACTGGATGTGATGGCTGAGGCATTGAATAGGTATTTTGTATCAGTCTTCACAGTGTAGGACATGAATGACATGTCAGTAATTGACAAAGAGATGAAGGTAGGTGAGGACCTGGAAACAATAATCATTTTGGACGAGGTAGTGCAGGGCAAGCTAATGGAGCTAAGGATAGAGAAGTCTCCTGGCCTTGGTGGAATGCATCACAGGTTACTAAAAGAGATGGCGCAAAGCAAGCTCACTGGTGGTAATTTTCCAAAATTCGCTGGTCTCTGGGGCAGTCCCAGCAGATTGGAAAACAGCAAATTTGACACCACTGTTTAAAAAGAGGGTGGGTAGACAAAAGATGGGGAATTGTAGACCAGTTAGCTTAACCTCTGTAGTGGGGAAGATGCTTGAATGTATTTTCAAGTAAGGCATCTCAAGGCATCTAGATAGAAATTATCCCATTGGGCAGACGCACCATAGATTAATGAAGAGCAGGTCATGCCTAACCAATCTTTTGGAAGTCTATGAAGACATTACGAACAAGGTGGACAACAGGGACCCAGTGGATGTGGTGCACCTACATTTCCAAAAGGCCTTCGATAAGTTGTCACCCAAGAAGCAGTTGCATAAGATAAGAATGCATGGTGTTACGGGTAAAGTATTAGTGTGGATAGAGGATTGGTTGACTAACAGGAAGCAAAGAATGGGGATAAATGAGCGCTATTTTGGCTGGTAATCAGTAACTAGTGGTGTGCCTCAGGGATCAGTGTTGGGACTGTAATTATGTACAATTTATATGGATGATTTGGAGTTGGGGACCACGTGTAGTGTGTCAAAGTCTGCAGATGACACTAGCATGAGTGGCAGAGTAAAGTGTGCAGAGGACTGTGAAATTTTTCATAGGAACATAGATACATTAAGTGACTGGGCAAGGGTCTGGCATATGGTATTCCATGTAAGTAAATGTGAAGTCATACATTTTTATTGGAGTAATAGTAAAAAGGATAATTATTTGAATGGTAAAAAGTTGCAGCTTGCTGCTATGTGGAGGGACCTGAGAGTCCCTGTGCATGAATTATAGAAAGTTGGTCTGCAGGTACAACAATTAATTGCTCAAGGCATTGAGTTTAAAAGGAGGGAGATCATGTTGCAGCTGTATAGGGTGCTGGTGAGGCCACACCTGAAGTAGTGTGCAGTTATGGTCTCCTTACTTGAGAAAGGATGTACTGGCACTGAAGCGGGTGCAGAGGAGATTCACCAGGTTGATTCTGGAGTTGAGGGGGTTGGCTTATGAGGGGAGACTGAGATAATATTCATTGGAATTCAGAAGATTGTGGGGGGGGATAGATAAGATAGAAGTAGAGAGGATATGTCCTCTGGCAGGTGAAACCAGGAGAGGGCATAGCCTCAAGATTAGAGGGAGCAGACTTAGGACTGAATTGAGAAGGAACTTCTTCACCCAGAGGATTGTTAATCTACGGAATTCCTTGCCCAGTGATGTAGTTGACGCTACTTCAGTAAA
Source organism: Chiloscyllium plagiosum (assembly GCF_037043375.1). Taxonomy (NCBI): domain Eukaryota; kingdom Metazoa; phylum Chordata; class Chondrichthyes; order Orectolobiformes; family Hemiscylliidae; genus Chiloscyllium; species Chiloscyllium plagiosum. The sequence continues at coordinate 55,861,665 of NW_028270152.1, read as the reverse complement.
TGCTTTTTAAAGCTAAGGTAGATTTTTATTTGAACAGTAAAGGAATTAAGGGATATGGTGAGAGTGTGGGTAAGTGGATTTAAGACCACAAAAAGGTCAGGCATGATCTTATTCAGTGGCAGAGCAGGCGTGAAGGGCCAGATGGCCTACTCCTGCTCCTAGTTCTTCTATTCTTGTGTTATTATGTACAGTGTTTGTTCCACAATCTTCTCCTTACCTTGAAGTTACTGAGTTTTGAGATCAGGAGCTAAAATTAGACTTAGCGAAATTGCAAAGGTCAGGCTGGTGAAATTCATTATTCTTCATTATCAATGATTCAATAAATCCAAATTATCTTTGGCATTGCATCTGGAAGATGAGCACAAATGGACAAAATATTTATATATCCCTCCTCCATTTTACTTAAGTTTTGGATTGCTTTTAGGATGCATTGCGGAATAATTTTGCTGAGGTTTATTTAGTGAACTCTGTCTTCTAATTAGGATTTAATTTATCATATTTGTCAAATTCCATGTGAATATTTTGGATCAAATGACATTCTTAACTTAACCTGGCTATTCGTTTCTTCAATAAACTGACATAGTACATAAAAGAGTTGCAAGCTTTCTTCGCTCTTTAACAGTTGACAGAGTTTCCATGAAGATTATTTTAACTTATGGATGTTCATAACAGAAGAGAAAATTCACTTTGAAAATCTGCTGTTGAATTTCTGAAAAAAGCTCTAATTTTTACATACCTTCTCGAGTTTTTGGCTACGGATTGTGATTACGAATGTGCCGTACCAATGCACAACGATAATGGACAGATTCGGTTTTCCTTGACCTTCTGCAATCATGATATATTTGCGAAATGTTTCAGGTGCTATTCATTTTCATTTTCCCCTTCCAATGTATCACTAGTTTGTACAAGATTTCAAACCTTATTGCCACACACTTGCCTCTATAGAGAACCCTGTCCCTTTAATAAGTTTTGGAGGGGAAAAGAGAATTCCATGTTTCTGAACTTCATTTGACGTGTAGTGAGTTTCCATGGTTTTGCAGAGGATTGTAACAAGAACAAACCGAGCCACAAGCCTTCCAGTTGATGTTGAAGCAGTAAACAATTTCCTGGTCTCCCAACTTATTCACCACTCTGCATACCAGCTAGGATCTCCAAATAACCAATTCAGGAAACGGGGCTATGGCCTGCACTCCCCCTGCTCTGCACCCCCATACTCAACACGTGTACACATGTGTACAGGCGCACCACACATATGGGCACATGCATTCACTTGATCATTACCTTCCAGATTGCCCACCAGGCAGTGACTCATGTTTGTGGTGACAAATCATTGACTTAAAAATAGGTCAGTTATTTGTTTTAAAGAGTGAAACCATCTCTAGATTTACAAATATGTCTGCTGATGCATATCCAATTATAAGGTCCCAAGCTCTACAATATGGAAGCACTGTAGAGAGGGTGGATCTGTGTGAGGGATGTCCCTGAATCAATTAACAGGTCCTGAAAAGGTGATTTGGCACAAAATCAAGATGGGAGCCATACATTTGTGGCACGCTGTTTCTGTTTGAGCATTGGCTAGGCAAGTGTGCACTTTTTTTTGTTGAATCTTTGACAGAATAATTAATGCCACAAAATGATACCATTGCAAAATACAGGTTGAAACAGGAAATCAGTGCATCAGCCAGATGATTTGTTAAGTACAGGGGTGGTTTTGATTTGTCAGCCTTTTCCCAACTGAGCCATTAAATTAGTTATCTCCTGTATAAGCACAAATAAATTCTAGTCTGTTATTACTGTCTGTCTAAGTATTACAGAAAACCTGTGTAAGTGCACTAAGCGATATTTTCCTGCAATGTTTAAAGTTCTGTGAGATTTCATTAATGTGCATGTCTGAAAATATCCTGGATTGTTGGCGATGTTTCAATTTTGATTGGCATATATGTTTCGTAATATGTCCAGACAGTAAAACTGCTAGGATTTGCTGATGTGATAACTCAAAATTTGTATTTTAAAAGCATTCTGTTGTTGCTCAAAATTAATTTAGTGATGTGTTGCAGATTTTTCAAATGTGATTTGCAGTTTCTGGGGAGCGAACCAAGGGGTAAAATGAAGTAAGTTGAGTAAACTTAAGCTGAAACACTTGCCTGAAATAAAATGCGGGCCAAGATCCAGATGGAAATACTGATCAAAAGAAAAGGTTTTGAACTGACTAATTCCTTATAGAAACAACTGAGATTAGGACATTAAAGACCTAGCTCAGTCCAACATTAAAATGACCAATTCAAATCGGCAGTTTTCATAGCATGATTCAGAACCTGATGCAAGTGATTACTGATTGGTGGTACAGCCTGTAGAATTACATAATGTCAAGCAAAACATCACTGTACTCGCAGTACTCCTCACGCAGCCTGACTGTAATTAACATGTTGCACAAAAGCTGGTCATGTCTGAAATTTAAGTGCTGGAATCATTTGGGGCTGTTGCATGTCTGCTTGGCACACTGTAATTCAGCTGATACTCTGGCTCATCCTGCCACTTGAGCTTCGGTGTTAATTTTCCATTTCTAATTACAGTGTCTGCTGTAACATGCTAGATTCGTTAATCACTGCATTGTTACCATGTGGGATATAACTAACAGAATTCCATGTGTCTGTACCAAATAATTTATTGATCATGTCAAAACTGTTTTATATCTTTTAAAGTTGACGTTATCATGAAAACAGGAAGTTGCAGATGGCATTAGTTCTCCTGACTCGATTGCTCCTTGTTCTGTAGATGGTCAATGTTATGATTCAGTGTCACTGTACTCCAATGCTATTAATTATCAATGTGTTAGTGACAGTATCATTTCTCTGATGGTATTCCTTGCTTTCAAGTCAATAGACAATCGGTGCAGGAGTCGGCCATTTGGCCCTTCGAGCTAGCATCACCATTCATTATGATCATGGCTGATCATCCACAATCAGTATCCTGTTCCTGCCTTATCCCCATAACCCTTGATTCCACTATCGTTAAGAGATTTATTCATCTCTTTCTTGAAAGTGTCCAGAGTCTTGGCCTCCACTGCCTTGTGGGGCAGAGCATTCCATATATCCACCATTCTCTGGGTGAAGACATTTCTCCACAACTCTGTTCTAAATGGCCTACCGCTTATTTTTAAACTGTGTCCTCTGATTCTGGACTCACTCATCAGCGGAAACATGCTTCCTGCCTCCAGAGTGTCCAATCCTTTAATAATCTTTTACATCTCAATCAGATCCCCTCTCATCCTTCTAAACTCAAGTGTATACAAGCCCAGTCACTCCAATCTTTCAACATATGATAGTCCTGCCATTCTGGGAATTGACCTTGTGAACCTACGCTGCACTCCCTCAAAAGCCCTGCTGATGAACCTAGTTTTCCAACAATGTTTCAACTAACTCAGTTGTGGCTCATTTGTTTGTAAATTGTGATGTTAAAAACTTTCAGAAGTTAACCACAGAAGTTGTATAGTTTTTTTTAATATAAGAGACCTAGTTAGTTGATAGTTCTTTGCATAGTTTTGGTCACTGCATTATGGTAAAGGCAAAAACATTGATCAGATTTCAAAGAAAAAATGTGGAATCTCCCCAAATTTCACCCTCCTTGTAAATGCCCAACTCCTATTGCACCCTTTCATTATACCATGAATAGGCTAGGGCTGTTTTCCTTGGAGCGACGGAGGCTGAGGAGTGACCTTATAGAGACTTATAAAATCATGAGAGGCATGGATAGGGTAAATTGACAAAGTCTTTTCCCTGGGGTGGGGGGGTCCATAACTAGAGGGCATAGGTTTAGGGTGAGAGGGGGAAGGGACCTAAGGGGCAACATTTTCATGCAAAGGGTGGTGAATGTATGGAATGAGCTGCCAGATGAAGTGGTGGAGGCTTGTACAGTTACAACATTTAAAAGGCATCTGGATGGGTATATGAATAGGAAGGGTTTGGAGGGATTTGGGCCGGGTGCTGGCAGGTGGGACTAGTTTGGGTTGGGATATCTGGTCAGCATGGAGTGGTTGGACCGAAGGGTCTCTTTCCGTGCTGTACATCTCTATAACTTTATGTCACGTGATCTCCCTGCTGCTATTTAATCAATCATGGAAAGACCATTCATGGTGACCATTTGTGACACTGTTCACCCACGTCCCTTTCCATTCCGCAATTAAATTCTTCTGATCAGAAGTCAAGAACAAGGATATTGGGCAGGATATTTAGGAGAAAGATGAGAAATTTCTCCTCTTGGAGGGTGAGATCTGCCACCGAAGTGAAGTTTTGAATGATTTCATAGCATTTGGCAGCTGTAGTGTATGAAGATCATTGGAATCTGTCAGCATGCACTCTGTAGCCTACTGTGTTTGACTCACCATGAGGTTGGCCACTCTTTCACTCTTTCAAAGGAAGTACTCATGAGCACAATTGCTTGGAATATAACAACATTCATGCTGAAGATGGACTCGTCTATTTTCTGTACAAAGGTGGGGCGCTGTCTCTGGAAATTATGGGAGATGCTCATATATTTGCCATTGCTGCTACATTATAGTGCACTGTTGTATTCCCAGACCATAAGACCATAAGACATAGGAGCGGAAGTAAGGCCATTCGGCCCATCGAGTCCACTCCGCCATTCAATCATGGCTGATGGGCATTTCAACTCCACTTACCCGCATTCTCTCCGTAGCCCTTAATTCCTTGTGACATCAAGAATTTATCAATTTCTGCCTTGAAGACATTTAGCGTCCCAGCTTCCACTGCACTCTGCGGCAATGAATTCCACAGGCCCACTACTCTCTGGCTGAAGAAATGTCTCCGCATTTCTGTTCTGAATTTACCCCCTCTAATTCGAAGGCTGTGTCCACGGATCCTAGTCTCCTCGCCTAACGGAAACAATTTCCTAGCGTCCACCCTCTCCAAGCCATGTATTATTTTGTAAGTTTCTATTAGATCTCCCCTTAATCTTCTAAACTCCAAAGAATACAATCCCAGGTTCCTCATATGTTAGACCTACCATTCCAGGGATCATCCGTGTGAATCTCTGCTGGACACGCTCCAGTGCCAGTATGTCCTTCCTCCAAATGAGGCCTAACCAGAGCTTTATAAAGTCTCAGTTGCACAACAGTGCTTTTATATTCCAACCCTCTTGAGATAATTGACAACATTGCATTCGCTTTCTTAATCACAGACTCAACCTGCATGTTTACCTTTAGAGAATCCTCAACTAACATTCCCAGATCCTTCTGTACTTTGGCTTTACGAATTTTCTCACCATTTAGAAAGTAATCCATGCATCTATTCTTTTTTCCAAAGTGCAAGATCTCGCATTTGCTCACATTGAATTCCATCAGCCATTTCCTGGACCATTCCTCCAAACTGTCTAGATCCTTCTGCAGCCTCCCCACTTCCTCAGTACTACCTGCCTGTCCACCTAACTTTGTATCATCGGCAAACTTCGCTAGAAGCCCCCAGTCCCTTCATCCAGATCGTTAATATATAATGTGAACAGCTGCAGCCCCAACACTGAACCCTGCGGGACACCGCTTGTCACCGGCTGCCATTCCGAAAAAGAACCTTTTATCCCAACTCTCTGCCTTCTGTCAGACAGCCAATCCTCAATCCATACCAGTAGCTCACCTTGAACACCATGGGCCCTCACCTTGCTCAGCAGCCTCCCGTGTGGCAGCTTATCAAAGGCCTTTTGGAAGTCTAGGTAGACCACATCCACTGGGTTTCCCCGGTCTAACCTACTTGTCACCTCTTCAAAGAACTCCAACAGGTTTGTCAGGCACGACCTCCCCTGACTAAATCCATGTTGACTTGTTCTAATCCGACCCTGCTCTTCCAAGAATTTAGAAACCTCATCCTTAATGATGGATTCTAGAATTTTACCAACAACCGAGGTTAGGCTAATTGGCCTATAATTTTCCATCTTTTGCCTTGATCCTTTCTTGAACAAGGGGGTTACAACAGACCAGACCTCAAACTTTGTTACTACCTGAGAATGAACCATTGACCTTTGAAGTGAGCAACATGAGAAATCTTGGTTTCTTAGTAAGAATCAAGCAACATGATTCCATGGTTCGAATTAAGCAAAAGAAAGTTTACCATACATGAGCTAACAAAGCAAATGGTTGGTAATTTGGATTTTATGCTCTAAAATCAGGATAATCATGACATAAACATGAACTAACAGATGAACTGTGGTAAAATATCACCAAATGGCAGACACAACTCCAATAGATACCATGAATTTCACAATATACCAAGATGTCAGTGAGTCTCTTAGATTCTTCGAAGTCTTGTCTTCCTCAGGTCGTGGGGACCCCTTTCAAGGGTCTGGCTTCTGATGTCCTATTCAGACAGGAAGCTTTACTGCTTCTGGGATCTGTGCATAAGTGAAGCAACAGTACTTAAGCTTTGAATTCCCCAGTGACAGCTCATCACCTTGCTGCTCATTCCTTTGCCTGAGACTACATCACTCTGGATTTACTTCGCAGACTCCCAGCATCTAATTGTTATTATGATCTCAGTGATCTAGCTGCTCTGAGCAGGGCTGCTTCTATGCATCTGTGATTCCCACCTTTCAGCTGCACCAAGGAAATTTGCAGTTGTGCCGTGTTTGTTTTAAAGCAGCATAGATGTACCACCAGCATCCAGGATTTCTCTGAGCATCAATCACTCTCAAAAGCATGGAGGTATTGTTAACACTTCAGTTGCATGAAGTTGATTTCTCTCTGTCTACTCTGCATGGGCTGCTGTGTGATCTGTTGATATATTCAAATGAAGTAAACCCCTGTTCTTGTTCCCTACAGTGTGAAAGCAAGCCATTTGGCTCATCGAGTCCACACCAACCCTTTAAAGAGCACCCCACACCCCTATTCCTGTAACCCTGCATTTCCCATGGCTAGTCCACTTAGCCTGAACATTCCTGGACACTATGGGTAATTTAGTATGGCCAATCCACCTTAACGGCACATCTTTGGATTGTGTGAGGAAACCAGAGCACCGGGAGGAAACCCACGCAGACATGGGGTGAAAGTACAAAGTCCACACTGACAGTTGCCCGAGTTGAACTCAGGTCCCTGGTGCTGTGAGGCAGCAATGCTACCCACTGAGCCACCATGCTGCATATTCTCACTGGACAATGAATTGCCTTTTATGGGGGGATGGATGGGTAGGGGAAGGAGTTGGTGGGAGGAGGGTAATACTTTATTAATAACCTTATTAACTGTATATTTCACTATAACTGTAGTATATAACTTCCTATCTTACCAATCCCGCCAAGCAAACCAGATGCCATGAAATCTCAATTTAGCATTAGAGTGCATCACTAGTGACTTCACTTCATCACTGTGTTTAGCCCGGGATACTGGGCTCACAGTCTCCTTTTCTTCCTTGTCATTTAGTGCAAACACCAGGTCAGGAGGTTTGTCTTCGTTATCAGCTATCCTCAGTCAAGCGAACGGAGGCAGCCTTTGATCCGAGGGTCCTGGTGACGTATATCAGTGGGAATTTCTTTTGAAAACGGTGGGTGGTGGGAGAGGGACATGAGTCATGTGAAAGTGGCACCATAGGGGGCAGTGTCTTTCATTAATAAGGCAGATTTTTATTAAGACAGTTTACAGGGCGTCACAGAGGGTGTGAAACTTTGTGAAATTCGACAAAACTCATACTTAGGCTGAAAAACATAAGATTTAGCACTATGGTGCTCAGATCAGTAAATTCTTCATCTGAATAGAGCCCTGCTCTTCTGAACGGGACTACTGTGAGGAGACATCCCATCAGGTTTTGGTTTGACTAGACTTTGTGATGCCTTTCCCATTTAGGCACATGCCACTCTTGTCACCACTGGCATCTGTTGCCCTCCATGTGAGAGAAAATTTTTCAGTCTTGTCTGAATCATGATGTTCATTTTTCTCCAGTCTGAATCCAAATTTGTTGAGTTTTATTCTTACGAACCTTCTTAAGATTGAGCGATTAAGTGAGTAAGGCATTTCAGAAGAGTGTTGGAGTCACAGAGCCTTGACCTTAATTTTGTAATGGGGCAATGCATTATTTTCATGCTCACCATGAAGAAGTCTCGCTTTTTATTGCATCATTATCTCATCGACAGAATTTAAATTTCTGAACTTTTATAATGTGGAATTTGAACTCATTAATCCAGTTTCCAGTACACTATGTGATCACCATACTACTCTTTATGTACATACTCTGTATGTAATGGGTTTCCAAAAAAATACTTACAATTTATTGCACAGTAAACTCTCAACCAAATTCTAAACCTGGAGTCAGTGGATAAGTAGCAGAATGGATAGCAAGCCAGTTAAGAAATAAAGAGACCAAAGAATAGGGTTGGAGCAAGTTAATTGAATGTGTCTGTGGTTCAGATGTGTTCCACAATAGTTGCTGCTGGGACCATTGTTTGCAATTCAATTAAATAATATGAATTAGGAAGTGGAAGTAGGATACCTTTTTTTTTCAAATTGGAAGGCAAGATGGAGGAATAGAGGGATATGTCAGAATAGATACACAGATAGCGAGAAGATATTGTGTAGGTTAATGAGGCCACTTCAAAGCAAAGAAAATGTTGTCCTTCGTTTTGAGAAGGGTATTCTGATAATCAATAAATGACCTTGGAGAAAATACAAGATAAATTTACTGGAATGATATCAGACCTGAGGACTTGATAGGAAAGAGTGAACAGATTGGAATTGTTCTCAGAAAAAACAGGAATGATTGATTCAAGGATTTTATGATTTTTTTCAAATTGGAAGGCAAGATGGAGGAATAGAGGGATATGTCAGAATAGATACACAAATAGCAAGAAGATATTGTGTAGATTAATGCCTTTTTATCTATAGCTGTGCAATAAACTTGAATGAGGCACGAATCCTATGAGGAGGGCTAAATTCATATTCCTTTGACTTAAGAAGAATGAGAAGTGAAATTATTTTCTTGTTAAAGCACACAGTTTTTAGGAAATTTTATGGGGAAAATACTGTAAGGAACTAGAGCACTCAACCTCAGAATAACAGATTAGTCACTTAGGATGGAGGAAATTTGTTCAGTCAAAAGGCTAGGAATCTTTGGAATTTTCCATGCCAGAGAATGGTGGATGCTTAGTGGCATGACTGAGCGTGATATATTTGTGGTATTAAGGGATGTGGGGATAATGCAGGAAAGTGAAGTTCGAGGAGAAGTTTGACCTTGATTCTATTGGGTACCAGGGTAGGCTTGCACTGTCAAATAGCTTACTCCTCTTGCTCCTATTTCTTCATTTGTGTATTGAATTGCAAGCAAGACCAGAATTAGGGACCTAAGTATAACCTTTTCGCTAATAAATCTTATAGGAATTTTACTAGAGAAACTTTACTGCCAAGAAAATGGTTAGAATTTGGAACTTAATCCAAGGAGTAATCAACGTGAATTGCAGAGATGAATTTAAGGAGTGACTGAGTGTGCTCCTGAGGGACAAAAGGAGCATATGTTGCTAAGCTGTGTCCTCGTCTGTTTCTGTGTTGTGAACACTTTGTAAAGGGCATTCAATTTGTTTAGAGCCTTGATCAAATGGCAAAGCATACTCGTAACTGTGATGTGCACGTCTCATCTCCCGAAGTCAGCTGTTGGATTAATATTTTATCTAAATTATTTGTATTTTTCATTATTAGTAAGAATGGGATTGTATATGAACTTCTTCCAAATATCTGTGTGAATGGGGTTTTGGCTATTTAAGGAAAACACAACTGAGGGAAACTAAAAGGAAAACAAGGTGATATGAGATGACTTTGTGCTTATGCCACCCACTTAGATCACCCATCACCTCAGTTTATTTAAACCAGCTGCTGACCATAAATAATAATTTTCAGCAGAATGACTAGCCTGTGCCCTATGCAATGTTTTTGCTGTGGTTGAATTTGAATAGGGAGTCTTGAGTGAACAGTTGAACTCAGCATAGTGCCTATGATTTTTGGAATAGTGTAAGTTTGTTCTCTTAATTGATAGTAACCAATGTTTCCATTTAAAGCCATTGATTAATCTGGCATCAGCAATCTTTCTTCTCTTTTAGAAATGCATCTGCCTTATACTGCAATTTTCCTGATATCCTTCCTTTCTGTGTTCTTTCTAACTCCTCTCTGTCTCCTGTTTTGCAGCCTCACATGTTTTACTCTCAATGCCTTTAATTCAGCTACAATTGTATTATTATGCAATCTCTGACACCTTGTGCTGGATTTTTCTGATCTGCAGTAATGGGCTGGGAGGTTGGGCCTGGAAACGCAAGGGAAGCTGAGTTATTACCAGGGGGAACAGGGAGACAAATCAGCTGCCCTGAATGGAATTGAAAAGTCTACCGCAAATATTTATTTTTCAATGAAGGAGGTCCAGAGGGTGAACTGCTAGTCATAAACACCAGCACTGGCATCTCTTCTTTTAAGATATTTGAGATGCAATCTCTGGAAATCCTACAAGAAGAAACCTTCTCTCTTTGAACATCTCTTTGAATCTCTGTCATTTTAGGCCAAACTGTTAGTTAATGCCCCTAACAGCACACCAGCATTTTGTTTTATATAGGGCTGCATCTTTGTTGATGCACTTACAAACCAATTGATTGTGCAATCACAAATTCATATAAGACTTACTGGCCTGTGTACTTAAAAATTGAAGTGTTTAAATGGGTGATCATCTTTAAAATAGTCATTTTGTATGTTGCAGCTAGATGGCTGTTAAAACAATAGTTTGCATTGAAAATTAACTTCAGCAATTCATGGAAATGTGCTTTCAGTTTGAAACAAATGGGAGAAAGATCAAGAATGGAGAATGAATGGGTTGAGGAGTGGCTGGTGGAGTTTAATTGAGATAAATATGAGATGCTGCATTTTGGAAAAACAAATCAGAGCCAGACTTGTAAGCTTAATGTAAGGTCCGAAGGAGTGTTACTGAATAAAAAGACCATGGAGTGCAGGTTCATAGTTCCTTGAAAGTAAGTCACAGGTAGATAAGATAGTGAAGAAGACATTTGGTATGTTTTCCTTTAGTGGTCAGAGCATAGAGTATAGGAGTTGGGAGGTCACATTGTGGCTGTACAGAACATTGGTTCGGCCACTGTTGGAATATTGCATGTAGTTCTGGTTTCCTTCCTATCAGAAAGATATTGTGAAACTTGAAAGGATTCAGAAAAGACTTAGAAGGATGTTGCCAGGGTTGGAAGATTTGAGCTACAGGAAGAGGTTGAATAGCCTGGGGCTGTTTTCCCTCAAGTGTCAGAGGCTGAGCGGTGGTGTTTTACAGGTTTATGAGGGGCATAGATAGAATAAACAGACAAGGTCTTTTCCCTGGGTGGGGGAGTCCAGAACTAAAGGGCATAGGTTTAAGGTGAGAGGGGAAAGATATAAAAGAGCCAAAGGGCAACTTTCTCACACAGAGGGTGGTGCGTGTATGGAATGAGCTGCCAGAGGAAGTGGTAGAGGCTGGTATAATTACAACATTTAAAAGGTATCTGGATGGGTATATGAATAGGAAGGGTTTAGAGGGAGATGGGCCAAGTGTTGGCAAATGGGACAAGGTTAGGTTAGGATACCTGGTTGGCCTGACAAGTTGAACTGAAGGGTCTGTTTCTGTGCTGTACATCTCTATGACTCTTTTGTAGTCTCAAAAACCGACAGATAAATACAAATAATAGCTCGATCTAGTGTCTGCACAGGATTGTTCAGACCTTATATTAGTGAGCTAGCTGTTAATTGTAAGTTTTCTCAGTATATTTCCCTACTTGGAAACGTCTTGGAGAGGGGCAGAGAAGATTTCAGCGAATGGTACTGTTCTATGGTATCAGGGATGAAAGACTTCTTTTATGTGATAGATGAGAGAACCTGGGAGTGATCCCCTAAAAGGTAGGAAGGTTTAGAGGAAAGGTTTAGATGGAGCAAATAACAATTAATTGCTTATATCTGTAGAAAGACTAGTAACAAATGGGACAAAAATTTAAGATAACTATGTCGATTTTAAACTACACTTGCTGGCGTTTAATTGAATTCAGCGACATTGAGAAAATGTGTTTGGATGCCAGAAATAAATTCAAACTTTTTTTTTGTTTTTGAGTCTTGAGCATTATTGCATTTGTGTCCCCCTCTAGTCTTCAGTCCTATTGAAAGCTGACACTGTTTGTAACATGTTTTATTACTCCTACTATTTTGCTAGTGCAATCTCAACTTTCCATATGTTGCATTGGTTTTAAAAGTAATTTCCTGGGTCTCTTCCTCCAACATATGCCATTGAAATTAGCTACAGTGCTGGAACTGTCCTGAGGTTTATATTTTATGTGTAGAAAATGCAAATTTAAGAGCATAAAAGGAAGAGTATGTTCCACTTAGAGTGAGCATGTGAAATGTTTGGATTATAGTACTTTCTAATGATCTGAAAATTGTAACATGCAGTGAATCAGATAAACAAGTTGGAAGGGGAGCCCTTTAACTTGATATGGGCAAGGTATTATTTCAACTTGTTAGTTGAGAACAGATCATTAAATCTTTGAAAAATATTTTTGCAAGAGTTGTAAAGATGGATTTAGAAATAAGGCGACACACGGGCTTTGTTTATATAAATTTGTGTTTAACAGTCTTTCTGTTTTGCTTTCTTGTGCAGTGCTAAGCAGGAGGTTCGGCTGGTAAACTGCTAAATGGGCAGTACTAGTGTCATAGTTTAGTTGGGCAACTGGATAGCTTTATTTCCCATGCACCACCCCCACACCTTTTTCTGCTGTCTGGTCATACATCAATAAAGCTGATATAGGGAAAATGTGAAATAATTGCGTCTATGGCCAGAGACATTCTCAAGTTGTGTAATGGTGTGTATAAATTTGCTGTCTTCAAATCACTCTGATATGTATTGTACATAGAAATCAACCTGTTTGCCAGTACTCAAGGTGACACAGCAAAAGAAACTAAAAGAGGCTTCATGAAGACATAGACCGTGATTTTCAGACCTCCATCCATGTTGGAGTAACGACAGATAAGATTTAGAATGGGTAGTTGTGAGTCAATCCCAGAATTCTCTCCCTGCCATTCCTATTTGAAAGTTCACCCATGACAAGTTGTTGAATTTTAGAAGCTGTGAAACAAATGAGGATCTGTTCCACTAGTTTGAAGATTGGAGCTTTTGTTGACATGGATGTGCAATGGAATCACATTGCAAATGCTTGGATATGCTCGAAGTCAATCTGATAGATTGAACACAGAAGAGGTTGTTCATGCAGTTGGTCAGGAGATTCAGTTATGTTTTGAATAATCAAATCATACAGTAGAAAAGAGACCTTTCAGCCCATCATGTCTGTACCACCAAAGCTCCACTGAATCTGCACTCATTTCACCCTCCAGTACTAGGCCTTCAGCCTTGATTGTTAAGAAATTTCAAGAGTCCAGCCAAGTACTTTTTACTTTTTACCTTGCCAGGCAGTGCGTTCTGGATTCTCACGAGTCTCTGGTTGAATTTTCTTTTCCTCAAATCCCCCTCTAAACATCCTGCCTTTCAAGTTAGACTTATGCCCCCATGTTATTGACTGCTCAGCTCAGAGGAGCAGCTGCTTTCTATTCATCCTGTCCATGCCTCTCATAAATTTATACACCACCATCAGGTCCCCACCCCCAACAGCAATCAAGCAATAATTGCATATGCATTTTAATGTGTTGACATTTGAGGTATGTTTTGATCTGAATAAATCAGGGGTTCCAAATTGCAGAGGTTGCTGGATGATAGCTTGGGTCCACAAGATCCAGAATCCTAACAGTGGCAGTGGGTGGAGAGTTTAGCGTGGTATCGGCTGTGAGGTCTCATGATGCATGCACACGATTTATTTCTCTCTAGCTCTTGACTTAACATGCAATGTCCATGGAAACCTCGACTTAGAGCGATATATGTGTGAGGGGAAAGAAATGGTGCATTTGGTGGGCTGAAGCGCAAAGGTGGGATTAGGCAGCGTGAAATACCTGAAATCCTTTTCAGCATGGTGCTGCTTGCAGGTACACCATGAGCTTTATTTAGGACAGAGTTTTCACCTACAGCTCAGAGCATTCTGCCTCCTTTATAAATGAAAAGTTCATGATGGTAAGAAATGTGTTTGTAAATAGGGCGGCACAGTGGCTCAGTGGTTAGCACTGCTGCCTCACAGCACCAGGGTCCCATGTTTGATTTTGGATTAGTGGTGCTGGAAGAGCACAGCAGTTCAGGCAGCATCCGAGGAGCAGCAAAATCGACGTTTCGGGCAAAAGCCCTTGATTCACGCCTCAGGCGACTGTCTGTGTGGAATTTGCACACTCTCCCCATGTCTGTGTGGGTTTCCTCCGGGTGCTCTGGTTTACTCTCACAGTCCAAAGATGTGCAGGTCAGGTGAATTGGCCATACTAAATTGCACTATGGTGTTAGGTGAATTAGTCAGAGGGAAATGAGTCTGGGTGGGTCGGAGGGTCGGTGTGGACTGGTTGGGCTGAAGTGCTTGTTTCCACACTGTAGGGAATCTAATCTAAAAATACAACAGCATTTCCCTTCAGTGTGGATTCACGAGTGTCCCAGTCAAGAATGTCTGTCTAAGGGAAAAAGCAAAGTAAGGTCTGCGTTTGGGCTCGTAATAAAATAATAAAGGTTACTGTCCTGTTATTTTGTTGTGCCCCTGCTCAAAAATGGAATGCCTACCACCTTTTTTTAAAATTCATTTACGTGATGAGGGTGTTGCTGGTTACGTCAACATTTATTGCCCTGACCAGAGGGCAGTTAAGAGTCAACCACCTAGCTGTGGGTCTGGAGTCACAAACAGTCTAGACCAGGTGTGGATAGCAGTTTCCTTCCTTAAAGGACATTAGTGAACCAGATGTTTTTTTTTCAACAATCGACAATAGATTCATAGTCATCATTAGACTCTTAATCACCGGCTCCCCAGAACATTACCTGAGTCTCGTGATAATACCACTATGTCGCCGTCCCCCACTGAAGTGATATATTGAATAAACCTAGATTGCTGTCAAGTCTTTCATCTTTTAGAATGAATTGCAGGTTTCAGTTCATTAGTACGTAAATCCTAGAACTTCTTTTAAATTAATTTCAGTTGCATGACACTGTTATCCTTTGCTATAAATTCTGTGTCTTATGATCCCGTTCCACAGCTACCTGATGAAGAAGCAGCGCTCCAGAAGCTAGTATTTCCAAATACCTGTTGGACTATAATCTGGTGTTGTGTGATTTTTAATTTTGTCCATCCCAGTCCAGCACTGGCTCCTCCAAATCATGATTCTTCAGATAACACTTGTCTGGTACCAAACCTAGCTGAATCCACCAGGGTTATCATGTAGCCAATTTGTTCATGAGCCATTTTAAATATGGATTGGCTTCCTTTGCAAAATATAAAATGATGACATTTTAAGGCACATTGCTCAATGGGGAAGTGGGAAATACACAGTTCTGTAGATAGGTAAAGTGGTATTGAGTATTCCACACTGACATAAAGCTCGTAGAGAACACACATAACTGTTTCAATAAATGTGGAGCTGGAAAGGACTGCAGGCTGGACAGCATCGGAGGAGCAGGAAAGTCAACATTTCCATCAGACGAGAGAAATTGGCACTGAAGAGAGACTTGAGATGTGGGATTATTTGGCCTGTAGTATAAAGGCTATGTGAAAATTTTGTGGATGACTTAAAACAGTTCAGGAGTATGTGGGGAAAATTCTCTTTAGGGAACAGGTGCCAACATTTTGAAAAAAAAATCCCTTACTGTGATTCCCTACCCCTGAACTGAGGGGGCCTGGGTTCAAGTCCCACCTGCTCTTGAGGTGTGTATTGACATCTATGAATAGATTGATTGGAACAATAGTTTTTAGCATCAGTAGTTTTCAGAATTTATTTTGCATTTTGAATGTGCTTACGAAATGGAAAGTCTCATCATTGAATGTTTGAGTTGGACAATATTGTGTGTGTTAAGGAAAAATTAGATAAAGCATTAGAATCAGCAGAAGGTATAATTGTGCAGAGAAAGTGGGACAGTAGCATAATAATGGATTCCTCTTCACAGTACATTAAGACATGATGCTGAGTAGTCTCCTCTTTGCTGTAAAGCTCAGTGGTTCTATGAAATGAGCATACAAACAAAGTTAAAGCTAACGGACTGAATCATCGAAGGAGCAGTTATCACTGTCGGGTTTCTACTCTGCTCCTACTGTTTGCATTCAGAATGAGCTCACAGAGTCTTGCTGGGACTTAATGATACCAACTACTTCAGAAATATGGAGTGTAGTGAAATTCAACTATTCTTGGTGCAGCATTGCTGGGGAAATTCAGCCATGCCCTGTTTTTTAACACCTGTAATGAATATATTCTACGTAGAGTTTGAATGTTCCAAAGTTTGTGTGAATTGTTCTGTCTCCAGCTCTGTTTCCCAATCGTAAAAAATAATTTAAAGTGTGAATAACTGCTCATTATTCAATGGCCAATGCATTCTTTGTCAGTGTTAATGTTTCTCATTTCCTCAATGTTCAGCTCCCTCTTTCAACCACCCTTTCCAATACCTGACTAGTGTTCACCCCCTGCCTGTATTGTCTGATGGTACTCACACCTACCTTCATCCCCTGAGTGTTTACCCCCCTAAATTATTCAACATCTCTTTCACCTCTTTGCATTCTCACCCCAGTAAAAACCTCAAACCACCTGAAGAATGTGAAGTCTTCAGATGCCGATCAGGTAGGAGCCAGGGCTTTCAGAAAGTGAGGCAGGAGAGCAGTTGTGTGACAGGGTGAGAAGCAGCATAATGAAGGACAAGGGATGACAGTGCTATCTGCAGCCCCCAACGTGTGGTGGGTACTGTCCATGGTTTGGGAGCCGGTGAGTACTGACAGGAGTCTGGGTGTGATGTAAGAATGGTGAGGGTTGTCCATATTTTAGTGGGGGTGGGGAAGGGTGTTGACATTGTCATGTGGGGGCTGAACATTTCTACTGCTGCTGGGGAGCGCATTTATTCTTGAGCTTATTTACTTAGAGTTGCACTTCAGAGCAAGCTTTTGAACTGTGATGCAAAGCTCGAAGTAAGTCTGTGTCAAACCAGGATAAGTGTAGAACCAGCAGCCCATGTCTGCTTGATTCTGGTCAATCATGGAGCAATCTGAGCAGGATAAAACTTCACAGAATCGCAGCATTATTACGGTGTAGAAGGAGGCCATCATGCCTGCACCGGTTGTGTTTTTATGACCATCTCCTGCCTTTTTGTTGCCATCTCCCTGCACACCATTTCTATCTGAATAATCAGAATATTTGATTAACCAAATAAACTTCCTGCTTGCGTACTGTGGATGTACTTAAGTGTGCCCTTCTTCAGGGTCCAAAAGTGCATCAGCCAATACTTTAAGTCAAAGGCCTCTTATCATGTTGGAAGACTTTGGCCATTTTGTACATGCATCTTTAAACAATGCACTCCACCATTATTGTGATGAAGACAGTCCCTGATGAATTCATTGATGATCTCGGACCATGATTACTGGTTTCCAACAACTGTGACTGTCTCCCTTTGTACTGGTTATCACTCCAGATACTTTTCTGTTTTACTCAGACCGGTTCAGTGTCATTCTCGGGTGAATGCTGTCTCAATAGGAAGGGAAACTATTTTCACCTCTCTCTGGCATTTAGTTTTTGCATTCATGTCAAGATTATAATCAGGTCTGGAACTAATTTATTACAACAGAACACAAATTAATGAACAGACTCTTGGTGTACAGGTGTTGCTTGTTCATACTATTCATAATCATCTCCATTACCACTGATGTTTGGGGTTAGGTTGATAAGACAGTAAATGGTGGGTTAGCTTCTTGTGAGATCTGTGTAATGAAGCAGTCTTGCACATTGATACCAGTGTTTAAGCTGTACTGAAATGGTTCCGATAAGTTTGTAATTATCTTTGAAGTACAGGTCTTCAACCCTACTATGAGGCTTGTGATTTTGATGAGAAGCTAACCTCGTAAAGATACATATGTTGAACATTTACAAATTAAACTGGGGGAACTTTAAACACCATCTTTTTTCCCTCTCCTTGGCTGGAGGTTGAGATAAACATTATGTTCAGGCTGTGCCTGGCTAAAGTAACTGTATGACAAGGTATCACAGACTAACCAGAGCAAGGCAACCTAACTCTTGCCCTTTATATCACTGTGTCTGGCTGTTGCAGTTTTCAGTTGAACTAATTAATAGGCAGTCTAGTGGATTGAAATTTGGATTTAAAATTAATTTTGTGGAAAGCTATAGACTTGGATCAAGCTCTTCTGTTGACTTTTTTTAATGAAGATACTGTTTGTCATATATAACTATGTTGTACAGTAGCTATAGGAGGCCAGACTTTAGTCTCCAATCTGTAAACACTGTCATCTGAAAAAATGATCTTACGACTTCCAGACTCCTCACTCTGCAATTAAGTTACTGTTACTGGGAGCCACCCATTCTCCAACTCGCTTATCAAACTTTGCTGAAAACTTCATTCAGTGAAATCATGTGCATGCCTGTGATTCTTGTGTGAATAAATTATGCCGACTCAACCCATTAATAATTGGAGATGTCATTTTCCAGGGTCAAACTAATATTACTTCTCTTCAAAATAGGTTTTCTCATGTTTGAGCACACTTTTCTCTCAAGGCAGAATTGAACAATACCTTTCTAAACATCTAAGAATCTCGGAATTATATAAAGCATATTGTCTAAAGTACATTTAACATGTTAAAACCTTCCAAGTTACTTCACAAGGGTATTAAACAGTGATTATGGCACCAAGCCTCACAAGGCAATATAATGACAGAGACTGAAAGTTTGATTATAGAGAGAGAGAGAGAGAGAGAGAGATCAGGTCTTTTTTCAGCTGCAAATAGCTAATGGACATTTTACACAAGTTTACACAACTTTACACGGGTGCTTAATGAGATGGCACAGATTTTCTGGTTGGAGAATTATCTTGAAGTAAAATATGACACTGATTTTGTCAACACTGATTCAATTATCTACCTTTGTCAGGGAGAGGGCTGGATTTGGTGGCTTGGGAGCAGAGTTTGTGATGGATCAGAAGACAATGATTTCGAGATTCCCAATATCTATTTGAAGAAAATTTCTGCTCAAAGTATGAATGCTGGACAACTCAGTCAATGGAATTGTTGAGATAGAAGCAAGTGATGTTTGTTTGTTTGTGTTAATTGACATTTCACACCTATGTCCATTGTCTTTTTGTACAGTAATATATTCAGTTTAATGTTGAGATAGAGTTCTGTTGTCTTGTAACATCTGGCTTTTAAGCCATGGGGCTTGATGGGGGATGGTATTGTCGTGAAGGTCAAGCTGTTAACTCCTTCTGAAGCTTTAAGTGCCTAATCTGTTAAACAATTTAATCATTAAATCTTATTTTTTAATTTGTACTATAATTTGTTAACTTTATGGGTCATCACAGTGCCAGGCAATTCTAACAAGGCAGTATGACTGTCTTATTGACACAGACTTTGTGCACTTTGCTGACTAAGCGTCAGTGAAAACAGCTATGTCTCGGAATGACCTTTGCTTTATTGTGTAGAATTGGCTGAGAAACAAATTTAGAGTCATGTTATATAAGCAGTGTTGTATTCATCGACTTTGCAACTTAAGTTAACAGAACAGGAAGGTATTTTCAGCGAAGAATGCATCCGAATGTTTGGTTTATTGTTTTGGTTATATTCTTGCACATAATTAAGATTGTAAAATACAAATATGCAATCGTCTTATTAGCATCAGTGTTTTGAAACTGGGCCAGTTTCTTTGAGGGCTTTAGTTAGGAATGTAAGAACTGTAATTAGTCCCTGATGTTAGTTTCAGCTTACTGAGTAGACTGGTGTGAATGTCTGTTGAAAGCATATGTAAAAGGTTACCGGTTGTGTGTTGCTTTTTGTATTGACTAAAAGGAGAGTTGTGAGATTGGCAAAGTGCAATAACTCATGTCAAACCAATGAACAGGAGGTTAATATACAAAAGCTGGTGTTTTGTTGTATATAGAGTTATAATATAATTTGCATTACTTAAAATGATTGTCTTGAAAAGAGCCTACACTTCAAATCGTTGAAATGGGATTTTTGGGATATATTTTCCAGATTCTGGACAGAAAATACATGCTCTGTTAACACTATGAAATAGTGCCATGGCTTAAGAATAAATAGGCTTTCAATAATTCCTTTTTCAACAAACTTTTGCTCGTTGACATTTTTATTTTCAATTAAATTAGATTTAAATGTTTGACATGTACCTGTTTGTGATGACAAAATGTTATTACATAAGTTGAAATAACCTGAAAGTCAATTTTCAAGACCAAAACGATGGTAAGAACAGCATTATATCTAAACCGGAGGTTTAGTATATTTGCACAATGTGACTCATGGTAAAAAAAGCAGTGTTAATCCTTTACTACCTTATTGTTGTTTTGTTTGGAGGCAGCTCTTCATTTTTTGTCATACCATCTCAAAAAGAGCAGTCTCTAGATGAGGATTTCTTTTTCCCTTGTACAGTCACAAATTGTTTAAATAATCCTGCATTACTCAGTGTATGACTAAATCTCAGCACTACTTATGACATTGAAGACCTTCGTTCTGTCAGTTTTAAACAGGTGCTACCAACTGTGGGTCTCTGAGAATTATAAAAGTTTGCTTTGTGATGGAAGTACCTTTAATCTGAGGAGTTACATTTGTGAGATGATACGAATTTGAAACTTCGAAACTCAATAATGTTTACTCTGTCAGATATGGCGTTATTATTATGGGGCTTGGTGAAACATGATTTTTAAGATCTGCAGTTTCTCTCAGAAGGTCAGAAGTCACTCGACACCAGGTTATAGTCCAACAGGTTTATTTGAAATCACAAGCTTTCAGAGCACTGCCCCTTCGTCAGGTGAAAACTTGATGTCATGTGACTTCTAACCTCATCTACCCCACTCCAACACCGACACCTCCACCTCATGGTTACCATCTCTCAGGATAAGTTTGCACCTTATACCACCTGTTCTGAGCTGGTTCTCTTTTTGACTGATATTTCTGTAATGCTGGGGGCAAGATTAGAGTGGTGCTGGAAAGGCACAACAGGTCAGGCAGCATCCGAGGAGCAGGAAAATCGATGTTTTGGACAAAAGCCCTTCGTGAGGAATGAGGCTGGGAGCCTCGGTGGTGGAGAGTTAATGGGGGGGAGGGGGGAATGCGCTGGGGAGAATGTAGCTGGGAGTGTAATAGGTGGATGAGGGTGGGGATGAAGGTGATAGGTCAGAGAGAAGGGTGAAGCAGATAGGTGAGAAGGAAGATTGACAGGTGGGACTAGTCATGAGGACGGTGCTGTGCTGGAAGGTTGGAACTGACAAAGGGTCAGTTAGACTCGAAACGTCAGCGCTTTTCTATCCTTACAGATGCTGCCAGACCTGCTGAGATTTTTCAGCATTTTCTCTTTTGGTTTCAGATCCCAGCATCTGCAGTAATTTGCTTTTATGGAACTGGGGTAAGGTGGGGGGAGGGGAAATGAGGAAACTGGTGAAGTCCACATTTATGCCATGGGGTTGAATGGTCCCGAGGTGGAAGATGAGGCATTGTTTCTCCAGGCATCGGGTTGAGAGGGAGTGATGACGGAGGAGGCCCAGGACCTGCGTGTCCTTGGCAGAGTGGGAGGGGGAGTTGAAATGTTTGGCCACGGGGCGGTGGGGTTGATTGGTGCGGGTGTCCCAGAGATGTTGTCTGAAGCATTTGCGAGAAGGCGTCCAGTGTCCCCAATGTAGAGAAGACCACATTGGGAGCAATGGATATAATAAATGATATCTGGAAGTGCAGGTAAAACTTTGATGGATGTGGAAGGCTGCTTTGGGGCATTGGATTGAGGTGAGGGGGGAGGTGTGGGCACAGGTTTTGAAATTCCTGCAGTGGCAGGGGAAGGTGCCAAGAGAGGAGAGTGGGTTGTTTAGGAGCATGGACATGACCAGGTAGTCATGGAAGGAACGGTCTTTATGGAAAGCAGGTAGGGGTGGGGAGGGGAGGGTAATATATCCCTGGTGGTGAGGCCCGTTTATAGGTGGCAGAGATGTCAGTGGATGATGCAATTTATGTGGAGGTTGGTGGAGTGGAAGGTGAGGACCGGGGGTGGGGGTTCTGTCCTTGTTGCTTTTGAAGGGGTAGGGTTTCAGGGCAGTGGTGCATTGGAGGGCATCTTCAACCATTGGGAGTTCCGATCTTTAAAGAAGGAGGCTACCTAGTGTGTTCTGTGGTGGAATTGGTCCTCCTGCGGTGGAGGCGGAGGAATTGGGAATAGGGGGTAGCATTTTTAAAGGAGGCAGGGTGGGAGGAGATGTAATCCAGGTAGCTGTGGGTGTCGGTACTTCTGTAATGCTGCCTGGGGAATGTCCATGCAGTCTAAAATAAGGCAACATACCATTCTTCTGTTATTTACTCTGCTTTCCCTTGGTAGGTCTTTGTTGTCCAGTCAATGGTTCTCCTCAGGAATGATTAAGATTAATGTTGGCCTTGGGAACTACAAAATGTCTGTGGACAGAGACTGTCAAAGTGAATTTATTCATAGTATCAATCCCTTTTTATCCAGTTTTGAAGATAGTTATTGAAATATTCATTAATTCCTGTCCATTTGGTATCTGCCAGCAGTTTGATGCTATACTGTCAACTTGTTTGGAAGACTGCAGCTCCAATAATACTGAAGTTTGACAGTATTTAGGACTAAGTTGCTTCCTTAAGACCCACCTTAAACTACATCTTCTAAACCTATTTTCTACTTCTTGGAAGGGTATGGCATTAAACTCATGGGAACACCATCAGTGAAGTATAAAATCATTTTTTCACTTGGTACAAAATCTTGAAATTCCCTTGCTAATAGCACTGTGGTGGTGACTGGTGTGGTTTATGAAGAAAGTTCTATACCACTTTGTTGAGCTAAATTGCCTTGCCAACAACACCCACGTCCCTTTTTAAAAAAAAACAGAAAAAACAACTCAGTGGCTCAGCTTACATAGTTACATTGAAATTTGACATTTTAATAAGATAGAATCTGTAAAAGCCTGGCGCAAAATTAGTTGTTGGGGGTTTGATTACCCCAATCTCATCTCATGTAAAATAGTTCATGTGCTGGAGAGGATGTTGCTCACCGCCATCTTGTCTGAGTTAACTAAGCATAGGCAACAAATGCCAACAATGCTCACATTGTATGTAGGAATACAAGAAGAGTCTTTTGTCTTGGTTGTTTATCTGTTAGAAAAGTTAACTATTTGATCGCTTCCACTTTATTTAAGTACGAGGGTCTTGGCTTTTTCGCCATATTTTAAGCATTGGGAATAATAAGCCATTCAGTTTTCTGAACAACATGAAGTGTGTTACCCAATAGTGTATCTTTTAAGAAAGCTGGAAATCCACAGCTTTTTTCCTTCAAATTTCTCATTGACATGAATTCCCTGTTATATGGCTGAGTTCTTGAAAGCCAACACATTGCAGTGAGGAAACATTATGCAGATTCCCCAAGAGAACAGGAGCAAATCACAGCTATTAATTTGTCTTAGAGTGATGAATTGAAAGTCCACGGAGTGAGTCACTTTCCTCCTCATCTACAGTTGCATCTCTGGAAGAAAATGAATTGATTTTGTGGTTAATAACTTTTATCTCCCCCATCTTCTCCAGTAAAGGTTGCCAAATCTATCCACAAATAAGGACAGAAAAGCAAGTTAGTGTTCACTCATTTAGTTAAAGCAGATGTTCCCTCTTGTCTCTCTGTGACTTCATAATTTCCAGTTTTATGAAAACGTCAGTTTGAAACAACTGAACAGGCGAGTAGATAGTAACTCATTAACATGTTTAACCAGCATTGGTAGGTTCATCATTTCCACAGCAAAACAAAACCTTGCAGATTTGCAAAATATGCCGTTGCTAATTTTGACGTGAACTATTTTTTTCCCAAGAGTACAGCTTATGTCAATTTCTATGCAATGTACTAAATCCATTGGAAACAACAATTTGTGGGAAGGCACGAGGATTGTTATCATTTTTTGTCTGGTGATAGACTAGAGAATGTATGAGTGATAACTGTGCCTTCTCGTGCATGGTAATTAAAGCACTTAAACAGGGATAGTTTTGAAATGCCTTTTTAAATGTTGTATCTGGTCATTAATTATGACTTTGTTTAGCAATTTACATTTGCCCCAGACTAAGTGTCAGAAATACTAATATATATAAAAAATGTTTGCAGAGCAGACAGCTGGTTTGCTAAGACTGGTAAACCTCTGTTGGTTTCTCAAACTTGTTGACACATGACACAAAACAAGCAGTAAGACTGTTGATTTGTGGAATACTCTGAATTGTTGATGAAGCTGCTCCAAAGTGATTTGTTGGCGAAAAGTTCTTTTCAATACAGACTGACATTTTGCAGTTGGGAAAGCACGTGTGTCAACCTCTGTGTGAGGAAACAAAGAATCAAGTTGACAAAAGAATGATTGTAATTGAGAACCAAAGCTCTTGCTAAACTTTAATTGAAATGCTGTTAAATGTCAATTGGGATGCAAGTAGTGACTTAGAGAATTCCTAAGTCATATTCAGGAGGATACATAACTTGCAGTCTCTGTTAAATCTAGAGTCAGCACAGTTGGTTGGATCTTTCTTGTTCCATAATGTTCAATCCCAAAAATATTGGATCTCGAGATCCTATGACATTTCCTTTTGTGCATTGGGTGCACTTCCTTACATGTTATACCCAGGAATTTCCCCACAAAAAATTGCTTTAAACAGTTGGCTGAATTCCAGTTTCCAGCACAATAGTTTGAGGAAATTAGAGTGCAATTGACTTGCATCTATTTTTTACACCACTCCTGAATTTCATTACTCTTGTATGTTAGTTCTGCCGAACCTGCATTGACAGCCTGTATCTCATATTACCATAGTTTAGTGACCACCAAACTCCAGGTCAACTGAAGTGCATTTATTTAATTTGCAACAGTTCTGAATGTGTCATAACTAGTTTGTCCTTTTAAAAACCAGCCTACTCCCATACTCACTGACCCCACTGATGGCACTTGTCTTTGGCCACTATTGAATGACTTTGCTTTCCTGCCCTGGCTAAAATGCTTTTAGTGGTTTTCCCCTGTCTCCTCTCTTGTGGTTTATAGTTTGAGTCTAATTTAGTGATGTCTGGTGTGGCAGGCCCCTGTGCTGATAGGACTTACTCTTTTTCTGTTATGCATACCAAGTGCCATCATTAACTGAGTGGTAGCATTCTAGTCTGACTCACAAGGCTGTTTGTTCAAGCACCACTTATCTATGTGTCTGTTTGTGTGTGTGTGTGGGTGGGGGGGGGGGGGGGAGGGTGCAGGAGTGGAGAGGAGGGCCGCAGAACTAGTGTTCTGCTTGAGGTGACATCTTGCAGAAGAGATTTTAAAGATGGGCCTCAGTTGAAGGCAGATGTAAAAGATCCATTGGCATCGGCAGAGAACATCATCCTGGTATCTTGTTCAATGATCATTGCTCACTCAATACCAAAGAACAGCTGATTCAGTCAGTTATTGAAATACTGTTTATGGAAGCAAAGTGGTTGCCATGTTCCTTATATTACTGTTTACACTTCAAAGTACTTCATTTGTTGCAAAACACTTTGGTATCTCAAGGTATTTAAGCCATTGGACATGTTTCTTTTTTGCTGCTCTAAATCCACACAATTTTTAACCTTCCTTCTGTTGACAAAGCTTGTAGGAGATACAGTTAGAGCTGAAATACATGGACACCTGCAGCAAATGGGCAATTATTAACAGGCCTAACTAACCATTATTGTAATAGATACAAACTGAACCTAGAAACTATGAATACGTACAAACTGCAAATAATGGATAACCTTCAGTTACCAAGTCTGTTTCTAACATAAATCACTTGGTACCGTAGGTGAAAGTGAGGCAGCAGTGAATGGAACAAAATGGCTTGTGGGGATTAAGGAACTCTTCAGTAAGAGGTGAGGAAATGGCTCCACTTTGGAGATTGAACATTTCCAAAGTTCATCCTCTCTTATTGTGTCACGGATGTTGGAGAAATTATTTCCCATCCCCCCAAAAAGCTGGGAACTCCATCCAAACCAAAGTATTCTCATGAAATGGATTTGGGTCTCTGGGGTGCTGCCTCAAGTAGCTCAGGAAATCATTGAATTTTGTTTTTGTTCAGATAATATTTATGAAGCAATTATTGCAATCAATTTCTCCCCGCTGCGTTTCCTCTAACCACACCCCACTCCATGATGTCTCCCCAACATGACATCATGCTGCAGCCTGGAGAGGGCTACAGTCAAAACATTAGAACTTGGACAGCACACAAGGTGGTTGTTCAGCCAGTTATTTCTGTGCTGGCCTCTGAAGGAACAATTCACTTGTGCCACTTTCTTGCCTTTCCCTGGTAGCCCTGCATTTGTTTCCTTCACTGATCATGATCCAATTCGCTTTTGAAAACTTGGGTTGACTGTGCTTTCACCACACTCTCAGGCAGTGCATTCTTGCTGCTTAAAAGGTTTTCTATGTGATACCATTGTTTCTTTCACCTCAAATCTGTATCCTCTGGTCGTCAATTCTTCGACTAACATCAAACTCTTTCTTCCAATCTACATTGCCCAGACTACTCAGTTTCTGATCACATCACAGCCTTGTCCATACATGGACAAAAGAACTGAACTCGAGAGAAAGTAAGGGAGACTGCATTGGCATCAAAACAGCATTCAATCAAGTCTGGCATCATGGAGCCAGAGTAAAGTCACGATGCAATGTAACTGTCTCAATGGATAAAGTGTGGGGCAAATGAACTTTGAAGAAAGACAATAGTTGGACTCCTCCCAACTCCAAATGGTATGGGTATTGGCTTGTTAGAAGGGAAATAGGACAGGATCAGCAGAAATTAGATCTTTGACATCATAACTGGTGAAGGGCAACTCCTACTGGCAGCACTTGAACAGGGTCACAGTTTGACTTTTAAAATGGCACTGATGCCCAGAATCCTACAAGATCCCAGTGATATTTACTTCCTTCCACCAGACAAGCCATAGAAAAGTGATACTTGGGTAACAAGGCGAACTT
Source organism: Chiloscyllium plagiosum (assembly GCF_037043375.1). Taxonomy (NCBI): domain Eukaryota; kingdom Metazoa; phylum Chordata; class Chondrichthyes; order Orectolobiformes; family Hemiscylliidae; genus Chiloscyllium; species Chiloscyllium plagiosum. The sequence goes on along the minus strand of NW_028270152.1, from coordinate 55,834,564 downwards.
CAGAGAATGGAGTGAGAAATCTCACTCAGATGCACAGAGATGAAACATCAAAATTGGCACTTGGCTGATTTCTGGTAAAAGTCAGCTCATTCATCCTTCAGTGTTATGCTTCACTTGTTTGCAGTGTTCCTCTGTGGGATGCTAAGAGGTCTTATATTCCATTGTCATTTGCTGGGCAGTAAGTTTTGATTGCATCTGGGCCTTTTTTGGAAGTTTGCAAGAGTTTCTTGTCAAGAGAAGGAAAGCAAATGAACTCAAGCAGTCAGTCTTTATTCCTGCCTGTGTCTTTGGAACAGCTTGGAATGTGGCTTTTTGTGAAGCTGAATCATTTGTCTTTTTTTCTCCTGCCTGAGCGCTCTTACTAAATTAGGGCTAAATTACTGTCCTACGGGCCCCTGCATGGAATCCCTTTCCGTCAAGTGCTGCAGCAGCTACTTATGGTAAGAGTTGTAGGTTTCTGGGATGGGTGAATGGTGCTAGGATGGAGTGTAATAGTTCATCATGATCAAACGTACTGGGCTGACAGTTGATCCTGCAATTACAACGGTACTTCTTTCCAGCTTCTCTCGCTAGTCATGGATTTTGTGTGAGCATGAGAGTAGAATGCCCACACAAGTCCAAAACAAAGGAAGATAATTTAAATAAAGCCTCCTGGCCCAGTCTGCACTTTGCTACTGTAGCAGATGTGTCTTCCTGTCTTTACACCAGTGGACATTTTCTTTCCAGTGAAATTGTATTGAGTCAAATCTTTTAAATTGAAAAGAAGACAACCTTTTTGAAATTCATTTATTGGATGTGGCCGTCACTGGCTGGGCCACCATTTATTGCCCGCCTGCAGTCACCCTTGAAGTTGATGTGCCACCTTCAAAAACCACTGCAGTCCATGTGCTGTAAGTAGACCCACACGGCAGTTCGGGAAAGAGTTCCAGAATTTTAACCCAGTGACAGTAAAGGCACAGCAAAATATTTCCAATTTAAGATGGTCTATGGCTTAGTGGGGAACTTGTGAGTGGTGGTATACCTATGCATCAGATGCCTTTTGTCCTAGATGCCAGTGGTTGTGAAACACCCAACCTTTTATCCTGCAAGATCCTCCAGGCCAAGCCCTGAACTCACGAATTTCCCTTGTGGCTGTATTATCATTAAGAGCCTGTTGTGCACCTTGACAAGCACAGTCAATCCACAGCTCTCTTGCATTGTTGCTGACTTTTACCCTGGACTCAGCAAAGAAGGAGAAATCAGTGCAACCAGTTCCTGCCACCTGGAGTTAAAGCACACACAGCCATCCAAAGTAGTGGCCAGAACTGTTGGCAGGAGGTCAACATCCTTCTCTATTGCACTGAGTAGGTTCACAATTTTCTCTCCGATACCTCACACTCATTCTGTCTTTCCTATTGTACACTATTTGCGCTAGGGTTCATGATCTACCACTCTTTATTGCCTGCAAAATATTCCCTCACTCGTCTCTGCATCTGCACCAACATTAGTAGCTGCGCTACCCACTTCCATTCCATGAGGAAAATAGCCAACAACAGAGCAGGAAGAGTCAAGAAAGGTGGTGTCCTGCTATCGTTGAGCTTCTCACCTCTTAGAAGGAGAAGACCCTGACTCTGACCACCCTGGTCAGGGTCTGAACTAGCCTCAGAGACTGCCCTTGCCTTACTGTGCCAGGATCTCCTGAGCGAAGTTTACCACTCCTTGACTTTACTGAGAACTGTTGATAATGATGGAAATCTTCCTAATTTTGCCTGTCAGCAAGGCAAGACCGCTTGGTTTCTCCAGCTGAGGACCAAAGTACAAATAGACGAGAGCTCTACTATATTTTATGTGTTACATAAATATAGAATAAACTTATTTCCAGGCTTTGAGAAATTCATTGCAATCCCTGGCTGAGCTTTACCTGGATTTGTATCTGTAGCAGCATCACACACAAAATGATGGGACAAAACAGAAGTTAAAAAGAAAGGTGGGCATTGACATGGTATCTTTTATGAGCCAGGATATTGCTCAGCTACTGAAGTGGACTTATTGTTGTGATGTAGGAAACAGAGCAAGTTTTGCTCTTTGTGATTTTTATAGACGACTTGCATGAGGAAATGGAAGAGTGGGTTAGTAAGTTTGCTGATAACACAAAGGTTGGTGGAGTGGTGGATAGTGTGGAGGGCTGTTGTAGGTTACTGTGGGACATTGACAGGATGCAGAGCTGGGCTGAGAAGTGGCAGTTAAAGTTCAACCTGGAAAAGTGTGAAGTGATTCATTTTAGAAGGTCGAATATAAGTGCAGAATACAGGATTAAAGGCAGGATTCTTGGCAGTGTGGAGGAACAGAAGGATCCTGGGGTCCACAACCATAGATCCCTCAAAGTTGCCCTCCAAGTTGAAAGGGTTATTAGAAAGGCATATGCTGTGTTGGCTTTCATTAGCAGGAAGACTGATTTCAAGAGCTGCAAAGTTATGCTGTATCTCTAGAGAGCCCTGGTTAGACCACACTTGGAATATTGTATTCAGTTTTGGTTGCCTCAATATAAGAAGGATGTGGAAGCTTTAGAGAGAGAGTGCAGAGAAGATTTACCAGGATGCTACCTGGACTGGAGAGCATGTCTTATGAAGAAAAGTTGAAGGAGCTAGGGCTTTTCTCATTGGAGCGAAGAAGGATGAGGGGTGACTTGATAAAGGCGTACAAGATGATGAGAAGCACAGGTAGAGTAGATAGCCAGAGACTTTTTCCCATGGTGGAAATGTCTATCACCAGGGGATATAATTATAAGGTGATTGGAGGAAAGTTTTGGGGAGATGTCAGAGGTCGATTCTTTACAGAGTGATGGTTGCGCTACCAGCAGTAGCAGAGTCAGCTAAATTAGGAATATGGATGACAGTAAAATGTAAGGTATGTAGGTTAGTTTGATCTTAGAGTGGAATAAAAGTTTGGCACAACATCGAGGGCTGAAGGGCCTGTACTGTGCTGTGTTGTTCTGTGTTCTATGTTCCCACAAACTAAACCAAGATAAGGACCAGATAATCTGTTTTTTGAGTAGGCAGCAAGGTGGCACAGTGGAACACATTGCTGCCTCACAGCACCGGAGACCAGAGGTTCAATTCCAACTTTGGTTCACTGTCTGTGTGGAATTTGCACATTCTTCCCATGTCTTTGTGGTGTTCCTCCGGGTTCATTGGTCCTCCCACAGTCCAAAGACGTGCAGATTAGATGGGTTGACCATGCTAAATTGCCTCATAATGTCCAGGTTAGGTGGGTCAGCCATGGTTAAAAACCATATGTGGGGTTCTCTGGATGGGATAGGTCTGGATTGGTTGCTCTTCAGATGGATGATAGAGACTCAATGGGCTGAATGTACTTTATTTGTGTACCTAGGGATTAAGCAATTCTATGTTTCTTGTGCTGTTGGTTGAGTGAGAAATAATTGACACTAGAAATAACTTCTTCTATTGTCTTTTGAGCAGGTTCTTTAACAGCACTTTAGCATTCACATGTGGTCTTGGTTAACTTGTAAAACTGGCATTGCCTGTAGTGCCACTTTCTTTTAGTACTGCACTCATCGTCAATAACATATTGGAGTGCCTGCCTTGATTGTCGTGCACAAGCCTTGATGTGGGACTTGAATCTAGAATCTTCTTCGTCAAAGAGGAGAGTGGTGCCCTGTGTGCCATCTGTTTGCAAGAATAAAAGTCAATAATTTTATGGGCATAGGTAATCACTGAAGAAATCCATACCCTAGCCTCTTGTCACGAAGGAGTAAAACCTGACCTACTTTTAAAAAGTAACTGTACTTCACTTATACTGATTTCATTCCCCTGGTTTTTTCCCCCACACCCACATTGTTGTAGATGTCTTTTATGGGTAAAGTGTTTCTTGGCATACCGATGCAGTGACACAAGACTCCAGGACTGTTCCAGCATTTGTTTATCTTGGCCATGAGATCATTCAGATCTCAAAAAAAAGTGCAACTCCATCGCCCTATATTTTAAAGTATTCTGAGAGCTTTCCAGTATTACTTTTTGAGTAATCAACAAATCAAAGCTTTGACTCTGGTTTAGAAAGGATTTATAGATTTTAATTTTACTTTGCGCAATGTATGGTTGTTCCTTAGCATGTAATAATATCGTTAAAATAAAAACTCTTTGCCAGTGCTATAGATCTAGTGTAATGACTGTTTTTGGCACAAACATGAGACCTAGCAGATAATAAAACATATTTTAATAACATTTAAACATTTCCAGATGTAATTGAATCTAACAGTATGCTGTTAAAGCCTGAGGTGTATTTCAAAATTTGATAAATTAAGTGCAATTGTAAATATTGTTTGTGGATAATAGGAATCCAGAGTATTGGTTGCTCGTGTCTTTCTCTCTTGCACACTTGAACAATGAAATGTGGCTTTTTAAAAACTGATCTTTCTGCTTTTTTAAAAAAAGATGCTTTTGAAAACAAGCTAATGATTTAAACCATATCAAATTATTTCCTATTTTCAGTCCCTCTTCTCAAAAAATTAGAAAAATTGCTGCTGTGCTAGCTTATTTTTATCAAGTTGCAAGAATAAGAATTCCTTACCATTTCCATTCCTTTGCTGCCTCGTCTCCCTTGGTTGTTGGATATTATTCTACATCAGACCATATTCCACAACTTGCAGAATTATCCTCCCTGGGCGAGCCTGGCTAATGATTATCAAAAGACATCTGCAGCTGGAACCAAAACTGTCCATCCCTGTCTTGCACCTCAAATGACAATTGTAGTGACTCCTGCAGTGGAGAGAATCCTAGCTGATTTCGCTATTGCACATCTCGGATGCTGTGGTCAACTGTTAATTTTATTGCCACATCATTTGAAATCGGAGACAAAAGAACTGCAAATGCTGGAATCCAAGGTAGACGAGCAGGAGGCTGGAAGAACACAGCAAGCCAGGCATCATCGGAGGTGGAGAAGTCAATGTTTTGGGCGTAACCCTTCTTCAGGACTGGGGGTTGGTGTAAGGGGAATTGCAAATAAAGGCAGAGGGAGGGTTTTGGCTGGAGAGAGGAGCAGAGTGATGAGGTAGGGATAGGTGAATGCAGGTAGTGGGTACAACCTGGTTGGTCAATGGGAGGAATGAACAGCTAACCTGACAAAGGCAGCGATTAATTTTGAGATAAGGGTAGTTACAGATGTAATTTGTAAAAGTGAAATAGTTCCATCTTTGTTTTATATGTCAACCTTTTTTTGGAGGAGAACTGAAGCTGTGCTCTTTATTAACCACTCACTGGCTTCTATGCGACTGACTATTATTCTGATTTCCTCTTCCCCTTTCTTTCCTGTTTGAAGGGGCCAAAGGTGCCTCTCTGTATTGACACATTTACAGTCTGAGTTCATCATGAGATGAACCACGAGGAATGCTTGATTCTGTGATCCAATTACACTCTCTTCCCTCTTCTAATAAAAGAAATTGGGAGCATCTGATTACAGAGCACTTCAAAACTGGAACAGCGAATCATAAATATTGATGAATTTGAGGTCTTTTGCTCAATAATTTTGCACTTAAAATTATTGGATTACAAAAAGAAGCTCTTTGCTATTTAAAAAGTACAGTGTTACTTTGTGGTCTACCATCACGGCCTATTTTTACAACCTCATGTCATTCCACAACTTTCCAACATCTCTGGAGTCTTCCAATTTTGGCCTGTCATACATCCCTGATTTTCATCACTCCACTTCTGGGGCCACACCTACAGCTGCGTAAACTCTTAGAATTTCCTCCCTAAATCCCTGTCTATCTTTCTATAAAGGCAAATCATGCCTCTTTCAACAAACCTACCTTGATCGTTTCTTACGCAACTTAGTGTCAAGTGCATTCATGATCCCGTCAAGTATCTGTGAACATTTTGCTTTGTTAAAGACACTATATAAATGCAAGTTTTTGTTGTTTTGATCAGATAGAATTATCCCTCATTGTATGTGGGTGAGATGGACACAAGTATATCATACTTATATATTAAATGTATTAAAAAGATGATAAGTATCAGGCTGTTCCAGCTATTATTGTGATCTATTTACAGAATAGAGAACTAGCACAAATCTAAAATGGTTTACTCGGGTTTGTTTCTAGACAATTTTTACAAAAAAAGATGAGCACATCACATGCAGAAAGTTTAATTTCCTGAATTTAGTTATGATGTACAGATGTAACAATCAGTTTTAATAAGTCCACTCACTAGTTCTTTCTTGAGCATTTCGGGCATGTTCCATTTTGCCCTCAAGCAATTTTCTTTCCTACTGATAAGCAAATCTGAAAAACATGTATAAGGGACATGCACTTTTCTTCTCCTTTTAATTTCTGGCTTTTGGTAGATATTTTTTCCAGTTTTATTACTTGTCAGTATGAGAAATGTGCTGACCAACTGATGCAACGCTATTAACATCCAGCAATAAAAGGGCTGGTAACGTTTTGCGAGATTCTCAGATACATAAACATTTAGATATTGAATTTTGAAATAAATCTAAATAATCTTAAAATACTGGGCCACACTTTACAAGTCTCTACTTCTGGCTGAGTTTCACAGAATGGAATTAGAAACTCAACTGCAGAATCTTAATGGACAATAAGTTGCGTGCATGCTCATTTTTGTCCACAAGTTCCAAATGCTCATGTTTTAATTTGTTTCTTAATATTTACTCTCTTTATCTTCTATTTTTGTATTTTCGGTTTTCCTTTTTCTCCTGCAGTCATTACAGCACATTACTGTGTCTTTTTTTGATGCATTTGCCTTTTGATATCTTTTTGCTGTCTGTGTTTATTTTAGCTTTTAGTTTAATCAACTTATTAATGGCACTCTTTTCATGTGTTCTTAGTGTCCCAGTCTTACATGTCAGCTATGGAACTATTGACTAAAAAATGTCAACAATATAACTGGACATCACCAGGGAGAGGTTACCAATTTATATGTGCTGCTGTGGTTGTATGAAATTGCAGTGTGACACTTATCTGCCATAGTAATTGAGGCAGGAATTCCACTTAGCTTCCAAGTTGTTCTGTAAACGTAGTTAAAGAGCAGATGAGAACATACAGCTCTAAATAACCTTGTTACAAGCTTTTTTTATAACTGCACTATGTAGTAGATGTAATGCCTACTACTGGGGTTGCAAATGCCTATTGCACTGATAGACAATGTGCAGTGTGATCATAACAAACAGTAAGTCGACCATGCATGTGGTCAGTTAAGTACCTTAGAGTTACGATGGAAAGGCATTCAGTTTGGTGAGTTGTTGCATAAAATGCACATCATTCTTGCAAGTTTAATTAGCTTTCTGTTTCCATCCATTATTAATGTTAAGTTTTCACTAGCTTGCAAAAAAACCCAGCAGAAAGTCTTCACATATTTGCAAAATGAGTAACCATAATTCCTGTAGCTTCATGCCATGATAGTCTCACTAACTAACTCAGTAGTGATGTTCCAGTCGCATCTTTATTGGTCTGGCTTTAGTGGTATAATCTTTGATAATTTTAACTCTTTGTCAATTTAAAATCTGGCAGTAAACATCTACTTAACATTAAACAATGTAACATTATTTATGTAAATCCTGATTTATATTTTTGCAGTGTGTAGATTTTTATATTGTGCAGTACCTTTGATATTGGAATCCATCACCTTGAAGCCACAAGTTTGACTAGGAAGATTGGAAATGGTGTACAAGTAGAAAATGCAGGAAATTTTCAGTGTATAATAGAGAGAGAAATAGGCCCATCTGTTTGGGCCAATGAACTTTCAACACAGCTAGGACAATAATATGGGAGACTATGGTGTGACTTCTAGCAGGCAACTTCAGTTTTTCTTTGGCTTTGGACAACAGGAATTAATATGACACAATTGAAAATTTCAAGTGTAACGGAAGTATAAAACCTTTAACTTCATTTTGTGAAGAGCTGGTAGAGAAGAAAACATAAGGAGAAATAGTAACTCAAAGGATGAGGAGTCATGATGAATGATTTCAGCCAAAAGGAAATACGTCTGAGGGAAAGTATTGAAGCAGACAAGACAAATGCATTTGAAGTATTAAGATCCATTTCTCAATCTGGAAAGGATAGAGTAACTGTGTTTCATCTATCAAAAATGCAGGCTTTAAAAAAAAAAGTTCACACCTAAGATCAATTCTGAAATTAAAAGTTGCGCCATAATTAAGAAGGCAGTGCATAACATTACTTATGTGTAATTATATACCGATTTAATAATATAATTATAGCAGTGCTTTTCTCAGTGCGAAAACAAAAGGAGGCTCAGAATCATGAAATAATGCTTTCACGTTTGGGGGTGGCACGGTGGCTCAGTGGTTAGCACTGCAACCTTACAGTGCCATGGATCCAGGTTTGATTCCAACCTCGGGCAACTGACTGGATGGAATTTGCACATTCTCCCTGTGTCTGTGTAGGTTTCCTCTAGATGCTCTGGTTTCCTCCCACAATCCAAACATGTGCACTTCAGGTGAATTGGTCATGCTTAATTGCCCATAGTGTCAGGGGTAAATATAGGGTGGGGCAATAGGTCTGGGTGGGTTAATCTCCAGAGGGTCGGTGTGGACTTGTTGTACCAAAGGGCCTGTTTCCATACTGAAGGGAATCTAATCTAATCACATAGTATTCCTGACCCAAAAGATTTTGATGTCTCCAGATAATGACACTTGGTCTCCTGAGCATTGCCGTTGGTAAATGGGAGAAATGATTCTTTAGGATTGCTCCCATCTTTTGTTTCAGATCATTGAACTTAGTTAAGAGAGTTATTTCTGTAAATTCTATAATTTTGGGTTTGGAGTGGAGGTAGGGAGTCATAGTTTGGGTTTTAAACATTGAGAAGGTAGTGTAGTGTAGCTTTTGCTGGAATGGCGGTTGGCAATAGTGCTAGGAGAAAGTGAGGACTCCAAATGCTGGAGATCAGAGGTGAAGAGTGTGGAGTTTGAAATGCACAGCCGGTCAGGCAGCATCCAAAGTGCAGGGGAATCAACATTTCAAGCATAAGCCCTTCATCAGGAATGAGACTTGTGCCCCAAGGGGGCTGAGAGATAAGTAGGAGGGGGTGGGGCTGGGGGAAGGTAGCTGGGAATGCAATGGGTAGATGAAGGTGGAAGTAAAGATGATAGGTTGGAGAGGATGGTGGAGCAGATAGATGAGAAGAGATATATATCTGAATTTGCTTGATTGTATGCTTTTAAAAAATTAATTTGGATCCAAAGAATCCTGTATTTTAAAGTAACGTCTTGTAGCTGGGCTCATTTTTTTATTGTAATATCTGGACATCTTTGCTTTGGAGTGGGAAAAGCAAGGGCTGATACAGTAATTTATCCTGTATGATTAATACAAGGTAACTTGTTGCATGAAAGGGTGGCATGGTGGCTCAGTGGTTAGTACTGCTGCCTTACAGCACCAAGGACCCGGGTTTGATTCCAGCCTCGGGCGACTGTCTGTGTGGAGTTTGCACATTCTGCATGGGTTTGCTCCGGCTTCCTCCCACAGTACAAAGATGTGCAGGTCATGTGAATGGCCATGCTAAATTGCCCATAATGTTCAGGGATGTGTAGGTTAGATGCATTAGTCAGGGGAAATGTAGTGTATACATGTAGGGGAATGGGTCTGGGTGGGTTACTCTTCGGAGGGTTGGTGTGGACTTGTTGGGTCGAATGGCCTGTTTGCACACTGTAAAGATTCTATGATACAAACTATTGGCCTACAGCTGTTTATTTTTGAGATTATCATCAGTTCTTGGACAGAAATAAATCTTTGATTCTTATCTATTGTTTTGCAGGTGAGAATCTAAACTTTTCCTTTGGTCAGTCAGCCTTTGTAAGTATTGTTTTGTCTCTCGTTCCACAAAATAGGATATGTGGTTGCATTCACGATACTTATGCAGGTTTGGATTTCCACAGCAATTTCATGTATGAAAGAGCACAGTATCTGATCATGGTTATTAGTCTGCTAGACTGTGTTAGAGCGATCCAATTCATTCTTCAGAGTTGAAGTTACAGTGAGTTGAACCCTTTTTCTCATAAAGATATTAAACCATTTGTCACAGAGTTTCAGTGCAAATTGATCTAATTTTTGGATAATCATGTGGAATCATTTGGAGTTTGTATGAAACAATGTAAATAGTATCTAAAATATCAAATACATTTGGCAACATGTTTTAATCCTGTGCAAGTTTCAAAGTGCGTTAGCTCTGCTGCTGATTTGTTAAAGGGAACATCACATTGAATCAGTTGATTCTCCTTATGTTGTTGTCAAGGTTAATGAAGTCATATGCTCACATGAGTTGGTATCCTACACATAGTTCTATTTAAATCCAGACTGAGTGTTAAAGTAATAGTCCTTCCATGCATAACAATATAAATTAAAATATTGGAATGTTGAGGTTATCATCTTAACATGAAAAAAAAGCTTGTCAGGATTAGGATAACTTGTAAGTAATATCAGTGAATCCACTTAAGTCTTCTTGTACACATAATTATTTGACTTGCTGCTCTTAAGGTCCACTGTTAAATATTAATCAGTAGTTGAATTGTTCTCACACCGCCACCTATCCATATTTAATGCAGGAATGTGTCTGTCTTAGAGTTTTACAGAAGCCTGAAATTTACCTTAGTAAAATATTTGGCAAGAATGGAACTGAAAATTGTTTAGGTTTTTAAGATCAAAAGCCTCTATCTTTGACAGGTTGCTATCCATTTTTTACCTAGGTAGAGAAAGGCTTCTTATAATCTGTGGTAGATGAAAAAGAGGATGACAAGATATAGTTCTCAGAACAGCAGTTGGAAAAGCAGTTTGACTTTGCCTGTGTTTCACTGATTGAACTAACTAACATCAGAGCAAAGAAACCCAAACCTTTTATTTTGCTGTCCATATTCCTTTTTGTATAGTTTATTTTCCAGTGTGTTTGCTTCCTTAATATGAGGAACTGATTAACATTTCACAGTCTCAACTTCATGTATCTGTTCACCTACATCCTTTTCAACACAATCTTTGCCTAAAATCATGAGCATCTATGTCTGAGGAAATGACTTTAAGATCTCAGCCTGGCTTTTTAACCTTTCCACAATCACAACCTTTCATGGTTTCTTTCAAACATATGTGAGTGCCAGTACCTTTCCAACACTAATTCTCATTTCTTCAGCTACTACCTTCTGAAACTCTTAGTATCTATCACTCTCCCTGCTTTCAAAAGCCACTGAAAGGTTCACCCCATGATAGTGTTTTGGCCCAGAAAGAGAGCTATGAAAATGTAACCAGTGTCTGCCTAAGTAGTCTTCATCCTAATTTGAGCATTTGTTATTAATTGTTCATTGGTCCTTTTCTTCCCTGGAAGATACAAGCCGTATTTACCTTGCCCTGGAGATGGTGAGCACAGTGGTGAGAAAGACAAAGTAATTGCTTGAGTTGGCCCTGGCGAGATGCTTGCCCCTTGTTGCCACCTCAGCACCAAGTCCTTGACAAGAAAGTCCATAGGCATCAGCATTTGAAGTACTTAAGGGGTTCTTGATCTGGTGAGCTATTTTGTTGGTGAGTCAGAGTTAGTCATCCAACCTCCCCCATATGAAGTACGTGAAGCACTGTACTCCTCGATGAGTCTGTTTGTTTGGTTTTTTCATTCATGTCATGTGGGAGTCACTGGTAAGGCCACCATTTTTACAACTATTTCCTTGTCATGACAACTGCTGCTGGCTCTTCGTTCCAAATTTGACTTGTTGAACTGAATTTAATTCCCCAAGCTACTATGTTGGGATTTGAACTCAAACCTCATAACCGTATGGCATTTTATCTTCAGTAACAAAAGTTTATTCATCATTGCATTACTTTCTTCCCTTTCATTTAGTACCATTTGTATCACTGTACCAATGTAAAATTGTACCATCAGCCTTAATTTTGTTGGCTAAATGTAAGAGGTATGGAGATTTTATTTGCTGATGTCAGATGAATGCAATCATGTAGTTGATTTTGAATCCACTGAGGAAAATGCTTTACCCATTTAGACTATTTTGTAGTCTGCCTGGACTTAGAGCAGTATCCTGAATCACACTCCAGAAACCTGAATATATAATTTAGGAGCTGAAAATGTGTTGCTGGAAAAGCGCAGCAGGTCAGGCAGCATCCAAGGAGCAGGAGAATCGACGTTTTGGGCATGAGCCCTTCTTCAGGAATTCTCCTGCTCCTTGGATGCTGCCTGACCTGCTGCGCTTTTCCAGCAACACATTTTCAGCTCTGATCTCCAGCATCTGCAGTCCTCACTTTCTCCTATATAATTCAGGATGCCATTTTAGAACAAAGTTAAAAATCTCACAACACCAGGTTATAGTCCAACAGGTTTAATTGGAAGCACATTAGCTTTCGGAGCGTTGCTCCTTCATCAGGTGGTAGTGGACGGATCAATCCTAACTACCACCTGATGAAGGAGCGACGCTCCGAAAACTAGTGCTCTTCCAATTAAACCTGTTGGACTATAAACTGGTGTTGTGTGATTTTAACTTTGCACATCCCAGTTCAACACCAGCATCTCCAAATCATTTTAGAACAATGCTGTCATCCTGTAGAAAACATAGGTATGCTCGGATTCATGCTGCTATTCACAGAAGAGTAAAGCATTCTCCCAGTCTTTGCCAGTATTTATCTCTGATCTGTCATTGCATTTTCTGGTTTTGCAATCATTTGTTTCTTCTTCATCTCAAAACCAGTTTATCTGAACATTTATCTCGTAAGTATTTGTGCGACCTTATTACGTGCAAATTCATTCTCTCTCTTCATTCCTTCTCTCTTTCTCTTTTATTTCTTTCTATCTTGCTTATCTTTTCCCTCTTTCTGTTATATTTCACATAACACTTGTTACAATCCCAGCTGATTTTCTTCCTGGACAAGACAGAAACCAGATTGAAATCTGGCTTGATAGATCATATTTTGTTTTAATGGCTTTAACAAGCTAGTCTTTCATTGAAACACAAATATATAATGCTGTAGATTCGGTTTAACGACAAAACAAGTTTATTACAGAAAAATGATGAAAATATAATAGTATTAAGCAAACTGTTTACATGTAAATTTCAAAACCCATGTAAAATTAAATCACATTAACTTCAATGACACTGTGTTTATAGTTCTCTTACCAGAGAGAATTTGCTTCATTTGTATTTGCCAGGATTCATTTAACTGCAGCTTCCAATCCCTGTCTCAGAAATTTGGTAATCTTTTCCTGGAGTCTTCCTACATCTGAACTTAGACTTTCTCAGTTTGGAATACCTCTTCAAAGTGTTACCAAATGCTTCCTATCTGGAATTTTTAAATTAAGTTCCTTACACTGACATAACCTCTTTCTTAATAGTTCTGAAATATCTTTCCTTTCTGAGAAACATCTATTTTACACATCCAGTTTCAGCCAGGACTTCTGCAAATTGCCCTGAGTGGAAAATATAAAGCAGTAACTCTCTAAGTTATGGATATTTCCCATTATCTTGCAAAGAAATTCTGAATGTTCTACCTCTATGCCTCATGCACTACACTATTTACTTAGATAGCTTGTAAACATTCCCAATGTCAACAATCACCATTACTCACCATTCTCTTTCTAAACTATTTTAAAAGAAATTACCATGTCTGTAAAAATGCATGCAGTTAATCATTAATCCCCTTCATACATAGAAAATCCATATGCCACTTGTTCAAAATTCAAAATCCAAAAATAAATGTTATAATGTATAAGCCACAGGTCTTACATCATATGCTGTGAATGTCAGTACACAAATATTTGCTGCAGTCAGTTAAAATATATATTTTATAGGTTACTGTCATATGAATTAAAAATCTACATGTTGACTAAGAATTTGAGAAAAAGTGGGAGTCATTGATAATCGTGATGTCCACTTTTTTTTAAAACAAGAGCTTAACTTGAAAGAATCTTAACTTCAAATAGCTTTTGTCTGATACATTATAAAAGATGCTGTTCTCGATAAAGGATGCAGAAATGTAAGCCATCTTACTGTTTATGAACTACAAAAAGTAAGCTTCTAGTTCAAGAATTTTTTAAAACAGTAAAATTAAAGTAAATTTTTTTTTTCTAACTATTTTATGGTGCCAGAGCCTTTTCAGCCTTTGAATATCAATACAATGCATTAGTGTTTGAAACTTAGATGTCCTCTGGGATTTATTAAGGCTGCACTGACGTTGAAGTGCTTCAGAAAAAATGATTGCAATTTTTGACCATTCTGCATAATTGGGTACAATGCCTGTTCGTGAACACTACCTTTGTGTGTGAGCCTGTTTTTAATTTCTTTTGAGTATTTATTCTAAAGCTCTGGAATGTGCATGTCTCTACTCTGGCAGAACTCACAATACACTGAGTTTAGTCTGCACTTTCATTGCTAGTTTTGTTTAACTGGTTGCTTGGAATTTAGAATTACCTCAAATATATGATCTTAATCTTAAAAACTGTTGAACTTTCAGAACCTTGATTTATGCATATTTTCATGAACACAATAGTAGACTATTTACTGTGATTGATAAAGGCTATCTGAACTTTAAGTAAAATTGTACACATGCAGTTTAACACTGCTTGTCACTGGAACATGGTGCGTTATAGGAAGATCAAGCTTTGAACTAATTTACCAACCATGAGGATTGAATTGTTATTTAATGGCAGCAAAAGTAGACAATGATGAATTGCCACACTGTCCACTTTGTGCACTGTCTGAACATGAATTTCACTTGTACACATTCTCTGTTTTCACATACTATTCAAGTTGATGTTGATCGCCAACAGCAAAAACCCCGCACACCCTGCCTAGTTCAAGCTAATACTCTTCCCCACATCATCCCAATACCATTAAACTTTTTCTCTTTATGTTTGTGCTCTGCATTACCATGCAGTTAAAACATATTGTTTCCTACGTCGTGTAGTGCTGTTCCTGACCTTCCCCCTTACAAACACTACTCTGGTTCCATTATTTTCCATCTTGCTTCAAGGTTCCTTGGTCCTGAGAACTATTGGAACTGCAAGGCATTTCAACTGCTGGTGACTGTAAATGGAAATTTCTTGTTTACCGTAAGCAACAGCAAGCACGCCTTCCAGGAGTATCAGGCTTTGAGTCATAGTGTCATAGAGATGCACAGTATGGAAACAGACCCTTTGGTCCATCTCATTCAAGCCTACCAGATATCCTAAGTTGATCTAGTCCCATTTGCCAGCACTGGCCCATTTCCTTCTAAACCTTTCCTATTCATAGGCCCATCCAGATGCCTTTTAAATGTTGTAATTGTACCAGCTTCCCCCAGTTCCTCTGGCAGCTCATTCCATACATTCACCACTCTCTGTGTGAAAAAGTTGCGACTTGGGTCCCTTTTAAATCTTTCCACTCTCGCCCTACACCTATGCGTCCTAGTTCTCGACTCCCCCACCGCAGGAAAAAAAGACCTTGTTTATTTCCCCTATCCATGTCCCTCTTAATTTTATAAACCTCTATAGGGTCACCCCTCAGTCTCTGATGCTCCAGGGAAAACACCTCCAGGCTATTCAGTCGCTCCCTATAGCTCAAATCCTCCAATCCTGGCAACATACTTGAAAATCTTTTCTGAATCCTTTCATGTTTCAGCCGAGAGAAATATTTTATTTGCCAGCACTAACAAATAAACTCAAGCCTTCAATTACTGTGAGCGTTGACAAAATCAACTCATCTTTAAACAGTCCCATTTAATGTAGTAATAGAACGTTGGTGAACAAGATGACACTAGGTACATGCAGTGAGGTTTAGGGAGGGCATTTGAGGTGGGAGCTTAGACAAATAAGGCACAGCCAGTCAAAGGAGTCCAAGAAGGTTCAAAATTGGAAGAATGTAACTAGTTAGAGTTGTAGGGCCGAAAGCTATTATTGAGACAGAGAGGGGTGAGGCTGCATCGTGATTTGCAAATAAGAATTAGAATTTTACTCAAACTGGAGTTTAATGAAGTCAGTAAGCATATTGTATAATGGTATACGTTGGAATGTAGGCAGGAGAGATTCGGATTAACTTGAATTACTGAATGGGGAAAAATGAGTGGTCGAAGAGGAATATTTAGGAACAGTCCAAACTAGAGGCAACAGAGATATGGTGGAGGATTTCAACAACAGATGAGCTGCAGGTGGAGTCAAGTATGGCAGTGATGTAGGCATTCTTAGTGAGGGCATGTTATATATGGCCTATATCATATGTGATTACAACATATGAACAATCCGCTTCAGTCTTTGACAGCTGCTAGGGAAAGGGATGGAGTCAGTTGCGGGGAAAAAGGAATCAACGCTGATGACCAAAGACAATAATTTTGAACTTGCTCTAGTAATAATGAAGATGGTATTGGTGCTAAACAGAATTACTGAGTAAAACTGACAACATCTTCTAGCATCAATACATGTAATTAATGTTAGAAATCTCGAAATTCCTATCAGAGATATCCTGCTTCTCTAGTAGTTTCACAACTGCCTTCTTTGCTTATGGTGTCTGTATGAAAAACTACTTCTATGTTATCACCGTAAATAAACATCCCACTGTTAATGCAGTAAAGATTGGTGAATAAGTTAAGAATTATTCTGTTAGGTGTAACCAAGTTTTAAAATATCTCAAACATCATAATGTTACTAAATATCTTATTCTGGCCCTGAAAAATTAATTTTACAATTCTCTCTTCTCATTCCATTAGAATAAAACCAAAATGATGCAGATCTGAGAATATAAAAACTAATTTTCAAATCTTTGTTCCTGTCTCCCTTAATTTTTTTATTTGCTGCAATCTTTCTTTTTCTTTCTCACTCATGATTCTAAATGGTTATTTCCTGGTTTACTATCTTTGTGGATTCTTCAATAATTTTGTATGATTGGCCCCATTTCTGCCTGCTCTTGGAAAAGGCTGCAAATTCATTGATGTTGGGAGATAAGCTGTATGTGCTTCTGCTAAAACTACAATATGCTGAAAATTAGTTAACACATTGTACTTTCACTATTAGTATGAAAACACAGGACAATACATAGAATTACAAAATGAATGGTGTACACAGAATACTTATTGAAGACTTGCTGGAGAATACACTGCATACTCTGCTGCTATCATCAAAGTAAGCATCTCTGGTTAACAAAATTAATTAATTCTACCTTAGAAGATTCCTTCCTTGGTCTCAGAGTTACTGACTGTACATCAAAGAAACCAATGAAGATGAAGTCTTTCATTTTTATCGGTTGATTTTCTAATATATTGGAGCATCTTGGTGTTATTTCAAACCTGGACAAGGGCTTCAAAACAGTGATGGATGGCGCTTTCATCGTTCCATTGATTATTAGTGACTGGTATTTAGACTGAAATTAGAATTAATTAATTTTGTTAACCAGAGATGCATACCTTGATGATAGTAGCAGAGTATGCAGTGTATTCTCCAGCAAGTCTTCAATAAGTATTCTGTGTACACCATTCATTTTGTAATTCTATGTATTGTCCTGTGTTTTCATACTAATAGTGAAAGTACAATGTATTAACTAATTTTTAGAATATTGTAGTGGATGATATAGCACAGATGTATAGTCCCTCATCCTTGTAAGAAGCAATAGCAGATCACTTTCTGCAGTTCTATAAGCAGCACTTTGTGAGTGCTTTCATGCATTATAATCTGGGCCTATCATTTTTAAACATGATTATTGGCCCATACTATGTTCACTATTATTGAGATTTGCTTTTGCAAATCATCAGTTTGCAAACTTTTCATCCTGTAAGCTGATCCAAGAAAATGTTGAAGTTAGGGGGCATCTGAGACCTTTGTGAGTGACGGCATGAAAAATTTAGTTTTTCACACCAGTGGGATTAAATAATTGAGATAGCTTGAGGAAAGACCAAGATGGAGAGTGAATTGGAGTTAAATACTAGTCCTAAGTATAATACAAGAATTTAAATCTAGCGGCACCAAACTTAATGAAATGCACAGGGACATCATGAGTGGAGTGCAAATTTCGCAAGATAAACAGCGGTGCAATGCAACAATTATAGCAAGGTACAGTGACTCACAGCTCTTCCTTTCACAAGTGTTTTGAGCAATTTATATTTTAAAGACAAATGCAATTTAAACTGAAAACTGCAGACCTTTATTGAAAAAGTGGACTTACTTTTGACCAGGTTCAGATGAAATGAACAACAATTTGTGTAATGTTATCAGTGCTATTAAAAAATAGCTAAGATCACTGAAGGAGTGTTTCTAGAGTATTTGCAGTGTCTTGGGGGTCTTCTCCTATCCCATACATAAGCCTTTGACCCATTTCATCTTATGATTATTTATGTATTCCAACTGTGCTGCACTGCATTAAAATCTCACTCGCACTGTAGACTTTCATAAAATAATATTTTCTTCAATTTATAATCTAGATTGTAAAACTGCCAGTTTATTAACTCAATCAGCAAGCTGAGATTTTTCAAACGTGAGAAGCAGTTGAATGTTGCTGATGCTTTCCTCTGGTAGATGGTTTTATCACTGAAGCAATTTGATGCCTGTGCAATGAAACTAAGGTTTAAACTTTGTTTATTTGAATACATGAATTAAGCAATATTCTTTGGTTCTGTCTGTTACTAGCAATAATAAAGCAGAATGAGATAATGTTCCAAAATGATTGGTGAGTGAAAAGTGGAGTTTGCATTTCAAAGTTGAAAGTATTTTTCCAGGCTCTAAATAAGTCCCCAGTGTATCTGTTGGAAAAGTAGCTTGTTTCTTGGATGTATATGTTGTGGCCAATACCCATAATGAAAATGTACTTGAGCTCTGATTGCTAGAATCAGAAACAGGATTTCAGAACAGTTTTATTTTTCTGCTTTGAAGTCATTGTGGAGAATTTTACAACACCTTGCTGTCAGGTCTACTTACTCTCTGCAAGAAATGCCATTTTGATTTGATGTCATGTATAAAAAGGATGTTAACTTAGGATCCGTTTTTAGAGAAAAATATATGTTATATTCAGAAAATTACACTACCATTTTGAGTCTGAGAAATGACAGTTTACCACAATTTTGTTTCCTGTTACTCAGCCAATTTTATATTCATGGAAGAGAAAGTGAGGACTGTAGATGCTGGAGATCAGAGTCAAGAGTATGTTGCTGGGAAAGCACAGCTGGTCAGGCAGCATCCGAGGTGCAGGAGAATCAACGTTTCGGGCATAAGCCCTTCATCAGGAATGAGGCTTGTGGGCCTAGGGCTGAGAGATAAATGGGAGGGGGTTGGGGTTGGGGGGAAGGTAGCTGAGAAAGTGATATATGGAAGAAGTGAGGGAGAAGGTGATAAGTCGTGGGGGGGGGGGGGGGGTGGACAGGTCAGGAGGGCAGTGCCGAGTTGGAGACTTGGCATTGGGATAATGTGGAGGGAGGGTAAATGAGGAAACTGTTGAAATCCACATTTATCCCATGTGGTTGCAGGGTCCCAAGGAGGAATATGAGGCATTCTTCCTCCAGGCACCAGGTGATAACGGTTTGTCAATGGAGGAGGCCCAGGACCTGCATCTCCTGGATGGAGTTGGGGTCGGAGAGAAGTGTTCGGCAACGGGGCAGTGGGATTGGTGGGTGCGGATGTCCCAGAGATGTTCTCTGAAATGATCCTCAAGAAGGCATCCTGTCTCTCTGATGTAGAGGAGACCATATCGGATGCAACGGATGCAGTAGATGACACTGGTAGAGGTAAAGGTAAATTTCTGATGGATGTGAAGGATCCATTGGGGTCTTGGATGGAGGTGAGGGAAGTGGTGTTGGCGCAGGTTTTGCACTTCCTGCGGTGGCAGGGAAAGGTGCTAGGAGTGGAGTGTGGGCTGGTGGGGGGTGTGGACCTGACGAGGGAGTTCCGGAGGGAATGGTCTCTCCGGAACGCTGATAGGGATAGGGAGGGAAATATGTCTTTGGTAGTGGGGTCCGTTTGGAGATGGTGGAAGTGTTGGAGGATGATGCGATGTATACGGAGGTTGGTGGGGTGGAAGGTGAGGACTGGGGTGTGGGGGGGGTTGGGGTTCAAGGGCGGTAGTGCATGAAGTGGAGGAGATGCGCTGGAGGGCATCGTCAACCACGTGGGAAGGGAAGTTGCGATCTTGGAAGAAGGAGGCCATCTGGGACTTTCTGAGGTGGAATTGGTCATCCTGAGAACAGATACGGTGGAGGGGGAGGAATTGGGAATAAAGGTTGGCATTTTTACAGGAGCTAGGGTGGGAGGAGGTGTAGTCTCGGTAGCTGTGGGTGTTGGTGGCTTGTAATAGATGTCTGTGGTTAGTCGGTCACCGGAGATGGTGATGGAGAGGTCCAGGAAGGGGAGAGAGTTATCCGAGATAGTCCAGGTGAATTTGAGGTCAGGGTGGAAGGTGTTGGTAAAGTTGATGAACTGTTCAACCTCCTCGTGGGTGCATGAGGTGGCACCCGATACAGTCATCAATGTAACAGAGGAACAGGTGGGGTGTGGTGCCGGTATAACTGTGCAAGATGGACTATTCCACATACCCAACAAAGAGGTAGGCATAGCTGGGTCCCTTGTGGGTGCCCATGGCTACCCTTTTGGTTTGGAGGAAGTGGGAGGATTGGAAGGAGAAGTTGTTGAGGGTGAGGATCAGTTCAGCCAGGCGGATGAGGGTGTCAGTGGAAGGGTACTGTTTGGGACGATGTGAGAGAAAGAAATGGAGGGCTTGGAGACCTTTGTCATGGCGGATCAATGTGTATAGCGACTGAATGTCCATGGTGAAGGTGAGGCGTTGGGGGCCACGGAAACAGAATTTTTGCAGGAGGTGAAGGGCATGGGTGGTGTCACAAACATAGGTGGGGTGTTCCTGGACTAAGTGGGGGGTGGGGGGGGTAGGACACGTTGAGGCAGGAAGAGATGAGTTCAGTGGGACAGGTGCAGGCTGAGACAATGGGTCGACTGGGGCAATCATGTTTGTGAACCTTCGGTGGGAGATAGAATCGGGCAGTGTGGGTTCACGGACAATGAAGTTGGAGGCTGTGGATGGGAGATCCCCAGAGGTGATGAGGCTGTGGATAGTCTGGGAGATGATGGTTTGGTGATGGGAGGTGAGGTCATGATCAAGAGGGAAGTAGGAGGAAGTGTCTGTGAGTTGGCGTCTGGATTCAGCAGTTTAGAGGTTGGTGCGCCACACTACTACTGCACACCCCTTGTCTGCGGGTTTGATGGTGAAGTTGGGGTTGGAGCGAAGGGAGTGGAGGACTGTGCATTGTGAGGGCGGGAGGTTGGAGTGAATGATGGGGGGGATAGATTGAGGCAGTTGATTCACGGCATCATTTTGAAATGAGGAGGTCAAGAGCAGGTAACAGGCTGGCACGGGGTGTCCAGGTAGGTGGGGTTTGTTGGAGTCGGGAGAAGGGGTCTTTGGGGTTGGGCGGGTTTCTTGGTTTAAAAGGTGGATGCAGCAGAAGAAACAGTCAAGATCAAAGCATGTGTCGAACTCATTAATCTGGGAGCATAGAGGGATAAAGGTGAAGCCTTTGCTGAGGACTGAGTGAGGAGGAGGTTCTGGAGGAATGGTAAACACATGGCAGAACTGGGAGCTAGGACCTGGAGTGGGGCTGGAGGTGGGGGTGTGGAGACAGTCACTTGAGTGGGGGCGATTATAGGGTCAGGAGTGACGTCACCAATGGAAATGACGCTCACAGAGGGGGTGGAAGTGGTCTTATAGCAATGTCCACAGGCGCGGAAGTGACATCATGAGTGATGCGGGCGACATTTCGATTTGGTTCTCGGTGGAACTGGTGGCGAATGTGGCTGGCGATAGCCTTCCGTGTCCAGGTGATGTCTTTCGGGGTGCAGGTGACTGCTATGGCAGCAACTGTGGGGTGGAAGTGATGTGTAAGGTAGGTATTGCGTCTGTGCTGGGGGCGGTGAATCTAGCGGCAGCAGTGGATCCTGCGGCGGTCAGGGCAACAGTAGTCTTCTCAGCAGTCGCAGAGGTGTTTGGGTGGAAGGCAATCACGGAGGTGGTGTGGTTGGTAGTGGCTGCAGTCCGTGTGGCGGCGAGGGCAGAAGTGATGCCATTTTTTGCCCTGGCAATTGTGGAAGGAGCGACCATGTGGCTAATGCCGTCTGGGCAGTTTCAGAGGCCAGTAGAAGGTTCTGGAAGGTTCATGGAAACCTGTGTATTGAGGGAAGTACATGAAAGTTTGCGCTCTTTTATGTCCGATTTGGTGGAGAAAAACTGTTTCTTGAGTGCATGAATCCTTCTGAGGATGCAGAAATGCAGAGGTCCATTGCAGGTCTGGGAGAGTGTGGCTCTGAGCTGGGGCAGGACGGACTGCAGGTAGAGTAGGTGCCGGCGCATGGCTGATAGAGTGGAGCGGAGGATCTGGAAAGCGAATCGTTGTTGAAGGTTTCAGATTTTTAGTGTGTATCCTGGTCAGGTCCAAACTGGGTTGGTCTGAATGTGGGATCAGAACGTTCCGTAGGCAGTCACTGAGGAAGGAGATGTGGCTGTGGTCCCCCCCAGTCCTCACTTTCAACCCCACCAATCTCTGTGTACATCACATCATCCTCCACCACTTCCACCACCTCCAAACAGACCCCACCACCAAGATTTATTTTCCTCCCCACACCTATCAGCGTTCCAGAGAGACCATTCCTTCCATGATTCCCTCATCAGGTCCAGCTCCTCTCCCCCCACCTCCTCCGCCCCACCAGTTCACGTCCCCCATCAGCCCACATCCCACTCCTGGCACCTTTCCCTGCCATCGCAGGAAGTGCAAACACTGCGCCCACAGCACTCCCCTCACCTCCATCCAAGACCCCAAGGGATCCTTCCACCTCCGTCAGAAATTTTTCTGTACCTCTACCAGTGTCATCGATTGCATCCAATGCACCCGCGGTGGTATCCTGTACATCGGGGAGTCAGGAAGTCTTCTTGCGGATCATTTCAGAGCACATCTCTGGGGTACTCACACCCACCACCCCACCGCCCGTGGCTGAAAACTTCAACTGCCCCTCAGACTCCGTCAAGGACATGCAGGTCCTGGGCCTCCTCCACCGCCAAACCATTATCACCCAACGCCTGGAGGAGGAACATTTCATATTCCGTTTTGGGACCTTGCAACCACATGGGATAAATGAGGATTTCAACAGCTTCCTCATTTCCCCTCCCTCCACATTATCCCAATCCAAGCCTCCAACTCAGCACCGCCCTCCTAACCTGTCCATCACTCTCCCCTGACCTATCACCTTCATCCCCTATCGCTTTCTCAGCTACCTTCCCCCCAACCCCACCTCGTTCCCATTTATCTCTCAGCGCCCGGCCCACAAGCCTCTTCCTGATGAAGGGATTATGTCTGAAACGTCGATTCTCCTGCTCCTCAGATGCTGCCTGACCTGCTGTGCTTTCCCAACAACACACTGTCGACAACTATATATTCATACTGACGTTGTCATTGTTATAAACTTTGCTGAGAGCCATGTTATGTGGAACTTCATCAAGTGTCTTTTGAAAGCTTGGGTGAGGGAAGAAACCCAGGGGATAAGAGCCCCTACACCTAATGCAGTTGTCTCCCACTGATTATGCATATTTGTAGACTTTCTGTGAAGACAATATTGGATCATACTGACGTACCCCTTCCATGAATAAATAGCCTGCTTTACACTTCCTGTCTAGGCTGGCAAATAAAATGTGCTTCACTCTGGGTCATGATAACGTTTCTCTCAAGTCCGTGGAGTTATATCCGATGAACCAGAATCTTCAGGAGCATTGAGGAGAAAAACAAAAGAAAAATAAAAACTTAACTTCTGGTCATACATTCTGATCAAACTGTTTGTGATAAACAAAATTCTGTCCATATACATATTCTAGTTTGTAATGAAATTAACTTGTATTTATATATTATGTTTTTATGGCTATAAGAAGTGCCATAGCACATAGAACCAACAAAGTATTTTGTTGAAGTTCAGTCCGAGTTTTGGTGGAGAAAACAGTTACTATTTGTGTAGTGATTGGATTGCGGTCAGCCAGGTGGAATCTCATAGACTGTGAGTTCCCTGATTGGAGCTGTTGACCTAGTCCAATCATGGAACTCATATTTTGAGATCCACCTGGCTGACCTTGTTCCAATCACAACAATTTCTGCACAACAAACTCCCACAAACAGCAATGTGATGATGATGATGATATCATCTGAACTTGTCATGTTGATTAACGGATAGTGATGGCCAGGATGCTGCGGATAACGCCTTGCTTATCTCTTGAAGTATTAACATGGGATTTTTTGCAGCCACCAGATTGGCAAAGCCTCAGTTTAATGTCTCATCCAAAATAAAAGCATTCTAACGATGCAGCTGTCCCTTGGTAATGCTTTGGAATCGCAACTTTGAATTCCATATAGATAACTTTCATTTGTGAGAATCATAACTTACAAAACTATTTTAATCAATTTGAGACCAGGTGTGGTCAGCTTAAGCATATGCAAGAGGCACTAAATGTTTTGTATTGATGAAAGTTTGACATTTGCAAAAGCTTAAGTGCAGAAGCTCTGGGTATGGCCAATATGTTTTGGGGTAGAATGGTTCATTGCATGTAATTGACTAAGCAGTAGTGTGAAAAACAGGTTAGGTATCCTTTTTTAAAAAAAATCTGATTGTATGTGATTCATGGCAAGATGACCGTCGTACTACTTTTTAAAAAAAAAACTGTACTTGCCCCATTTTTAAAGGGTTGAACTTGCTTGACAGATTCTAATTTGAGCATACTTCGAAACATCACTAACTTTTGCTTCAACACACCCATGAAAGCCACTTATTATCACCCTCTGAATCTCTTCCAGTAATTTTAATAGATACTGAATATTCTGAGGAGATCTTTTCTGCTTTTGATAATTAGAAGGCCTTTTCTTTTTCTTCAATTTCCACTTTGGTGGGGTGTTTTGATTGTGTCATATAAATCAGATTGTGTTCACAGAGTTCTTGAATACAATAAATATTCCTTCACTAGATGTTCACTGTAAATTCCAAACCTCTGCTTCATCTCTGTCATGTTTGAAGAACTAGCACATAAATGATTTATTACAACTAGTCAAATATTTATTAGCTGTAAAAATGATATATTCTGCTGTAAGCTTTGGTAGCACTCCATTTACATCTCCGGTGCCCCAGGTGTTTCCTGTCTAAAAGCTGGGAATTGCAGACTTAACATATGATGTGTTTACAGAAGAAAAGCATTTCATGTAATCGAAAAAGGCACCAAAGAATCTGTGTGAATGTTTTTTTTTCAGAATTGAAATTGGGACTGGCAACAGAAATTGAGCAGTGTGTATTCCCGCTATGTCACTTTCACCCATTACCTCTGCATTCACTATTCACATTGGCTCCTGATGTATGTTCACGCTGAGATCCTTGCTTTCATCTCCTTCCATTACCTTGGCTGCTCTGATTTCTGTACTTCCTTCTGCACGCGAAGATCTTTGCTCAACTCTAATTTGGGCCTCCATCACCTCCGTGATTTTCAGTCCGTCATCAGCCTCAGCAACCTGGATCTGAATTCCCCCCTTAAACCCCTCCACCTCTGCACCTAGTGATAGCATGTTGAAGTAAATGAATATAATCTGATAGCCACCACAGAGCCATGGCTTCAGGGTGAAAAGGATTGGGTCCTGAATACTGAGAGGTGTTTAACATTGAAGCAAAAGAGGAAGTTTGGCAAAGGTCCAAGAGCAGTACTGTTAATCAAGGATGGCATTTGTGCAGCACTTAGACATAATTTTAATTCAGAAGAACAGTTTGTAGAATCAGTTAAGATAGAGATGGAGAACAGTTGTGGAAAGAAATCACTTGTGAGAGTGGTCTATACTCCTCTTAACAGTACATAACATGGGATAAAGTATGCAAGAACAAATATTGGGTTAACATAAGAACCTAAGAACTTGGAGCAGGAGTAGGCCATCTGGCCCTTCGAGCCTGCCCGGCATTCAATAAGATCATGGCTGATCTTTTTGCGGCCTCAGCTCCACTTTCCACCCTCTCACCAAAACTCTTAATTCCTTTACTGTTCAAAACAAAATCTATCTTAGCGTTAATAACATTTACTGAAGTAGCATCAAACACTTCACTGGGCAGGGAATTCCATTGATTCCCGACCCTTAGGGTGAAGAAGTTCCTTCTCAATTTAGTCCTAAATCTGCTTCCCCTAATCTTGAGGCTATGCCTTCTTGTCCTAGTTTCACCTGCTAGTGGAAACATCCTCTCTACGTCAATCTTATCTGTTCCTTCCATAATTTTACATATTTCTCTATGATCCCCCCTCATTCTTCTAAATTCCAATCGATAAAATCCCAGAGTACTCAGTCTCTCCTCAAAAGCCAACCTCCTCAAGTCCAGAATCAACCTAGAGAACCCCCTCCAATGTCAGTACATCCTTTCTCAAGTAAAGAGACCAAAACTGCACACAGTCTTCCAGGTGTGGCCTCACCCGATACAGCTGTAAACATAACCTCCCTGCTTTTAAACTCAATCCCTTTTGTAATGAAGGACAAAATTCCATTTGCCTTCCTAATTACTAATTACTTGTTGTACCTGCAGACCAATCCTCTGTGATTCATGCACAAGAGCGCCTGGGTCCCTCTGCAAAGCAGCATGCTGCAACTTTTTACCATTCAAGTAATAATCCTTTTTACTGTTACTCCTACCAAAATGGATGACTTCACATTTACTAACATTGTATTCTATCTGCCAGACCTTTGCCCACTCACTTAAAGTATCTATGTTCCTCTGCAAAGTTTCACAGTCCTCTGCACACTTTGCTCTGCCACTCATTTTAATATCATCGACAGACTGCGTGTGGTCTCCAACTCCAAATCATCAATAGAAATTGTAAATAATTGCAGTCCCAACACTGATCCCTGAGGCACACCACTCGTCACTGATTGCCAACCAGAGTGGCACTCATTTATCCCCACTTTTTGCTTCCTGTTAGTCAACCAATCCTCTATCCCTGAAGAAGAGTTTATGCTCCTGCTCCTCGGATGCTGCTGACCAGCTGTCCTTTTCCAAAAAGCCACACTTTTTGAGCCTCGACCCTCTATCCATGTTAATATATTGCCCGTAACGCCATGCATCTTTATCTTGTGCAGCAGCCTCTTATGCGGCACCCTATCGAAGGCCTTTTGGAAATGTAGGTACACCACATCCACTGGGTCCCTGTTGTCCACCTTATTTGTAATGTCTTCATAGAATTCCAAAAAGATTAGTTCAGCATGACCTGCCCTTCATGAATCTATGCTGCATCTGCCAAAAAGGACAATTTCTACCTAGATGCCTTACTATTTTTTTCCTTGGTAATAGATTCAAGCGTCTTTCCCACTACAGAAGTTAAGCTAACCAGTCTATAATTCCCCATCTTTGTCCACCACCCTTTTTAAAAGTGGTGTCACATTTGCTGTTTTCCAATCTGCTGGGACAGCTCAAGGGTCCAGTAAAGTTTGGAAAGTTACCACAAGTGCACTTGCTATTTCTCCCGCCATCTCTTTTCGAACCCTGGTATGCATTCCATCAGGGCCAGGAGACCTTTCCATCCTGAGCTCCATTAGCTTGCCCAACACTACCTCTTCCATAATAATGATTGTTTTCAGTTCCACACCTACCTTCGTCTGCTTGCTAATTACTGACATGTTATTTGTGTTCTCCACTGTGAAGACCGGCACAAAATACCTATTCGATGCCTCGATAAAGGGATGACAAGAATTGTGGGTGAAACTGGAGAAACTAGATTAATCAGATTGACGGTAGTCACCAAGATGAAGAGTTCATAGAATGCTTTTGAGATAAATTCTGGAACTGAGCAGACAAGTTCTATTAGACCTGGTATTGTGTAGTGTGATAGGATTAATGATCCTAAGTAATAGCTATTACAATATATTTGAATTATGTTTATAAAGGAGAAGATTGTGTATTTTAAACCTAAGCAAGAGCATTGTGTGATCATGAAAGCTGAAGTAGCTGACATAAGCTGGTATGCTGGAGTACGGTATAGATCAATGGTGATGTTTTTAAAGGGATATTTCAGAATATTCAGCATAGTATGTTCCTTCTACAAAGAAAAAATATATTTTAAAAGGGAGGCTTCATCGTTTGCGGTTAATTAAAGAAGTTAGGAAAAGTAGAAAACTTTGGAAGAAGAATATAATTGAGCAGCAGAATGTGAAGAATAGCAGAGAATGACTAAAAGGTTAATGAGGGTAGAGCAATTAGAGTAAGAGAAAAAACTAGCTAGGATGCACAACATTAAGAGTTTCCACAGGTATTTAAAGAGGGAAAACTGAAAGTAAAATAAATGTTGGTCCTCTGGAGAGTGAGAAACAGCAGTTAATAGTAGATAATAAGGAATTGGCGGATAAAGTAAACAAATATTTTGCTTCTTTGTTCACCATTGAAAGTAAAAAAAGGTTCTATTAACAGGTGTAAATCAGGAAGTGGAAGTATGAGAGAAACTCAGCAAATTTACAATCATAGGGAAAGCAGCTCTCAGCAGGCTCATGGACCTGCAGACTGACACAGTTCTGGGTCCAGAAGGACTTCACAGAGGGTATTGGAAGAGTTTACTAATGAGGAATTAAATGCATTTGTGTTAATTTTCCAAAATTCGCTTGACTCAGGAAAGGTTCCGTCAGACTGGAAATGAAACATATAACCCCTCTCTTGAAGAAGGGAGGGAGGCAGGAAACATGAAGCTAGTGAGCTTTGATATCTGTCATAGGGAAGATGATAGGATTTATCATTAATGAGATTATAGCTGCACACTCAAAAGGTGGTGGAGTTACTATATATCTTTACATTTTAGGCCGATGATGCTTGTAAGTCAGGAGAGAAAAAGGTTATCAAGGGGAGATGGGAATGTGGAGTTTGAAACACAAACAGATCTTATTGAATGGTAGAGCTGGCTCAAGGGGCCGAGTGGTCAACTTTTGTTCCTGTTTCATACGTTTTGATGTAAATTAGATATTGATTTTGCTTTATTGATTGAAAGTAGATTTGCAACGAGATTGGCTGAAATTACTTCATCTTGTAAACATCAAGATAAACAAATATGGTTCCACTCATGGTTTCAAACATTAACTTCTCTGAAAAAAGGCCAAACTCGCTTCCTCTATTTCTATGAAAAGCTTTGTTCCTAAGCAATTATATTTAGCTAAAAAGGTTGACTATTCTGCAATATAGATGTCAGCATGTTACTCAGCATACGAATGTCACTCTGCTTAGATACTCTGCTGGTCCATCCAGATGGTATGGAATACTTGTACTCTTCACAAACAAAAGATTATTTAACCTAGTACAGTGTACTTTCAACTGATCTGGATGACAATTGCCTTGTATTCAAAGAATCACCAAGGTCAACAGTGCAAAACAAAAACCCTTCGGCCAGTCAGGTTTAAATCAGTCAAAAACAAGGACGTAACTATTCTAATCCCATTTTCTAGCACTTGGCCCATAACCTTGTATGTCTTGGCATCGCGAGAGTGCTTCTGAATATTTTTTAAATATTATGAGGGTGCCTGCTTCAACCACTCTGACAGGCAAAGAGTTCCAGATATCCACCCCCACCCTCCAGATGAAATAAACTTCCCTTCCCATTCCCTCTAAACTTCCTGCCCCTTACCTTAAACCAATCTTACCTTAAATTCTTGACAGTAATGATTGAAATTTTTCAGCCAGTTGACAAAAGGCTGCAAGGTGAGAAGCTAACAGTTCTGGCAAGCAAAAGGATCATGAAGAGTCACCTCGGGGCTGAAGGATTGCCAACATTGAGAAACTTTAGCACTTACTAACAGCTTCCCACTCTGCACTGCCTTTTTGCCTATTTTCAAATGGTGTGTAGCTGTATGGTAAGCCACCAGATAAACACGGTTGGTTCTCACAGCAGTTCCATGGTGAGAATTTGTGCTGTGCTCTTTTAATAGGCACTGCATGGCCCACCCTGGTAGCACTGATGAAACAGCCAACCCACACCCTAAACACCAACCCCAGCCTCAGCCTCAGCACTAATTGGCTGCTGCCAACAAGCTGACACCCCAGGATCCTACTGCCCACAAAAGTGGGTTCAACTTCTGCTTTTTGTCTTCACAGCAGGACTTCAGTTTGGCCGAGAAAAGTCAGCCTAAAACATTGTATATAGTGAGAGTGAATACCACATTACTCATGTTTAATCTGAACAATTTGCAGCCTAATTTCTTTGTGATTTCACTTTGCTCAGAATTCTATTTGTCCCTTACATCTGTTGGAGCACTATATTCTTATCCTTATATAGTAATTACCTGTTAGTGTTGTTGAACATAATTTAACTTGTTTGACTCCCAGATTTAACTGGTAATCTTTTGGTTCAAATATCTAAATAAAAGACTTCAGATGATTATTGTTTGGTCTATTGTTCACAGCAACAAATATCACCGAAGGAAATTAATTCACTTTTACTTCAGCAGAAACAATCTACATTATAATCCTTTAAGTATTTGAGTTCTTACAAGTTTTAAAATAAATGGGTTGATGCCCCCATTAAAATAATAAACAGAGATATTATAAGTGTTCCTTCGGTGCACTAAAACTGTAGAGAAAATAATTTCTAAGTTACAGTACTAGTGCTTTGTACCTATTTGCCTAAACTGCTTATTTGCAATTTCCTTAAAGATGCAAAATAGTTTCTTTAAAATGATATGGATATCATAAATAATGAAACAAAGATCGGAGAATGTGCAAATCAATTTGAAGAAAATGATCAATAAAGCTTTAAGATCATAATTTTAATTTTTACATCAAAGAATCCACATTTTACCTTCATCTGAAAAGAGGTAGTAGTATGTGTCAAAATCAAGTAGTCCTTTTTAAAATTAAGTACTTGTCTTTAAAATTAACTAAGATTATACACTAGATTAAACACTTGTCAACAATTCTTTGCTGATGAGCTACTCAGCTGGGTTTCTATTTATTCCAGAGTAGTGTGTATTGCTGACAACACCAACATGCGTTACCCGTCATTAACCCCCTTGAAAACGTGGTGGCTAGCTGCCTCCTTTAAAGGCTGCAGTCCACGTGATACTGGAACGCCCCCAATGCTGCATTTGCATTGATAGAGATAGCTATTCCACAAAATGCACACTCTGAGGAAGCATCTTGGTACAGTGGCAGTCACCTGTTTTTCTGCCAGGTAAGTTGGCAATGAAATGAAAAATAAGATTTTCAGAGAACTATTATCAGTGGTTTATGACTGTACCATTGGCATTGTAATGTTAATATGGGCATACCTGGCATTAATGATGCTGTATGGTTTCTTGCAATGACAAATGCCCAATCTGAGCTGTTGAATGGGTGTGATGTATCTGAAATGTAAGGTGACGGAATAATATAGTGACACTTGAAATTTTAACTAAGTAAATAGAACATGAGCAGCAGGTCATCTATGTATGATTTCAGTTGCATGATCGTTGCTGCATGACATGTGTTCTACTGTGGGTGGGAGGAGAAAAGGCTGGGGATTGGTTACTTGATGAATTGGGGAATAAATTGAGCTTTGTTGGAGTGTCCCTACCTCTGGATCAGAAGATCCAGTTTCAAGTCCAACCTACTCCACAGGTGGAGCATAAGATGTCTGAACAGGTTGATTAATAATTATCTATTAATGCAAAGTAACTGTAAACCTGTACCATACCCCCACTGCACATGTAAGCATACTGAAACAAACAAATATTTGTCTGTTTGGTAGTTAGAAGTCAAGCGATTATGCATCCTAGCAAAAGTTGACGATCATTCAAATTTCAAAGGATCTTGTGGAACAGTTCTACTTTTGAATTTCCTGACTGAATTCTGCAATAACTTAAAAGATTGCATTACTTGTTGCTAATAAGAAGTGGAACAATTGATGCCAGTTTTTCAAATTACAATGATGAAAATAATCTTTCAAAATGAAGAGCATCCGAGAAAAGAAGAAATAGCGTTGGTACTTCGATAGATAACAGCAGAATGAAAAGAAAGATCACCCTTGCGTTCTGGTAATCCAACCTAGAAAGGAAGTTGATCTCCAAATCTGGTAAATTGCCATGGAAATGTCAATTAGAAACAGGAAGAAATACGTTTAGTCCAACTTGAAGTGTTTATTTGCACAGGTGGTACATGTAACAGATGGCTGCCTAACATAGCAAAAGCGTTTGGTTTGGGGGAAATAAAGTTTATTGCCTGTTAGCATGACAATATGTTTCACTTGATTTTCCATTTACTTTCCATTATTGGATTATTAATATCCTGTTCTACTTAACACAGCTAGCACTTACTAAACCTTGCTTTACAGAAAAAAATAACTTCCTTTGAAATGCCTTTTCCAGTTTTCAAAGGATCAGTTCTCTCCACTGAATCACACATTCTATTCTTTAGATATTGCTGGCAAAACATTCTTCATGTTTATGTAAATGTTTGTCATTGAAAGAAGGTGAGCAAATGAAATGCACATTCTAAGAATCAAAATGATGTAATTTATCCAGAGTCAGTTTTGTGTCAGAACCAAACACTTGTGGATTTCTTAAAAGAATGAGGTTTGTCTTTTTATGCTCAAATTGTAATGCATTTTTATTACTTCTGTCAAGTTGTGCTTCCTTTGTCAGCCAGTGATGTTTTTGCTCTCAGATGATCATTGACAAGAGCCTGAATTTTTGCTAGTGTTAGCACATGGAATCATAGAATTCCTATAGTGTAGATGCAGAACATTCGACCCATCGAGAGCACCCTGATCCCCTGA
This sequence comes from Chiloscyllium plagiosum, assembly GCF_037043375.1. NCBI lineage: Eukaryota > Metazoa > Chordata > Chondrichthyes > Orectolobiformes > Hemiscylliidae > Chiloscyllium > Chiloscyllium plagiosum. The sequence continues at coordinate 55,801,828 of NW_028270152.1, read as the reverse complement.
AGAGCATCTCACCCAGACCCACTCCCTTACCTTATGCCTGTAACCCTGCATTTCCCCTGGATGGTCCACCAAGGAAAGGGCGATAGGTTAAAAAACCTTGGGTGACAAGAGATCTAGAACATCTAGTCAAGAGGAAGAAGGAAACTTACTTAAGGTTGATGAGGCAAGGACCAGACAGTGATTTCAAGGGTTACAAAGTAGCCAGGAAAGAGCTGAAGGATGAACTTAGGAGAGCCAGAAGGGGGCATGAAAAAGCTTTAGAGGGCAGGATTAAGCAAAACCCTACACTTAGATGAGGAGCAAGAGGATGGCCAGAGTGAGGGTAAGGCCGATCAGGGATAATGGAGGGAACATGCGCCTGGAGTCGGAGGAAGTAGAGGAGGTCCTTAATGAAAACTTTGCTTCAGTATTCACAACTCAGAGGGACCTTGACATTTCTGTGGACAGTGTGAAACAATCTGTGCTCAAACAGGTTGATGTTAGGAAGGAGGATGTGCTGAAAACTTTGAAAAACGTAAGGATAGGTAAATCTTCTGGGCCAAATGGGATATACCCTTGGATACTACAGAAAGTGAGGGAAGAGATTGCTGCACCTAGGGCGATGATCTTTGCATCCTCACTGTCCATTGGAGTAATACCAAATGATTGGAGGGTGCCAAATGTTATTCTCTTGTTCAAGAAAGAGAATAGGGATAATATTGGGAATTACAGACCAGTCAGTCTTAAGTCAGCAGTGGGCAAATTATTGGAGAGGATTCTGAGAAGCAGGATTTATGATTATTTTGAAAAGCATAGTTTGATTAGAGATAGTCAGCATGATTTTGAGAGGGGTAGGTCATGCCTCACAAGCCTTGCTAAATTCTTTGAGGATGTGACAAAACACATTGAGGAAGGTAGAGCAGTGGATGTAGTGTATATGGATGTTAGCAAGGTATTTGATAAGGTTCCCCATGGTAGGCTCATTCAGAGAGTAAGGAAGCATGGGATACAGGGTAATTTGGCTGTCTGGATACAGAATTGACTGGCCCATGAAGACAGAGGGTGGTTGGAAATTAGAAAGTATTCATCCTAGAGCTCGGTGCCCAGTGATGTTTTGCAGGGATCTATTCAGGGACCTCTGCACTGCGTGATTTTTATAAATGACTTGGATGAGGAAGTGGAACGGTGGGTTAGTAAGTTTACCAATGACATGAAGGTTGGTGGAGTTGTGGATAGTGTGGACTGCTGTTTGGAGTTGCAGGGCGACATTGACAGGATGCAGAACTCGGCTGATATGTGGCAGTTGGAGTTAAATATGAAAGAGTGTGAAGTGATTCTGGAAGATTGAATTTGAGTGCAGGATTCTTGGCAGTGTTTGGAACAGAGGAATCTTGGGGTGCACATCCATATATCCCTCAAAGTTGCAACCCAACTTGATAAGATTGTTAAGAAGGCATATGGTGTTTTAGCTTTCATTAGCAGAGGGACTGAGTTAAAGAGCTGTGAGGTTATGCTGCAGCTCTATAAAGCCCTGGTTAGACCACATTTGGAATATTGTGTTCAGTTTTGGTCACCTCATTATAGGAAAAATTTGGCCGTTTTAGAGATGGTGCAGAGGAGATTTGCCAGGATGTTGCCTGAACTGGAGGGCATGTGTTATGAAGAAAGGTTGAGGGAGTTAGGACTTTTCTCCCTGGAGTGAAGAAGGAAGAGAGGTTACTTGATAGAGGTGTACAAGATGTTGAGAGGCATAGATAGCGTGGATAGTCAGTGACTTTTTCCCATGGCGGAATAGTCTATCACGAGGGAGCATAATTTCAAGGTGATTAGAGGAAGATTTAGGGGACGTGTCAGAGGTAAGTTCTTTACATAGAGAGTGGTGGGTGCGTGGAATGCACTGTCAGCAGTGGTAGTACAGTCAGATACATTAGGGACATTTATGCGACTTTTGAATTGGTACATGGAAGATTGTACAATGAGGGTATGTAGGTTAGTTTGATCTTAGAGTAGGATAAAATGTCGGCCCAACATTGAGGGCTGAATGGCCTGTACCATGCTGTATTGTTCTATGTTCTATGTTCTAGCCTGCACATCCCTGGACACCATGGCAATTTATCAAGGCCAGTCCACCTAATCTGTACATCTTTGGACTGTGGGAGGAAACTGGAGTATCTAGTCACAAGGAGAATGTGCAAACTCCACACAGACAGTCACCAAAGTGTGGAGTCAAATGCAGGTCCCTGGCGCTGTGAGGCAGTAGTGCTAACCATTGAGCCAGCATTCCGCCCAAAAGAAGCTGCATGCGCTATTACAAGTGGTCAACCATGAGCCTTGGTGAGATGGAAGTGCTTTAGCACAGAGAGTGAGTGTGAGGTCGTGCAGAGCACAGAAAGTCACTAACCATCCTACAGCACTGCTGCGCTTTGTTCCAGACCACAGACAGGACACTGATCCAGTGGCTATTTTAACCATGCTGGCAATGTTTGACATGGTGCAGTGCTGGTATTGAAATGGTGTCAGTGACATGAATGGGATAAGGTCCTGACACCAGAATTTTGGCCATTTCAGAGCACAAGACATTGCTAGACAATGCTATGGAGGCGTGTTGCACACTTAATGAGCTGAGCAGAGGACAATCGCTTGGGATTACGCACAAGAGCTCACAGATAGAAACCCTCTACGAAACTTCCCGAATTTGACACTTAGTTGATCTTCTGCAGAAGTTTGCTGTCATCTGTCCATTTGTCTAAATGAGCCCTTGTGAAGTAATAGGTAAAACAGGTAATCAATATACAGCCAACCAAAAGCCCAGTAACTGGCAATTTCAAAGGTCAGGAAGGCCAAGTTAAAATCCCACCTGCTCCAGAGGTGTGTCATGACATCTCTACATGAGTTGATTACAAAGTCTTTCGACACAGCAAAGAGTATCTTGGCTCATTTGGTGGAAACTCTGTTCAATTGTGTGGGATAGCACTTCCGGATTGAAACAAAAGACATAATAAGAGCTATCAGCGGAAATAGCTCGGTTAAGAGTGCATTACACTGAAGATATAAAGAGGTGCAAGTGAGTACTGCAGATGCTGGAGATTAGAGCCAAGTGTGTGGTGCTGGAAAAGCACAGCCGGTCAGGCAGCATCCGAGGAGCAGGAAAATCGATATTTCGGGCACAAGGCCTTTATCAAGAATGAAGGGCTTTTGTTCATCATGATGAAAGGCTTTTGCCTAAAACGTCGATTTTCCTGCTCCTTGGATGCTGCCTGACCGGCTGAGCTTTTCCAGCACCACACTCTTGGCTGAAGATATAAAAAGATAGGAAGACTGAAGAATAAAAATGAAAAGCCTTAAGTTTCTAATCAAATGCTCAACTTTGTCTACTTCACAGAGAGGAGGGAGAAGTGAACGATTATTGACTTGACAACATCTACTAATGTGTAAGAGTAATGAACTCTGTAAAATCTGTGCTTTATTCTTTGGCCTATTGAGGCTGTTGAGTTGGCTGGTCAAAGACTATAATGAAATGTGGAGCAGTCTTGAATGACTGATTGGCCTACTGCTCCTATTTTCTATGTTTCAAGAATAATCCATTGGCCAAAGTGTTTTGTTTTCATAAGCCAATCACTGCAGAAGTATCTTTTTTTCCTGAAAAAGGTGTGTGTGTGTCAGATAGAGAGAGAGCTTGCTGTGTGTTTTGGGGTTATTTAGAATTATTGAATAAGTATAGTTTTGATTATTATTTTTTAAGAAACCTGGGGATATTGTTGTTCAAAACATGATATAGGGAAGGTATTTAAGTAGTCATCTTGGTAACTTTAAAAAGTATTGTTACTTGACGAGATGATCTATGGAGTAGTGGGACAAGAATGTACACTGCTCCATCCTTGATCATAACACAAGCGTCCTGAACATGTATTTGCAAAGATAGCTACAGTTTTACCATTAATATATCACAATGTGGGCATTGTTTATAATATCCTTATCACAGTTCTCATTGGCCTGCGTTCCTACCATTAGCTTATTACATACCATAATGTGAAAGCACTCTTCAGTGCCTATTGGAAAATAATGTAGAATAATGAACTCTTCCTGAGGGATTTAAATGATAACTTGACCCTAGGACTGCCAAACATCATAAATTACTTAAAGAAGCCCACAAAAAGCTTTGGAGGCTCAGTCTTTTGAGTAAATTTAAGGTGGAGAATGACGTAACAGTGTTGTAGATGGTTATGGGCATCAGTGAGTATAAGGCATTCAGCTGATTAGTCAATCCTGATGGTACTGAATGGCCTATTCTTGTTCCTACATCCATGCAGGTGAATGTCTGGTATTTTCAAAGTAAACAATATGGTGTGCAGCAATGGCTATTGGAACCTTTGCATGAACCCAGGATAGAACAAGTACTATAAACTACATGGATAAACCAGGATCCTTACTGGACAGAGTGCAAAGTTTTGAATTATCATTAAACAGAAAATTATCTCTCAGTTCAGGTCAAAACATATATTGCAATAATATTGCCTTAGACTAATTTGGAATGAAAGCAGTAGCAAGGCATAACGCTATGAGAACAACAAGATATGCTGAACAGCAATACCAGGTAAGCTATTGCTCACAGAGTTGGGTCTACCCAAGAATTGTACTGAGCTCTATGCCCATTATTACTTTTCTTTGGACAAAGTGATAACCTGTTTTGTTATTTGCCAAGGATCGCTTGTTTGATTTGGGTCATTTTTGTGAGCAACAAAACCATAAGAGGCTGCAGTGTATGTTTTAATAAAACTGTGTTCAATCAGCTGTGCATAAATAAGAATTAGTCAGAGATCTATCTAACTGTTGCAAGCTTTATGTGTAGTTTTAGCAGCTGGCATATAGTGTGAATTTCTGCACTTTGAAGAAAGAATAGAAAGGTGCTGTATTATTTGAATGGAGAGAGACTGCAGAACCCTTCAATGAAGAGGTCTAAGAGTACATGAATCATAAAGCATTAGTCTGCAGGTCCAACAAGCAATTCAGAAGACAAGTAAAATGTTGTTTATTACAATGGGAACATGAAAAGAGAGGAGTTATGAGAAAGCTGTATAGAGCTTTGTTGAGATCAAATATGGTATACTGTGTACGGTTTTGGTCTCCTGACTGAAGAATGTAAGTGCATTAGAAGCAGTTCAGAGAAGATTCACTCAACTGATTACTAGAATGCAGGGGGTTATCTGAAGAGGAAAGGTTGAGAGTTTGATCGTGCACCCATTGGAGTTTAGAAGAATGAGATATGATGCACAAGATTCTTAGGGCATTGTTTCCACTTACTGCACATCGAGAATAAGAGAACCCATTAAGTTTAAAAATTAGTGATTATCTATTTAAGATTGTGATTGGGAGAAATTATTTTCTCTGAGGATTATTCGTCTGTGTAATTCTGTTCCCGAGAGTGCAGTTGAGGTGAGTAATCAAATATTACGCAATGTCAGATTCCATTTCTTATAATTTCACCAACAAGAGTCTGAAAAGAAAGTGGAGTTTAGATCTCCTGCTCCTATTTCTTGTGCTTTATGCAAACTCCCAGTTGGGCTGTGATGAAATTCTTACGTCTGAGCTGCTACTTGATATGATCTTAGGTAGTGGCACTGAAGCTGTGCTCTTTACACTGGAGGCTCTGTGACAAGGGTTGATGAACAGCAGACCCATTCACTTGGATATTGTGTGTTGCCTGCATGCACTTGTGTAGAGGAACATTTTAATGTAATTGGAATCCTCTAGTTTTCTTCGTCGAATTTTCAACAGAATTCTTGAGAAATTTAAAGTAAAGGCTAAAAACTCTGTTTGTGCTGCTGAACCAGTGAAGTTGTTGTGGAAGACCAGAAAAACCCCTTTGACAACAGGGCTATTGTTTCATGAACCATATAAATTCTTTCCAACAATCCAAGCTCTTTACCACCATGGTACGTATAATAGAATTTGCATCAGTTTGCTATTTTTACGCTGTTGTAATTTTTTTGCTCCGTCTTCCTTAATACTTTTTTTAATGTCAGAATAGTGTTTATTTTATAATCAATGAGAACTCCCACTTTAGAGAGGGAGCTAAACATGGCCCTTGTAACCAAAGGGATTAAGGGGTTTGGAGGGAACAAGAGGATGGGACACTGCGATTTACTGATCAGCCATGATCATACTGAATGGTGGGGCAGGCTCGAAGGGCCAATGGCACCTATTTTCTATGTTTCTGTGTTCAACTTCCGGAAGAGAATGGATGTTTTTGAACATGTAAACAGGGTGATATTCTAGCTCTTGCTTGGATTGCTATGGTAAGTTAGAATGTTTCTTCTAGACATCCTCTCAACATCTCATATCATTTGACTCCAGTCCAACATTTCCTCAAATGCTCTCATAATCATGGCAGCACCACTGTCCCTGCAGCCCCCCTGCGCGACCTGCCAACTTGCTCAGGACACTTCCTACCTGCACCAACAGCCACTCACACCTCTCTTCATACTTGCTCCTCTCTCATTCCTGGAGGAAAACAACCTAGTGTAGGGCAGGAGGTGTAGAGATGGGGGGTGCGTTGCCCAACATTTGGCTGTTGGCCCTGAATAGAGAAATCTGACTCTGACCACCCTGAAAAGAGATCCTGGGGTCGTATCTGAGGCTGCCCTTGACATGCTGTGTAGGGAACCCCTGAGCCAAGTCTATCCCTTTGGGTTTGCCAGAGGTTTGCTAACAAGCATTGCTAGCTTCCTGGCTTTGTGTCTGATCAAAATGGCATAGCAAGACAGCTAATTTGAGGCTGGTGTCTCCAGCTGAGGGGGAGGGAAATGCAATGCAAGGCACTAACGTTGTGAACAGCGCGGTAGGCTGAGAGTAAGTGAGTGCTAAGAGAGCAGGTGAAGTGCCTAGAGAAGCAGCCTATTCATTTCTGCGAATTGGGTGCATGTCCCTGAGTGCAGTGTCCTTGCAGCAGCATTATAATGATGTATGCCATGACAGCCTTCGAGGCTGGCGAATGCAGGATGCCAATGTCTGTGGATGTGGAAAGTGTGTGGCCGGGTGATCACTTTTTCCCTTGGCAGATTTTCCCAACTTCAAGCTTGTTTTATGCAGCCGTTGTGGCATTAATAAATCGTTTAGCAAAGCAACAATGGCCCTTTAATTGACAACTTGTTGCTGCCTTGCAAGAATCTAGTCATGCCACTTGTAAAAAGCATAAAAGATGGTGCAAGCCACTCCAAATGTGGAGATGGGTCTTACTGCACTTGTTGTCTGATTCTGCCACACATCTCACATAGTGAGAGATCCGTGTTAAATTTTGTCCATTGTATCCATTATAGAAGAAACTGTAAATGTAGCTTTAGTTGATTTCTTTAAGATACTTTCAAGATCTTCTGTTGCTCATTCTTCTCTTGAAGGGAATGTTTCAGATATGGCACATTTATTGTGCATTTGGAGAAGCAGGAATTGCAACATCTTTTTGCCCATCCAGACTAATATATGAAAAAGTGCTTTGACTCTTGATGGAAGAAACTCGCGTGAATTATTTTCTGAGGGTTAAGAGTCTTTGAAATTTTCTTCCTCAAAACACCATTGATGCAGTCTTTCAAGATTTAAAAGCAGAGGTAGATTTTTGATTATCAAGGGAATCAAGGAAACCAAATGTGAAGTTGAGGTTAAAATCAGATCAACTGTGATCATATTGAATGGTGAAGGGCCGAATGGCCTAATCTTGTTCTTTGTTTGTATGCCTGTAATATTTTCATTGTGCATTAAAAATCAGTCACCTTTTATTCCTTCAAGCATCAGATCACCATTAGCTTTGGAATGGAGGAAAGGTATATAGTTGACTTAAGAAAATTATCCAAACAGAACAACTTGGATTTTTTTTTAACGTTGGTAAATAACAGGACTGACATTTCAAAATGAGTTCTGCTTTATTTCTATCCTCTGTGTGTTAAGGATTTTAAGCTACAGCCTGCTAACATATGTTACCTATTTAAGGTCATTTCTTCTGAGGCTTAAAATTTGGCAATTCAAGAAACTGCCTACCTAACACTTACAGTTAGAGCTGGTCTTGCTATTTGTAATCATGAAAGGTCTTGTCGATTTGTGACCACTGGAAAAATCCATTGTACAAATAGCAGACTCACTGCAATCAAATCACATCTCTTTCAATGGATGTCACTGTCTCAGTTTAGCTTAAACCCTGCAACCAAGAATAATATTGAAAGAAAATCTCTGTGTTACATATGCTATTTGTTGAATAATGTCTCCAGTTGAACTTTGCAGTCAGAGAGAAACTGTTTCATTTAGAGTTCAGGTCATTTTTGGGTTTTAAAGGCTAAAGCTTGCTCCTCCAAATTCAACGCATTTGTACTTAATATTACAAAAAAGTACTGGATACTGATCCTCCTTCACATGAAAAATACGTCATTTATTTCAAATGGAAGATATGGAAGGACGTTGGAGATGAAATAATAGACAATAGACAATAGACGCGGGAGTAGGCCATTCAGCCCTTCGAGCCTGCACCGCCATTCAATATAATCATGGCTGATCATTCCTAATCAGTATCCTGTTCCTGCCTTATCTCCATAACCCTTGATTCCACTATCTTTGAGAGCTCTATCCAACTCTTTCGTAAATGAATCCAGAGAGTGGGCCTCCACTGCCCTCTGGGGCAGAGCATTCCACACAGCCACCACTCTCTGGTGAAGAAGTTTCTCCTGAGCTCTGTCCTAAATGGTCTACCCCGTATTTTTAAGCTGTGTCCTTGGTTCGGCACTCACCCATCAGTGGAAATATGTTTCCTACTGCCAGAATGTCCAATCCTTTCATAATCTTATACGTCTCAATCAGATCCCCTCTCAGTCTTCGAAACTCAAGGGTATACAAGCCCAGTCGCTTCAGTCTTTCAGTGTAAGGTAATCCTGCCATTCCAGGAATTGACCTCGTGAATCTACGCTGCACTCCCTCAATAGCCAGAATGTCTTTTCTCAAATTTGGAGACCAGAACTGCACACAGTACTCCAGGTGTGGTCTCACCAGGGCCCTGTACAGCTCAGAAGCACCTCTTTGCTTCCATACTTAATTCCTCTTGTTATGAAGGCCAGCATGCTATTAGCCTTCTTCACTACCTGCTGTACCTGCATGCTTGCCTTCATTGACTGGTGGACAAGAACACCCAGATCTCTCTGTATTGCCCCTTTACATAAATTGATTCCATTGAGGTAGTAGTCTGCCTTCCTGTTCTTGCCACCAAAGTGGATAACCATACATTTATCCACATTAAACTGCATCTGCCATGCATCTGCCCACTCACCTACTTGTCCAGGTCACCCTGTAATCTCCTAACATCCTCATCACATTTCACCCTGCCACCCAGCTTTGTATCATCAGCAAATTTGCTAATGTTATTGCTGATATCATCTTCTATATCATTAACATATATTGTAAAAAGCTGCGGTCCCAGCACGGATCCCTGCGGTACCCCACTGGTCACTGCCTGCCATTCCAAAATGGAGCCGTTTATCACTACCCTTTGTTTCCTATTAGCCAACCAATTTTCAATCCAATCTAGCACTTTGCCCCCAATACCATGCGCCCTAATTTTACTCACTAACCTCCTGTGTGGGACTTTATCAAAAGCTTTCTGAAAGTCCAGGTACACTACATCTACTGGATCTCCCTCGTCCAACTTCAGAGTTACATCCTCAAAAAATTCAAGAAGATTAGTCAAGCATGATTTCCCCTTCATAAATCCATGCTGACTCTGTCCTATCCTGTTACTACTATCCAGATGTGCAGTAATTTCATCCTTTATAATAGACTCCAGCATCTTTCCCACCACTGAGGTCAGACTAACTGGTCTATAATTTCCTGCTTTCTCTCGCCCACCTTTCTTAAAAAGTGATATAACATTAGCCACCCTTCAATCCTCAGGAACCGACCCCGAATCTATTGAACTCTGGAAAATAATCACCAACGCATCCACGATTTCCCGAGCCACCTCCTTCAGTACCCTGGGATGCAGACCATCAGGCCCCGGAGACTTATCAACCTTCAGACCTAACAGTCTCTCTAACACCAAATCCTGGCAAATATAAATTCCCTTAAGTTCAGGTCCTTCAGCCACTGTTACCTCAGGGAGATTGCTTGTGTCTTCCCCAGTGAACACAGATCTGAAGTACCCATTTAATTCCTCTGCCATTTCTTTGTTCCTAGTAATATGTTCCCCTGTTTCTGTCTTCAAGGGCCCAATTTTTATCCTAACCATTTTTTTGCCTTGCACATACCTAAAAAAACTTTTACTATCCTCCTTAATATTCTTGGCCAGTTTACCTTTGAGGGTGATTTTAACTGCAGTTGACACATATTGTTCTAACCTCCTGCAGATAACCAAAGAGAAAATAAGGCAACAACATAATAGAACTAGCAACAGTATTTTGTTGTTACTTAATCAACAGTCCCTGCTTTGAATACCTGTCCCTGAAACCTTTTATATTCTAGACATATTTTTATAGTCTTCAACTAGAAGCTAATGCATTCCTGGTCTTATGCCCCTGTTATAAGGGAAGATTTATGGAGCTAAAATCACGATGATTCAACTCTTTAAAATTGTAAGAGCCATAACTAATGGAAAAATGTGGTGAGTATTTGACATGGTTGTGAATGCAAAACTAGAGAACACAGTTCAAAATTAAAATGCATAAGGAAAACTGCAGCTCTGAATGTTTTCTCCCCAGTACCATGGATATATGAATTTAATGCAGTGAATTTAATGCAGTTAATGCTTCTTTAAATAAGTGCAAAATGATTGTTTAGTTCAGAATAAAAATAAGCTTTAGTTGGACTTAAATATAGCCAGAGATTATGGAATGCATGTTAGATGTGCCTGTCTGATCATGCAGAAAGTATTGATTTAAAATGACAGATTTATAATACTTGAGAGGAGCAGGCAAGGTAAGGAAAATTAGTGTCACTGAGAGGAGCGGAAGAGGTGAGGAATCTCAAGCAAACAAATCAATGGCAAGGCTGAATGGGACTCAGGATATGTGAGGACAGATTTATAGTAGGATAAAGTAAATCCTACTATACTTTAAATAGGATGTTCTATTTAGTGAATGTATATCTGGGGAGCTGAAGTTGGTAATTAGCACATCATTCGCTATATTAGAGATGAAGTTTAAAATCACACACCAGGTTATCGTCCAACAGGTTTATTTGGAAATACTAGCTTTGGAAGTAAAAGCTAGTGCTTCCAAATAAACTGTTGGACTATAGCCTGGTCTTGTGTGATTTTTAACTTTGTCCATCCCAGTCCAACACTGGCACCTCCACATCATGTGAGAGATGGTCCATGTTCCTGATATTTGGAGTGACCACGCATGCAGGAAGTGTCTCCTGCTGGAGCAACTTGAGCTCTGGGTTCCCAAGCTTGAGCAGCAGCTGGGACACTTTCAGAAGGCAAGTGATTTCTGGATAGCACATTTCAGAATGTGGTCACCCTGCATCTTCAGGAAATGCATGCAGAGACAGAATGACCGCTAGGCAGAAGAGGGCGATCAGGCAGGTTGTGAGGGAATCCCCTGAGTCCATCTTACTTGCAAACCAATTTTGGCCTTAGGCAGCTTGGCTCTCGTGATTTTCTATGTGGATGCTAGCCAAAGCCAGGGCTATGGCACTGTATGTGATTCTGCTGTTCATATATGAAAGAAGCGAAAGGGCAGTAGTGGTTTTGTTAGTGAGGGGTATAGATAGAAACTTCTGCAGCCATAAATATGACTTAGATGTTGTCTTACTTATTCGGTGCCAGAGCCATAGAAGACATGTAATGGCTGCAGGTCATTCTGACACAGCAACAAAGTGCAAAGCAAACCTGAGGGAGTTAGGTAGGGATTTGAAAAGCAGGACGTCAAATGTCATCATCTCCGATTGTTCCTCATGCCTCACAGTAATGAGTGTGAGTCGGAGATCAAGAGCCTTAGTCCCACCTGCCTGTGCTTGGTCCATATCCCTCCAAAGCAAGTAGAATAAAGAAAGACCCAATGCTTCTTTTTTTAAACAAGTGAAGTACAAGAAAATAACAAGGGACAGCGTGAAGCCCATTTGGGAACATAGAGGCAACCTGTATATGAACTCAGAAGATGTGGTCATTGTCCTCAATGAGTACGCTACATCAGTTTTCACAATGGAAAGGGACAATGCAGGTGTAGACATCTGGACAGAGGATTGTGAGATACTAGAAGAATGTAGTGCACAGAATGAGAAAGTACTTGTGTGCTTAGCAGCCTTAAAAGTAGATAAATCTACAGGCCTGAATGAGAAGTATTCCAGGTTGCTAAGGGAGGCAAGGTATGGGATGTCAGGAGCCCTGTGTGTAATTTTGAAATCCATGCTGATGATAGATGAGGTGCTCGCTGTTCAGGACTGTTAATATCTCATTTTTTTAAAAAAAACAGGAAGAGATACATCAGGAAATGACAGGCTGGTTAGTTTACCTTCACTGCCGCAGAAGTAGAAAGAATACTGAGAGATGCAATATATTCACAATTGGAGAGAGAAGATTAATCAGGGTAATCACCATGAGTTTGTTACCCAAGGTCATGTTTGACAAATTTGATTGGATCTTTCAGTATAGTTGAAGGTACCGTGCTCTACATGGACTTCAGCAAAGGTTTTAATAAAGTTTCTGTTGGTGGACTGGTCAAGAAAGTGAAAACTGATGGGATCCATGGAGAAGATGCAGATTGTATTCAAAATTGGTTGAGAGAAAGTAAGCAAAGGGTGATGGTAGAGGAATGTTTCTGTGACGAGATCTGTTTCTCGTGGGGCTCCGCAGGACATGGTCCGGGGCCCTTTCTGCTTCTGGTATATTCTAATGATTTGGATTTTAATGTAGGCAGTAAGATCAAGAAGTTCACAGGAAAATTGACAGAATGAGAAAAAATGAGAAAGCTAATCAAATGCAGGAAGATATCAGTGGTCTGATCAGGTAGGCAGAACACAGTGGCAAATGCTGGAAAAATGTGAGGTAATATACTTGGGGACAGGAGGTCGAGGCTTTGGGGTGCAGATGCTCATAAAGCAAGGGATTATGCTCTGAATGGGAAGGTCCTGGAAAGCACCGAGGATAAGAGAGACCATGATGTGCATATTCTTGGATCCCTGAAGATAGCAGAGCAGCTGTGTAAGGTAGTTGAGACCACACATGGGATGCTTGCCTCTATTAGTTGAGGCATAGAAGAGAAGGGCAAGGAAGTTCCACTAGAGTTGTACAAAATGATGGTTAGGCCACAACTGGAGTACTGCGTGCAGTTCTGGTCACCATACTGTAAAAACGGTGTGATCACACTAGAGAATGTGCAGAGATATATTGGAACACTGCCTGGGCTGGAGGGTCTGAGCGTGTGGAAAAATTGGATAGACTGGTGTTGTTTTCTTTTGGAGCAGTAAAGATTAGAGTTGATCGAGTTGTATCAGATTATGAGAGACATAGGCACTCTTTTTCCATTATTGGAAGGGTCAATAACTAGATACAGAGCCTTCTACCTCTGAGCTTAAATTCAAGAGGAGGGTCGAGGAGAATTTCTTTTCACTCAGAGCATGGTAGAAGTCTGGATTTTACCTCCTGAAAGAATGATTAAGTCAGAAACTCCCATAACACTTTGACTGTATTTAGATATTCACTTACATTGCCATAACCTCCAGGGCTATGGGATAAAAGCTCGAAAACAAGATTAGTGCAATCAGATCTATGACTGGTGGAAATACTGGTGGAGTTAATTGGCTATTTCTGAGTCCATTCAGAGTTGAATTGTGAAAATTTCAGATTGGACATGCGTTCTGAAGTTTTGAGAGATCGTTTTGAGGTCAGAAAGCATTCTTGCTGTCTTTTGCCTTGAAAGTTGAATTAATGGATTGTAGTTCAAATGGAACAAAAATGTTCTTTGTATCTAAACAACATTTATGCTAAAATCAAAACGTTGCCAATCAATTACCACACGGGTACGGGTTACTTTAAGATCAGCTCAAAGCCTTGTTATTTGACTAGAAAAGGAGAGATCAGATAGGAAAAATCACAAGATGAAGCCTACAGAGCAGAAAGTATGTCAATTAAATTCACTTGAACCATCATATTTAATCGCATATTTATTTATTATTGTCAACTATTTGTGATACTTTAATATTCAAAGATAGTTGTTCATCTAACGCTATTATGAAGGGGTTGGTAATCCATCGCCTTTTAGTTTTGGAAAACTTGAAAGGGATTTACATTGTGTTTTTCTGGGTAAAATGCCTGAGAATGTTGTGTTCAATTTCCAACCAGCAGGATAAGGACTTGGCATTTTATATTATACATTAGTTAGCAGACAATATTCCTGTCCTCTCGCATGCAAACACCACAAGCATTGAGGCGATGATCATCCACCATCAGTTTCATTATGTTGGTCATATATGATTGGATGTCAGAAAGTAGGGTCCCAAATAAGATTGTCTTCTCCCAGTTTAGTCAGGGCAGACATACCAGAGACGGACAGAAGAAACACAGTTGAAAAACTAACACGAAGACATGGAACATTGACATCAACTCATTGGAGACCGCACATTGTACTAAACAAGAGGGAAACAGAGTCTGTGTAGGTGTCCCAGAATTTTGACACTCAATCATGAAGAGGAAGAGCAGCAAAAGAAACAAACTATGATCTGATAGCACATGACCTGACATCCCACACAACAACAAATACCCACCATGCCATGGAGTTTGTATTTTCTGAGTTGGCTTCTTCAGCCATCCTTGACCGAATGCTTCTGGAAGACAATCATCCTCGCCCGTGTTAATCAATGACAGTAGGCAGGCTGGCCCAGACTGAAGTAACTGTTTAGCAAACTTCTGTTTTGACTAATGTTCAGAGAAAATAAGTGGCTTTTTTTAATAGTTTGAGGAAAGAGGGAAAATAGACTTTATATCTTAATACTGATCACGTTTTTGCTCATCTTGTTGAAATAAAACCAAACTCTCACGTACTTATCTCCAAACCCGAGATTCTTCGACCCCCCATTTATCTCTCAGTTTCCTTCCCACTCCCTTCCCAGCGGAAGGGCTTATGCCTGAAACATCAACTCTCCTGCTGCTCAATCGTGCCTGACCTGCTGTGCTCTTCCAGCACCACATCTTTTGACTCTGACTCTCCAGCATCTGCAGTCCTCACTTTCTCCCAACTGTTTGCTTCATCTATTCAACTATATATTTGGTCAACTATTGAAAGTTACATGAAAGCCCATGTGCTTTAGCTATCTCTGTTACTTACTGAGATGTTGGATGAACATGAAAACGACCAGAGATTCAGAACCTGGCAAAGAATGTAATGGAAATGCCCAAAAATGCACACCATTTTACTTTAGTTTGTAAGCATTAAATGATTACATGATTTTGACATTGATTAATTTTTTAGTTGTATCGTGCAAAGTATACTTTTGGTTGAGGAGTGCTATTTCATGACAGCACAGAGAAAATGTGTCCTATTCTTTCGAATTGTAAGGAATAGCAGGAAGAAACCAAAAAACAGATTTGATCACAAGCCATTATTGTCATCAGTACGACGACATAAATATTTATTCAAACCACCATATGTTTGGCAGTGCTGTGTTTTGGAATAAATGTAACGTAACACTTACTTAACACATTGGATTTTGGGTTTGCATTTGTGAAACTCAATCTCTTATTCATTCAGGCTGCAGTATTTGGTTTGGTTGGGTGCCAAGCGAATGTACCAAAAGGAGAACTTGCATCGTCAACAAGGTTTTTATGTGCATTAAATTTTAATTGTGTTTTCTTGAAATAGTTGAAGTATTTAACAGTGGTTTCTGATGATCCCATTCTGTCACAGAATCATTATAGTACAGAAGATAGTCATTTGTTCCATCGCGTCTCTGCCAGCGCTCAATAGAGCAATCCAATTCATCCAGTTACCCTGTTGCACAGAGCTGGACATTTCTTCCCTCACATTTCCATGGAATTTCTTTCAGAAATTGTTTACCAACTCTGCTTCCTTCACTGTCATTGGCATGAAGTTCTAGGGTCATTGCCAGTCACTGAATAAAACTTCTTCCTCTCAATCTGTCTGCTTTTCTTACCAAAAACCTGAAATCTACCTTTTCAAGTTCTTGGACCATTAGCTACTGGGAACAGGTTTTTTGGTGTCTACCTTATTTAAACTATCATTATTCTGCACATCTGTTGCATCTCTCCTCGATCTCCATTGCCCCAAGGACAACAGTTGCTAAGTCTATTTAATGACAGAAAATAATTTCAAACTTAACCTGTTAATTTTTCCAGTAATGATTAATTGAAAGAAAATTTGAAAATGATCAAATATTTGCAAATTTTAAATTAAACAAAAGATCTTGTACTTTTCAGTCATGGCTGTGATTTGGTAAAATTAATCAGCACTACACACAAGGGATTAGTTTGGTACCTACTGCTATTTTCTGATAATTAGTTCACTTTGCTATAAAATGGAACCACATGTTGACATGGAATTATAAATGTTGACTGGCCTCTGCAGGGCCTGTCAATTGGTGTGTTTATCTTTTGATTCATTACATGCTCCAGAAGGATTCATAGTTCACATGTTTTTGGAAGAAGCTGTGGTTCGAGATGCAGTCATTGTAAGAGTATCAAATGGGCTGTGTTCATATGTTAAGTGACAATAAAATCACTGAAGGATCATTCAAACATAGAACATAGAAGAATACAGCGCAGTACAGGCCCTTCGGCCCTCGATGTTGCGCCGATCCAAGCCCACCTAACCTACACGAGCCCACTATCCTCCATATGCCTATCCAATGCCCGCTTAAATGCCCATAATGAGGGAGAGTCCACCACTGCTACTGGAAGGGCATTCCATGAACTCACGACTCGCTGAGTAAAGAACCTACCCCTAACATCTGTCCTATACCTACCCCCCCTTAATTTAAAGCTATGCCCCCTTGTAATAGCTGACTCCATACGTGGAAAAAGATTCTCACTGTCAACCTGATCGAAACCCCTAATCATCTTGTACACCTCTATCAAGTCACCCCTAAACCTTCTTTTCTCCAATGAAAACAACCCCAAGTGCCTCAGCCTTACCAGGCAACATCCTGGTAAACCTCCTCTGCACCCGTTCCAGTGCCTCCACATCCTTCCTATAGTATGGCGACCAAAACTGCACAAGATACTCCAGATGTGGCCGCACCAGAGTCTTATACAACTGCAACATGACCTCAGGACTCCGGAACTCAATTCCTCTACCAATAAAAGCCAGTACGCCATATGCCTTCTTCACCGCACTATTTACCTGGGTGGCAACTTTCAAAGATCTGTGTACATGGACACCAAGATCCCTCTGCTCATCCACACTACCAAGTATCCGACCATTAGCCCAGTACCCCATCTTTTTGTTACTCTTACCAAAGTGAATCACCTCACACTTAGCTACATTGAACTCCATTTGCCACCTTTCTGCCCAGCTCTGCAGCTTATCTATATCCCGCTGCAACCTGCCACATCCTTCCTCACTGTCTACAACTCCTCCGACTTTCGTATCATCCGCAAACTTGCTCACCCAACCTTCTAACCCCTCCTCCAGGTCATTTATAAAAATGACAAACAACAATGGTCCCAAAAAAGATCCTTGCGGAACACCGCTAGTGACGGCACTCCAAGATGAACCTTTGCCATCAACTACTACCCTCTGTCTTCTTCCAGCCAGCCATATCTGTCATTGCCTTCAATTGCTATTCAGATCATGTAAAATTTAGGACAAAATGGTTTCAAGTTACACTTAGCATTCAATATTGTTTCTGCCAATGAAACCAGGAATTATTCTTCAATGCTTCTGTCTAGCCATGAAAATTTGACTGTTAAATTGTGCGAACTTAAAATTGTTCTATGTATGATTCCATACAACTTAAATAAAGTGTTGCAAAATTCACACGTGAATTTAGAAAATGATTTCATTTAATAAATGAAGCTGCTTAAAATCCTATGGGACAACATGGGATATTATTAAAAATAAAAGGGCACATAGAATACACTAAAGAAATCTATATAAAGCTGCTCGGCAATATCTTATGCCTATTTGCGTACATTTTTTAAGTAAAGTGTTCAGCCTAAATTGGATTTACAAGGTCACCTCAACACACAACTGCTCTGTAAATTGAAATCTCAGGTCTTCATATTTTCACTTAGAACTCATATGGATTTAAAGCATGACCAAAGTTTGGGTGCTAACATTTTTGAGTATTCTTCAAAGAACTGAGCTCCGAAGCCTTGATTTATTCAATGAATGGTGATGTGAAATTGACAGTGATTAAATTTTATTGGGGTGTGAATATCAGCTGAGGGATTATGACAGGAATTTGAGGTTTAGGCAGTGCATGTCATCCAAGGACAGCAGATTGAGCACCCTTGATTAGAAGAATGTTGGACATAGCTTTGGCATCCATTTATCATGACTGTGTGTTTATCCTGATAAAGTGTTTATTCTTTGACCAACGTCACTAAAGCAGATTATCCAGTCTTTATCACATTTCTGTTTGTGGGATCTTCCGTACATCTTGGCTGCAATATCTCATACACTGTAATATCGACTTCACTTTAAACGGACTGCAATGACTCTATAACGTTTTGAAATGAGCTGAAAGGCACAATAAGAACACAGGTTTGTTATTCTGTCAGATAGTGATGGCCTTCTGTCAGATAAAAGTGAACTCTGAAGCCTGTCATGTTTCCCTTTCAGACTGAAATAACACTGCAAAACGTTCATATGATGATGTGATTTTTCACCTGCCATCTGTTCATCTCTTAATTAGGGTAAGGTACTCTGGTTTGGCTCATAGTTCAGGGTTGTGGTCCATGTAGTTTCCAAGAATGTAGATAGAACTAAGAAAGACGTTCTGCTAAGGAGTATGAGTGGCCAGGGGCTAAAACAGAAAACAGCTTCAAAAGTGCTAATCTCTGGATGATTACTTGAGCCAAGAGAAAATTGGCAAGTTTGAGTCAATTAGAAAGCTGAACACGCGACTAAAAGATTGGTGTGGAAAAATGGGTTTTGATTCATGGGGCCATAGCAGCAGCCCTGGGTAGAGTGGGAGTGGGACGAATGAAATGATCTTCACTACTGGGCCCACCTTTCTGGCAAGTTGTGTCACTAGGATGCTGGAGAGGATTTTAAGGTAAATAGCAGCAAGGGAGCAAGGTAGCGGTTTGGGAAATAATGCTCAGAGAATGGCAGAAAGGGGCAGTGCACAAATTTGAGTATACTGGGAGAAAAAATTAGAGGTTACAAAAATGTTAACAAAGACAGAACTTAAAAGAAAAACTCTGTCTCCGAACGGCACAAAGTATTTGTGACTAAACAGGTTCCTTGACAGCACAAACAATAATAACTACATACGATTTAATGGCTGTTACAGGGACATGGCTGCAAGAAGACCACGAGTGGGACCTGAATATTCAAGTATATGTAATGTTTAGGAAGGATAGAAAGGTAAGTTCTGAATGTCAAGACAAGATTCACGCTCGTGAGCATTTTAACAGGGGATTATTGCTCCTTATGACTTACTAATCCTTACTTCATATTGCCTGATTGATGTGCCATTTTCCATTCTCCCAGCTGCCTGTTAGTGTCGAGATATAGAGAATTCCTGACCTGTAAGTCAGAGTGTGGACCTGTTGCTCACAATTTCCATCTTGGACTTATTAATCCAACACATCAGGGAACACTTCATGCAGTGATCTCATGCATCCACATCCACAGCCATGATGCCTTCTACGGAGGAGAAGGGTTCAGTGCCCATGCAGCACATATAATCTCCAGCTATCTGTTTGCCACAGGACTCTTCAAAGTAAAGTCCAATGTTGAAGTGACCAGATGAGTCATTTTGTGATCCTTCTTTGGAATGCTCCATATCCCTCTCTTCAGAGGAATGTTAAGTGCCATTTGTAGGTGATGCGAATGCCGACTGCTCACATTCCTAACAACTTGTTTGTTGTGAATGAATCCAGTGAAACCAATGAATCTAGCCACAGCAGGGATTATGGTTGCTGTCGCTGTGATACAGTGAAGGTGTGGAGAAATGGAAGAGGATCCAATGTGCCAGTAAGCCCAGGAACCACAGCTGCTGAGCAGCCTCCACAAAAAGAGCTGAGAGCTGAAGGGCCCATTTCAGGTTGTGCAGGAGATATATATAATATATATATATATATATAGGAGGGCCAGTGTGTTTTGTCCTCTGTAAATTCAATAAGTTTGTGACTGGCCTGATCGTAACTTTATTTCCATGTTCACTCCTTTTGACAAAGGGAGTTCCAAAGACTCATGACCCACAGAGAAAAGTGTTTGTTATGACACTGTCTGAAAGTGGTGACTGTTCACTTTTAAAACAGTGAATTCTTGTCTCAGGACAAGAGACCGTCTATAACTTGCTCACATGTGGTGACATGCTTCCACTTTGATATTTAAGTGATCCAGGAGTTTGACTCTGTGACAATGAGGGAACAGGGATGTATGTCAACCTGCAACAATAAGAGATTTGAGTGGCAGGTCTGGAAGTTAATAAGTTACAAAGTAACTATTGTACTTGTTACAAGTGGTGCAAGTTGCAGATTTGGAAGGTTTTGCTGAAGAAAAGTGATTTGCTGCACTACATATTGTAACTGTGTCGTTCTGAAGGTGGGTTGAATGGATATCCGGTAAAACGTAGTGACCTTCAATCAAGTTTAATAGTTGTGTTAGTTTGCAACTGGTCTGAGTTCTTCTAAGGCCATTCAAGTGAATTGGGAGGAATTTTGATTTGGCTGGTGAGCAGATGACAAGTTCATTTATGATCCTTCAACTGTACATAATTCTAGTTCAGCTGCACCCTGTCAGATATTCCAAGATTTTCAGGTTAAAGTTGGACTGCTTCCATCTCATTGCCAATGACTCGCAGGGCCTGTAATGGACACAACAGTGCAATGAACTTTTGAACATAATAGTTATTTCAGTGAGAGAAATCAATGAACAGAAGTATAGTTACATGATATTTTGAGTGTGCCATTTTGTGTAATAATAACTCGCTGTTAAACCGGGAATTGGATTTTTTTGTTCATCGATGTTGTTGATTTTCACTTTTTATTTAAAACCAGTAGGTGGCAATAATGTACCACTGACGAAAGCTGGGCCAGTTCTCAGAATGGGCTTAAAATTTTATTGTTGAGGAAATCAAATTGCTTTCTTTTGTTTTTTGACACATTTTACGCTGCATTTGCTAATATATTGCAATAGTTTCATATGTTATCTGTTTCTAGAAACTCAAGAATTAGCCATTCCATTGTTATTTATTCACTTGTATTGAATTTGCAGCCATTTTTTCTAGCACCAACCTATTTCAGTAAGAATTGTTTTTAGATTTTTTTTATTTTGAAACCACTAAGGATGTATTTTAAATGTTGTAGTTTAGCTGGCTATTATAATTTAATGTAAATCATTGCAAATTTAATATATTTGGTATTATCATATGAAGACTTTGCAGACATACCTTATGAACCAGACAAGGTTAATAACATTGACAGAATAATACTTTGCCTATTGACTGGTGACAATGACAACACAATTTTAATGTCTCATTGTTGTTAAGCTTTCACTGCAGGGGGGTTGGCACTGATTTTGATAGAAAATGCCTTGAGGTAGAAGAATCAGAGTCCTTGGGTGGGCTCCTCTTGCTCAGCTCAGTGATTTCCCTAAGTTAGTATCTGCGCAGCTTATCTACCTTCCTCGAAAATTGAATACTTGTTAAATAGACAAGATGTTTCAGACAATCCCAAAAGCAATATTCTAAGAAGAAGCATTTTGATTTTGAGGCAAAGCAACACATCATAGAATGTTGCACTGGAATATAGAGGTCAAATTTGATATGTTTCCTCAAATCTTGACATCATTAAAGGCAGCAGCTACTGTCCATAAATATTGAAACTTGGGCCATTTTTTGAAGAAGTAGAATTCCCTCAGACTCTCTGTATTGTTGCACAGTCAAAGAGTCATATAATATGAAAAAAGACCCTTCAGCCCAACTAATCCATGCCAACCATGTTTCCAAACTAAACTAGTCCAACTTGCCTGTGTTGGTCCATATCCTTCCAAACCTTGACAATTCATGTAAGTATTGCTGTCTGTTCCTGTATGTTGAGGGCAGAGAATATCTGTTTTTTCTCTCATGAAGTCAGTTGTCCACATTACCTGCAAACTGGTGCCTTTGGTTTCATGTTCTTACTACAATGTAAATGTATTAGTTCAACACCCATGTTTAATTGATTCTGGAAGACCCTTTGTGCAGCTTTCTGCAGTGAAGGGAGATTGCACTCTTTGCACAACTTTGAATTGTTCCCAGTGGGGCCTATTAAGCTAACCAGTGAAGGTAATTATCACAGCAAGAATTCATAAGTATCATAAAGCATTAATGAAATACAAATTTCATAATGGTTGAAGCTTTTATTGGCCAGGCAAAATACTGTGGAAGCTTTAAATGTTTTTGAGACCCTTATCTGTTCATTTGAAAAGCTTGCTGATGTCAGTTTCTTGCTGCATGTCATGTACATTTTATTTTCTTCAGAATATGAAGCAGATATCAAACATTATTGAAAACCCATGAGCCAATTTTATATGATTGACATTTCTTTGCAGGAGCAATGTTCAGTTTATTCCTGAATGTCTGTCTTCTGTGAATAATGCCACATTGTCATATGAATCTAAATTATTTTAGATTTCACTTTGATAAATTGGTTTCGGTCACAAAATCCATTGTAACATGCAGGATAATTAG
Organism: Chiloscyllium plagiosum; assembly: GCF_037043375.1. Taxonomy (NCBI): domain Eukaryota; kingdom Metazoa; phylum Chordata; class Chondrichthyes; order Orectolobiformes; family Hemiscylliidae; genus Chiloscyllium; species Chiloscyllium plagiosum. The sequence continues at coordinate 55,779,022 of NW_028270152.1, read as the reverse complement.
TCAGGTTTAATTGATATTGATTGGAACTATATGAAGATTTAAATCCTATTATTACATTTTGGAAAAGTTTCAATTCATTTGGCGGCGGCCTGCTGGTACATGTGTATAAAAAGGCAACGTGTTATCCTTAACTGATTTAGACTTATCCTGTTCATAAAATCTCTACAGATTGGAAACAGGCCCACACCGACCCTCTGAAGAGTAACCCACTCAGCCCCATTCCACTACCCTATATTTGCCCCTGACTAACACACCTAACCTACACATCTCTGAATCTATGGGCAATTTAGCATGGCCAATTCATCTAACCTGCACATCTTTGGACTGTGGGAGGAAGCCAGAGTACCTGGAGGAAACCCACGCAGACATGGGGAGAATGTGCAAACTCCATACTGACAGTCACCCGAGGCTGGAATGGGACCCAGGTTCCTGGCACTGTGGGGCAGCAGTGTTAACCACTGAGCCACCCTATTATCTATCTCACATAAACATGCTTGACACTTGGTGCTTTCTGAAGTACTGGTATTTATTTGTGCATGCACCATGTCAGAACAGGTAGGAATAAGAAATAATTGCTGGTTTTGTGTGTGACGGACATATTCTGAGATGAAATATATTTTTTACAAAGTATCTTAAAGTTTGAACTGTGTACGATATTTGTGCAATTTTGAAAAAGCTGAGAAAAAGTGAGGACTGCAGGTGCTGGAAACCAGAGTTTAGATCAGAGTAGTGCTGGAAGAGCACAGCAGGTCAGGCAGCATCCGAGGAGCAGGTAACTCGACGTTTTGGGCAAAAGCTGGGCCCGACAGTGACAGTTCATGATATGTGCAATAGAATGGTCTTGACCTAAACAAATTTAAAAATCGCACTAAGTCTAACATTTCTCCCTTTAGTAGTTGTAGTTTTTTTATTCTTCTCCCTTCTGCCTTAGTACTACAGATGTTTCTGAATAGTCGTTTGTTCCAGACTTTGTTTCATGATCCTTCATTCGCTTGACTTTCCAAACTGGGGTATAATTTTCTAATTCTCTCCTCCATCCAGTTCTCAGAACCAGCTTTAAACTGTGAACTTTAAGTCGTCATTGATGCGCTAAAGTTGTTAAATATCACACTACTGTGGGCATGTTTTAACTTGAAGTAGGTAAGGTTGCTGTCACAGTTTGGAAATTTTGACCATTTATCCATTGAAATTATCTTCAAGGCAATTCTTGTCAGAAGGATGCTTTTAAACTGAGTTAAATTACATTGAGATTGCAGAAGTTTAAAACCTAGCATTCAAGCCCAATACTGCTATTATACTACCCTTGAAATCATGTCAAACATAAGCAACAGGTATCATCTCATTTAACAGTACTCCGAGAAGACAACCACGTCTTAAAGAGATTAAATGTCCCTTTCTGTGGTGTTTTACTGGAAATAATTTCCAACTGATTTAGAAACATAGAAAATAGGTGTGGGAGTAGGCCATTCAGCCCTTAGAACTTGCACCTCCTTTCAGTATGATCATGGCTAATTATGCAGCTCCTGCTTTCTCCCCATAACCTCTTGATCCCTTCAGCCACAAGGGCCATGTCCAGCTGCCTCTTGAATATACCCAACAAAGCTGGTCCCAACAGCTTCCTGTGGTAGAGAATTCCACAGGTTCCCAACTCTGAGTGAAGAAAATACTTCCTCATCTCAGTCCTGAAGGATTTACCCCTTATTCTTAGACTGTGACCCATAGTTCTGGACTTGCCCAATACTGGAAACATTCTTCCCACATCTAGACTGTCCAGTGCCGTCAGGATTTTATGTTTCTGTGAGATTCCTCCCCCCTGCCCCACCCCAACCCTAACCCCAACCCCAACCCCAACCCCAACTCACTCTTCTAAATTCCAGTGAGTACAAGCTCAATGTGTTGCTGGGTGGAGGCATTTCTCTTATACCAACCATAAAATATGAAGGATGAGAAAGGAAATAATAGAAATAAGTTCTTTTTGCTGCAAGTTGTTGATGTGGTTTACTGAGAGGTAGAGACTAAAACTTAGATTAGGAAATAAAGTGAAAAGAAGTCTGCATTGAACACTTGTTCTGAATTGAATGCTAAGATTGACTGATCAAAATACACTTAGCTCAGAGAGAAACCATTTAGATTTTCAAATGTTCTCATTCTTTTGTTTTATCAGGAGGGATTGAGATTAATTTAAATCAGTGGCATTTGCTTTAGCATTAACTCATTGTATTCAATGAGAAGGAAATAAACTATCTAAATGATTTGTAATTGATCACATTTCAAAAATTGTAATCATTCTGTTTCACAATGATAGTGAGAGGATCATGAGATCCAGTTTCTACATTAAGCAGCAATCTTTTGTATAATTTCCTCAGCCATAGTTGCACTGTTACTCCCTCTGCATGTTAATTTCCATGTATTTACAAGGCTCACAGTGAGCTGTCATCCACTAATTGTGAAAAAGAGAGTGGCGGTTGTGCAAAAGTGAATGAAATGCATACAAAAACAAGAAGAACTATCAACCCGTCAGTTGCATCAAGTAGGAAATAATAGTGACCCAATTGCAAAGCTAATGTACTCCCATGAAGCATGCAAACACTTTAATGTAAAGTCGCACATCTTTGAATCTTTTTTTTTCCCCACACTACCACCTAACTGCGGTAGTGCTTATTTTTTTTCCCCAGCACCCATGGTGTGTGTGTGCAGGTGTGAGACACAGTGAGAGACACAAGGTGCATGAATCTTTATTCAAATTCCACCACCAGGAAGATAGGAAAACACCCGAGTGGCCAGTGACAAACACTGCCCTTCACATCAAAGGGCAGTGCTGTGTGAATCTCCTGGTTACACTTTTTTTTTCTTGGCAGTGCTGTGTGAATCCCTATTTTTTTTTCTTTCTTTTTTTTCTTTTTCCCCTTTCTTTTTTTAACCCCCACACTACCACCTAAGTGCGGTAGTGCTTATCTTTTCCCCCAGCACCCATGGTGTGTGTGTGCAGGTGTGAGACACAGTGGAAGACACAAAGTGCACCAATCTACATCTTTGAATCTTAACTAAATCCTAGTGCTACCTATTGGTTATGCAAAGATTATTTGTGGGCGTGGCTGTGTGCAAGCAGCCAGGAAAGTTGTGTATCTTGTGGCAGTGACCACATTTGAATCAAAGTGTCACATTTCTGGTACTGGCCTTTGGTAAAATGCATGTGGATTGCCAGGGTGCTTGACAAAATAAACTTGGGTCGAATTTTCAAACTTGAAGGTGGCACGATGGCTCAATGGTTAGCACTGTTGCCTCATAGCGCCAGGGACCCATGTTCGATTCCACTTTCAGGTGATTATCTATGTGGAGCAGGCACATTCTACCCCGTCCATGTGAGGTTTCGGCAAAGTGCTCTGGTTTCATCCCACAGTGCAAGGATGCGCAGGTTAGGTAGATTGGTCTTGTATAGGCTCGGTGGACTGGCCTTGTACAGGCCAGGTAGATTAGCCATATACAGGCTAGGTGGATTGGCCATGTACAGGCTAGGTAGATTAGCCATGTACAGGCTAGGTAGATTAGCCATATATGAACTAGGTGGATTGGCCATGTACAGGCTAGGTGGATTGGCCATGTACAGGCTAGGTAGATTAGCCATATGTGAACTAGGTGGATTGGCCATGTACAGGCTAGGTGGATTGGCCATGTACAGGCTAGGTGGATTGGCCATGTACAGGCTAGGTGGATTGGCCATGTACAGGCTAGGTGGATTAGCCATATACGAGCTAGGTGGATTAGCCATGTACGGGCTAGGTGGATTGGCCATGTACAGGCTCGGTGGATTGGCCATGTACAGGCTAGGTGGATTGGCCATGTACAGGCTAGGTGGATTAGCCATATACGAGCTAGGTGGATTAGCCATGTACGGGCTAGGTGGATTGGCCATGTACAGGCTAGGTGGATTGGCCATGTACAGGCTAGGTGGATTGGCCATGTACAGGCTAGGTGGATTAGCCATATACGAGCTAGGTGGATTAGCCATGTACGGGCTAGGTGGATTAGCCATATACGAGCTAGGTGGATTAGCCATGTACAGGCTAGGTGGATTGGCCATGTACAGGCTAGGTGGATTGGCCATGTACAGGCTAGGTGGATTGGCCATGTACAGGCTAGGTGGATTAGCCATATACGAGCTAGGTGGATTAGCCATGTACGGGCTAGGTGGATTGGCCATGTACAGGCTCGGTGGATTGGCCATGTACAGGCTAGGTGGATTGGCCATGTACAGGCTAGGTGGATTAGCCATATATGAGCTAGGTGGATTAGCCATGTACGGGTTAGGTGGATTGGCCATGTACAGGCTAGGTGGATTGGCCATGTACAGGCTAGGTGGATTAGCCATATACGAGCTAGGTGGATTAGCCATGTACGGGTTAGGTGGATTGGCCATGTACAGGCTAGGTGGATTAGCCATATACGAGCTAGGTGGATTAGCCATGTACGGGCTAGGTGGATTGGCCATGTACAGGCTAGGTGGATTAGCCATATACGAGCTAGGTGGATTAGCATGTACAGGCTAGGTGGATTGGCCATGTACAGGCTAGGTGGATTAGCCATATACGAGCTAGGTGGATTAGCCATGTACAGGCTAGGTGGATTGGCCATGTACAGGCTAGGTGGATTAGCCATATACGAGCTAGGTGGATTAGCCATATACGAGCTAGGTGGATTGGCCATGTATAGGCTCGGTGGACTGGCCTTGTACAGGCCAGGTAGATTAGCCATATACAGGCTAGGTGGATTGGCCATGTACAGGCTAGGTGGATTAGCCATATACGAGCTAGGTGGATTGGCCATGTACAGGCTAGGTGGATTAGCCATGTACGGGCTAGGTGGATTGGCCATGTACAGGCTAGGTGGATTAACCATATACGAGCTAGGTGGATTAGCCATGTATGGGCTAGGTGAATTGGCCATGTACAGGCTAGGTGGATTGGCCATGTTCAGGCTAGGTGGTTTAGCCATGCACTGGCTAGGTGGATTAGCCATATACGGGCTAGGTAGAATAGCCATATATGATTGGCCATGTACAGGCTAGGTGGATTGGCCATGTACAAGTTAAGTAAATTGGCCATGTACGGGCTAGGTGGATTGACCTTTGCTTGAAAACCAAATGATCTTCTTCAGCACTATAGCGATGCTATGATTCTGTGAATAATGCATAGAAAAGCATCCATTTCTTTTTGTCCTCTAAGTGTGACTGGGAAGACTTAATCTCACAAAATTTAGGGTGTTTATGACCTTCCTGCTGCTGAGTAATGAGGTGTGGCTGGTTGACTCGACATGTCTCTATCGCAGACACTTTATTGTGATGTATTTAACGTATTTATTTAATGTATTTGTCTTTGATAGCTGACTATGTTGTGTTTTACTGACTGGGCTAGTCAGAGCTGATTTCTTCATCTACTCCCTATAGTCCTAACTAACTGCTGCTGGACCAGGGACTAGCCAACAACAGCTACCCTGCTATGAGACAGAAAGTTCCTTAACATGATACATCAAAGGTTTTGCTTCGTTGCTTCACTCTGGTGCATAACCTGTACACGTTCTTCACAGCTCTGCTTAATGAGACTATAATTAGATTTTTTTTCTACTTTTATGATCACAAATTAAATTAGGAGTGCTATTTGTGTATAGTTGAAAAGGGTAAAGAGATAGGTAGGAGAAAGTGAGGACTGCAGATGCTGGAGATCAGTCGAGAATGTAGTGCTGGAAAAGCACAGCAGGTCAGGAAGCATCCGAGGAGCAGAAGAATCGATGTTTTAGGCATAAGCCGTTCATCAGGACTTATGAAGAGGCAGGTATGCTTTAAGTGTACACATGTTTTAATGCATATCATCACCAACAATGCAAAGTACAAGGAAAAATTGTTTCAGATGAGTTGTTATCTGTGGTGTTAAGAGTTGTCATAGTTGTGCTGTCGATTTATTTTTCAATCTATTACCAGATGCTGGCTATTTTATTCTTTTTCCAATTTCAACTGTTGATTATTCTATAATGAACCTGCAGAGAGATTATGCTGTGATCATGAATCCATCAATATAGACTTTGCACATTAAGAACAATAGGTCATTGCCTTGTGTGTTGACAGCAGCTGGCAGCAAAATAGGAACTAAATTACACAATACTGATCATAATATTGATTATACCCAGCACAATAAACAGAAGAAATTTATGGTGTCAGAAAATGGAAGAAGTAATTATCTTCTGGATTTCCTTATTCTCTGCCATTTCATAGTATTGAGATTCCACAAATCCATTTCAGAATTGCAACATATTCTGTTTTAGTGACATTTCATGATGGAAAACATTCTTTTTTGTTGTTTTCTGCGATCAGAAATCTGCATCAGATATTTTGATGTTATATCACCGGTTTTATTACGTACAATTGATTGTGGATAAAGAATTGTACACAGTGAAGCAAGCAGAATTCACTCATCTATTTGGTATTGCACATTCATGAAGAATCAAAATTATGTTTGAATGAGAGTGATTCTTTTCTATTGCCTTCTTTGGATAGGCTTTAAAAACTTAATTCATTTTATTGGTAATTTTCAGAAGATCTTGCTTATCGATGAACAATCTTCCTGTCCAGACTAGATTTATGGCCTGCTTCATGTTTCCAACCAATATCATTCATACAAACTTTATGTAAAGTTTTAGTTTGGCTGCAAACATGATCCAAGATCCTGTCCACACCTTGAAGTGAGCATGAAATGTTCAAAGAAACAACAGGGCATTTCTTTGATATCATGACCAATGTATGTCCTGCGACTAATACGACCATAACCTAATGAACTGGCTATTGGTCATTTGTCTCATTGCTGAATATGGGAACTTACTGTATGCAGATTTGATGTCACATTGCCTACGTAATGTCCATGATTACATTTCAAAAACAGCAAAATGATTTCAAAACTGTTGTTCGAGATGTCAAATCGCTCGACAGCCTTATTTAATTCTTGGCATTCCCATGGTTATGTTCTCCACAATTCGAGCATTGGGCTATCACTGCTCCTCATGCTGTACTACATGTTGCCATTTCCTCAACTCTCTTTGCTGTCTGGTTGCTTACACCTTGCTATTTCTTTCGCTGCTTCATTTTTCACTTCAATCCTTCCCCTTTGTGCTTAACATCAGCCTTTTAATTTTCAATGTTATGAGTGATTTCCATGTATCTTTCCACATGAGGCATGTGTAAAATGCAAGGATTTAAAGATCCTGGAGTTCAAGCCCATGAGGCAGCGACCATATCGGAAACTGCAGGATCATTTTCTTGACTACGTCAGTGAGGGTTCTTCGTCAGCCCTGTTCCTACCACTATATGGTCCACCTAGGACTTTTCCAAGGTACTAACCAAAGGAAGATGAAATGATTTGAAATGGACAACTTAAAGCAGGTTTTTGTTATAAATCACCTCTTTGCCAGCTTATGCATCATTATTTGGACAAAATGTCACAGGTTTTCCATAGAATGTACCGGAAAGACTTCCCAGATCTTCCCTAACTGTCCCCAGTGGATTTCAAAGGGCAACTGAAAATGATGCAGAATCCAGTACAACCAGATTTCACATGAAGTTTCTGGCCTTCCTCAAACAAAACAAATGCCAGATCATTAATTGCCATGGAGATTTTTGCTGATCTGCTCCTAATAATTTCAATTTAACAGTAAAAAGTGTAAACATCCAGTATTTCAAATTAATTAACACAAAAGTGAACTTAATATTTCAGCACTTGCCTCAGACTTGAGTACTTGTCGGACACTTAGTCCGAGACAGACTTTCAGTATTAGTGAACAGGTTTTGAATATGAGCTGTTTTCACTCTGTGGTCAGTTTCACTGCAAGGACACAAACTGGAGGTTAGGAGATCAAAATGAGACAGTGGTTTCAGCTGTGCTTGTTGGATTGCAATTGAACCAGCAGAGGGAGCCAGAGGTGTACCTTCTGCCAAAAGTCTGCCAGTGTTTCTCTCATCACAATTTGGGTTGGAAATGCTAGGATAATTCGATACTGACGGTGTAAGAAATCATTGTGCTGCTTCAATATCCCAATACTATCTATTCAGTCGACTTTTCCAAATATTATGCCAAGGATAATGCATTGGGAATATGAATCAAAATCTTAGCACAGCAGCTGGCATTGATATTACATCAACAATGATGTTCCTGAAATGATCATCAATTGTTATAAAAACAAAAATACCCCATCTGATTCACTCATTCCCTTTTAAGGAAAGAAACCTGTTGTCCCTACCTGGTCTGACCTACCTGTGACTCCAGACGCACATTATTGCTGCTGGCTGTTAACAGTGGTATAGTAAATCAGTCAGTTCAAGGGGTGGGTAACACATGCTGGCCTTGCCAGTGAAGCTGACATCCTATGAAAGAATAAATAAAAACAATTATTCGCATGCGATCAGCTGTGAATAGTGCACTGAGATAACTTTGCCAGATATCAGCAAAACTGAGATTGCAGAGGTTGGATTTTCCTTTTGGGGTCAGGACAACATTTGGGACCCGACCCTGCTGCACATTGCAAATAGGTTCCAATGTGATTATTTTCAGTCGCATGTTCAGAGGGCATTGCAAGATGGAGTGCTTAACCTCCAATTTAACGTGATCAGGCAGGCTTCCTTTAGACCTATCCTCTCTGACCTTTTTCACCCCCACCTTCATCTACCTATCACATTCCCTGCTACCTTCCCCCCAACCCCACTCCCCTCCCATTTATCTCTCAGCCACCCTGGCCCACAAGCCTCTTTCCTGATCTCTTGTCGACTCTGATCTCCAGCATTTGCAGTCCTCACTTTCTCCCAGCCTTGCTTTAGAACAAAACAATGGCAGTCCCTGTGTCTGAATTGAAAGTGGCAAATGTGTGTGAGAGAGAGAGGGGACCTCAAAATTGCGGGGACCACTGAACACTTTTTAAAACTAGAAAAAGGCACATCTACCTCATCAACTTCACAGCGGAGAATCCTTCCACAAGGTGACATGCAAATGCAGTTGTTGCTATTGAAATTTGCAGTTGGCACAGAAAAGTGGACCAGCTTTCTGCCCCCTACTCTGCCTTTTTCAAATTAGTTCTAGGCTGGAACAGTACATTCAATTATGTCCTTGTTAGGTATTATGACACGGGCTCGACCCTCCTGCTTAATTTAAACCAACAACACAGAAAAGATTTAACCTGTGCAGTAACCTGTGAAAATTTGAGAGGCCAAGAACTATTTAAAGCAAAAATTAACAACTGTATTTCTTAAAATGTAACAGAGAATAATTAACTAACAACTATATACAACTCTTTCCTCTAACCTATCTTTTACTTTCCTCTCTACAATAGTGATCAGATAAAAATCCTGATTAAGATTTACAATCACAAAACTTCTTATCTCAAAACAAGGCAGCTTTCAGTTCTTCTCTGTCTTCCTGTCTTCTTTTCTTCTTCTTGGGGATTCTATTTCACAGGTTACTGATTGATAAAGGTACCTTTAAGGAAGCTATTTTTCAGGAGTCTTTACATGCTGGTGGCTTGGCAGCTCTCCTCCCAACTGTTCAGTTTAGTCTTCAGTCTTATACCGCCAAACCATTGGATTGTGTCATTGGCTTTTAAGATTGTCAATATACTAAATTCAAACTTGATTGGAATTTGGTATTTTTGGAGCCTAATTTGAATCTCTTTTGTTGTTTCCAGGCAACCCAGCTAATCTACCATTTGACCAAGCGTTGCATTGTTACCTTATTGAGAGGTAATAATTCATGCTGTGCTAGCGTCTAACTCTCTTAAAGATACAGTACACCCACATCTTCATAACATAGGCCTCAAAATTTCACATGAGAAGTTGGATTATGATTATCTGCGATTCTTTTTGGGGAAAAGAAATGTCGTGTCAGTCTTGATGCATCCCAACTTTTCCAACCCATCTCCACCATTCCCCCACCACATGCATTCTTTGTTCGTGAAAAGTGGGCAAGGTCAGCATTTATTACAAATTTCTCATTTGGCAAGGTGGTGTTGAGCTGCCCACTTCAACCATTGTAGTTTATGTACTGTAGACGGAACTGCTAGGGAGGCAAATTCAGCTTTTTGACCTAGCGTCCATGAAGGAACAATAATGTATTTCCAAATCAGGATAGTGAGTGGATTGGAGGGGAATTATTGCACCTTTTGTTCTTCTTCTTCTTCCAAACTGTAAGAGATTGGAAGGTAAGTTGAAGGAGCCTTGGTAAATTGTGGCAGTGCATCTTGTAGATGGTACAAACTGCTGCTGCTGTTTATTGGTGCTGGAGTGATAGAATACTCAAGGTGGTGAGTGGGATGTAAATCAGGTGGGGCATAAATCAAATGGACTGCTCAGTCCTGAATGATGACAGACTTCTGGAGTGTTGTTGCAGCTGCACTCATCCAACAAGTGAAGGGTGTTCCATTACACTCACCTTTGTAGAGGTTGGGAAGTGTCATTAGTCAGAAGATAAATTATCACAGAATGGCCAGCCTCTTAATTTTCTCATGTTGTCACAGTCTTTGCCCTAGCATTCAGAAGAAGTAACTAGCTTGGCCTTTGCAAATGATATTTCGAAATTGTGATAAATATAATCTGTACGTTGAGGAGATGATAGACCTGAGCTGATTTAATCAGTAATCAAATAAAGTTTGCATTTTGAGTTGGACCATTTAATATTTTGATTGCCTCATTAAACACAGAAATGAAATATGGATTAAATTGTTATGAAAGTAATTGATCGTATGAAACTTTTGCAAATATTTTTCCTCTTTTTTTCACACTTGCTTATTTAGAGAAGTGCATGAGGTGTTTTTTTTTCTTTCAAGACGCAAACATTGATATTCCAAATTGACAAAATATTTAACATGACTGGAAAATTATATGAATGTTTTCAAAAATGGTGGGTAACTGTTAGATTTTTTTGTGCTGTATTTCTTTTCAGAAAGAGAACATTTTTATTCATCTGCCAAAGAAATGTATCTGTTCCTCATGTGACTTTGACTGTTTGAAACCTTTCCATAGTTGCTCATTCAATCATTTTGCAAGGGCATGACATTAATCATTGGGCATATTTCTTGAAACTGATTCAAATGGATTCAAAGTAAAGGTATTCTGTGTTATGATAGATTTTGGACAAAGGGTATTTAATTTGAATCTTCTAATTGGTTTGAAGTATGCATCTGTTATTGTTACATTGTCTGAGAAAACACTGTATTCAATTTAATCTGTTTAGATTAGATTCCCTACAGTGTGGAAACAGGCCCTTCGCCCCAACCAGTCCACACCGACCCTCCGAAGAGTAACCCATCCAGACCCCTTTCCCTCTGACTAATGCACCAAACACGATGGGCAATTTAGCATGGCCAATTCACCTAACCTACACATCTTTGGATTGTTGGAGGAAACCGGAGCACCCAGAGGAAACCCATGCAGACATGGGGAGAATGTGCAAACTCCACACAGACAGTCGCCCAAAGCTGGAATCGAACCTGGGACCCTGATGCTGTGAGGCAGCAGTGCTAACCACTGAGCCATCGTGACCAGTAATACAGTGAATTGAGTGGCTGGTCTGTCTGCATGTGAATGGCCAGGTCATGTAACCGTGCTACTTTCAAAGAAGCACTTGTGGGAAAAAGCTGTGGGAGGAAAATTGCACCAGGGAGGTAGTTCCATTGCTGTTTACACAATGGAATTCCATCGATTGTCTGCCAGACTGCAGAAATTCCATCTGGAAATTCCCCAATCTGTGATGGCATTAAAGTTATGAGCTGGAAATGTGTTGCTGGAAAAGCGCAGCAGGTCAGACAGCATCCAGGGAATTGGCATAAGCCCGAAACGTCGATTCTCCTGTTCCCTGGATGCTGTCTGACCTGCTGCGCTTTTCCAGCAACACATTTCCAGCTCTGATCTCCAGCATCTGCAGACCTCACTTTCTCCTTAAAGTTATGAGACTATGTCTGAACTGAATGCTTTATCTGACTTTTAGTTTTGAAGGGAATTGAAATACGCGGACAAAGCACAGTGTTAGAACAAATGTTGGAAGCACTTTGCAAACAAAAAATCCTTGCAAAGCATTCCTTTCCAGCACAAATCACATTGCAGTTGTGGACACTTGGCCACACGGTAGGTGGTGCTGAGGACACCTTGAAGTCCAAAGGTGGTGGTGAAGGGTGCTTTATACTCCACAGTGGTCTTGTTCATGATATGTTCAAAATCATTAAACCATTTAAATGCTCCACAAGTGATAGACCACTGCAAGAAAGAACTGCCAAGAAAACACCGTGAGAAAATGAAAATTGGTGAAATGTTTTAATTTCAGGTCTCACATTGTACTGAAATATGAATTTAATAAATGCATTTAATGTTCACAACTGTTTTTTATGAACCAAGCAATGATATTAATTGATAATTAATTAGCTAAATTAGCTTAGATGGCTACCTCCTGATTAATTAAGTGACTGAGCCAGTGAGGTTTTCCTGCTGCAATTAAATACAATGTTTTTCTCTGCATTAGGGTCACATATAGGACAGAACCATCTGTCCTACATCAGATGCCCATACAATAATCAATGAGAAATCAGATCTACTAAAGCACAAAAGGAAAATTCTCACACCACTGCCACTGAAAAATAATTGACTGGACTGAAAATGGCATACACGAGCATACATTTAAAACAGATTTGAAATCTGAATCAACACAGTCTCAGTTATAATGTAGTCTTGAGATGTGATCCCCACGGACCATGATAGAGCAGGGCTGCAGTATATTTGGATTGGTCCCAAGAATGGATGACTGCACAGGTTTGAAATCGAAAGTGAGTTGAAATTTTATTTTTCCAGAATTAGCAATAAATTTGGCATCATTGCCAGTACGTTTTGACTAAATTACGAATACAACCTTCTTGATGAGATGTGTATATATCTAATAATCATTGTTCATTACCGGTGAGATAGGAACTTAAAAAGACAGAATATTTCTTGTTATAATTGTATTGTATTAATGTTGAAAAGAACCGTTCTGTACAGCTGGTATTCTGTCAGTAAAGGATGGGGCAGGAAATTTGTGCAAACCTTTTTAATAAGAAAATCTATTTTGAAGATAGAATTATCTTCCAACATTTGTCTTTTTCTATTACAGTATCATAGTTTTGGTATCTCACTGTAAATGGACAGATTGCAACCTTAGCAAATTATGGATCCTGACATCAAAGATGTTTTGCTCTGAAACAACCCTAAACATGTTCAAAATGAAGTGCCACAGTAACAGACAATAACAAATCTATTGTTTCTATGGCAACAGCTGGCCATATTCTGAGGAATTGAAGCTACCTGTTTTCCATTGCACACCTCATTAAAGTGATGTTCGTTCAGTATCTCCACCACAGTGATAGCAGCCTTCCAGCCATGTGGCTGTAGTAATGAGCAGCAATCATTTCTGCTTCTCACAATTATAGCAAATTCAAAGACAGCTGCAGATGGGGCTCTTAATAGTGCCCTGTAGTGATTCACCAGTCATACCTATCCATGTTTAACTTTCCTCTAGGAGATCACAAGTCACTTTGACAGGTCTCTTGTTCTTTCACCGTGAAGGCAGCACAGATGTCTCCTAACATGTTAGACTTCAGCTTGAGTGCCTTCAAATATTCAATACATATCTTTCTTTCCTCACTATTGTTCCATTTCAAAACCACCAGCATAGATGAGTGGAATTTTAAAGAACAAATCTAAAAATAATCACTTGTTTTCTCAAATTTAATGGCACATTGTGCTTATTGCTATTTCTTTGTCTACTGAGTTGTAATTTTTTTTAAGTTATTATCAACATCAAATTTCTAAAGAATCTTTTACCAGTGACTGCTGAATGAAGCAAGTTGTTGATGAATCAGAAAACCGTAGATGTTAAGACACGAGAGACCGATCGACTTCTATGTCTAATAAAATATCAACTCCTAATTTTGGTGGCTTTTATTTAGGTTACTTGCTTTTGAATTTCTAATTTGTTTCTTAAATAATTCTTAAATACAGAAGAATGTTTGACAACATAGCTTCAGTAATGATGTATTTTGACCACTATAAGTAAGTTTCTTTAAGTTTATCATCTACCCTATAGCACTACAACTTAGGTATATAAAGCTAAATGCTGAATTCAAGACATGTTCCAAGGCGCTTTTACAACTTAGGGATGCGATGAGTTTGGGAGGCAACTTGTTCAGTATACATAGAAAGGAAAGCTGGATTGAAAATGTTCAGTCATTCTATTAACTTATTAAGCAATCGTGTAATGCCAACAGTTTTGAAAGGATGGGGATTAGTATTTTTAGAGAAAGAACAATGTCTGATTTTAATACAATGGATGCCAGAAAGGGAAATTGTGTGGTTAACAGTTTATTGTGAATTGCCTAAGAAATCCAAAAAAAGGGGTCTCATGGGCAAAATGAAGTTGGAAAGGGGAAAGTTAAGAAAGTGCCCATGTCAGGGAAGGTAAGGGGGCATGATAGGCAGGATGTGTTAAATACCAGAGCCTTGTCCTACACTTTAATACTGGGTTTCAATTCTAATTCACACTCCGAAAACTGCAACAAACTGATTACTTGTTTCTCATATACACACACGCAGTTCTGACTTAATTATGCCTTGATTGGCATATAACCATTATCTGTTCCCTAGTTCTATTTCGTGTCGGGCAACACTGCCAGATCCTACTAGATAACAAGGTGCAGGGAGGTGATACAACCGAAAGGATGATTTTGTCGTGACAAAGGAGCCTGACTTCTCACTCTTTATGTTTGAGCATAGATTAAGCAGAGTAAAGGGTGGAGGAAGACTGGTGGAGCAACGTAAATGAAGGGTTATCTTTGATGTCCAGCATGATCTTGGAGTTGAGTGGATCTACTTTCCTTTTATTCTTTATTCTGGTATAGAGTAGTTCCACAGGATATCGGCCACATAAATCTCTCAAATTGACATTTTAAGGATTGCGCTAAATCATTGTTATAAGTAGTCTCAACAAGTGTAGAAAGCTAGTGAGCCATGCCTAACCATTCATGTCTCTGTTGCTTAAAAACTCAATTTTGTTTTAAGATTAAGGCATGACACAGGTTTAATGGGAATGTCATTGAACCTCAGTCTGAATTCCACTGTCAGATATGGTAAAATTTGAATTCACTAAAATAGAAATTTAAAAACTGACTCAGTGGTGACCATGGAACCATTATTGATTGGTGTAGATGGTTGGCTGACACTTGCCAACAGACCCGTTGTGTTTGTAACTGCTCTGTGGACAATAAGGGATGGGTACCAGATGCTGGCCTAAGAAAAGATGCTCCCATTGCATGAACAAATAAACTGAAAAGTTTTGTTGCTTTTCCCATCGTCACGAGTATGGAAAGCATGTCCACCTAAAAAAACGTCTTCCCAGAGTTTGCTAATTGGCTGTTATAACTTTGACCCAAGAATGTGGGCACACAATGTTCCATATCCAGGGAACTGGGCATTCATCTGCCAGATTTACAGCAGACCGTCACAACATGAGAAAATTCCTGATTTCCTGCATTTGTGCACTTATTGTTATTGGAATTTTTGCAAAAAGCTTAATCACCATGCAAATGCTTTGATATTTACTTCAATAATGTGCACACAAATGATCAGAAATAAAGCATTTATGTTTGTAAAGCAAGGTTTCAATGCTAAAGTAGAGGTTTACTTTAAACAAAGTGGCCGCTGTTTTCAGGTCTGTGAAGTTGATCATTGCCTATTAGTCTGCTATCACTGGACAACCAGACAAAGTTTGTATACAAATGTCAACAGTTTAAAAGACATGGTCCATTTGGAAAATTAACATTTTTTTTCCCTTTTGTGTGTTTTGAACTTTTCTCATGCATTCTACATGTTGAATAGACAATAGATATGTTTTTAATCCAAGTGGAAAGAACATCAATGAGATATTTCATGTTTCTGTTACGGATTTCAGCTGATGACAGTGGACAAAATGGCTGAAGAGATGCTATTTTAACATTAAAGTCTCTGAATCGGTGCTTGCTTATGAGTAATGTTTTTAACGTTTGCATCCTTTGTTATGTTAATATGCCAAGACAGCCTTGAAGAAGTACAAAAATCTATTTCTGTTCTGTCTGGCAACTTTATTCTCTACAATTTTAATCAGTCATTTTTACTTTTTTTCAGTTAGCATGTAACCAACTGATAATTTGTAGTTCCACCATCAAGACAGTGTACTGCAGTGCATTGCAGCCAATGTGATATGTTGTAATATCCGATATTTGTCTCTCTACATGGTGAGTCTATAATCATAGCCATCTTATTCGGTATCTTCCCACGATATAGGAAAAGAGTTGGACTTGATGTCTTGGGCACTCATTTACCCCAGTTAATTGTCATCTGTGTGGCAGAGGAATGAATATTCAAGAGGAAGAGTTGTAAGTTAAAACCTGTTGTATGTCTGCTATTTTTTGAGGAGACATTAACAGGTGTATGCTTGGGTTGTACACTTAGTGTATGGTTGTGGAATGCACATGGATTAATGATACTTGTGTAAAAGAGAAAAGGAAAAAAGAATTTCCCATATCCTGGTTAGGAAACAAATTGATATAGATGAAGAATTTCAAGACTGCCATTTGATTTTAAATCCATGCTGTTAGATATTCACTGTTATGACTTATGAAATGATCTGGGTTCATTGATATTGCCATATCCAATCTTTATTCTAAATCGTGTCTTTGCTATCACACAAATGCTTTGCATGGAGGTGCTTCATACTTGTACTGTGCGATTGTGTGGTATAAACCTCCTGGCCAATAAATAACAAAAACTTCCTGGGTCTAAAATTGTGCCACGCCATCTATTCTGAATCTGACCACCTGGTATTTTCATATTTTTGTTAGGAAAACTTTTCTGCTGTATAAATAATTCAGTTTAGCCTCAAAGAATGTAATGCTCTGGGCATGTTGAATGGTACACGTTCAAATTCAGTTCAGTTCAATTGGTACTGATTGGAATGTAACTTAACAGGATGCTGCGAGTGCTGTACCAGTGTTTCATCAGTGCTGATGAAGTGGTTCATGCTGGCTTAGCAAAGTACTGAAAGCCTTCTCAACACAGCCTCAGTACCATATGCTGCTTATTGAGTCACTTAACAGCAACACAGTAAGTAAGTACTAAGTTATTTGACATGATGATTACACGCTGTTCAGTACAATATTCAACACATGGTATGGTGCAGTACTCCATGCATGCATACAAGACTGCATAGCATTCAGGCTTGTGCAGATAATTGCCAAGTAGCAGTTAATTCCACACAACTACTGGGAAATAACCATTTCCAACAAAAGAAAGTCTAACTATCTTCCCTTGGTCCATCTATAAGACACTTTAGAAGTGAGTTGGGGTAATCTTCATTTGCTTCGATGTGTGCAGCTCCAACAACATGAGTTCAACTATCCAGACAAAGCTGCCCATTTGTTTGGACTTCCATCCACCCCTCCCCAACCCCCCCACACTCCCCGAATATAGACTCCCCCTGCCATTTGTATACAGTGGGAGTGATGGAGAAGTCACATTCAAGAGGACGTTGGATAATTATTTGAATCAAAGTAAAGTACAAGGGTGGGTGAAAAAGTAGGAGATTGGCACTAAGTAATTATGATCATTTAATGAGCCAGTGCAGTCAAGATGGGCTGAATGGCTGCAACTTTCATTGTAATATTTCTATGATTGTGATTCTGTGTCTGTACCAATTTGCCAAACCTTCTACAAAAGTGCCTTCCACAGCCATGGTCTCTACCACCTAAAAGGGTAAGGACAGCAGATCCAAGAGAAATCCACTACCTAAAAGTTCCTGTTCCATATGTTTCACGTATTATATGGAACAATAACTAGATTTCTTCACTGTCTGAGTCAAAACCCTTTATTTAGCTTCCCTCCTAACTTCATTTGGATTACCGTGCAATACCAAGGTGTGTAGTTGTTGAAGAAGAATTCCCCCCCCCACCTTGTCAATGACAATCAAGGATGGTTAAAAAATCTGGCTTTGTCAGAGATGTACATACTATTTGAATAACTGAAAAAAATGTTGGTGATTAACTCTTGTCCATTTTGCGAGCTGGCATTCGTGTTTAATACTGATTTCAGAAAGCTATCATATGCATTTTGGACCTTCAAAATTTTGATGTTATTGTATGTTTTGACATCTGGACAACTCAGTTTATGAAGTGGGCTGGTGGGGAGGGCGACCATGCCTTTCGAATTGCTTAATAAAATGAAAACTGTGATGTAGTGCTCTTGTCTTCATGTGTTTCTTTTTGGAGGATATTAATCACCATGAACAGACAAGAGACTACTGACCTATTGGCCTTTTGCTGATAATATATTTTTGGATACACAAGTTTCACAAGCTTAGCACGTTACAAAACACTTGACACCCCACCAGTAGGTTTTGTGCTGTGTGGTCAGTATTGTAAATGTTGAGCATCTTTGTAGCAAATTTGCAAACAGCAATGAAATAAATGACCAATTAGGATGATCAATCTGTAGTGGTATTGGTTGAGGGATGAAGGTTCAACAGGGAACAAGGAAATCTATACTGTTGTTTTTTTTTAAAACAGTACTTTAATCCTGGTTTAATGTTTCATTTGAAAGATGTTATCTCCATTCCTTTTGTACTAAGCTTGAAGTGTCAGCTGGGATTATTTGCTAGAGGTCTGGTGTGATCCTCAAGCCCACAGTTTTCTGTTCTGAGGGGTACCACCAAACATCGTTCTGTGTTTGTTAGTCAAAGAAGACAATGGCATTCATTTTTCTACATCTAGAACTGTTCAGTATCTGCCTGTAATTGGCAAATTGCTTTTGTAAAGATTAGCTTTATTGCCATTAGTTTAAATGGTTGAAAAGCAAATAGTATCTGATCAGATTCTCTACAGCTCACATGATAACACTAATTTGGAAGAACTCCGAGCAGTGGTTAAGGATTTAACAAAATAAAATCCTGTGGGAAAAGGCTATATTTTTAAATTATAAAATTGTCTTCCTTCAGTGTCTTGGATCTCACTTTGGAGAGATGATACAAATGTCTCATTATAAATATCTGATTGGTTCATTACTGCCTTACCCTAGGGCCAATTTTTCGAGCACTGTCCACTTGACTGATGTGTATCGCATTAATGGTCATCTTTTGTCCCAAGCATCCTTATATGCATGTATTAAATTCTAATACAAATATCTAGTTTGCTATATTTTACACCAAGTATAGTGTTTTACTTGGAAATGTTGTGAAAGACTTACTGATATTTGATAGGCAAAGAAAGCTGTTAAAGGGAGCTTTTCAATTTTTGCAAATTTTATTCATTCTTGTCACCGTATTTGGGATAACCAGTGTACAGGAAATGTGACCATTTTATATTTTGGAGTTGGCATCATGCGACATAGTAAAGAACTTATATATATTAATTGGCATGGACCAGGGCAAAAAAAAAACTTTCTTTAGTGAGCTCAGTCTTTGAGGGCAGTACTGGTATTATTGTTCTGGATTGCTCAATGATGAATCAAAGATTCTCACCTATTTTCAATAGTATTAAATTCCTCAAGAATGACTTACCATGAGTTATACTGATAACAAAAAAGCTGATATATTCCAAGCTTCTGTTAGATTTTGTGATTCGCTCAGACCTGTGGATATTTTATTTTAATTGGCAGAGTGCAACATTTTACATGTACAGATGGTGGACTGTGTTGGCCTAATGTAGGATTCATTTCACAGCATGATTCCTTATTGCACCTGAAGTTTTATCTATCCTGTCAGCTGGCAAAAGATGTTTTCATTTTCATTTTTTTTATCAAAATTTTTTTAGAGGGCTGAGTATAAATGGGCCACATGCTGTTCTCTTTTTGTCCTATCTTCTGTCCTCTTTTCTTGGAAGTGCATTGTGTCAACATAATAACAGCATTTTATGAATGCACTTGCATTAAATGAAGTTTGGAGAGGACGAAAATTATAAGCCTCGGTTTTCATATTTGAAAGTGTTTATTTCGCAAGGTTCAGTTGTAAAGTTATGACGGAAATGGAATGCTTTGTCAGTATCAAACTGACTCAGTCATCAAATGCCTGTTTGGGTTGAGTCAAAACATTCTATATGACATATTTATAAGCATTAAGATAGTCAAGCAGTTTCAAGTCAGGACAAATTTTGTAATTTTAAGATTTGATTTTCACTTTCAGTTGCTAATTAGTGAAATCACATTTCATATATACAAGTAGTCTATATTTTTATTTACAAACATAATTGAATTTTATTTGCATCTGGCAGTAAGGAATGTAAAAAGCAGTTTGAACAAAGCACTATTACAAGGTGATGTTAAGACATAAGGGGGAACAACAACTCAAAACAAATGCATTTCTGATGTAGTTTTACATGACTTCTTCAATTGTGCTTCAATAAATTTGCAGAATTCATTTAAATGAAAGCATAGCACGCAATTGGTGAATGAAGATTGAACACCCAATAATACCAAGTGTTACAGATTATTTTTTAATCATTATTAATTTGGTTATGTACTCACCTAAAAACCTTGGTATATTTAAATATGTTAAGAGAAGTGATGGACCACATTGCTGAGAGTATGATAAATCTTTCTTTGATGCAATGTAATTGGATTATTGAATTTTCTCATCTTCTAAATGTGGTTTGCATTGTTTTACTTCTGTGTTTGAGATGGAGAGAAGGTCATTAGTGGCCATTGTAACTTAAATGCAAAGGGCACATTTGGGTTAAAGTGATTTTGAATGACCATTGAGGTATGAGTCAATTAAAATAAACAGCAAGTAAGATGCTATACAGGACATGTGCACTGACTGGTCAATGTTAAGGTCCCAATGGCCCACTTGGTACAGCTATAGCTCATGCTTTTGTAAATGTCTGCATCTGCCTGGGGCATCTTAGCAATGACAAATTACTCTTGTAATATGTGACTTCTCAATGTGAGAATGACCAGAAACAGATTGTAAGCATGTACGAAAGAATAAATGTGATAAACCATTAACTTGTCATCTTGGACAGAGATTCAGCTAAACAAGGCTGTGTTCAATTCATATGATTCCCTGAACTGTCTTGCATATTGAAAGCATTTATTGTCTCCCTAACCTGAGTCAAGCAAATAAATAAACCTGAAATTATTTAAGTCACTTTTCAATTGCGATCAAACATCAAGTTTGAAGTGGCAATCAACTTTGCATTTTTTTTAAAAATTAACTGCGCGAGCCTGTAGCAGTTTGCCAAAAAAATATTCCACTGCTTCTTACTATTGCTTTGCCGTGTCTACATATTCTGCCAAAACCCAGGAATGAACCAGGAACCATTATATCTTCAGACT
Organism: Chiloscyllium plagiosum; assembly: GCF_037043375.1. Lineage (NCBI taxonomy): Eukaryota > Metazoa > Chordata > Chondrichthyes > Orectolobiformes > Hemiscylliidae > Chiloscyllium > Chiloscyllium plagiosum. The sequence continues at coordinate 55,757,619 of NW_028270152.1, read as the reverse complement.
GATACACTCTCAACTGAGCTATTTCTGCTGATTGCTCTTGTATCTTTTTTTTAATCCAGAAGTGCTATCGCACACAATTGAATGGCTTTTCCCACCAAATCAACCAGGATATTCTTTGTTGTGTCTAGATATTTTGTAATCAACCTGTGTAGGAATGTTATGACACACCTCTGGACTAGGTGGGACTCTAACCTGGGCCTTCTAACCCAGAGGTAGGGGTACCACTGCTAAAAACACAAGGTCGCTGACCCTTCGCCTTGTCTACTTTTGATTCAGTTAACATCACTGACCTGTGAAATTGTCAATTACTGGGTTTTTGTTTGGCTGGATAGTGATTATCTGTTCTAGCTATTGTTTCAAGAGGGCTCACCTGAGACAAATGGACAGCTGACACCAAAATTCTCCCAAAAATCAACAAGTGTGTCAAATTTAGGAAGTTTCAGAGAGGGTTTCTTTCTGTGAGCTTGAGTGCGTAATCCTAGGTGATTGTCCTCTGCTCACCACATTAAGTGCACAACACATCTCCATGAATCTGCCCTGCAATGTCTTGCGCTCTGAAATGGCCAAGGTCCTGCTGTCGGGACTTCATCCCATTCATGTCACAGACAGTGTTTAAATACAAACAGTGCACTATGTCAAGCACTGGTTAAAATAACCACTAGGTCATTGTCCTGCCTGTGGTCTGGAGCAAAGCACAGCAGTTCTGCAGGATGCTTAGTTACCTTCTGTCCTCTGTGAGACCCACACTCACTCTCTGTGCCACAATACTCCCCTCCACCAAGGCTCATGATTGACCACAAGCAATATCGCATGCCACATCTTGCCCCGATGGTTCTCTCCCATCCCATACTCCCAAACTCCTAACCCAATTAACCCTACACTCCCAATTCACTCACGCACTTGTTACTTTTCCTGACTGATGAAGGACCAATCATCTTACTAACCATGCACCAGGGACATTTATTCTTCAATGTAATGCACTGTCAATTGAGCTATTTCCACTGATTGCTCCTTTTTTAATCACCTAACTAACCCTTAACTCTTTTTTACTGCCAAACATGACATCTGTCTCTGTCTGCAGTAAAAAAAAGTCAGAAGCTGTGAGAATCCGAGTGACATAGAGTGTGTGAGTGCTCAGAAAGCAAGCTGTGAGGCCTATGGTGGGTGCCTAACCCAGTGTGCAGTACAGACTGACAGCGGCATTGCAATGGAAGGTGTCAGTGAGCTCTAAGTTATTGAAGAGTGATATTACATTAAAATTAAATTCCAAAATTGCCTTGACGATGTGGTGAGGCTGGTATTTTGCTGATGTGAATCTCTACAGAAGGAAGGTGAGGGTAGCCACTGTCAAGAAGCAAATTTGATATGTTGAGCGACTTGCAGCCAGCACTTATCTGATTTTTGATTATCAATCATAGTTGCTGTCTGGTTTCACTCCAAAGTGTGGGAAAATTACAAACTGCATGTAAATTAAATGAGATTAGCTAATCATGAGATGTTAACACATTTGTAAGTGGACTGTCCTTGTCACTCAGTGCCAGCTCTCAGAGTAAACAGAACCTCTGGTACTCTTGTTTATATCTGTCAGCCAGGGCTCCCTGATTGTACCAGGCTAACAACCCCAGTCAGGGAACTCATATTCCATGAGGTCCACTTGGCTGATCTCATTACAATCACTGCAATATCCACTTTTTAACATTTTCCCTCTATTTGTCTATGTGTTTGATGTTGCGTCTCTATAATTACTTTTCTTGGGGTTAACAACGAAGATCATGCTTTTCCTTTCACTGTATAAAACCTTATAATTGGATTCTTAAGATTTCTGGTGAATGAGTTAACTGCATTAATTAGAGTGGGCTATTTTAACCTGCTTAAAAAAATCAAATCTTCTTTGTGGACAACCAAGGAAGTTGAAAAGAGGGAGTCAATTTATCCCTCCTTAACAAAATGCATTAACTTTATTTTGGTTCAAAAATAAATTTATTTACTTTGTTTTAGCCATAAATCAGTAGAGGCTCTGAGCTTTACTTGCAAAAATCCATGTGCTAAAGGTCATTGAACTAGTTCATTTCAATATAAGCCAGAACTAGCATTTATTATCTCATTGTGGAGCCTAAAATAGGTTTTGGGTTTTAAAAGATGCGTTCTCATGATAACTGCCATAACTACAGTTGCCAGTACAGTAGCAAAAATGTTCTTCAGATATTCAAATACGACTGCTACAGTTTTTCACTAGAGAATCATTCAACAGTTCAATTCAAGAAATTTTACCTGGATCATTTCAGCAATGTGTTTCACTTTATGATGCATTCGATTTTCTTTTCTCTGTTAGCATTTCTTTGTGTTCCGTGTTGTCCTTACGATTCAATTAACTAAGTTTCTGATATGTTGCCTCCATTGTCATTAGCTGAAACAACCATAGAACCATTGGTAACATTGGTGCAATCACATATGGAAAAACTAATCACATTGCTGCTTAAGTTGACAAGTTAATTTGCATCTAAGAAAGTCAAGTTTGCAAAGTCAAGCATTTCATTTTAGATATTACATTCACCAGCAGCCTGGAGGATATTGACATGAATCTGCTCTGACTAGTCTGATTTCATTCCAATTGCAGTATAGTTGTAACTGGTGAAGTAAAACACAAAAAGGTCTTTGACTGTCAGAATGCTTTAAATTTACTTTTTTCATTATTTTATATTAGTAGAGAAGTTGTTGTATTGCATGCTGCTTTAAAACTGACCAGCATTTTTGGACATTCATTAGCTCCTCATTCTTTCGTAAGAGAGCATGATTCATCTGACATTGCATTGCCTGAGATTAGATTAATTAGACGATAGGCATGGTGTTGGTTTGAGACTGTTGTTTCTATTTTATTTTACTTGGGGCAAGATCTCCTGCATTTGAAGCTGAATGTACAATCTGCCATGCTATGTGAGATTAACTTCATGAACTTGTCATTTAATGTTTTCCAATCTATAAGGTAAATGCATGATAGACCAGAAAACACTGCAGGGTTGCATTCCAGATTTATATATAGATTTGAATTGAATTCCGCCTTAATGAAAAGAAAGGTGAGTTTATCTAATACAGCAGTGGATTGTACTCGGCACAAAGATCCTTACTCATCAAAAATCTTAAAATTTCCTGCAGCTGGTGCTTGCTGAACATATGTTGACAATTTAGTTTCATATATATGAATTTCCAGTTTTTAAGCGATGTGTTAAAGATTTGCAACTTGGATTTTGAAACAGTTACTTGTCAAATTTCTTTTCTATAAGCATTTACTTTCAACTACATTGTAAGATGATTGAACTGAGCATATTCCAGATTAATTCCAAAATCTTTAAGTGTCAAGTTAAATCCAGACAGCATAAGATCATTCGTAAGTAAGCCATTCAATCCATCAAGTTTACTCCACCATTCAACGAGATCATGGCTAATTTGATAATCCTCAACTTTATTTCTCTGTCTTTCCCCATAAACCTTTGGTTCTCTCAATGACTCAACATCCGCCTATGTCTAGGTGAAAATGAGGACTGCAGATGCTGGAGATCAGAGACAAGATTAGAGTGGAGCTGGAAAAGCACAGCAAGTCAGGCAGCATCTGAGAAGCAGGAAAATCGATGTTTCAGGCAGGAAGGGCTCCTGCCCGAAACATCGATTTTCCTGCTCCTCGGATGCTGCCTGACCTGCTGTACTTTTCTAGCACCACTCTAATGTGCCTATGTCTGCCTTGAGTATATTAACAGACCAGCCTCTACAGACCTCTGTGGTAAATAATGCCACAGATTCACTATCCTCTGAGAGAAATAAATTCCTCCTCATCTCATTTAACTCCTTATTTCGGGTGTAAACTCATTGGTCCTAAACATAAGAGGCAGTACACATTCCACACCTACTCTGTCTCGCCCCTCAGAATCTTGCATGTTTCAATAAGGTCTCCTCATATTCTCCTAAACTCCAATGAGTACAAGCCCAACCTACTCGGCCTTTCCTCATAAAATCCATCCATGCTTGGGGGATCAACTTCGTGAACTTTTGTCTGATTGCCTCCCAATGTCTGGTTGTCTTTCCTTAGATGAAGAAACCAGAACTACTTCAGTAATCAAGCTGTGGTATGATCAGTGTCCTGTATAGTTTTAGCAAGACCACCCTACTTTTGTACTCCATTCCCTTTGAAATAAAACCCTACATTTTGCCAAACCCCTTTCCCAGTCCACTCCAGCCAACTCTGCAGTGTTATAGTTACTGTTCTAAAGGGGATCTTTGATTCTGAGATCATTTATTGATCAAATTGCCAGATCTAAAATAGACTGATCCCCGGGTTAGATCCACATCGTTTTGATGCAGGAAACTGTTCTGAATGCACTTTATGAATTTGTCCTCATGGCTACCTCTACTGAATTGATTTCCCCAGTCTATAAGAAAATTAAAATCCATTGTGATTAATGTACTGCCATTTTTACACATTCTCATTATCTTCTGATGTATTCGCCGTCCTAAAGAACAGCAACTGTTAGGGGGCTTATAGTCAATTTTTTTGACCCTTCATATGATCATCAATTTAAGTGTTAGTTCTCTTTGTTTCTACTGATTCCTGACTGGCTGTATATTTTCAACATTTTTATAAGGTATTCTGATGCACTGTTTGACCCTATCTTATTCATTCTTGAAAAATGATTTAAAAACAGTTTAAAATTGTCAGTCTGAATTTAGCCTTTATATCTTTAGTCATCCAGGGAGCTCTGGTTTTGGACGTGTTTTGTTTTCCATCCTGTAGGAATGTGCCTGCTCCATACCTGAACCATCTCTTCTTTGAAGATCTCCCACTGTTCAATTACTGTTTTGTCCACCAATTTTGCTTCCAATCTATCTGCATCGCTGAGATATTTTGTTTTATTCTGTCAGAATCAGAAAATATTGTTCCAGTACTATATATTAGAACTGAGCCAGAGAGAGATTCAGATAAAATTGATTTATAAAACAGGGTTTTCTATTGCGTGACTCACTGGTAACTTGTTTTTGACTCCATAGAGTGCCATCCCTGAGATTTAAACATATGTTCAAAAGCTGTGTTATTCTTTCAGTGATATCACCTTTTAGCTAAAAAAAATTAAACTGATGCCTCACCTTTTTCTTTCAGATGGGCTTGAAGCATCCCGTGGCACTATTCAAAAATAAAACAAAATTAGATCTTTCAATTCAAGACCGATACTTATCCTTCATCTTAAAGCACTGAGCCAGATTACCTGATTAACATGCTACTATTTGACTTTGCCAACACACTTGTGGCCAGTAGGCCAATACTACCCTCTGCAAATTTTGTTGCCTGTGTCATACCTTGCAACAAGTTCCAGTTCCCCAAGTGTCCCTTTGTTTGCTGAGCAACACTTCTTGACTGGCAGTTAATGTCTTGACTTTCACACTCTTGTCCTGTTTGTAAATCCTTTCAACTTCTCTCTCTCTCTCTCTCTCTCTCTCACACACTCACACTCACACACACACACACACACACACACACACTCTCACTCTCACTCTCACTCTCTCCCTCTCTCTCTCTCACACACACACTCTCTCACACGCACACTATCACACACACAGTCGGACACTCTCACACACACACTCTCTCACACTCATATTTACTTCCACCTCTAGGGTAGTAATCGTCTCCAACCCAGAAATATCTGCACACCTGGAATTCCGCCATCTTGTGTATCCCTGATTTTAAATGTCCCACCCAGCCTAGGTCTGAAGTTTCTGATTACCCTTCGTCCACCTCAATGCCTGCCTACCTCGGTTTCTTCCTTTTAGGTACCCCTCATAATGGTACCCTTTACCTAAACTTCTGGTCATCTGACTCAATGTCTACTTAAGTAACTTAATGTCATATTTTATTTTGTAATGGCTCTATAAAGTCATTTGGGATACTTTATAAATATGATTTCATGTCACTGTCAAAATTAGCTGATGAATCACTCCACATTACAGCTGTGATTACGCTGCAATAGTCATTACTTAACTGAGGCACTTTGTTGTGTGAAAGGCACACAATAGAGTTCATTTGTCTGGATTTTATTTATGGTTCTGACTCGATGTTCTAACTCGATACTCTGACTTGAAGCAAGAGAGGTGATAAGCAATATTGTTATCTGTTGCTAAAACCCTCATCCATACCCCAGTAGCCACCAGTCTCAACTACCAAAGTTCTCCTCGCACGTTGCGTCCTTAATAAACCTTAGCATGACAGTGCCTCAATTGTTTTAAATCTCTTTTATATTTGTGTTCAAAAGCCTGTATGTGTCCACCATTCATAGCCATGCCTTCAGCTTCAGTGGCCTTAAGCAATAAAATTTCTTGCCTAAACCTCGACCTCTCTACCTTTCACTTCTCTTTTAAATCTCTCTATGAAATCCACTTCTTTAACTGAGCCCATGATCATCTGTGTTAATATCTATCAATGTGACTCACTAAGTTTTTGTTGGGTAAAGCTCCTGCATAGAACAACTATATTAATACAAGTTGTGTTCTTGTGATATTGGTTCACTTTGTGAAACAGCACATGACTTTTAGAACATGAATCAATGAAGACTTCACCTGTGGTTCACCTGAATGTTTGTATGTATCCCCTGTGGCATCTGTGAATATGTTACATAAAGTATTGTACTCGCAATCACAACCATATGTTCCCTTGATAGGGGTACATCTGACGAGAGATGCTTAACTTCAGCTTTCTCCTTCATATTTGGATGCTCTGGACAGAGAAAGAAATAAAAATAGTATTGAATACAGCTTGGTTGAAGCTCAGTATCAGGAAAATTAGATGTTAATAGATTTTTAAAATGCAGCCATACGGTCATTGAAGCTTTATTGTTGAAGTGATATTGATAAAAATATACACACATGTAGATCCCTTTCAGAGTTCATTAAAGTGGATTAAAAAAATCTTTTCCACTTATTTACTTACGTTTTCTTGGAAATGTAGAATGTAGAATCAGAAGTGAATTTAATAGTTGTTAGATTTTTGAGCCTTACTTTTGTTATTTCCTGTATTGTGAGCCTTTCACACAACATCATGACAAAGAATGTTAAATTTCAGATGTCAGCAGTTCTTGAAACCACAGTGTTTCCAAAACATAATGTTTGTGTTTGGTTGGGTCTAGACAGTATAAATACCCTGACAAAGTTTTATTGGTTGTTATGGGGGACTTTAACTTTCCTGATATTGATTGGGAAAGCTATAGCTCAAGTTCGTTAGATGGGTCAGTGTTTGTTCAATGTGTGCAGGAGAGTTTCCTGACACAATATGTAGACAGGCCAACAAGAGGTGAGGCCATACTGGATTTGGTTCTGGGTAACGAACCAGGCCAGGTGTTAGAATTAGAGGTAGGTGAGCACTTTGGGGATAGTGACCATAATTCGGTGATTTTTACTCTCGTGATGGAGAGGGATAAGTGTGTACTACAGGGCAAGAGTTATAGCTGGGGTCAGGGAAATTATGATGCGGTGAGGCATGACTTAGGATGTGTGGCTTGGAAAAGTAGACTCCAAGGCAAGAGTGTAAATGATATGTGGAGCTTGTTCAAGGAGCAACTATTGAGTGTCCTTGATAATTATGTACCTGTCAGGCAGGGAGGAAAGGGTCGTGCGAGGGAGCCGTGGTTTAATAAGGAATTGGAATCCCTTGTTAAATGAAAGAGGGCGGCCTATCTCAAGATGAGACGTGAAGGTTCAATTGGGGCGATTGAGAGTTATAGGGTAGCCAGGAAGGACCTGAAGAGAGAGCTAAGAGCAGCAAGGAGGGGACATGAAAGGTCCTTAGTCGGTAGGATTAGGGAAAACCCTAAGGCTTTCTATAGGTATGTTAGGAATAAAAGAATGACTAGGGTAGGAATAGGTCCAGTCAAGGATAGTAGTGGGAAGTTGCGTGTGGAGGCGGAAGAGATTGGGGAGACACTGAATGAATACTTTTCTTCAGTATTTACTCAGGAACAGGGCATTGTCGTCGATGTGAATACTGAGTCACAAATAAGTAGAATGGATGGCTTTGAGGTATGTAGAGAAGAGGTGTTGGAAATCCTGGAAAAGGTGAAAATAGATAAGTCCCCTGGGCCTGATGGCATTTATCCTAGGATTCTCTGGGAAGCAAGGGAGGAGATTGCAGAGCCATTGGCCTTGGTTTTTATGTCCTCTTTGTCTACTGGAGTAGTGCCAGAAGACTGGAGGATAGCAAATGTGGTTCCCTTGTTCAAAAAGGGGAGTAGGGATAACCCTAGTAACTATAGGCCAGTGAGTCTCACTTCTGTTGTGGGCAAAGTCTTAGAGAGAATTGTAAGGGATAGGATTTATGCACATCTGGATAGGAATAATGTGATCAAGGATAGTCAGCATGGTTTTGTGAAGGGCAGGTCGTGCCTCACAAACCTTATTGAATTCTTTGAAAAGGTGACGAAGGAGGTTGATGAGGGGAAAGCGGTAGATGTGGTATATATGGATTTTAGTAAGGCGTTTGATAAGGTTCCCCATGGTAGGCTACTGCAGAAAATACGGAGATATGGCATTGAGGGTGAGTTGGAGGTTTGGATTAGGAATTGGCTGGATGGAAGAAGACAGAGGGTAGTAGTTGATGGCAAAGTTTCTTCATGGAGTGCCGTCACTAGCGGTGTTCCGCAAGGATCTGTTTTGGGACCATTGCTGTTTGTCATTTTTATAAATGACCTGGAGGAGGGGTTAGAAGGTTGGGTGAGCAAGTTTGCGGATGATACGAAAGTCGGTGGAGTTGTTGACAGTGAGGAAGGATGTGGCAGGTTACAGCAGGATATAGAGAAGCTGCAGAGCTGGGCAGAAAGGTGGCAAATGGAATTCAATGTAGCTAAGTGTGAGGTGATTCACTTTGGGAAGAATAACAAAAAGATGGGGTACTGTGCTAATGGTCGGATACTTGGTAGTGTGGATGAGCAGAGGGATTTTGGTGTCCATGTACACAGATCTCTGAAAGTTGCCACCCAGGTAAATAGTGCAGTGAGGAAGGCATATGGCGTACTGGCTTTTATTGGTAGAGGAATTGAGTTCCGGAGTCCTGAGGTCATGATGCAGTTGTATAAGACTCTGGTGCGGCCGCATCTGGAATATTGTGTGCAGTTTTGGTCGCCATACTATAGGAAGGATGTGGAGGCACTGGAACGGGTGCAGAGGAGGTTTACCAGAATGTTGCCTGGTATGGAAGGAAGATCGTATGAGGAAAGACTGAGACACTTGGGGCTGTTTTCATTAGAGAAAAGAAGGTTTAGGGGTGACTTGATTGAGGTGTACAAGATGATTAGGGGGTTAGATAGGGTTGACAGTGTGAACCTTTTCCCGCGTATGGAGTCGGGTATTACAAGGGGGCATAGCTTTAAATTAAGGGGGGGTAGATATAGGACTGAAGTTAGGGGTAGGTTCTTCACTCAGCGAGTCGTAAGTTCATGGAATGCCCTGCCAGTAGCAGTGGTGGACTCTCCCTCTTTATGGGCATTTAAGCGGGCATTGGATAGGTATATGGAGGATAGTGGGTTAGTATAGGTTAGGTGGGCTTGGATCGGCGCAACATCGAGGGCCAAAGGGCCTGTACTGCGCTGTATTCTTGTATGTATGTATGTATGTATGTATGTTCTATGATTCATTAAAGTCTATAGCCTCACACATGATGCATATTGACTGGTTAATATAAATTTTTATTTAAATTGTGCAAACTGAGTCTCTCCATGAACATCCAAATCCAGTCTTTGAAACTCAAGTTGTTCATGTGTTCTCCCCATCAAAAATATATTCGAAAACAAGCTGAAACAACAAACAAACAACTCCGGATGCTGGAAATCTAAAACATAAACAGAAATTGCCAGCAAAACTCAGCAGGTCTTACAACATCTGCGGAGAGAAAGTAGAGTTAATGTTTCGGGTCTAGTGACCCTTCTTCAGAACGGATTGTTGCTCAGGAAAGGTGTCGTTTTGTTTACACTAGCAAGATGCCACCACAAGGCACACTTTTCCCTCTCCTCCCTTGTCAGCATTCTACAGGGACGGTTACCTCTGGGACACCCTGGTCTGCTCCTCCTCCACTCCCAAGGCCTCCACCATGGCACCTTACCAGACAATCACAGAAGATTGTCTGTCTGTTTATCTCCTCATTCCTCGCTATCCAAGCCCCCAGATACACCTTCCAGGCGGAGTAGCAATTTACCTGCACGTCACTCAGTTCACTCTACTGCATTCGCTGCTCACAATGTGGTCTCTTCTACCATTGGAGAAATGAAACATAGACTAGGCAACCTGTGCTCTGTCCATTAAAATGGCCTTGAGATTCAGGTTGCCTACCATTTCCACTCACCGCTGTGTTCCCTGGCCAAAGATTCTGCCTCGGGCTTGCTGCAGTGTTCCAGTGACGCTCAGTGCAAGCTGGAAGATCGGATTTTCATTTTCGGCTTGGGAGCACTGCAACCTTCAGGACTCAATATTGAGTTGAATTCTTTTTAGTGCCTGAGCACCTTTTTCCATGTCGTTTATACACTCCCACATCCATGTCATCACTTGGGCTGTTTTCATCATAGTCACCCCATTTTCTCCAACTCAGTCCCTTTTATCAGCTTTTCTTACTCCATGACTCATCATTGTCCATCCATTTGTCTGCCAAACCGCTGCTCTCTCTCTCTCTGGGTTCAATCTCTATATATTGCTAACTCCTAACCCCCAATCCCTGTACTCAGTATAATACAGTCCAAAAATGTGCAGGTTAGGTGAATTGGCCATGCTAAATTGCCCGTAGTGTTAGGTGAAGGGGTAAATGTAGGGGAATGGGTCTGGGTGGGTTGCGCTTCGGCGGGTCGGTGTGGATTTGTTGGGCCGAAGGGCCTGTTTCCACACTGTAAGTAATCTAATCTAATCACATATCTATATCACCCTTTCCTAACTGCATTTAGTTCTGAAGAAGGGTCACTGGACCCGAAATGTTGACTCTGCTTTCTTTCCAGACCTGTTGAGCTTTCCAACAATTTCTGTTTTTATTTTATAAACAAACTTGTCATATTCAGAGTGGGTGGGAGGGGTAATGTGGCAGGTAAATTCAATTTAATTTCAGCAGATATAATGGTTCCCTTTTCCATTAATACTCCCTCTTAGTGTTTTACTGATTCCTGTAACCCTGAGAATGTATACTATTCAGTCCCTACACCTTAGCCCCCCCACCCCCCTCACCAACATCCCCAGTCCCCATATGCATATGGACGGACATGGAGGATAAATGTGTGGTGTCCTGTTCCTGTGCTACTTATTCTACCTTATTCTATGGAAGCATACCTGCACAGTATTCTCTTTTGGTCCACAATTCAAATTCTCATTTTGCATTGCTCTTTTCCTCCTGCCAACTTCCAATCTGATCTGCAAATCCTGGTGTAACATTGACCGCAACCTGATGTTTCTGTGAAGCTTCCTGACTCCTGACCAAATTCAAGTGGTGAACAACTAGCCAGCGTATTCAGTCTCGACTGAGATGTAAGGAGTCCAGCAGATGCAATTGGAATGTGCAATCAGAAAATGGATATTGATTAATCTATAGATCAGCAGTAGAAGAGAATTAAGAATGAAACAGCTCCAATAAATGTGGCTTTGTAAAAATAGTGACGTGAAGTCAAATTCTCTGATGATTTAATGTACCGAAAAGAATTATTGAAAATTCAATGCCATCTGGTGTTGAAGTAGCAATTCGACCGGTACTTATATTAATATTTAAAATTTTCAGACAGTATTTTATTAAATTCTAAAAATTAATGTGAGAAAATCAATTTGATATTCATTTACACATGCCTGCTTTTTGTTTCATTAGGCCATTGTGATTTTATTGATTTTTCATTAATGTGACAAATGTTGATCTGAGTAAAATTCCAACATGTATCTTCCCATCTCCTCACTACACACTTAACCACCTCTGTATAACTATCTCATCTTCAGAATATATTTTGAACCGCAGGTCTATAATATAAATTTCATGCTCTGCTCGGCCTCAGTCCCCAATTTTCTTTTGCCTTCAAAAATAGAATTGGCTTGTCCTTTGTGATCCTGAACTGACTTGTACCTTCCTCATATGGTAATGAAAACATCTTCTGATCAGAACTTTGATGAAGATGTTTCCAGGGTGGTAGAATTTTATGTTTTTTTTTGTGAAGTAAAGTTGAAGATCAACCATAAATCTGAGGAATGAGTTGAGATGATTTTCCTTAGCATCTAAGGGGAACAGTCCAAGCCAGATCAATGTGATAGCAAGATGAAAAGGCATAGAGTCAAACAGCACAGGAGCAGATCCTTCAGTCCAACTCAGCCATGCCAAGCAGGTTTCCCAAACTAATCTATTCCCATTTACCCATATCCCTCTATAAATCTTTCCTATTCATGTACCTGTCCCAAATGTTTTTTTACGTGTAGTAACTGTATCTGTCTCTACCACTTCATTCCATGTATGCACCAACCTCTATGTGAAATAGTTGATGCTCAGGAATCTTTTAAATCTTTCTCCTCTCACCTTAAATCTATGCCATCTATTTTTGAACTTCCCTACCTTTGGGAAGAGACCTTTGCTTTTCACCTTATTTATGCCTCCATAATTTTATAGACATAAAAAAAGACACAGGCACATAATAACAGGCATACAGTAAAACTATGTGGGAGAAATATAGCATACCAAATTTGCAGAATGAGACATGGATAACAGAGAGTTTTTTTTAAAGTTGAGAGCAAGTTATAGAGCTGATAGTGAAGGAATATGGAAAGCCAGCAGAAAGGGATATGAAACAGTAGAAAACAGAATAGGGAATAAGCCCTTCCTGATGAAGGGCTTATGCCCAAAATGTCGATTCTCCTGCTCCTCGGATGCTGCCTGACCTACTGTGCTTTTTCAGCACCATACTCCCGACTCTGATTTCCAGCATCTGTAGTTCTCACTTTCTCCTTTCTCCTGGAATAGGGACTAGGCAAAGATACTGTTACAGGCAGAAAAGTGCCTGAGAGGTTTAATAATTTATTGTTACACTGCCGGGGTATGTCAGATCAAGTCTGAAATTACAACAGGAGAAACTTGTAGATTCCAGCAGCTAAAGGAGAACAAGAGAAGACCAATGATGAGCACTATGTGAATACTTTTTGTGGCAATTGGTCATCTCAAAACATTTCACAATGAATGAAGTGCTGATGAATTGTAATACTGTTGTAAGGTGAGAAATGTGACCACTAACCTATAATCAGCACATTCCCAAAACAACAGTGTGATGATGACCAGATTTTTCTTTGTGTACAATGGTGATTGAGGGATAGGTATTGGTTGGGACAAGTCTTTGATTTAATGTCTCATCCAAAAGACATCCACGTCAACAGCGCAGCACAGCTTTAGTACTGAAATGCTGAAGCAGGATTTGATCTTGGAATCTTTGATTCAGAGGTGAGAATGCTGCAAACAGGTCCAGCTCACTGAGAAGAGAGCTGTGAAATGCTGGACATTGGTTGGGATGATGTTTGTCAAGCTCGCATTGAGTTTCATTTCAACAGTGCATGAAACCGAGAGATCAAGCCAGATTAAGGATTGTACTGGGAATTGAAGTGGTTGGTAGCAGGAGGTTGGGTTGCAGACTGAAGTGAGATTTTTTGGCAATGTGGTCATTTAGTCCTTGTTATTTCTAATGTTAGAAAGACTACAGCTCCAGATTGTTCAGTGATATAAAATGGCTGAACCTTGTAAATGCAAAGTTATCAATTTGCATCTTCAAAATTCTTTTTTTTTGACATTTTTTTAAGGAATCTAAGAACCATGCAGAATCTGTAAAGGCCATTTCCAAAATTCATATCTGTTTTTCTGCTCTGTCCTCACTGATTGATACTTAGTATCCAGGTTGTAGAGATGAAAAACTGGCCTTGAAGCCGATGAGCACGATATCTGAGAGATGGACGTGTCGTGTGGAAACCTCGGCTGTTTGGATATAATTAAGTACAAACTGTGATTATGATATGCTACATCCCAGTCACTATACACACAAAGTTAAGCTCATGAAGAGCTGAACTAATTTATGGAAACCGTCCTTTGCAGTAACTAAGTGTTGGCAGCTCAAATTGCAGTACTTATGACGACATTTGTTGTTTAAGCAGCATGTTGAAAACCATCAGGTCAGAAAGTAACATATAAATTTAATTAATATTTCCAAATTTCATATCTAAATGGCGCTGATGGTGACAATAGCACCTTTAGGCAATTGATAAATGATTGGAGTAAGCATCTGCTTGTTTGACAGCTGATGAGCAAAAGTCATAGCATTAACTGTGGACCTGAAGTCTGCACTTTTTTTTTGTATGGTGAAGCATCATCTGCTGCTTTCCATCTGCAGTTTAATGAATTAAAAAGTAAATAAATGGATGAGAGCATTTTCAGTCCTCCACAGACACCTAATGTTCTGGTTATCTATCTTTTTTTCCCTGTTACTCTGCATTACTTTCATCGCATTGTCAACCAAGAGTGCCGTAGAGACAACAATCAGGCAATTAAAGCCAAATGTGTCAGGGTTGTGCCCTTGCCAAACTGAATCTCACATTTTCAGTTGGCAGCTGTTTGAATAAGGTCTTGTCTTGTGGGATTTCAACACAGTGGTTTACCTGCTGGTTGACATGAAGTGCACTGCAATTTGAAAGGATGGTCGTAATATATGATGAGAAAATGATCTGAAATACTTAACGTGAGACAGAAATCTCCCTTTTGCAGGGTACACGTTGTTCACAACACAGTTAGTACTTCGATATTAGTCAGTGTCAGGAAGAAAATGTTGCCCAGGTTTCTTGCACCGTAATGTGAGTGTGATTTCGGAGTTGAAAGCTGTTAATAAAAAAAACTTGTTTGAAAAGAAAGGGTTAGGTAAATTCTGTAATCATCTTGGAGAACATGAACTGTAAGATGTGAGTGCAAGTATGATTCATGTAAATTTTACTTGCATTGTGTCATAAGTTTTTATTATAATATTGTCAAAGTGACTTCTAATAGTGTTCCACTTTACATTCAATAAATGTAGATGACATGCAGAATCTTCTGGTGTGTGGCAGAATCTAAACTGCTTTCTGTTGGATGTCATTGTGGTAAGTGCAATGTAGACAATCACATAAAAATATAGACAGCTTCCTTCTGTTTATTCACATTTTTGGCTTCTTGAGGTTTATGGCCTGGAGGGTAACACATACTCAGAAACTTGTTTAGGCAGCACTCAGTAATGTCCATGTATTTTAAGAGTCTCTCAAATCCACTGGTTTTGGTTCATGGTCACATTTTGCCATGAACATTTGCACTGAGAACTCAATTTAGATTAGATTCCCTACAGTATGGAAACAGGCCCTTCAGCCCAACACGTCCATACCTACCCTCTGAAGAGTAACCCACCCAGACCCATTCCCCGACATTTATCCCTGATATTTACCCCTACATTTAAAAAGAAGCAATTGTAAATGGAAGTGATGCAATGCCTAGTGATGTGTATGCACACAGCTAAATTGTTACAGAGTAAGATAGCACTGACCATATAATCACATGACCACGGCCGAGACAAACGTGTCAGCATTAGAGTTCAGAGCTGAAAACATTGCAGTAATTTTCAAAAGCAACTTCTTCACACTTAGTCTATATCATCTACACAGACCCCAAGCTAGGCCTTGCTGTTCATCTGTCACTCACTCCAAGTTCTAGCTCCAGTTCCCATTCAACTGTGCCTCTTACAAACAGCCTCGAATTCCACCTGAACTGACCCAGATTCTGTAAAGATCCCTGGGTCTCTATAATTTTGAGCTCATCTATCAATGTGCTACTGGAAGTAGATTGCTATCTCTGTAGTCTTCTGTACATTGTCAATCATGTACAGTCATGGGAATGTGTAGACTTTAAGAGCACAAATTCTTATGCATTATGTGGTCCCAACAGAAATCTGACGAGATGTGTGGTTTGGGAGTGTGATCTTCTGGAATATAAATCATTACTTTTCAGCCACAGAAGAAATCTTCCCCAGCAAACATGCTGATGTGATAAACAAATCTTTTACCAAAGGACCATCCAAATTAAGTTGCACATAAATGTATGGCAGTGCAATAATCAGGGCCTTGACATGTCCATCCACATTCAAGAAAGAATTTCTTCCAAGAGTTGATACTGAGTTGTTATTTATATTCAAGGCTAAGGTAGACAGATTTTTAATCAGTAAAGGACTCTAGGGTTGTAGGGAAAAGAGAGGTAAGTAAAGTTGAGGATAATTAGATCAGCCATGATCTCATTGAATGGTTCAGCAGACTCAAAAGGTTGAATGCCCTACTTCTACTCCTGTGTTAAATGTTATCGCTAGAGTGGATTATTGTGAGTTTTTCTTAAAAATAGCTTTTGAATTTGTAGCCGAGCAAATCCTCTTGCAATATAGAACATAAAACAGTACAGCACAATACAGGCTCCTCAGCCCTCGATGTTATGCCAGCCTATTATCCTGCTCTAAAATCAGACTAACTGACATATCCTTCATTGTACTATCTTCCATGTGCATATCCAAGAGTCACTTTAATGTATCTGGCTCTAGTACTACTGCTGGCAGTGCATTCCACATACCCACCACTCTCTGTGTCAAGAACCTGCCTCTGACATTTCCCCTAAACCTTCCTCCAATCACCTTAGAATTATGCCTCCTCATGATAGACATTTCTGCCATGGGAAAAAAGTCTCTGGCTATCCACTCTATCTATGCCTCTCAACATCTTCTACACCTCGATCAAGTCACCTCTCATCCTTCTTCATTGTAATGAGAAAAGCCCTAGCTCCCTCAACCTTTCTTCATAAAACATGCCCTCAAGTACCGGTAGCATCCTGGTAAATCTCTGCATCCTCTCTAAAGCTTCACCATCCTTCCTGTAATGAGGCGACCAGAACTGAACACAATATTCCAAGTATAGAGCTGCAGCATAATCTCGCGGCTCTTAATCCCCCTACTAATGAAAGCCAACACACCATACGCCTTCTTAACAACCCTACCAACTCGGGTGGCAACTTTGAGGGATCTATGGACATGGACACCAAGATTCCCCTGTTCTTCCACACTGCGAAGAATCCTGCCTTTAACTCTTTAATCTGCATTCGACCTTCCTTCAATCTTACCAAACTTGTCTCACTGAGTACCTACATCGCCCCTATCATGTCCTTCACATCTAGTTCCAGCCCAAGCTTGCCACGTGCCATTTCCAGAACAACTAGCCGCAGCCTGGATTTCCCGGAATTAACTGTCGGGGAAATGGATGCCTCACTTTCTAGCCACGGCTGTTGTACCCTACAGGGGTGTGTATAGGCAGGACATCATGCCAGCCTGCTCCGAGGTTGCTGCCTAGGTCCAAAGCAGTCTTAGTCATCTGAAGGAATGCCCAACACAGTAAGAAGAATGTCAATGACCTTTCTCCCTCCACCAGGGTAAGTGTCACCATCTTCTCTCTGATGCCGAATGCTCACCCCATCTCTGGGACTGTAACCACCTGCCACCGAGGCTCACACTGTATCATTTCCACTTGCACATCTTCACTCACTGTGTCACCCATTCCAACCCCTGACTCCACAAACCCTGCATGCCCTCTGTGCTGCCTACTCCTTTGCTTGGGACACTTCCCCATCTGCACCAAAAATGCTGTCTGTGCCACCCGCTTCCATCTCCCATAATACCTGCACCTCCCTCACTCCAGGAAGGAAACAGTCCACAATAAAGCAGGAAGGATGGGTGATAACAGATATTTGCCTCTGGACCCCTGGAATACTGCATCCAGTTTTGGTTACCCAGTTATAGGAAGGATTTGATTAAGCTGGAAAGGGTATCAGAAGAGATTTAGCAGGATGATGCCAGGTATTGGAGATATGAGTTATAAAGGAAGATTGGGGGCTGGGACTTTTCTCACTGGAGCGTAAGAGATTGAGATCAACCTTATAGAAGTTTATAGAATAATGAGGGATATAGATAGAGTTAATGGTAGATGTCTTTTCCCTAAGATAGGGAATTTCAAGACTAGGGGGCACATTTTTAAGGTGAGAGGAAAGAGATTTTAAAAAAGACATAAAGGGCAAATTTTTTTACGCAGAGGGTGGTTCATGTGTGGATTGAACTTCCTGAGGAAGTGGTGGCTGTGGGTACAATGATTAAATGACATTTGGCTGGATGCATGAACAGGAAAAGTTTAAAGGGATATGGGCCTGGAGCAGGCAATGGGACTAGTTTAGTTTGGGATTATGTACGGCATGGACTGGCTGGACCGAAGGGTCTGTGTCTGTGCTATATGACTATGACTAATGATGGCTTCGACTTAGAGTGTGACCAACAGATCTGACAAGCTTCCTGCCTTTGGGTCTGCATTAAATGGCAAAGCAATGCTGAAGTAATATGCAAAATAAACAAAGAATTGCAGTTGCTGGAAATCAGAAACAAAAACAGAAATTGCTGTAAGAAGAGTTTCCATTTCGGTTCTAGTTCTTAAGAAGTGTCACCGGACCCAAAATGATAACTTTGCTTTCTTTCCGCAGGTGCTGCCAGACCTGCTGAGTTTTTCCAGCAATTTCAGTTTTTGTTACAGAAGTAGAATGAACTTGTTAACTTGGCTGAGGGGCAAAAGATAAAACAAAAACAAGATAAGACAAGGCAATATAAAACAGGGATGCTGTCGGCATCCAGGTATGTTCAGACTGAGTGGGCAGCATGACAGTGAGTAAAGAGCCTGGTCCAGTCCATGGGCTGGGTGCATGTTCCTGCAGCACGACACTGGTAGTTCTTGGTGCGGACCAAGGTGCAGCATTGAAGTGCAGAAGCATCCTCTAAGTGATTCAAAGATGTGCCATGACTGATTCCTGGTACATATCAGAAACCAATGCCCATGGATGGGGTGCATGTGTGGCACATACCATTGGAGCATGTCTTGAGATATTGATACTCAGTATCCAACACGGAAGTTGTTTGGAGCAGTAGCGAGCAGTATTTGCCAACTCCTACTCTGATTTCCATGTCAACCTTTCTCAATGTCTAGCTTGTTTGTTGTATTTGGTAAGATTGAAAGCTGAATATTATTGAGGTAAGTAGGGTTATTAACCAGCAACTTACCGCTGCCTAGTAAGAAACCCATCTTGTCAAAAGCATAGAAGATGGAGCAAGATGCTCTTGACATTGAGATCAGCCTTGCCAGATGTCTTGTTTGATTTTACCACACATCTCACCGCAGCCCAAATTGCTTTGGACCCTATAATATTTCCCCCCAGATTTTGTTTCAGCAGAATATCCTTATTGAGATTCTACAAACGGTATCTCTGTTACCAACCGTTCATGGTAACATAAGAAGAAAACTAGATAGATATTTTGGATTATGTATTGATAGTAGAAATTAACTCACATTATAATATGGAAGATGGGTTTGAATTTGTTCCACTGATGGAAGCTGCTTCAGTGTTCTTGTAAAATTGCCCCCATTTTGAACAGGTATGAGCCATTCCATCATGCATCCTTCTGTCTGATGCCTGATATATTGTCAGGATGCCTTCAATCCTACCTTACGCTCTGAAAAAGAGTAAAATCCTCCGATGCTAAAACAGAAGCTTGAGAAATTTTGCACTGCTCAGTCTGGTTCCAGTGCACATTATTATTGAGCAGTCATTAAAATGCCCTGGTGAACCTAGCAGCTCTCTGTGTGGTTCTTGTCAAGGAGTGACATTGCAATCCTTTTCCTTCGACTGTGCATTTACGATAGCTCTCCACTGTGTCAGTTTGATATTATGCTCTGATCTATGTTCTCCATAACATGGACAAATATTTCATCTAATTGGTAAGCCGATGTCATTGCCTTTCCGCCCCCTGCTATGTGCTTTTCTCCCACTCAGGAGCCATAAACTCTATCCACTGCTGTGAATGCTGTCTGTGCTTGAACATGACTGTTCAAAACCTTGGGTCATATCCCCTGAGCCATCACTAAAGCTGCCTGTTTCGACCTTTCCCACCTGTTCCCACTTTTCCCCCATATCCTTTGATTATTTGCATCTCAAGTGCTACATCCAACTCTTTCCTGAAATCATAGAGTGTTTTGGCCTCGATTGCTTTCTGTTGTCATGAATTCCATAGGTTCACCACTGTCTGGGTGAAGAAATTTCTCCTCATCTCAGTCCTAAATGAATTATCGTTTACCTTAGACTGTGACCCCTGGTTCTGGACTCCCCTTTCATTGAAAACATTCTTTCTACATTAATTCCTTTAGAAATTTATGGGGATATCACAGCCAAACTCCACCATTGCCTCAGCTCAGCTGTTGAAAGCCTCATCCTGTGATCATACTGCCCCTTTAACAAGGTTATGTTGTCTTTGTTTTTTTTTCCAAGAGGGGTTGTAAAGGCAGAGGTTTCTATATGTCGGAAATGTCTATTTGTAAACAGTGGGTGGGGAGTGGCCAGTTTTCTCAGTTCAGGTTTGTTTTCAGTTTGGTTTAGTTTTTAGCATGCAGTCGGAAAACTGCTGGTAACAGAGAAGCAGCTACAGTGAAAAGCGGTTCCATGTTTCAACCAAGGTCTTGCCTAAAAGAAATGAGAAAGTTAGGGTCTGGGCTACCTTCTTAAAGCATGTTGAGCGGGTCTGGCCTGGCTGATAACAATCCATACCACCAGACCAGATTGTTCCAATGTTGAAAAGTGTGGCGCTGGAAAAGCTGAACGGGTCAGGTAGGATGCTCCTCAGATGCTGTCTGACCTGCTGTTCTTTTCGAGTGCCACACTTTTCAACTCTGACCTTCATATATCTGCAGCCCTCACTTTATCTTTGTTCCAATGTTGTCCTGGCTGACCTGTCACAATGTCCTGTCCCTGACCTTGAGATCCCCCAAGTATCTGTCGTCATTGTCCTACCCTAAACTGTCCCATTCATTCATCAACATTCGCTCATGGAACCACATAGGCTCCCACCAAATCAGTATTTCAGTTCTATCATTCTTCACTGCCTCACCACCATAATCTCTGTAATTTCCTGCGGGATTACAGACATCCAGTTTCTAAGATATTCAAATGTGGAGCTCATAGGCATCCATAATTTCTGTCACTTAGCCATTGGTGCTGGGAGCTAGGACAGGAGTTTGGCTCGCTATGACTAATTCCGATCCCCTATGTCCAGTCCCTGAATTGTACACTGATTAGCTCAAGTTGAAGAGCCCACCCCTATCTCCAAGCTGACAGTCTATATCCGCTGGTCAGACAGTTGGTTAGGTCAACTCTTTCTCACCCTGCCTGGAGATGAAATAATTGCAGCCCAGGTAGCATGAGGGCTTTGAATGGTCATTGCTTGACCATTTCAGGGACTCAATTGTTGGTGGGCGAGCAAGATCAAATTTGGCCCTTCACACCTCGACCTTTAATCCAGATTAAGGTCGGAAAGGTGGCAGACTTCTCGATTGTCCCGCTTAATTCAACTCACTTTCCACCTCCAGGCCCCTGTTTCCAGGCCCAGAAGGTTGTACCCATTGTTTCTGTGAAGAGCTTTGAAATGTTTTATACTGTGTTAAAGGCACTATAAATACAAATTGTTTTGGTGATGGTGTCAGGATTACTATTGCAATTTATTACATTGTTACAGCGCTTGGCAGAGACCCCCTCTGGCTGTCCAGCAAAAGATAGCAATCCAGAATTTTCGATAAGCATAATGATGAGGCTATCACAATTCACCATTATTAAAGAATAAATCAGACAGTGACATCTGGATATGTGCAGTTAAACGTGGAAATCAGGAAGGACTGACTGAGTTCAGCTGCTCCTCCAGAAATTGTGTGATAATGGTATCTCACTGACAGACTAGCCATTGAAATACGGTCTGAAGTTGCAGATTTACCCACTGAACAAAAGCGAAAAGGCTAGGGTTTGACCATTGAAGTGTAAGTAAATATTTAACATGATAAATCTTTATTTATAACCTCGCTGGCATAGAAAATTTCTTTTTACAACCGTGGTGCCTCATTTCTTCAGAATTCTATTATTGTTGGACATTTTAAAAATTAAGAATAACTTTGTTCTCTCGCTTTTGTCTTGCTTTCTCTATGTTGCCCTCTCAATCTCAACTTTTCCTCTATTTCACTTTAAGTACAGGGTTGACTTTTGAATGAACTATTCTAGCACTTCCTAGTTAGGCTCCACAGATAACTTCCACTCTAATATGGGAATGAAAATGAAGATGAGTGAACGTGCAATTTTGTTCGAGACCGGATCCAAAGTGGAATGGCAATTTTCTCACAAACAATGGAGCGGTTATTAACTCAATTATTAAGGCAATTACTGCCAAAGCCTGGGTCAGTGTTTCACAAAGCTACAGATGATACAAAGGGAAGTTAACTGTAAGAAGGATGCAGAGATGCTTCAGTGTTGCTTGAGCACGTTTTGTGAGTGAGCAAATGCTTGGCAGATGAAATGTGATGTGAATAAATGTGAGGCTATCCACTGTGACAGCAAAAATAGAAACACAGATTATTATCTGAATGGTAATAGATTGAGAAAGGAGATGCAATGAGACCTGTCTGTCGTCTTTCACCAGTCACTGATGGCAAGCAGGCAGGAGCAGTAGGCAGTGCAAAAGGTAAATAGTATGTTGGCCTTTGATGAGAGAAGATTAGCATACAGAAGCAGGGATGTCTTGCTGCAATTGTACATGGCCAGCATTTGAACCTGATTTTGGGACCCCAATCCAGAAAGCAAAATCCTGCCCTATGTCTCAGTCAGGATTGTTCAGTCTCTATGGTGGAAGAAACACACATGCTGGTTTTGATTCTCAGAGGGTTCCAGTATGTAGAAGCTGTGGGTTATTTTGCTTCATCACATTTGAACATACCAGGCTGGAGTTATTTAATGAACAAGCATGTGCGGTCATACTCATACAGCATTCATACTCATTCGGTCCAACCAGTCCATGCTGAACATAATCCTAAAGTAAACTAGTCCCACCTGCCTGCTCTTAGCCCATATCCCTCCAAACCTTTCACTATTCATGTATCCGTCCAAATGTCTTTACCACTTCCTCTGGAAGTTCATCCACACGTGAACCACCCTCTGCGTAATAAATTTGCCTCTCCTGTATTTTTAAAATCTCTCTTCTCTCACCTTCAAAATGTGTCCCCTTGAAATCCCCTGTCCCAGGAATACGACAGTGACCATTAACTGTACCGAGACCTCTTTGGCCAAATATTTGTCATTTATCATCTTTGGAATCAAAAATATTTTTGGAATATTCAAAACAATGTCTTTGTGTTGAAGGCAATGTTTCAAGTCTGTATTTTCTAAACAGCATATCTTAAACTTTTCTTCTTGTGAAAACTATTACTCTGGAAAACATTTCAGATTTGTCATATTCCTCTCTGCTGGATAATCGACTGATACTGGGTTGATGATCCTCGGCAAACTTGAAACAGACACTTTCAATCTTCTGTGCAACAGTGCCCCTCTTGGGATAAAATAGTTTTACTGTTGATGAACACATAATTAACCATAGCTTAAAATAAGCCATTTCACACTGCACCTATGCAAACCTCTGCAGTGGTCTGGTACACTCAGTCAAGTCTTGTGAAGTTCTCTTACAGTTCGGTTCTTGTCTGTCTTTTGGCATTCAATTTGATGTGTTTAGTTTTATTACCTATAATCCTAAAAATGCATTCTTGCTGAATCTTGTGTGTTAATAGTTTAAACATTAGGTCAGTGGTTGCTATGATAATGAGCAGGAACAAAAGTGTGCAAGGGAAAAAAAAATCATAGAATCGCAGAAGAATCATTAGAATCCCTACAGTGTGGAAGCAGGCCATTCAGCCCATTGAGTCTGTACTGACCGTCTGAAGAGCATCCCACCCAGACCTAGATCCCCCCCCCCACCCATCCTTTCCCTATCACTCTGTATTTATCATAGTTAACATGCACATCACTGGACACTACAGGTAATTTTGCATGGCCAGTCCACCCAATCTGCACATCTATGGAAACCAGAGTAACCGGCAGAAGCCCACACAGACGCAGGGAAAACATGCAAACTCCACACAGACTGTGACCCAAGGCCGGAATTGAACCCAGGTCATTGGTGTTGTGAGGCAGCCGTGCTAGCCACTGCACGTCTGAATTCAGCCTTGTCTGATCCAATCCTCTGACTGTTAAGGATAGATCAGCAATTGTGAGAGGTTAATAAAATGGTCAATGCTTGATTATAAAAACCTTCTTTTGGTAATTGGTAGAGAAGATTATGCACTGATGGACAACAATCAGAAATAATAACTAGCTTCTCTGCGATATTAGCAACTGGGAAACAATGGGGAACATAAAAAGTCTCATATCTTCAGTAATTATATTATGGGGAAGTGTCTGGACTGTTCACTCTATTATCAGAAATTGGTGAATTTTGATACTTGAGTTAGTTCAATTTCCAATCTTTAAGTAAGCAAGGGAAGTACATATGCCCACTGATTTTTTTCTGAGTGGTTGTCTTGCTCTTTCCAAAGTGCTCATTTATAATCAGTGAAATTCTGTCTGGCTTTAATGGTTTATTTTTTTCAGATAGCTGGTTTTGGTCTTATGTCATGGAACCTTTGATTGCACAGACCTTGGACACATTATTTTTGCCATTTTGAGAGATATGTGTATACCACTGCACGTGTTTCATGGCAGGGTACATTGCATCAAACATAGTATTGCATATCCACCTGCTTGACTTTTCTACACAGATCATTGTCATCCAAGAAAAACGTAGTTGTTAATCAGACTATTTTACAGTTGATGGAAAGGAGTTAATCTGAACCCCTACTCCTTTGTCTTAAAGTACAAAGCTTTCAATAAGATGATGACCGCTGAAAAATCCTTAAGTGAATTCTGGGAAGTAATAGTCAACAAGGTAATGCTGGAGCTTGTGCAACTGTGCAAACTTTTCTCAAAGTTTACTTTTTCAGCTTAGAAAGACACAAAGGTCACTCCTATCTACTAGCTGTGAAAGTCCTGTCTGAAAAGAATTTGGGCAATTTCATTTCTTTTGTGAATGGATTAAGCAGTTCACAGGATAAAACTGTTCGAAATTTCATGCTAATTCATATCCTGAACAATAAATTACTCTCATAGCCTTTCTCCTCTCTCATTTTACAGTTTTCTTCAGTCTTTATGCTCTCTCAACTATAGTGATAATGCATTCTTCTGACTCAACCTTTTTTTGGCACCACCGCCCCTTTCTCCCCAATAACCGGTTGCATGTTCTTCAACCACTTCAGTCACAATTTGTGGAACATCTGTGCCTGCCTCTTTGGCATCTTTATCCCAAAACCATTTCCAAAGCATTCTGATAACCCCTCCAAACTTGTTCATTTGTAAAGCACCTTGGGATGGTCTTTTGCATTGTTAAAGTACAAACTATTCTAATTGCCATCAATTGAGGAACCTTGGGTTGATTTAAGAAACAAATTGAAGCTCCTGTTGTCAGATGCTTCCTGAACTTGAGTTTGAGGCATGACTTTAGAGTTACAGTAGAAGAAAATTTTTTCGATGGATTTGGTCACGCTCTACTTAACCTGGGGTACTCCGTTTGGAAATTATTTTGATAATTACAAAATTCAATAAAGAAAATGCTCACATCAAGCAGCAACACATACACGAATTGGAAATGAATTCACAGGCCACTTCATGTTTGACTAAATAATTTATGTTCTGTTAAATGTTGTGCATTACCTAATTTTGTTAATGGCTGGTAGATTAACGAAGGTATTTTAAAATGTGTAGCTGGGATGTTGGCCAATAATTTGGTAATGTTTTGGTATTCTGTGTAGAACGGTGAAGATTCTTACCATCAAATGTCCCTTGATTTACCAGGCTGATTTGTTCAATTCTGTTGTCCCTTGAAGACTGCTGTACATCGGCACATCTGAAAGGGAATATCATTTGTGTATGGCCAGTTGCTCCCCATTACATAACAGCTTAGAGGAAATGTTGTTTGTCACTTCCCAAATGGCATATTCATTGCGCTTTCAGAATTGTTAATCATAACACTAAATCGTACATTTGCAATGCTGTTTGGTGTGTAATGTTTGAGAGTGAGAACACAATGCTACAATATTACTTGCAAAAAGCTTTGTATTATGTTTTATTGGCCATACGCCAATTTTGATTGTCTACTTCCCTTTCTAATGAACAATATCAATGTCTGTTTGTCTATTCTGTTTAGAAAAAAACCTTAGTTTAAATGGTTTGAAAGCAGTTGTTAGTTGTGTAGTGTTTGCAGAAGAAGTGCCAGCTCACGTTTGACAGCTGTCTGATAAATTATGCAGTGGAACACATAATCGACAAGTGTAACAGACTGCAAGGAATAGTAACGTTTTGCTAAAGCTCATTAAGTTATTTGCCAATTATGCATGTTGTGGCACCTCTCTTAAACCCCCATTACAAAATAAAATGAAAATTAGCTCAGTGGGTCATGCTACAGCAAACCAGAACTGTCAATTTCCCATCTCTAATTCTTCATGTTCTATGTAAATTAGCATGAAGTAGTCACAGACTGTGAATATTCTAGCCAGTGCAACATAATGTTAATTATTTAAGAAAACAGAAGAAAGCTGCACTGAAACCAGCTGAAGTAGTTTCTAAAGATCATCACCTTTTGGATTCAGACTTTAATGTAACACAAACAAACATTGATAGATTCATTGCTAATGATGTTGACAAAATTAGTTATTTGGATGTGAAATTGGCTGGAAGATGGAAACAGAAGGGTGGTAATGGAGAATTGTTTTCCGGATTGGAGGCCTGTGACCAGAGGTGTACTGCAAGGATCAGTGCTGGGTCCACTGCTTTTTGTCATTTATATAAATGATTTGGACGTGAGTAACGGAGGAATGGTTAGTAAATTTGGAGATTACACCAAAATTGTGGTGTAGTGGGCAGTGAAGGTTACCTCAGAATACAGTGGGACCTTGATCAGATAGACCATTGGGCTGAGGAGTGGAACTTGGAGTTTGATTTAGATAAATGTGAGGTGTTGCATTCAGGGTATGACTTAGACACTTAACGGTAAGGTCTTAGGGAGTGTTGCCAAACAAAGAGACTTTCGGGTTTAGGTTTATTGCTCCTTGGAAGTGGAGTCACAGGTAAACAGGATGATGAAGAAGGCATCTGGTACGCTTGCCTTTATTTGTCAGTGCATTGAGTATACGGATCAGGATGTCATATTGCGGCTGTACAGGGCATTGGTAAGGCTACTTTTGAAATACTGCATTCAGTTCTGGTTTCCCTACTATAGGAAAGATATTGTTAAACTTGAAAGGGTTCAGAAAGGATTGACAAGGATGTGGCTGGGATTGGAGCGTTGAGCTACAGGGAAAGGCTGAATAGGCTCGGACTATTTTCTTTGAAGCATCAAAGGCTGAGGGGGTAACTTTACAGAAGTTTATAAAATAATGAGGGGCATGGATAGGATAAATAGACATGGACTTTTTCCCAGGGAGGGGAATCCAAAACTAGAGGGCATAAGTTTAAATTGAGAGAGGAAAGACCTAAGGGGACACTTTTTCATGCAGAAGGTGATGCGTGCATGGAATGAGCTGCCTGGGGAAGTGGTGGAAGCTGATACAGTTGCAACATTTAAAAGGGATCTGAATGGGTAGATGAAGAGGAAGGGTTTAGAGGGATATGGACTAAAAGTTGGCAAATGGGACTAGATTAATTTAAAATACCTATTTGGAATCGACAAGTTGGATGAAGGGGTCTGCTTACCTGTTGTACAGTTCGATGACTTGACTCCCAACAGTTCCCACAGTTTGTTCAAGTGACTTATAATTGGAACTCCTATTGATAGAATGGTAGAGCAGATTCAGTGGTCAGAATGGCCAACTACAACTTCTAAGCCTTGAGATCTAATATTTTTTGTGGCTTTACTGAAATTAGACTGTCCACAGCATGAAATCTTTGCAACAAAAGTGAAGTGTTTTATCTACAATCTCACATAATGTTGGCCCTTTGAATTCTTTTGTCATGTGGCAGTGGATCAAAGCAAACTAGCTGCAGAAATAGAGATGATTTGTTAAATAGAGATGATGTCTAAATAAAATGATTGAATTGTTTGAAGTGCTAATAAAAAGCCTATTATCTATGTGAATTTCAGCAAGACTTTTTATAAGCTCCCAAGTGGCAGATTAGTTTTGAAGCTGAGCACCTGTGGAATTCAAAGCAAGTGACAAGTTGCATCCAAAATTAATTCAGAGACACAGTGATTGTTTTGGTGACTGGAAGGCTGTTTCCAGAGGTGTTCTCCTGGACTCTGTACTAAATCCCTGGCTTTTTGTGTTGCTTTATGAACTTTTCGAACAGCAGGGCCAATCAAAGGCTCTGGGCCCACATGATCGGTGTTTAGTCAAGAGGAGAAAGTGGCCATCCTTTTCCTGTAGTTTGACCACATCCTGTTTTGCCTCACTAGAGAAGTGTGCTTGGAGCAGTGCAAACTTCCCAGCAGGACACCTGTCCGAACACCTTTCATCAATCACTAAATCTCTGTCCCACATTCACTCACACACCATCACCTTCACAACTTTGCTTGCTCATCAAAGCAACTCAACATGTTTATCCAAAGAAACTGACCAACTGTCAATGGGGCATCCAGTAGTAGAGATCATGGTAATGGGTAGCTAAATAAAATGTTTATTTCTTCAAATAAGCAACATGAATTATATTCCTATGATGTACTAACCATTCAAGTGAATCCCTTTGCACCAAAAAGAACTTGGCTCATATGCTTTCTATTATTCCCATATGATGCTGGATGTTTTCTAACTAACCCGTTCAGAGAAGTTATTACACCTCTATGGAGAAGGTGGGACTGGAACCTGGGCCTACCATGCATTTCCTACAGAGTTGAAGGCGGTTCCTCATTCCTCTCATTTGGTTTGTGCAGTATACATGTCAGACATTGTCTGGTTTATCTATCCAAAATAAACCTATCATTGGGGCGTGTGTGGCTCTGTCAACTGCAAGAAGGTACTTAAGGTCTGAGGTATGGGGGATATGGATGTCTTGAGAAGAGCATGCACTGCTATCTACATTTCTCCATCTTCCCACCAAAGAACTATGTGCACTTTTGTATTAGCCAAGATCGGGAGAAACTTGACTGTGAACTTTATGAATTTATTCAACGAATGTGAGTGTCAGTGGCAAGATCAGTATTTATTGCTCATATGGAATTGCTCTTCTTGAACAGACCATATGATATTGGTGCATAGTGAAGGAATGACAGGATAGTTCCACTCATTCGCAGGTTGATGTGTGACTCAGAAGGAAATCCTGCTGGCAGTGGTGTTCCCAAGTATCTGCTGCTCTTGTTCTTTTGATAGAGGTCATGGGTTTGAAAGATGTTGTTGAAGGAGCCTGGTGATTTGCTGTAGTACATTTTCTAGATTCTTTAAAAAGACCATTTTTTTTTTCTTATCATACTCAATAAAGGAATAGAAGAGATCAGTGTTTCAAACCAAGGACTAGGGAAGGAATTGGTGTGCTTGATAAACAAGTTAGTACAACTCATTGTGTTTGGGAGTGAGAGTGCAGAGTGAGCTTCAGTCAGCATCAGGTTTTGTGAAATGGTAACTAGTTGTAGGTGTCAGAGGTAATCAACTTGACAGCATTGTCTGATTGGTTCTTGGGCAGGTAACTAGCTTGTGTGTGTGTGTGTGTGTGTGGTAATGCTTCAGTGACGAAAGGTTTTCAGGACTGAAAAAGGCAGGATCTATCTCTCTGCACCAAAATAACTCAAGCCGGTCAGTTATTTTCTCCCACCAGTTGCCTCTAACCAGTGAGTGTGAAAATGAATAATTAATGTTTAAATCCCATTACTTTAGCAAAAAACTGAAAATTGGGAAGGAAGAAGTTGTTGTGGTTCTGCTCGCCGAGCTGGGAATTTGTGTTGCAGACGTTTCGTCCCCTGTCTAGGTGACATCGTCAGTGCTTGGGAGCCTCCTGTGAAGCGCTTCTGTGATGTTTCTTCCGGCATTTATAGTGGTTTGAATCTGCCGCTTCCGGTTGTCAGTTCCAGCTGTCCGTTGCAGTGGTCGGTATATTGGGTCCAGGTCGACCACTGCAACGGACAGCTGGAACTGACAACTGGAAGCGGTAGATTCAAACCACTATAAATGCCGGAGGAAACATCACAGAAGCGCTTCACAGGAGGTTCCCAAGCACTGAGGATGTCACCTAGACAGGGGACGAAACGTCTACAACACAAATTCCCAGCTCGGCGAACAGAACCACAACAACGAGCACCCGAGCTACAAATCTTCTCACAAACCTTGGGAAGGAAGAACTTTGGAGAACAGAAGGTCTCGCGAAGAGAAGGGAAAACCTCATCTAAGCATGTGTACACAATTGAATTATCAATTCCAGTGTTTTACCTCTACCCAAAACATCCTTTTTTGCTCATCTGTGTCTGTGTGTGTGTGTGTATCAGTCTTAAAGGGAACAAGAGTTTTAACTAGTAGAGTTGTGTTGTTAGTTCATAACAGTGGTTAGAATTGACCTATTTGTCAAAAATAGCACTTCTTTCTGAGTGTAGGAACCCAGTCAGTGTCTATCTGAGTCCATCAGACAGATAAACTGGGGACTTTATGTACTTTGAATCTTCAGTTTAAGTATCTATCCCAGGAATAGTGGGACTTCAGCATCAAAGCATTCTCCCAAATAGGTTGTAACAGTATACACTGCTCGCACTGTGTCTGAATGGTGGAGGAAATGAGTGTTTAACTTGGTGAATGGAATGATAGCTAAGTTGCCTTCTTGTCCCGGACAGTGCTGTGGGAGCTATACTCTGCCAGACCAGTACAGAGTATTCCATTGTACTCCCAGCTTGTGTCTTGGAGACATTAGTCAAGCTTTGGGGCATCAGGAGGTGAATTACTTGATGGAGAATTCCCAATCTCTGACCTGCTCTTATAACTATAGTATACATTGGTTTGTCACTGTCCAGTTCAGTTTTTGGTCACTATTAAACCTTAGGATATTGCTATTGGGGAATTCAATAGTAGTACAGAGAAATCTCGATTATCTGAAGGACTCAGGCAGGGAGTATTTCATTCGGTTAATCGAATTTCGGATAATCGGATACCGGATAACATAGTTTAGCCGAGCATCGGGACTTTGCGATCTTCCCGATAATCCGATATTTGGTTAATCAAATGCCAGATAATCGAGGTTCCTCTGCAATGCCTTTGAATGACCACTGTGCCACCATATTGCAGTCATTAGCAAACATTGCCACTTCTGACCTTAAGATGTTCAGGATTTATCCTATTGGAAATGGTCAATGTCTAACTGGCACTCGTCTGATGCAAATGACACTGGTAACCTATCAGTCCAAATCTGAATGCTGTCTGAGTCTTGCTGCATGCACACACAGGCTGCTTCCATGGCTGAATAGTTTAAAAATCATAGAATTTGAACAGTGCAGAAAATGGTAATTCAGTCCATTGAATATACACTGACTCTCCAAATAGCATCCCATCCAGAACACCCCCCATTCCTGTAACCCTGCATGGAACTTTTACTATGGTAGGCCCATCTGCACATCTTTGGACTGTCAGTGGAAACTCACACAGACACACCGAGAACATGCAAACTCAACACAGACAGTAGTGTTAGGCTGGAATCAAACTCAGGACCCTGGTGTTGTGAGGCAGCAGTGCTTACCACTGTGCTACACTATTTTAGTCATCAGCAAATATTGCCATTTCTGACCCTTACGTGGCAGGAAGGTAATTGATGAAGCAGCTGAAGATAGCTGACCTTCAGAAGCTCCTTGATGAAACTCCTACAACATTGTCCTGAGATTGATGTGTTTGTCCTCCAGTCTCCGCAATCATCTTTATAATAAAGTCAGAAGTCACACAACACCAGGTTATAGTCCAAGAGGTTTATTTGAAATCACAAGCTTTCGGAGCGCTGCTCCTTCGTCAGGGGAAGTGAACCTCGTGTCATGTGATTTCTGACTTTTGTCCAACCCAGTCCAACGCCAGCACCTCCACATAATTTTTTTCTGGTAGTTATGAGTGGAATCTGCCCAGTCTATGAAGGACATCGGTCACTGTGAGAAAATTGGGTGATATATCCAATTAGGGATTCTGGATGTTGGGACCATTAAGTCCCATTTTTTTCAAGCAAGTGTTGAATAGCAACTCAAGATTGTCGCTTGAGAGTGTTAAGATGCCTGTTGGCATGAATTATCAATCATTAGTTGCCTCTTTGTTCCTTAATCCCACCACATGACTATGCAGTTTTCCATTCATCCATCTACCATTTAAAAATAAGACACAAGCAACTCCAACCGCCCTTGGGTTTTTCCAGACTTCCATTTTGGACATCTGGCACCAACATCACAGGATACATTCCATGTAGGCATCCCTTGTCCACAGACCTTGCTGTGAAACATGTTTCAGCCACACTGCATCATTATGCCCAGCTCCAATCCACTGATAGTGTGGTTCTGCACTTCAGTGCTGTAGTTTGCAGAGTGCTGGCACACTTGATTGCAATGATGTTCCAAGGATGCTGTGTGTGCAGAGTGTACATGCATCTCATGAATTGGGCCGTGCTGCATCTTGAAGATACATGCTTACTTCAGTGTTCTCAGCATTCCTACCCTGCCTTGCCTAGTATTTCAGCGCTTTGCCTCATTATCTTTACTTTAAAGACTTAAAGGACGTATGTCTGCCATGCTGTTAAACATAAACACAAATGAAACCAGGTAGGTGGTCCTGGTTGTCAGCAGTCCTGGGCTGGGACATGTTGCTAAATGGCACTGTGCTATGTCAGTCTTACACCTACAGTATGCATGGTGAGCATAGAGCATGTGGATTAACCAGAAGGCCATATCTCCAGGTCTAAGGGAGTAGACCTCAGTCAGGTCACGAGGTGCTGCTATCAGTCAAGGGCATTATCTCTTCACAATCCAGGGGCTAGGGTAAGGTCAGTTATCCACTTGGAGTTGTCAGGGCTCTGACATTTCAGTCTGAAGATTGGCCCCTGGTTAGTCCTGCAGGTCCAATGCAAGTAGTTTGGCACTTTGCTAAGCATCAATAAGGGTGCTGCACAGAGATCAGTCAGTGTCTGGTCGCTCATCGGCCGGAGATATCTGTCCAGATCTATCAAGAAGTGAGCGATAGTCAGGTCTGACGATCAGCTCAGTGAAAGCCATGTGGGGTTATTAGGGGACACTTGTCTTCGGGAAGTGGGGATCTCAACACTGTGGATTGGAGGCAGCAGCCTGCATTGCAGAGGGGATGGTGACGGTGAAGGGGGGAGCGCCCTCAGCGCACGAGAGAGGGAGATGGTAGAGCGTGGAAGGATGTGGGTTGCTGCAGGCGTGGGAGCTGTCAGTGATTGCTATCACTGTGGCCTCAATGTCAGGAGTGTACGTGACAGTGTGTACCATATCACAGAGTCAGTTTGTCAAGTGATCCTTTTATTGCTGCTTTAGGTGCTTCATCCCAACTGCTGTACCTGATTGGTCAGGAAACCTGGAAGTGGGCTGATAATTGTATTAATCTGGAAAACAACAAACAAGGTACATCAATAAAGTACTCAGGTTCCTGCTAATAGTCCTATCATTCCAGCAAGAACTACGTTCATTTGACTCTGCTTCATATTTCTGGGCGATAACTAATGACTGAATAAGAGAAGAAAAAATTCTGGAAGAGTTCAGGGTATAATTTAAATTACGGTTCAGCAAAATAGTTAAAAAATATTTCTCACTGCATGAACTGTCAATTAAAAAGAATCAAAGTGCAGCAAACATTTGGTTATGCTAATACTTATATTTGATTAAGGCAGTGGAAGTCTGAGCATTGGATTTGTATGATGCTACTCTACTGCATTCTGCTGATTCGCTGGATCATATCTAAGCTTCAAAAAAGACCAATAGCTTAAATAATTTGAAGTGTCTTCTGTTCATTCCTTCAGTTCACTACTTAGAAATATGAGCAAGTTTGAATAATCTCTTCTGGAAAACCAAAAGCTTTGGCTAAAATATAAGAGCAAATGAAAAAATGAATGTCAATAACTGAAGTGAAGCAGTGTGATGGATGGTCTCAGAATGTCACTCATCACACTACGCTGATGTTACAAGGCGTTTCTAGAGGCATCATCCAATCCTTGCCATCATTCTTTTTGTAGTCCCCAGTTCCAGAGAGATGTCAACTGTTGTAAACATTGGGGTTAAACAGGAATCAGTGCTGGAACCACAACTGTTTACAAAATATATTAACGATTTGGACAAAGAAAACTAATGTACTATGGCCAGATTTGTCAATGACATAAAAATAGGTGGAGAGGCAAGTTGTGAGAGAGATATCAACAGCTTTACTGAAAGATGTTGATAGGTCAAGTGCGCAAAACCATTAACAAGTGGAGTATCATGTGGGAAATGTGAAGTTGTTCATTTTGGAAGAGAGAGAACAAAAGGACAGGATTATTTCAATAGAGAAAATCTGTGGGAAGTTGCAACACGAAGGGACTTGGAGGTACTTATGCACAAAGCACAGAAAGCTAGCAGAGGTGAGGCAGATAATCAGGAAGGCAAATGGAATGTTGGCGCTTATTTCAAGGAGGGTGGTGTGTCAGAATAGGGAAGTCTTAGTGCGACTGTACAAGGTGCTGGGTGAGAGCACATCTGCAGTACTATGTGCAGTTTTGGTCGCCTTATTTAAGGAAAGATATCATTTCATTGGAGGCAGTTCAAAGAAGGTTCTCTAGGTTGATCCCTGGTACAGAGGGATTGTCTTATGATCAAAGGCTATACAGATTGAAACTCTACACACTGGAGTTTTGGTGATCCAACTGGCACATATAGGATTCTTAAGGGGCTTGACACAATTAATGTTGAGAGGATGATTCCCCTCTTGGGAGAGTCTCGGACCAGAGAGCATAGTATCAGAATAAAGAGTATCAATTTAAAGATGAGATAAGCAGGTATTTCTTCTCTAAGTTGAGTCTTTAACTCCTTGCCACAAGGAGCTGTGTATTCCTGAGAATCAACCCAAGGAAAGCAATGGGACAAGGCGGAGTCCCCAGCCATGTATTTAGATCCTGTGCAGAGGTATTCACTGACATCTTCAAACACTCCCTTCTATACAAGCCAAGGTCCCTACTCACCATCATCCCAGTACCAAGGAAAACACATCCAATGTGCCTTAATGACTACCAGTGGCTCTGACCTCCATAATCATGAAGTGCTTTGAGAGGCTGCTCATGGTCCACGTCAACTCTAGCCTGCCTCAATCCCCTGAAATTTACCTACTGATGTAACAGGTCCACAGCAGACGCCATTTCCTTTTTTCTACACTCATCCCTGGAACATCTGAATAACAAGGACTTGTACATCAGACTCTTATTCATCAACTACAGATCCACCTTCAAGATCCAGGGTAATCTCAAAACTCCAAGACAATGGTCTCAGCTCTGCTATTTGCAACTGGATCCTCAGCTTACTGACCCACAAACAGTAATCAGTGAAGATAAACAACAGCACCTCCTCCACGATAACCCTCAACACTGGAACTCCCCAAGGATATCCCCTACAGTACTCACTGTACACCCATGACTGTGTAGCCAAATTCCGAATGAACACCATCTACAAGTTTGCTGATGACACAACCATACTCGGATGAATATTAACAACTGAAAATGTGTTGCTGGAAAAGCGCAGCAGGTCAGGCAGCATCCAAAGAGCAGGAGAATCGACGTTTCGGGCATGAGCCCTTCTTCTTCAACAACGATGAGCCAAAATCCATGGAGGAGATAGAGGGCTTAATGTCATGGTGCAGTGACAACAACCTCTCTCGCAATGTCAACATAGCAAAAGAATTGATCATTGACTTTAGGAAGTTAATGGAGCTGATGTGGAGAGGGTTGAGAGCATCAACTTCCTAAGAATGACATTAGCCGGCAATCTGTCCTGGACTTCCCATGTAGATGCACTGGTCAAGAAGGCACAGCAACACTTTTTCCTTAGCTGGCTTAGGAAATTTGACATGTCCATACAGACACTTGCCAACTTTTACAGATGCGCCATAGAAAGCATACTATCCAGGTACATAATGGCCTGGTGTGCCCAGGTCCATAAGAAACTACAGAAGGTTGTGTGCACAGCCCAGACCATCACAGAAGCCAACCCTCCATTCACGGACTTCATTTACACTTCTCATTGCCGTAGAAAGGCTGCCAACATCATCAAAGCCCCCTCCCACATCAGTAATTCTCTCTTCCAACCCCTTCCATCAGGCAGAAGATACAAAGCTTGAGCACACATACCAATAGGTTCAAGAACTGCTTCTTCCCTGCTTTTATTAGATGCTGAATGGATTCTCAAATAATGTTGATCTTGCTTGCCTTTGCGCACCTCCTGTGCAGTTGTAACCTGGATGTGTTGCTCTGTCTAAGCACCCTATGTTCTGTGTGTCCTTGTTTCTGCCTGTGCTGCTCACAAAACAAGGTTTTTCACTGTACTTGGGTACATGTGACGACACTAAATCAAACCAAAGGGGCAGAGACCTTCAGTACATTTAAGTCTGAAATAGATTCTTGATCAGTTGGGGAATGAAGGATTGCAGGGAAAAGACAGTAAAGTGGGCATGACAAATGTCAGATCAGCCATGATCTTATTGAATCGCAGAACATAGAGCCTAAAGTCTATTCCTGTTCCTATTTCTTACAGTCTTATAAAATTCCAACAGTTGTAATGAGCAAACACATAAATTGATCTTGTCGTGTGCCATTGCCAATCTGAAACAAGAGTGAATAGTTTAGTTCAACCAACGCCAAACTGATATGTTGCCTCATGATTGGCCTGAATGCAAAAGGCATGCGTGTGCAATCTTCCCCATTATTATTACCTGTAGAGTGTTAAGTATGTGAATGTTATATGGCTAAAACTGGTCTGTAGACGGATGGCTAATGGCCCTTAAATTAAAATACACAGGATTTAAAACATAAATCAGCAAGAACATTTCAAAGTTTGTGATTGAAAAATATAATATCTTGAGGGGACTTCACAAGATGTCTACTGAGAGGTTACTTCCCCTTGTGGGAGAGATGAGAACTGGGGGACACTCATTAAAAATGAAGGGTCCACATTTAAGATGGAATCGAGGAAAGTTTCTTTCTGAGGTTCATTTCTCTTCATCATTGTCTTCTCCAAAGATTGGTGGAGGCAGGGTAATTGAGTATTTTCAAGGCTGAGTCAGATTCTTTATTAACATTGGAGTCAAAGAGTTATAAGAGTTAAACAGAAAAACAGAGTTGAGACGACAATCAGTCACAATCCTATCAAGTGGCAGAGCAGGCTTCTGTGGCTCCTAATTCATCTGTCCATATTAATAAAATAACACTGTAATAACTAGACAAGTAAGCATAGCAATGAAGATGTGCTTATTTCAGGTGTAGAAAAAGTGCAGTATAACTATTGCTGCCTTTCTAAATAACTGGTTAAGGAAGATGGACTTCTTTATAAGTATCAAGGAGATTACCTTATTTTAGTTTCTTGAAGAGGCCTAATGGGAAACTGACTGCTCCAGGTAACAACAGTAATGTCAGTAGAGAGCTGCAAAGGATGACAGCAACAGACTATTGTTCCATTGGGAATAAGACTCTAGTTTTAATCCAAATACTACATCAATACACATAACGTGGCTTGTGTGAGTTACATCTGTGATAAATTATTGTCATTTAAGATTTTCTTTTCTGAACTGAGTGACATTGATCTGTTTGTGAATATTCTTATACACCTTGAACATTGCTGAAAAAAAGCACATGTTGAAGATTTTGAACTTGCAGGTTGTGCCCTTTTAGATTTAATAGTGTGGTTTAAGTTTAAACAAAGCTTTGCAGTTAATGGGCAGTCATCTTTAACTGGTGTATTCTTCCCGGCAATGCCTCTATCAGAGTCCCCTTGCTGACTATAGAGTCATACAGCATGAAAAATGACCTTTTAGTCTAACTCATCCACGCTAACCAGACATCCCAGTCTGACCAAGTCCCATTTGCCAGCACTTTGCCCATATCCTTGTAAATCTTTCCTATTCATATACCCATTCAGATGCCTTTTAAATGTTGTAATTGTACCCCTTCCACCACTTCGTCTGTCAGCTCCATCCATCCATGCAACACCCTCTGCATGAAAAAGTTACCCCTCAGGTCCTTTTTAAAATGTTTCCCCTCTTACCGTAAACCTATGCCCTCTAGTTCGGGACTCCTGTACCTGAGATAAAAAGACTTTGGCAATTCACCATATCCATTCACCCTATTCAGCCTATTCTCATGATTTTCTAAAACTTTACAAGGTTTACAACCTCTCAGCCTCCGATGCTGCAGGGAAAAAGGCCCCAGTCTATACAACCTCTCTGCACAACTCCAATCCTTCAGTCCCAGCAACATTACTGTAAATCTTTCTTGCACCTTCTGAAGTTTAAAAATATCATTCCTATAGAAGGGCAAACAGAATTGCATGCAGTATTCCACAAGTGGCCTCACCAAAGTCCTGTACAGCCACAACATCCCAACTCCTATACTCAATGCACTGACCAATGAAAGCAAGTGTGCCAAATGCCCTCACCACCCTGTCTACCTGTGATTCAATTTTCAAGGAACTGTGCGCCTACACCCCTAGATCCCTTTGTTCAACAACACTCCCCAGACCTCTACCATTAACTGTATAAGTCC
This sequence comes from Chiloscyllium plagiosum, assembly GCF_037043375.1. Classification (NCBI taxonomy): domain Eukaryota; kingdom Metazoa; phylum Chordata; class Chondrichthyes; order Orectolobiformes; family Hemiscylliidae; genus Chiloscyllium; species Chiloscyllium plagiosum. Next base: position 55,718,852 of record NW_028270152.1, on the reverse strand, counting down.
TGCACTGGTTTGTCTTACCAAAATGCAACACCTTACATTTATCTAACTAAACTCCATCTAACTAAACTCCATCTCCCTTGGCCTATCGACCCATCTGATCAAGGTCCTGTTGTACTCTGACATAATCTTCTTCGTTGTCTACTGCACCACCTATTTTGGTGTCATCTACAAACCTAAGAACCATACCTCCTATATTCTCATCCAAATCATTTATATAAATGACAAAAAGCAGTGGACCCTCCACTGATCTTTGTGGCACATCACTGATCACAGACGTCTGTTTGAAAAGAAATCCTCGACCAACATCTCTGTCTGTTGCCTTCAAGACAATTTTGCATCCAATGAGCTAGCTGTCCCTGAGTCCCATTACTAGCCAGTCCACCATGCAGAACCTTGTCAAATGTTTTGCTAAAGTCCATATAGACAATATCTACAGCTTTGCCTTCATCAGTCCTCTTTATTGCCTCTTCAAAAAACTTAATCGAGTTAGTCAGACATGATTTATTTTGCACAAAGCCATGCTATCTCTTACTAAACAGTCACATCCTTAATCAGTCCAATCAGCACTCTACTCATTAATTTTGTTTTTAAAAGTTGTTTCCCTTTACTTTGGCATTCTTACAAAAGCCAACAAAACCATGAGACATAGAAGCAGACATCGGCTATTCAGCTCAAGTCTGCTACTATTCAAATGAGATCATTGTGGATATGATAATCCTTAACTCCACTTTTCTGCATTTTCGCCATAACTCTCAATTCCCTTACCAATTAAAGAAAAGCCTGTCTATATCAGCCTTAAATGCGCTTATAATGTTAAGTGTTTGGAGCAGGGAAGCATTTTCTATAAAAGAATATTGCTGTTCCTTCCCACTTTTTAAAGATGCAAATACAATATATATTCCCCTTTATATTAACTTTCTTTTCCTCAATATTTTGATTTTAGAAATGAATATTTAATTCTATTTCTTTATCCTTGTCTGATCAATGTCAGTTTGCGAACACTTCAAACCTCAAACTGACAGACCTTTGGCTCGGTTGTGTCATTTGGTCAGAACAATACTCCCTATGGACAATATGCACAATCATTATCTTAAACAATAATAAATGTTAGTCTTTCACTAATGGTCAGCCAGTATAAGCTCAGAAGTCCATGGGGATTTCAATATTTTAATATTTGTTCTTTAATTCTCATCAGTCCATACATCATAGCACCTATTCTATTTCTGCTCTTTAAAAGAAGTGAATCTATAATAAAAGGAAACCAGATAATTTCCAAGGGAATGAATGCAGTTGTTACATTTTGAGATGGTTAATTAGTACTATTTAAATCATGGTACTAACCAGATAAAGCAAATAATCAGGTGACATCAGAATGTTAATATATAATCACTGCCAGCCATTTTCTATATGCTGTTTTAAATGACACTGCAAGTAGGAACAAATATAACATTAAAATATATCTTTTACCCTGTTGGTTTTTGATTGGAAAACTGCCATCTATTATCAAAATATGTAGGTTAAGAAATGACTTAGCATGTTATGAGAATGTTACAATGGGAAATGCTGAAGATATATTTAATGTGGTATTGATTAATAAAAATAGTCTTTGCAAAAGATTTCATCCTGGTAACATTAAAAAAAACACAATCGAATTAGCCGTATTGTAACATTTTTCTGAACAACAATAAGTTTGAAAACATTCTCGTCACTCCTTCACGTGACAAGGTGACAAAATGAAATTTAAGAGTTTAGTAACCATTGCTATATCGTGGTTACTCTCTCCAAATCCTTTAATCAAGTATTTTGTAGATATTTAAGTGTGCAATGGAAGGAGTATAATGAAAAAGTTGTAAGTAATCTTTTTTCAATAAGTCCTTGTAAGTAATTAATGCAAAATCAATAGATGTCTCTGAAGACTTTTCTACAACAGTGAATTATCAAAAACAGAGGTGGGTCTGACTTAATTTCCCTATGAATATTAATCCTGCTGAGGACTCAAGCTAAGCCCCGTTGAAACAACAAAATGTTTTAACGGTACCAAGGGGCCAAAAGCTCAGAGCATCATATGCTGTAAAATAAATATTCATAAGAGACCACACCATGTAGTTTTCACTTGGATCCATGTGGATTGTGACAGCTGAGAAATTTAGTCAGTTAATTAGGAGAAGATGGGTCCCAGAGTGTCCCTAGGTACTGTCTTGCCACAACTTTCATTTATAAGTTCCAGTTTTGACAACTAGATTAGATCATTACATTGAGGTTCACCTATTTGTAACTGCATAACACTAGAAAGATTTGAGAGTAATGTTTCCATCTGAATTGAACTTGGCATTCAGGTGCCAATCAGTCTTTCAGTGCAGTGGAAGTGCAAAATAATATAGCCAATAATTACAAATGACATGCATTCTTTGAATATATTGTGGGAAGCATTTTAGTTCTCTATACGCTATACTTCACCACAACATCTTTCAACTCCTTCACCATCTGATTTGTCACATGACCTGCCCAACATCTACCTCAATATGCAGAAACAAAACACTAGAAAGACTAAAGCAACAGGCTCTGCTTCTTAACCCTCAATTCCACTCTTCTGACCTGCCACTATTTGGGGAAAAACTAGAAGGTTTGCAACCTTGGATTCTTATTTGATTGAGCTGAGCTTCTCAATAATTAGCAATCAGCAATTCTCTCCTGTCAGTCTTCCATATTTTAGCTCCAAAATCTATACCCTAATTTTTCTAAGAATGAATGATAATCTCACAACTTAGCATTTCAATTATGATGATGTACAATGCATAAGAGACTAGGACATAGGAAACAAAAACGTGATGAACTTATTCAAAAGTATGCTTTACAATGCACCTAAGTGTAATAGCCTTGATTTTATATGATACTTGATGCAATTATAATCTTACATCTACGTTGTTGGAAAGCTTGAATGGTGTAAAGACAAAGTTTGGGAGGAAGTGACTTATGCTATCCGTTATAGTGCTAGACCATGTGTAACTGGTTGTTTATCACCTAATATTCATCATTCTCAATTAAAAGAATGGGCGCCATGGATTCGCTTCACTTTGCATATACCTGCCCTTTAATGTTGTTGCCAGAATCATTTTGTTAAAACTAAATGATTTTATGTTAAATTTGCTGAACAATCAAACATTAGTCAGTTTGAGGCAAGATGAACAAGCATCTCTATTCTCAACTTCATAATGTGCTAAATGGAAGCAAGCTGAGTGGTTCTATCACAAGTGGTGAGACTTGGAGAAAGCTATTTTGGATGTGTCACTTTCCTCACTTTTCTGCAAAAGTCATGTTTAAAGGTGAGTTAATAGTTTTAAAAATGTGATTTAAATACAATGTTTCTCTTTTTTTCTGAGAAAACTAATTCTTTTCACAAGGGTTATATGCGACAAAATTCCCCAACAGACCCCCATGTCATAAATAGACATGAATTGATATGCAATGTCATTGCTTTCCCAGTCTTTCTGTAGATGATTCTCTAAGTCTGCAAATCATTGTCAACTGTACTATGCTTAGTGTTACTGCCAGACCCCTGTACAAAATTAAATTGAAGTGTTTTACCATGCTTAAAATTAATGGTTTAGTGGAAAAAATGAAACTATCTTCTTTATTCATCCATTTATAGCACCAAATATTTTTGAGTTTCAGCTTCAGCAAGAGCAAGAAATTAAGTGTGGAGTAATGAATGAGTTATGAAAAGTTAGAACTGCCTAACATTTCTTGTCATCATCTGACGAAGGGGCAGTGCTCTGAAAGCTTGTGATTTCAAATAAACCTGTTGGACTATAACCTGGTGTCGTGCGACTCTGACCTTGTCCACCCCAGTCCAACACGGCACCTCTATAATTTAGAAGGGTCTTGGGCATCATTTGGAGAGACAACATCACCAATGAAAGAGAGATGGTCAAAACACATAGATAGCATCCCAGTGGAAATATGAATGAGACTAACATTTGCTCTGCCAGAGTGGCAGTTAATTGAGCACCATCAAAAGGAAAAAGAAGATTGAACCGGCCACAGATTGGCAAAATATACATTTAAAAATGAACAACAAGAACAGGACACCATCTACACTGTAGCAAAAGGAATACGATGGACCAGGCTGATGGTGGAGTGTTGCTGCTCATTGTTCCATACTGGATCAGCAAAAAAACTCTGAATCACAGAGTAATAGATCTGAATATAAATCCACATTTGTCCATAAATTGGTTCTTGATTACATCCTTACACTCACAAGATCTCAGAGGTCGGCACTTCATAATCCTGACTTTAGAGTGTAAGTTACAAAACAAATCACCTGAGATTGGGATTACTGCAGGCCTGTGAATACCCACTTCTTGGGCAATCAGTCATGGATAGTGTAAAACTGAAAACAGAAAGTATGGTCTCAATGTTACTGTGTTCAGGTTTTAGTATTCCCATTTAAATATATATGATGCCTGGAATGTGCAGATTGAGAGCTACTTTTCCAAAGAGACAACTCTTCATCTGTGAGCCCAACAATTTGTGTTAGTGGATACTCACTGTGGAGGCAGCACAGCTGAACCCAGAGGTTTTAACATTCAGGTCTTGCCAATTTTAAAACACAAAAACCTTGGCCTCCATGTCAAATGGGAAAAGTCATTTATATTTGCAGATTAAACGATATATTTCAAACGATAGATTGGGATGAGAATTAAAAATGCAGTAAATCACAGGACTTATAAAGGTTTTGACAAATGAGAGGCTACAGTTAACATAAAGAGTAAACTGGTCATAAATGCTCTTGTAATCCACTCAGAAGAAAATAAGAACTAGTTAAACTGGTCTATATTTATCATGGCAAATAACCGACCAAAGGTCGTGAACTTTTATTAATACCACAATCAGCAAGGCTTCAGACACCGCTTAACACGTATATATCTTTGTAATTTAATTCCTCCTTCATTAGTTATCATGCTGCTTGGTGATTCCCAATCAGGCACATAAGATGTGACCTGCTTCCAGGTCTTTGCTAGTGCTGCTTTTGTACTGGTTCAAGAATATAGATTCACACAGCATGCCTTGACTTAGCTCTTTCAGGGAACCTTATGCTTACTAACACAAACACCATACTATCTCCAGTGTGCTAACTTTGTAGAGCACAGACACAAGCACGGACCCATATTCTGCGGCACACTGTGGAGTAGAGCCCATCCTTGTCACAAACTGTCCATTTGATTTCCCAGCTGCTGGTTTCAAAAGTGAGTTATGCTTTAAAGTTTTTGATCATAATGTATTAGGCACAGGGCACAAAAATGAAAGAGTTGCAGGATTTTCTGACCTTGTTTGAAGTGCTGCTCAGTTGAACCCTATTCACAAATTTGGGTGCTGCAGATGTTGTATTTACGTAGAATTTATAAGAATTGAATGTGGCAAAAACATTTTAACTTTTCAGTTCTCTACAGTTCCTGCTTTTGCTTTCGTCAGTCTGCTGTGACTAAGATATATCCATGCACTTGTCCATTCTAAATCACTTCAATTTAGCCTGTCCCAGGGCTATGGTCATAAGGCGAGGTTGTAATCTTTGTAGAGCTACATTTGATTAACCCCATGGCAGAATTACAAGACCTAGCCACCTGTAAGATAGAAATGAATTTTATTAGGCTGTTAGCCAGAGATGGAAAAGTTAATACTGGAAGCATCAAAGCCCAGAGCTGCTGAATTCTGAAAATCATTGTGTTCCCACAGGGAAGAACTATTCTTTCTGTAGATCTGTCTGTATTTATTTATTTATTTAGAAGTAATGATAATAAGTAAAACAAAGGAAATTGGCTTCTCAGCACAGGTTTATTTCAGAGAACATGTTTGGTGCCACAAGCTGTTTATCATTTGACACTTGTTTACAATGGTGGTTTATTTTTCTTAATTAGATGTAGAAAAATGGTTTAAATTTACTGGCCCCTCCATTGGTACAATTTCATACCAGCAAAATAGAGGGCATCTATAGCAAAAAAGCAAGTAAAATGGCACATTACTTGGCATATTTCACTGACATTTCCCGATGAAGAGCTTATGTTCGAAACATTGACTCTCCTGCTACTCAGATGCTACCTGACTGGCTGTGCTTTTCCAGCACCACACTTTTTGACTCTGATCTCCAGCATCTGTAGTTTTCACTTTCTCCGTGTTTCACTGACAGCTGATCAACTTTAGTAGCATTTCAGAACATAAGTTTTTATTTGTACTCGAAGATTTTGTTATTTAAAACTCAAAGTTTTATTTTGAATACTGTTGGTGGTCTAACATTAAAATGGTAGGATAAATACAATGATTTGACAGTTTGAAATAAAAGTAACAGCCATATCCTTTTGTTAGTACAACATATTTAGTCAAAAGTAAGTACCTCCATCAAAAACTGCAATTTAAACACATTCCCTTTGAACATGGCACATGCTGTCAGTAATTTTAAAGTTCCTGCTTTTTCAATGTGTTTCCCACTTCACTTGATTGAAATCACAGCACAGTAATTGTGTATAAACTTAAGTATGAACCAGTGATTACTTTTGTAATCATGCAATCATAGAAACTTACAGCGCTTAAGAGGTATTAGTCCATTGTGTTTGTGTTGGGTCTTTGAAGGATAAGTTGTGCTTTGTCCTCAAGCTATTACATATGTTTCCGATATGTAACCATGTAAGTTCTTCCTAAAATGAATTCCCTTATAAAAGATCAGTTTTGTCATCCTTTTTGTTTTGGTAAAGCGTTCCTTGTTTCTCAAGCTCTGAGTGGAAAACATTTCTCCTCAACCCTCTCTCAAATCTATTGCCAAAGACTTTGATTGGAGAATGTTGTTTATTGTGACAATTTTTATCAACTCTTTATACCAAAAATGAAATGAAGCCCCACTACAACTTGTTCCCAGAGTCAAAACTTTAATGCAGTTAACTTTTCAAAAAATGTTCTCCAACATCTTTGTTTGATAATTTAGCACATGAATCAAAAAAGCATCCAGTCGGAACAATTCTTAAGTTGGTAAGTATTGCAATGAAAAAAGTCATGTTCAGCATGTTTTATAGTTGATTTTTATGGAGTGAAGCTTCTAAATGCATGCATGACATTATTTTGCATTAGTTTTAAACAAATATTAGGTATAGTGGCTCAGTGATGAGTACTGTTGCCTCACAGCACCAGGAGCCCGGGTTTGATTCCAGCCTCAGGCAACTGTCTGTGTGGAGTTTGCACATTCTCCACATGTCTGCATGGATTTCCTCTGGGTGCTCTGGTTTCCTGCCACCATCCAAAGATTTGCAGGTTAGGTGAATTGGCCATGCTCAATTGCCCATGCTAAATTGCCCATAGTGTTTAGGGATGTGTAGGTTAGATACATTAGTCAGGGTAAATGTAGAGTAATAGGATAGGGAAATGGGTCTGGGTGGCTTACTCTTCAGAGGGTCGGTGTGGACTTGTTGGGCCAAAGGGCCTGTTTCCACACTGTAGGGATTCTGTATAAAAAAAAGATTCGATGAAAAGTGTTACATCAATCTACACATAATGAACAATCCAGTCAAATAATGACAAGTAATGCCATTTCTATTGGTTTTGCTGAGATTTAGCAATCTGTTTCTGCATTCTAATGACAAATTAAGCACTTCAGCTCATATCTGTTTTGGATGAGATCAAACCCCCTTGAGACCCTAACTTTTTCTTATTTTAAAGTAAATGTAGGGTGTTGCATTCCAGGTGCAATTTGATTGGTGAAACTACTAGATTTAAAGCAAAACACACTTTTTATTCATCCACTGTAGTTAAATTACAATGAAAGAAAGAAGGAATTAGAATAACTTAACTCTATTGGAAAACTTAACTGAATAATAGACACAATAATGATTACTAATTACCTATTCCAATATAGTAACATCCCATAAATACACCTTTGACAAAGGGCAAATTCAGAACACAGGTTGTCTCATAGGCAACTCCCATAGCAGGCAGTGAACCCTCAGCTTTTGGATGTAATCGAGAGAGGGAAAGAATAGCTTCGACTTATTCAAGACCCCAGCAGCAACTACTGAAAACTAAAGATCCTGGTTCTGTGAGAGTTTGACCACACCTACTCAGGCTATTTCGATTGTTCCAATTTTTTAAAAACACCAAGTCCTCACAAGCTGTTTACCATTGTGGATCTGGTAGACTACTCCATACCTCTGCCTTAAAACCTCTATTCAAAATATAAAGGATAAAATAACCTCTTAAAGCCACAGCATCATCACGGCATGGTGGCACAGTAGTTAGCTACTGCTGCCTCACAGCGCCAGAGACCTGGGTTCAATTCCCGCCTTAGGCAACTGTCTGTGTGGAGTTTGCACATTCTCCCCATGTCTGCGTGAGTTTCCTCCCACAGTCCAAAAATGTGCAGGTTAGGTGAATTGGCCATGCTAAATTGCCCGTAGTGTTAGGTGAAGGGGTAAATGTAGGGAAATGGGTCTGGGTGGGTTGCTCTTCGGAGGGTCGGTGTGGACTTGTTGGGCCGGAGGGCCTATTTCCACGCTGTAAGTAATCTAATCATATCCCATTCACAATTGATAGCTAAACTTGATTGCCAAGTAAGTCTTAGCTGGCTCTCAGTAGAGTTTCAAGATGGAAGTAAAGTGGTGACAGAAATTTGCATCTTGAAGACACATGGGGAAGATCAGAGTTTAGTAACACACAATGTGCTTAATTTATTAATCCCCCAGTGCAAACATATAGACTCCCCCAATGGTGAGTTTGAAAGTCGTGGAAAAATCCAAGATGGGAAAGCTCATGAACAGTATTTGGAATCGAGGCTCAGTACAGGGCCTCATCCTGTCATTTCAGGTTGACCAGAGAGCAAACCTTGTTAGCGACCTTGTCGCCTCCCGTGGGCAGTAGTGGTGGGTGGGTGGTTGGGTGACCCTTGTTCAAAGGTGCTTTTCACTCCTGTGACCTGGCATTGGAAAGCGGGTAGGTGGTGGCCAAGAGATCTGGCTTTCGGGACATGCTGAAAACTGACTGCATCTTTTTTTCTGACACTCCTTATCCCCAGCAGACAATCCTCAGCACCATATGATGACAAAGATATACAGATGGTTGAGATATAAAGGAATTTTGACTTCTGTTTGCTTGATCTTCTGGTTAGCAGTCATTGACCGAGGTCAGGATGAATAAAACGCCAGAAAAACACGTTATCTTCTGATGTTAAAGTAACAATGTATCATCAAATTCATAACATATCTAAAATTTCATTATATGTTTTTAACAGTAATAGTACAAGAGATGCATTGTGCTTGTGTTTCATGTCATAACTGCATTCATGGCTTTGCAGATTTTGGTATCTGTAAGAAGGATTTGTCAGTGCTGATACTCTTGAAGAGAAGTATTGTAAACCTGTTAACAAAGTGTCTGCTCCATGGAAAGCAGAGTTAATAGCTTTGGGTTTTTTATTAGTTCGACAAAAAAAGCATGAGTGTGTGGAGTTAGGCTCACACAGACCCATGGTTTCAGTTTTTGCTTTCACTTGTTGACGTTGGGCTTTAGAGTTGAAGCTGCCGGGTACAGCTCTCTCTCTGCTGCTGCAAAAGCCTGAGTTCTCTGTCAGGGTTCCTTCTTATGGACTGGAGAAGAACACAAGTGAGAAAAATCTTTTTTGCCAAATTTGTTTTTGTGTTTATGGAATGCAGCTACCTTGGAACAGTTAATGAGTAGTCTTTAAATAATATATTATTTTGTTAACTTTAATTCTTTTAAAATACTTCTGCCAATTCTTTTTTGTTTTGCTTGTATTTTAACTGTGATGTAAAAATAATATGTGTTTTTCTTAAAGCCCAGTCATTTGACAAATTGAATCACATCTGGAACCCAGCATCTTACAGTCACTTTGAAATAAGTGAAAAATCTGAGTCCAGGCTGTATCCTTGATATGTTTTGAGGAGAGCTGGTCTGATGCATAACAACAGCACGCAGGAAATCCTCCATAGCACCAGCTAAATGTCTGGGTTGGCTATCTCTATAATTTAGATTAGAATATATTCACAATCAATCACATTTTGCTGTAGATCAGATTTCTTTTATGTTGATATATGTCATAATGTTTTCTTGAATTTATGATGTTTTTAATCCCAAGTTCAAATCTTAGAATGTAGAACATAGAACATTACAGCGCAGTACTGGCCTTCGGCCCTCGATGTTGCACTGACCTGTAGATCCAATCTGAAGCCCATCTAATGTACACTATTCCATTCTTGTCCATATGCCTATCCAATGATCATTTAAATGCCCTTAAAGTTGGCGAATCGACTACTGTTGCAGGCAGTGCGTTCTAAGCCCATACTACTCTTTGAGTAAAGAAACTACTTCTGACATCTGTCCTATATCTATCACCCCTCAATTTAAAGCTATGTCCCCTCGTACTAGCCATCGCCATCAGAGGAAAAAGGCTCTCACTGTCCACCCTATCTAACCCTCTGATTATCTATATGTCTCAATAAAGTCACCTTTCAACCTTCTCTCTAATGAAAACAGCCTCAAGTCCCTCAGCCTTTCCTCATGAGCCCTTCCCTCTATACCGGGCAACATCCTAGTAAATCTCCTCTGAATCCTTTCCAAAGCTTCCACAGCCTTCCTATAATGCGGTGACCAGAACTGTACGCAGTACTCCAAATGTGACCGCACCAGAGTTTTGTACAGCAGCATAATCTCATGGTTCCGAAATTCAGTCCCTCCACCAATGAAAGCTAACGCACCTATAGAACATAACCTTTTTCAGGATTTTTCCTTCACTATTATCATGATAGCGAGACTGAACCCACCTCTTTGGGAGGTGTTAAGATAAGTGTCTCGAAGAGGAAATAATTCTCGGGAGAGAAGCTCACCCTTCCACCCCCTCCACCCCCTTCCCCGGCCAAATGCTTTTTTCACCACCTCTGCAAATAAGTACCAAAATCAGAAATTGCTGGAAAAACAGGTGTGAACTGAACTGAGGTTCTGTTAACTTTCCTCTCTCTCCACAGATGCTGCCAGACATGCTTAGTTTTTATCAGTAATCTCTGACTTGTTTTCTGATTTCCAGTATCTGCAGTCCTCGATTTTCTGCAATTAAGTGCCAGGCAAAAGTTCCAATAGGAGCAGTCTTGACTGCCCAGCAAATAAGACCCTTAAGTGGTCGATCAGTGACCTCAAAGGGCCACACCTCAGCATCACCTTGATTACTTGCTTCCCTCATGTGTCAGAAATCTGGTTAGTTTCCCAATTGGAAAGCAAGGTAACCTAACTGCTGAATTGTTATTGTTAAGTTACCCAAGTGCAGGGACATTTGGAGGCACAGATAGCAGGCAAGTTGATGGCCTTTGCAAACTATCCTTCCCTGCCTCTGTCCCCCGATCACAAGGATTAAAAAAAAGCTTGTCATCTTACTGTTGGAGCCCCTGCAGAGTCGGCTTCAACTGGTGTGCTTGAGGACTCAGAAGCTACTGGCTTCTGGTTACCAAGACGACCAGTGTCGAGACTTGTGATAGGGTGAGATGTTCACCTCATTTGGCTTCAGCTGTAACAAGCTGATTGATAGAAAGTCCAGGACGTTATCTCACCTGGTGTCACCATCTAGCATGGAAGCTCCATACTTAACAAAACAAATAAATAAGTTTTGCCCAGTGTTTCATAATCTGATATGGAGGTACCGATGTTGGACTGGGGTGGACAAAGTCAGAAGTCACACGACACTAGGTTATAGTTCAACAGCAAATCATTCACAGCAAACTGCCCAGTCTTCAGGACAACATCTACCACAATGCCACATAACCCTACCATGGCAAATTCCACAAAGTATGTCACATCATTGCCATGGATACTATCATCACACGTGGGAGCACCACCCACCATGTACACACCAGATACTCATGTGACTCAGCCATTGTTGTATATCTCGGGCAAGGATGTCCCAAGGCATGTTATATTAGCAAGACCATGCAGAAGCTAGGACACTGCGCAACAATGGCCAGACAGGAATGTTCCCTCCCAGTCAGGGAATACTTCAGCAATCAAGGACATTCAGCCTCCAATCTTCAGGTAAGCATCCTCTAAAGTGGCCTTCAAGATACACAACAAGGCAGAATCGCCAAGCAGAAACTGATAGCCAAATTCTGTACCCATGAAGACGGCTTCAACTGGGATCTTGATTTCATGTTGTGTTATATGTGACCCCACCATACTCTTCTGAATCTGTAAAATCTTCCTTACTGTCCTGTTTTGACACCATCACCTTAATAAATTGTTATGATCTCTCTACCTTAATAAATTAACAGTTTTGGATTACTTCTTACCTTGGCATGTGACTCTTATACCTTATCATGTTAGTCCAGTCATTTAGTTTGTCTCCAGCACCACCTTACTTTTATTTTTTTTGTAATTATCTCTGCCTCATTTAATCAGATTGGAGGTCATCCCTTCGCTTATTATTCAGCTGTTGACCTTCAACTCATGCCATCTGACACTTTTGATCACCTGCAGAACACTCCATTCACACTATTTGTATGATCTTTTGATCTCTCTGCCCTCTCTGCAATCTCTTTGCCTATAAATTCTGTACCTGTGTACTTCTGTTGCTTCACCTGACGAAAGCTTGAGATTTCAAATAAATCTGTTGGACTATAACCTGGTGTTGTGTGACTTCTGACTTGCATAAGCTAATTGTTCCAACTATCAGGAACATTGCAATGTTGCAAAATTAGCTTTTATTTTATTGGCTCATGTGATGTGGGCGTCTCTCTCCAAGACAAACTAGATCAGTCATGATTATATTCACTGGAGTTTAGAATGAGGGGAGGTTTCATAGAAAACTGTAAAATTCTCATCGGACTGGACAGGCTAAATGGAAGAAAGATGACCGGATCCAGAACCAAGGGATACATGGTAGGCTATTTAGGATTGAGATGAGGAGAAATTTCTTCATCCAGAAAGTGGTGAGCAAGTGGAATTCTCTGCCGCACAATGCAGTTGGCACCAAAATAGCGAATGTTTTCAAGAAGGAGTTATAAATAATTCTGAGGGCTAAGAGTCTCAAAATATATAGGGAGAAAGTGGAAAGAGGGAACTGAGTGGGGTGATCAGCTCCAGTTGTACCCCTGGTGAAATAGGCTCAAAAGGCTGAATGGCCTACTCTTGTTCTCATTTTCTGTTCCTCTATGTTTCTATTTCTGGCAATACCATCATTTCTTTCCCATCTCTGATTATCCTTTGAGTCAATCTCTGGAGTTGCTGCAGTCTGTGTAATATGGTTACCCATGGTGACGTGAGGGAAGGAGTTCCATGGTCTTCACTTTGTGACATTGAAGGAACAGGAGAACGGTTCCATGACAAACAATGTATAAATTGGAGGGGATCTTGCAAAAGGTGATGTTCCCACTCATTTGTTGGACTTGTCCTTTACAATGGCTGAGATTATGGAGTGTATTGTTAAATATTTAAGATGGTAGCTCTAGATGTGTTGAACTTTGAGTGTTGTTGAAGGTGCTCTCAGCCATTGTATTAACGATTATGCCTTGTAAGTTTTTACACATCGGGGTTTCATAAGGTTCTTGCTGCAAAATCCATACCTCTTACCTGCTCATGTAACCACAGTATTTGTATAGCTGGTTCAGTCCAGTTTCTGGTCAATGGTAACCCCAGGATAGTTGATAGTGGGGCTTTCAGTGATGGCCATATCATTGAATGGTTAATGGAAATGGTCAGATTTATTATTGGAGATCGTCAATGCCTGGTGCTACTTATCTGGGTGGACTGAATGTATGTTGAAACTTTATTGCTGGAACAGCACAGCAGGTCAGGCAGCATCCAGGGAACAGGAGATTCGACGTTTCGGGCACAGGCCCTTCTTCAGGAATGAGCAGAGAGTGTTCAGCAGGAGAAGATAAAAGGTAGGGAGGAGGGACTTGGAGGAGGGGCGTTGGAAATGTGATAGGTGGAAAGAGGTCAAGGTGAGGGTGATAGGTCGGAGTAGGATGGAGGCGGAGAGGTCAAGAAGAAGACTGCAGGTCAGGAAGGCGGTGCCGGGCTGGAGGGATTCGGCTGAGACAAGGTGGGGGGAGGGGGGATGAAGAAACTCCCCCCACCTTGTCTCTTCATCCCCCCTCCCCCCACCTTGTCGATGAACTTGGACTTCACCAGTTTCTTCATCCCCCCTCCCCCCACCTTGTCTCAGCCGAATCCCTCCAGCCCGGCACCGCCTTCCTGACCTGCAGTCTTCTTCTTGACCTCTCCGCCTCCATCCTACTCCGACCTATCACCCTCACCTTGACCTCTTTCCACCTATCACATTTCCAACGCCCCTCCTCCAAGTCCCTCCTCCCTACCTTTTATCTTCTCCTGCTGAACACTCTCTGCTCATTCCTGAAGAAGGGCCTGTGCCCGAAACGTCGAATCTCCTGTTCCCTGGATGCTGCCTGACCTGCTGTGCTGTTCCAGCAATAAAGTTTCAACTTTGATCTCCAGCATCTGCAGACCTCACTTTCTCCTCCTGGACTGAATGTATCCCAGTCTTGCTGCATGCAGGCACAGACTGTTTCAGTATCTGAGGAGTCCTAGATAGCATTGAACACTCTTCAAAAATCCCCATTTCTGAACTTGTCCATGGTGCTCAGTATGTGGTTAATTTTCTCAAATTATTAAAGGCCTGCTATGGTGGGTATTGACCTTGTGTCTCCAGATAATTAGCCTGGGCCTTTGAATTACTAGGAGAAAGTGAGGACTGCAAATGCTGGAGATCAGAGTCAAAAGGTGTAGTGCTAGAAAAGCACAGCCAGTCAGGCAGCATCTGAAAAGCAGGAGAGTCGACGTTTCGAGCATGAGCTTTTCTTAAAGAGCTCATACTTGAAACGTCGACTCTCCTGCTCCTCGGATGCTGCCTGACCAGCTGTGTTTTTCCAGCACTTCTGAGTTACTAGTCCAGTGACATTATCACAATGCTACCAAGACATTTATGGTAATGAGTGAGACAGATCAAAAACCCTTTGTACCGCGTGGAGCTTATTTTTAAAATGCAGCAGAATGAATAATATTTTCAAACTAAAATTAATGATACCTGACAGATTTGAGTGATTAAAATTTAGCAGTTGACTAAGCTTTTCACAAAATAAATGTAATTAGCCTTAATTTTATAGTGGATTACCTTACAAATATAATTATACTTTTAGACTAACATCAAGATTTAATAACACAGTGGTGAGAGTTTTTCCAAAACAGAAGAGAGATTTTACAAAGCTATTTATTATCAATAAATATTCCTTATAATAGAGAATCTTCATCTTACTGTTTGGGAAATTACATTCAGATATGCTGTTGACTTGCAAGAGATTAACTGAAGATCTGGCAGGATGACTTTTGCATTATCAGTGCTGTGATGTACCTGTCTTCCTGAATTACTGATTGCATGTTGTGCTTGGCTGATTTCCATACCAGGGTTCAAATGGCTTAGCAGTGGGTACTATTTGATGTGTTATTCCTTGGGTTAGAGCTCACTGCATATTTCAAAATAAATGAGTGGATGAAATATAAAACTTCACACTAAAAGCAACCACAATATGTCAGCATTGTTGTCACTTCTGTAACCAGGGCGACCACTGCTATGTATAAACAATGACTGGAAGAGAATGCATTTCTCAAGGTAATTATATGATGTAAATCTATGTATATAATGCCTATTATTCTCAAATTGTTTTTTTTAAAAAAAGTAGGGTTGCTTGTGTTTTTCAGCATTGCATCTCTTTTGTATACTATGGATGAGACATTTATCTTTGATTAACATTTGATACTTTGTTTTATGTGAAGAGCTTTGAAGTATCAGCAGACATTAGGAAACAATGCAACTATCTTCAGTCAAGATTACATTAATAGATTATTTAGAAAAAAAATTGTGTTTACTGTTTGAAGAAATTGGAAGTTCGACAAGTGAACAAATGAGCAGTGTTTCTGACTGATACCTATAGGGTAAATTCAAAATCTCTACTTTGTTCTATTCCAGGCAAGTGCAGTTTACCCTTGCAATCTGGGGTTTTTTCTTGATTTGGAGGTGCTGGTGTTGGACTGGGGTGTACAAAGTTAAAAATCACACAACACCAGGTTATAGTCCAACAGGTTTAATTGGAAGCACTAGCTTTCAGAGCACTGCTCCTTCATCAGGTGGTTATGGAGTATAAGATTGTAAGACACAGAATTTATAGCCAAAGTTTACAGCGTGTCGTAACTGAAATTATATATTGAAAAAGACCTGGATTGTTTGTTAAGTCCTTCATCTTTTAGAATAGGTATGTTGGTTTCAGTTCTTTCATATGTAAATCCCAGAACTTTTTTAAAGTTACATTCTCAAGTGAACGTTAACAGTAGGTGCCATGTCAGCCCAGATAATGCATTGAAGGTGTGAGGTTCCCTGTTTGAGGCTGTCTGTGTGCCAATGTTCAGACTGATTCTATTTCTAAAACAAAGGGATTTACAGAATCTTACATGGATTCGTGCAGGTTTTGAGCAAAATAAAACCGTAATTCTGCAAGTTCTTCTCACTCTGTTTGTGTGGACATTTGTCTTTCTGTCTCTGACTGTCATGTTTGTAAGTCTGTCTGCTGCATGCAATCCCCATTTCTATGAAAAATATTTTTCCAAGAAATTTCTTGAAGAAAATAATTTATGAAAATTATCAAAAGTCTCAAACCATTTGCTTCAGTTCATTTGTGGTACTGTTGATGTATGACCAGCAGGACACACCTGAAGTGAGATATTTCTCCAGCACATTGATCACTGTTTCAATAAAGACATTAAATTGCAAATATTCTGATCTACATGTGTACAAACCTTGGTGAAAACAGTAGCAATAAACTGTTAGGGGGATGGATTTTTATTGTCTCAATTGGAACCAAACTCAGAGCAGAACTCTTGACAGTTTTCATGAGGAAGAGGGAGAGAAGGAGGCATTTCATTGCATTGTGGGCACATTGAGAGCCTTCTGGTATGTTTTTTCTTCAATGAGGTAACCTACCTTTAGCTGTGTTAGGTTATATGTGAGTTGCATTGGAGTTCAAACTATGGATTGAAGGTGAGAAAACTTTACAAAATAACTCAAGCTCCGATTCCCACCTTCAGCATGAAAATCCACCACTTAAAAGTTTACTTATGGTTCATAATGTGGACATTCTTATTAACAGCCAGTCAAACAAAGGCCCAGTTAATAACGTTGAAGAATCTAATGCCAGTAATGGACAGAACTTTTAAAATTTTTCACACGAGGGACTGAATGGCTGGATTAGGTCTGCCTGGTTTGATCCTGAAGAAAGGGTCATTGATCTTGAAACATTAACTCTGCTTTTCTTCCACACACGCTGCCAGAGCTTTTCCAGCGATTTCTGTTTTTGTTTCCAATTTCCAGCACCCACAGTTCTTTGTTTTTTTTTAGTTTGGTGGGCAACTTTTACTAGTCCCGTGGGAGATTCCCAATATTAATGACCCTGATAGCAAAAGTGCCATCTGCCAAGAGCTACCAGCTAGCCGAAGGCTGACAGCTCCTCAGTGCCACACCGGGAGCAATAGCAGCCACCAGAGGTACAGCATTGCCAAGGCACCCCAGAGTGATTCTGGAATGACAGCAATGAAGCTTCTGGGTTATAGGGGGAGGAAGCTGGGACAAAGACAAATGGCTTTTATCACCCAATATCCCTCCCACACCACTCAAGCTAAAGCCAATGGGGCAAGGTTTGTTCTGTGGCCTGCAGAAGGTACAGGAAAATTCCCATATCATCCCTGAGCTGTCACTGAATTGAAGTGGTTGCAGGTAATTGCTATCCATTGACTAATTAATGAGCATCATTGACTTCCTGCCAGCAGGAGCTAGGAATCCCATGCCAATCTTTACTGCCATCGGAATTATTGGTGTGCGTTATTCCATGGACTCTGCACAATTATGTGGACCTTGCCACCGATGTTCCCACAAAAACAGATTGCATTGAATTCAGCCCAATAAACTTCTTTTAAATAATCTTTTTAAAGCCACTAACACAAAGGCAATCAGCAGAAAGATCAACATTGTGTTGGGATATGTGGCATTATTGAGCTCAAATTGCAATGGACTCCCCTCTGTCACGATCACCTCACCCCGTATTTTATGCTTTTCACAAGTAACATGACGGGATTCTCGCTGGGCAAGTTGACAGTTGTTGGCAATTAATATCTGCTGAGGTTCTTCTTGATGGTCCAACTGCCTCTTTTGATATCTTGGTTGTGATCTTGCCAAACCCTCCCAACAAACTAACCATCGGGAAAAACCCAATATAGAGACCAGAGTGGATGCCTGGTGGGTTCAGTTCACCATCTCTTCTGAACAATTTTCAACCTGTCCAGTGGCCAAATAATAGAGCAAGGCACAATCTACAAGCACCAGCCACATGTACTCTTCTACCACAGATGCCAGCACACAACATTCAGCGAGTCATTGCCACTACCCAGGAATTGGCGCCCCCCAAGCTCATTCTTGCCTAGCAGGGCACACTGGCAACCAGCAATGTATGGCAGCATCAGGTATGTTGCCACACAGGAGCAAAACTACCTTCAAGGGCTTACTCCCTGCTCACTCAGTGCACATTCACTTGATGCTTACTGGCATGTGCACACCATTCACCTCTTGTGCTGCTGTGCCGTGCATTGGCAATTGATGCACTCTTAAAACCAGGCAGGGGGCCAGATTCCTGATGAAGGGCTTTTGCCCGAAACGTCGATTTCAAAGCTCCTTGGATGCTGCCTGAACTGCTGTGCTCTTCCAGCACCACTAATCCAGAATCTGGTTTCCAGCATCTGCAGTCATTGTTTTTACCTAGGGGGCCAAGCCATGCAGCAGTCCTCAAAGGTGCACACATCAGTCTGTTAGCCAGTCCAGCACCTCACTCACGTAGTTGGGGTCAGGTTTAGTGTTTGTGCACCATCAGTTAGATATAGCTGAAAGATTTTGAGAAGCAGATGTGAGGAAGTCTGTGGCAATGCCCATTAATCAAGGGCAGTGTCACAAACCAATCCCAGGCTTCAGCTGTGATCAAGCTTCCAGTCAGGAGGCTTTGCACAGGGAGGACCATGCCCCTGTGCTCCAAGGCTCCATGAGGTCCAGTCCAGATGAGGTCTGCCAAGTCAGGGACACGTGTGACCACTAGTCATGGCAGGTCATGTTCCTCGTGGGGGTGGGAGGTGGGCCGTAGTTGTCTTGTCACCTCTGTTTGTAGAGTTAAGGGGGAATGTGGGGAGGACTTGGACAGGGGTATAGATCAGTTAGTGTAAGCACATGTACACAGCCTGGGAGACTGCGAAGCCTGTGAGGTCAACAGGATGGGCATCCAGGAAGGAGAGGATGATGTTCGTCATTCTGAGCAGCACATTAACTCAGGCTGAAAGCCTGTAGCAGAGGGCTGTTTGTTGTTATTTCTGTTGTCAAGCACTTGGGAGGGAGTGGGATGGAAGAAACACCAGTGAGGAGAACAACCCTGAGGATGTGGGGATTGTAAGTGAGCCAATATGTGAAGAAGGGGACTGTGGCTGCACCCAGTCACTGGATGTTGAAGACATGATATGTTAGTGTCACAGAACTGCAGCATGTCTACTCCCAGCTGTCCTGCAGCATTGTTACAACACGGGGTCAACTCCTTTGCTAATTTAAACCTGATACACGGAGAAGTTCACCTCATGCCATAATCTGTTAAATTTCGAGAGACAAAGAACGATCGTCGATCTCACTATTTATAGTCCAAAAAAAATTTTATTCTTTAAGTCCAAATGAGAACATTAAAATCACAATTATTTACAACTCCTTTCTCTTAAACCTATCTTTTACCTCCCACTCTGCAATACTGGTCTGATTTTTTTAAAAGATTTACAAAAAATTAATAATGTTTCAAAAACCAGCCAGCTGTCGATTCTCCTTCATATATTTTCCTCCATAGATTTTGTTCAGTTTTCTGCTGCACAACCTTTCTTACAGATAGCTACCTTTCAGAGAGCTATTTAGGTAGAAGTCTATTCATGTCTCTCCCTCTAACTGTTCAAAATGTCCAAAACATCTGATCTTTTCATTGGTTTGATGTCATCCCAAACAGTAAAATTCAAATTCGATTGGATTTTGGTCTCTGGGCCTAATTTCAACTGATTGGCCGAATTTGAATTTGTTTTTTGCTCCATGGCAACACAACTCCAGCTATTTGTTTCAACCAACTGTTTCATTTTTAAATTGTTCAGCACACTCTGTGCTCTCAGTCAGTCCTTGCCAGCTTCCTCTCTCTCTTAAAGGAACAATACACAGCTACACCTTCATAACAGCATTGATCCTCTCTGTGTTGCAGCTCACTGTCATTGCTGGGGAAGTGCCTGAGATATACACTCCTGTGCACACAGCCAGCCAAGCAGTAGGCAGTAGCGATGTGGAGGGGGGATGGGGGGCTGAGATTTCAGAGTGATCCAATGCTGTGTACAAACAGTGCTATCCCTGCTCCGACATGTTGTAACTGACACTCATTGCAGACTCCCAACATTAGTTCTCTGCAGGGCCATACACAGAGACAGGGAAAACCACATGACTAGTAAAAAAAAAACATTTATGAAGAAAATATTAACTGTTTAAAACTGTGGCCCTCATGGCCCTTCAGTACATTTTCTTCTTCCTGTCCCTCACACTGCACTGCACTGAGCTGCTCTGATCTCCAAATCAGGTGGAGGAATGCTGTCAGCCAAAGAGGACAAAGATGTGTCCTCTGGGCCGTATCCTCTGGGGGGCATGACTGGTTCTCTGCAGATGTGTCTGAGACATTAGCTGCACCTGTAAAACGAGGCTGATTCCAAGTGGTGCTCGCTGCCTGACACTGTCCTCCCGGGAATGTCAGTACTTCAGTCCAATGACAAGCGATACTTACTCAGTTGCCAGGACATGGTTGGCTGTGTAACTCCTCAGCAGTGATCTTGGTCTTCTCCTATGAGGCCATGTTTCTCTCCTTCAGGGGATGAAGACAGACCCACCTGTACAGCATCACTTCACCCTGTTATGGTGTATCTTCTCTTGTAATGACATCAAATGGAGAGATGGGTTAAGCACAATTGGATGGTACTGTCATTCGTGGTGAGCATGTGGCGGTAAAGTGTTGAGGTGTTCCAAGGGAGTGAGAACGAAGCATCGAGGGGATGTAGGGTTAGCGGAGTGGGAGATTGGAGTGGATGGTTAGGGAGTAACATGATCAGGTGAAGAAATGTGTTGCCTGCACCAGAGGATCTGCCAGAGGATGAGCTTTGATGTGAGCTAGGATAGAGTGTGTGTGAGGTTGCACAGAATTGACTATGGCACTTACTGTGAATGGGAGAATGTCATTGACCCTTTTCCTGCCCTGCAGCCTATTCCTTCACCTAGTCAACCTCTGCACCTGACCTGGGTGGTGATCTCCAAACAGGCCGGTATTAGGCGGTGGCATAGTCTCCTCTGGAGGTCCTCTAGATTGTGGATCCGTCTGATCTGCATTTGACCAGGGCTTCCAGCTCCCTGTTTAAGAATGATGGTGCCAACTTCCCCTTTTCAGGCCATCTCTCCTCAGTCCCAGAAATGAGCAGGCAGTTTTCAAATGTTAGTGCTCACGCACATGCTCAGTTTGCGTTTCAAAGATGATATGGATGCAAGGAATGCTGGTCTTGGGAACGATATCGTGTGACTGGTGCATTGTTCCTGGAACAGTGTGTGGTCAGATAGGGGAGGAAGTCAGATGTCGCATGCGCACATGCACACACATACACGCACACATTAGCGAAAATGGCAATTAAGGTGCAGCAAGATAATTCACTCGGCCTTGTGGTGAGAATTCTTCCAACCAAATTTCTCGTAACTCGCACTTAAAAAAAATAAGATTTAGCCCTAAATAAACGCACAAATAAATAAATACTATTACAGCAAGAGCATGAGACATCTTAGGGAATATCATTGTTCCCGTGTGTAATAGCCAAAGTTTTAGTCAATTAATGGACAATGACAAATCTTCTATTCCCGCCCCCCCCAAAAAAAAATTGACATGCATGAACATCATATGTGGCAATTTGAAGAAAGAGATCTTGCAGGAAGTTTGTCTTACAAAGTTGTGAGCAGCATGTGATTGAATTGCACCATTAGTGTTTTTGTACACATTGCATACTGCTTCATGTCATTATAAACACAGCACTGAAAATGAAAATGTTTGCTTATTATAAGACAGCTGCTTGCAGAGTATTAAAGAGGCAGCAACATTACCAGAGCAGTCAAATGAGAACACTCTCCATCGCATCAAACAGCTTCACTTTTTAACTTAAATCCATGAGAAGCTCAGATATACAGCGCTGCAGCCATGTAGTGTAAACAGCAAGTAAATACAAATTAAAAGGTTATGAAACAACAGCAGGGAAAGTAGTTGAGAAGACAGGCGATGTAGTACTGAAGCCACATGTGTTGAATGGCTCTCTTTTGTCAACTGATGATACACACCTTAGGAGGCCTGCTTGTCAACAGAGATTGCTACAACACATGCACCATGTGGAGCAAGCACTTGACACTATACCCACAGCAGTGGAACAGATGGAGAAACAGTTGTCTGCCCTGCTGTCTGCAGAACCACTGACAACTGTATTGGCAATTTCAGTTATGTAGGCCATAGCTATAGCAATAGGAGTAACTTTCAGAAATGCTCATGTACCTGCTGTGTGTGCTTTGGTCTTCATAGAAAGAAAAAGTAAAAAACCTGCATTTATATTGAATCTAGTCATGCTTCAAGCTTTAAAATGAATCAATTACTTTTAAAGTTCAAGCACTAATTTTATGTTGGCAAATGTTTGTGTACAGCATGTGCCAACAAAGGCATATGTATGGACGATCAGGAGAATGCTCTATCTGCTGATGGTTGAGAGGAGAATGGTGTTCAGTACACCACAAGAATTTAGTGGTGAGGTCCGAACATTGTCATAGACCGTCTTCTACTTGAGCAGGAGTTCAGATTAATACGTTTACCTGAAAGACAGCATCCCTTCAAATACAGCACAAAGGTGTCATTCTGCATTCACATGGCATGTGACTGATCAGTCAGTCAAGGCTACTATTCTCTCAGCTGACAATATCTTAGTGAATGGAACACCTGAGTAGGCAGCAAAAAAAGAACTAGCACATACATATTTTCTTTCCTAACTCTGGGATTCCCCCAAAGTGTTTTGCAGCTGATTTGGTATTTCAAAGAGAAGGTGCTATTGTAATAGTATGATATTAGGCAGTAGCCAGTTTGCACACAGTACATTTCTGTGAGTACTCTTAAGGCAAATAACAGCCACAGGTTTATGTATAACACCTTTATCATAATACAGTGTTCCCAGACATTTCACAGGAGCATTTCGGCACAAAATATGACATCAAAGCACATCAGGGTTAGATGACCAAAAAGCTAGTCAAAGACGTGAGCTGTAAGGAATGCCATAAAGGTAGTGAAGCAAAAGGTGTATGCTTGGAATTCCAGAATTTGGGGTCTAGGAAACTGAAACCAGTTATACTGCAGTTAAAATTAGAATGCTGAAGTGGCTGGATTTAGAGAAATGCAGATGTAGTCAGAGAAGATTATAGTGATAGGAATAGGAAAGGCCCTCCGAGGATTTTGAAATCAAGAAGATGGAGCCAAAAGGCGGATTGAACTTGCTGGGAGTGAAGACATGAGCACCTTGAGTTTTAGCAGTTCTCAAGTTTATGGAAGGTGGAATGTGGGAGACCATCCAAGAATGTGTCGAAATAGTGAAGGAGTGGCGTTTTGAGCAGGGGACAAAAACAATTTTTGAGTCTGAGCAATATTTAATTGAAGAATATCTCAGCATATCCAGAATATCAGGTAAGCAGTCTGGCAACTTAGCAATAGTGGAAGAGCCGAGAGAGGTAGAGGAAGAGAAGCCATTGTGAGTGGTATTTCAGCTATCACGGGGAACCAGGTTAGACTAATCCCAGCCAGTTGGACAACACTAGAGGCTCATTAAAGGAGAATGGTTTGGGTGCCTACATCAAAGGCTATCGACACTGCAAGAAGTTTAAAGAGAGGAAATTTACCTTTTGTCACACAGAATATCAATTGTTAACTTGTCTGGAGCTGTTTCGGTACTGTGACATTCGCTGGCAATGTTGGAAATCTTATGTCGTGAAAATGAAGAGGAGTGGCAAGCTTTATTGCCATTGGCACAAATGATTGACTGCCTATTTAAAATATTGAAGCAAAGGAATATTAATATTTGTGTATGTTATTTAAGTTTATTTGAACAATTGATAGATTGCTGAAGGCACATTGTGTTTTTTTAATAATTTAATCTTATTTTTAATAGTATTAAAATTTCAAATTTAATAAAGTGATAATGAATCATTGACTCTCAAGATCAGCCTGACTTTGTGTAACATCTCTAAACTAGTTACTCATTTCTTGTCCTTGTGAAAATATTAAGTAGCCTCTGCATTTTTGTATGAATTTAAAGAAACAGTGCAGGTAATTTTCAACTTTATTACATGGGCAGTATCTTGGGACACAGGCTGCCCATCCACTTTAATACTCATTGGTTTCACTGAAACGATATTTGAGCAGATAAATAATTTGAACAGGTTACTTCCCAAGCAGTGGAAGTTGAAAGTGATTCCCATTGTTACATTAGTGAACTTTCAAGTAAAGCTGAAACCGCAGCATTAAGTATGTAAAGAAAGACAGATGCTATGACGACGGTACACTCCATAGCTGAGAAAAGCTGTAAATGCTCAGATGGGGCACACTTATTTAATGAATTTAAATAGCATTCACAAATTTTAATATTGCTTTGCTTTAATATTTGAAAGTTATAAATTCGTGATGAACAAATGCTCATCATTGAATGCATAATTTTAAATTAACCTGAGAAGTATTCATTAATTAAGTTGTGTTTTACTACATTACGTCAAATGATGGTTCACACATATTTTTGATGTCATTAACTGGAAAGCATTGGCATCTGATGCGAAATTAACATGCAAATTGCAGTGACTGTGAGTTCAATACAAACATTTCTCAGTCACCAGTAATTGTGTTAGATGCTTGATCAAATATCTTGGCTGGCCAAAAGAGATTGAATGTGGGTCTTTTCCGTGGTGGTGTTTTTGTAATGTGACGTAAAAGCTGAAAAATTTCTGCCAAGTACTGCACTATTTAGTCCTGGATGTTAATTAGAATTGTTCTTGATTGTATTTATTGGCAGCAAGTGCTTCCGTCAGCAGTGACGTGGATTTGCAGGTTGGAAACCTGAGATTTATGTCAAACTCTGTAATTCAATGATCGAGTATATTGTGACATCCTGATCTCAGGCAGACTTCCCACGTTTCCATTGTGTGAAATTTGCTAAGTAAATGTCCGTGTTCAACAGTCACTGAGGAATGCTGATGGAGAAACTGCATTCATTTTTCTGTATCCTTCTGGTTTGGCTCAAATCCAGGCAATTACGTAAAATTAAAGGGAAGAAATCAGATTATTAGGCCCCCTGAGTGAGTGCTAATGAGCATCATCAACACTCACCTCCCTTTCTACAGAGCAATAGTCTGTTGTATGATTTACCAGACAGACATGAGAATAGAAGAACATCAATGTTACGTTCATCAGTGAACACATTTCCACTTTGACATACAAATGTAGGACATCCTGAAGCTCAAATAAAGGTACTTTTTCTCAAAAAAAAAGTTACTCAAGCAAGGCATTGTTCATGTATTTTATAGAACATAGAAGAATACAGCGCAGTACAGGCCCTTCGGCCCTTAATGTTGCGCCGATCCAAGCCCACCTAACCTACACTTGCCCACTATCCTCCATATGCCTATCCAATGCCCGCTTAAATGCCCATAATGAGGGAGAGTCCACCACTGCTACTGGCAGGGCATTCCACGAACTCACGACTCGCTGAGTAAAGAACCTACCCCTAACATCTGTCCTATACCTACCCCCCCTTAATTTAAAGCTATGCCCCCTTGTAATAGCTGACTCCATACGTGGAAAAAGATTCTCACTGTCGACCCTATCTAAACCCCTAATCATCTTGTACACCTCTATCAAGTCACCCCTAAACCTTCTTTTCTCCAATGAAAACAACCCCAAGTGCCTCAGCCTTTCCTCATACGATCTTTCTACCATACCAGGCAACATCCTGGTAAACCTCCTCTGCACCCGTTCCAGTGCCTCCACATCCTTCCTATAGTATGGCGACCAAAACTGCACACAATACTCCAGATGCGGCCGCACCAGAGTCTTATACAACTGCAACATGACCTCAGTACTCCGGAACTCAATTCCTCTACCAATAAAAGCTAGTACGCCATATGCCTTCTTCACCGCACTATTTACCTGGGTGGCAACTTTCAAAGATCTGTGTACATGGACACCAAGATCCCTCTGCTCATCCACACTACCAAGTATCCGACCATTAGCCCAGTACCCCATCTTTTTGTTACTCTTCCCAAAGTGAATCACCTCACACTTAGCTACATTGAACTCCATTTGTCACCTTTCTGCCCAGTTCTGCAGCTTATCTATATCCCGCTGTAACCTGCCACGTCCTTCCTCACTGTCTACAACTCTTCCGACTTTCGTATCATCTGCAAACTTGCTCACCCAACCTTCTAACCCCTCCTCCAGGTCATTTATAAAAATGACAAACAGCAATGGTCCCAAAACAGATCCTTGCGGAACACCGCTAGTGACGGCACTCCAAGATGAACCTTTGCCATCAACTACTACCCTCTGTCTTCTTCCGGCCAGCCAACTCCTAATCCAAACCTCCAACTTCCCCTCAATGCCATACCTCCGTATTTTTTGAAGTAGCCTACCATGGGGAACCTTATCAAACGCCTTACTAAAATCCATATACACCACATCTACCGCTTTCCCCTCGTCCACCTCCTTAGTCACCTTCTCAAAGAATTCAATAAGGTTTGTGAGGCACGACCTGCCCTTCACAAAACCATGCTGACTATCCTTGATCACATTATTCCTATCCAGATGTTCATAAATCCTATCCCTTACAATTCTCTCTAAGACTTTGCCCACAACAGAAGTGAGACTCACCGGCCTATAGTTACTAGGGTTATCCCTACTCCCCTTCTTGAACAAGGGAACCACATTTGCTAGCCTCCAATCTTCTGGCACTACTCCTGTAGACAACGAGGACATAAAAATCAAGGCCAATGGCTCTGCAATCTCCTCCCTTGCTTCCCAGAGAATCCTAGGATAAATGCCATCAGGCCCAGGGGACTTATCTATTTTCACTCTTTCCAGAATTTCCAACACCTCTTCTCTACATACCTCAAAGCCATCCATTCTACTTAATTGTGACTCAGTATTCACATTGACAATAATGTCCTGTTCCTGAGTGAATACTGACGAAAAGTATTCATTCAGTGTCTCCCCAATCTCTTCAGCCTCCACACGCAACTTCCCACTACTATCCTTGACTGGACCTATTCCTACCCTAGTCATTCTTTTATTCCTGACATAACTATAGAAAGCCTTAGGGATTTCCCTAATCCTACCAACTAAGGACCTTTCATGTCCCCTCCTTGCTGCTCTTAGCTCTCTCTTCAGGTCCTTCCTAGCTTCCTTATAACTCTCAATCGCCCCAATTGAACCTTCACGCCTCATCTTTACATAGGCCGCCCTCTTCCATTTAACAAGGGATTCCAATTCCTTATTAAACCACGGCTCCCTAACACGACCCTTTCCTCCCTGCCTGACGGGTACATACTTATCAAGGACACTCAATAGTTGCTCCTTGAACAAGCTCCACATATCAATTACGCCCTTGCCTTGAAGCTTACTTTTCCAAGCCACACATCCCAAGTCATGCCTCACCGCATCATAATTTCCCTGCCCCCAGCTATAACTCTTGCCCTGTAGTGCACACTTATCCCTCTCCATCACTAGAGTAAAAGTCACCAAATTGTGGTCACTGTCCCCAAAGTCCCCAATATTTTAATCAGCACTATAGTAGCATTTGAACTTGTCATAGCCTAGCCATTTGGGGTGATGTTTGTTTTGGAGAAAAGTTAACTACGAGTGAATGACACCTTCCATTCTTCATTGTTTTTTTGTGAATATATGATCAAGAAACATTTTTAGTTACCTTGGCAAACATGAAGTATAAATCAGGTTGAAGTATTAAACAAGTAGTCATGACAGCAAATATATGTTCTGATTAATTCTGTCCTCAGAAGTGAAATAATTGAATGCATCTGATCTGCTCTATTCCATGCACCACCGCCTCCCCAAACCCAAAATCTCTCATCTTCTGTCTCTGCACCCTCATCACTTAATTCATAACTAGCAGTTGTGCCTTCAGTCTTAGATTCTATGCTAGAAATTTTATTGCTAAGTCCCTCTTTTCCACCTTTCACACTCTCCTTTATCAACCTCTGGTCAGTGTTGCCGATTTGACTTGACCTCTGTTTTATGCATTGTACCCTGACATGCTTTATTTGGGTTTAACAGACTGTACATGAATGCAAATTGTAAATTGTAGATATTGACTGGATTTGATTCGACTTACATGGCAAAGTTACTTGCCATTTATTACAATTAAAATGCTCACATCGTGTCTCCTGCATTGAAATGATAGAACAACCCATTTATCAATCAGTGTTTGGGATGCAACATAATTGAAAATGTGGATTACTGAAAGGTTAACTGAACTCAGCCATAGTGGTAATTGAGGTCCTGGCATTGGCCTCTGTATCCTCAGGCCAAGGAGGGAAAAATATCATCCAGCATCCCTGTCCTGATCACTGATGTCCCTGCAGGAAACCGTGTGTTGAAAAATTTGAAGTGAGGACAGATTGTTCTTGTCATGCTTCATGGAACGGAATCGCCTACAGGCACTCACTGTTGTGGCTGACTTATGAAGAATGGTACTGAAGAGTGTCTATGAACCTGACAAGGGTGGCCATGGAACTGACTCGCACATGAGGTAATGGCTCCCCAGAAAAGGAGGGTTACAGCAAGAGAAGGGAGTTGTATTTTTTTGATTCCAGGTTGAATTATTTTGGAATTCTGGGATAATCGCACACATGAAATGTGCAATATCACCTGCCAGGAAATCATTTTTCATAGTCCATTCATGTTTGGGCTCCTCCCCATTTGAAAAGTGACAAGAATGCCTGCTTGCTTCCAAAAAACAACTGTGCTTTTTTTCGCTTGGTGCTAATTGCCTGAAGTTCCAGCACCTTTGTATTAGCTGCATGTTCCCACTCCTAACATCCTGGAACAATTTACCCTCAGGCAACAAAAATTATTAAGTTCACTGCTGCATTTCTTAAATCCACAGCAACTGATAGAGCTAGATAATTGGATGTGCTGCAATTTGAAATATCAAATGTGAACGAATTGGGTTAATTTTTTTACGAGTGTAAATGTACATCATAGAAAAACCATTGAGCTTTGAACAAAAGGGTTAAATAGGACTTTTGCATCAAGCAACATAATTCTCCTCAATTACCCTATATTTTGACACATACATTAACGCAGTGGTACTTCATAGCATGCATTTGTCCAGTGGGATCCTGCCATACTCTGTACTTGCAAATCTGACTGAAAGGAAATAAACTTAAAATCAAGAGTTGCTGTAATAAATTGCAGTCATTCATGGTAAACTGAAATTTCATAGCAATGTGACTAATAACTTGAATTTTTTTTTAATAATGCAGGTCATCCTTGCATTTAACTTTCTGATCGCAAGTCTACTTTAAGAGAGAAAAAAATGTTTATTTAATTTAACAGTTACAGCATAATGAAGCCAACAAAGAATTCCAGTGAGGAAATGCCATTTTTTTTCCAACAGAAGGTGAAACTAGGCTTTAGAAATAAAAGGTGTTAATATTTGTCTGGATGTTTTGTCATAATAGAGCAGTTGATTCTTAATTAGGGAAATTTCATCTGTCATAGTCAACAATTATGACCTCCTGTATCATGGTTTGTCATGAATAATCAATGAAGGCTGATTAATATGCATGAGCAGTAGTCTATATAGAGTGCGCTGAAGCACGATACAGCTGCTTGACTAAAGCAGAGCAGAAAGCGTATTGGAGAGTCAGCAACAGAGAGAAAGAGAGAGCGAGAGAGAGAGAGAGGGAGGGAGGAAGGGCCAGTTGTTTTCTGTGACCCGGGCTGTCTCTGCTACCAGTGTGATTTGTCTCAGCTGAAGTGAATCACCTAGGTTACTTCAAGTGATATCTACATGAATGACAGTTAACTCTGAGCTGTTTTAACTACAAGATCTGGACCAGGAAGGCTTCCAGTCCATACTTCACCAACATGGGGTGCAACTTGTGTTCCCTGCAGAAAAGAGAAGAGCAGTACAAACTCCTGTATGAAGTTTGTCAGGTAATCATGAATTATCAGGTTTCTGTTTGCATGTGTTGAAGGACACTTAAATTGTATAGTCTTTTCATTGCCTGCTCATGCATATTTGAAATTAGGAAGTACATGAACAATTGGAGATGCAAGTAAGATTTTTAGACAGTTACAGCCTTACTTTTAGAAGTCTTCACTATTCACTAGTGTTTGCCTTTTATTTTGTTTTTAACTGAGATTTTTCTCACAATATTAGTATTTGCTAATCTTAAAACTATAGAATAGGATACTGCATTAATTGAAATGTTGTATACATTTGGATATATGATAAGCGTAAGGGTGATTTATAAGTAAGGGTTGATTTACAGGTAGAGTGAAAACATGTATGTCTATCTCTGTATTTTCTAGATTTAAGATATTGCAGAAATCAGTGTTTCAATTCTTTGTTTAGGTGGAGTCTGTGAAGTTTGGCATATGCAAATGCATTTTGGTGTTGCAGCACTATGTCATATCATAGTTACAAATGCATCGGAAATAAAAGTGTCAATCCCAGGAGAATAATAAAATCTGGATCATTTCTCTCAAGTACTGCACTGTTCAGCTTCACTGTGCCTTTGTTTTCTTCATCAACTCTAACCAACAATTTCTGGTTCCAAACTGAAGAGAAAAATGGTTTGTGTACATTAAAATTCTTGAGGTACTTGTACATCAATTCAGTCTTAAGTTTATCCTGCCCCTTACCTATTGCACTGTTTACATAACAGCAGTGGGGGGCACTGCAGTTCAGTCTGGCAAATGAGTGGTACTTAGGTTTAGAGTCACTGCTTCACATTGTGTAAAAGCTATCCACTTACTGAAAATGTTATACACAGATGCATTAAGATAGCAAGTTACAATGTTCTCTTCTGAATTGAAAATCAAACTTTATTTTTGGCTGCAATTTTACTGAATAATGAACGTATTCAAGCTAAAACTGGTAAAATGGCATCTTTTATCAGTACGATCTTTACATTAAAATAAAAACTAAGAAATGCTTCTTGCTTTCTATTATACACAATGATAGAAATGCATTCTCCAGCATAAGACTAGGCTGTACAAGCATTTCATCAGCCTTAATCATCTACCAATCAAACAGCAACTATAGCAACTGAGTGCAAAGACTACTGTGCCAAATACTCTTCTTGTTCCAAAGATACACAAAAGGCAGAGGCAGAGTAAACTGTGCTTTGCAGTAGAAGAAGGTAAACTTGCCATTGATGCTTGTACTGTAGTATAGAAAGAACAGGAAGCATCACAAACCTCTTTCACTCCATCCTGTTTTTGGCTAGCTGCTGCAACTCTCCTCAGCTGACAACCATTTCCTGGAGATTTCTTTGTGTATTTTGTTGCTAGAATAATCCTGAGTGCAAGATTAAATCAATTGGGCAACTTTTGTTCAAGCCATTCACTGACCAGGAGTTCTTTTGTTCTTTCTTGGACCGTGTTCAGATATTCCCAAGTGGTTGTCATGCACAGTGGATTTCTCCACACCCAAGGACAGTAACAGTTCAACAAGGCAGCTCATCACCATCTTCTCCAGGGCAATTAGGAATGAGTGCTAAATACTGGCTGAACCAACAGCACCCACATCCCATGAATGAATTTAAATATATTAATGCAAAAATAAAAGTGTCTTTGTGTACCTTTGATCATTGCCCAGGTTTCAGTGACAAATCATAATGTGCATAAGACTTTTAACTTGTCTGATGCAGTGTAAACTTTTGTATTGAAGATGAATTTGATGTTAAACCTCTACAGTTTGTTTACGGCTTTCCTTGCTTTGCCAATCTGACCTGAAGATAGAGTGCTTTGATTTTATTGATGCCTGTCATTAATACTGTACAATCCTTATAACTCCAGATTCTTCTTTCCCTTTCACTGAGGTGCATTATTGCATTTGCTGCTGTTCATTATCAAGTCTGACATATTCTCCCATATCAAGGGCTTTCTTGAGATTGATGTAATTATTGCTGATTTTGATGTCTCGTGGCTTCTCCAAAATGCTGCATAATATAAAATGTTAATCATGACTGAATCTTCCATTTCATAATTAAACCTGTTCTTCTTGTGTTTTTTTATCTGTGCTTTAGTGGATCCTATTTAGCAGCATGATATTAAATTTGTTGCTAGAGACTAATAGTAAAGTTGTCCCCATTGTGGTAGCTTTGTACATGAGGTTTCTCTATTATAATTGTGCCTGCCTGGTTAAGTCTTCCTTTTGCAATTGTCTACCAACTTTGTAATGTGACTTTCTCTTGCTTATTTTTTAGCTGCCACTATCTTTGCAATTTGCTTCTTCATAATATTCTTGACAATTCTAAGTTCATGTTGCCATAATTTTATTTTTTTTTTCATTGTTATATCTAAAATCTTCATTTTGACTATTCAGAAAATATTCCACGACCATTAAATGGTGTAACTCTTTTTTGTCAAAATCAAATCTGCTGAAGTCTTCTATGGAGATTGATCTTTGTCTTTTTTCTGCTGATAGA
This sequence comes from Chiloscyllium plagiosum, assembly GCF_037043375.1. Classification (NCBI taxonomy): domain Eukaryota; kingdom Metazoa; phylum Chordata; class Chondrichthyes; order Orectolobiformes; family Hemiscylliidae; genus Chiloscyllium; species Chiloscyllium plagiosum. Next base: position 55,685,932 of record NW_028270152.1, on the reverse strand, counting down.
ATCTTTGTTGTGTTACAGAGTCTCAACATTGTGTTTGGGCTAGACAATGCTTTCTTTGCTTGCAGCGTGCTGAGCTTCTATAGCTTGCCTGTCCATCCAGTTCTCTTGTCATTTCTTGCATTTTCTTCTAAATCGTCATCTCTACAAACTTGCCCTGTTCCCTTTATTTTTGGGTCCTGACAACTTTCAGCTTCCAGCTGTTCTGCGTTTTGTCTGGAATTAGTTATGTCATAGATTCATCCACTCATAGATGTACAGAGCATGGAAGCAGATCCATCAGTTCAACTTGTCCATGCCGATCAGATATCCTAAATTAATCTAGTCCCATTTGCCAATGTTTCACTCATATCCCTCTAACCCCTTCCTATTCATGTACCATCCAGTTGCTTTTTAAATGTTCTAATTATACCAGCCTCCACCACCTCCTCTGGCAGCACATTCCATACATGCACCAGCCTCTGTGTGAAAAGTTGTCCCTTAGATTCCTTTTAAGTCTTTCTTTTCTCACCTTAAACCTATGCCCTCTTGTTTTGGACTCCCTACCCTGGGGGAAAGACCTTGTATATTCACCCTATGAAGGCCCCTCATGATTTTACAAACTTTTATCCGGTCACCCCTCAGCCTCTGAGGGAAAACAGCCCCAGCCTATTCAGCCTCTGCCTGTAACTCAAATCCTCCAAACCTGGCAAAATCCTTGTAAATTCTTTCTGAGCCCTTTCAAGTTTAACAATACCTTTCCCATAGCAGGGAGACCAGAATTGAACACTGTATTCTAAAAGTGGCCTCAGCAATGCCCTCAACCACAACGTGACAATCCAACCCCGAAACTCAATGCGCTGACCAATGAAGGCAAATGTGCCAAATGCATTCTTTGCCAGCCTTCTGCAGCTTTCCTGCACTGTATTTATGTGACAAAACTATTACTAGGTTTGAAGTACTGCATCCTCTCCCAGATAAATCATCTGTTCCTTTTGTTTGATATGCAGTGACCTTTAGGGTACTAAAGTGTTGGTCACTTTTTAAATACCATCCAATTTTATCATCCATAGACAACAGCCCATCATAATTAATGGGTGTACGTCTGATCAAATTTTCACAAATATGACTCCAGGTAACTTCTCTCATTATCTCCCAGTGTAGGTTGTTCTGTAAACACTATGTCACTATGTAAAACAAATGTGTTAACCAATATTGCAAGTAAACTTCAAACCTGGGTTATCAAAAGTGACAATTTAATGTTTGGAAATGCATAAATTTTATTCATTCCTTGCAATTGGTTGCTATGAGTGGCATGAGAATGCAATTCAGAAAACCATTGTTACATTACCTCCCTGTGAAATTGTTATTGCTATGATTTAAATGCTTCATGTTGAACCGTTAGCAGAAATACAGTATGTTTGTCAAGGTATCAGACACATAACCTTTTAATTTGCAATTATTTTATTGGATGCATCCTGCAAACACAAGCCTGCATAATGTCCTCTCTTGTTGAGGACTTCACTATTACTGAGCCTACTTAAGGTCCTTGGCTACTAGAAGAAAGATCAATGGTTACATTAATGCCAGTTTAGAAATGTCACTAAAAACCTATTGGGGAAAATCAGCAAGAAACTCATTTCGAACAACTAACTCGGCAATGCTTATGAGTTCCCTGCTGATTGCCTGACAACAACAATGTGGAAAATTAAATAGCTGGCTTTGGTGCCATTTCACACTGTGGGCAGATCAAAAACTGGCTTACTGCCAACAAAGATGTCACTTAGACAACCCCAATTGGGAAAATAAACCAAGTGTTTTCAAAGAGATGACCTCACTTTCCAGTTGACATTGTTTTCAATTCCTTGGTAATGTCATTGAATCTCAGCAACACAATTGGCACTCAGTGCATAATACCAAATGCTTATTCAAAATGGGAATGTAGTGTTGGAAAGGTTTGCTGTGTATTCAGAATTTGTTCATCAGGCTTCTGTAAGAAGATAAGGGCTGTCATTATTTCTGAGCAATCTTGGAGATCTGATGAACCAGCCAATTAAAATACCTGAAGTCTGACTTCAAATCCAGCACACATTGATCACAGAACAGCTGCGGTGCAGAAGTGAGCCATTTGACCTTTCATAGCCACACCTGTATTCTACTTGAGCATTTGACTTTAAACAAATCTCCTGCCTTTTCTGTGTACCCCTGCACATGTTTCTATTCAAACAATCATCTGACTTGAACACCCTCTTGAATGTCTTGATTGACCCTGTCTCACCACTCTTCCAGGCAATGCATTCCAAACTTGAACCATTGTGTAAAAAAATTTTGTTCACACGTCACATTAGTTTCTTTTGCACATAACTTCAAACCTGTTCCCTCTCACCCATCGTTTGGATTGTCTCCATCCCATTTCTTATGAATATGGCTCCTGCACAAACCTCTGCTATGTTGTGGTATGTCTTTGAAGAATTTTTTTCACTGCAGGAGGATGTTCTGAGTTTGGTGTTAAGGTGTGATATCAGTGCAGAACAAAGAAATCTTTATTCATCCTCCTGATTGAAGGAAATGGCTGTGCTGCTACCGGACAAAGAGGCAAAACTATTTTTGAAGAAGTGCACAACAAATGTTTAGCAAAGTTAAATAACGCCTTTACAATTATCAAGGTTTCCAAATGAAATAATCATTAATTATTTCTCCCTATGATGACTTTAACCAAATTTATCCAGGTTTACACAGAAGTGGTTTGGTGGTTCAGTGGTTAGCACTGCTACCTCACAGTGCCAGGGACAGAGGTTTAATTCCACCCATGGGTGACTGGCAGTGTAGGGTTTGTACATTCTTCATGTGTCTGCATGGGTTTCCTCTAGGTTTCCTCCCACAGTCTAAAGATGTGCTGGTTAAGTGGATTGGCTGTGCTAAATTATTCAGGGATGTGCAGGCTAGGTAGATTAGCTTTGTGAAGTGCAAGGTTACAGGGATAGGGTCGGGGGATGGGTCTGGGTGGGATACTCTTCAGAGGGCCTGTGTTTACTTGATGGGTGGAATGGCCTGCTTCCATATTGTAGGGATTCTATTATTCTTTCACCAACTAGCCAAACTTTCTATTTTGAAAGATCTCCTGAATTTCTGCCCATATTACCTTCGCAAAATTAACTTTCTGGAAAGCCTGAAGCAAAATAAGAGTTCTATCTGTGATTTGAATCTACTCCATCAATACTTACTGTTCCCAGTCTGGAAATTCTTTGAAAATGGTAACACAGACTGCATAGAAAATGAATTTATTTCAAATAAATTGCAACATTTAAAAAGCATTTTGGATGGGTATATGAATAGGAAGGATTTGGAGGGATATGGGCCAGGTGCTGGCAGGTGGGACTAGATTGGGTTGGGATATCTGGTTGGCATGGACGGGTTGGACCGAAGGGTCTGTTTCCATGACTCTATGATACTTTCCTGTTCTTATGAACCTGAATTATATGTATGCTAATCTATCCTACTGAAAGAAAGCAGGTCACCACTACCACCTCAAGGAGATGAGCATTAAATACGAGCCTAGCCAGAGCCTCCCATGTCCTCTCAATGAATTTTTAAAAATGATTCTGTTGTGAGTAGTTTACTTTGAACTGCATATCTACACAATGTTCAAAATACTGATTGGCCTTGACGCAAAAGGAAGAACACATTTGTATGGAAATTAGGGAGCCCAGATTTTGTTCACAATTCGAGATGTGCAGCCCTCAAAAATAAAACATGCTGAACTACACTTACTCAGAAGTGTTTCTGCAATAATCCAATAATGACACCGATTCAGAAATTTCAGAACAGCAGAATGTTAGATAAACTAATGCTCAATGGACTTGAGCACCTAAGTGGTCCTCTCTAAACCAAGTGGAATTCATTCAACTATCCACATAACTGAATCAGACTAAATAGGTTTTGTTGCACATTGTCCTGGATATTATGTTGAGTCCTAACATGTTACTTTGGATTGTGATAGCATAAACATCTTGAAAAATATTGAAAATCTAGTGAAATAAGCATTAATTAATAAGGCTTCAGACATTATATCGAGAGGCTGGTCAGATGGGCTGGTCAGAGGCTAATGGAATTCAATCTGAATGAGTATGAGGTGATGCACTTGGGCTGGACAAACAAGACAAAGGAATACATGACGAGCGATGGGACCCTGAGAAGTACTGAGATTCAGAGCAACCTTGTTGTGCATGTACAATGACATGGTTCCTCAGCCATTGAAACTAGGGTGAGTCCAGTTTTGAAGCTAAGCCTGTGTGCATGGTGTGATGTTGGTCAGGCAGATGTATTAGCACTGGAGTGTGCCTTGGTGTCCCTGAATCAGGGAGACAGGAAGAACCAACAGTATTTGTGCCACTAATTGCTGCCCATTGATCCTTTATAAAATAATGAGAGGCATGGATAGGATAAATAGACAAAGTATTTTCCCTGAGGTGGGGAAGTCCAGAACTAGAGGACATAGGTTTAAGGTGAGAGGGGAAAGATTTAAAAGGGACCTAAGGGGCAAATTGTTCACGCAGAGGGTGGTGCATGTATGGAATGAGCTGCCAGAGGAAGTGGTGGAGGCTGGTAGAATTACAACATTTAAAAAGCATCTGGATGGGTATATGAATAGGTTTGGAGGGATATGGGCCAAGTGCTGGTAAATGGGACTAGATTAATTTAGGATATCTCTTCGGCATGGATGAGTTGCACTGAAGGGTCTATTTCTGTGCTGTACATCTCTGTGACTCTATGACTGAGGACCAAATCTCAGTTGGCTCTAGTGTTACATGTGGCTGAGAAAAGAAAAGTGGGCATTTTGGTGATGTCAGGTTGGGTGGCAGGCACTATGTGTTCTCAATAGAGGGTGAAATTACAATCAAACCTGACTGAGAATGTTGTTTTATTTATGTTTTCATGTAAAAGTCAGTTTACAACTTGTTAACTCTTGTCATATTTTTCAATGTACAAGAAGAGGTTGCAGCTAATACTTGGGTACCATTCAATGCGCAAGTATTGGTTTATAGTGACAGTCCGACTTGATATTCTTATGATTTGTCAGCTTCAATCACTGTAACAAATGCAAATATTACTAGGATTTCTTCAAAAGCAGTTGTGTAACTGAAATTGCACATTATGTTTTTACATAGATTTAAATAGCAGTAACTCTTTAAGTGAAAGTTTATTATATGATTAAAAATATAACTAATAATCCATTTGAGAGGAACACCATAGTCCTGCACCATTAACTGCAGATAGCTGTGAGAATAAATTACAGGCAATTGGCCAATGCCTTAATGAAGCGAACCTCAGCAGTATCTGTGCATTAGTCAGGGATTAGACCTGGTGACCTGTATATTTGATCATCTTCGTTTAGTCTATTCTTAAGACATATGGACCTAGACTCACTGGACCTAGACTCACTGGACCTATTGACATTTTCAATGTATTTGAACTGTTTGTTTCCCAGGGAGAAGTAGTATCCTGATCAGATTATTTTGGTCAGTTAAAATCTATCACTATAATCCTTAATAATTCTGGACTGTCTTAATTTGTAACTGTGCATTCTAAATAGACTTTGAGTCTTATAGCTTTTAATAGCTTAAATTTATAATGTTGAACAGAGCACTCAGCCCTGATTGATTCCACAGCCTCAGCTATTTGGATTGAAGGGTTCTGCTGCATGGAGTTTTCTCATTACGCTAATCATAATTATTTTTTCCTTAACCTGGCATGTTATTAAAGCCACTCACCAACATATAGAAACATTTCTCTTTAGCACTGTGATTGATTTAGGGAAATATTTATTCAACGCTCTCCGAGTGCACTGTATAGTTTAACATTGTCAAAAACCTTTTTGTACTTGGAGACTCCAGTGATTGTTTTATCCTGTTGTTTTGCGTTTTCATGCTAAATTATGTACTAAATTCTTTTGTTCATTGATTTTGAAGAGGGTCACTAAGCCACCTCAGTAAAGCACCAGAATGTAAGGTGCATAATTGCTTCTTTTATCTATCAATAATTTGTAAGTGGGAGAAAAAAAACACTTGCCTGTGCAGTCAAAATTGAGTATGGTATGTGGTAATTTCAAATACACATTTAGTGCAATATGTTCAAATATAAAACAGAATTCTAGTTTATATGCCTCATAGATATACATGATATTTGATGTACGCAATTGTGAATGTTCTTTTAATTGCGCACGTCAACAAGCAGGTTAACTATGTCTTTTGGCTTATGTTGTTACCACCTGTCCCTCATCGAATGAACACATGCCCAGGTGCATTTCTGCTTCATTAGATTCTTAACTTTACAGATGGTTATTGTAACAGATTTGTTGGATCAATTTGGTTGTCTGGAGCTGATTTCTGGAGCTGGTTTTGTCAGGTCCACCTGGCACTACTGTTTTCAATTCTTGTGATAAATCAAAGGAATTGTACAGGTTGTCTCTATTCAGGAGCTTTTGTCAATTAATACATGGAGCATAGTCAATTAAGTGAAAATTTTCAACGCCTCCTCTTGCCACCACTATTACTTTGAACACAGCGCAATTACCTGAAAGTAGGCAGGTATTTGTTTAAACAAGGTGATAGTTCACAAGGGCTTTCTTTCTGCGTGAGGTATTTAATTTCAGTTTTCTAGCCACTGATTTACGTTAGCCTCAGAAAAGACTCTGTTTGACAGACAGGAGACCTGTAATCTTCAGAAACTGCCCTTTAATGATGGTGGCGCCTGTCTGTAGCTCAGAAGTTCCCTTCTTAATTGGACGTTTGTGAGAAACTGGCAATTGAAATTTTCCACCTGAGTTGACCATGAATAATTTATGTGATCCACTGACACACATAAGAAATAAAATGCTTAATCTGGATTATTAACTTCATTCAAGGATTCTAAATGTATTCTAACTTCCTGTTCAGGCTAAAATTTCAGGACTTTTATCTGCTGAGTTCAGTTTTGTTATTTTTATTAGTTACTTAGATTTAGCAACACCCAGAGGATGAAATGCATTCCTTTCCTAAAGGTGACAAATAACTGACTCAACGTTTTTGAATCTAATGTTGTTCTAAGCATGCTTTTGACACACTTAAAGTTAAAAACACCAGCAATTGAAAGTTAAATCAAAGAATTTGAAAATATATTTTGCATACTTTTGTGAGAATTAACAACTCAAGAAAATCAGACAGCAAAAGCAGCCATGTTAAAAGTCTATTGATTTTGCATTGTTACACTTAATGCAATATTTTGAAAATTCTAAGCTTGCTGAGTGCTTCATTGACACTTGGAAAATTTGATTGTTTGCATCATTTGTAAAATAAAAACAAGCTGCAGGATATCTTTTGAGATGGCTGATATTTTCACCGAAAAAGGATTTCATTCAGTGTTTCTTAACATCATAAGTACAATGTTATTATTGTACTCTGCAGCTTAAAATGTCACATTTCCTGTGGCTATAATGTGGAAAAATTATTTCATGAACAGTATGACAGGTTAACTGGAGATACAAGTATCAAGACCTCATAGTCCCAGCTATATTATCAATCTGAATTTAAACCATCGAAAGTAAATATGTCTGACAGGGTGCCTGGGATAGACATTAAATTGCCTCATGATTTTTTAAAAATATAGTAATTACAATCATTGATAGGTAATTTTTAGTTCCATTCCTAATCAATCTTCATTTTTTTTTCAATAGACATGCTTAGATTTCAGTCTCTTGAAAATTGTGCTGGTACATCTACACATCTGTCCAATGCACTAACGCAGGTGGTAGAGGTCACAAGGGAGGGAAAATTGGAGTCTGTCATCATCGCCACTCAGATATTAGACAATGCCAAAAAAAATCAGCTGAGGCCAGAAAAATGCTAAGACTCTGAAATTGTTTTGCAACTTCACCAATTCCCTACCGAGGTGGCATGGTGGCTCAGTGGTTAGCACTGCTGCCTCACAGGTTTGTTTCCACTTTCAGGCGATTGTCTATGTGGAGTTTGCACATTCTCAGCGTGTCGTGAGGATTTCCTCCAGGTGCCTTGGTTTCCTCCCACACTCCAAAGATGCGCAGATTAGGTGAATTGGCCACAGGATACACAACTAGTAGAAAGTGAGGACTGTAGATGCTGCAGTGTCAAGAGTCGAAAAGTGTGGTGCTGGAAAAGCGCAGCAGGAGAGTCGACATTTCAGGCATAAGTTCTTCATCAGGAATCATGCAAGGTTACAGGGATAGGCTCATGGGGGTGAAGGGAGGGTGTTGGGTCTGGGTGGGATGTTCTTCGGAGGGTTAGATTGGACTTGATGTGCCAAATGGCCTGCATCTACACTGTAAGGTTTTTTATGATTATATGACACTAGCTGTTCGTGTTATTTGTCTGAAGCCTTGGTCATTTTGCTGTCAGAGTTACAGTGGACAACCAGTGGAGCTGCATGAAACTTTATCTATTTTTGATTGTATTGCTGACTGTATGTCTAACTCTACTTGTGATGTATTCCTCTATCAGCATTAGCACATATGAAGTGACAATTATTATAAGTGGTTTTAACAAAACTCTATGCATCCATTGAAGATTTTCTCCTCATTAAAGCATCGTTCTCAAAATATTCTATTAAAAGCCTTACCTGGGTTAAAAACAATTAGTTTACAATGGATATTGTGTGCTTGAGTCCTCATATGTAGCAGAAAGGCAATGGTTACAGACTATATTGATACTGTTAAAACTTGCAGATTGCAAATATCAAATGAAAGTAAAACTTTCTTCTCATTTAAGGAATAATGCAATATATTTCTGGAAGAACGTCCCATACATCCATCATACTTCACTGGAAATCTGGGAAAAGCAACATAATTACTGTTTATGCCTTTATTTTCCCCCAGAGTTCCATCTACACATTCTACCAAAGTAGCAGCAAGCAAGTAGAAATTGTTCACAGAAATTTGCCTTTCATATTTTCCACTTTCTTACACAATTCCCTTCATTTCTAGTCTTATTGAAGAGTTACCAAATGTCTTTTTAAGACTCTTACTTTAGACTTAATTTATGATGTTTCGGGCATAAGCCCTTCATCAGGAATCATGCAAGGTTACAGGGATGGGCTCAGAACGGTAGAGGGGGGAGACGTGGATCCGGGTGGGATGCTTCTTTGGAGGTTACATTGGACTCGATTGGCCCAAATGATCGTAATTTAGATTTTGGAATTCGCTTGAAATGAAAACTCAAAGATACATAATGGTCATCCGTTTTACATGATTACCTAAAGTCAAAATTATGTTTCGAGTGTTTGACATTGGGAGTGCTATCTATCTACTATGATGACATTTCCCATTGGCAGGAACCTCAGTATTTTTGCCACCCAAGGGTGGAGGTTGCTGGAGATCAGTCATGTTGGCTGCAGGACATCTCTGCAGCAGTTCCTCAGAGTAGTGGCTGAGTCCCAACTATCTTCAGCTGCTTCCTCAAAGACCTTTCCTCCATCATAAGGTCAGAAGATCACTGATGATTGGACAATGTTCAGCACCATTTGCAGCAACATAGATCGCGAAGCAGTCCATGTTAGAATGCAGCAAGACCTGGAGGACACATAATTCGGGTTGCTAAGTGACAATTAACATTGACTCCATGTGTGCCAAGCAATGACCATCTCCAGTAAATACAAAGGAATCCAACTTTGCCTCATGATATTCAATAGCATTATCATCACTGAATCCCACATCATCAGCTCCTCCTGACTTCTCAAATCCTGCCCACCGTCTACATGTCACAAATACTTACAGTCCAGGGAGCTTTTACCTGCATTAGTAGTGCTACCACTGCTTGGGGATATTTCCAGGTAAACCATGTGATTTCTCAGTGGGTTCAAAGAGATGTGTCCTCCTTGATGGACCTTCTTCAGCACACCAAGGTACCACACCAGCAACACTCGCTTGTTTTCTTTCTCAATTTTATGATGCTCACCTGATAAGTACACACCACACAACTACAGTGCTGTCTTGAACTCACCAGCAGCAGAAGTGCCTGAAATTTCTGAGTCCTTTGCCACTGCCAAGTTTTAAACTCTATTGGGCCAAATGCTGCCAGTCGCAAACAGCCTTTCCCAGTTGGGAAGGATTGCCCCCGAGATGGCCACGAAAGGAAATTGGCATTGAATCACTTTGCTAACAGGGACCTGGGGGTACTGGCGGACAGCACAAGGCTACACCCTCTTTCCTCAGGACTACCAGAGGAGAGCACTGTGTGCCAGCCAGGTCTGAAGTTGCCATATGAATCAGTGTGATATCCATGTTCTGCACGAGTGCCAAATGATGCAGTAAGGTCTGTGATCTTCTGCACTCCACAAAGGTAGCTACCGCCATCTTCTATCTCCCACATCATACTCAATCTAACTCTGCCACTTGACTCACCTCCGACAAAGTCTCATACCACTCTCACTATTGCAAGCAATATGTTCTCTCACCCACCCCAACCTCTAGACTACACACCCTCTGTGCTCCTATTCACTCTGCCCATCTCCCCACCCTTCCTCTGCATGCACTAATTCTCAGCAACTTTCTTCCCACTTAATCCATACCTTTGTCTCATTGCAGGAAATATACAGTCCAGAGTAGAGAGCACAGAGGACCAAGATGGCTGGTGGTGGTGATGGTGGGTGGGGTGGGGGGTGTGGGTGGTGGCGGCCTCATAATTGTCCCCTTTTGAGAAGAGAACGATCCTCTCAGTGGGAGAGGACAGTATCCACTCATGGTGTTCTGAGACTTCAACTTTGAGCCTACTCAGAAATCTTGATGTTCTGTGCTGTGGCTGCTCACCCATTTACCACCACTGTAAATGTAATCAAAATATGCCCAAGCTTCCAATTCACAGCTCATTCCCTATCTTGTCTTCTGAGACCTGAGTGGCATGTGTACAGCCTCCGCCCTGAAAAGACTACCCTCCCTGAAAATCAGCTCCTTCCCGTCCAACTCTGAAGAAGAAAAAACAGATATCTCAAAGGAAGTATTGGCTAGGCTCTCTCCTGCACCCTCAGCCAGTACAGATACTAACATTAGATAATTTAGAACTGGGAGCACATTCTGGTGAGCACATCCCTGCCATGTCTCCACAGCTAACTAAGGAAGCAACACCCCAGGTCACTGGTACTATGAGGACTGCCAGAGACCAGGCACCGACTCAGCCAACAGCAGGAGACTACCCCATGGTGTTGGCCATTAATGATTTGATTAAATGAGCAAGTACACACCAGAACAGCAGGCAGGCTTGATGGAGACTCTTGAGAAGAGTTGAAAGAGACGACCAACTCCATCTGTGCCATACTGCCTCCAGCAGGTGTGTGTCTGTCTGTCTCCATGGACAGGTCGGTGCCTCAGTGTCTGTCAGAGATGTATGCAGATCTGCACTCCATGACTTTAACCTCTTGGTTCTGAGCACCAGTGACAAGAAGAGACATGGACAGAAGGACTTTGACTTCATTTCCATTTTCCCCTCCTCCTCACAAGGGGACACAGTGGTGCAGTCGGGCAAAGACCCATATTTGTCAATATGTTTTCACTTTATGATATTACCTGTCAGGTCAAGTGTCATTTTAGCTGCAGCTACAAGAATGAAGCTGGAGAGGCTACCTTTCCTTATCTCCACACAATATTAGAATCCTGTCTGAAGGACAGTTGTTCTTTTCCTAGCACACATACTAACATAAGTAAGTGTGATCTTTAAATGTGGGCACGTCAGAAAATAAACAAAAACTTTCTTTGCATTTGGGAATGAACAGGGGCTGCTTGCATTTCCAACATCAATGCATTCACCATCGATGAATGATGGCTTCACCAGTCTCAGTTCCATTGGAAGCAGATATCAATTAACTCCTGACTGGCTTCTTGTACTCCATTCTGTCATGGTGAAAGTGATTTTCCTTCTGATCAGCGCCCTCTTCTTCCTTCTCTGCAGTATGCTGCCACTCTCTCGGCTGCATATCATCCAGCAGAGGAACGCGTTATAGATTGACAAGTTGAGCCTGCAATCTAGGTGCCTGCGTCCCCGCACCACCACTCCCCACACACACACACTCCTAATCCTTCATGTTCCTTTCTTCCTTGCACTTCCTGTCAGCTTATACAGTCTGCTTGTGAAGCATGCATTACAACACTTCTCACTGTATCTCAGTACATGTGGCAACAATACATCAAACTCAAACATTTTCATTTAATGTTCATCTCCCCACTGTACCCATTGAACTTTGGATCTTCAGCTTAGTTATACTAAACATAGTTGTGCACAGTCTTTCCCTCCTCCTGTTCCCCTCTCCATTGAAATGAGGGTGGTTTTGACATTTTTAATTCATTTATTGGATGAGGTGGTTGCTGGCTGACCCTGCATTTATTGCCCATTAAGAGACAACCACATTGCTGCAGTCACATGTAGGCCAGACCAGGTAAGGATCACCTGAAGAACATTAGTGAACCCGATGGATTTTTCTCACAGCCAACAATGGCTTCAAGGTCATCAGTGGACTCTTTTTTTTCCAGGTTTTTATTGAATTCGAATTCTACCATGTGCAATGTAGGATTCAAACCCAGGTCCGCAGAATGTTAACTCGGTGTCTGTATTAACAATCCAGCAATAATACCACTGGGCCATCATGCCACCCCTCCCTCGTTGATGGCCCCCCCCTCCCACACTTAGTATCATTATTTGTTGAGTGTCCCTTCTGACAACTATTGCCCTCTCTGCCTCCCAGCATGCTACTTTCAATCCGCACAATTGACATTCTGATTTCCTACCACAGCATTGGCCCCTGATAACATCTTAACTTTCAGTGAACAGAACCCTCAGCCCTGACGGTGACCCTTCCTGTGACTGATTTGGAAGGGCCATTCTGACTGACTAGTGACCAGAGCCATGACTGGTCTTCGACTGATTTACCACTACTCCCTGGACTGGGTACATTGACTGACTATCACCCACTACTCAAAGGGTAATTGTATGGAACCCTTGACCTTGGATGCCCTAAGGAGCTAACTGACTGTGTCCAACCCAATGGACTAAAATTGGACGATGGCTTGACTGATTGTTGTGGGACTGTTCCCTGACCCACATGATTAATTGAGGTTTTTGAATTTCAGACATGGCCATTTGGTTAAAGCACACATGCCGTGTGTTTCCCACATAAGCTAGTGTTGCATAAAGACTTTGATGTAACAGGGTGCAATGCAGTAACATGTCTGTCCACTTGACTCATCATTGCTGACAAACATGGCAGGCTGCCCGGCTTTCTTTCTGTACTAACCAGTAAGGCAAGGCAGAAAGACTGCAAGCCTGTAAGTTGGTAAGTTGTAAATGAGTCAGCCATCCACACTAAAGCAAAGTAAGGCAGCGATGCAGTGAGCATCAAAATAAATGCAAAAAGAGCAAGTTAAGAGCCCTGAGATACGCCCGGTTCTCAGTGGCCTGGCAACACAGTGTGTGGTCAGTCAGCTCCAAACTGCATTATTGAAGTGTTGAGTGATGATATGATGAGACCGCCCCTTTGCTGATACTATCCTCCATGGTCAAAGATGTTTGGTGGGCACTACCCATGGAATGTGCTCTGAGATGTTGGAGAATGCTGAAAAAGGTGGAGGTGCGGAAACCCCCGAGAATAAGAAGCTTGTGAGCTGCAACCATTTGGTAACCCATCTGACTTTCATATTGAGAACTGATCCTCTCTAGTCTCCCTCCTCTGTCTGGGAAAATAACACCCTACAGGTAAGTGAGCTGGGAGTACGTGGTCATGAGATGTTAATGCAAGCAAATGTGCCGTTTGCTTCTCAACTAGCAAGATGCTGTAAAATTCAATGCCCAAAATCAGAATATTTTTCTCACTGTCGCAAATCATACTTTTTCTGCTCTTGCCATATTTTCCAAACTAGCTCATCGTTGACCCCGTTGTTCCGAAGCTGGAACGATTCCACACTTTAGAACTGCAGGCTCCTCGGTCTCAAATCGGTGATGAGAAAATTGCCTGAGACCGTTGTTGAGGACAAATATAGTTCGCACTTGGAGAAGCATGTTTTTGTAAAGGACAGCCGGCAGTGATTTATTAAAGGCAAATCAATTTTTGATTCACCCGATTGAGTTCTTTAATGGATTAACAGAGGGTTGATGAAGATAATGTGGATATTGACCATGGGCGCTTTCAAAAAACATTTGATAAAGGGAAACTGTTCATAAAATAAAAACACATGGCATGAAAAGGGATAATAGAAACCCAGTTAATCAATAGCAGGCAGGGAGTAATAATGTGCACCCACTTTTCTGAAGAAAGTGGTATCCTCCTTGATTCGATCTTTAAAATATTTTTCTTTGTTACACAAAAATGACCTCAACTTAGGTTTAGGAAGCATGATTTTAAATTTTACAGGTGATTCCAGTATGACATAGCAGTTTGTAATAATCAGGGTAGTAGCAGACGTCAGAATGATGTTGACAGAATAGTAAAATATGCACATAAGTGTCATTTGCGCTCTGGTAAGTGTGAATTGATGATCTTCTGATAGTAGTTTAATCTGAATGGTATTATTCTGAGGAGGGTGCGAGAATCAAAGGATCTGCATATTCACAAACCTTCAAAGATGGTAAATCATGTTGAGAAAACAATAAAGTGCATCCCATAGGTTTTCCAATCGTTAAAAGACAAGAAAGTGTATGGGAAATTAATTAGTGGCTAATGGTATTGAATGCAATGGCATGGAAGTCATGCTACTCAAGGCAGTTTTCCGAGACCTGGAGAGGGAATAGGAATGTATCGGTAATGAAGGACTTCAATTGAGAGATTGGGGAAGTGGAGATCATCCTCCTGAGAGCAGAGGCAATTAATGTGAATGAAATTGTGAGGGTGTTCTTGTGTAGCAAACATATACTGTATCCTCCAGCAAATGAGTCACCAAATTGAGCTAATAGATTTAAAATATGATCAACAATGGAAAAGAGAAGAAATTATTTTACAGACAGCATTGTTGTGATTTTGAATGTACTAGCTGAAAGCAGGGTAAAACTGGATTACAAAAGAACTTTAAAAGACAATTAGCTGCTATTTGCAGAGAATTAATTTGCAGTGTTATGGGGTGAAAGTTTAGGAATGGGATTAAATTAAACAGTTCTTTCAGTGTCAACATGATGCCTCAGGTTAAATGCATCCACAACCCCCCCTCCTCGCCCATCCCTCCCCTTTGCAGTAAGATTCTCTGATTCTGAGGAAAATGCTGTCAAAGGGAATCTGTGATAGGTACCATGGCAACATTGTCAGCTCAACATTTTGAATGAATTACAATGTCAAAAATAGAAATGCTTTTTCCACCTCTCATACTTTACACAAACTGAACATTTTCTGCCTACTTTAGCCATTTCCAGTGTTGTAGTTACACAGATGGAAGGTGAAAACTACAACTTCCTTGCTCTGTACACCATACAACATTTTTGACAAATAACTTGAACTGCCAAACGCACATGAAACTCTCAACTCCCAAGTGTAGACAGGAAGCAAATAATCACTTTACCTAAAATTAGTTGTTTACTTTTCAGAATTATGTAAGTCAATCTGTCAAAATTGTTAGCTTGCATGCCTGAGAATGGAAATGATGGAAAGAAAATTGAATGAAGAAATGGTTTTTGTCCATTTGGTTAGCCATTTTGCTGCTGATTCCTAGATCATGCATGACATAAAGAATGTTGGATTTAATCTGCCATTTCTGTACTTATGTGTTGCCTGAAATAACTCGAGAGGCCAGTATCCCCACCACTAAATGACACTTTATTTACAGATAGAAACACCTTGACACTAATCAAGCTTCCTCAGAGTTCGCTCTCAGAATGAACAGAACGTCTGACTCTCCTGCTTATATCTATCAGCCAGCGCTCCCTGATTGGATCAAACTAATAGCCCCAATCAAGGAACTCCCACTCTTTGAGGTCCACCTGAATGGCCTCTTTACAAACATTGTCCAATTATGCTTTCTGAATTTTTTTACTTGACCATTTGAAGCAGTTACTATTTTGTTGTCCAATAAATTTTTGAATAATTTGATCCACTATTGTTTTCATTTGGTTTCCAGGTTCACTCAGCTTCATATTTTTTGACCTTCTCTTTGATGATATCAAATAATTGACTGTTGAGGAAAGTTTTGAAAATGAATGAGTTTCCAATTGTGAAATAATATGGTTCAGTTTTAAAAATTAGTCGACTTTCTCAATCTGCAGTACTGATTTGCATGACTAAATTAAAATGTACAAAAAGCAGCATTAATGTGAATAATACAAGTGACGATAATTACATAATACAATGAACAACTTCTTTGTCTTTTCTCCTGGCTTCTACACCATTTATTCCCCTCAACCCTCTTCTGCCTCTGTCAAAAATATAGAAATCACCATTTTCCAACCCCTTTCAGATCTGGAGACAAGTCACACTGGACTCAAAACAATAACTATGTTTCTTTCTCTACAGATGCTGCCTGACGTACTGATTTTCTCCAGCACTTTGTGTTTAGTTTGCATTTCCAACATGTACAGTACTTTGTTTATGGTACTTAAGGTTTGAGTAATTGATTGAAACTCATTTAGGTTGGCAGGACAAGTGAAATGTCAATACTGAAGCACTTTAGATCTTGATCTTTGTGATCTAGGAGGAGAAAGTGAGGACTGCAGATGCTGTAGATCAGAGCTGATAATGTGTTGCTGGAAAAGCGCAGCAGGTCAGGCAGCATCCAAGGAGCAGGAGAATTGACGTTTCGGGCATGACCCCTTTCCTGAAGAAGGACTCATGCCCGAAACGTCGATTCTCCTGCTCCTTGGATGCTACCTGACCTGCTGCGCTTTTCCAGCAACACATTATCAGCTTTGTGATCTAGGGCAAACATGTCTGCAATAAGTGTTCGAAGATCGAGATCTTTGGCTCAGAGTTTAGGATAGAGAATTTTGATTTGCTAAGTGCAAGGCAATTGAAAGGTGGTGACCGCAAAAGAGGCAGGTACGGAGACCCAGAGGGCAGGATTGTCAACTTCTGAAATCGTGCAATAGGTTTGAGGTTGTTTGGATAAGAGATTTTGGCTGCAAAGTGGATAAACAAAATGACCGTAATACAAGAAGTCATTAAATCCAGTGGGGTGCATAAGGGACCAAAAGGAGCAGGAAATTCGGAAGGATCGACAATGCTCTCTCTGCAGCAAAGAGAGAATCCAGATGGTTGTGTTGACTGTCCAGAAACAGAGTCCCTGATATTTGCTCAGAACTGCAGAGGGACCTGCAGTGGAAGGGAGATGATCCAGTTGTCATGATACACATGGGTTCCAACAAGATAGATAGGCATTGCTGGGGACAGAGAATTTACATTGAGTGAGTGCACTCAATGCATTTGCATTGCAAACGATCCCAGCCTGATGAACTGGATTGTTACTGATGATGTGGCCATAGTGTGAAATAAGCTTGGGCAGTCTCAAATCAGTCATCAGTGGCCTTTGACCTTTAAAGGAAAACTGACCAGAGTTGAGTGCTGATGGTGGGGCAATGACAATTGTTGTCAATGGTGTCATATGTCTCTCAACGTTGGGGTGCACTCGACCTCGGCACGTTTGATTATGACTGTTCAGTATGGGAAAAGTTAATCTTATCTGTTCGTTGACTATATCTTACTATACTTGCTATGTTTACTATATCCTTTTTATAAATAAAATAAAATTCTGGAGTAAAAACAACCAAGAAACCGATTCTGCTCATAAGGAGCGAGGCACTAATTTGAAAAGCAGAACCTCGGAGGTTATAATCATGGAATTATTTTCTGAGCCATCTGAAAATTAACACATTGTACATAAAGTTAAAGAGATGAATACATAGCTTCAAGGTCGTTGTGGGCAAAGTGGGTTCCAGTTTGTTCGGCATTGGTGCAGATACTGCAGGAAGTGGGGACTTGAGCATTGAGACATGACTGTGCTGGAACCAGTACTTTTGTAAACCAAATAGCCAGAGAATTCGAGGTGGGTTTAAGCTAAATCATAGTGTTGTGGAGGGGGTTTTGGTACAGTTGTGGCAAGAGATCAAAAATGGAAAGACGTTTAATATCAAACAGTAGAGGTGATATGAAGTGGGAAATTAAGGTCAGAGAATGGCAGGGAATGACAGAGAGGAGAAGAAAACAAAGAATGCACCAACAATCAAGCCAAGCTGTGAACAAGACGCCAAAAGACAAAATTATAGGCTCTATGTTTGAATATTGTAGCATTCAGGTCAAGTATACAAATTGATATTGCACATTGAAGTAAATAACTATGATCTTATGGGGATCTTACCAGTTCCAATACCGTACAACCCAGATGGCCTCCTTCTTCAAAGACTGCAATTTCCCCCCAGACGTGATCGACAATGCCCTCCACCGCATCTCCTCCACTTCCCGCTCCTCCGCCCTTGAGCCCCGCCCCTCCAATCGCCACCAGGACAGAACCCCACTGGTCCTCACCTACCACCCCACCAACCTTCATATACATCGTATCATCCGTCGTCATTTCCGCCACCTCCAAACGAACCCCACCACCAGGGATATATTTTCCTCCCCTCCCCTATCAGTGTTCCGAAAAGACCACTCCCTCCGTGACTCCCTCGTCAGGTCCCAACCCAACCTCCACTCCCGGCACCTTCCCCTGCAACCGCAAGAAATGCAAAACTTGCGCCCACACCTCCCCCCTTACTTCCCTCCAAGGCCCCAAGGGATCCTTCCATATCCGCCACAAATTCACCTGCACTTCCACACACATCATTTACTTCATCCGCTGCACCCGATGTGGCCTCCTCTATATTGGGGAGACAGGCCGCCTACTTGCGGAATGTTTCAGAGAACATGTCTGGGACACCCGGACCAACCAACCCAACCACCCTGTGGCTCAACACATCAACTCCCCCTCCCACTCCACCAAGGACATGCAGGTGCTTGGACTCCTCCATCGCCAGACCATAGCAACATGACGGTTGGAGGAAGAGCGCCTCGTCTTCCGCCTAGGAACCCTCCAACCACAAGGGGTGAACTCGGATTTCATCAGTTTCTTCATCTCCCCTCCCCCCACCTTGTCTCAGTCAAATCCCTCGAACTCAGCACCGCCTTCCTAACCTGCAATCTTCTTCCTGACCTCTCCGCCCCCACCCCCACTCCGGCCTATCACCCTTACCTTGACCTCCTTTCACCTATCGCATTTCCAACGCCCCTCCCCCAAGTCCCTCCTCCCTACCTTTTATCTTAGCCTGCTGGACACAATTTCCTCATTCCTGAAGAAGGGTTCATGCCCGAAACGTCGATTCTCCTGCTCCTTTGATGCTGCCTGACCTGCTGCGCCTTTCCAGCAACACATTTTCAACTGTGATCTTATAGCCATTACAGGAATTTGATTGATTTACTATTGTCACATGTACCAGGATACAGTGAAAATATTGTTTTGTGCACTATCCAGACAAATTATATCTTAAGTATGTCAGGGTAATAGAACAGACTGCAGAATATAGTGTAATAGGTACAGAGAAGGTGCAGAGAGAAGATTACCTCTGATATATAAGGGTTCATAAGTTTGCTAAAAGCTGTTCTTGAATAAGTTGGTACATGTTTTCATATATTTGTGTCTTCTGCCCAATGGAAGAGGGTGAAAGAGTGTGGAACTGGGGTGGGATGGGTCTTGGATTATGTTGGCTGCTTTCCCAAGGCAACAAGAAGTACAGATGGAGTCAATGGAAGGAAGGATGGTTTTCATGATGGACTCGGCTGCGTTAGCAACTCGAATTCCTTGAAGTTTTGGGCAAAGCAGTTGCCATACAAAGCTGTGAAGTAATTGGACAGGATGCTTTCTGTGGTGCATTTATAAAAATTGGTAAGAGTGCTTGTGGACGTGCCGAACTTCCTTAGACTTCTGAGGAAGTAGAGCTGTTGCTGTGCTTTCTTAACAATAGTGTCGAAGTGGATGAAAGAGGACAGATTGTTGGTGATTTTTACTCCTAGGAACTTGAAGCTCTTGATCACCTCCACCTCAGTACTATTCGTAGAGGCAGGGGCATGTCCTCCACTCTGCTTGCTGAAGTCAATGGCCAGCTCCTTTGTTTTGATTATTTTGAGGCAGAGAGAATGTTGTCTTCACAATAATCTGTGTCAGATTTGGTGCAGGCAGATTAGGTCCTGAATATTGAAAGGTATAAGATATTCAAGAAAAGATCAAGGATAGAAATTTATATAACAGTCAGTGATAACATTGATACATTGGAAAAACAGTTTCGGTGGAGATGCAAAATAGTGGGGGGAAAACATTACTAGTAGGAGTGATCTACAGGCCCTCTACCAGAAAGCACAATGTGGATAAAAAGAAATTGTAAAGAATGGCACTAATCATAGGTGACTTTATTCTACATATAAACTGGTAAAATCAACTTGACAGTTGTAGCCTAGTTCATAGAATTCTTTCAAAATACTTTCTTAGAACAGCACATTTTGAAACTGACCAGAGATCATGTTGTATAGTATTAAGACTAGATATTGTGTTATGGGGCATAATTAATTAATTAATAACTTAGAATTCAGGCAACCTGAAGTAGCAGTGATTGTATCATTGAATTGTACATCCAGTTTGGTCTACTATTACGCACAACCATTATTAGGCACGAACAGACCCCAATAATAAATATTCACCCTCCTAGCCAGAATGTTACCCTATCCTTTGACTGCTCAACTGTTCTTTTGTCCCTTTGGCTCTATACCCACCTATCATTTAATCCGCGCCTCCATTCCCCCCCCCCCCCCCCCCCCCCCCCCATAATCTTCTGCATGTAAAACAACATTTTCTGAGCTACAGTCAGTTCTGAGAAAAGGTCACGGGACCTGAAACATTAACCCTGATTTCTCTCCACAGGAGTTGCCAGACCTGCTGAGCTTTTGTTTTTGTTTCTGGTTTACAGCAACCGCAGTTCCTTCGATTTCTATTCAGTTTGGCATTTGGGTCAAAATAAATAAACCTCAATAAAACAAAAAGAACTGCAGATGCTGTAAATCGGAAACAAAAACAGAAACTCCTGGAGAAGCTCATCAGGTCTGGCAGCAACTGTGGTGAGAAATCAGAGTTAAGGTTTCAGGTCCTCCCTCAGCTGAGTTATCTTAAATGAACTGGCATACTAGGCTGGATCAAGAGAAAGTCAATGGCAAACTTTGAGGAGACATTTCAGAATACTCAAGCAGAATCTTCCTAGGACCAGAGCAATCTGACCTTTGGTGAGATTTGAGGCAGGGTGGGGCCAGAAGTCCGTGAGGCTGATCTTTGTGTAGAGAGCAATGCAATGCATCTTTTGTGCATCTGCTGAGCAGCAAATTGTTTTTCACAACACAGTTGCTCATTAAAAAAGGATTATAGCTTGAAAAACACCTTATTACTAGATGGAAAGCTGGAATGAGGAGGTTGTCTTATGAAGAAAGGTTGGAATTTAGAATACTGAGGAGTGACTTGTATGAAATGTTTAAGATCCTGAGTAATCTTGACAACATGCATTTGAAATGGTGTTTCCTCCTGCGGGTGAGTCCAGAACTAGGGGGCACTGTTTGAAGGTTATGGGGATTCCTTAGGACCAAGATGAAGAGAAATTATTTCTCTTAGAAGGTAGTGCTTTGGAACTATCTGCCTCAGAAGACTAAAGAAGCAGTAGCTTTGAACTTTTTCAAGGTTGATTGATCCCTGTAAGGCAAATGCATTAGTACTTAACATAAGTAAATGGGAATGTGGAATTCAAATCTCAAACAGATCAGTCACGATCTTATTGAATCGTGGACGGGTTCGAGGGGGCTGAATGGCCTACTTCAGCCCCTAACTTAATAAGAACCAAAAGAACTGTAAATCAGAGACAAAAGTAGAAATTGCTGGAAAAGCTCAACGGGTCTGGCAGCATCTGTGGAGAGAAATCAGTTAACGTTATGGGTCCCTTCCTCAGAAGTTCTGAGGAACTGAACTGCTGAGCTTTTCAAGCAATTTCTATTTTTGCTTCAGCTCCTACCTTGTTTACTCATGTGAATGAGTGTGCAATTGTTTTCTGTTTTGATGATGGAATGACTCTGAGACACTTGCTGGCTGGTTTACCAATGAAACGTAGCTACTTTGTTGAGTGATAGTGTGCTGTTAGAGCCTTGGATTGTTGACTAGCATTAGCCACCACTTTCAAGAAAGTAGATAGATTGACAGGAGGTTAACTCCAGTAATAAACACATTTGTTATAACTCTGATGGATGTCTATCATATTAGAGGAGTAACTGGATTCTGGAAGTTTATCCTTGGAGTTTCTTTTGCTCTATGAAGAGGTTTATGAAGCATGATCATGCTTCATAAATTCAATTGACTGCTGCATTTGTAGGCTTTATTACCTTTTTTAGGTGTCCCTTTTTCAATTCAATTGCTTTCCATTTCACATACATTGGTTTAAAATTGCTCCAGCTTACAAGATTCTGGATGCAATTGCCAAACTCTTTCCTCCAAAGAAAATGAAAAAAAGCTAATCTGGGGATGGCAGAAATTGTTTCTAGAGCAAAAGCAAATAATTGTTCTTTGGATAATATTGAATAATTGTATTTAAATATATTCTCCCTTGAGATCTTGCAGTAAGACATTTTTTTCATTAGTTTCATGTTAGGGATGATCAGAACATGTCACATCTTCATCTTAATCCATGCAAGTTTGTTTTGCGAGGAACAGGAGAGATAACAAAACAATCTGTGAGAAATCACTGGTCCTTAGCTGTGAACACAAACTTTTATTCTGCTTTCATTTCATTTTAGCAAAAACTAGGAGTTCAGACTTTGAATCAGACATGTCACAAGACTATTCTTTACCTTAAGTTGTGGCAGCTATATAAACACTTGACAAACTGTAATACACTGGATATAATTTTGTAATATTGACATAATTATAACCTGGAAAATACCAAATAGCTGAGATCATATTTCATGGCTCAGACATAGTTTGTTCACAATTCTCAACCATGATTATCTATAATGCTGCTTATTTGTAAGTGATAGAGAAGCAGGAGACAATATCAGCAATTTTCACACTTGGCTGGAGCACTGTTTGATAAAACACTGATTGAAATCTCACTGTCCTGTGTAAGACGTAATGTTAAATCAAGGATTCTTAAAAACATATTGATTGCTCTGTATTTAATTGCCAAACTCTGTCCTCTGTCAGAGACTTACCAATGCAATTTTGCTAAAGTATAATCATATTGTTGATAAATGCTTGTCCAAGTTCCTGTCAAATTTATTGTATCAATAGGAACAGCATGGTTATTATCCAGGAATTGCTATATGCATATTGGAAATGTGTAATGATGCTGATAAAGCAATCAGTTCAGTGATATCTGAGACAACACAAGAATACGTTAATGCGTTGAACATATTATGAATAGTTGAAAGAAGAATTTGCAAGAATTAAAGTATTTCACTGCTAATACCAGTAGTTTGGATATAGTTGTCCATGAGACTGAACAGCCATCCATGCAGTTATTCAACAAAACTCAATTTAGAACCATTCTCCAAATGTTTAATAAATCTGTAGCTCACCCTTCATCTCTGGGTCACCTTGATCTCTGAGTATTGATCTCACCTTGTTTTTAATCATTGAAGGAAAATAGGCTTTCAGATTTATTTGGAGCACCATTGTTTAAAAACATTTTTGTCTAATAGGTTATATTAACGTTCCTTCTTTTGCCCTCATCACAAAGATGCCAGTGTTTAAACTAAAAATTTCTAGATTGATTTAGTATCAGACTTCCTCACTGAATTTATTTAGTGGTGTCTTCAGGACTGCCCAGTACACTAAATGTACAATATTCCTAAATGCACACAGATTCTCTTACAAATATCCCTGGAAGATTGGCAAATTTCACAATCAGCCATTTCACTTAAAAATTAAATGCCACAAAGTTGGAAAGTAAAATATTTAAATCAAACACAGAGAATGCTGGAGAAACTCAGCAGGTCTGAGGACATCTGTGGAGAGAAATAGAGTTAACATTTTGAGTCTGGTATGACACTTCTTCAAAACAGACTTTACAGATGCATACCTGACTTTAAACTGAAGTATTTAATTTCACGTATACTTCAATTGAAGCCTGGGTGGCAAAGGTAATACAATAAAAATAATACTATGGGGCAATCTTATCAACAAAAACATAACAGCAAATGCTTACCCAGCAAATTTGCAGGCCTAGCCTCACTCCCAGAAAAGCAGTTCCAAATGTGTTGAAAATCAACTTGTGCCTGAAATACTCTGTCCTGGAAAAAGGATCACCATGTTCACCTTATCTTAGCAACAGGCATTTCCTTAATATTCCACTTGTTGACCTGAATGTAACTGTTAATACTTTTTAAAGGGACACATGTACTTCAGCATCAAGTGAACAATTTAACATTGACATGCCTATTTTCAGAAGGTTCCTCTTTTGGAGAATTGTTTTTGATCCTGATGTTGACAAAATCCATTTATTGACTCATCAATTCTTTTGATCACACAAACATTAAAGGAACTGAACTCTTCAAATGGCCAAAAATATTCTATAACTGAGTAGTGCCCAGCTTTTCAAAAGCATTTCATAGCCATGTAAGTGAACAATAGTCAGTTTTATCAGTGTTTCTGTTTCTCAGAACTTCTGGACTGCATAATTTCCATCTCCTTCACTTCTTTCCCTTTTCCATTCATTTTGCTTTTCACTTCTGCTCTTTCATCATTTCTCTCTCCCTGTGTCTCCCTCCCCTTTCAGTCAGTGTTTCCCTGTCTTTATTTGATGTCGCTTGCTACTTGTTTTCCCTCTTCACTTCCAACTTTCTCTCCACGCCACCAGTTGCAATCTTCTAATTCATCTTTTCTTTCAATTTGTCTGCATTCCCAGGCATTTCATCAAATTATTTTTGGAATGTTGGCATTGCCGGCAGGCTTGGCATTTAGTGACCATCCCTTGTTCTCTTGAAAGCAATAGTAAGTCACCTTGAACTGCTGAAGTCTGTGGATGAAGAGGCTGTGTTAAAATTATGGGGTAAGGTCAGAAGTCACACAAAACTAGATTATAGTCCAGCAGGTTTATTTGAAATCACAAGCTTCCAGAGTGCTGCTGCTTCACCACTACAATTATGGAATGTAAAAGATTATTTTTTGTGATACGTCTTTTAAGATAAAATGAATAGTGCCATGCGACCTTTTTTGAGGTCTATCTGACAGAAAGCCTGCATTATTTGTTTGTTAGAGAATAATGGAGCCCATATTGTTTGACCATTGAAGAAGGTGAAAGGTGTTTCCACTTGCAGGTAATCACGTCAGCCTGTGTGCTAATAATGGATAAGACTTAGCCTGCCAAGTTCCATTAAAGTGTGGAGAATGTTATGTACTGTCGTGCTAGACAGTTATTTTGTTTCCAATATATAAGACTAGTCAATATTTCTACCTGGATACAAGGTCTATGTGATGCGTGAATCTGAGCTTTGAGACAGGAAATGTTCAAGATATTCCCGAAAACTCTCAGATAAAGTTAGTTTGCCAACATCCACAAACATCAAAAGGCAGGAAGAAGCTATGGTTCAACATACAGAATGAGAGTGGGAGCTCAAGCTTAGTGTGGAAAGACAAGATTTAAGTAGTCTGAAGCAAGACTTGAAGATTTAGCTAACTTGCACTCATGGAAGAATGTCAGAGAAAAGAAGAATCTCACTACGAGAGACAATTTTCCTTTAAATAGTCGCATAATTTCCCTGGAACCAACCCAAAGTGATACTTAGCTCATGGAGACTGAAGTTACAAATTCCAATGCTGAGGAAGGAAAAGAACTCAAGCAAGCTCCTAGGAGCTAAGAATAATTTTGGGATGTTCAAGGACAATTGTGAGCCTATCTAAAGGGCAACTCCAAGTCACTCCTGTGAAGTGCACTTTTAGTTGTACCAAAACTACAATGATTTGGAGCTGCCAGTGTTGGACCGGGATGTACAAAATTAAAAATCACATGACACCAGGTTACATCACACCATAAACTTTTGCTATAAATTCTGTGTCTTACAATTGTGTACTCCACAACCACCTGATGAAACTATAATGAAAGTATTCAATTTTGTGGTCTAAAGCCTAAGTTGCCTACAAAGGTAGCATTAATTCTAAAGTATCTTTAATATTTTGTTACATTTTAAGTCTTAGAGACAAATCCTGTTGTGTGATCCCTTCATCTATTAACAGGAATTTCCAACTTCTTTTAAAACCTTATTGATGGTAGTTTGGAGAACATAACTCCTAAACTGCTGTGTCAATTAAGCAGTTGCAACAAATAGCAACGGCAAATAGCAATACATTTCCAAGAATGCATACCACATGTTTTGATGGGGAATCAGGTGATGCTATTCTGATTCACCTACTGCCCTTGCCTGTCTCACGGTGGACAGGGATTGCAGGTTTGTTGCTAAAGAAGACTTAGTGAGTTGATAGGTATGGGGATTGAAACAAGACAGTGACTGAAACAGACATAGCGCTGTGTGTGAATATTTACCATTACACTCTGGGTGTTCAGAATTGTTTGCGAAGAGAGCAGTGTAGCATTTGAGGATTGTATGTCAGTCAGTGTCTGCAGATTTAGCTATTAATTTAATGAATAAAATATTGGGTAGGTTTCGGTAGCCATAAGCAATCCTCCCAGCCTTACTTTTGTCAGTATTAGGCTGGGAGGATTGTGAGTAAAGGTTGAATAGGCTGGGGCTATTTTCCCTGGAGTGTTGGAGGCTGAGTAGTGACCTTTCAGAGGTTTAAAAAATCATGCAGGGCATGAATAAGGTAAATAGACAAGGTCTTTTCCCTGGGTTGGGGGAATCCAGAACTAGAGGGCAGAGGTTTAGGGTGAGAGGGGAAAAATACAAAAGAGACCTAAGGGGCAACTTTTTCACTCAGAGGATGGTGCATGTGTGGAATGGGCTGCCAGAGGAAGTGGTGGAGACTGGTACAGTCGCAACACTTAGAAGGCATCTGGATGAGTATGTGAATAGGAAGGGATATGGGGCAGGTGCTGGCAGGTGGGACTAGATTGGGTTAGGATATCTGGTCGGCATGGACAAGTTGGACCGGAAGGTCTTTGTCCGTGCTATACATCTCTATGACTCTATGGTGGATGATGCAGTTCCCAAATGGACTTGCTGAAAAGTTGTTAGACAAAACTTGATCAGAAAAGCTCCAGAGTGGAGCAATACGTACAGAGGAAAATTTGACAGGCAAGACCAGACAGACAGTTTCATTTTGAAATTAATTAACACATTGAAGCTGCAGAATACTTAGGGAAAATATTTGATACTGATACAATGCTGCGGTTACATTCAGAAATACATGTGGAAATATATCACAGTGGTAAAGTAATGACTACAGTTTAGGCAATCGGATCTCATTTTATCTTCATTTCAATTAGCTGTTAAATCTGATATGTTTTTAGGGCATATTTAATGAGGTAGAAATTCGGCAAAGATTCTTTTGGACCCCTACCATTGTTTCAGAAATTGATTGGTTAGAATTGTCCAAACATAAATGTCATACTGCCAAATGGGTTCAACTTCTCATTCTTATCCTTCCAGTACTGATGCCCTACCCCCCCCAAAAAAATGAATTCTTTTGCGCTCTGTGTTCCATTTGGTAACACCAGAAAAAAAATACTATCCAATTGGTCAATTCGCAATGTCACATTTCCTCATGCATATTCACATTGAATCAACCGATAAACCTGAAGGCTGATCAACTCATCCATGCAGCAACCTTAATTATGCATTAAATAGTTTGAAAAAAGCTGATTTAACTTGCAACTTCTGCATGACCTTTTGATGTTATTTGCATATGTCCTTCTTCGATGCTTACAATTTGGATTATACATAAGGTGCATTAAATCTTTTCGTAATTAAAACAGCTTTATGAAGAAGTCAGTTTAATTAAGCAGATTGCCATCAGGAGAACACCATTCAGTGAAATTCATTTCATTGTCATGAAAAATATATTCTGGGCAAAATATATTTAAAACTGGTAGCTATAAATTGCTTATCTGATGAACGAAGAGAGACCAAGAAGCTCAGTTACACTTACAGTAAATATTCTATTAAAGGATGAGGATTCAAACATGGAACAATTATGTAATATTTCATCACAAGGTGATATATTCTTGAGACAATATTCCCTGTTATATGTAAACTGAATAATTTTGAAGGAACATTTGAAGATCTAAAGTGCAAATTCTTTTCAAATTCTCATTTCATTCTTTTTAAGTGTTTAATAATTCAAAACTTATGCACTTTATTGTCATAGTTTGGCATCTGAAATCTTTACAATGAATTCTCTCAAGTAACATGTTAAATGTGTACTGTGCTGAACATTCAGATTTTTAAATATTTTTAGAGGCTGAATAGTTACCTTTTGATCTGTACTATAGCTTTGTAGCCAGTACGTAATACAACTTATTTCGATGTTAATAGTTTCTGTAAAGGTTGAATAATTAGAAAGTAGTTTAGTATCCAAGCAGTTTTGTTCATACAATCTATTACAACTTTCTGTGAATATTCATTTTAACAACTTATATTAAACCTTCATTGGCATTTTGTTCAGTTTGTACAACTGTGCTTTAATAGTGTTTTCCCAGTGCTAACTGAAAATGAAAATTGAAGAAAACTCCATAAACAACAAATTGTCAGTGTCAGAGCAAATTGCTGCAGATATTGCAATCTGTACTGAAAACAACATGTTGAAAATTACAGTGAGTCAGGCAGCACCCATAGAGAAGAGAGCAAACTGTTTCAAGTCTAGCTGACTCTTGTTAGTTTGCTCTCTCTCCACGGATCCTGTGTGATCCGCTTGATTCCCATCATTTCTCTGTTTTCAAATTGTCAGTGTTGCTTGGGTCAAAATAAGGCAACACCAGCTAGCACTTGATTAGTATATTCCACATTAAATAAGATTTAGACAGCATGATGAGCAGTTAAGAGGATGGCTTCAATGATTAGAAAGGAGTAAAAGGAGTTCCATTTATGTAGCTCTTAATAACCTTCAGGGTCATACCTTGGCACCTCTAAATCAATAAGTGGAATTTAATCCTGTCAAGTCCTAAAAGGCTGGCAGTCCATCACATAATGGCCAAGCATTGAGGGGAGGTGATGCATGGGATCTGTCTGCTTTAAATGGTGAGGGCAAACCTTTTTGCTGCTTCTGCCTCTGAACTAATGATGGCATCAGTACCAACTTTGATGCCTTTTAGATGCCTTTTGATGCTTTCCTGAGCACAGCTCTTCCAACTTGATCCATCCACAGTATAAAGTTTGCAATCACCATAGACTTGATTTCTGCCCTTTCACTGCCTGCTGCCTTGGAGTTTAAAGTGTCAATGTATACCCTCCACCCCCGATGGCCCTCAGGTTAAACCGTCACCATTTGTTTCTGTGACTGAGCAGTCATATGGTCTAGTTGGGCTATTACAGTGCAGTGCAGGCCCTTCAACCCTCAATGTTGCGCCACCCTGTGAAACCGTCCAAAGCCCACCCAACCTGCCTATTTCATTCTCATCCATTTGCCTATCCAATGACCACTTAGCAGCCTGTAAATTTGTTGTCTACAACTACGACTCTCTAAGTAAAGAAACTGCCTCTGACATCTGCCCTATATCTATCACCTCCCAATTTGAAGCTATGCTCTGTCATGCTAGTCATCACCATCTGAGGAAAAAGGCTCTCCCTGTCCACCTGATCTAACCCTCTGATTATCTTGTCTGCCTCAATTAAGTCACCTCTCAACCTTCTTCTCTCAAACGAAAACAGCTTCAATTCCCTCAAACATTCCTCGTAAGACCTCCCTTCCATATCAGGCAACATTCTCGTAAATCTCCTCTGAACCCTTTCCAAAGCTTCCACATCTTTCCTATATTGCGGTGACCAGAACTGCACGCAATACTCCAAGTGCAAATATATCCCTTTGTAGACTCCTTATATCCTCTTCACAGCTCACTTCCTACCTATATTTGTGTCTTCAGCAAATTGAGTTGCCATATATCCAAATTATTTATATAATTTGTAAAGAACTGAGGCCCCGGCACTAACCTTCTGGCACACTACTCATGACATCCTGCCAGCCTGAAAAAGATCCATTCATTCCTAACAGTCACTTCCCAATAGCTTGAGCTTTTACATTCCACATTATGGCACCTCAACAAATGTCACTGGATAAATCTAAATACAGTATGTTCTCTGGATCCCCTTGATGTACAACACCAGTTAATTCTTAAAAGAACTCAAATCAATTTTTTAAACATGAATTGACTTTGACAAAACCATATTGCCTTTGCCTGAATACCTTGAACTGATCCAATTGCCCTGTTGTAACATTCTTAATAATAACCTGTAATGTTTTCCCTATAACAAGTGTTGAGCTAACTGACCTGTGGTTTCCTTCATTCTGCCTCCTTCCCTTTTTGAATAAGAGGGTTGCATTAGCTATTTCCATTCAAAAGGAACCTTCCCCAAGCAGCTTCATTTCCCTCTTCATTCCTTGTGCCTTCTAAATGTTTTTTCTTCAGCTGTGCACATTTTTCTTACCCATTCTGGTTTCTAAGATGGTGTTCCAAATCCAAAGGAGCCCACTCAC
This sequence comes from Chiloscyllium plagiosum, assembly GCF_037043375.1. Classification (NCBI taxonomy): domain Eukaryota; kingdom Metazoa; phylum Chordata; class Chondrichthyes; order Orectolobiformes; family Hemiscylliidae; genus Chiloscyllium; species Chiloscyllium plagiosum. The sequence goes on along the minus strand of NW_028270152.1, from coordinate 55,655,295 downwards.
AAAAATTTATACTTCTTTCGTTTTGACGGTCACAGAGGGTGTCTTCAGTGTCTAAATATTTTTTTAAAATTAAAAGGATCAATTAGTTGTGCAGAGACAAAAAGAAAACTGTAGCTATAGGGTAACATCATTTGATCTTTGTCAGCATGCCATTCTTTCAAAGAATATCATGCCTTTCATTATAGAACTGACAAAGTTAAAAGAATAAATGAAAATTCTAACAGCAAAGAGGATTTTCAACTGATGTACTGAAAATGTAATTGCTGTTCATTGTGTAGGTTTCTTTTGAAGTAGTTTCCATTTAAATTCTGTCTAATATTCATATTCTGGACAAGATTACTTATGGACAGTTATTATGACTGTTCAAATACAATTAATTGCATTTTTGATTTAAAGGGAGTCAAGGGATCTTTAAAGTTCTCAATCCTAATCTTTGTCAAAATTAGATTAACTATGTCTGACAAATTAGCATACATTTTTTGAAAAGTAAAAGTCAACCATAATGATTTAACATTAAAAAGGACTTCATATGGTGGTGGTATGAGAACGTTTTTCATCAAGTATGACTTTTGATCAGGTCTTGCACCCTTGTAACTCAGAATAGCTTTTATCTATCTCACTTTCACAGAAGCTTAAGATTGTTTCCATTCTAAACCTTTCCTATTGTATTTTGTCACAAGTATTAATATTTCAGAATTGTGAGTAAGAAATTCTTATAACAAAAAAAATTTCAAGTAAGATGATAGAATAATGAGTATAAGATTTATGATTCAAATTTCTGCTTTTCAATATTTCAAATGTATCTTTGAATCTAACTCACTTCAACATAATTTGAAAATGATAAACATTGAATTGTTAAGAGTCAATGCTCAGACACAGCTTGAATTTCAAAAGATGAAAAGCATTTGATGGATATGTTCCACTTATTCTTTCCTATGGAAATGAAACTATATTTCCATATATTGAATATTGTTACAAAATACTGTGAAAACTTCAGCCAGAATGAGTTTCATATCTGGTAAGCTATTCACTCTATTCCTTGAAATTCTTTTTCATTCATAGATAATGGCAAGTTAAGGGCTGGAAATTTTTCTGTTCTTCTGCAAGCTGAAGAAATTGGTTGACTAATTAGTTAACTTGTGTACAGTCAGTTCTGCTGTAACCTGGTAGTTCATTTCTCGTGCAATCCCATGCTATAAGAATATTGTGTAATAGCAGCACCATTTAAACTAATCGAGCCAGAACTGGGTTATAGCAAATGCATGCTTTAGAAGTTCATGCTATAGAAAGTGTCCTCAATTTATCAATCATGTTATAGCAAATTTGCATTAGCGAAACACATATTATAGCAGAACAACCTATTCATGAAATTTGAGAATCCAAAACAAAGGAGTGTATGTACATTGACAGATTATTCCTAGACATGTAGAAAGCTCTACTTATTTTTTGAGCAAGTGCTTCAGATGGTTTCTCACTGGAATACCTTGTATTGAAGTTTGAAGAAAAGCTTTGTGTATTTTCATCTTCTGCACAGTCCTTCAGCAGTTTTGAGTTTCTCTCTCTTGGCTTTGTATATAGGGAAATACTGGCATATTGGGAGTTATTGAAGTTGTTAATTAGATCATAAATGGCTTATTAAAAATGGGAATGCTGTGGTATATTGGAACAAACTATTTCTGGTGGGTTTCTCAAGGATTTGTGTAATTCTCTCAAGGCAAAATTGCTTCTGAAGTTAGAAGATACATTTTATTTTTTAAATTTGGTAAATAAAACCAAGAACAGAGCAAACAGGCATTTTATTATTATATTTGCTAGTATGTTCATTACATTTTACCCTTAGCTTATTATCATGTCTGACATTTGAAAACTAAAACAAAGGAAGGATCTAAAAAGAAATTTCTGAAATATTTGAAATGCATTGAGTCCAATTTTTCTGAATTCCAATTTTGCTCTGATGAATGTTAACTTTATCTCGGTCATTAATTCTACAATCTACAGAATGCCTGATGTCACCTCCATTAATTAAAATGAATTCATGCAAATTAAGTTTTTCTGATATGCTTCACATTCAGCAATAAACTTGTGGAGCCATTTACCTCATAGAGTGGTTGACGCAAATATCTTGGAGTCATTTGAGACAAAGTACTTGAGAAGCAAAATATTGAAGGTGGTATGTTGATTGTTGAAATTAAACAAATATTGTAAGAGGAGGAGGTTCCTATGGAGTATAAACACTGTTACACCAAAGAACCTGGTCTGTGCTGCATGTTCTGTATAAGTACATGTAAGGTATTTTTTGACAGTTCTGACTTGAAGATATGCAACGGTGACAAATATTCTTCCTTTGCCCTCTTTTCCAGAGCATACCTAGCTCTCTGAGCACATAGCAAACAGACTTAAACACCACCACTGTCACAGGAATGGAACAGCTTTGCACATTATCTAAAACATAAGTCCCCAAAACAAGCATCTGCCAGTTTTACCAAGAGGGAACCACAGCGAGTTAGAGTTCACATCTGTCATTCACAGAAGCACTTACACATGTCTTCAAATAGGTCCAATTTTCATACGTGAAATGCCCAAAACTCAACTCATGGGCTTTACACATTTTTTAGAAAAGGTGTAACAATATTCTTTAGGATAAGCCCAGGAATTGCTTTTAGGGAAGTAAAGTGCTCTTTCAGATTTGTTAGAATTGAACATTAATCTGTGTACAAAGTGGAAATATCGAGCTTTCAAAGCTTTTAAATCTCCTATCCTAAATTAGGAAAAAGATCTGCAGCTTTATCTTGTTCATTGGCTGATAGGATGTGGGCAGCGCTGGCTGGGCCAGCATTTATTGCCAATCCCCTTTTGGCCTTGAGAAGGTGGTGGTGACCTGCCTACTTGAACTGTTACAATCCATTTGGTGGATTGACCCACAATATCGTCATAAAGAGGGTTCTAGGATTTTGATCCAGTGTCACTGAAGAGACAGTGGCATGTTTCCAAGTTGGGATAGAGAGTGGCTTGAACGGAATATAACAGGTGGTGGTGTTCTTAAATATCCAGGGTCCTTATTCTTCAAATTATAGTGGTTGTGGGTTTGGAAGGTGCTGTCAAAGGAGTCTTGATGAATTTCTATAATGTATCTTTTTGGTGGTGTATATTGCTTGTATTGTACATTTGTGATGCAACAAGTGAATGCTTGTGGATGTGGTGCCAGTCAAGCAGATAGCTTTCTGCCAGATGGTGTCAGCTTCTCAGGTGTTGTGAAGCAGGGTCACTGAACAGGTTAGCTCCACTTTCTCTCCACTTTCTGCCAGACCGGCTGAGTTTCTCCAGCAATATCTGTCTTTGTTCTTGAATATTATGTTGTTGGAGCTGCACTCATCCAGACAATTGGGAATATTCCATCACACTCCTAATTTGTGCCTTGTAGATAGTGGACAGATGATGAATTACTTATAGAATCATAGAATCTCTATGGTGCAGAAAGAGGCCATTGAGCCAATCAAGACTACACCAAGCCTCCAAAGAGCATTCCACCTACACCTAGCCCCCTACCCTATGCCCATAACCCCACATTTAGCATGGCTAACACGCCTATCCTGTGCATCCTCAACACTATGGGCAATTTAGCATGGCCAATCCACCTAACCTGCACATCATTTGATTATGGGAAGAAACCAGAGCACCCAGAGGAAACCCACACAGACACTGGAAGAATGTGCAAACTCCACACAGACAGTCTCCCAAGAGCTGGAATTGAACCCGGATCCCTGACACTGAGAGGTAGCAGTGCTAACTACTGAGCCACTGTGCCATCCATACATGCTGGGGAATTCTTAGCCTCTTACCAACTTTTGTAATTAAATGGTTAATCCAGTTCAGTTTCAGGTTAATAGTAGCTCCAGGGATGCCGATAGCAGGGTTTTGGAGATGGCCATGGTTTTAAAAGTTAAGTGTAATAGTTTGACTTTCCTTTATTGGAGTTCGCCATTGCCTGACATTTCTACATGCTAGAACTCATTATTATTTTTAATCTTTGAAAATCATTTCTGGTTTAGTGTTGTGAGCTGAGAGTTGGAGGTGACCTTTGACCTATGAGTAGCAGCTTATTTTTCTAAAAAAATGAACAAACTGATGTTTATTAATGAGACCTGGCTTGGGAGGTTGATGCAGACTCACCATTATTCAAAGAACACTGTAGATGTTTCAGCTCTGGAGATGCATCATGCTCAACTGTTGGCATCATAGGGAGGCTGGTGTCAACCAGTCTAACAAAGAGACTGTTGAAAAGAACAGAAAGAGGTATCAAAGTTTGAGAAATATTTTCTTTTTGTCAGAGGTATTGTGGCTGCCAAAGCTGCAGGACTTCTCTTTGATTGCTCCCTGTTATCCTCACATTATCAACTTATTAAAAGCTCGAAGAATGGAATCTCAGTTATTAAAATTCAATAAATGTTCCATGGGGCCTACTGGAAGCTTTTTCCATTAGGCAGTGTCTTCAGAAATCGAGCAAGATACAATGCCAGGTCCCTGTGATGTTATGTATCATGGAAACTGCTTTAAATGAACTGGCCAGTTGTATCTCTCTCTTCTCTCTTTTCATTTATCACTTAACTATGTCTGCCTGTTTTTCTGTGATAGGGGGCTACAATCAAATATATTTGTGTTTAAATCGTAGACATGTAATTAAATTATTTGTTATTTTAACTTAGCTATGTTAAGGTTAGTAATAAATTCTTAATTATTTATTTAACCTGTAAACTTTGTGTCTGGTATCAGTTATTCACAATGTCTGGATAGGGGGAATTTTGAGGGCAGTTGAATGTTCAATATTTAACTTTCCTGTGTTGTGAATACAAGGATATGGAGGCTGATGTGATTTGCATGTCTGCCTCCATGTTGTAACATGTGGTACAAGTGTTGTTTGTCAGCTCAAACCTGGATAGTATCTTGGTCTTGCTTCAATTGGACGCAGATTGCTTCAGTATCTGAGGAGTCGTGAATGGTGCTAAACATTGTGCAATCATTGGCGAACATCCCCACTCCTGACCTTATGGTGGAGGGAAGGTCATTGATGAAGCAGCTGAAAATGGTTGGGCTGAGGACACTACCCTCAGGAACTCCTGCAGAGATGTCCAGCAGCTGAGATGTTTGACCACCAACCACTACAACCACCTTCCTATGTGCCAGGTATGATTCCAATGACTCCAGAGTTTTCCCCCAATTCCCATTGACTCCAGTTTTGTCAGGACTCCTTGATGCTGCACTCAGTCAAATGTGGCCTCGACATCAAGGACAGTCAATCTCACCTCAGTTCTGGAATTCAATTCTCTGTCCATATTTGAACCAAAGCTGCAATGAGGTCAGGTGCTGCATGGCCCTGGCAGAACCCAAACTGAGCATATGTGACCAGGTTATTATTAAGTAAGTGCTGCTCAGTAAACCCTTCCATAACTTTACTGATAAGTGCAAGTAGCCTGATGAGACGATAAATGGCTCGGTTGCGGTTGTTCTGTTTTTTGTGTACAGGACACACCTGGGCAATTTTCCACATTGTCAGGTAGATGCCAGTGTTGTAACTGTTCTGGAACAGCTTTGCTACATGCCTAGCAAGTTCTGATGCACAAGTTCTTCACGACTATTTCTGGAATGTTGTCAGGGCTCATAGCCTTTGAAGTATCCAGTACATTCAGCCATTTCTTCATATATCATGGATTGAATTGAATTGATTGAAGAGTGACATACATAATGCTGGGAACAGCGGGGAACTTCAGGATGGATTATCTGCTTAGCATTTCTGGCTGAAGATTGTTGCAGATGCTTCAGCCTTATTTTTTGCACTTTTGGATTGGGATCTCCCATCATTTAGAATGGGAATGTTTGTGAAACCTCCTCCTTCTGTGAGTTATTTAATTTTCCACCATCATTAAATTTGGGAGGACTGCAGAGTTTAGATCTGATACCTTTTTTTTGAGGAGTAGCTTAGCCCTGTCCATCACTTGCTTCTTATCATCTTTGGCACACAAGTAGTTACAGCTTCACCACATTGATGCCTCGTTTTCACAGATGCCTGTTGCTGCACGTGGTGTGCCCTGCTGCACTCTTCATCGAACCAGAGTTGATCCCCTGATTTGATGGTAATGGTCGAATGGGCTATAGGCTGGGCCGCCAGGTTGCAGATTGTGTTGGAGTGCAATATTGCTGCTGGTGGTCCGCAGCATTTCATGGATGCCTGGATTTGAGATGCTGAATCTGGTAGGATTCATGCAGCCTCACCGATTCAACAATCTATGTATCACAGAGGCAGTTCCCAATTTGGTTCATGGCTCCAAGTGGTAATACAGTATTTAATGTGGGGTTGTGAATACAAATGCGTGTTCTTTTTCAAGGATTAAGTACTTGAATAAAATGAATTAAAATGTATCCAATGAGACTTTTTAATGAATGTGTTTTATTTCAAGAAAGCCTCCAATAGCTGCAGAGAATATGAATTAGTTTGAAATGAAACAAAATCCTGAGATCATACAGTCACAGAGTCATACAGCAATGAAACAGACCTTCAGTCCAATTAGTACACGCCGACCATGTTTCCCAAACTAAACGAGTCTCACCTTTGGTCCATATCCTGCTTAATCTTCCCTATTCATGAACTTATACAAAAGTCTTTTAAACAGTGTAACTATACCTGAATCCACTTCCTCTGTTAGAACATAGAACAATACAGCGTAGAACAGGCCCTTCGGCCCTTGATGTTGCGCCAACCTGTGAACTATTCTCAGCTTGTTCCCCTACACTATCCCAAAATCATCCATGTGCTTATCTATGTGTTCATTCATTCCATACACGAACCACCCTCTGCATGAAAAAGTTGCCCCTCAGATCCCTTTTAAATCTTTCTCCTCTCACTTAAAAATATGCCCTGTAATTTTGAACTTCCCCACCCAAGGGAAAATGGGGTTGCTATTCACCTTATCTTTGTCCCTTATGATTTTATAAACCTCGATAAGGTGACCACTCAACTTCCTGCACTTCAGTGCAAAATGTCACAGCCTATTCAACCTCTCCTTATAACTCAAACCCTCCAATTCTGGCAACATCCTTGTTAATCCTTTCTGAACCTTCTCCAATTTAATGATGCACTTCCTATAGCAAGGCAACCAGAACTGTACACAGTACTCCAAAAGTGACCTCGCCACTCTTCTCAACAGACATCACATTCCTGTACTCAATGGTCTGAGCAATGAAGACAAGTGTGCCAAACGCCACCTTAACCACCCTGCCTACCTGTAACGCACCTTTCAAAAAATTATGTACCTGAACTCCTAAGTCTTGCTGTTTGACAACACTAACCAGGGCCCTAGCATTAATTGTATAAGTCCTGCCCTTGTTCGTTTTACCAAAACGCAATACCCTACATTTATCTAAATTAAACTCCATCTGCCATTCCTCAGCCCATTGGCCCTATTGATCATGATCCCTTTGTAATTTTAGATAACCTTCTTCACAGTCCACTCTTCCACCAATTTTGGTGTAATCCATTCTACTATTGTTGACATGCATTGAGCTACCTAGGCTCTATACACTGGATTCTTTCCTTATACCTTTCTGGCTCTTGTTTCCTTTACTTATCTAAACCCTCCTTTCAAACCAATCTCTTTGACAAAGATTTTGTTCATCTTTGCTGATATCACCAGCTTGTGATTTCTCAGTAGCTTGGAAATATACAGAGGTGATTCATAATACTACTTGCAAACATATATAGAGACTCTGATTAGGTTGCAGTTTGTGTAATACTCATTCTTTTAAGAATTGTGTTTGGTAAGGATTTCTTAGTATGCTAAGCAGCTCTTAACAAGCATAATAGACTTTTGGAGGAAACTAGTTCTGAGTCTAGTTCAGAACACGTGAAACCATTTGAAGTTGCAAATCTGCCAGCCTTGATTCAAACCTACATCATTACGACAAACAAGTAGATTGAATTTCCTGTTGACCTTTTTATAAGTTGATGCATTATTTCACTAATCAGCTCCAATGGCACTGAATCAAAATCTGGTCATTTTTTTCTGTGCTTGACAAAAAAAAAGCTGCATTTTTGAGACGACAGTTACAATTTTGATTGGTTTTTGTGTGTTCATCAAAAACCATTTATGACATAGCTGCCTTCTGTCCTTCAATTCAGCAAGTTCATGTTCAAAAAAGCATCTTAAGTCCATTTGTGGCATTGTTGGCTCTTCCAAATGGAAGTTTCTTTATGTCTCCGCTTAAGTTTAGTTTAAAAGTATGAGGAATTTATAATCTAAGATTATGCCCACTAACAGCTCGTTGGTGACTGCTAACGATAATTAAAATAGTATCTTACAATGAGTAGAAAGTGGTGCTCACTGTTTGGACCAGTGCCCAAATAGAAAAGATGTCCATTGCCTAATCCTAAATACATTAACAAATGACAGTTCATCCTATATTTCATCAGCATAGATGAAGGAACAGCAGTTGCTATTGATCTTGCTGACTGCTGTACGTAGGTTGTATGAATATTTTGAACAGATTTGATTTAACCTGGATCTGTGTTGTTATAATGCTGGAGAGGATCTCTGCATTGCCAAACTGTTACCAATAGCCCAAATAGAGTCATAGAGGTGTACAGCATGGAAACAGACTCTTCGGTCCAACCCGTCCATGCCAACCAGATATCCCAGCCCAATCTAGTCCCACCTGTCAGCACCTGGCCCATATCCCTCCAAACCCTTCCTATTCATATATCCATCCAAATACCTCTTGTGTTGCAATTGTACCAGCCTCCACCACTTCCTCTTGCAACTCATCTAGAAGTCTCGCTCTCAAAAGTGAGGACTGTTTTTGCTTTATTTTCTGGTTTTCAATTTCCTGTCACCTTTACAAAGGAATGCAGATGTTTAAAACCTGCATTGCATTGACTTCAGTGCATATAACCATGAAGAATGTTGTAGCACAGCATCTGAAGAAGTGCAGCATTTCTGGCATCAACTTGTGTATAACTTGGCAGGTAAGTTGCATTCATTTTACTCCACTATAACTGCAAGCATTGTTAACTTCACTGTTTTTACTTACAAATGCATTGCCTCTTACTTAAATGAAACTATTTTCTTGTGTTTATCTCTATATTGCTAGTTTAAGATTTGATGTGCTACAGTTTAGTATTACTTAAAAATAAGGGAATGAATTGTCCATCACCTCAGCAAAATTTTACTTAAAAGTTGAAACAGAATTTATTTACTTTTTTTCCCTTTTAAATAGTTCCATTAATTGGCTGTGGTAGTTCATGGAAGTCTGGCTTTGTCCTACACTTGCAGAATGCTGCTCCTCAAGCTACATACTCTATGAATGATTCTCTCTCTCTCTCCTCTCTCTCTCTCTCTCTCGGACAGAGGTGCTTCTGTTTCTCAGGGAACTAAAACTAATTACTTCCTTACTGGCTACAAGGAAATGTTGTCTTGCTAACTAACAGTTAAGGGAACTTAAAATGACCCAACAGAATTGTAGTAAGCTATATGGCAGCGCAATGCTTTATTACTTGTACACTGGATGAACAAGTTATATCTAAAAAAATTGAAACAATTATCCGGGTTTAAATGTACAAATGTTTGCCATTTTCATCTGAAACTGAATGCTTCTTAGAAAAATAGCAGGATGGACTTTTGGAGAAATAATGATATCAAATGTGCTCGCACTGTGTATATATCTAGTTAAGGACTTCCATATAGCATCGCCTCCAGCTGAGTGTAACTGACTGTCTCTCTGGAAATAGCAAAGGGATTACTTGAGGAAATATTGTTTACCACCACTGTGGTGCTAGTGAGATCTTTAATTAAATGTGGTATGCTCGGAAGTGAGTAGTATAATAGACACCACGTGAAAAGGCGTCCCTTGATACATCACCTAAAATTGTGAAATTTTATGACTGCATAAATGAACTCTTGTTGGCTTATTCCAGACCTCATTATTATTCTTTTAAGCAGGAGAATGCACAGGCACAAAGCCCATCAAAACCAAATGACAGCAGTTTAATAAAACAATGTGGACTCACAGGTGTAATTTGTTGGTGCAGCCTGTCAGTCCGAATGGTAACACGATGAGCTTCTTTGAGTGTGGGGTCACAAGTATTCTTCATTATATTTGAGAAGTACTTTCACTTACCTTTATTTTTACGTAAATGGCTAGGTTGAAACTTAAAGCACAATACAATTCAAATACTCAAATATTCAACTTCAAAGATTGACCTGTTTTCTGTTTAGTTCTGTTTGACCTACAGTAATGTTGTTAATTTTCAGTCAGATTTTTGATTCAAGAAAGTAAATAATAAGTGTTAAAGTGAACAGAGATATCTGTTCTCTCCTATTGATGAATTCTTCAATAATTAGGCAGATGGGACTCGTTTAGAATGGCATTCTGGTCAGCACAGACATGGTGGGCCGAAGGATCTATTCCAATGCTGCAGTGTTCCATGTTCAATATGTGTTTTTTGGGTATGCAAGGATGCATTTTATTGGAAAGGCAGTTCCCTGGCAATTCAGTGACATTAATACACCAGAGTTAAGTATTTTCAAAGTGAATTGATGTTATGCTTCCCCAAAGATGATGATGAGATACATAAACAGAGCTCCAAATAAGCTTTCTTCTCTTCTTTTATTGTACATGAAATATACAGACAAACTATTCATTGTTTTAATTTTCATTTTACCTGCTGGTGCCCGCATGCCAAAATAAGGATTTTCCATTTAAAAAAAAAATCATGTTTTCACACCCAACACTATAATAATAACAGTCCAGCTGTTAAGATGATTCACACTCTTTAAACAACATGTGGATTTCTGTTCCAATGAGTCAAATTAAAATTAAAATTCCGAAGAAAGATTTCTGCACCTGATGTTGCTCAAGCCATATCTGTTTGTGTTCTTATTTCCAGCATCTGCAGTTGTTTGTTTTTTTGAGTCAAATTAAAATTAACATGATGCAAATATAACTCAGTTTGCTCATGACATATCTATTGATGACTATTTTCCAGTTTCTAGTTACTAGGAAGGAGCAGAGGATTTCAGTATTCAGTTACACAGATCAGCAAATGGTAGTGCCCAGGTACAGAACATAATCACAAAGGGTAACAACATGTTGGTCTTTACCTCGAGGGGCTTGGGGTCCAAAGGTGAGGGCGGAATGTGTTTCGTGGTATAGAATTCTGGTCAGACTGTATCCATTGTATTGAATTCTGTCTTAGAAATGGTACCTAAGGGAAAATACATTGGCCCAAAAAGTTTATAATGCAGATTCAACAGAATCATAAAAGCAAACTACTGTGGATGCTGAAGATCTAAAATAAAAACAAAGTGCTGGAGCAGCTCAGTGTGTCAAGTAGTATCTCCTCCAAGCCAGTCTCCAGACTTGGAAATGGATCATCGTTCCTTCACTGTCGCTGGGTAAAATCCTAACGGTATTGTAGGTGGACCAACAGCAAATAGACTGCAAGAGTGTAAGAAGCTAGCTCACCACCAACTTCGCAAGGGCAACTGGGAGTGAGCAATTAATGCTGGCCCAGACAGCCTCCAACTTTTGGCTAGTTTTATTACAACCAGGTCCAAGTACCTGTCCCTGAGCAATAAATGCTGACCCAACCAGTGATACCCACATCTCCTGAATGAAGAATAATAGTAACAAATGAAGAGAGAAGTTGGAATCTGAGTACAAAACAACACTTTTCTGCAGAATCATACCAGGGCTTACATTTTGAAGACTGAAAATAAACTCACCTTGAGTTTAGAAAATTAAGTTATCCAGTCAAGGTCTTGATTTGAAAAAAAAAATGTTTCCTCATGACACTAGGTTGGTGGTAATCTTCATGACGGAGAGCAAGAGACTTTTATTTTAAGTAAGAATTCAGTATTAAGTGGCAGATCATCAAAGATCTAATGAAATGACATCACAAATTCTAGCGATTGAATTTGCTTAATCATGTTTATCAAAGGGAATAGGAACACATTGAAGAGCTTAAATGTTGGTTAGACACAGTCCAAGTACAGACTTTTCTAGTGAGTTTTATTCCACCTTTCACATCTAAAGCTACTGCTTCCTTGTTCCCCTGATATACTTGGTCAAGTTCTCACCCAAGTATTCCACCTGTTACTGAGTTCCATTTGGCCTCCGGCATCTCCAGGCCACACGCCCCTAGATAATAGCATCACTTCTTTGTTCTGTTGCCCTCTTATTAAGTAACTGATTCCAGAGCTCAGATGTGTGCTGCTGTATGTTTAGACGACATGAACATAGAATCAACAAGTCCCTCTGAATGCCCTCATACAGTACAGATAGAGGCCTTTCAGCCCATCAAGTCAGTATTGGCCCTCTGAAGAGCATCCTAACTTGACCCACTCCCTATCCCAATAACCCCACGTTCACCAAGGCTAACCAAGCTAGCCTGCACACCCCTGGACACTACAGGGCAATTTAGCATGGCTAATCCACCTATTTTGCACATTTTTGGACTGTGGGAGGAAATAGGAGCAGCCAGTGGAAACCCATCAGAGAGACACACAGAGAATGTGCAAGGTTAACGTTGCAAATGCTTGTAATCCTTGACAATGATAGGCAAAAAGACCATCAAAATTCACTCTTTTTGTGAAAAATTGATGGAAAGTCTTTAATAGAAATGAATTAAGCAAGGAGGCAGTTTAAACTCCAGGATGTGATATAAGAGAGCTGACTGAATTCTATCTGAAGTTAGAACATTGCTGCAAATTAAGAAATGAAAGCAAGAAGCATGCCTGAGTGTCTCAACCAAGTTTTGGGGGCCTGCAATTTCTAAGGTGTCCTCCCGCTGGCCCCCTTAGATTAAATAGTATGAATCAGGCAAATGCAAACATTAGCATAGATGTCTGGCATTTGCACACACGTAAGGTATGGTACAGATCTCCCAGCCTAGAAATCAGGATCATGAAGACGAAAGGAGTGTAGGAATGTGGCTGTATGTTTCAATGGTATCTCGATGAAGCAACAATCTAGATAGTAATTTGCTGATAAACACCAGCAAACAGCCTCCAATTTTTGTCTAGTTTTGTTACAACCAGGTCCAAGTGTTTGTCCCTGAGTTCTACAGTCTTTACCACATAGTGCAGGAGTTGGTTACATTTTGGGATACCCCTCCAGTGGCCAGCTTCTTCAAAGTGGAAGGCTAGTCTTTGGAAACGCCAATAATTCTTGAAATGGGAAGAGAGTGATTTGTTGTTATTTGTCTGTTAAAGGGAGGAAGAAAGTTTCAGGTGTGTGCAGACACTTGAAGTAACTGCTGTTCGGACAGATGGGTATTAGTTGTGTAAGAATTCAATCAGAGTGATATATGAAGAGATGGTTATTTAACAATTCTTTTCCAAGGCTGAAGTATGTACTGACTCCCAAGGTGACTGGACAAAATATTATCTTGCCTGACTTAATTGGATCATTGAACATTTGTAGCCATGATTTGTAGGGTCAAAGGTGAGGCTCTCAGTGCTAGTGCTCACTCCCTGCCTGTGTGTTTGTAACATTTCTGGCAGGTGTGTTCCTTTACATCCAACCATCTGTGATTTTGAACCTTTTTGTTTTACATTGAGAAATGCTTGTAGGTCATCTGTGGTATTTTTCATCTGAATTCTCTTAATGCCTTATATGAATCTTCTTTGATTCAGCTGCTGGTGGATTAGTCATTCTTGAGAAGTGACTGCAGTCATAGAATCCCTACTGTGAGGAAACAGGCCATTCCGCCCATTGAGTCAGCACTGACCCACTAAAGAGCATCCCACCCAGACCCACCCCCCCTACCCAGTCCCATGGCCAATCCACCTAACCTGCACATCTTTCGACTGTGGGAGAAAAGCCACACAGCCACTGGGCGAATGTGTAAAGTCCAGTCGTCTGCCAGAATTGGAATTTTCAAAGGCACTCTAATTCTTTCCATATAAGTCAGCAGATAACTCTGATTTTACACGGAATTTATTGCAATCACTATTTCTATTCGTACGGCAAATGAATCACTCCTGGAAATGTATATTCTGACCCTTGCTGAGTACAAATCTCTTTCTATTGCTGAATGAAAGTACCAAGTTAGAATTCTGCCAATATTTTAGAATTAGAATCCCTACAGTTTGGAAACAGGCCATTAGGCCCAACAAGTCCACTCTGACCCTCTGAAGAGTATCCTACCCAGACCCATTCCCCTGCACCTATTACTCTCCTTTTCCCAAACTAATGCATCTAGCCTACACATCCCTGAACACTATGGGCAATTTAGCATGGCCAATTCACCTGACCTGCACATCTTTGGACTGCGGGAGGAAACCGGCACACCTGGAAGAAACCCACGCAGACATGGGAAGAATGTGCAAACTCTGCACAGATAGTCGCCCGAGGTTAGAATCAAACCTGGGTCCCTGGTGCTGTGAGGCAGCAGTGCTAACCACTGAGCCACCATGCCACCTCCAATTTTCCACATTATGACTTAATAAATTTAATGAATATTTCATTAATCATAATTTACTGTTTGGAAAATTCAGTATGTTTTTAAGTTTTCCCCTGACACCAAAAGAATGTGCCTTTTTTAAAATAAGATTTTCACTGTGTCGTGCTTTTATTTCTGCAAACATATAACTCCAATTTAGCCATGGTTCATCCTACTTTTGGTTGAGTGAGTGCCCTCACTGGGAGTGGCTATACATTGTTTGGGTAGCTGTCTTTGTGTTACAGTGAAAAGCTTGAGCAATGATGAAAGCTATTGTAGGATACAGAAACCATGCTTGTGAATGCCAGAAGAATTTCAATACATAAGACAAATCCGTCTTTCACAGCTGAGATGTACTGCACTAACTGTTCCCTTGAGGACTCTGGGGTGACTACAATTGGTGCATTTATTGAGTAAGGGAACAAACAGTGAATCATTTGTGGCATATTTCCCAACAGGACTAAGCAATTACACCAAATAAAACCAATTGATTTCTTTGCTGTGAGGAAAGTACACAGCATGTAAAATGATGGTAAACTGATAGTTATTCTTTTATATAAGCTAGCTACATGATACTGCTTTTATTGTGTCAGAATTATCATGCTTAATATCCACTAAACATAGACTATACTGTGTAACATAAAGTGTATTTGACAAGTCAAAAATTTATTTCCCTCACTGAGCATCACAAAGTAAGATTGGAGGAAAGTGCAGGAACCGTATTCTAATTTGTACATTCTTCTAAGTGTATTCCAATAACTTTGTTTAAGAAAAAGAAACATTAATCACAGTCATGGTTGTTGACAGGTTCCTAATTCAAAGGTTAACCACTGTTTAAAAAGTGCATTACTTTTTATACATTTGGGTATCAAGGCTAAGTTTCTCATTCTGCACACCAATTTCCCAGGTGTCCACTATGAATTGTTGCGTTACATTTGCAAATAGGAAAGATTTGGAAGAATATTGGCCAGGAGCAGCAGATGGGACTAGTTTAGTTTGGGATTGTGTTCGGTAAGGACTGGTTGGCCCGAAGGGTCTGTTTCTGTGCTGTATGACCCAAATGGATTGTATATGACCAGAAGTGCACACAATAACTCTTGCATAATTCTTAAAAATTCAAATTGAAAGACTTGCAGGACTCCAAAACTTAATATAAAATGTAAGAATTAAATTTAACTACAAAATACTTAAATGAGATTGTTTTCTTGAAATTGCTCCTGATGATCTCTGGCCTTTGTGCAGCCATGCACTGTTGTTACCAGATGGGTTGTTCTCAACCTGGATTCTTCAGGCCCTGAGCAAGTGCAAAAATCTTCCAGGGAATCTGCAGTGTAGTGCCACCCCCAGACAGTCATTATGGGCAACTATCAAAGGTTCTATTGTGGACAGGGAGCCAGTAGGTGGAGTGGCTGGAAGCCATGTCCTGCGGTCTCCTACTCTCTCCTGATTCTACAATGCATCTTCAAGCTTCAGCTCTCCCTCCTCCCTCCAACTTGCACCTGCTTTCAGCATGGTATCTTTCCCATTAGTCCTGATCTGCGGTTGCTCCCCGAGCGCTAACAATATCCTTGCAATAGATCGACAGACTACTCCATTTGAAAATGGGATCTTCATCTGAACTGAAAATCCCTGAGCATTGAGTCAGTCTCTTCTTTTGATGTTACATGTGTCGAATCAAAATTATTGCAAAAGGCATTATAGTCCGAATTTTGCTGTTGGCAGTGAGCAAACAGCTCCAGTTATACTAGCCCATAGACAATGGGATTCTGCTCTGAAACTGAGTGTCATTGGAAAGCCAGCTTGACACCTTCTCCAGGGAATGTGGCAATGAACTGTGTATTTCCCTAACCAACCAGATTGAAGATGCATTTATGAGACTCTGAACAGGAAATGCAATAAGGCTACTTTTGAATTGAATGTCAAGGCCATGGAAAATGACATAAAATGCAGAAACTGCACTAATTTACCTTTTCCAGTGTCTTCCCATCGGTTTGCTATTTTTGTGCAGCCGTTGTGCAGATCTGAAGGGCTTAGGTTCATGACCCCACATGTGCCCTTTCTGAGTTTGGGGTCACCACAGTAAACCCTGCAGGAAATTTGAGTTTTCTCCATCATTCATGGCTACTTTTTTATGCAGGAGCAGACTTTTACAGTCCTAAATATAAAACCTTTCTATGAATGCTTGACTAGTTTTCAAAATATGCAAGAGCACACATTTAAGCAGGGGTCTGGGTTCCCATTTTGATGGTTTGAAACAATTATTAAAGAATTATCTGTCTTTGCTCTAAGTGAATAAATATTTGTTCCTACTATGGATTGATTACTTGAAAGTCTATAAGTATGTAGAATTTCTTCCATGAATGAGAGTGATTGAATGACCATTGTATTAGACCACAAGCTTCTTTTTAAATATCCATTTCAAAGACATCCTGACTGGCTATTGAGAATGCATGGAAATATAGGGGTCATGCAGGGTGGGTGGGTGAGGGATGAGGTTTTAAGGGGCAGAAGAATGTTGTTGACTGCTAATTTATTGTCCTCATGAAATAAGACCATTATACCCTCTAGATCTATATTCCTAACTAGCAGAGGAGTGGGCCAGCTGTCAGGATGGAATGAGGCAGAATGCCAATTCTCTGACATGTCCTTTTACCTTCAATTGGATCATGGCTCCACCATCAAACATCACACCATTTTTTGCAGGCGTGTCATTATCGTCACCTGAAGATCCTCCCTCCACCGCACTCCTTAGAAGGACGAGGAGTGATTTAACTTAAGCCTTTGGGATATTAAGTGAAACTGATCGGGTTGTTTGAGAGAAACTAGTTGGAAATTGCTGCTCTTTGGGGATTGGAAAATGTGGAAGCAACCAAATTGGCTAATCTCTCATTCGAGAGTGACAGCTGGTCATGAATGTAACCTCAGGGCCACCATACCTCAGGGAAGGGGTGAGGACAAGAATGTGAGATCTCATGGTGACCTCAGCTGGTATGGGAATTGAATCCACACTGTTGGTGCCACTCTGCATCACAAAGCATCTGCCTACCATCTGAGCTAACTGACCATCAGTATAGGATTGACTGTAACGGTGGTGGAGGGCTTCATGGTCAATGGAATTGAAGCTGGGTCTCATTTGGAGTGAAATTGGGAAACATTCCTTCAGACAAAGCGTGCTGGAAATTTGAAACTCCTTTCCACAACTCCTTTGCTAATGCAAAGAGAATGCTGAGTTAAAACTGAGCTTCATAGATTGTTCTTATTCAAAGGTACCAATGGATATGGGGAAAAGACAGACATGGAGAATACAACTGCAGATCAGTCATGGTCTTATCAAGTGTGAAATAGACTCAAGGGCCTCTATGGCCAACTCACTCCTGTTCTTATCTTGACTATATTCCCTTCCAACCCATTTCCTCTCCCATTCTCCCAGTTTCTCAGTCTCGACTGCACCAATGATGTCACCTCCCACTTCAGTGTTTCCGACATATCTTTCTTCAGCCTGTACTAAGGATTTCGCTTGCTGTAATTGATAAAGCTATCTATTGTGTAAGCTTGGAATTTTAATTCAGTGTTAAGTCTGCTGAAGGAAAAAAAAATAACAAGTATGGTATGAAGAGAGAGAGAAAGAAACAAGGCAGCAACGTTTTTTTTCTTAAAAATTCCAACAGTAATTAAAATCGAAAGGAAGAAATTTCCACACTTCTACAAGTTAGCTTGCAGTTCCAGACTAGTTGTTTCACTGTATTTACAACTTGTTATATCTTTACATAGAATGAACAAATCAAAATGTCTCTGGCATTTTCAGTTGGTAAAAATTGCCATGTGCACTGTTCGTGTCATCATTATTTCCACAGCAAACTGTCCTACTCCCATACTGAGTTACATTTACAAAACATCACTGCAAGATTCATGTTACCTGGGAGCTTTAAGTAGGATGTTACTCTTCCTCCTCCCCCCTCTACCACCGGACCTGACAATCCTTCTCCCCCAGGAGAGATACATGCTCCCTCACTCCCCTCCGGGAGCTGACACCACCCTAACTCCTTTGCAACACCTTCCTGTACCCTCCACTCCACTATCCCCTGTGGGATATGGAAGACCTCCTGTGATAAAAGGGGCCATGGTTTCCCCTTTCCTGAATATCCTTGTTACAAGGAATCTGTCAGGCATATGGCTCTGCATTTCTGAAGGAGTCCTGATCGGAATCTCTTGTCAGAAAAGCAAAGCTCGCTCTTTACTTAAAATGGAGCACAGTAGCAATATGAATGTGATAACCATGCCTTGCTGAATCTGACCCAATGTAATGGCAGTCAACATTTTTCTCTTTCTGCTGCACTTATATGAGTTTGATAGTAAGACTCTACTACTTGTCAGCACTTACACATGTGTAGATGTGTTTTGCTCCAATAGAAATTCTCCAAGTCTCCATTTTTGGTGTATGGGAGAATTTTTTTCTACTCTTAGTAGGGTCTGTAAATGTGAACATTACAAATAGGTTGAGTAAGATATGCATTGAAAACTTGGTTGCCAAAGTTTGTTGTTGTGCTACTTAATACCTTCTGGCCCGAAAAAGGAGGGAGTGAAGTTGATAGCCAATTTTGGTTTTTTTGCAATAATTTAGAGTTGCCTGGTGAAACCCATTAGCCTCTGTTCAGTGAAAGCCACAGCCAATTTCTACTGACAAAATGAACACAACTAAACAAGAGTTAGTTCACCCACTGAATGAAATCTGATTCAAAAGGTGAAAGCTAGGCCATTCAGCAAAGTTACTGTTCCACGTGGATTGTGGTGAAATTCTTCCATTAATTAGTTTAAAAGATCATTCGGTAAGAGAAAGCTAATATGGAGCAAAGACTATATCAGTGATTAGGTGCATACATTGCAACCTATCATAAAACTTTGTCACCTTAAATAAATGAGCAATAAAATATTTCAGAGCTTGAAAATAATGCACAGCTATAAGTGTTATTCCTGGCTAATGGGAAATTGAAAATCATATGGCTTAAATTTGTATTGAATAGTAAAGGCATAGGGAGGTCCAATGTTATTTTCTTCCTCTCATGGAATGTGAGCATTGCTGGCAAGATTGGTATTGTTACTATTCCCTAATTGCCCTTTTAGTTTTTTTTTGGTGCTAAAATTTAAAATAATTAAAATTTTCACTGCAACTAGTGAAAATTTGTGCAATGCATTATATTTTCCTTTTGAGTTTTGATTTCAAAACCGAAAAGTTAATGGAGCACACAAGCCATTAATTGAATGCGAATTTATCGCCTCCTGCATTGTCACAACTCTGTGTTCTGTGAACTTCTCCAACCTAAACGTATAGTTAAAATTCCTCAAACCTGAAACTTTTCTGGGTCAATCTCTTCTGCATCCTTTTGAAGTTCTTTGCATGCTTCGTAACGTGTGGTAACCAAAATCAAATACTCTACTTGTGGCCCGACTAGAACTTTATTCATGTTCAGCATAACTTTGCTTTTGTTCTCAATATATTTGTATTTGTGAAGCCCAAGGCCCCACATGTTTCACAAATTACTGTCTCAGTACATCCTGCCATCCTCACAGATGTGAGCACATGAATCTCAAGATCTCAATGCTCATGTAAAGTCTTGAGAATGGTGCCACTTAATGTTTACTTCCTCTTCCAGTCCCTTCTGCCAAAATGCATTACTTCATATTTCTTCAGATTAAATTCCATTGTTTTTGCTGGTTGTTTTCCTTGGAGTGAAAGAGATTGAAGGGAGATTTGATAGAAGTGTGCAAGATAATGAACTGGTTAGAAAAGGTAGACAAAGCAAAGCAGTTCGAAGTAACTTTAACTTTGATACAGGGAGGCAGAGATCTAACGGTTTGGTCAGAAGATACAAGGGAGAATGTGAGAAAGACTTTTTTCATGCAACTCACTGAAATTATTAATCCACACCTATCACTCAGTAGGGGAACCTGGATAAGTACTTAGATGATCTAAACTTGCAGATGATGGAGGTAGAGTAGGGAATGGGACTGACCGGATTTCTCTACATGGAGAGCTCACACTAACCAGCTGGATAAATGGTCCTATTCTGTGCTGGAGTTTTAGGGCATTTAGCTTCAGGCCTGTACTACTGTCTGGGTTTTAGGCCACAGTCAGTCCTTGGGGTCAACTTAATTAAAGTAAGTGGAGTTTATCCAAGGTCACTGCTGTGGGAGAGGTCAATTAGAGGGATTGAAGGCAGCATGCTGGGATGAAGAGGGGACAATATTGTAAAGGGGAACTGAAACACAAAGGTGAGAGACAATAGTGAATTGGAAAACATGGATTACGGAGGGAAGGGGAATGTAATCGATAGTCAAAGGCAGATTGGCATTGACTGGGGGTGGGGGGGTGTGGTTACTGGTGGGTGATGGTTAACAGTACTGAGCTGCAGGCTACACTGTCATTGGTTAAAGAATAATACTCTCTAATTCAAGGAAGTATCACTTTTGGTGAGTAAACTGTGTACTTTGATTCTTATCAAGGAATACATTTATGCATGTGCACTTGTATTTGTCATGAAGCCCTGAGAAAGCTACCTTTTTGGCTCCTCTCTGACTAGTTGTATACTGAAGATCAGCCCCTAGCTGGCAGCACTTGCTCTGATGCATATCTGGACAATAAAAAAGACACTAATGCCGGAAGGTTGAGGACATCTTGGCAATGACAAGTACCTCCACCTCGGGTGAGACAGCAGATGGTGTGAGCAGGATGACATAGGAGCGTAATGCCTAGGTAATGAGCTGAGCTTTAGAGAATAGAGTGAGGCTCACAGAAAGACACCCTTCCTGAATTTGCCAGAATAAACATTTAGCTGATTCTGGTAAAATTCAGCCCTATGCTTTCAATCCAAGAAGAAAATAAGTGTTTCTCGATTTGATTTTTAGGAATTAGGGCCAAATAAATCACGTGTCAGTCATGTACCATTAAGGGATGGTAATTATTGTGTCATGAGCTTTATAAATTTATAAATATAAATTAGCTTTATATTGCTATATAAATTGAAAAGGAACAATGCAGAGTAAGAATGACTGAGTGGGGGAATAGCCAATCGAAATGGGAAGAATGGATCTGAGTCAGAAAAATTGAAATGGAAGGTTATCAGGCAAAACTAGAAGTGAAAATGGCTGCCTGTAAACAGAGAGTGTTCAAGCACAATCAACGAACATTCCCATGAAGGTGAAATATAGAGCAAACAAATCCAGAGCTCCCTCTATGACAAATGAGATAGCGATAAATATGAAGAAGAAAATGTTGCCTCATAACAAGTGTGAAGTGGACAATGGAACCAAGAATATAGATTGAAGAATCAGAAGGGAAATGGAGCAACAGTTAGGAGAAGCAAAGAAGGATTGTGAAAAGGCACTGGCAGCTGACATATTAGGGAATCCAAAAGATTAATTTAGACAGAGAAGAATAAAAGTGGGGCCAAATAGGGATCAAAATAGGCAACAGGGGCATGACTGAAATATTAAATGAATATTTTGCATCTGGCTCTACCAAAAATAAGTTAGTTCAGATACTTGGATTGTTTAAAATTGATGAGTAGTATGCATTGGTTAGACTGTCAGGATTAATGTCAGCAAGGCCCCAGGATGAGGTGAACCATCCAAGGATACTTTGTGAAGGTTCAGTCAAGAGAGTAGAAATAATAATGACATCTGCCAGAATTCGCTAATTTATTTGCACTCAGGGTGGTGGCAAGAGATTGGGGAATTGCATCCTTGTTTAAAAAAGATATAAAGACAAGTCCAAAAAAAAATGATCATTAAAGATAAATTCACCATAGTCCTGCAGAAGAGGGACAACTGCTTGTGGTTTAACCTGAAGGACACCACATTTCAGGCAAAGGAGGTGTGAGAAGAAGAGTTCTTCATGGTAACGTTATTCTTTGTGGGAATTGAACCCATGCTGTTGGTATGACTCTACATTACAAATTGGTTGTCCAGCCAACTAAGCAGACCAGCCCTCAAGAATGATAATTCGGGACAAAACTAATCATCTCTTCAGGACATGCAGGCCAATTAAGGAAAGCCAGCACAAATTTATTAAGGGTAAGCAATAAATGGGTTAAGAATGGGTTTGCTAATTTCCTTGAGTAATGAGCTAACAAAGAGAGTTAATGATGATAATGCTTTTGATGTGATACACACGGACTTTCAAAAGGCATTTAGTGAAGTGCTGCACCACAGGTATCTGAGCTAAGTTGTAATTCATGGGAAAAAAAGAGAAGAGTAGCACCGTGGACATGAAATTGACTAAGTGACAGCAAACAATGAATAATAGTTCATTAATGTTTTTCAGACTGGTGAAAGTTTTATAGTGGAACCTCCAGGGATTGGTTCTGGATCAGTGGTGCTGGAAGAGCACAGCAATTCAGGCAGCATCCGAGGACAGGCAAAATCGACGTTTCGGGCAAAAGCCCTTCATCAGGAATAAAGGCAGAGAGCCTGAAGCGTGGAGAGATAAGCTAGAGGAGGGTGGGGGTGGGGAGAGCGTTTTACCTGCACATCCACTAATATCATCTATTGTATCTGTTGCTCCCGATGCGGTCTCCTCTACATTGGGGAGGCTGGGCGCCTCCTAGCAGAGCGCTTTAGGGAACATCTCCGAGACACCCGCACCAATCAACCAAATCGCCCAGTGGCTCAACATTTCAACTCCCCCTCCCTCTCTGCTGAGGATATGGAGGTGCTGGGCCTCCTCCACCGCCGCTCCCTCACCACCAGACGCCTGGAGGAAGAACGCCTCATCTTCCGCCTCGGAACACTTCAACCCCAGGGCATCAATGTGGATTTCAACAGTTTCCTCATTTCCCCTTCCCCCACCTCATCCTAGCTTCTAACCTCCAGTAACTTGATCCCCTGACCTGTCCGGACTTGTCCGACCTGCCCAGCTCCTTTTCCACCTATCCACTCCACCCTCTCCTCCCTGACCTATCACCTTCATCTCCTTCCCCACCGACCTATTGTACTCTATGCTACTCTCTCCCCACCCCCACCCTCCTCTAGCTTATCTCTCCACGCTTCAGGCTCTCTGCCTTTATTCCTGATGAAGGGCTTTTGCCCGAAACGTCGATTTTGCCTGTCCTCGGATGCTGCCTGAATTGCTGTGCTCTTCCAGCACCACTGATCCAGAATCTGGTTTCCAGCATCTGCAGTCATTGTTTTTACCTCCAGGGATTGGTGTTAGGGCCTTGCTTTTTCTGACATGTGTGAATGACTTAGATGTCAAATGCACCGGGCACAATTCAAAATTTGTAGACATCGAAAAATGTGGGAGTATTGAAAGCAGGAAAATATAGAATTTCAAAAGGATACAGGCAGGTTAGTGGAATGGGCAGATAAGTGGCAGATGAAATTTAATACCAATATGTGTGAAGTGATTCATGTTGTTATACAAAGAATATCGAGAAAAACGTAATGTAAAGGGGACTACTCAAAAAAAGGCTGTAGGAGCAGAGGAACCTCAGTGTATTTGTGCTAAAAATATAAAAGGTGGGAGGTCACATCGAGAGTGGTTAAGAAAGCTGAGGGCACTTTGGGTTTTATCAATAAAAGCAAGGCATATAAATAAAATTTGTATAAACCACTGTTTCAGTCTCAACTATTGTGTCCAATTCTAGGCAACATGCTTTTGGAAGGATGTGAAGGCATTTGAATAGGTGCAGGAAAGATTACTGCATGTGAATCCAGTGAAGAGGAACTGCAGTTATACAGACTGGAGAAGTTGAGACTGATTTCCTTGCAGGCATTTCACAGGATATAGTGAGAGACATTCAAAATCATGAGGTTTCTGGATAGAACGTATGAACAAAAACTACAGAAGGATCAAGAACTAGGCAGTGTAGATTTAAGGTGACTGGCAAAAAAAAAAGTAGTGATGATATTAGACAAAACCTTTTTCCCTGGCAGCAAGTGTTCAGGATCTGTAATGTACAGACTGAGATTGCAGTGGAGGCAAGTTCAATCAAGGCATTCAGCAAAGATTTGGCTTGTTAGTTGAAAAGAAAGAGTATGCAGGGTTTATAGGGAAAAGGTGAATGTGGGATCAAGTAAACAATAGGTGCACTCTCCCTTCAAAATAAAAATTCACAAGTGCTGCTGTGCCTCAATAACTACCACTGAGTCTAAGCGTCACAAACTGAAAACAACTGCTGGACATCATTCCAGCATTAGCAGTAATTTGCTCCTAAGAGTCACAGCATTTGGGAACACGTTACCTACTCGCTGTCACGTTGTACGCATGCTGTATACTTGTGAGATACATTAATGAAAATCTGATGAAAGTCGGGAATTAAATGCTAGCTCATCCAGAGAAACTGCAAATAGTAGTCTTTTGTCACAATCTCAAATTAATTTGTGGTGCCTCATAACATTATTGATATAATTAATTACTAATGCTGTAGGCAACATGATTTATTTAAATGTGTTCATTTAAAGACTTGGTGTCTTTAATCAGAAATTCCAGAAAAGGTGATCATTACATTATATGTACAAATTACCATCAGATTATGAAGTTAAAAGAAATAATTATTATATACTTGCTTCAGATAGCAGGTAGTGTTGATTAAAATACATCAGAGTAACTAGGAATTTTAATTAAAAAAGGAGATTAATGTGATTAAATCTTGCTGCACACTATCTGTAAAATAGGAACTGAAACCATCTGTAAGACAAAACCTTTTTTAGAGATGACAACATTTGTAATTTGTAAGTTAACTTTTAGTGTTAAAATGATTTGTATGGAGGCTTATTTTTATAAGTGATTTGATTGGGCAATCTTCATTGTTTCATAAACTGAATTTACTCAGTGTCTGATTTAAGCACATTTGCAACTTCCAAAACACAAATTTAAATGTGATGACCTGTTGTGTGTGTATAGATGTATGTATATATACATACCGTAACCAATGCAGGAAGATTTGCGGTTTTTTGGACAGATATTCATGTATAGTATATTTGAAAGGATAGGAATTTTTCCTCACTCAATCAGAATTCTGATCATTACACCTTCAAAAAAAACACAGCATAGTTTGTGATTTCAATACTTACCACATTCTGAAACATACTGTAACAATTTGTGAAGATATCTAAACAGTGTTCACAAGAGCAAACATATACTCATCACCTGAACTGAAAATATATCATTTGTTTCTAAAATATAAGAAGAAATAGACGGCAAAATATGAATGAAGTGCTCTTGATATTAGATTAGATTCCCTACAGTTTGGAAACATGCCCTTTGGCCCAACAAGTCCACACCAACTCTCCGAACCTGTATTTACCCCCTGACTAATGCACCTAACACTATGGGCAATTTAGCATTGTCAATTCACCTGAAGTGCACATCTTTACATTGTGGGAGGAAACCCACGCAGACACGAGGACAATGTGTAAACTCCACACAGACAGTTGCCCAAGGCAGGAATCAAACCTGAGTGCCTGGTGCTGTGAGGCAGCAGTGCTAACCATTGAGTCACCGTGCATCTGAAAGCTAAGTTATATTACATTACCCACAAACCGCACATCATGTGATAATGCAAACAAGAATTTTAATGTCATGAAAATAATCTACAACAGACTGCACCACTGGATATTTAATATTTTTGACTGATTCATTTTACAGTAACTTTTGCCTCTCAGAAGAACAACTGTTTCTGTTTTAATGCACACAAAAATGTTGCTTTCACACAAGTATCTCGCTTGCCTCTAATGGGAAAATTTCTGTTCCATTACCATTTAAACGATGCATATTGGTAGGGTTAGAGGACTTGCTCCATAGGACAGGACTAGATTTGAATGAAATCTTCAAAGGGAGGCCACTTGGCCCATCATTTCAGAGCCCATTCTCTGCTAACAAAGACTCGATTTGTCTTACTCCTTTCCCTGCACCTCTCAATTTTTGACCTTCGGTAATTGTCCAAATAGCTGGACTTAAATCAGCTTTCACCAACCTCACAGACAGTGAATTCCAGATCTGAATCAGTTGATGCATTCTTTTCCCCTCATTCCACATTGGTTTATTGTGCCAATCACCTTAAATTGCTATCTCCAGTTCTCACAAGATTATTAGGATATTCAATGATTATGCAACCAATTATTATCTTTAATGCTTTTCATTTGTTCATCACATAAATCGACAAAGTCTTCTCCCTGGGGTGAGGGAGCCCGGAACTAGAGGACATAGGTTTAGGGTGAGAGGGGAAAAGTATAAAAGGGACCTAAGAGGCAACTTTTTCATGCAGAGGGTAATGCGTGTATGGAATGAGCTGCTAAAGGAAATGGTGGAGGCTGGTACAATTGCAACATTTAAAAGGCATCTGGATGGGTATATGAATTGGGAAGAGTTTAGAGGAATATGGGCCAAGTGCTGGCAAATGGGACTAGATATCTGGTCGACGTGGACGAGTTGGACCGAAGGGTGTGTTTCCAATCTGTACTTCTCTATGAGTCTATGACTGTATATATATTTACCAAAAGAACGAAGATAAAAATTGAGAGAAAGACACAAAATAATCCGTTTCTGAATTATTTTCCCTTTCCTTCACTGATATACTTCATTGGCCAGATTTGTAAAACCGTATTTCTCCTTTTTCTTCCCTCAAGAAATAATAAATGACAACAGCTAATTGGATGTTACAGGAAGTATTCTCTTCCAAATTGACTAAGTGACAGACAGATGTCACCTCCCATTCAGAAAGCTCAGTGCCCAGGCATAGACTAGAACTTGTCTTATATATTTCCTTTTTAGATTTTCATTTAGCGATTAGCTACATTCATTCTAATACATGGAGTTTTTCTCATCTGTGGTGATAGTGATTTAGTCAATTTCCAACATGCTCACCCATACACCTTGTCATAGAATAGTGCAGAACAGAAATAGACCCTCCGGTCCAACTTGTCCTTGCTGACCAGATATCCTAAACCGATGTAGTCCCATCTACCAGCACTTGGCCCATATCCCCCTAAAAAAGTCCTATTCATATATTCATCCAGATGCCTTTTAAGTGTTGGTATTGTACCAGCCTCCACCACTTCCTCTGGCAACTCATTCCATACATGCACCACCCTCTGCATGAAAAAAATGCCCCTTAGGTACCTTTTTAAATCTTTCCCCTTAAACCTATACCCTTTAGTTTTGGACACCCCTATCCTGGGAAAAAGATAGTCACCCCATCCATGCCCTCCCTGACTTTATAATCCTCTATAAGGTCCCCCCATAGCCTCTGACACTCCAGGGAAAATAGCCCCAGATATTCAGCTTCTCCCTATCGCTCAAACCTTCCAACCCTGGCAACATTCTTGTAAATTTTTTCTGTATCCTTTCAAGTTTCACAACATCTTTCCTATAGCAGGGAGACCAAAGTTAAATGTGTCATTCCAAAAGTGATCTAACCAATGTCCTGTGTCGTCACAACAAGACCCCCCCCAAATCCTACACTAAATGCACTGACCAATAAAAACAGTGAACCATATACCTTCTTCACTACCCTGTCTACCTGTGACTCCACTTTGAAGGAGCTATGAACATGCACTCAACACTCCCCAGGATCTTACCATTAAGTGTATAAGTCCTGCCCTGATTTGCCTTGCCAAAATGCAGCAC
Organism: Chiloscyllium plagiosum; assembly: GCF_037043375.1. Lineage (NCBI taxonomy): Eukaryota > Metazoa > Chordata > Chondrichthyes > Orectolobiformes > Hemiscylliidae > Chiloscyllium > Chiloscyllium plagiosum. Next base: position 55,627,180 of record NW_028270152.1, on the reverse strand, counting down.
CTTGCATTTATTTAAATTAAACTCCATCAGCCACTCCCCTCATTGGCCCATCTGATAAAGGTCTGTTGCACTCTGAGATAACCTTCTTCACAGTCCACCACATCCCCAATTTTGGTGTCATCTGCAAACGTACTAATCATAACTCCTATATTCACAAGCAAATCATTTGTATAAATTACAAAAGAACAGTCTGTGAAATAAAAAGTCGCAAGCTATGTCCTTGTGGCCACATGTAACTGGCAGTATTTCTTATTGAAAAACACTGACTCCATTGGTTTCATTGCAATTTGGCTTAACATCATTGGCACTCAGCATTCTATTCACCACAGATACTCAAGTAACTTGCCTCAAACTGCCAGGAAACATTTCACTCTTAGTATTGGCAACTTCTTTTTGCCACTCAGATGAACTTCTTATGTTATTGAGTCCTTAATTGTTTAAACCAGACTTTGCACTTTTCCCTAAAGAACAGGGTATCTCGTCTGTTCAAGGTACCCTGTAAGCAACTAATGTTTGCATTTTCTTGTGATGCAAGTTGGTGTAAATGCAGGAAATGTATCTGAGTTGGGTTATCCAGGTAAACCACCTGGAGGAGGGTTTCGAGAGACATATTTCAGAAGTAGTGCAAACAATCAGAATATGCACTAATTATTTTTTCCCCCACATTAATCAGTCCTCAATAATAAATGATTCCTTTTCACTTGTGCGTGCTAGTGAAACCGAAAGCTTCCAGATCCCAAGCTCCCGTATTCTGCTGAAATATTGCATTAAGAAGTCGTCACCAGTTACATGTAGGAAATTGCTTCTCTGTTTATCGCTTATCAGACCACTTTACCTCAGGGATATTGAAATCCCCTGTGATTATCCTATTTTGATTTCTTGCAGCCTGTCTTACTTGCCTGAACGGCTAGCTATCTACCCGCTCAGCTTGAACGTGTGACTGATAGCAGTTCCCAATTGCTATTCGTTCTTCTTATCATTACCAATTTCTATCCCAATTGCATGCTGTCATCTGATTCTGTTCAATCCACCTTCTTGACAATTTGTATCATCTTTTACCAAAGTAGTTGAGCTTTGTGGGTGTATTTTGAGCAAACATTCTATCCTGCACAGCTTCTTCACGTCATATTTAACCCTCAGTCCTCAATATGTGATATTGATCATGGTAATTCCAGGTAGAAATTCTGTTGAAATGTGTAAAAACAATAAATGAAAGTAAAGATATTGTAATCTTCACCATATAAGGTGCATGCAATACTGGATTATTTTGGTATTTCCCCCGCCATGTTAGATGATAAAATAACAATGTATCATGAGAACTCATCCAATGCACATCCAAGTGCTACAAGACAAAAGACACAAGGCCAAACAGCTGAAAGTTTAGTCATACAGTTAGTTTTGAGAAGTGCCTTAATGTGCAACTGGAGCAGGTCAAAGTAACTATGAGGATAATTCTGCCATTAAGTTAATTCTGAGTTGTATCCTGCACTGATGACCTCAAAACTGAATAGGAATCAGCTCTGACAGTAGTATTATCACATATAAACAAATGCAACTTCACTTATTCTTTTTGAATTTTAAAATGTGTAGTGATGAAATTAAGAAATAAGACTGGTTTAGATTGCTAAGTGAGTGAAAACTCTGATGAAAGCAGACATGTAGGCACTCACGGAAATAGTACTTCCTGATCATCATTGTGACCCTCTGCGATGTAGTAGAGGATAACAATAGAAGAAACTTTCACCTCCCGGTTTGGCATGAGCAGACACGAGAAAGGTATTAAAATACGGTGAGAATGAAGGACCAGATTCTTGACATCAAGGACAACATTTCCAATTTTCCCCTCAAATCATACGTAGTAACTTCAGAATCTCTCCTTTGAATGCCTCAATACATCATATTTCTATGCCACATTGCAATTCGCCTCTCTGTCACCGAGAAACTAGACGGTGGAAGTCCCCAATGTGTAAATTGGAGCAGGTTTCTGCTGACTGCAGCTCAACAAATGCTTGTGCTGACCATTGTGCAACTGCTTTCTTCTGCACAATGTCAGGTACCTGCACTCATTCCAACTTCTGTGTCTTGCCATGCTTTTCAGCACAGATGGGGACAGTGGGAAGCACTAACCAGTCTCGGGGTACATGTATCCCCATGTAGCAACATGAGTGTCACAACTGCAGCATCACACCGCATACACACTGCGTGTGCTTCAAGCAGATGGCCCTATGTGAATGTCAAAGTGGGGTCAAGAGGAACTAAGGTCAGTCAGTAGGTCACAGAAATTCAGGTAATTGGTCCTCCAAGAGTCCAGGGATAGGACCACAATCAAGTCCACCCAGTCCAAGGATTACAGGTATGTCATTTGGGGTGCTGTGGAGCAATGGGCCTGCAGCAATGGGCCACGGTTACTCGAGAGTATCCTGCCAAGTCACTTTGGAGTTTGTGAAGCTTCAGTCTCAGTTTAAGGTTGTCCTGGCCCATCATCACCCAATGGTGAAATCTGTTGGAGTCGAATCTTTGCACAGAAAAACTGGGTCCTATCCAGTGCATATTGATGCTACGCCTGCCTTGAAATTGTCTGCCAGAGAGGCTTATTTCAAGGAGCAGCTCATGAACCTATGTGTCATCTCCCAAACCTGGGGGACCCGCCAACTGTATCTGAGTTGACACATGCCATTTCCTCAACAGCACAGTCATTTATTGCTCCCACCCCCCGAGGTGAGAAGTGGAACATTCCAGGCAGTGGAATTCTTTATCATCATTAGCTTTACTCAACTAAACTCACATTGCTTTGACAATGTCCAATTACTAGCCTGCACAGCTCAGCAGAAAAACATTTCCACTTTATCATTGTACAGCTTAACTGTGACAATCGCAGCCACATTCTGAAGATTGGTGCCAGCTATTGTGGGAACTGCCAAAATTACGTAATAGAGAAGCTGTCATTTACTGTCTCATTCCAATGTCTTTGGGCCATACAGGGAAAGCAAAAGCTACCACGGCCAAATATTTTGCATGACACCATCACAAAACCCTAAGACTGAAGCAAAGCAAAGCTACAGTGCTGTTCACACTTGCACCAAGGCCCTAATGGAGCAGACCATTCGATGAGATTTGAATGTGTGAACCACTGTGGTGGAGGCTGTGCACTGTAGTCTAAAAAAGGTGCACTGCATCATCATAGCATGCTATGCCCTTCACAACAGGAGCTGACAAGAGGGCGATATTCTACAGGCAGACAAAATGAGGGAACAACAACAATCTTCTCAGTATGAAAATCAGGACATTGATCAAAAGAAACATCAACAGCAAGGGACTCTTGGAATAAGGTCAAAGTCCCCCATCTTCCTCTTGCACTGCCCGTTAATGCTGAGCACCTATGGCTGGTGTGATAAAGTGTGCGTCCATACACATGTGTGGCAGGCACAGTGTGTGCAGGTCCTGGCTTTCAATGACAGTCACAGAACCAGCCAATCACATGAATGCCAGAGCCAGCACAGCCCCAGTAATATTGATTTACCCCCCATTCGTTGATCCAACTTAACTAATGCTTCTGACAAAACTGCCTGTCTCCAGCAGCACCCTGAGTGTCAGAGACCTGAAGCATTTATTTCTTCAGCCAACAGCAGAGATATCTCAATGATGATGTTGCTGGGCTTTAAATATGGCACCATTGGCATATACACCAAAAGTCTCAGGAGTAGCAAGCACCTCTTTCACTGTGGCCAGCCGCTTCCCTGAGAGTGAAGCTTCAGAGCCTGATTGTGTACGAATGGTAGCTCTTAGCCAGGTTGGACTCGGCGCCATGAATCTCACTCAACAAAGCACCTCCACTGAAAATGGGAAAGTTCTGCCAATGACATTCTTAATAATGGTTTTTAAAAGGTCACTTATTACATTTCTGTATGGAAGGCTTTGGGTAATTTGTCATTGAACTAGTGAGTTAGAACCATTTTTACAAATAGTTTTCAAAGAGATGAAATTGAGATTTGAAAAATTAATTGAGGGTCTGTTTTGCGTATTTCAAGTTGTCAATAAAGAGCAACTGCACTCTGATTAATTAACTGTGGATTAGAAGAAAGGTCATGTACCATGGTGGTGTTGTACACACTCAAATAAACAAAGCTTCTGGGATTTTTTTCCCTCTATATTAAATGACCATCACAATGCAGCCAGAGGTCTAACATTTCATGAATCTGTCTCCGAAAATTGTTACAAGTGCAGAAGCTCTTGTAAAGTTCGTACTGAAAGGTTTGCAGTCGTTAAGTTCAACCTTTGGCACTCGGAGCTCTGTCCATCAGACAATGCTTGAGTCACAGTTGAGACAAACTGACAGGTGTCAACAAGGTTTCATTACAAAGACAGTGACACACTGCTGGAATGTGCTGTATTATATCCTGAAAGGATTAACACTTGATTGAGTGCACTGAGCAGCATGTTCTGTGATGACATCACTAGGGCTTAGTTAGAGAGTGAAGTGACTGAACTGAGGCCAGTGTGCTCCCTGTCATATGGATCATATTCATCTAACTGTAATGCAATAAACTTCATCTCCTTCATAATTTATGACTCTTCTCTCAGACCAGGAAGGCAGCTATCCTTAACTTTCTATCTCACCATTCATCCAAAAGAATAAATTATTAAGAAATTTGTTTAAGGCTCAGATCAAGATTCTACAGGAAGCAACTAGATGCTTTAATAGAGCTGTGGGTTCTGAAAGAATGAAGAAAATAAGAGTGTTGGAGAATTACTGTAATGTGGTAACGATCATTCATTCACATGTATCTTGCGACAACCTTGACTAAGAGTGGCTAAAATATACTGTGGATCTTGTGAAAGAGAAAAGTGTTGAGAGTATTTGAAACCATTAGTATATTTAATACAGGCAAATTGTGGTTCGCTTGATCAAGTTGTTTGAAGCAAAGACTTGGCTTGATAAAGATAGTGTGGTCAATATTATGTGTATAAACTTTCAGATACTTTTGACAGTACCATACAGGTTTGTCAGCAGAATTGAAGCCTGTGGGATTAAAGAGACAGTTGCAAACTGGATACAGATTGTGTCCCTGAGATAAAGTAGAAAGTAATGCTAAGCAGTTTTTCACAGTGGAAGAAGATACACGTTAGTATGGCCCACTGGTCAATGTTGGAACCACTTCTCTTTTGGATTTGGCTATCCAGAATGCAATTTCAATGTTTTAACATGAGACAAAAGTCAGAAATGTAATAAGCAATGAGTAGGATTGCAAGAATTCAGAAGGACAAAGATCAGTGAAATAAGTAGAGACACAGCAATCAAAATTTAATTCAGGGGAGTATGAAGTGGTATATTTTGGTAGGTAGAGGACAACGAATATGAACTAAATGGTGAAACATCGGGGACTGCAGGAACAGAAAGATAGCTGTAAAGTGTGTAAGTGTGTAAAGTTAGGAAGTTATTGAAATGCATAAGTAAACCTTGGTTTTAGTAATAGACGAATAAAATAAAACAGCCTGGAAATTATGATAATCCTTTATAAAGTACACGATGATGCCAAAGGAGCAGTACAGTGTTCAATTCGAGGAACTGTAGTTTAGGAAGGATACCTAGACCTTGACGTGGTACAGAAGAGATTTACTGCATTGATAATAAGGACAAGGAACTTCAGCTGAGTGAAGAAAGTCAAGAAGCTGAGTTTGTTCTCATCGGAACAGAGAAAGTTCACAGACAATTTGAAAGAGTTGCTGAAAATTCTTAACTGTATTGAATGAATAAGGAAAACCTGTTTCCAGTAGCAGAAGAGTCAGTAACTTGAGATGACAAATTTAAGGCCATTGAATTATGAGCCAGAGGTGACATGAGAAAACTTGTTTGCCCTTGCAAGTTGTTGTGACCTAAAAGGCACTATTTCAAACGTTAGTTTGCTCTCTCTCCCATGGATGCTGCCTGACTCGCTGTGATCTCCAACACTTTTTGTTTCCAGTAGAGATTCCAGCATCTGCAGAAATTTGCTCCTGCGTAGGGTTTGGAATTAACTGGTTAGCTCTATCAAAATAAGACAACTTAAGCACAGTGAACTAAAAAGCTGTACTATACCATTCTACAGTGAAGCTTCTTCAACAAAAGAAGTAAAGTGAGAATCTGTATTTTAATCCAGTTTCTTGGTTGCAATGTTTTTTATATCTCATTTTACAACTTGAAAGGCCCTTCAATAGAATTAAGTTGTAGGTCCATTTATCATCATTTTACATTTGCCCTCTCAGTCTAAAGAGCAGCTTGCCATGATTTATCACTTGTATTGAATGCTCTCCATAAAATTATTGATCATTGTGTTTCATTTCTTGGCATAGATATAATGTGTAAAAATACATTTACTGCAATGTGGAAAATCACAAATATTGATGAAAGTTGATTTTGCTAGAGCATGTCACATTATAGTTATGTCTTGAGTGAAATGCAGATGTTTCACAAATGAATTGTCACTTTACACAACGCACGGCACGGTGGCACAGTGGTTAGCACTGCTGCCTCACAGCGCCTGAGACCCGGGTTCAATTCCCGCCTCAGGCGACTGACTGTGTGGAGTTTGTACGTTCTCCCTGTATCTGCATGGGTTTCCTCCGGGTGCTCCGGTTTCCTCCCACAGTCCAAAGATGTGCAGGTCAGGTGAATTGGCCATGCTAAATTGCCCATAGTGTTAGGTAAGGGGTAAATGTAGGGGTATGGGTGGGTTGCGCTTCGGCGGGTCGGTGTGGACTTGTTGGGCCGAAGAGCCTGTTTCCATACTGTAATGTAATGTAAGAAAAATGTAATAGCAATAGAATATAAAATGCGATAGCCCCTATTGTAATGGTATTTGTCAGCCACATATCTTGCATGTATGTGGTTTCTTGGTACAGAAAGAATTTTATCATGTATTCATGATTTTGACATTTTGCTTGACAGGTTAATGGTAAGGACCTATCCAGAGCAACCCATGAGCAGGCAGTAGAAGCTTTCAGAACAGCCAAAGAACCCATTGTCGTACAAGTATTGCGAAGAACTCCGCGGACAAAAGTGATTAATGCATCTCACGAATGTCAGCTGGTAGATATGGGCACTCAGACAGACATCACTTTTGAACACATCATGACTCTGGCTAAAATAAGACCACCAACTCCACCAGTCGTGGTACTAGACCAATACCTTTTGCCTGAAGAGTAAGTTTATGTTTATCATTATTATTATTATTATTTTTATTATTGTTATCTGAGGTAAGGAGCAAAATAATGTTTTCAAGTTGCTCTGATGTGTACAATTAAGTTGAACCGTGAATTGTTAGCTTAGGTATAGTTATGTATAAAAGAGGATAGATTTAAGGTAGTTTGCTGGTCTGGAGGTAGTGCTATTCAAATTGGTATCTCGAACTAATTTAAATCATGTAAAACCCACCACCAGCATGACTTAGTTGGAAACCTATTAATTACTTTCGAGAGCCCTGGAGGTGTTCCGTAATATTAGATTTTATTGAAGGTGGACAATAATTTATGGTCTAATCTTCTCAGTTTGTTTTACAACTATTACTTAAAACCCCAACATGTATTACTTTGAAAAAATAGTTTCAACTTGGTTGAATTTTTTAGCCAATTATATTAGATAACTTGAATATATGTAAGTCTTTTGTTTTGAAAGCATGGAATTATGTTGTATTGTTTAACTGCAGCACATAGAGTCATAGAATCATGCAGCACCTAAAAGACCCTTTGTCCAATCAAACCATGCTGAACATAAACCGAAACTAAACTAGTCCCACCTGCCTGCTTCTGGCCCTTATTCCTCCATACATTTCCTATTCATGTAGTTACCCAAATGTCTTTTAAATATTGTAATTGTACCCACGTCCACCACTTCCTTCAGACGTTCATTCTACACGCGAACCACCCTCTGTAAAAAATTTGCTCCTCTTGCTTTTGATCAGTTCCCATGAATTAATGTTTCACCTTTGCATGGCAGTGCTGAGTCAAGAAAAAAAAATCCAAACACTCTTCAAAAAGATTACATACTAGGAAATTCAACATTTGCCCAAAGCACATGCAAAAGCTCAGTGGGAGCCGGTGCAATAGTAACATTCAAAAGAGAATTGAATAAGCACTTGCAAGAGAAAGAGTTACAGAGGTTTAAGGAAAGAATGAGGGAGTAGGATGAATTGCCCTGCTCTGCCAAAGAGCCCAGAGGCTCAAATTCAGTTTTGGATCTTATTTAATGCACCAGCAGCACCAGCCTGACAATCCCTGCTATAGTTCACTGCTCAAGGAGGTTGGCTTTGAAGAAAGCTGCCCAGACAGATCTACCATTCTCTGTGATATGGATTTCATTTTTCCTGACATACATTTTATCCCAGAGTCAGCTACAAGATCTCAGACATCCGACAATACTGATGTCATGAAGAGGTTTAAACAGAGAATCGATTTAAAGATTTTCAGGGGTAGCAAATCAGGAACTAAGAGGCAACAATTCTTCTTCACTTTTTAATAATTTTATAGAGAGCAAGATAAACATTGAAACTACACAGGAGTTTTCTTATAATCATAGGATCATACAGGGCAGAAGCGGCCCTTTGGCCTATCAAGTCTATCCTGCCAAAAATATACTACTACCTACACTGGTCACACTTGCCACACTAAGCCCATAGCCTTGAATGTTATGATACTTCAAGTGCTTATCCATGTACTTTTTCAAGTTGATGAGGTTTCCTGCCTCTTCTACCTTTACAGGCAGCGCATTCCAGACTCCCACCACCCTCTGGATGAAAATGGTTTCCCTCAAATCCCCTCTAAATCTCCAGCCTTTCACTTGAAAATATTGCCCCCTTGCTAATAGGAAGCAGCTTTTAGATAGAAATTTTTTTAAAATTTAGCCATTCATGGGTTTGTGGATGGTATTGACAAGGCCAACATTTCATGTTTGTTCCTAACTTGCCCTTGACAGCAGTTGAGAGTCAGCCACATCACAAGATGTTTGGAGTCACATATGGGTCAGACAAGGAAAGGCTAGCAGATTTGTTGCTCAAAGTACATGTGTGAACCAAATAGATTTTTAACACAATTGATCAGTTTCCTGTTCACCGTACCAAGACTACCTAATAATTTGATAATTTTAAAGAATTGAAGTAAATTCCACCAACTATTGTGGTGGAATTTGAGCCCATTCTCGCAGAATATGAGCGTGGACACCTAAATTTCTAATCTAGTGACATTACCACTGTGCGACCATCTGCATAATTACTCTGATCTAAATTTGTAATTATGACGTATAGTGCCCTTCAAAACCCAATTGCACCTTATTCAACAAGGTGTAACCTTTAACCGTGAACTTGTAAAAACAGGAGGTTTCCATCAAATCAAACTGTTGCTCAAATTTAACCTACCAGATCTGCTTCAGGAGAGGAGCAAGCAAATCACTGACACCAGTGACTGGATTTCCATGTTTAATTCTGCAGATGCAGGTGTCAAAATACACTGTCAGTTTCAGAGTGTTGTTGCCAATGTTGATATGTTAGCCGTCATTACAACTGCTAATTCTGGGTCAGTGTTTCACAGATGAAATACACAGTACAAAATTAAAAGGAGTCAAGCATGTTAATATTTCTGCTTTTGCTGTCTAATAACTCATTCAAAACATTGCATGAGAAACCACTAGCTCAAATAAGCATTCACTATGCCCAACCATATCCTGAATTATTCTAAGTTGCCATGGATCATTTCAGAGGTACATTGTGAAAACTGCCCACATTTCTTTCTGTTGGTAATGGGCATTTTCTCCAATGTAGCTTTGACAATGGGAGTTACGATCAATTAATTCGGCAAACAAAAATCAACTATTAAGAAAATCCTGAGTTGGAATGTTTGGTTGAGTTGGAATGTATGAATAAACATTTACTTTCAATGGGACACATGGTTTCTTTAGTTTTCATCCTTAAGTATGAGACCTACTCGGAGAGGACTAAATGGAATATCAATATGTCCTTAATTTAAAGCCAGCTTTAGAGAAATGTGCTTGTATCTATTTATTTCTTGGCTATCTTCTCAGTGTATCAATAATAATAAAGATTAAATATCTGGCATATTTAGGTATCTCAAGGAATAACAAATAGTGAAGTACAACATCTCACGCAGCCATACAGTATAATGACCTTTCAATATATTTGTGCAAAAGAATATTTATTTTCTCATCCACTATCCACTCTTAAAGGCTTTGAAAATTGGATAGAAAAGCATTAATCATACTAACTGTTTTATAGGTTTATATTGCAGCCTTATATCATTTGTATTATATTCCCTCCTGGATTTCCCTTCCAAACATATATTGCAAGGTGATGAAAATTGATCTTTTAGCTAATAGTATAAATGCTCAGAAGCATGTGAGTGTATGTTCTCGTCATTTCTGAACAGATTTCACTGAGGAAAGAGCAAAATTTATAAGCGCCATTTATCATTTCAGATTTTAAAAAGTTACAGTCCTCAATTTTATGTGTTGTTAAATATATACAGCATTTTCAATTTCTTTTCATGTAACAGGAGACCCATAATTTGGGGAAAAAAATTGAATGAGGTTAGTAAAAATGTATCACTATACCGAGAGAACTCTTTAAAATTATATCGTACTCTTAGCTGCAATTTTGGAAACATTTCTAATTAATAAACAAAATTTATTTCAAGTGCATGCATTTATTTATTTATTTTAAAATTTATTTTCAAACTTCAAAGTTTGTGAGAAGATTCGTAGCTCGGGTGTTCGTTGCTGTGGTTCTGTTCGCCAAGCTGGAAGTTTTTGTTGCAAACATTTCGTCCCCTGTCTAGGTGACATCCTCAGTGCTTGGGAGCCTCCTGTGAAGCGCTTCTGTGGTGTTTCCTCCGGCATTTATAGTGGCCTGTCCCTGCCGCTTCCGGTTGTCAGTTTCAGCTGTCCGCTGTAGTGGCCGGTATATTGGGTCCAGGTCTATGTGTTTGTTGATGGAGTTTGTGGATGAGTGCCATGTTTCTAGGAATTCCCTGGCTGTTCTTTGTTTCGCTTGCCCTATAATGGTAGTGTTGTCCCAGTCAAATTCATGTTGCTTGTCGTCTGCGTGTGTGGCTACTAGGGATAGCTGGTCATGTCGTTTCGTGGCTAGTTGATGTTCATGGATGCGGATCGTTAGCTGTCTTCCTATTTGTCCAATATAGTGTTTTGTGCAGTCCTTGCAACACCTCACCAGAACGAAGGACCCGATACCCAGCATGAGCAAAACTAATGTAGTGTACAAAATCCCATGCAAGGACTGCACAAAACACTATATAGGACAAACAGGAAGACAGCTAACGATCCGCATCCATGAACATCAACTAGCCACGAAACGCCACGACCAGCTATCCTTAGTAGCCACATACGCAGACGACAAGCAACATGAATTCGACTGGGACAACACTACCATTATAGGGCAAGCCAAACAAAGAACAGCCAGTGAATTCCTAGAAGCATGGCACTCATCCACAAACTTCATCAACAAACACATTGACCTGGACCTAATATACCGGCCACTACAGCGGACAGCTGAAACTGACAACCGGAAGCGGCAGGGACAGGTCACTATAAATGCAGGTGGAAACACCACAGAAGCGCTTCACAGGAGGCTCCCAAGTACTGAGGATGTCACCTCGACAGGGGATGAAACGTTTGCAACAAAAACTTATTTTCAAACTGTTCCACAATACATATGTTTGTCTTTTGAAACTGTTCTTGTGAATGTTGCTTTGGGTTACAATGCAAAGAAATAGAAGTTAAATTTTGACATTAACTAATTATCTCAATGCCAATCAGTTGCATCCGTGAGACAATTATTTGACCATTTCTACAATTATGAAATGGTAGAGAGTCAGACAAAAATACATTGCAAGAAAATTTAAACATTTCCTTTTCCTAAGTTGATTTTGCTTCTAAAAGACCAAGTTGAATTTTGAATGTAAACGAAACCTCTTGGAACAAGGAGAACCACATGGCCCCAAGAACGTTCACTGACTTCATTCAAAATTTACAATGCTTTGGGAAAACAGGCAATTCTGTTTAATGACTGTTCACTGAGATTTGCCTTACGCATGTTTAGTTTGAAGCAAGATCTGATGTTGAAGAATGGACCTGACGAGTGATACACTTTCAAGTTCAGTTAGTCATAGAGTTGTACAGCATGTAAAAAGACACTTCAGTCCAACTCGTCCATGCCGACCAGATGTCCTAAATTAATGTAGTCCCATTTACCAGCATTTGGCCCATATCCCTCCAAACCCTTCCTTTTCATATGCCCATCCAGATGCCTTTTAAATGTTGTTATTGTACCCACCTAGGTCGTTCTATACACGCATCATCCTTTGTATGAAAAAGTTGCCCCTTAGGTCCCTTATAAATCTTTTCCCTCTCATCTTAAAACTGTGCCTTCTAGTTTTGGACTCACCATCCTTGGGAAAAAGACCTTGGCTATTCACCCTTTCCACGCCCCTCATAATTATATAAACCACTATAAGGTCACCCCTCAGCATCTGATGCTCCGGGGAAAATAGCTCTAGCCTATTCAGCCTCTCCCTTTAGCTCAAACTCTCCAACCCTGGCAATCCTTGTAACTGTGCTCTGAACCCTTTCAAGTTTCACAATGTCCTTCCAATGTCAGAGAGACCAGAATTGCATGAGTATTCCAAAAGTGATCTAATCAATGTCCTTTTCACTGCAATGTGACCTCCCAACTCCGACACTGAATGCACTGACCAATAAAGGCAAGCATACCAAACACCATCTTCACTATCCTGTCTACCTGTGACTCCACTTTCATGAACTATGAACCTGCACTCCACCTTTACGCGTTTTCATCCAGCACCACCACCTATTTAATATCAGTGTTTTTCAAAATGTCACTATTTATTTCCCCACATGCTCTGTCTTCCATATCCTTGCCCACTGTAAACACTGGTGCAAAATACTCATTTAGTATCACCATATCTCCTGCAGTTCCACATATAGGCAGCTTTGCCATTCTTTAAGGGGTCCTATTCTCTCCCTAGTTTCTCTTTTGTCCTTAATGTATTTGTAGAATCCCTTTGGATTCTCCTTAACTCTATTTGCCAAAGCTACCGCTGGTCCCCTATCTCCCCTCCTGATTTCTCTATTGAGTATATTCTTCCTGTTTTTATACTCACTCAGGAATTCACTCAGTCCCTGCTGTGTGTACTTGACTTATGTTGCTTCTTGTTCTTGATGAAAACCCCAATTTCTCGAGTCATTCAGCCTTGCCCTTTACCTTGCAGGAACATACTGTCTCTAGACTCTCGTCATCACCTTGATTTTTTTTTGCATATTTCTGGTCATTCAGAAATTCAGAACAAATTGGAATTAATTTGTCCAGCAGTGGGGAAGGCTGAAATGATTAAAGTGGGCCCCTTATTAACCAGGAATTTCTCAGTGACCATGTCATTTGTGGTACATGTGTTTTTTCTCATGTTGTTGGGATCAGTAATTCTGCCTCACCAGGACCTGAAATATAATTGACATTTAGTGATTAAACAAAAATAACACAACAAATATGCAAGACTGCATTCAGTACGACACAGTCAAGTTGATCACAGTGTTTTCTCACAACTTGTAAATTGTTTTCCGAGAGATTTCAGAAGAAAAGCTATAATCACGCAAGTATATGCATCAAAAGCTAAACTTTGTATGAAACTGTTAATCGATATTCAACATAGTATTTCCAAAATTGCAGGTAAGAGTGGGATATTTTAAAGATTTCTCTCTCCATAATGGCTCTCGGGATACAATTTTTAAGTTCTGTCAGCTTGTTAAGTAATTTCATTTAAACAACTCATGGAGAAATTAATGTACCACTGGTTTGGAAAAGATACTGAGCCAGGCAAAGTACAAGAGCTAATTTAATGACATCCTGGATGACAGCAATATCCTGATGTGAATTTGGCTCCCTAATGCTGACGGTCCTGTTATGTTGAAGTTTATGTGGTCAGCATTTGATTCCACAGAAAAGTTAAAACATGGTACCAAACAAAAAATGCTGTATGTATAGGTGATTCTTTGTCAGCAATTAATGTTTATTTTTTTAAATTTGCAAGTTATATTAAATTATGTTAATAATTATTAATTATTATAATTTTAAAATTGCACATCATGCATTCGCCATATTTTTGACAGTGAAACAAATCTTAAATAGAAATGTTTGTACAAAGATTAATCTAAAAGATATTTTTATAAGTGTGGGAAAGGTTTCCAGCTTTTCTCACAAAGAACAGAAAACCTGACCATTGATAATGCATTAACACTGCAGGACATACAAAGTTGTTCAGTATAACACACTGTTTTGAAAAAGCAGACCTATGAAGAGATTCTTTCAGTAGCTCTAATAGTGCAGGCCACAAAGCTGGAAGAGTTGTACTTCACATTTGATTGAAATTACATTGGCTCAGAGCAGACAGAGGTACTGTGTCACATGTTAAAGTGATACTGAAATGTGGTGAAAAGGAGCAGAGTAATGGGATTGGAGTTCTACTCAAACAAATCAGCAAATAGCACTTAAAGAGGATAAAGACCTTGGGTGCTTTTCTATAGCCAATGCATTAAAGAAAATAATTTGAATTAGAAAAGCTGCTAATGCATTCATTTTAATGCCAAAGACAGTGAGGAAATTGGTCAGTACTGTCAAAGTTTGCATGATACACAGACAATTGAATTTTCAGGATGTGTTATTTTGGTTCATAAAGAAGAGGATTTTGATCACAAATCAGTAGAGAAGTATTAAACCTATATTTTAATATGATCACAATGATTCTTCAGAGGAGTCAATATGCTGGATCAATATCTTGGAATCCCTGACCTGTTCTTTTTGGCAGTCTCTCAAGACCGAGAATGACTTTCTTCCACTGCTGAGTTATGGATCCTGAGATGATTTTACATGATGATGGAGTTGCATACATTGCCACAGACGAAGCAGGTGGTGTTTGAAGAAGTGGTGTTAATCCTCACTTTGTAACTGAGTCTTAAATCCAGGCCACAGTGCTGAGAGCACTGAATCCTATGCACTATACCACAAGGAAATTAGTGACCTAACACCATAATGGGAGCAACAACATGGCATGTGCTGACACAGTTCAGTGTGAAGGCTGTTCTCTACCTTCTAAAGACAACTAAGGGATCCTCAATAATAAGACCTGTCAAAACTGCTCAAGTCTCAAACATATAAAAGGATCAACAATTCTGCTAGGAGGGTTTCACTAAAGTTTGGACTGAGTCACCCCACTGAGATTGAAAGATTCCTTGACTTCAACTCTCTTTGTCTGAATTAACGAGAATTTCTGTCACACAATAAAAAAAATGTTCATGGTGTTCTGTTTGGGAAGTATAATTATTGGGCAATGCCAGCAGTCAGGTTTCCTGCAGATCCTTTTTGTTTGAATTGTGTTTTATGATAAATATTAATTTGCAAGATGTTCTTGTGCTTTTTGCTTCATGAAAAGCTAGCAAATGTGTGCTGTGTCAGGCAGGATGATTTAGAGAGGACAGGGGTACGCTTTATTATAAGTTGCAATGCAATATGCACTGCACAAAAACAAAACATATGATTGACTGCTGAAACTCCTTCTCAGCTATTAGAGCCTGGATGGACTATGACTAATTCAATCCCTTTTGCTTGGTTGTTAAAAGATATTGCAATAAAAATAAATGGTTCTATGACTTTTATGTGTTGAAGTCTACATTACTGTTGCTTCCATCTTTTCTAATTATTTTGTTGTGGTACTTGACTAACATTAATTTGAAATGTGAATCATCTTATTCACATTTGTTTTCACGGTAGACATCCATCAGGACAGGATTATTACGATCCAAATGACTACTTGGGTTTGCAAACTGAAATGGACAGAGAAGAGTTAGAATACGAGGTGAGTTCTCTTTGTGAAGGTCATTCAGAATAAAAACCTATCAAGTACAGTGTATTTTAAAACTTGGAAGATTTTCTTCACTTTATTGTAAAATACCTTTTTGATGTATGCAGCCATTCACACTCAGTCATCTTGAACATTTTTCCACATGCAATCATAATTCTTAAGTGCAAATCTTCAGTTATGGTTGATCTATAATTGGTAGGAAAATATGTAATTTATTTCATAAAGTACAAACTTTGTTTTGAAACAGAAAGATTTCAAGTACGTATGTCTTCAAAACATGTCAAGGCTTCAAGTAAAACAGAACAAAGATTTTTATTTTCTCGTTTCTAATGCATAATCAACAGAATCTTTAATTATGTCACCACTGAGAATATATTGCGAGTTGTAAATTGGTGCTGAAGTATGCTTCATCTTCAGGGTACCAGTGGAATGCTTTGAGCAAGTGATGAGTTTTAATAATTCTCCACCCTGTTCTGTGCAGCTTTTGATAATAATGTCTTCTCTGGAAAGATTAAGCTTCAGCTTCTGACTCGGCATTTCCTATTATGTTGTGAAGCATTCATTATACTCTAACTTCACAGTAAATTGGTACACTTTCAAAAGTCATTAACTGCATAACAAGTTGAGTGTATCTATTTTCAGGTCATTAATTTCAAAATTGCTATTTTGATAACATATATCATCAACACATCAAAGCAGCTGAAATTAGCTCAGAAATTATAACAGTTAATAATTAAATTATAAAATTAATGCGACATGAAAAGAAAAATATCACGCTTGAAATAGTGAAGCTTTTTGCTGTTCATTCTTTTGTGCTGATGTATGCCAGACCATTAATAATAGTGACTTTGATATACTGTGTGGTGGCTAAAGGTGAGCAGCACAATGACACAGACAGCTGAGCATTGGGAAACTCTTAATGCCCTGATAGTATGGCTTGAGCCACTAAAGAAGCTTGTTCAAATCTTGAAGACGAAGATCAATGGAGAGGTCAAAGTACTAACAAAGCAGAGCTCCAGTACCTTTCTCAGTTACTTTTTGTTGTCCGTTGATAAATGCTTTTGAACAGACTACAGAGACACTTGTTCCATTTACTGTAATGGAAATGTCGAACTGTGCAAGAAAAATATCAAGTCAGCCTTATGGGGTTTCTCTCCAATGAACGTGCATGGAATTTAGTTTTGTTAGTAATGTAAGGAACAGCTATTTTCTGCAAACATGTCTGTATTAAATCAACAGTTTAGTGAAAGAAAGCATAGGCAAAATATCTTTTTGTAGTTTTTATTGTTTATTTCTAACATTTAAATTCCTTTATAATTTATAAAATTGCATTTCTAAAGAGATAATATGGCATTAACATAAGATGTGAATGTTGTTGCATAGCTTAAAATTCTGTATCATCTGCTCGACAGAAATTAGTCAGTTGAAGTTAACGCATAAACCTTAAAAAAAATGAAAAACTAAAATGAAGGTTTCTCGAGTCGTCAATTCCTGCAATATCATAAAAAAAAACTTGAAAATGTTGACAGACTGAAGTTAATTTATTTGACATGTGCAAGTACATAAAATTATTGTACATTATGCATTGTTAAATGCAGAATAAATAGTCCAGAAATCATGGGGAGTTAAATGTGATTTGCTATTACTACTTCAGAGGGATGAAATGCAAGAATTAGAAGACATATGACAATAAAGAATTGAATTGGGAAATATTATTTCCAAAGTTGGTTCATTCTACCTGATTGGCTTACTTAGAAAATGCTGTGGAATGCAACTTTGTTTTAAAATATAATATATGCCGCTTGAAGCATACCAATCATAGTAGAGAACAAAAACATTCACAATGAAATTCCAAGTCAGGGTTCCAGAATATATTTTGTTTGTTGGCTTACTAGTTATAAAGCACTGTATTGATTGTTTACATTCGTTTTAAATTAAGGGTCCACAAATGTTGCATATAGTTGGTATAAAGTAATGGGAACTTGAGCTGTTGTCTATAATCTGCAGTTCAAAGAAGAAAGCTGGATAGTAATATGACTATCTAACATTGATTAATAACTAAATTGCAATTCACAGCCCCAACGTTGGGTTATTGTTACCACTTTATCACCAGAACTACAATAACTTCTATCCCATTTAATAGGCTCCTAACTGTCATTCATTTCTGCAGTTGGCATTATCGCTAATAATTTGGATTTTGAATCTCATGTAATACTCCCTTTCCATTTTACAAATGATTTATGTTGTTTCAAAAAGAACACTTAGCAAATTGATTTGAGCTTATGTAAAAATAGCAGAAGTATCATGGAAGAGTGAACTTATTGAGCAAGTTTCAAAATTTGGCAAATTTAGAAAGAAGATTGCTGGTTTGACTATCTCTGCCTGACAGCGGTCATACAGAGCTATCATAATGTATTTTTCAGTTTGTTGATGGCTGTCCGAGAATCAGTGATCTACATACCACCAAATCAGTAATTGTGATGTACGCACACCTTCTAGTCAAGTGTATTTGCATCAGTTTTCTTGTGCTATGTGCTAAAGACTGCAAAAATGATTTTGATATCTCTTACCATGGAACAGTAAGAAATAGGAACAGGAGTAGGCCGTTCAGTCGCTCGAGATTGTTCCACCATTCAATAGGGTCATGGCATATCCCCATTAACTACAACTCCTTGAGTTGCAATTCACTCATGACATTACATTGTCATTGTGGAACGCAGTTTCAATGATACATGTTGTATTCCAGGTCCCAAGTTGTTGTTTCATTTAAAGCCTGACATCCCCCCCCCCCCCCCAACACACACACAATGTTTGTACAGACAATATTGTTTTGCCCCTCTTTGTTGGAAATTTGACATTATAAGGAAAGTTTAGTGATAAATGGTTGTCAGTGTAGATTGATTTAGAGATGTATGTTTGAAGATGACCCTGAACTGAACTGACATAGAGAACAATAATAATGAAAATATATCCTTATTTGGGATCATCAATAATGTGCAGAAAAATATTTTTTGATTCTCATTGAATTTCAGGTTCTTACATGTTTGGCTTGTTAAAAGAATTACATAGGCTCACTTTCCATAATGAGGTGATATCCAAATTTTGTGCCCTGCTGAAGTCAAATTTCACACCAATTGAATGTTGAAAAGCGCAATTTTATATATATATATATGTATATAGCATAGATAGATATGTATGTACGTATATGCAAAAGGGTAAAATTCAAATCAATTGTCAAAGTCATGTTACCTTTTAAGGTTAACGCATTTGGAAGCCTGAGGTGTTTTCTATGATGAGCTGATTCAGGAAATGAAATACAGTCCATATCAAAGAGACTTTTTCTACACACTAACCCAGGGTCACTACTTGAAAATGTGAGGTTTCAACAACATTTATTGCAGACTTACCTTAAAGACACTGGAAAGCAATTGAAGAAAAATGAATGCATTTTGACACAGTAAAACACTGACTTTCTCATCAAGTAATGGTAGGCATCTGAAATTGGTAAAAATGCATTTTTTTCTTTCATTAATTGTTGACATCATTTTTGAATGCCATACAAAATTTATGGACATGTCGGTTATCTTTGTATTAATGCAGTTTGTATATGAATCTGGCATACTAGAATGAACTGACCTGAAGACCACCAAGATCTTTGTTGCATGGTGCATAGGTTCATGTGAGTGCTTGCAATGTCACTATATTGTGCGAAACTCAACCTAAGGAATATTAAATCTGAAGCATTGTAACCAGAGCTGAATATCTGATCTGAATTTGAGTGAAAAGTCTCAATTTGGTTCAAATGCCTTGCTGAATTCTCTCTCAATTTGTCTTTGATTAGGAAGTAGACTTGTACAGATTACACAGTCAAGACAAGCTTGGTCTCACAGTTTGCTATAGAACAGATGACGAAGATGACTTGGGAATATACATAAGTGAGGTAAGAAGCACATGTTGCATTCACTAAGTCCTCACTTAACATTGTTACGTTTAATATTATTTCCTTTACCTTGTGCAGCTAGTGGGTGTAACTTCTTGTTGAACATCCTGAGGTTTGTTTTAACATTATTTCCTGCCTGACTCCACTTTCATGCATTAGTCACAAAATTTGCACATTCTCCCCATGTCTGCCTGGGTTTCCTCCGATTGCTCTGGATTCCTCCCATAATCCAAAGATGTCAGGTTAGGTGAATTGGCCTTGCTAATTGCCCATAGTGTTAGGTGCATTAGTTGGGGGTGAATGTAGGGGAATGGGTCTGGGTTGGTGTGGACTTATTGGGCCGAAGGGCCTGTTTCCACACTGTGGGGAACCTAATCCAATCTAATCAAACACTAAATTGTTCCTCCCACACCATTGACCATGTGACTCAATTATACGAAGCACTAAAAGGATTCTGTAAATCCTGCACCAGTACTACATGCGAATTCACCTGCAATAGGCTAAAAATGGCTTGCCCGATGAGGTTTGATATCAGGGTTCCACGTGAGCAAACACATTGGAAATGAATGATACCAGCAAGAGGAAGGAGTTGCTTTAGCTATTTTATTGTAATAAAACATGTTGTGCATGGTTTTCTGTTTGTCAGAATACCTGAGCAGGACTGGTACCTGCTAATATCCCTCCAGGTCACTCACCATCCTGATTTGGAAATATATTGCCGTTCCTTCTCTATTGCTGGATACAAATCCTGGAATTCCCTCGCGAAAGGCATTGTGAGTCCAGCCACAGCACATAGACTGCAGTCATTCCAGAAGGCAGCTCACTACCACCAGTTCAAGGGAAGCCAGAGACAGGCAATAAACGATGACCGAGCCTGCGACATCCATATCCCACAAGAGAATTGTTGATGAAGTTGCAGGAAATGAATGTCCTCATTCATATTGGACTTCTAACTTAAAAAATAAACCAAAACTGCCTTTATTTAAGGGGGTATCAGAAAATTGTAAGATGTGAATTTGCCTACATAATTACCTCCATATTGATTTACCAGGTTTATTTTCTCTGTCAAAAAAGTTGGAAAATCTGAATAATAACAGGTAAACCTACAAATTGTCAGTTGCAGAACAGCATGGCGAAGAAGTATGAACAATACACCTACTCTACAGGCCTTAAATGCTGTTTTGTGCAAAATGGCATCTAAAAATTAAAACAGAAATTTACCATTTACTCTTTACTCATAGATTGATCCCAACAGTATTGCAGCGAAAGATGGCCGCATAAGGGAAGGAGACCGAATAATTCAGGTAAAGAACAGCTCTCTCTACTATTGTTTGTTTACTTTGTTTATGTATGCATTGTATTTTCCACAAGTTATCTGAATGTGGTGATTCAATTGTGATGCATTTAGAGTGAACTTTACAAGGAACATTCAAAGTTTTTGCAACGAAGATTGTCCTAAGGCTGCCCTGGTACATTTTACATATTGTTAATGTTGTCGAAAAGGAGTCGGGCAGTTTGATAAATACAATGATTCAACTCTATCTTTGTGTCTTGCGCTTTTTAAAATAATTACTATTCTTATAAATGGTAGTTCCTGCCATTCTAGCACCATATGCTGGCACCTCTGTCTTTCTTTCTGTGAGGGAAAATGGCCAGGGGCTGACTCCTACGTTTTCATTCGTGAGTTGGAGTTGTGCTGAGATCAACCACATTATCAGACCAAACATACTTTATATGCTGTAATTTTTCAAAAATGTGTCCATCAAATGCCACTTAGAATTATCTGCTGGATTACTGAGGTTGGAGTACTTGAACAAACAGATATTTGTTTTTGACTTTATTTAATCAAGTTAGTTTGGAATTCTATCATTTGTAATAGATTAATTATGTTACTTGTCAAAAGCTGCACAGTTTGATGGTCAACTTTATACCTCTTCAACAGCAAGACTTATTATATTTAAGTCAATTAAGTTGCGTTTCTATGTTTTCTATAGATAAATGGTAATGAGATTCAAAACAGAGAGGAGGCTGTGGCCCTGCTGACCAGCGATGAAAGCAAGAACATTTCTCTGCTTTTGGCACGGCCTGAGATGCAGGTAAGGGAATTTAATCTTTTGCCAAAAGGATTGGTCACCAATGAAATATACAATTTTTATGCAACTGCCACTTAGCTCACTTGAATGTGCATGCATTTACCCTCTTACATTAGCAAATCTCTGTGATGATCACAATATGTTGAACTTGTTATGAATGAATATTTAATAACTCCAGAATTAAGGAGGAAATAAAAAACAAACATAATATTATATGCATTAGATTATTTTCAGGAAACACAATCAAACTTTTTCTTTTATTAGTATCGTTCAGGGTGAATTAAAAATAATTAAAATGTTGAGCAGTGTAAAAATTGTCAATTGTAAAATGTCTATTGTCGGTCCCCTCTCATAAAGAAACAGGAATGAGCGCAGAATAGGAATTACCAGAGGGCTTCTTGTAATCAGTCACCATAATTTTGTAGTAGGTACAGTCATACCAGCTGATGAAGCCCTGAGAAAATTCCTGGTGAAGGTTTTGAATTTGTACTTTTATCTGTAGGTCTAAAGTCCATGTATCCCTTTTACCAACATGAAGGGACTATCATTTCAGTTGCTGGTATTGTTTTTTCTTACTTTGTCTGCATTCGTATTGGATATTATCACATTTTGAGAAATCTTTTAACCGTCTTCATAGATTGGTAGAACTTTGTCAGTGATTTGGAGGCAAAATCTGGATCATTCAGATTGGGAACATTACAGAAAGGTTAATGGGTTAGGATCTTGATGTAATCCTGCTTTCTTGCAGCTTTCCCCTGAGCTGCTTGCATCCAGCAAGGAACTGCCATGGAACTGGTATGAAGCAATTGTGGTACTTTAATGAAATTAGTAGCCCTTTAAAGGAAACCAAACTGACATGAAATGAGAAGAATGAAGAGTGAAGCCAATAAGTTTCGAATGAGACTGGAAGGCTTGCACTGAAAGGAGCATTACCCCCTGATCAACTCACCGATTTTGTTGGGACTACAATTTTGTGTCTTTGTCATGTCTAAGGGTGATCTTACCTTAGCGCCTACATTGGTTCCCTCTGCCATGGGAGTGTACCTATTCTGAAATTAGTTAAACCTCTGAGAAGGATGTGCAGCTTGCGTTAGCTCAGCAGTCATAGCAGTGGGGCAATAACTTCAGCAGATGCCTCTCCACATCTACATGCATCTGCGTGTTCCAGAGAGGATAGATATGGAGCTGTACCCCGAAGGAGGTAATACCCTCATCGAAGGGTCAATACACTAAGGGTTGGCTTCCAAGCCCTTTCTGATAACAGTGCTTCTGAAGGCTCAGACATTCATGAACATGATCACAAATCTTTGCATCCTCTTGGAATAAACTTTGCTAAAGAGGAGTAGGTGGCTGTGGCCCATGGCTGTCAAGGTATCCACGGTACTCAATGACTTTGCATTTTTGTTCTTCCAGTACTTAGCTGCTAGAATATGTAGACTGTCACAATCTGCAACTCCCTACAGCATTAACTACACTGCTGAAGGCCTGTTTGTAACTTCCAAAGACAGGAGTGTGCGACACATTTTGAAAATATATATGCAGCTCCTCTTTTTAAATATCTGCTGTATTACTTTTGTTGCTATTGAACCTGACAAAGTCATGCCAATATGGGAAATAAGCCCTAAAGATCTCAAGAATGAAAGAAGTTGCAATAGCCAAGCATTGTTCATTTCCCACCATCAACTTACTCCTTGATTGCAGATGACAACAGAGGTGAAGGAACCTGAACTGTGACTAATGATTACAACCAATTTAGCGTGGATAATACTGAGGTTAAAAGCAATATGCAAGAATTGTGTTTGGAAATGACCTGCACGCACTCTGCACCTACTTTGTGTATGAGAGTATGGAATCAGTCATAAATCTATACATCATTGGCAGCTGTCAAAAGGATCCCTCTGCCACTCAAGTCTAGGAAATACACAGTGGGCCACGTCACATCTCCATTCTCCCTTATAGTGCACTGGCCTGCTGAGAAAATCTGGACAAAGCATGACCTCTCTCAGGTTCAATGGTGTTTCACAAGAAGCTGAAAACTTTCAAGACAACTTTGCAGTCTATCACACTCTGAAATCTTGATGGTTAACTGATGATACCAAAGCGAAGCTAGCAATATGAGCGAATTCCATCACGTAGGGTGCTTGTCTCTCCTTATCACAGGGGAACAATACAAATAGGTATGATCTGCAGAAAAATGGCACTAATGACATGGGGTTGAGGGTTGAGAGGTGCCACACACGTTCATAGTTGCTCCTTGAATTGAGCTGATGACATGACATTGCAGAGCAGCAAGCGACTACTGGGCTGGGATGGCCACCAGTCCTTCTGAGCTCTGAGTCCTTCTGCTCCTACAGATAACACAGGCCGATGATGATGAGGCTGGAAATTCTTCATCTGTGCCTATACTTTCTTCACACAAAAGCTGCATTAAATGACAGTGAGGCCTGTAAATGTGGCACCTCATCATTCCACAGAGGTGAAAGCACGGCCAAAAGTTGCTGACGATTTGCATCATTGAACTTTTTACACTCCATAGCCATTGAAATGTCCTCAGAGTGTCACTAGGAACAGTTATCTTGAAGGAGGGTGAATAAGACCCATCTCCTATCCCATTGGCAAAGCATCCTGAGTGTGACTAGGGTTCTCAACTGAATGGGAGAATGTAATTCGGTGTAAATGCTTGATGTGCCCAGATGTAATCCAAACCTATAAGCCAAAATCTACAGGAAACTGGAAATCACTCACAATGACCATACTTGGGTCACTTGGCATGTAGAAATGACCATGTGACAATTGAAGCCAACTAACCCTTTGTTTGTTGAGATACCTATTTTCTCTACAGTATACAAGAAAATTGAAGGTATGAAGCAAGATCCTGGCCTTTCTCTCTCTCTCTCTCTCTCTCTCTATTGGTTTTAGTTTTCATATGTCCCAGATTGGAAAAAATAACTGAGCACAGCAGTTGCTGCGTTTGAATCAGTTGCACAGAATGATAGGCTGTCTTAATAATTTAAAGACAAAATACTGTGGATTTTGGAAAAAATCAGGACAAAAAACAACGCGCTGTTGAATACTGCCAGATGTGCTGAGTTTTGCTAGCACTTCCTGTTTTCTCCCCCCATTTATTTGACAAAGACACTGTGCCTGAATATCAGATCCATTACACCACTGGAAACCACAATCTGGAAGCTGGATCACCTCCTGATGAAGCACAGAGTGCTGCCAATCACCTTCACCATGGCCTGGGTCGCATACCATTTTTGAGAAAAGCACTGATGTAGGTGTCCCTGTGTCCTGCAGAGGCAACTGATTCGGTCCCTATGGTGATGCCTTGCAGCAATGCCAGCTAATGTGATGTGACATTAACAAATTTGCTTGTTAGTCACGAATGATCAAACTTTCTTTTGCAAGATGGGCCGAGACTATGCTAAGAGTGAGTCAATATGTTCAGTGTTTTTGACTGGCTTATGATGAGCCTGGGTTTCATAGAACCCCTACAGTGTGGAAACAGGCCCTTCGGCCCAACAAGTCCACATCGACCCTCTGATGAGTAATCCACCCAGACCCATTCCCCTATCCTATATTTACCTCTGACTGATGCATCTAACTTATGCATCCCTGAACGCTATGGGCAATTTAGCAAAGCCACTTCCCCTAACCTGCACATCTTTGGACTGTGGGAGGAAACCGGAGCACCCGGAGGAAACCCATACAGTCACGGGGAGAATGTGCAAACTCCACACGGACAGTCACCCAAGGCGGGAATCAAATCTGGGTCCCTGGCACTGACAGGCAACAGTGCTAACCACTGAGCCACCATGCCACCCCACTGTGAAGTGCTGAGCTGCTGTCTTTAGAGCTGTTTTTCACAGGCTGATATTTTCAGTCAGCACTGAAACTGGATCCAGTGATGGGACCTGTGATAACAATGCTGCATGGTCTGCAATGTGAGCAAGAATTGCAGTAGAGATGGCAGAGAGGTGAAGCTGTACAAGAATGGAGATGGCGGACGATATCTATGGAAGACCCTACACAAGTCAAGAGTGTGGTGTTGGAAAAGCACAGCAGGTCAGACAGCATCCAAGGAGCAGAAGAATCAGCGTTTCAGGCATAAGCCCTTCACCAGGAATGAGGCTTGTGGGCTGCGTGGCTGAGAGATAAATGGGAGGGGGTTGGGGTTGGGGGGAAGGTAGCTGTGAATGCGATAGGTGCGAAGACCCTACCCAACACAAGTATTCAGAGAGCGCTTATCAAATCTATAACTGATCCAGCAGCACAGCTAATGGAAACTTAGCTTCAGCAATGAGGTGGTTGTTGGTCTGCAAGCCTTGCCCTTCCGGAGGTTGTAAAATTCATTAGCTCCTTCTATTTCCACATCAACAGCTCCTTTCACGCGCAGGAGAGAAACATCATCAGTGATTTACAGTATATCTCCTATTGCTGCATCTAAGAGATTACAGAGGATAACTGCTCAAGATAAGGGCAGTTCTTTCCTGAGGACAGACAGGCTGGATGAAAGGCCGTGTGATTTGGTCAGGATAACTTTGCCAGGTAGCTAATGGAGCAGGATCATAGGACACAGAATTTATAGCAAAAGATCATGGTATCATAAAACTGATACGATATATTGAACAAACCTAGATTACAAGTAGGAAAGCACTTCAGTGCAATCTAAAAGAAGGCTCCAAGTTTGTGATTGTTATGGACACCACAGCAAATATTGTTATTTTGGGTCTACAGCCATGGATCTGGAGGGGGCAACTCAAACCAAAAGGAAATGGGAGAACAAAAGATGGCATCTTGAATCCTTTTAAACAAGATGGCCAAAGACCAAGTAGATGTGTTCACATCGATATAACTACCCCAGTCCATAATGGACCCGATGTTCCCTTCATGTGAGAGGCTGCATCGCAGCATCCACTGACCCACGTCAAAAAATGAAAGCCACCCACAAAAATCTTTTCATGTCATCTTGATTCAATAACACGTCCAATTCAAATAAAACAGAATTTGCCTACTCACTCTCGGCATTTGCTTAGTACCTGTCTTTCAGGTGTCTTTACCAGTCCTAGTGCTTCTGCACAGTGTCACTTCAGTGGCTGCAGCAGATACCTACTTCCACAGGGTAAACTGCAGATGACCTTACAGCGTGCCTTCAAGCAACTCAAAGAATTGGGCAGTACCACCTTAGCATGAGTGGCAACAGTTTCGGTGTCTAACTAACCAGCAATAACAGGGGCACTGATAGTTTGGTGGTGCTAGAAGCATTGACACAATTATATTGAGTGACAACCACAGGTTTTTGCTCCACAGAGCGTCTCCCACTCCCACCAAGTAGTGCCTGAGCAAACCTGTTGAAGGACAGTTGAGTACTGCAGCATGTGATGGGAGTGTGGTATATTGAAAAGTATGATGGCCTGGTAATTTACAAGATAAAAGGTCATGTGAAAATATATTCACCGGCTTTGATCATGTGAATGAGGTCATAGAGTAATAGAGTCATTGAGATGTACAGCACGGAAACAGACCCTTCGGTCCAACCTGTCCATGCCAACCAGATATCCCAACCCAAACTAGTCTCACCTGTCAGCACCTGGCTCGTATCCCTCCAAACCCCTCCCATTCATATACCCATCCAAATGCCTCTTAAATGTTGCAATTGTACCAGCCTCCACCACTTCCTCTGGCAGTTCATTCCATACAAGTACCACCCTCTGTGTGAAAACATTGCCCCTTAGGTCTCTTTTATATCTTTCTCCTCTCACCCTAAACCTCTAGTTCTGGACTCCCTGACCCCAGGGAAAAGACTTTGTCTATTTATCCTAATCATGCCCCTCATAATTTTGTAAACCTCTATAATGTCACCCCTCAGCCTCCGACGCTCCAGGGAAAACAGCCCCAACCTGTTCAGCCTCTCCCTATAGCTCAAATCCTCCAACCCTGGCAACATCCTTGTAAATCTTTTCTGAACCCTTTCAAGTTTCACAACAATCTTTCCGATAGACAATAGGTGCAGGAGTAGGCCATTCTGCCCTCCGGGCCAGCACCACCATTCATTATGATCATGGCTGATCATCCTCAATCAGTATCCTATTCCTGCCTTATCCCCACAACCCTTGATTTGCATGCAATATTCCAGCAGTCTGTCACCACTCTCAGAGTCTGAACACTTATTTTCATTGCCACCTATTCCCAGTCCCTTCTGCTCACCCAGTCAAAACCTTACCCTACTATGGAAACACAGCCTCTCAACTAGCTTCCCCTCCAACACTAGGGTCTCCAGTAAGGCAGCTGAAGGCTTTGAACCCTGTAGCATCCTGGGACACTCTAACTAGTGGCCCATGTTCCTTCCCAATTCCAGTGTTTCAGTGAGTTATTTATAGCCTTCAGTTATTCGACACTGTTTCCTTTTAAAATGGACAGTTCTTTTAAGAGCTGTAGGCTGTTTGGAACACATGCTGACCTCTCACACCCCTAGGCAACCTTTTATCGATACAGCTAACCAGCCATCTGCATTGTACTGGGCTGCACACCATTATCATTTAAGTGAGACATCGGAGAAAAGTCAAATGCTATCTATCTCCACTGAAGCCAACATAGATCATGAATCATAATGCCCATGCTTGAAAAATAATACAAATTAAAATTGTTTCTCAGTAACTTTGTTCTATGCCAAATTAACTAATCTTATGAGTGCAATTGAAGAGAAGCGATTTTTAGTTCTTCTGGGTTTGAGATTGGAAAATGGCAAACGTTACCAGATTTGTCTTGCAGAAATCTATGAAAGTGTTAAAGGTTCAGAGAAACTTCACCTTAGTTTTCTAAAGTTGACCATTATGGTTCATATTAACTTTCAGAACTGACTTAATGATTCGTTATCTATTAATTTAACATTTCCTATGTCAAAGCTTTTGATATGGTAACAAAATTCTGTTTGATCGAGAGATTTATCTGTTTTTTGAAGGAGCTAATGGTCTCCCAGAGGGCATTAGTCATGATCCTGTCTTAATGTCTGAATCAGTATATAGGATTTGAAAATGTTTTCGGGTGGCTTTGAAGACTGAGTAACTTAGCCGCTCATTGCATCCCATTTTCTAATACTGTCATGTTAAACTCCATTTAATGCAGTGTCAGCATGCTGTTTACCCATAAACTGAATTTTGAACACTATTCTCTGCATCATGAGGACAGCCTATTCTCTAACAATGTTCACCTCCAGCCCCACCTTAGCAACTGTTGCTGGAGTCGTCATCTTTGTTGCTTCTGGATTCAACTATTCTCATGCTCTCCCACACAACCTTTGACCTGCTGTAAACTCTGCTGTTCATCGTTCATCACTTCTAATAATTTTTCTGTTGTGCCACTGATTCATTTTAGTGTGTGTGAATTTTTACACAAGCATGAACATTCACCATCTTGAGGGAAAATCTTCTATGCAGCCATTGTGATTACTTCTGGGTTGTTGCACATGCACATAGATTAGAGGGACAGTGCCGTCTGTATCCTAATCTATACCAAGCCTGCTGACCTGCCAGCTGTCATTGTTCTACATTGAATCTTGGTACTGCCTCAGGTTGAAAATATTTATCACTGTTTTCTAAAACGCTTCAACCTGGCTCAGATTTGAATCCCTTTCGCAGATTTCTTGGGTTCAACCCTCATGACTTCACCATTCATGGTTGTGATGTTAACAGCCTAGATGTAGCATTCTAGAATTTTGTTTCATAATCTTCCCCATTTCCCATCCATGCTGAAGACACTTCTTGAAGTTCACCTTTGTCACCAAGGTTTCGCCATTCTTCCTTCGGGGCTGAGTGGCATGCTCCTCTTCCAGTGTTCCTCCTATAGCTCAGTATCCACTTATTTGAAGGACCATAGGAAAATATGATTATGAAAATCATTCCATAAATGGAAATTGCTATTGCTTTACATTATGCTATAGATAGGAATTGGACTGCAGAAACACTATAACCTATTTATATTGCCTTTATTGATGAAATGCAGTTGGATGAAGGCTGGATGGATGATGACCGAAACGATTTCCTGGATGGTTTGCATATGGACATGCTAGAGGAACAGCATCACCAGGCTATGGAGTTTACAGCCAACATGCTTCAACAGGTACTGAGAGCATAACTTGATTAACTGTATCTAAAGCAACATCATGGCACAGAAATTAGATTCCACACTGGCTACCATCCAAACGCAGCTTGCCAGAGGGAAATCCTTCAATGTTAAGCTGCCTACTTCACTGACAGGAGCCATCTGGTAGTCCTGGAAAATTGGTTTGAATGACCTAGTGGAGAGATCCTAATGTCTGTGAAGCCAGGACAGCATTATTTGATTTGGTTTATTATTGTCTCATGTACCTAAGTACAGTGAAAAGTTTTTTTTTAATTTGCATGCAGTACAAGCAGATCATAATACGCAGGATGATTGAACAGAGGGAGGAATACAAAGTTACAGCAGCAAAGAAGGTAAATTAAGTTTTAAAAGTGCAGAATAAGTGTAAAGAATGTGAGAATAAAATCTGCTGTAGAAAGCTCACAGAATGTCTTCATGTGTCAGTGCCATCTTGAATCACAATCAGTGATTGGAAGAATGCTTAGTAAGGCAGACCCTATCACTTTGCTACTATCACTGAAGGAAACTTCAACAAGCATTAGGCCTGTAATTGGCAGTTTCAGGGAATCGAACCTTTGTGAGCCTAAAACAAATGGACCCAAATGTTTTAGATGTGGAATCGATAGCAATGCAGATTTAGCATGGCCTTCCACTCTTAAATTGGTTTAGATACAAAGTCCAGTCTTATGTTTTTAACATTGGGTGTTGTGCATAATTATTTGGTTCAAATATTATCTGTAATATATCTAACCAATGAACAAGTATGACTCTTGAAACTTTATGACAGAAAGGACAACAAATAAAGGTCTCAGAATACTTTAAAATATATGCAGCACGAAAACTGTGTTCACTCCAGTTAATAATGAATATTCAGGTTTGTTTTTGGATTGTACTCGTGACATTAAGGGGTGTTAAGTTTAAAACTCAGAAATCACTTCTTTCAAAGAGTTGAGTCTGTGGAATTCACAATCCCAGAGTGTGGTAGATGCTGGGACAATGAATAAATTTAAGGAGGAGATAGATGTTTAATTCATTGTGTGTGGAAGAGTTATAGAGAATGGACAGGAAAGTGGAGTTGAGTCTGAGATGAGATCAGCCAAACTCATGTCAAATGGCGAAGCAGACTGGAGGGGCTAAATTACCTGCACATGCTGCGATTTCTTATGTATGTTATGCATATGTTGTTTCTCATGACTGTAATTTCTGGGCTTGTGTTAGTGTTTGTGTTCGGGGAAAATCCTTTTTGTAAATTTAGAATTGCTATGAATGAGTAATGGAACATCCTCTCCTCCTTGACATGGCTTCACACATTAGCTAAAAATAAATTCCTGGCAATCCTTGTACGAAATTTAACAATGTCAATGATTACACTATTACTGCATTACACAACTCATCTGGAATACCTTAGAACTGCTTTCAAGCTTCATACAGCTAACCTTTCTTTCTCTCACTGTTACCATCATACTCTTCCCTCATTTTCCCTGAATACTAACCTGTTTCACTATTTCACCTGACAGCCTGCCTTATTTTTCAGAATTTGTCCTCATTTTTCCATTGTCATTTTGTATTTTCTTAATTATCTTTTGAGACTCTGCAGAGTTCCTATCTCATATCATTTCACTTTGCCTTTTCTTGCCTTTTCTCAGAAGTCAAACTAAGGAGCAAGATTGGCATTGTCGCAACACCTAGTGACATGTTTACCCTATCCATGCCTCAGACTGCTTCTGTCTTATAAAACATCAAATTACCCATATAAATATGGATGTTCTTCTTGACTATTGACCCATAAAATGAAGCATATGATATGAATCAGTGAATTACTGAGCTGTGATTACAGAAAATTACATATGACAGTGGTCAGTTTTTGAACAATCTGCCTACACGAGAAAGTTTCTTTTTGTTTTATTAAAAATGCGACATTAAATTTAATGATCATCCAGCAAGGTTTGGGCTGTTAACACATTTGTTCTGAATCTGTTGTAACATTTTCCTGCAAGTGCTGTCCAATACAATCCAGCCAGAAAATTTTGCAAATTGTAATGTAGCAACAGCGGAACCTGTTTGACAATTGCTGTCAATGTTCGACCTTGTTATCCATCAGAAATATCCTTATGTCTCCTGTATCGTCCAATTTCCCATCAGTTTACATATAATAACAGAATGTTTAGACTAGTGTAGATTCTAAAGTAAGCTAATTTCTTTTCATTATCACTTGTTTCTTTGAAATTTTTAACAACTACACTTGATACAATTAGAACTGAAACTTAATTTATAAAGTACATATTCACAGCATCTGGATTTCATGTTGTGGTTCTGTTCGCCGAGCTGGGAATTTGTGTTGCAGACGTTTCGTCCCCTGTCTAGGTGACATCCTCAGTGCTTGGGAGCCTCCTGTGAAGCGCTTCTGTGTTGTTTCCTCCGGGCATTTATAGTGGTTTGTCTTTGCCGCTTCCGGTTGTCAGTTCCAGCTGTCCGCTGCAGTGGCCGGTATATTGGGTCCAGGTCGATGTGTTTGTTGATAGAATCCATGGATGAGTGCCATGCCTCTAGGACATCCCTGGCTGTTCTCTGTTTGGCTTGTCCTATAATAGTAGTGTTGTCCTGAATCACACACACCGGATCATCAATGTCACACTCACAGGAATCAGATTCACTAGAGAGGAAGAAAAGGACAACCAACCCCCATTCCTAGACGTGATGGTACAGAGAACACCGAACGGAGAATTCACCACAAAGGTATACAGGAAAGCCACACACACAGACCAAGTCTGTGGGCGGCACGGTGGCACAGTGGTTAGCACTGCTGCCTCGCAGCGCCAGAGACCCGGGTTCAATTCCCGCCTCAGGCGACTGACTGTGTGGAGTTTGCACGTTCTCCCCGTGTCTGCGTGGGTTTCCTCCGGGTGCTCCGGTTTCCTCCCACAATCCAAAAAGATGTGCAGGGTCAGGTGAATTGGCCGTACTAAATTGCCCGTAGTGTTAGATAAGGGGTAAATGTAGGGGTATGGGTGGGTTTCGCTTCGGCGGGTCGGTGTGGACTTGTTGGGCCGAAGGGCCTGTTTCCACACTGTAATCTAATCTAATCTAATCTAAAAAAGTCCTGAACTATGAAAGCAACCATCCCAACACACATAAAATAAGTTGCATCAAGACACTGTTCAAAAGGGCCACAACACACTGCAGCACACTAGAACTGCAAAAAGAGGAAGAAGAACACCTCTACAATGTATTCGCCAAAAACGGTTACCCCCGCAATTTCATCATCAGATGCCTAAGGGAAAGACAACGGACTGAGGACATGCCACATCCCAAAGGACTAGCCACGTTACCATACATCAAGAACATTTCTGAACTGACAGCCAGACTACTATGACCACTAGGACTTATAACTGCACACAAACCAACAGCCACTCTCAGACAACAACTCACCAGGACAAAGGACCCAATACCCAGCATGAGCAAAACCAACGTAGTGTTCAAAATCACATGCAAGGACTGCACAAAACTCTACATAGGACAAACAGGAAGACAGCTAACGATCCGTATCCATGAACACCAACTAGCCACAAAACGACACGACCAGCTATCCTTAGTAGCCACACACGCAGATGACAAGCAACATGAGTTTGACTGGGACAAGCCAAACAGAGAACAGCCAGGGAAGTCCTAGAGGTATGGCACTCATCCACGGATTCTATCAACAAACACATCGACCTGGACCCAATATACCGGCCGCTGCAGCGAACAGCTGGAACTGACAACCGGAAGTGGCAGAGACAAACCACTATAAATGCTGGAGGAAACATCCAGAAGCGCTTCACAGGAGGCTCCCAAGCACTGAGGATGTCACCTAGACAGGGGACAAAACGTCTGCAACACAAATTCCCAGCTTGATGAACAGAATCACAACAACGAGCACCCGAGCTACAAATCTTCTCACAAACTTTGATCTGGATTTCATTTTCATGGGTTTGTTACGAGCCTGACAGAAGCATTTAAACAATCTAAGAGTAGATGTCATCTGCTCCCATATGTAGAAATGCACCAACTATTCTGAAAATATTAAAATTAAACAAGTATTTTCTTAGCCACCCCAGTGTGATACAGCTCTATGGCAGGTAAAGTTCAACTGAGCCATTCTGTCCCAGAGGTACAGAGACTACCAACACAGTGCAGGATCAATATTTTGGTTACATCAACTAGAACCAATTAATAGCAATGTACATCTTGGAACAAGAGAATGGTAAATTGTGATTTTTCAAAGGAGTACATTACTCTTAACAGAAAAAGTTATTTCAATTTGTTGTAATGCTTGTACAATTCCGTTGTGAAAAATCTGGTGATCTAATAATTTATTTCTGAAACAAGAACCATTATTGCAGCCTGATCACGGGCAATAGTTGATAATCACTGATGTTGCTTTTCACATTAAGATCACCCATCCTGATCTTGACGCTTGTTCTGCACGATAAGGTAGCTGCATCAGTTCTTTCTGATGCTGTGAACTTCTGAACTATATTTGGTTGTCTGGGTGAGATTCCAAATAGAAACAGAGGAAGTCGGGGGGGGGGGGAGGGGGGGAAATGCAATTGAGTATAGGTAACAACACTCAGATGCTACAAAAAAAAAATTTTAAATGACAAACCAATAGTTGTTCCTGAACATAATCAGGAGAATTCACACTGAAATGAACAGGTTATACGTATAGCATATTTATCATTACATATATAGTATTTGTGTTGAATTGTATGCAGGTAGTGAGCATTAACTCAGGTTTAATTTGAACCATTATTAGTAGAAACAAGTTAAAACTGTGGTTCTTGGATTAGGAGGTATATGCATGTAACATGTCATTATGTTAATAAATGTAAAGTAGATAAAGATTGGCTCCAGTTTAATCTTCACCAACTGGTGAATAATCTGTTTGGTCTGCAAGGGGAATAAGAAAAGTAACTGGTGAAATTGTAAACTGGTGTATCACTATCACAAGAATTACATCTTAAATGACAGCAGCCACTATGACAGAGCTCTTTCTATTAGACTACACTCCTGCTCCCTAAACAGTAGGTTCCATTGTTCTGACATGAAAAATTGTCAGCTTTAGATTAACAGACTCTGATTTGAATAGTCAGGTGGCAGGAAGGCTAAGATAAGGGCAGCGAATGTATCCCCTCTGATCCTGCTGGCTGTGAAATATGAGCAAGGGTAGACCATTCAGCCTCTCAAGCCTGCTTGCCATGTTCTATCTCAGCTCCATTTTCTCACCTCCCATTCCATATTCCTAAGAGACCAAATATCTATTCATCGCGACCTTGCATGTAATCAATGATGGATCATCAAATAATTCCAAAGGTTCACAATTTTCAGAGTAGAAATGTTTCTTTTCATCTCCATCCAAGATGACAGATCCCTTATCCTGAGAGTCTACCTCCATAATCTAGGTTCTCAGCAGTCAGGGGAAACAACCTCTGGGTATCTATTCTACCAAGCCCCTTCAGAACTTTGTATATATGAATCAGATCACCCCTAATTTTTGAAGTACCCAGTGATTATCAGATCAATTAGCCTCTCATTTTAGGCCTTTCCAATGTATCCTGCTGTTAACATACATTTTGAACAAATTACCAGCTAATAACATCTTGTTTAAATATATGCATCAGAGCTCAATTCCTCTGATTGTCTACTTTCATTTAGGCTTAAGTCTACAATGTTGATGACCTCCCTGTGGGATCAAACATAGTAGAAGCAAAATCACGGCCAAAAGAGGCCTGGCTTCCTATGTGATATGATTTTCGTTTGGGTATCCTTGTGGTTGCCGTGGGTCCGATATTTTAGAGCTGAAAATGTGTTGCTGGAAAAGCGCAGCAGGTCAGGCAGCATTCAAGGAACAGGAGAATCGACATTTCGGGCATAAGCCCTTCTTCAGGAATCATCCGATATTTTAGCTCTGGATATTACTCATTCATGACTCCAAACCCTTATCCTGTTCCCATCTGAAGCCCCAACTCCTTGCCTGATGGCTGAGACCACTTCTGCAAATTGTTGGTTGCAGGGGATGGGCTCTGTCTTGGTTCAGGTGGATGTTAAAGCATGGAGAGAGGCCAAGTCTCCAAACCCTTTAACCCTTCCCCATTTTACCGGCGCTACCACTTGCGTGCTGCATGCCTGCACTGCAACTTCACTCCATCTCACTTGCTCACACTCACTTCTAAGATCAGGGTAGGCACAGTTCATGACTACATATTTTGAACAAACCATTCAAAATCCACAGTAATTTGTTTGCAAAGTTAATCAGATTCTGAAACAATGAGCTACCTCTGTTTTATTTCTAATTTCTGTTATTTGTAATATTTTTTACAAGATGTTAAGTTGTAGTGCAGAGTGCTTTCCCACACAACTGCTTCCTAACTGTTCATTTTACTGCATTCTATTAATAGGACTCACTTCAAATCAACTACATTTCAGTTGATGTGAAAGCTCTGAGCCTTGTTTTTTTTTTATTGCCTGCTCTCTTCAATTCTTTTGTGTTTCAGACAAAGCAAGAAGAAGAAGAAGGCACGACAGATACAGCCACGATATTGTCAAACCAGCACGAGAAAGATAGTGGTGTTGGGCGTACCGATGAGAGCACTCGAAATGATGAAAGTTCAGAGCAGGAGAACCTCGGAGATGAGCAAACGACTTCCAATAGCCTCAGTCGCCACATGAAGCTCATGTACAGCCAGGACACTCTTGGTAGTGGCGACATGCCTTTCAGCAATGAGTCATTCTTGTCAGGCGACTACACGGATGTGGATTTTCTTGGCATTCCAGCTGATGAGTGCGAGAGGTTCCGCGAGCTACTGGAGCTAAAATGTCAGATGCAGAGTGCCAACCAGTACAGCCTATACTATCAAAGCAGCACCATGGATATGAGTAAGAATGATCAGGAAAGTGTTGACCGAGAGCTTGAAATGTTGAACGAGGAATTGCGCAACATTGAGCTGGAGTGTCTGAGCATAGTGCGAGCCCATAAGATGCAACAGCTGAAAGAGCAGTACAGAGAGTCATGGATGTTGCACAACAGTAGTTTCCACAACTACAACACCAGCATTGATAGCCGCCGGCATGAACTCTCCGACATCACCGAGCTGCCTGAAAAGTCAGATAAGGATAGCTCCAGCGCTTACAACACTGGTGAAAGTTGTCGAAGCACACCGCTGACATTAGAATTGTCTCCCAACAACTCGTTGCGCAGAACAGCTGAAGATATCAACAGCGAAAGCACTGACGGAACAGCCAGCAATCCTACTTCCAACAGCTCAGCTCAAAAGCCGCTACTGTCCCTTGTGAGAAGCCAAGAGAATAACCCCATAAAATCCAACTCTGTGACCAAGGAGTCTGACCATGGCCACCTGTCAGAGGGGAAGGAGGAGACAAGTCTTGCCGAGGGCACCAAAGGCCATGTTTTCACCCAGAACTCAGGTTCACGAAACATGCCATATCCAACCAGATTCCACCATTCCCCATACAGACATGCTCATATCCCAGCACATGCTCAACACTATCAAAGCTACATGCAGTTGATACAGCAAAAATCTGCCGTGGAATATGCACAGAGCCAAATGAGCCTTGTGAGTATGTGCAAAGAGCCACCTTCTCAGGAGTCCTCACATCAATTGGAGCCCAAAATGGAATGGAAGGTAAAAATCCGAAGTGATGGAACAAGATACATTACCAAGCGGCCCGTCAGAGATAGACTCCTGAAAGAACGTGCACTGAAGATTAAAGAAGAACGGTGTGGTATGACGACTGATGATGATGCAATCAGTGAGATGAAAATGGGCCGTTATTGGAGCAAAGAAGAACGAAAGCAGCATCTGGTGCGTGCCAAGGAGCAGAGAAGGCGGCGTGAATTCATGATGCAGAGTAGATTGGAATGTTTAAAAGAACAGCAGAGTACAGATGAGAAGAAGGAAGTGAACATAATCGAACTGAGTCATAAAAAGATGATGAAGAAAAGGAGCAAAAAAATATTTGACAACTGGATGACAATACAGGAACTGTTAACCCATGGCACTAAATCACCTGATGGAACAAGGATATATAATTCCCTGTTATCTGTCACTACTGTTTAAGTAAGCTTTTCCATGGTGTACATTTAATACTACCATTTGAGGTAGAAAAGATCTTGCCTCGTTAAAAGTGGCATATTCTGTAAATATATAAAACAAGTCAGTAGTCCCTATGTGAATGGAAGTGCTATATACATACCAGAAGTTGATTTGATTATTCCTTTATAGTGTACTTTAAGCAACTACCTGATATCTCGTTTTCACATTGCTTAGAAGTTATTACCTACAGGTTATTACTTTTGGAAATTCATGTGCCAATAGACTTTAGTCCTTGTTATTGTTTTATATAAATTGGAGACTCCAATGAGGTATTTAGGTATGAAATGCTATTTGACTTGATCACACAACAATCTGCAATCATGTATCTGTTTATACAGAAAACGATCTTGTATCTTATAATTTCTTGCTGTTCTACTTGTAACTTGAATCAGTTTTCAGCTGGAAGAATCTTAAAAAATGTAGCCCTGGAATGTGTGTAGACTTGAGCATTTCTGCTGGCAAAACAAGCTGCAGTAAGTTAGAATCAACATACTACAAATGCAGGAAATCTGAAATAAAAACCAAATGCTTGAGAAACTGAGCAAGTCTGACAGCATCTGTGGAGACAGAAACAGTTCATGTTTATGATGCTGTATGCCTCGTATTCAACTTAAAACATCAGTGGTTTCTCCTTCCACAGATGTGTCCAGATCTACTGAGTATTTCCAGCACTTTCTGTTTTTATTGCAGTATATTAGAGCTGTTTTCTTTGCATGTACATACATATAATTTGTTTATGTGAAACAGATTGTGTAATTGTGAAACCCCTTGTAGTTAATTGTGCGCTTTGTAGGCCTTGGTGAATTGACCTATTACAGTTTAATTATTATTTAGTTAGTTACACACTTTTGATGTCTTGTAAAGGATGGAAATAAATTATTGTTTTATATATGAATTTCAGTTGTGTGTCGTAGTGCTTTAAATAAACAAATTTGACAGCAGTCTCAGTTTCAACACTCGCACTTTACAGCATTTACATCTGAAAACTTGCACTATTAATATTCAATATTTACATCACAGCTGATGTGTCTCAGGTAGCTTGACAAGGAAATTAGTACATCTGAATTTGTCCTTTTTCAATCTCACTCAAATGGCTAATCTAGCGAATCAAATTTAGATTTAAATGTCATTCTTGCTGATAACCAGTGAAAATTATTTTATTAACTTCATGACAACCTCAAAGACTGAGTTATAACACAAACTTATTCTTAAGGCTTCTAGCATTTAATCCCATTACATTCATGCAACTATTCGATATTATATTACAGAAAAATTACCTCAATGCAAATAAATAATAAATTTCTCAGAATTGCAATCATAATGCAGTGCACTGATGACTAATGCAGTCACCAATTATTTACAATTTACTGGTCCACCCTTGAAACCTATTTCTGAACTCTCTTCTGTACCTTGGATAGCTTGGCTATCTAAATTGTTTGCCATTTCAAGCTATTTGCTTCACACAGGCCAGTATTTGTTATATTTTGGTCCCTTTAAACTGCACGCAAAAGGCATTTTATTGTTATCTTGGATCCAACACAATCCAGTAATCCTAAATCTTAACTACAATAAGCTTGCTTAAATTAAAGGAATATATTTTTGTAAAATTATTAATCCGTTTAATCTTTGCAAGAAAGATGAAGAACAGCTGACTATTTCTGCAGTGTCAAATGAGTCAGATTTTACTGCATAAATATTAGTGAGGTGAGCAGATTTGTGCAGTTAAATGTGGAAATCAGTAAGTTGCCCCGTTCCTCCTCAAATTATGACTGATTTTCTGCTGGCCAGACAGTTGCTTTTCCAGTGTGGATAGGAGTTGCACGTGGGGACCCTGTGGAATCCCCACCTTAGCAGACTCTGAAGGAATGGCCTGGAAAATCAAACTTACCTGGGCAATTCCTCCATGCCTGGAACCTTCTGAAAGTTTGCACTTAAACTGGAGACTTTTGAAAATTCAAACAAAATTAGAAAGTAGTTACTCAGGAAAAGTTATGCTGCTAAATGCATCTTAGTTACACAGTCTAACACCCAAGTAACTATTCAACTGGCGCCATATTGCTGACATCCTCCCCGCCCACACTCCCACCCACCCACTGACACCTGTGCTAGATCACCTATACCCCCAGATCATGACCTGCCCCCACCCTCCCACCTCCACTGAAGCCAACTTGACCCACTTCCCACCTCTGCAGTGGTATCCTATCATTGAAACCCTACAACTCCCCTCCAGCTAACATCCTACCTGTCATCCTTCCTCTCCCTCCATCCCCCCCTCCCCCAAACTCATGGGATGCCCTTGCTTCTCAGCACTTGTCAAATATAAGAGCTGAAAATGTGTTGCTGGAACAGCGCAGCAGGTCAGGCAGCATGCAGGGAACAGGAGAATCGATGTTTCGGGCATAAGCCCTTCTTCAGGAATGAGGAAAGTGTGTCCAGCAGGCTAAGATAAAAGGTAGGGAGGAGGGACTTTGGGGAGGGGTGTTAGGAGTGCGATAGGTAATGTAAGAGCAGCTTTCAAAATGACTGTCAGGATTTTCAAATTTCAGAGTCATAGAGATGTACAGCACAGAAACAGACCCCTTCAGTCCAACTTGCCCATGCCGACTAAATTAATCTAGTCCCATTTGCCAACATTTGGTCCATATCCCTCTAAACTCTTCCTATTCACACACCCATCCAGATGCCTTTTAAATGTAACTGCCTCCAGTGTTAACTCATTCCATACGTGCACCATGCTTTGCTTAAAAACTTGCCAGTTAGGTCCCCTTTGTATCTTTACCCTCTCACTTTAAATGCATACCCTCAATTTCTGGACTCCTCTATCCTGGTGAAAAGACCTTGACCATTAACCCTATTCATGCCCTTCATGATTTTATAAACGTCTGTAAGGTCACATCTCAGCTCTGATGCTCCAGGAAAAAATGGCCCCAGCTTATTCAGCCTTTCCATATAGATCATTTCTGAGGCAGCTGAGTGGAACATCCTCTTAGAAATGCAAAAAAAAGGCCAGAGTAGCAATCTGAGAGAGATTACCACCTCTTGAAAAATCCAACCCCAATATCTGTCCAAGAGATATGGCATTCAAATACGTGGGCCAACGTAAAGTTACTTTCCTTGTCTAAACATACCAAACTCACCAGAGAAAGTTGCAGTTTGTTCATTCCAATGTAAATTGGGAGGGGAGGCAATGGCCTAGTTATGATATGCTGGACTATTAATGTAGAAACTTAGCTCATGTTCTGGGGACCTGGGTTCAAATCCTATCACAGCATCTGGTAGGATTTGCATTCAATGAAAGTCTGGAATTAAGAGTCTCACAATGATCATAAATCAATTGTCAGGAAAACCTATCTGGTTCACTAATGTCCTTGAGCTAAGGAAATCTGCCATCCTTACCTGGTCTGGCTTACATGTGACTCCACATCCAGAGCAATGTGGTTGACTCTTAACTGGCCTCTGGGCAATTAGAGATGGACAATAAATGCTGGCCTAGCCAGAGACGTACTCATACGTGATTAAGTAACAAAAAAGTTAGAGTATTGTATGTTAAGTCTTAATCATTGCCAAACATCGCCTCTGGTGGAAAATTATCATTTGCAAGTGTAAAGCAAATGAGTTTTGCATGTTTTTAATTTGTTTCTCTTGATCCAATTTTTCCCATATTTACTTGACTTTCTACATGTGAACTGACACTGAATTAAATATAGAGACACTTCCTAGTTCAAACATCATCATTCAATAGCAGTTCTTCAGTCTGAATGTTTGTTTGGTTAAGGAGATATGGCTTCTTGCCTAGATGTTATGAAATGACTCTGTCTACAGCAAGTTCCAGCACAAAATTCCATTGTCACTCTATGGGCAAGTGCAATGTAATAATCAGCTGAGATCATTTATTCACTTCTAAGTTCAAATCCCTCCACCAAGACAGTATGAGGAGAGGTGCCACAAAAGGGGCTGGTTTGAATGCAACCTGTCATAGAGAGAACAATAGCAGCTGCACTTTATAGCGGGAGAGGCAGCACTTACCAAGAGCATGTTCAGACTAAACAGTAAATGCTGGCTTTGCCAATGATGTCCACAGCCCAAGAATGACGTCGTTTTATTTTCATTGTTTTTATCAACTAATCTGCACAGAGAAAAAGGAAGTATCATGAGTTATTTCTGGATTTCTGTTTGTTCTGTGTATATGTACACTGCTGGAGATGTTAGTTTCAGTGGTGCAATGTTCTTGAATGAATTCTGACTATTTCACTGTCAGTACCTCTGCAAAACTTTCGGTCAATAGGTTCTCAGTTATTGAGAGAGAAATTCAGGTTTTTTTGGCTCATGTGTTGGATGCAAATGGACTGCAGTTGAATGGATTTCAAGTGGAGAATTTCTGTGCCCAATCTCCCATAGTGTGTTGACCACCACATTGGATTTGGGCATATTTAGACCTGAAATCTCATGTGATTTTGTGATCTCATGGGCATATTTCCCTAGAATGGGAACCTTCTTAAAATAAGGACCCTTCACCTGTGGATGGGGCCCTTTCCTTTCAGTGATTTTTAGGAATGCCTAAAATTGTTTAGTAATTCCAGTTATTAACAGTCTGCAGGCTATATCAGCATCACAAAAAAACATAGAACCAAGAATAGGCCAATTAGTCTCTCAAACCTGCTCTGCCATTCTAGTTTCTGGCTGAATATCTACCTTTAGACCATTTCCCCATGCTATCTTTTTATTAATTGCTATTGTTTATATATATATAAAAATTCCCATTTCCATCTTGAACATACTCAAAGACTGAGCCTCAACAGCCCTCTGGAGAACAGATTTCCACAGATTCATTGCTCTCTGAGTCAAAAAGATTCTCCTAAGTAAAAATCCTTTTATCCTTGCCTTTTATCCTTTATGCATCTACCCTTTTCTAGCTAATTTCAATGAGAGCAGCTTTCATTCTTCTAAACGTTCACTAGTACAGGCCCAGTCTCCTCAGTCTCTCCTCAGTACAGTTCCCTGCCATCCTAGGAATAAGTCCAGTGAACCTAACTGCTCTCCATCGGGCGACTGTTTCTTTCCTTTGGTACGGAGGCCAAAACTTCACTCAATACTTCAAGTTCCCTCAAGATTCTTTGCAATTGAAGAAATACGTCTTTACTCCTGCATTTAACTCAGCTTCCAACAAGTCACCTGCCTTCAAAATAAATCGGTCTCTGGTTGGTCTTTGAGAGCAACTAGTGAATTTTTCGGCCTTGTTTTACCTGCGTTCCAAGCATGAACATTTTGGGGGGGGGGCCTTGAATATGTGATCAGGATTCTATTGTGGAGATGGTGGCCTTGCTCCTCAGACTGAGAGGTCAGCGGAAGTCCTGTCATATCTGTAGGGACTGGGGGTGGGGGGTTGGGGGGTATTGCAGGATTTGGAAATTGAGAAGCCGTCAGCTCTTGTGTGGCAATCTTCAGGCATTTCCTGTGATTGAGATTTCTGGCAGTGGAAGCCAGGCCCAAGGAGAGCTGCCAGCCAATAAGAGATTGTTACCTCATGCCACCAATGGGATGAGTGGCTGCTGGCAGCAACACATCCAACCAGAGTCAAAGGATCATTGTGGGACTGTGGACCAGAGATGGTATCAAGGTCACAAGAAGGGAGATGTCAAAGACTAGGACAGAGGGTGACTCAACTGATGCTTGACCCTTTAATTGAACATTGAGTCCCTGACCATAAGATTCTTCTCCCACCCACCCTATGAATCCGCTGATAAATCCTATAGGTTTTGAGGGGCAGCTCTCTTAAGGACATGAGTGAGCGATATGACCACCATTCAATTCCTGATTTACTACTAAATTACAATGGTCTTGAATAATCGGCTGCAGTCAGCTGATTAGTGAGCCTAATTGATATTCCAAGGGAGGCTGATGATGGCTACCAACATGCAACTTAAATAGGGATGTTTCCTAGTGCCAGGAGACTGAAGTTTGGCCTGCCATGCGATTATGTGAGCCTGGCCACCATGTTTCTGTCTGTGAGAAATTTGACAAAATTCAGCGTGTGTAACCTGATTTACCATTGGAGCTGGAGGATGAATCAAGGTTTAATAACAAACAAGGAAGCAGACATCTGAATCTGTTGCAAGAAGAGGCGGAAGGGGAGAAATCAGGAAGACAATTGTCTTCAATAGAATCCCCCCTACAGAGGGGAAGGAGGCCACTCGGCCCATCGAGTGTACATTGACCAAACTGAAGAACATCCTACCCAGATGCAGCACCCCACCCTATCCCCAACAAAGCTGATGATCTGAACTTAACTGAGAAACAGTATGTCCAGTGACCCCACTTCATCAGGGCAGATCCACATTATGTGTGTAGCACGAACTGAAGCTGAGCACCCACGCACAGGTGCCACTGCCTTATGGATGTAAAAGTGATTGTAACACTCAAAGGCTCTGACCCAGCTTTCCAAGCTATAGCCTCACAACATTAGACAATTATTAACTCCTTGCTACAGCAACCAAGTC
Organism: Chiloscyllium plagiosum; assembly: GCF_037043375.1. Lineage (NCBI taxonomy): Eukaryota > Metazoa > Chordata > Chondrichthyes > Orectolobiformes > Hemiscylliidae > Chiloscyllium > Chiloscyllium plagiosum. Next base: position 55,582,443 of record NW_028270152.1, on the reverse strand, counting down.
ATGGATGTACTCAAAGCTAAGTCGATTAGTTAATCACCTTCCCAAAGAGACAGACCATCAAGAGGAAGGAGGTCCAAAATCCGCCAGACACGCTAATATCCCAAGTTGTAGAGCGTCATTGTGTATACTTGATTTTGCATAATCTATAGACATCTAACATTTTTTGAACAGAACTAAGTTCTGCTCCTTGAATGGTCAACTGCTGTGCGATTAATGGTTAAGTCCCAGTTGTCTCTCAGCTGTAATGATACCTATTAGTTCTTCATTCCACCCACACTCGCCTCCACTTCTGTTTCATCTATCCAGTGTCAAGATATCGATTTTGTTACAGGCTGTTTAGACAAGGGAGAGTCTAGAGATCACTTGTCTGATAGAATGATTGCTGAATTTGTATGTACTATCAATTTTGACATTGGATGGAGATTTCACCCCAGAAGAAGTAGAATTAGAAATTGTTTTATTTACCTTCGGGACACCCCAGTCAGTAACTCCAGAACAGAAGCTAACAGGAAATAAATGTAAACCATATTTCATACTGAGCTCTGATTGAACACTGATCTCCTGTGCTTTTCCAGCACCACACTCAACTCTAAACAAGCAAGTGTCCTTCTGAAGCAAAGCCTATCTGGTCTGGTAACATCAGTCAGTTCAATCATGAGAAACTCTCTAATTTCATAGCAACAACATTTGAAATCTTGTCATTGCAAAGAAGGCAAGCTTGGAGTGACCTCATGTGGAAGAAGTGGAGGAGCAGGAAAATGCTCTGGATCGTGGAAGAGTGAGAGTTACTAATGGGTGCCACTGAAAGAAACTCCACAGCAGCAAATAATGAATAAATGGATTTGTTGAATTGTCTCTTAAACCAATAACCAAGTATCCAACCCATTGTTGGACCCCCTCCTTAATTTCATAGTATACATCAAACAGATACTCTCACAAAAAGAAAATCATCATAAATGGTTCATTTCATGATTACAGTGAAGTCAAAACTTAAAATCACTCGAGTTCAAATTTCTAGTGTCTGTAATCTGATGATCACATGAGGAGCTTCTCTGGTAGTCACAGTGTAGGAAGTAGAAGCATGTTCAACTTTCACTGAGAGCATGTGGGATCATAATAAGCAGGTTGTATTGGTGAAAGGAGTAACAGGGAAATGGACATGCTTTTTTCTCTTGATGAGGACAGTATGAGATCACAGTTCCAGCATTGTCACTTGCAAGAGGTTAGGTCTGAGCATTCCCATGATTCTGTGAAAGTACACAATGCAAGTGAGTTGGGAAGTTCTCTAAATCTGACACACACTATCCTGCACACTTTAAAGGTCAAAGGAAATGCTGGAAAATGCCAAGGTAGCAGTAATGATTCTTATAATAGTAGCTTATTCAGAGAATATAATTTTATTTACCACATCTACGCAAAGATTCAACACTGATTTGTTAGTATTTCTGTCCTGCGAGCTTTCAATATCGTGTTATGGACAAGGAGGAACATGGGAATAGAAACTTGTCTCCGGCAATAGTGTAAAATAGCAATGAGTCAGCTGTCTGTTTTACATAGAGACTGCTCTATAATTCCATTGACTGCAGTGGAGCTTAATATCGGTTACTGTTGATATTGAGTGGTAGATCTGATACCACCTGATTTGAACTATCAACCAAGACAAATTTCTACCCCAAGGTACCTACAATCTGTTTCTAATGAGCATATTGTTGTGGGCAGCATGGACCTAAGAAAAATATTTTCATTAGGCTACTGTAAATTAAGCACCAGCATGTTGGTGGGGATGCACTTGGAGTATTCTGTTTTCAGTTTTTGTCACCTTGCTGTAGGAAGGATATTATTAAACTAGAAAGAATACAAAAGAAATTTACAAGGACTCAATGGTCTGAGTTATAGAGAGAGGTTGGACAAGCTGGGACTTTTTTTTCTTCAGAGCATAGGAGACTGAGGAGGGATCTTATAGAAATGTATAAGATCATGAGATGCATGAATAGAGTTAATGCACACAGTCTTTTTCCCGGGGTTGGGCAATAGTTTAAAGTTACAGGGGAAAGAATCAAAGAGAGCCTGTGGAGCAACCTTTTTACACAGAGAGTGGATTGCACAGGGAATAAGCTGCCAGTCGAAGTGGTTGAGGTAGTAACGTTAACAACACTTAAAAGGCATTTGGGCAAATACATGAATAAGAAAGGTTTATGGGCCAACTGCAGGCAAATGGGGTTAGCGTTGACGGACATTTTGGATGGCATGGACCAGTTTGGGCCTAAAGGGCTTGTCTTGGTGCTGTAGGACTCTATATAAAACCAATGACAAAATTGCACATCAAGTAATTTACTTAACAATTGTATCAATTTCAGCTTGGATGTACAATTGAAAAAAGATATTTTCATATTTTCATCACCACTGAATAAATAGTAGTTAAAATGAATTTATTTTTCTTCCAGGTTCTTAAAAAAAATGTTGTTTTTTGTTGTGTTACACTGTTCCATGGTTTGTTTTGCTGATCGTAGATTTTAAAGTAGACCGTTATTAGACCACTCAGCATCTTGATCTACTTAGCAAGTGAACATTTATGAGCATGTCAGTTTGCATTCATACACCAAATTCACTTTTGTTGAATTTCTGGATGCAAGTTAGATTTAATGGTTGTGGCGGGGTCCAGTGGTGACTCAGGAAATAAGAAACTGCACCACCTTAGGTGTTTCCAGGAGCACATATCCATGGTGTAGTGAACTGCTGGGTGGTGGGACTGTGCAATCAGGACTTCTGATCTCTGCTGGTTCTACCCAACTCAAATCAGCTGCATTGAAGCTGTTGTGGAGCTAGTCTCAGTGATGTCTGAATCACCAGGGTGAGATATTCTAACCACTATGAAAGGGAAAGAGTTGTTGGTGAAGGGTAAGGGGGAGCTGTTTCTGTGGAGTGACCCTTGCCTACTTGGAAAATATCTCACTTGAGTCACAAGATGCACATTCAGGAGAGTCCCCACAAAGCCTGCAGGGAATACCAAAGATGCAGGAAGAAGCTGTGATGTCCCTTAATTGGCCATTTATGGGCCTCATTTTAGCTCCACATGGATTGATCATTCCCAACCATTTCCTCAACTACACCCAAAATCTCCTGTAAGACCATTCAATGGTGCCAGGAATGAAATGGGCACTCTACCACTTCCAACTCTCCTCCCTCCCCCACTCCACCGTCACCCAGATTCTATATCCTTTCACCAGTTTGCAACAGTGACCCTCATCATTCCCCCTTACGTTGCCATTTTTCTCCAGCTGCAGAAAGGCTGCTTTTCCACTTGGGATTTAAGTTAATGTCAAATCAAGAACCAGAAAATAAAAAAACACAAGTATTTTTCAAAAGAGAAAAAGAACAAATAAAAGTCAGAAAATAGAAATAAAAAATGTTTTGAAGTCTTCAGCACCAGTTCATAACCTTTACTTTGCAATTTTAGAACTTTATTTTCTGGAAGAAAGACTTTGGTTGCCATTAACAATATTAATGCTAATATTGTACTTAAATTATTAATTACTAGACTTTATGTTTTTCTGGTAAGTTAAATTTTAGCTTGAAATGTTTGAAGATTGTCAGAAGAGTGAAAGCTGAGAAGGTTCGTAGTTTCCCAATTTTTGGTCTCTGGGAGAGAATTCCATTGGAACAATATACTGTGCTCTCGGTTTTAATTTTAATATAATAAATATTTGAAAATTTTGCGTGGTTTGGAAAGTTTGAGTTATAAAGAAAGGCTGGATAAACTGGGACTTTTTTCACTGAAGTGTAGAAGGTGAGAAGTGACCTTATATATGTTTACACAATTATGAGGGACATAGAATAGGGTTAATGGTAGCTGTCTTTTTCCTAGGATAGTGATTTTCAAGACTTAGGGGAGCACATTTTGAAGATCATAGGAGAGAGATTCAAAAAAGACATGAGGAACACAGAAGGTGGTTTGTGTGTGGAATGAACTTCCTGAGGAAGTGGTGGATGTAAGTACAATTACAACTTTTAAAAGACATTTGGATAAGTACATGAATAGGAAAGGTTTGGAGGAATATGGGGCAGGAGCAGCAGGTGGGACTAGTTAAGTTTGGGATTATGGTTGACATAGACTGTTCAGACCAAAGAGTCTGTTTCCATGCTGTTTGGTTCTATGACTGTCCTGAGGAACTCTTGTTAACGCTTGATTCCACCATCAGTCAAATGGTTCTTAGAATCATAGAGTTTACAGTACAGAAGCAGGACATTCAGCTGTTCTGTACCAGCTCCTGAAAGGACTATCTGGCCACTCTCATTGTGTAGCCCTATCTCCAGACCCCTCTAAATTCATCACTTTCAAATACATATTCAGCTGTCTTGTGAAACCTCAGATGGAATCCACCTAGCTATAAAATTACAGAATTAAATCTTGATGGCAAGAGCAGTCACTCTCACATCAACTGGTATGACAAATGTATTGCTCCAGACTATACATTTCAGGAGAATCTGCAGATTTACTACTGGTTTATAAACCACCAGTGGCACATAACTCTGAGCTTTTAAGATGCTGACTTCAAGTCTTTGTCATACCTGTGATACAAATACAAAGAATTAAACGTTGGAGGTTTTCCATGCCTTCAACCGTGTGAGTAACGGGAAGAAATTTGCAAAAAATAAGGTAAGAATAAGGAAAAGTCTGATTCTTGATTGAGAAAATTATTTCCAAGCTCTCCCTTTGGTTTTAAATGGCATGTTCTGCACGTCACTATGAGATGAAGACTTTCCATGCATTTACATTTCAATATTGGCTAATCTCACCCAATTTCTACATATCTCCCAACTCTTCCCTCCCCTCCTAAGAAACCAGATGGTGCCTATTCCCAACAGGAATGTCAGAGCTATAAACTAACAACAAAGTCCTTGCTGTTTCAGGCCCTCACACAAGCTCACCATCACCATTTCCCTCCACACTCCATGGACACCATCCTCCTCCACCCATCCTGCATGCAAATGGGGCATTGCCATGTTAACAAATCCTCACTTCTGTCCATATGATGAAGGAAAGGTCAATGATGAAGCATTGATGATTGGGCCTAGGATACTACCTTGCAGAACCTGTGCAGAGATGTCCTGGAGCTGAGATGACTGACCTCTACCAACCACAACTCAGACAGCGCTTCAGCCCTTCAGGACCTCACTTAGAATGGGTTGAATGGCCTCTTTCCACATTGTAGGAATTCTATGATTCTATGACACTTATGATTTGCATGTTTCTGTGTAGTCACTCTACATGCAGAGACACATGGAGATAGGATTAACCTGATGGCTCTTAGCTTCATTTTTCAGCACACACACTGCGTACTGATTTGGATGCTGTCTCCCTTTTTGGCTTGCGTTGAGCTTTAGTGTATAGGCTCTCTATTCATAACTTACAGGCTGTCAGATCCCAGAGCTTGCATTGCTGTTTAGCTCAGAGGGAGAGGCGAGCAACTTGTCACTATTCAGAGAACTGAACAATCAAGTGGTGTAACATGCTGCTACACAGCATTGTGCTCTCTGTCAATGTCACACCGACAGCAAATGTGAGCAGCTTGCTCACTAAACACCTTGCATGGACAACCAAATAACCATGTCTGAAAGTCAAAGGAGACTACACCTTCATGATATGAAGAGAGACTGTGGTCAGTCAGAGGCTGTCACCACACTCATTTAAGGGGCTCATCCAAAGTCAGTCCAGGGAGAAACATAGTCAGGCACTTGGCTTTGCCAGAGTGTATCTGTGTCCTTGCAGTCCAGAGATTTTTTTAAATTCACTCATAGGACATGGACCTTGCTGGCTAGCCTGCATTTATTGCCTGTCTCTACTTGCCCTTGAGAAGGTGGTGGTGATCTGCCACCTGGAACCACTGCAGTCCCTTTGCTGCAAGTAGACCCACAGTACTGTTCAGGAGGGATTCCAAGGTTTTTATCCAGCAATACTGAAGGAACAGTGATATATTTCCATCAGGATTGTGAGTGGCTTGGAGGGGAATTGAAAGTGGTAGGGTTCTCATGTATCTGCTTCCCATGTTTTTCTAGTTGAAGGTTGTCATGGGTTAGGAAGGTGCTGTCTGAGGATCTGGTGAATTTCTGCAGTGCATCCTGTAGATAGTACACACCTGATTGTCAGTGATGGAGGGAGTGGATGCTTGTGGATGTGGTGCCAATCAAGTGGGTTTCTTTGTCCTGGATAGTGCTAAGTTTCTTAAGTAATGTTGGAGCTGCACCCTTTCAGGCAAATGGGGAGTCATCACATTCCTGACTTGTGCCTTGTAGGACAGGTTTTGGGGAGTCTGGAGGTTACTCACCAATGTATTCCTAGCCTTTGACTTGCTCTTGTAGCCACTCTTATTGTGTGGTGATTCCAACTGAGTTTCTAATCAATGGTGACCTCCAGGATATTTATTGTGGGGTATTCAGTGATGGTGCCACCACTGACTATCAAGAGACAGTGGTCAGATTTTCTCTTGTTGGAGATGGTCATTGCCTGGCATTTCTGTGGTGCAAATGTTACTTGTCACTTGTTAGCCCAAGCCTGGGTATGGTCCAAATCTCATTGCTTTTGAACATGTACTGCTTCAGAATCTGATGAGTCACAAATAGTGCTGAATATTGCACAATCTTTGGCAAAAATCCCCACTTTATAATGGAGGGAAGGTCATTGATGAAGCAGGTGAAGATGGTTGGGCCTAGGACAACTACCCTGAGGAATTAAGGCAATGATGTCCTAAAGCCGAGATGACTGACCTCCACCAACCAAAACTGTATTCCTATGTGCCAGGTATGACTCCAACCAGCTGATATACCCCGATACCCTTTGACTCCAGTTTTGCTAGAGCTCCATGATGTCATACTCGGTCAGATATGGTCTTGCTGCCAAGGGCTGTCACTCTCACCTCACCTCTGAAATTCAGCTGTTTTGTCCATTTTTGAATCAAGGCTGTAATGAGGTCAGGAGCTGAATGGTCCTGGTAGAACCCAAACCGGATGTGACTGATATTGCTGAGAAGGTGATGCTTGATAGCACTACTGATCACACCTTCCATCACTTTATTGATGATCAAGATTAGACTGATGAGGCCGTCCTTGTTTAGGTTGGATTTGTCATTTTGTTTTTGTGTACAGGACATACCTGGGCAATATTCCACATTGTTGGGTAGATGCCAGTGTTATTTCGGTACTGGAAGACCTTGGCTAGGGGAGAGGCAGGGTCCGGCACACAGATCTTCAGTACTATTGCCAAAGTATTGTCAGGGACCATAGCCTTTGCAGTATCCAGTCCCTCTAACAGTTCCTTGGTATCACATGGAGTAAATTGAATAGGCTGAAGACTATTCTCTGTGATGCTGGGGACCACTGGAGGAGGTTGGGATGGATGGTCATGGCTGGTCCTGCAGATTAAGTACAACCAGTCTGGGGATTACAGGTACATTAATGTGAGGTGCTGCCGGAAAATCTGACCCTTGGGTGAGTTGCTCCTTGTCAGGGATATCCTATCCTTTCAAAACAGGAGCTAGGCCCCAGTCATTCCTGATGGTTTATGTATCAATGGTCCTAGAGTCCTAAGTAAAGAAGGAAACTCACATTTGGCCTCAATGGTCTGGGTTAGTGTGAGGATAATGATGCTGCAAGGAAGCAACTTATAGAAGGGGACTGGGTGCTATGAAGGGGATTTCTCACAAGACACAATTACCGTAGGTGGAACGGTGACTCAGTGGTTAGCACTGCTACCTCACAGCGCCAGGGACCCAGATTCGATTCTAGCCTCGGGCGACTGTCTGTGTGGAATTTGCACATTCTCCCCATGTCTGTGTGGGTTTCTCCAGGTGCTCCGGTTTCCTCCCAATTCCAAAAAGATGTGCAGTTTAGGTGAATTGGCCAAGATAAATTGTCCGTAGTGTAGGTTATTAGTTGGGGTAATTGTAGGGGAGTGGGTCTGGATGGGTACTCTTCGGAGGATCAATGTGAATTTGTTGGGCCGAATGGCCTGTTTCCAGGGATTCTAATTCTAATTCTACTCTGGTCTTCGCATGAGGAGAGTGAGCAATCAACAAGGCAGTTGAAAAATTGGGAACATAAACAGTTGCATGAAGGGACAGGAGAGGCTGAAAGATCATTAGGAGCATAGGATGTCACTCATGCCAATTTCCAGATTATGCCAGTTTTTAATATTCCCTCATAACAAGGAGAGTAACTCAGGCAATGGGACTCCATATGACCATAAGATGTAGGTATAGATATAGATTATTTGACCCATTGCTTCGGTTTCACTCTTTTATTTGATCATGACTCCAACATTATTGGCATCCCCCAGGTTCAGGGTGCTATTGACTGCACCATGTGGCTTATCGCCAATCTGCAGAGGTCACCTGAAAAAGCTTCCACTCCATCTATGTATCTGTGAGATTAGTGCCAGATTTTAAGGTGTGCATCAGAAATCCTGGGAGCTGCCACTGATGCACACTTACATACTGAAGAGCTCACAGGTGTCTGCCTCCTCCAGTATCCTCAGGCTATATGATGATGGCTGCTGAGAGACAAAGGGTATCCCTTCTACACATGTCTGAGGACACCTTTAGAAAATCACCAGATGGACACCACATGAGAGAAAACCGTGCTCATGCTTCCCCAGGGCCTTACAGACTTTCTTCAGATCAGGTTTCAATACCTGGACTGTTTGGTCAGGGCCTTACAGTTTAGCCTAGAAAAGGTGTCCCTCATCATTGTGGTATGTTGTGTCCTTCATAACTGGAGCTGACAAATGGAGATGCCCTGGATGCAGAGGAAGCGGGGAATGGTGATCAATCCCCTGAGAATAACGATCAGAATATTGACCGGGAGGGGCATGCAAGAGATGACAAAAAAATTGTGCACCATTTAGCATGAAAGACTAGACAGAATGTAATTGAAACCCAATTCCAGGAGGAATAACTTGGGTTTGGACTTTCTTTCATTTAACTTTCTGTTGACTGTTGATCCGTTAACTATGGTAAGCAGCCTCTTGTAAGTCCATGGTATGTTTGGACGCAGTTAATGCTGCAGTACTTGAACTTCTCTGGTTTGGATTAAATGTTCTCTGATATTTATGAATGAACACTTGGTATCTTTGGGTGATTTCACCTTTAAACAACTGCACATTAAAGGTCCTACTCACCATCAGGAAGAAAGCAGCAGTCAGTGAGACAGGATAGTAATATGCATGGCACTAAGTTTAAGGCATCAGTCAGTATAAAATATTTGAGTGAAGTCTCTCATAACAGACAATAGGATGGATGTAATTCTGTGGTGCCTTCTTTCCACCACCCTGTGCCAGCACTTCCATTTGCTTATCTGTAAAGTGAGAGGCCATGCATCATGTTCTCAGCAATAGAAGTCAAAGGGCACATTGCAAGACAGCTTATGGCTTGCAGTATCCAAAGGACTGTGGAGCTGTGGCTTAAAGATGACACCGATGGCATGAATGCCACAAAGTCCTAGTAATGGTCAGCAGTTCCAGCTCTCCAACTGCACGACTCAATGAGAGGGGGGTCAGTTGTGTAGTTGGTGAGCTGAAGTGCGGATGATTATGTGAAAAAAAGTCACACTGACAAATTTTGTTGGTGCTTGTCTTTGAATGACACAGACTTGATTGGCTGAAGGATCTTTTTCTGTTACAATATACACATACAGCCCAAATGCTGAATCACACCCAATGTGCCAATAAAAGAGAAAATTCAGCTCAATCTGTCTGAAGAAATGAAATGAAACCTTACCACTTCAGTTGTGGACATAGATACAATGAGGTGCAATATTTTTTGAAAGCAAGCTCTGCATCTTCCAACACTGTTATTTTCACTCTAGATATGACCCTTTAAGATATGAACAATGTTTTTTTAAAAAAATGAAAATGAACCCATCAAAAATTTGTAATTCACCTCTGAAAAACTTCACTCTGTGTCAGAATAATAGCTATTTGATTACATCAGCTTAAAGGGATATATCATTGTTTCTGGTGTAATACTCTTGTCTGACTGGGCACTTGGTCATACAAAATGTACATGATTTTCATTGTTTCTATATCCATCATCAATGTACAACATGACATTCAGTTTCACACAGATGCTCAAGATTTAATCGTGATCATGCTCGTGTGCTACTTGAAGAGAATCTGCATAACTTGATTTATTTGCCTCCACACTTCAATAGATCACAGCAACTGTAAAATGTTAAGCATTCTCTATAATCTATGCATTTTGAATTACTGACAACTTTATTGGCAATAAAGAACATCAATTTTATTATCCATTTGAAATCTGTAAATTATGTTATTATTCAAAAATTGTAGAGAATATGATTATTGTTCCAGTACTAATAGCTAAGTAATGTGTTAATTTTCCACAGAGGCCACAATCATCATCATAAATGATTATAGAAAAAAGTTTTGTTGGTTTTATTACATTAAAATGTAGACTGTTCATTATTTTATACTGCCTTATATTGTCATTGAACGGGATGGAATTTTTATGCTATTCCAGTGTTTATGGTCAAGCTTCATTTCCATGTAATTGGTGAGCTGTTTGCACATTCAACGAGGAACCTGTTTGCAAAAAGCGGTGGTATTTTAATTATTTAAAAGATTTTTGAAAATCATTCAGACCTGTTACAGAGAGACTGCAAAGGTCTCTTTACGACATGTTGACTAGGTTGCTAAAAGAAAATGAATAGCATAGCATACATCTGGCACATCCCATTGTCCATTGAAAAATCTGAAAATTGCTTTAGCGTTTCACTGATGTAATGGGACTAATTCTTTTGTGTGAACTAATAAGGTACCTACATATCTTTCTTTTATTCTTGCACCATCCATTCTAAGACTTTACCAAGATAGCAGCAGCCCTGGCACACTAGCATTTGCTTTCAGTTGAGCCTCAAATTTAGCCCCATTCGGTTTTGATCATGATAGGCTGATTATACAAATATAAAGCTTAAATATCTGAATTAAATTGCATTTTGATGTGCTTCAATAGTTCTTCTAAAGTTGCTATTATTCACAAGAAAAAGGGCTGTTCCATTGACCACTTTGTGGAAGATGGACATGTAGCAATAGTAGCAGGCTAGATTAGTTGCTTGTTTGAGGTATTGACAACACCTTTGTTGCAGGCATCAAAATACAGCAATCCAGCCAAATCTGTCATTGGTGAAGTTTGTTGCGCCTACCTTGAAATTGCCCAGCATTTCTTCACATCTACAAAGCGTGTGACAGCAAATGACAATAAGCACACATGCACAGAAAGTCTGCTTCCAAAATCCAAGCCAGACCCAGGCAACGACCAAGGTCATATAATATCACAATGCAGGCAGCATGGAAGGTCGTCCAAACATGCATAGAATATCAATAAACGGAACAGCCAGCAAACCAAAAAGCAACATTTCGAAGCTGACCAAACCTCAGGCACCACTTCGACAGTATGGGACGATCTGAATGTTTTACAACAATCAACATCAAATGACCACAAAAGATAGGCTGATATACCTTAAATGTCAAAATTGTAACATACTACTACTACACATCCTAAAAGAAATGTACTCCCAACAAGTGGTGCTCCATTATACAATCTATAAAAGACCATCTCACAGCATATAAACAATACCAATCTATGCAGTGACAAAATCACACTACAGTGCCAATATAAATGTGCAGTTTTGGTTCCTGAAATTTCCTATCTGGTAGGTGTCAATGATCCAACAGTGGTAGACTACCAGTGCGCATAAAAAAAGTCTCAGCATCATAACTGTTCACGAGATTCAAGACACATGTATTGTGGCAGAATCGACCAAATGTGATATAATCAGGTCAATAATCTCAAATGTACCCAGACCACTTCTACATGATCATGAATTTTAACGATCACGCAACTTTGCATCAAAAGTACAATGAAGACAATTGATGAGAAGCCTCAAGTGGAACTGCATATCGTTTGGAAGGTCGACTACCACACAGATGTTTGGCAATCCATCGCATGTCTTAAAGGAAGTTTGCACCATAAGTGCATGTCTAGATCAAAGGCACCCTAATCTCTCAGTTACAAACAGCCCACATACAATACCAATATTGGAAGAATTAAATGCTGCATGTCTGATGCCAGGTTCATACGAAGCACGAAGTTCATCCATCTGGTTCATCCACCCATTGGTGGCTCAGTGGTTAGCACTGCTGCCTCACAGTGCTAGGGACCTGAGTTTGAGTCCCACCTTGGTACCTGTCTGTGTGGAGTTTACACATTCTCCCCGTGTCTGTGCAGGTTTCCTCCCACAATCCAATGATGTGCAGGTCAGATGAATTGGCTATACTAAATTGCCCTTAGTGTTAGGTATGTTAGTCAGGGGTAAATATAGGATTGGGGAATGGGTCTGGGTGGGTTACTCTTCGGAGGGTCAGTGTGGACTTGTTGGGCTGGAGGGCCTGTTTCTATACTGTAGGGTATCTAATCTAGTCGGAAAATCCAAAGAGCTCACAACATTTCAGATGCCATTTGGATTATATTGTTTTCAGACTATCAATAAGCTAAAATTGATTCTAACAACACATGGCTAGGATTATTGAAAATATTTCTCTCTATATTTGCAAAACTGCTGATCATGTGATCATGATTCAGAAAAAAACAGAGATTCTGAACCATGACCACACTCTCACCTCCTAATGGCATCAATATAATGACATGGATTGTCACTTAAAGCACAGACTGTCAGGTCAACACTGGCCAGGTAAACATTTTCAGATTCATGTATTTTGCCCATGTTGTCCATTTCAATCCAAGCAAGATCAAGGATGTTAAGCAAACACTCACCCCAAAGGTATGGGCATTTTTCAACTTCATTTCGCTAAATTCCCAACTTCGAGGGAAAGATTTCTCCACTGAGAGATTTGCTCGAGAAGGATGCCCTGATGTGGCAAGATGAGCAAAAATATGTCTTTGATTCTCTCAAAGAGTAACCCACCCAGACCCATTCCCCAATCCTATATTTACCCCTGACTAACATACCTAACACTAAGGGCAATTTAGTATAGCCAATTCATCTTTGAAAATGACTTGTTGTGATGTACCAAATTCACTACTGTCAGGCCAAAGTGATCAAATGTTCTCAGGAACTTCTTTAATGTTGGAGATTGGCAAAAGGACTGATGCTCCTGCCTTTGCGAGACAAAAATGCTATTTGACAAGAAATCATCATTCAACTAGACCATTTGCCACTAGAAATGATCTACCAAATAACACTAACAATTGCACCAACGCTTTTGCAGTTTTCACTTGTCAAGGTGCAAGGATATGATCTTGAAGTTTGATATAAGCCAGGTCATTAGATGATCACACTGAGTACAATATGCAAACCAATCAATGACAAGAGATCTCTCTTGCTGTACACGTTAATGCTATAGAGCACGAGATTGAAAACATTCTCAAGGTTGATTTGTTACATCTTGGCCAGAACCAGTTCTTTGCCAGAACTGCCAAAGATGATCAATGACATGTACCTTAAAAGACTTTTTCAACAAAGTGGCCTGGCAACATTAAAGAAGTTCCTGAGAACATTTGATCACTTTGGCCTGACAGTAGTGAATTTGGTACATCACAACAAGTCATTTTCAAAGATCAGCAAGTCCTAAAACAAAATGCACTTTGCCAAACTATCATGATCATGTTACAAGGACATACGTGTATTGAATGCACAAGAATGCACAGTAAATCTGTGTACTGGCCAGGAAAGAGCCAGGATATCCAATGACTTTTAATGCATGTGAGGCATCCCAAACACACCAACTTCAACAACAAAGGGAACCTTTACATCCACTAATGTTCCTTCCACAACTTAAGAAGAAAGAGAAACTAATTTATTCATGGTCCACAAGGAATATTATGTCATTGTGATGGATAACTTCTCCGAATTTCCCATTGTTCAACACTTTAGAAAAGCAATCAATTTACACATCACTGAAACAATGATCCCATTTTCAACTTAATCGACATACCAGAGTGGATAATATCTGACAATGGACTGCAGTTCATTGGGAAATCATTCCAAGACATGTGTACTAAGTGGGGAGAGATCTATATCATATTGTCACCCTACTATCCATACTCAAACTGTCTAGCAGAATAAAATTGATGATCACCACATGTCCAGCAACAACGCAAGATTTTCACATTAGGTTACTCCATTTTTGTGCAACACTGATGGAAGAGGCACTAACATTCTCACCTCAAGAAATGTTCACAAGGCAAGTATAAGCAATCGTGCCTAGCAACCTAGTCTAATCATATGCTGACAAAGAATATCCTTCCTAATGGCTCAGGAAGAATGAAAGAGATGCATGACCAGGGAGCAAGTAGAGAACTGTCATAACTATGTACTGGACAGAATGTGTGAGTCCTAAATTCAGTCATTAGTACCTGGATATCAGCCAAGTTTCTAAGATATGCAATCAACCCTGGTTGTATGACATCATGACTTTGCTACATTGCAAAGGAATACTCGTCACCTCAAACTAATCTACAGAATGCTAATTATGTGCTAAGGGAGGAAGGAACAAAACTCCAATGCTGATGAGTATGCAATGATGCTGAGTGACTGCAATCAGCAGCAAAACAACCAAGATGTCAGTCAAGAGCAACTGAGAATGACACATAGCTCTCCATGGATGTATGATCAACAGAGCAGGATGAGTTGTTAAACCTCTAAAACACTAAAGTTCAAATTATTGATTTTGTTAACTCTGTTTTTACCTGTCTGTACAATTGTTGAGTTGACAACATGTGCCTAAGTACAGTGACATAAATGTTTGGAATATATTTCCTTTGGGAAAATGGAGGACTTGTGTTATGTCTTGCAGTAGATATCTGTTATAATTTTAAGGGATGATGATGTCATCACCATATCATTGCAAATGATTTATTGGTATAAAGCTCTCAGTCTCCATCTTACTGAGTTCTATCTTCTTGCAGCATGACACCAAAAAGAAAACGTGCCATGGTATTGCCCAATTGATTAGCTTGAACACAGTTATGTAAGTGCCTGTGGATGTAATATATAGATGTGTGGATACCAAGGGCTGTAATAAAAGTTAATAGAATTCTGCAGTTGCACATGGCCCACATTTCATTTATATGTTACAGGAGCTAATAGAAGTACCAATCATGGAAGGTGAAGATCATCTACTGGATAATTGTTTCAATAAGTTACCCTACCATTTAAATTAAACTGACTGGTCTATAATTGCTGGGTTTATCCTCACAGCAGTTTTCTTTGGAACAATCATGTTATACTTGCAATTGTTGACTTCGCTTGCTTCACTCCTGAACTTGGGAGGTTTGAAAGATTGCCACCAGTGCCTCAGCAATTTCCACTCTCTCTTCCTTCAATACCCTAGAACACACCTCATCTCATCCTGATGCATTATCAACTTGAAGGACCAATAACCTATTGAGTACCCTCCTCCATTTAAATTCTAAATCCTTCAACTGACTGAGTTTCCTTCTCGATCACTGAGTGAACTCCTTCCTCAATAAAGACAGATGCAAAGTATTAATTTAATACCACAGGCTTGCCTCTTTCTTCCACATCCCTAACCAGACCTACTCCTCTTTAACCATCCCCTTACTGTTTATATGCTCATAGACAACTTTGAGATTTCCCTTTATTTTAGCCCTGGGTCCTTTTTCAAAATCCCTCATAGAGGTTAGTGCTAAATATTCCCTCATATTGTTTTCCTCTGCATGGATCTCTGAGAGTCATGTGCAACAAAAGCATCCAGAAATAGAAGCCAATGCAGCAGTGTGTGAAATGGCGTATAGAACTTCCCAGTGGCTCCGCAGCTTAGATGGAATAATGGTGGTGCTGAAGGCACTCCAGCATTAAATGTTTCAGATCTTTACACCCTTACACAACAATCACCACTACCTTCCAATTAATACATCCAATTGAACAGACAGCGCTGACTTCAGTGTTTATTTAATCTATTTAATAATGCAACACTCTGTACTTCAGTGGAGTGATAGCTGAGTTTTTGTGCTCTATTTATGCACTGCAGCTTCATCTCACAACTTTAAAACTTACAAGAGAGTGTATTCATTAAACTGAACCTTGCAAACTCCATGATAGGCCAAGATAAGAGAATTACTAATTTAATAAAAATAATGCAGTAGCTGCAGTCCAATTCCTTTTTAAATAAGCAGCAAAAGTGAACTTCAAAATTACTGGATGACCTGGACAAATGATGACCTAGAAACATTGTCACACCTTTATTTCAATAGCACTTCAGACAATACCAGATTAATTTTCACAGAAGTATTTTATGATGCTGATTGGATGCAGTATGAAGCAATCTCATAACAGTTGAGCAATTAAATTAAATTGAAGTATGATATACAGGCCACTCACATTTTCATTCTTATTGCAGAGATATGAAGTTTAATTTGGTTGAATGTAGGAGTGATTTCTTTCTGTATGGACCCTGAATGTAAAAGCGGAACTTCATCCTAATTTTAAAATGACATCTGAATGATTTCTTCAAATGACTCCTATAATGAAAAAGTGAGAACATTAATATGTCAGATTTATGTATACAAACACATTCTGATTGAATTGAATTGCAGATGAGCAGTTTTTAGATTAGCAGTTTGCCCATGGTATAAATAACATGACAACCTTAAATATCAATGTTATTTCCCAAATATCCTTTTCAAGTACAATTCTGTAATGATGCAGTGACTAAATTATAACAGGCCACAGCAAATAATCTGAATGCTGTAATTCAGGAGTCATTTGATCATAGTACTTTCTAAAACAACCTGCGTATTGCTCAAAATGTCACGTCTCAGTAAGTAATAAAAATAACAAGGTATGGAAGAAATTATTGTGAAAATAATCTCATAGTTAGATTCATGTGCCAATATATTACTTGCCTTTATTCGTGTACCTTTCATTATCTGTATTCATTCTATCTGTCCATTATTCCCAATTCAATATTTAAGAGAGATAACTGACAATATTATTATTAAGTGTATCTGTAATAATCAGGATCTAATTTGTATGAAAAATAAAGCTATATGAAAGTGTTTAAACAACATTGAACATCAAGAAACTACCTTAAATATATTTAATGGCATATTTATCCCATTAATCACAATCTTAGTCCAATATCATTGAAAGCTTCAATTGCCTTGTTAACCTATCATGCAATGAAAATGTGAACCTGCATAACTAAGATGCTGCAAAAGAGTATGTAAAGCAACGTGGTTCAACAGCCATCTGTTCAATACAAACTGGCTTGCTGCCCAATCTGCTGGCTTGCATTGTCGGCTATACTCTAGAGAGATGCTCAGCAGAAGCCAAAAACTTAGCAGGAAAGACAAAACACTTTACAATGTCACTGACTCTTTCTAAAAGCAGTTTGGAAGAAGCCCATATGCCCAATTAGTGGTATTCGTCATAATAGAGGTTAACGTTCAATTTTTCCTGTGTATTACAGCAAAGGCAGTGATAGATCCCAGCTTTATATCTTTGATAACTGAGGCAGCATGAGACACCATCTATGAATAATGCAGTCTTCTATGTTCCTGCAACTTTTGATCTTTCAATCCAGAGACAAATGGTCTGAAATAGATATTGTACTGCAGTTTCATGACATAACAGCTTCAAGAAGCAAATTAAAATATTAGACTCTGGCGACTGAACTACAGCACAACCTGGACATGAATTGCACAATTATTTTGTATCTATGATATTTGTAACCATGATTACTTTCAGTGTTAGTAAATACAATGTTTTCCTTGACAAATCTGGTGCAGTGTCTCATCAGTAGTGCAAATCCCTTACGGGCTGTTGCTGAATGACATCTGACCCCAGAATGACAACAAATATAAATCTATGCCACAAGAAAGTGACCTTGGAAGGAAACTATATTCTGCAAAAATAGGCCCAGAAGGCGTTCCAGTTATCGCAAATATTAATTCATCTCATGCAACATATAAGTCTCTATCTTTAGCATTTGAATGATCTGCTCCCTAATGAAACATATCCAAGCTGTTAAAGTTCAGCCTTCTTTTCAAAAACGTTATAATGAACCTACATAAAAAGTGGAAGAAGTTTATTGATTTACTGTTGACTGCTCCTGGACCATCTTTCTTGCATTAGGGTCTTTCTTAAATCTTTAACATTTGCCTTTTCCAATCAGACATTAAGTAAGTCCATAGTAGTTCATTCTTGCATTACTGCTTGTCCCAAGTGTAACAAGAGTGAGCAGGAATGTGTGAATGGTGTTACATAAAATGCAGATAGAGTAGCTATGACAGGTGATTCCCTACGATTAGTGATCCAGTTAATTGTATCTGACAGTCCACTTGCTCATGTTCACTCTGCTACTTGTCCACATTATGATCATCTTTTATTTCAGAATTCCATTTTACAATTTAAGCATAGATTTCAACTTTGACCTCTGTAATATTAGGCCATACACACTTGTTGAACTATAGTAGCTATGCACTATGTCAGGTCGCTGTATCAGCAGAAACTGTAGAATGGAGTTTTTCCACTTTGTAACACCATGTCAGCTGACTCATTCATTTTTGTCTCTCATACTAACAATTCAAATATCTGCAGAAAAATGTCATTATCAGAAGGTCTCTCTCCCTCCACTCCACTTTGAAAAAAGCTTTGATTTAATAAAATGGTGCACTCCAAATGTAAACTGCATTGATCTCCATTCATTCCCTTTGTATTGTTCTTCATCTTGCCTACATTGCTTGAGCTGTCTCTGAAACTCACACTCTTTAGTTGACATCCTCTCCATCATTTCCACTTTGGCCCCAAGGCTTGCTAATGCGCATTCAATCTATTTTGATTTCAGTTTTTGTCCTTGATTCTGTTTGCTTTAAAGTGTTAAGTCTAAAGTCAAGGAAGTGATCATGAATTGATCCAAATTCTGCTCTCTTATGGTTATGTAAATCTAACTGGTTTTATTACCCCTGCAACAACCAGATGTCTGTCAGATCAAGCCTGCAGAGTTCTCAGGACAAAAGATTTCCAAAACCAAGAGGAGTGAGTTGCTTATTATTTGAAGTTTTTGGGGAAGGAAAATCAAACTCTGGCTCATTTGAAATGTCATTCATCACTTTTTTATAAATTGTGTAAATATTCCTTGCTTTACAGCATGACCCTTACATGTCACTTTTAAAGAAGCAAGAAGAGAACTGAAAGCATGCATGCTTAAAGGAATGAAAAGGGTGAGAAATTCACTGGGAGATGCACATGACATTAGTTAGGCCAATGTGTATAGCTCTGGTCGTCATATTGTAGGAACGATGCATGAGAGACAATACAGAAGAAATTCACCAGGATGCTGTTAAGGCTACAATGATTCAATTGTGAAGAGACACTAGATAGACTGAGGTTGTTTTCCTTAGAATAGAGAAGGCTAAGGGGGTTATCAGATTAAGATGTGCTGAGGGTCATACACAGGGTAGATAGGGAGAAACATTTCCACTTAGTAGTTGGATCAATAGCTGGAGACCACAGTTTTTAAGATAACAAGACTTACAGGAGATTGAGGCTATTTTTTACCCAGTGGGTTATGGATAACTGGAACACACTGCCTAAAAGAGTGGGAGAGATGTAAACCCTCAAGACATCTAAAAAGTATTTAATGAACACTTGAAACACCATAACATGCAAGGACATGGACCAAGTGCTGGAAATAGGGGATTAGAATAGTTGGATGTTTGATAGCAAGTGCAGTTATGATGGGTTGAAGGTCCACTTTCTGTCCTGTAAAAGTTCTTTGACTCTATATAAACTTGTTAATACAGCGTCACTTCCAGGAGCATTGGGCCAAATACAAGGACAATTAGCAATAACATTCAACAGGGCAGTGCAGATTTTCAACACAGGTTTTCAAGATACTGTCTGGCCCCAAGAAATCAATGCAGTCTAAGTATTGAACTAGAACACATTTTTTCTCATATTGTTGAAATTGGGGAGGAGAGTGAAATTATACAGCAAATATTGTTATGTAATGCCATGCTTCACAACAATTCTAAAGGTACATCAAAGCTGCACCCAAACAGATTGGCATAATCTTTACTGTGGATTTCAGAATGCCTTTTCATAACAGTTTGAATTATATGCTAAGAATTATTTTGTTCATGGTAGCTTTCTAAAAACAATATATCAAGGTGCAAGGTTTTAATGAACTGGCACTGTAAAGCAAGCAACATTACTAATCTGTCTTCAAGGGCAACTTGTAACTTTTATTTGTGTGGAAAGGAATTGTGATTACTCAGTTACTGAACAGAGGAGAAGTGATAATTTATTCCACAAGTCATTCTCTATGTTATACTCCCAGTTTATGGTAATAGTCAGACTCGAGAGTGAAACTTGTTTTGATAGACCATGAGTTTTATTTCTGCACTTTGGTTTCTATAGTGGTCAGTCACTGAACATATTTCCATGAAATACCAATATAGGTTCAACAAAAGAACACAAGCTTATTATAGAAATAAATTGTTAAAAACTAAAATATGAAACAAATTTGGGAAGGCCCATCATAAACAACAAAAGGTAAGTTTGCTTTATTTCCAATAATATCCTTTACAGATATTCAACCCCAATGAAGTATCACTGCTCTCTTCACTTTAAAATTTCTACTCAACTGATAAGTTCACTCACATTTTATTTTGTTGACAATTCGCACTTTCACTGGATGTGATTTTCTCCATCTTTCCCCAAACCATACAGAAAGGCTAACTTATTGTTAGCCAGCCTTCTCTCTGACTTTGATTACTTTGAGGTTATTAAGACTTCTTTCCATTTATCTGGAGGGTACCAAAACCTAAACTATTGTCATGGTGGTTAAGATCTTCCGTATTCAATCTGCATGTGAATCTTGAGGACGTTTGAGAGCAATGGGTTTATCCTCAATGGAGTTTAGAAGGTTGCAGGGGAATTTAATTTAAACATTCAGAATGCTAAATGGCTGATCATAGTACATTTGGGAAGATGTTTCCATTGGTAGAAGAGACTTGGACCCGAGGGCATAGCCTTAGAGTAAAGGGAAGACCTTTTAGCCAGAGACTGGTGAATCTATGGATTTCATTGTCACAGTTGGAGGCTACATCACTGCGTATATTTAAGACTGAGATAGATAAGCTCTTGAGTTACAGGGGCATCTGGGGTTACGGAGAGAAAGCGGGAGAATGGGGTTGATAAACTTATCAGCCATGATTGAATGGTGGAGCAGACTTGATGGGCTGAATGGCCTAATTTCCACTCCTATGTCTTATGGTCTTATGGCTGTCTGTTTTGCTGTTGGTTATTTGTTAAAACTTCAGTCAACAGTAAGTAGTAATTATCTCACCAGGGAGCTATTGAGACATTTAGCTGAAGTCATATAATGTTTTAAAAAGGTAATCTATTCTAAATGACTTTCTGATCCTTTCTTTAAAAACATATCTTCATCACACTAAGCCCACTTATCTCTACTTTAAAATCCATATTCCCAAAGTAATAATAACTTTCAAAACATTCATAATTCCCAATTTCTGTGAAGCATGGTAGATATGCCGCACAGTAATGATAATGATGATAATAATAATAATAATAATGCAAATGATATGTAAATGCATGTGTAAATAAGATTTAATTTTAATTTTTATAGTCAGAATCATTGATGACCTTTAAGCGGCAATTGGATAGGTACATAGATAGGTGCTTAAGCTAGGACAAATGTTCGGCACAACATCGTGGGCCGAAGGGCCTGTTCTGTGCTGTATTATTCTATGTTCTATGTTCTATGTTTGACTGTTTTTGCTATGGTCCCTATACACTCATAAATGATTAAGTGTTTCTAACAATGCTATTACCAAATCAAAAACCAATAATATTTTAACAAAAATGAGACACAGTTACTGTTGCATGTTAACCAAAGCAAGAGTTAGCAATCCAGTCATATTATCTGGGCTGCTTTATGATAAATGATCAATGCTGCATTGCCAACAGGAAGTCATAATCTGCCTATGTTGGCATGATTAAGCTGAGTTTTCAATGAAGCAATAAAGCATTATAGAATTTGTTTATGCTGCCATTTTTGGGCAATATGCAAAGGACTTGTTGGAAACTGGCCCAAAGGAAGGTCAAGTTTCCAGGCTGCCAAACTAGCATAGTGCAGTGGGCATTGATCAGGACATACATGACTGCATCGCAGATGTTATATCTGCTGAAATCAGGGAACGAGGCTGCCAGGTGGAGAAAAAGGGGCTCACCGAGAGTTCCAGATTTGGGTTGTGGTTATTCATACCATAGAAGATTCAAAGACTAATTATAAAGAAGGCTGATACTTTTTTTTCCTGTGTATAAACAAAAAATGTGTCCCCAACTGCTGCCCCTCCAACCTTCACCACCAATGCAGCAATTTTCAGTCTCTTCAGTGAACACCTCCACAACGGATGCGAATTAAGGAACCTTATCCTTGATCGTGGATCAGTGGTTAGCACTATGCCTCACAGCACCTGGGTTGATTCCACCCTCAGGTGACTGTCTTACCCTGGAGTGGGGCAAAGGAAACAAAAGATAGGTCTCATTAACAAGTTGAGGCCAGCGATGTGAAGGAAAGTGAGAAACAAAATAGAAAACTCGCAGGTTCTGGTGAAAGCAATTGAGGAATTTATTGTCTCTTCAGTTTCAGGAAGATGAAAAGCAACAAAGAATCAATAGATTGTTTTAATCTTTGTGACAAGGATGTCTATTAATATTTCATATGCTTTTCTGGAGTTGTCAATAAACAGGAGTGATTTGAGAAATACTTGGTAGTGGATAAGAGAAGCCATGCATTATGTTTATTCTCCAGGATGTTTCTAATGGCCAGTAGCTACTGTGAAATGTTGCTTTCATCAGAGGTTCCGAAATAAGCTTGGGTTATAGTATCGGAGGATAGTATTATTTGGTTGGGTATTGCTATACTCAAAAATGACTTATGTTTGGTATTCATGGAGAGAATTTTCCAATCCCTTGATTGGTATGTGCGATGGTGAGAAATTGGGAAAATATCATGAAAATAAGAAAAAAATCCATTTCTTCATTGAGAGAATAAATTCTATTTTTGTCCATAAGAGTTAAATGCTGAGTTCAGAATGTCATTAATGAGCAGCAACTACCTTTTTCCAATTCCTTTGCAGCTCATAAACTTACTCCCTTGCAGCCTATAATTCTCACCCCCATTCTTGGAAAACTGCACGATTTTCTTGCTCACTTCTCACTTTTCCATGCCTTCATCTAACTTTGTTTTTATCACAACTCCCTGTGTGCTCCATGGACACTGTCCTCCATTACTCTATGTCCAGGCAAGTCAGAAATGCCAAACCTCCTGCCTTGTCACACCATTATTTTTCAGACCAAATAACACACCACTTCAAAATGCTTCAGTTTAGAGCTCAGGGCTTTTCTGACTTGCCAGTTCCAGCCAGGTCACTTTGTGCACATCTCATGAAGTGGCTTTTAGATTCATTTCTTAGCACTCAAACACTTTGCACTTAATTGAGACTGCCAGTTTCTGTGGCTTGCTTCACTTGTTAGTCCTTCAGAGCTCAATTACAAGCTGTCAGCCTATGTGTATTAATTTGCTTTCTAATGTAGAGGGAGAGGCAGGCAGCTTGTCACATTCAGTGCACTGAACAGTCAAGAGGGTGGACATATTGCTGTATGACGCCATCAGACAGACACTTGTCCGAGCAGAGTTTGAGATTATGGGATCTTGTAGTCTGGAGATTGGGTCACAGCCAGTCTTGGGTCAAGAGCAACCAGTCTTCAGGTTTATAGGTACGTCAGTCAGGGTGCTGTGGTGATGCCCATCCACAGGCTGGACTGTGATCAGGGCTGTCTGCAAAGTCAGTCCAGAAAGTGTGCAATGCTCACTCCGGGGCTTTAAGAATTAATGGTCAGGGTGCTTGTCAGGAGTCAATCCATGAAGTTCTGGGGAAGCTGGTAATCTCAAGTTTGGGGCTGTGTAGCATTGGACTGTGTCACTGAGGAAACTATTACAGTGAAAGCGGACAATTCAAGATAGAAGGGTAGAAGCTCAAACAGCATTGGAGGGGAGTGGGAGCTCTTGTCTTGGGAGTGGGACTCATAATTCATCATTAATCTGGCCTCAACAGAAGGAGAGTGGTTGGTCAACAAAGGCAAGGATGATTTAGAAATCCACGGGTGCAGGATATAGATTGAATGATTCAACTGTTAAATAAAGGAGCTGAATGGACGCAGAAGGAGTCTGAAAAGTCATCGGGGTATAGAGATAGCAACACAAAAGGGAACATGAGATTGTGTGGACCATTCTTGCCTCACAGGCAGAGGTTGCAACTCATTCACATGAACACAAAGTTAAAATCGAGAGTCAGCTTCACTAAATTAAGACAAAATGGATGCCATATCACATGGGCAGAATTAGTTATTGGTTCTCCCTTTGGGCTAGACTATAATTGTTTTGAATTGAATTTCTACTAGCAGCAATTCTGCATCCACTGACTCAGTCATTCTACGCATCAGCGATCAACATACATTTCATCAGTAGGTCATTCACTTTCTAATAATGAGTATTACACATTATGGTCTCAAGCAAACATGATCGTTACAATGTTTACACTAATTGCCTCCTTGTTATGTCAACTAAAGAAATACAAGCAGATGCTAACTTTAAGTCTCATCTCAGCTTGGCATGGAAGGCAATGCATCTAAGCTGTAAGGACATCTTCCATAAAGTTCAAGGTTGGATTTTTTTGAGTTTGGGGTGGGGGAAATGATATCACAGAATTTCACTTGCCCAATATAGTGTGAACAATTTGGTCCTGCAACATACATCTTGTGTAAGCAAGTACAAGCACAGCAGTTGAGAAACCCCAGGCACACTCTATCGTCCTCCTGTACATAATGTGATCTCTGGTTTAGATATACAATGCAGTTGACTTATAAATGCATTGAGAAATAACAAGAAACAGATGGAAGATTGATGATAAGGATACATATCAAAGAACATGGCATGAGTCAAAAAACAGGACAAATCCAACTGGTTAATTCCAGCTCTGTCAGTCTACTCTCAATCAACAGTAGTGTGGTGGAAGATGACAGCAACAGTGCTATCAAGCAGCACCCGCTCATTTATAACCTGCTCACTGATACCCAGTTTGGATCCGCCAGAGCTACACAGCTCCTGACCTCATTATAGCCTTGGTTCAAACATGGACAAAAGAGCTGAACTCCAGAGCTGAGGTGAGAGTGACAGTCCTTGACATCAAGATTGCATTCGACTGAATGTGGTATCAAGAAGCTTGTGCGAAAAGGGCAAACCCTTTGCTGGTCGGAGTCATGCTGCTACACAGGAAGATGGCTGTGGTTAGTGGAGGTCAGTCATCTCAGCTCCAGGACATCGCTGCAGAAGCTCCTCAGGGTGTTCTAGGCCCAAACATGTTCAGCTGCTTCATCAATGACCTTTCCCCCATCATAAAATCAGAAGTGGGAATATTCATTGATGATAGCACACTGGTCAGCACCATTCATGACTCCTCAGATACAGTTTAAATGCAACAGGACCTGGACAATATCTAGGCTTGGGCTAACAAATGATAAGTAACAATCGTGCCACACAAATGCCAGGCCATAACCATCACCAATAAGAGACAATCTAACCACCAGCCTTTGACATTCAATGGTGTTTATCATCACTAAATCCACAACTATCAACATCCTGGGGGTTATCATTGACCAGAAACTCAACTGGACTCACCACATAAACACAGTGGCTACAAGTTCAAGTCAGAGGCTAGGAATACTGCAGTGAGTACCCACTTCCTGACTCCCCAGATCCTGCTCATCATCCATAAGGTACGAGTTTGGAGTGTGATGGAATCCTCCCCACTTGCCTGGATGGGTGCAGCTCCAACAGGACTCAAGACTCGTGGTAACATCCAGAACAAAGCAGCCCACTTGATTGGCATTACATCCACAAGCATCCATTCCCTCCACCACCGATGTTCAGTATCAACTGTGTGTACTATCTACAAATTACTCTGCAGAAATTTATTAAAAAATCATTAGGTAGCACAGTCCAAATGCAAAACCACTTCAGTTCAGAAGGACTAGGGCAGCAGATACATGGAAACACCACCATTTACGAGTTTCCCTCTCGGTCACTCACCATCCTGATCTGGAAATAAAGCATTGTTTCTTCACTGTTGCTGGGTCAAAATCCTAGAACTCCCTTCCAAATGGCATTGTGGGTCAATACGTGGACTTCAGTTTTAAGAAAGCAGCTCACCTCTACCTTTTGAAAGGCAATTAGCGACAAACAATATATTCTCACCCAGTCAGTGATGTCCATGCCCTGAGTGAGTAAAAACTAACATTGGCCTCACTGCAACACCTGCATGCCACACTGTGTCAAGGTTTCATTGTGATTGATGTGAGGTCTCAGAAATACCTGAAATGACATTCCCTTTCTCACATTCCCCACAGATTATCTGCCCATGCATCTAAATGAACATCACAGTTGTTGTTAGTTCTTGTGGCCTTGGTTCACAGGTGGAGGGATTGTAAAGGAGAGAGAACATTCTCAGCAAGTCCAGTCAGAACAGTGACCTCCACTAGCTGCTGTGGAGCCTCCACAGAGTGAAGCTGCAGAAGGTGCCCCTGCGAAAATTGAGGGGAATGACTAGACCTTTCATATTCTGACCTCATGACTATTATCTCTTAAAAACCTACTGAAGGTGCAGACTGAGAATTTCCCTTAGTCATACCCTAAATTGTGTCATCTCATGTCCTGAGGCAGGACTTGCACTCAGAAGGATTGGGTGGCAGTTTCATTTTTAAGTTTTGGTTAATGTTACCTTGACAATGATGCCATCAAATTTCATCAAGTAGCAACTGTGCAATTACATGCTATCTCCCAGTCCTTGACATTGAAATACATTGGGATATCACCGATGCAATTTTCCACAGTATGTATCTTTTTATATTCTTACCCCATGACAAGAAGCATTATGCAGCTCAGCTTGGGATTCTCCACCAGCCCTGTCTTTCCCTAGGTGCTGCAAACTGCATCCTCATTACAAGGGTAGAAGATTGTGTGAGAAAAGTCACCCTGGGCACGATGGATGGGGCACCAAGAATCTCAGCCAATAAATAGGAACATTTAACTCTATACATTTAAGTCGAGACCTCATCTATTGTTCTCTGAAAATGTTGCCTACTCTATTCTTGTCACTATGCATCAGACATTAAAAAGGCATCAATATGGGACCTGACCAAAGTCTGCACAATTAGCTTTGTCCATTCTTCATTCTTTGCAAAGCTTAATGCTTTTTGAAGGCCTGAGTCTATCAGGAAGTGATGTTAAATTGATAATCTGGACATTAGAGACATAATTTTCTGGTGTAATCAATTCATATGAACACATAAGACTGCAAATCCCTGTAAATGCTATTTAAGGCAGCATACAATCCTTAAAATAACACCAGAGGATCAAAGCACATTAACACTCAATGAAAGATTGGAAAATATTCTCTTTTATTTGATTGTTTTTAAAATGATTTTTCAAATATTTCAACAAAAGAAGTTTCCATTTGGTCCACTATGCCTGTACTCTTTCCCAGTCCAGTTATTTCCACAGCTTGTACAGCTTCAGAGCTAATCAAATAAACCTCAAAGTCTGGAAAGTGCCTTTATTTTTCTCAAGAGTTAACTCTTGTAGTGATCTAATTAAAGTACAAAGAAATAAGAAAAGCTACTCAACATTGCACTTTGATTGCTGCTGCTGATAAGGGAATGGCATTGCTGATAAGATAAAACCTTACCATGGAGCTTTACTGCTCCGTAAATAAAGAATTTATGTGGAAAATGACAGGTCTTAGATTGGATTGAACAATTTAAGAGCACTGCTGACTTCTGTTTTAGTACTGAATTTTAAGAAGCTGAAATGCTGAGGAGTATTTTAATATTTATATATTCTCTGTTTTATCTAGCCTTTTTCCCACAAACTGATGCTGACTCCCTGCAGGTTCCTCTGATGATATCACAAGTCAGGGAAGGAAAAGAAGGAAATTCTGTCCTTGCGCAAAATTGTTATTTGCATAAATTATGCTAAATCATCAGACTTAAAAGGGATGAGAGATTGGAGACAACTATCTTTCGTAAATGTTTTGCCTGTCCCAAATTCTATGCAATGTCCTCTAGTGCCATGGAGTAATTTGTGACAGAAGAGCATGCATAAAGCATGTATTCTGAAAGATCGAAGCTATGCCACTCCTAAATCAACTAAACAAGACTCATTTTGCACAACTCTACCTTCCCTTTAGCAGATTAAGAGTTTCATTTTGATTTGCCATCGCTGAAATGGAGAATGAATTCTGCGAGGTAATTCAAAGACTGATTTTTACAATGATGAAAGAAACCCCTGTCCTGCTTTAAATTTCAGAATTTCATTTAATTGTATCCAGGTTCCAAAAAAAAGCAAGTGACTCAGAATTTTGCACAAAAGTTTAATTCAGCACAAATGCTGTAAGTTCACCAAACTGACTGCAAATTTCCAAAAATCAAAGCCATTTCTAATAAACACAAACTGATTTGTATCGTTAAGGCAGCAGTTTTCTTTCTCAAATATAGCAAGCTGCTCTTCAAATTCAGGAAGTTCTGCCAAGTAACTTTTGGGGCTGTTTAAAGAGTTACCACTATTGGGATGTGAAAGCAAGTGTGGAATTTCCAAATGAAGAAGTTCAGATTAGCACTTGCAACTTGTCAAGGTAAGAAATTTGAATCTTCAAGGCTGCCAACTGCATCCATAACTCAATTTTCTCAACCACATTCAACCAGTTGATGCCATTCTATCAATCAGCACTCAGTCATTAAAATCCTGCAGTCTACCATAGTTTCACATTCTTAGCATTTTACAAACCTTGCATCTACAACTCACAGCTTTCACACACTAATAGATATTAGATCATATTATCCATATCATGCAAGCACATTATAAGACATTCATTGATTCAATTGATTCTTTCTTTTTGGAGAAGGTATAACTAAAGTAAACAGCGAAGACTGGGAGTAGATGAAGATATTTCCTGTTTTAAAGACTCTTTTTACTTCCTTTGCTCCCTTCACCACAACTAACCATTGACCTTTTTGTCATTTCACATACCCAAGAATCAGAACTATCCCAGTCAAAGAAAGAAAATAATGAAAATGAAGAGGCATATTCACTAGACCTTCACAACCACCAACTCCGAGATTAGCAATGACGATAAGTGATGTATTTCACAACAAAAATCTTGGTTCACTGGAAAGCTGCTCAAAAAGTCTGCAGTGATGAAAGGTATGTGATTAATAAATATTAATATATTGTTCTGGAGTTTGATTTTAAACTAGTGACAAATAGTGTTGCTCTGTATGTATTATGGGTTTAGTAATGAATTAGGCTAGTCTTATGAGAACCATATGTCAGAGAGCAGATGACTGAGACTTCCTATAGTGTTAATGGAAATTTGTTTATATTGTGGGGAATTACAACAGGAGAAAGAAAACATTGAAAGATGTTTGTTTGTTTTTGAGTTCACAACACTCAAGGATTGACTTCAGCTTAGAAAACCCCAAGAGTTTGGAAAGATTTGTGTTAGTTCAAAGAAGGCTTGAATGGAGTTTGATATCAGTATATTCTATCCAAAATAAAAATAATATTCAGACCAGTTAAGGGAATAGTTTACCTTAGGGAAAGAGTTTGATTCGTGAAATTTTACAACAAGGAGTGCTTGTTTAGAGTCTGCATTGGTTATTCAAAGCTGAGAAAGTTTAAGATCTCAGTTATGTGAGAATTCAACAATAAAACTTCACAGGACTTAGGAGTGCAACAAGAGAAAAAAATACACATTCAATGAAACCTACAGGTTGGGCAAAGAAAGAAAATTGATCTAGTGTTTCAGTGACTGTAAAGTGATGGTATTGAGGAACAAATGGAATTTTGTTTTGTTACGTGTCTGGAAATCTTTCAAACTGTTATTTTCAAATAGCTTACCTTGGTTTATTTTATTTACTTATTTTGTGTAATAAACTCAAATTTTATTCTTAAAACCAAATCTGAATCCCAATGTGTTTATGTTTTAACAAAAGATCACCACATTAAGAATGAGCACACTATTATTGATCAAAACTAACTTCAACTTGAATCTGATTTGTCCAGATTCAACATTAGCTGAGATTACACTGCACACAACGGTAAGGAACATGGAGGAGTTAAAAACCATGTTCACGGTATAGGCATCCTATCCCTTTATTAAGTTGACGTCATGTGCATTTTCTACATTCTGAATCACACTTTCAAATTTCACTTGTCTGCCTAATGGTGTAGTGTGGGCATCCGGCATGGTATTTTAAGCTAAGCTGTGACAATGCTCTATAAAAATCAAAAGAACTGCGGATGCTGTAAATCACAAACAAAAACTGAAGTTGCTGGTAAAGCTCAGCAGGTCTGGCAGCATCCGTGTTTCAGGTTCAGTGACCCTTCCTCAGAAGTGGTCTGAGGAAGGATCACTGGACCCAAAGTGTTAACTCTGGTTTCGTTTTACAGATGCTGCCAGACCTGCTGAGCTTTTCTTGCAACTCCTGTTTTTTGTTTGTGACAACGCTGTGTTGTCTCCTGTAGTATAAGAAACCGGGTATCAACATGTGGCGTTGAAGAACCAACAGATATTTGTTACAGCTAACCATTACGTAATAAGTATTTTATCTAACATTATAGAGTATAACATAGCAGCATGTTTTCAGTCACATATCATGCTTTAAGTCATCTCAGGGTAAGGTGGAGCATGAGATTGTTATACCCTCAGGCCACAAGCTATAATGCGGTGATGATATCATGAGCAATATCTTTAATGATAAAGTGACATACTGCCCATGAGACATAACACAATAGTATTTAAAAAAGTTTAACTTCCATGAATTTTGAAAATAAATAATGAGGGAGAGTATTTGAATGTTTTCTTCAGATTTGTCACAAATAGTTGCTATAAGAAACTAAAAGGAAGCTTGTATTTTGACAAAATGCTATCCCTAGTATTGCAGTAATGTTTTCTATAACTATTTGGGACCTCAGAGAAGTAAAGTTGGTGTGATCATTCTGCGTTGGTTTGGCCAAAAAAAAACACTCCTCCAACTGCAGATTCAGAGAATTGATTTTTTTCTAGATCTACAGTATAGTTTAGATGAAGGACAAAACTAATTTGCATTATGGAGTAGACATTAAGTACCTGCATATGCGTGAAAAAGTACCTTGTGTACAAACAGGCATAAATACGACAAATCATCAGATATCTGAAATCTAAAATACTTTATTATTTTATGCTGCTTTGCCATTTTGTTACAGAGTAGATATGTAAGTTCTTTGTGAGTGATTGTGAATTGTGAATGATCTCCACATTAATAAAATGTGTTAAACAGGCAAAAATACTGTTGACAAGAACACTCATGATTTAAAGTCAGTTGCTTTCACTGAACAGACCGCCATTGATGCCATTCTATTTGAGAGATCATCAAACACACAGTAATAAAAATATATCAAACACATTTTTAGGTACTGTTTTCTGGACACTTGCTGTGTCTTCTGCAAAATATGTGTCAAGCAGATGTAAAATGCCTGCCATCAATAAAAAAATTCTTGTACCATTCCTACATTGTCAAAACTGCATCCATACATTTACTGTGCGAGCATTTTATGTTTGTTGTACATTATCACATTTCTGCCAGCCAATAAATTTCCAAAAAGAACAGGATTAAAGCCATCACTTGATGATTCAAACTGGGCTAACAAATAGGAATTACCACACACCTAATAATACAAAGTTATAAATTATTTTCTTTCAGAGCTGGAGTCTACAACAATGCCTCCAGGTTAGATGAGCAAGATGAAAGCTGTATATCTTGTGCTTCCAGATTGATTAACACATGTTAATACAAATAATGCAGAAGAAAATGTCATTCTTGATCTCTTCATATGTTGACAGAGTAATTGAGCCAGATGTAAGAAGCTTTATCAAATAATCATTAATCTCCCTCCTGCAGTTGTGAGCGCAGTATTGATTTCAGGTTCTATACCGAATTATCCAAACAAATTTACCACATTTGCCACAGCTGGCTAGTCATTAATTTTAACAATTATTCAGGGCAAGCTCAGGAACAAGCAAAACCACTCTCTTATTCCCCTCTTGAAAATAAATCCTAATTTCTTATGGCAATGACACATGTCCCTTAAGGGAAGAACGATTTATTGGAGTATTCTGGGAGAAGTAATTCAATGTATTAACATATACTGTGAAAGTGATATGCAAACATGAAGTTAGCATACATTTCTGAGATATATTTTGACTTCAGACATGTAAAGTAACCTTACCAATTAATAAGCTGTGAAAATGCCATTAACTTCTTTTGTGATTTCCTTGGATAATATATTTTTAAAAATATATAATTTTTTAACAGCAAAAATACCAATTACATCAATGAACAGTTCTTATTAGTTTTGAGGTTATTATGCAAGGCTCTATTTTTTTCAAGTATGACACAAAATTCCATTTGAAGAAAGTACCCATTTTAAATCAGAATTAGTTAACATTTGGCATGAAACATGAAAGATTTAGAAAGATATTCTCGACAAATGTCCAACAAAGAAAACAACAATCCTAACTTTAAGATTTTATAATGGAATAAGTTGCCACAAAATAATCATGATGGTTGGCATTTAGTATGTTGACAAGCAACAAGCTATTGGCCCTTGATCCTCTATCAATATATAGCCAGAATATTCATCAGTGTCCTTGGCTGTGAAATTTGATCATTTCTTAAAATTAGTGCAGGGATTGCAATGAGCAATAAAAGCAAGACCATTCCTTTCAATGCAAGAAGACCGTGAGCTTTGTATTTCCTGTCCATTTACATGATTGTAATGTGCAGCCCGTGCTAAGGACATTGGGTGGCATTACATCTGAATTGGTAGTGAAAATTGTGAGACACCAACATGCATGCAAACTTGCACTACTGGTAAAAACCAACTACTAAAATCTTTTGACAGGAACAAATACTCAAAATCATTCTGGGTTGTGAAAGATACTGAATAATGTGACCGAACAGAGAGATGGCTCCAAGCTTTTCACATGACACATTAGGTAGACAAGGAGAGGTCTCCTCTGTCCACAAAGGTGCAGGCACCCCTCCAGTTTGACATGTGAAGGCAGTGGCAGGAGGTAGCCATTACAGTGGATATCAGGCATGCAGGCCTGAGGGTCAGGATGCAGTGTTACAAAATGTTCAATGGCAGGACAAACAAAAAGCAAGTGTAGTTGCGAACTCACTGAAGGACATGGTCTCACATGAGCATGCTCCAGTTGATAACTTCATTGGAATGGTCTTCCAGTCCAAAGCTGATGGTTAAGCACATTGGCATGGCTGCTAGAAAGTATGATGCCACTGTCAAGAAGCAAAGAAGGGTCCAGCAAAACCTTGTACAAGGCTTTGCTCAAGGCTAGAGTCCAGCCTTTCTTGTATGGGCATTTTTGGACCCCACAACAATGCAGCAACTGAGAGCTGATGTTACAGCTTCCACTGTAGCACAGCCAATGTCTAAGTATTACAGCGGAAACTCAACTAGCCATGTGAAAAGGAGCTTTCAGTGTCTTGCAACTGTCCAATAAATAGAATTCCAACAAATTGCTGGGAAAGCTGAGGCTTGTAGTGGCAATGGTGTCATGCAGCATGAACTTGCTGTTCTCTCTAAGGATGACAGAATGCCTTGAGGACTGATGTCCATTCAGGGAATCTGCAGCTGATCTTGCAGGATAACCTTAACCAGCTTTGACTCTACAGTCCTCACCCTCAAACTGCACCATATCAGCATTGGGTAAGCAGCAGTTAACTGGATGACAGGCATGGGACCAGTTATCATGCATGGGACCACCTGGCGGCTGTACCCTTACGGGGAACGTTCTTGATCAGTTGCATCATGATTTACACAAATCTCATTATAGCACAGTTTCTCTATTTTGTCTACATTATTCCAGTAGTTTACTTTTTCTCATTTGTATGGTCATTGTGATGATTTACATGCGTATTAACTTAATTATCACCATTTATCCTACCTACTTATGCTAAGTTGCACAGATCTGGATGATCTGAAATTCTGACTGGTCATCATAATCAAGTTTGCTTAAATTCCACACATTACCAATGGTGACGTACAGTGTATCATTCAGTACAAAATTTATATGGCTATACCTGTTTATGGCTATCGCATATCTTGTGGTAGTCATACTCGGCTTCACCTTTTGCCTTCCTGTTCCCCTTAAACGCTCCTTTAGTCATAACTGTGTACAATTGTGGTAATTTGTCTATTTCCTGTCCCTTAGTCAGACTTTTTTGCCCAAGTTTGATAGAGTTTTTTTTATCTTGAACTGTACCACCTCTGCTGCATTTCACGATGGCTGTTCTCTTAGGTTTTACTTCCTCGTGGTCTTGAGAGGTTATTTTTGGCTTGAGATTACATTCTAAAACTTGAAAAAAAATTAAAATCCACATTGTGCGCTAGCTCTACAAATTTACAGGGCAATACCATTGAATAATGGGAACTCACCAGTGGAGTTGTTAATGGAGAAGGGATTAAAAATAGATGTATTAGTTTGATGTAACATCAAACATCTCAAAGTGAAATAGACTGGTTTTCATACTCTGTCAATTTGCACTTGAATACAGATACTTACTCATTCTATGGATCAGGTGTCTGTGGTAACCAATAGTAATGAACCTAAAAGTACTGGAGCACCAGGAGATAGTAGCTTTCCTTTAATCCTTTCAAAAGATACTGTCTGCTCTTGACTCCAATTCCATTTTTGGCCCTTTATTCGAAAGCTCTTTCATGGTTTGTGTAAAACTAGCAAGTTAGGGATAAACTTCCCTCTTGATTTATCATGCTTAAGTAGCACCATATGTTATTTACACTCCTTAGTGTCAGAAGTCCAAGGTTGTTGTGACCATTCCAGAGGATTTGCATTTCTCATTCAGTTTAACACCTGCATTGTTTTGTTTGTTTAGATTGGATAGAAGTTTTCAAAATCACAAGGAGTCTGAATAAAGCAGATAGGACAAAGATATTTTTTCTTGTTCTGTATGTGGATGTACCTATCAGAGAAGGAGCAAAACTTGATCTTCTCCAGGGAAATAAGGCAAGGCAAGTGGGAGAGTGCTGTGGGGCCAGTGATCATAATTCTATTAGGTTTAAAATAGTGTGAAAAAGGATAAACCTGACCTAAAAGTTAAAATTCTAAATTGGAGGAAGGCAAATTTCGACAGTATTAGGCAAGAACTTTTAAAAGTTGATTGGGTGATTATTAGAAGGTAAAGGGACAGCTGGAAATTGGGAAGCCTTCAAAAATGCAATAGCGAGATTCCAGAGACAGAATGTTCCTGTTAGGGTGAAGGATAAGGCTGATAGGTGTAGGGAATGCTGGATGACTAGAGAAACTAAGGTTCTAGCCAAGAAAAAGAAGGAAGCATATACCAGATATAGACAGCAGGAATTGAGTGAATCCTTAGAAGAATATAAATGCAGTAGATGGAAATCAGGAGAACAGAACGGGGACATGGGATAGCTTTGACAGGTGTATCCCAGAACTTTGTGGAAAGCTAGCGAAGCAATTGCTGCAACCCTTGCAGAGATATTTGTATCATTAATAGTGACAGGTGAGGCACCAGAAGACTTGCTAATGTTATGCAATTATTTAAGCACGGTGGTAAGGACAAGCTGGGGAAGTATAGACCTGTAAGTCTGATGTCAGTGGTGGGTAGGTTGTTGGAGGGGATTCTGAAGGACAGGATTTACATATATTTGGAAAGGCAAGAACTGATTACGGATAGTTAGCATGGCTTTGTGCTTGGAAATCATGTCTCACTAACTTGATTGAGGTTTTTGATAAAGTGACGAAGAGGATTGCTGAAGGCAGAATGGTGGCTGTGATTTGTATGGACTTTAGGAAGGTGCTTGATAAGGTTTCGCATGGTAGACTGGTGAGCAAGGTTAAATCACATGGAATTACAGGGAGGACTAGCCATTTGGATACAGAACTGGCTCCAATGTAGAAGACAGAGGGTGGTTGTGGAGGGTTGTTTTTCAGACTAGAGGCCTGTGACCAGTGGAGTTCCACAAGGATCGGTGCTGGGTCCTCTGCTTTTTGTCATTGACATAAATGATTTGGATGTGAGCGTAAGAGGGACAGTTAGTAAGTTTGCAGATGATACCAAAATTGGAGGTGTAGTGGACAGCGAAGAGGGTTACCTCAGATTACAACAGGATCTTGACCAGATGGGCCAATGGGCTGAGAAGTGGCAGATGGAGTTTAATTCAAATAAATGCGAGGTGCTGCATTTTGGGAAAGCAAATCTTAGCAGGACTTATACACTTAATGGTAAGGTCCTAGAGAGTGTTGCTGAACAAAGAGACCTTGGCGTGCAGGTTCATAGCTCCTTGAAAGTGGAGTTGCAAGTAGATAGGATAGTGAAGAAGGTGTTTGGTATGCATTCCTTTATTGGTCAGAGTATTGAGTACAGGAGTTGGGAGGTCATGTTGCGGCTGTACAGGACATTGATTAGGCCACTGTTGGAATATTGCGAGCATTTCTGGTCTCCTTCCTATCAGAAAGATGTTGTGAAACTTGAAAGGGTTCAGAAAAGAGTTACAAGGATGTTGGAGGATTTGAGCTATAGGGAGAGGCTGAACAGGCTGGGGCTGTTTTCCCTGGAGCATCAGAGGCTGAGGGGTGACCTTATAGAGTTTTACAAAATTATGAGGGGCATGGATAGGCAAA
Source organism: Chiloscyllium plagiosum (assembly GCF_037043375.1). NCBI lineage: Eukaryota > Metazoa > Chordata > Chondrichthyes > Orectolobiformes > Hemiscylliidae > Chiloscyllium > Chiloscyllium plagiosum. Next base: position 55,545,520 of record NW_028270152.1, on the reverse strand, counting down.
GTCTTTTCCTTGGAGTTGGGGAGTCCAGAACTAGAGGGCATAGGTTTAGGGTGAGACGGGAAAGACTATGGTTAGTATGTTTGCAGATGACACCAAAATTGGAGGAGTGGTGGATAGCGAAGCAGGTTATCTCAGAGTTCAAGTGGACCTTGATCAGATGGGCCAATGGGCCAAGGAGTGGTAGACGGAGTTAATTTAGATAAATGTTAGATGCTGCATTTTGGAAAGACAAATCAGGGCAGGACTTTTATACTTAATGCTGGGGTCCTGGGGAGCATTGCTGAACAAAGAGACCTTGGAGTTGAGGTTCATTGCTTCTTAAAAGTGGAGTCACGGGTAGAAAAGATAGTGAAAAAAGCTTTGGCATGCTTTCTTTTTTTGGTCAGTGCATTGAATATAGGAATTGGGAGGTCATGTTGCAGCTGTACAGGATGTGGTTAGGCCACCTTTGGAATACTGCATTTGATTTTGTATCCTAGCTATAGGAAAGATGTTGTGGAACTTGAAAAGTTCAGAAAAGATTTACAAGGATGTTGCTCAGATTGGAGTGTTTGAGCTATAGGGAGAGGCTGAATAGGCTGGGGTTATTTTCGCTGGAGCCTTGGAGGCTTGAGGTAACCGCATAGAGGCTTATAAAATCATGATGGGCATGTTTAGGATAAATAGACAAGGTCTTTTCTCCAGAGGAGGGGAGTCCAAAACTTAAGGTGAGAGAAAAGACATTTAAAAGGGACCCAAAGGACAGCCTTTTCATACAGAGCGTGGTATGTGTGTGTGTGCAATGAACTGCCAGAGGAATTGGTGGAGGATGGTAAAATTAGAACATTTCAAAGGTATCTGGATGGGTACATGAGTGCGATGAGTTTAGAAGGATATGTATGGGCCAAATGTTGGCAAATGGGACTAAATTAATTTAGGATATGTGATTGGCGTGAACAAGTTGGACTGAATGGTATGTTTCATGTTGTACATCTCTGAGTCTATGCTCTCACTAGTAAACAGATCAAGAACCAGAGGACACAGTGTTTTGCGAAAGAGCAAATGGCCATAATGCAGTTGTAGAATGATGCCATTTGACCATTGAATCTGCTGTAACATTCGATCATGGCTGATCTATTTCTCCACACCATTCTCCTGCCTTCTCCTCATTATCTTTACCGATCCCCTTCCCCTTACCAAACAAGAAATATGAGGAGAGAAAAATCTTTATATACTAAGAGAGTAGTTAGGATCTGGAATGCACTGCCTTGAAGCATAATGGAAGCAGCTTCAATGAGATAATGGACAATTATTTAAATAGAAACACTGTGCAGACTTAGAAGCAAAAGACAGAAGATTGGCACTGCTAAAATGCCCAGAAAGCCAATGCAGACACAAAGGGTCAACTGGCCTACTTCTGCACTGTAACAAAGCTGTGAATTCCATTAATCCATTGAATATGCCCTCATCCCTCTGGTCAGGCTTCATTTATCCTGGGAAAGTAATTATCACTTTAGAGAATTGGTAACTCTCATTAGCAAAAGGCTTGCATTCACATGTGCCTTTAACATATCCCTGACCCTCTGAACTTATTTATTCTTTATTTTACCATGTACTAAGCTAATGTCTATATAACAAATGGTTCCCCATACTCTTTCCAGCATTGTAGATATTACCCTCGAGAAACTCTCTGGCACAGAGGAGATCCAAAGGGAAGATGGTTGAGGTAATACTGCTCAAAATATATTAATTTGGCTTTGGTCAACAGAAAAATAAAATCCTAAATAGATGAAGATGAACAAAAGGCTGTGGCTAACTTTCAAGATATATAAATTTCCATGTGCTCTTGTTGAAGCTTACATGCTTTGGAAAAGAGAAACTGCTATTTCCAATGTGCCTGGAACCCATAAACAGGCCACCTCACTTTATTGACCAACAGGGCTGCAAACTTGTATGTAGCAATTCACCACCAGCCACCTGTGTCTCGAACACAAGGCCATCACATCAGAGTTTCCAAATGTGACCTAGTCTTCTTGTGATTTGTCTATTAGTTTTCTTTTTATCTGATTTAGAAAAAGGGGCATTGCCACTTCGGCCTCAATACTCCTTTTAAAAATTTACAATGGACTAGTGATATGTTAAAATGAGATGCATAAAATGCAATGGAAGTGAGGTGATTTTGAGCCTGAAGGCTATTTAAAGTTTGAATAACAATTATCAAGGTTATTGGAACAAATCTGTTTTGAGTCTAGATTGCTTTAAACTGCCTGACAATTATGACACTCAGGCTTTCCACACCCCAACCCAAAGATTGAAAATATTAAACTCCTTCTAATGTCCAGATTTGGAGATAGATGCAAATGGGCAAGTTAATCCAAACTTGATTGAGGGCAGTGAATGAGAAAATTTCAAAATTTTCCCATGGGCTTTTGTCAGTCACAGAGTTATGGAAAAACAATCATGAGCCAGTTCAGGTTGAGCTGAGAAATCCAGCTCAGTGAACAGTGGTCTCAGTGATTAGGTATGGAAGTCAGTGGATCCAGTCTGCCAGTGGAGGGGAAGTGACATCCAGAACAATGGAAAGCAGGTGGAAACCAGCACAGCTAAGGTTATTCAGCAGAAGTATATCAAAATTCCTTGCACGATGTGAACCAGCGGGAACAGATCAGAGCGAGCTTAAAGTCGAATGCAAGGTTTCCAGCCAAGAAAATCAATACGAGAACATTCTGCGAGTAAAAACAGAAAATGCTGGTAACAATGCAGGTCAGGTAGCAGCTGTTGAGCAACATTTGGTCAGTATTTCAGATTGATGACTTTTCATCAGAACTGACAAATGGTCATCAATCTGAAACATTAACTCTATGTAACTTGACACCTACACTGCCTGGCCTGCTTAGTGACTGCAGCAATTTCTGTTTTGTTTCATAAATTGCTTTTTGTTTTATAGCTTGAGGAATATTAGGATTTAAAAACCTAAGCGCATAATAACACAAACACAGTATTGGACTGGCACATCATCCTTTGAGGTGAAGCTGATCAAGTCCATTATCCTGGGTGTTTGATAGTGTTTTGATGGGTATGAAAGTGACTCTTAAAACAAACCAGCAACCGGTACAATCTGATGAAAACAGGACAGAATTTCAATGGCAATTGAGTTTTGTGAAGCTGCAGGTTCAGAATTTCCTCTACTTTCTTGGTCTTTGATATGTGCTTGTAAAGGAGGCTGCATCCTATTCTATTTGGTTGCTCTAAGAGCAGCAAACCAGATGAACCATTCCCAGGGCCATTCCAATATAAGAATTTCTAAGTGTTCAGAGTATTCTTACAGTATTACCTTTGATCACTGTGGCAAAACACCACAGACTCTCTGCAAAAGATTCATTTCGGTGGGTGAATGTTGGGCATTCTAGCTGCATGATGAGCTCAACTCAACTGTGACTGTCTCAACATGGTGCTTTCAACCTTTAACATTAATTAGGAACTGGATTATTGATGATATTGGGCATTACGTACAGGACTGACTGAGTAATTTCAGTTGACGGCCATATTAATCAAGACCTGAAAATCCTAATTATACAACACGATGCTCATACAAAATGGCAGATCATTAGCAGAATATGACTGTATTGTGGTTTATGCTAATAGACTTCCAGTCTAGCTGGTTACCCAATTAGGAGGCTAGTTAGCTCAGATGGCTAGATGGTTGCTCTCCAATGCCGAGTGATCCTAACAGCCTAGGTTCAATTTCATAGATACCCCATTCTCAACCTCTTCCCTGGGCTGAGCTGCAGTGATCCTCATATTAAACTGTCACTACTACTGAGAGAATGGCATTATGATGACTTTAGATAGATTGAGTTTAATTTTTACCACGTCTGTTCAGGTGTCTTTGGAAGGTGAGAAAACTAAAAGCCATTAGGTTATCAGCTTTTTCAGGAAGAAAGTTGAATTAATCTGGAAAGCAATGGTCTTAGACATAGAACACAAAGTAGCTTTCATTCATATCAAGCAATTAGCAATAAAAGGGGCAGTGTTGATGTACCATGATATCGATGACAAAGTCACTGTGGTATGATGGCAGCGACGAGGACTTGAAGAAATCCTCATGCAACAGGATAATGTAGCTGCACTTACATCCAAAGCTTTAATCTAAACCAAACAATGATATGGACAGATCACAAAAGAGTGCTGAATATTTTCTTTGCTTGTGAACATTTCAGCCAGTATTTCTGAAGGACAAAGTGAGGTAGAGTCTGACCACAAATCACTTCAAAGCATCTTTTGTAAACTGCTTCCAACTGCTTCAAAGCACCTGCAAAGGATGCTACTTCATTTGCAAAGATATGATTTGGAAATGAAGCATGAGCAAGGGAAGTACATGTACATTGCTGACATACTATTAAGAACAATAAATCCTTTGAAGGAAGTTGATGGTACTTGGACAGAGGATTCCCTGGTTGTGATCTGGTGATGGATAAGCTGTTTGAGAATCGTTGATCCATTTTTGTTTTAAATCTGAACCCTAGCAAATGTGTGAGAGACTGTACCACCATGGTGTCAGTTGTGTGACATTGGTAGTTGCAATGAGGTGATATATATTGATTGCAAATGAGGCACCTGTGATGTTGCTTTTTACCTGGTCTCTGACACCTTGAGGGTTGAGTGGCGGTGATGAGCAGAGGTTGAATGATGCTTCTGGGCTGCAGAGAATGAAATACTGCTTGAATCTTTTGTAAATATGGCTTGAAGTTCAACATTGGCCATATGGATTCTCAACATTCTCAATGGATCTTGGGTTGGGGAACGAGCCTGGGCAAGTGGTCAAGGTTTCAGTGGGGAAGAATTTTAGGAAAAGTGATCATAATTCATTAAGTTGTAAGGTAGTTATGGATAAGAATAAGACAGACCTTAAAACTGGGGGAATTGCAATAGTATTGGGCAGAAACTGGAGAAATTTAATTGGGGGGCAGTTGTTTGAGTGTATATCCATATCTGACATTGGAGTCTTTTAAAGGGCAATTGATCAAAGTTCAAGACTAGCATGTTTCTGTGAGGATGAAAGATAAGGATGGCAAGATTTGGAAACCTTGGACGATAAGAGACATTGAAAATGGAGTTAAAAAGAAAAAGGAAGCATTTATCAGGTTCAGGAAAACGAAATCACACAAGACACTTGAAAATAACAAAAATAGGAAAGAACATAAGCATAAAAGGGGCTATGAAATGTTCTTGGCAAGTGAGATTAGGAAAACCTCAAAGCATTTTATATCTATATGAGAAGGAAGAGGGTAGCCAGGGAAAGGGTAGATCCACTCAGGGACAAAGGAGGCATGGAGCCAGAGGAAATTAATGAGGTCCTTAATGAGTACTTTCCATCAGTATTCGCCAAGGAGCGAGGCATGGATGATGCTAAAATTGGGGAGGGTAATGTTGACATTCGAGGACATGTCGATATTAAGAAGGAAGTTGTGTTGGGTAATTTAAAATTCATCATGGTAGATAGATCCCCAGGGCCTTATGGGATCTATCCCAGGATACTGAAGGAGGGAAGGCTGGGGCCTTGTAACCTCTTTAACTACAGGTAAGATCCTAGAAGACTGGAGAATAACCAATCTTGTGCTTATTTTAAGAAAAGCAGCAGGGATAATCTAATAAATTATAAGCTGGTGAGCCTTATATCAGTGGTAGGAAAATTATTGGAGAATAACTTTCAGTCCAACCTGTCCATGCCGACCAGATAACCCAACCTAATCTAGTCCCATTTACTAGCACTTGGTCCATATTCCTATAAACCCTTTTTATTCATATACTCATCTAGATGCCTTTTAAATGTTGCAATTGCACCAGCCTCCACCACTTTCTATGGCAGCTTATTCCATACTCGCATCATCCTCTGCATGAAAAAGTTACCCCTTAGGTCCCTTTTATATCTTGTCTCTCTCACCCTAAACCTATCCCCTCTAGTTCTAGACTTCCCCACCCCAGGGAAGAGACCTTGTCTATTTATCCTATCCATGCCCCTCATGATTTTATAAACCTCTATAAGGTCACCCTCAGCCTTCAACACTCCAGGCAAAACAGCTCCAGCCTATTCAACCTCTCCCTATAGCTCAAATCCTCCAACCCTGGCATACCTTGAAATGCATAAAGGTGGATAAATCCCAAGGACCTGGTCAGGTGTACCCTAGAACTCTGTGGTAAGCTATGGAGGTGATTACTGGGTCCCTTGCTGAGATATTTGCATCATCGATAGTCACACATGAGGTGCAGGAAGACTGGAGGTTGGCTAACATGGTACCATTATTTAAGAAAGGTGGTAAGGACAAGCCAGGGAACTATAGACCAACTCTCTACCTCCATCCTCTGTCTTCTATCTTTGAGCCAGTTCTGTATCCAAATGGCTAGTTCTCCCTGTATTCCAAGAGATCTGACCTTGTTAACCAGTCTCCCATGGGGAACCTTGTCAAACGTATTACTGAAGTCAATATAAATCACGTCCACCACTCTACCCTCAACAATCCTTTTTTTTACCTTTTTCAAAAAACTCAATCAAGTTCAAGGGATACGGTTTCCCATGCACAAAGCCACATTGACTATTCCTATTCAGTCCTTGCCTTTCCAAATACGTGTAAATCCTGTCCCTTAGGATCCCCTCCAGCAACCTGCCCACCACCAATGTCAGGCCCACTGGTCTATAGTTCCCTGGCTAGTCCTTACCACCTTTCTTAAATAATGGTACCATGTTAGCCAACCTCCAGTCTTCCTGCACCTCATGTGTGACTATCGATGATGCAAATATCTCAGCAAGGGACCCAGTAATCACCTCCATAGCTTACCACAGAGTTCTAGGGTACACCTGACCAGGTCCTTGGGATTTATACACCTTTATGCAGTTCAAGGTATCCAACACTTCCTCCTCTATACTATGGACATTTTTCAAGATGTCACCATTTATTTTCCCACTTCTGCACAGTAAACATTGATGCAAAAAAATTATTTAGTATCTCACCCATCTCCTGTTGTTCCACTCAAAGGCTGCCTTGCTGATCTTTGAGGGCTCTTTTTCGCTTCCTAGTTCACCTTTTGTCCTTAATGTATTTGTAAAAACCCTTTGGATTCTCCTTAACTCTATTTGCCAAAGCTACCTCATGTCCCCTTTTTGCCCTCCTGATTTCCCTCTTAAGTATACTCCTACTGCCTTTGTATTCTTCTAAGGATTCACTCAATCTCTCTTGTCTATACCTGACATACGCTTCCTTCTTTTTCTTAACTAAACCTTCAAGCTCTCTAGTCATTCAGCATTCCCAACACCTACCAGCCTTTCCTTTTACCCTAACAGGAACATATTGTCTCTGGATTCTTGTTATCTCATTTCTGAAGGCTTCCCATTTTCCAGCCATCCCTTTACTTGTGAACATCTGCCTCCAATCAGCTTTTGAAAGTTCTTGCCTAATACCATCAAAATTGCCCTTCCTCTAATTTAGAACTTCAACTGTAAGATCTAGTCTGTCCTTTTCCATCACTATTTTACATCTAATAGAATTATGGTAGCTGGTCTCACAGTGCTCCCCTACTGACACCTCAGTCACCTGCCCTGCCTTATTTCCCAAGATTACATCAGGTTTTGCACCTTCTCTAGTAGGTGCAGCTACATACTGACTCAGAAAATTTTCTTGCACACTCTTTACAAACTCCTTTACATCTAAACCCTTAACACTCTAGCAGTCCCAGTCGATGTTTGGAAAGTTAAAATCCCCTACCATATCAACCTTATTATTCTTACAGATAACTGAATTCTCCTTACAAAATTGTTTCTCAATTTTCCACTGACTATTATCATCCCTTTCTTATTTCTCAGTTCCACCCAAATAACCTCCCTGAATGTATTTCCAGGAATATCCTCCCTCAGTACAGCTGTAAGGCTATCCCTTATCAAAAACGCCACTTCCCCTCCTCTCTTGCCTCCTTTTCTGTCTTTCCTGTAGCATTTGTATTCTGGAACATTAATCTGCCAGCCCTGTCCATCCCTGAGCCACATTTCTGTAATTGCTATGCTATCCCAGTCCCGTGTTCCTAACCATGCCCTGAGTTCATCTGCCTTCCCTGTTAGACCTCTTACATTGAAAGAAATGCAGTTTAATTTATCAGTCCTACCTTGTTCTCTGCTAACTTCTTGCCTGTCCTGACGGTTTAGCTGACTTCTTTTCTCAACTATACCAGTCTCAGATATATCTCTTTCCTCAGTATCTGACATTTCCTCAGTAATTTACTCACGTTTGGAGGAGAATGGACACATCAGGGAATATCAGCATGGCTTAATGTAGGACAGGTCTTATCTCACAAATTTGATTGAATCTTTGAACAAGTGACAAAGTGATGAGGATAGACAGTGGATGTTGTCTATATGGACTTTACTAAAGTATTTAACAAGGTCCCTCATGTAAGCTAGTCCCAAGTCACATGGAATCCATTGTCAGTTGGCAAGTTGGATATAAAATTAGAATCCAGAAGGTTGTTGTGGAGGGGTATGTTTCTGACTGGAGGTCTGTGACCAGTGCTGTTCCACAAAGATCAGTGCTGGGATGTCTGTTGTTTGAAAATACATATAAATTATTTGGATGACAATATGGGTTGTGTGATTATTAAGGTTGGGAATAAGTGGCCACTGCAGAGTTGAAGAATGTGGTGCTTCAAAAACACAGTCGGTCAGGCAGTATCTGAGGAGCAGGAGAATCATTGTTTCAATAGGAAGATGAAGAGCTCATGCTCAAAATGTCAATTCTCCTGCTCCTCGGTGGCTACCTGACTGGCTGATTATTAAGTTTGCAGAGGACATGAAATTTAATGGATTGTGAGGAAGATTATCAAAGGGTACAACATGATATAGAGCAATTAGAAAGTTGGAAGGAGAAATGGCAGATGGACTTTAATCTGGACAGTTGTGAGGTCAAATGTAAGAGGAAAGTATGCAGCTAATGACAAGATCCTTTGGAGCATTGATATACAGAAGGATCTTAGGATTCAAGTCCATAGTTCCTTGAAAGTGGCAACACAGGTGGATAAGATGGTGAAGAAGGTATGTTTACCATCATCAGACAGGGCATTGAGTATAAAAGTTGGCAAGTCATGTTGAAGATATGTAAGACTTTACATCAGCCACATTTGGAGTATCGTGTACAGTTCTGGTCACCATACTAGAGGAAGGATGTGGAAACTTTGGAGAGATTGCGAAGGGAGTTATGAGGATGTTGCCTGGATTGGATTGTATTAGCTATAAGGAGAGATTGGACAAATTTGGATTGACAGGTTCAATCTTGTGGGCATCACAGAGATGTGGCTGCATCTGGATCAGTGCTGGGAACTAAATATCCAAGGATTCATGTACTATCGAAAAGGTAGGTAGATGAGTATTTGGAGGAGGTTTGCGGCCAGATTACCTTGTTAATAAGAAATGAACAAAAAAAAATTCCCGATGTGAGTCATGTACAGGTCTCCCAGCAGTAATCAGGATGTGGGGAAGAAAGTAAATGAGATAGAAATGGCATTTAAGAAAGGCACTATTGCAATCATCATCAAATCAGGTCAGTAGTGGACCTCAAGGAAAGGAATTTGTGGAATATCTACAAAATGATGTTTTTGGAGCAGCTTTTGGTCGAACAGACTAGGGATAATTCTGAATTTGGATATGTGTAATGAGGCAGATTTGATTAGGAGCTGAAGGTTAAGGAACCACTGGGGGCAGCAACCATAATCTGATAGAATTTGCCCAGCAGTTTGAGAGGGAGGAGCTGGATCAGATGATAATTGAGTAAAGGTAACTACAAATACATGAGGGAGGAGGTGGCCAAAGATGATTGGAAGGTGAGCCTGGCAGGGAAGATGATGGAGCAGCAATGGCAGTAAGTTCTGGGGGTAATTTGGGAAGCACAGCAGGAATTCATCATAAGCCAGAAGTAACATACTGAGGGGAGAAAGAGGCAACTATAACTGACAAGGGAAGTCAGGGACAGCATAAACGCAAAAGAAAAGTCATACCATATAGTGAAAACTAGTAGGAAGCCAGAGGATTTGTAAATCGTTAAGAATCAGCAGAGGATAACTAAAAAAGCGATAAGAAGATATGAGAGTAAGCTAGCTTATAACATGGACAAAAATTGCAAAATTCTTTTAGACATCTAAGAAGTAAGAGCGGACATTGGACCATTGGAAAATGAGGCTGGAGAAGTAGTAATGGGACACAAAGAAATGGTAGAGGAATTAAATCGGTACTTTGCCTCAGTTCTCACAGTGGAGAACACCAGCAACATACTAAAGCTTCAAGAGAGTCAAGGGGCAGTGGCCATAATTAAGGAGAAGGTGCTATGGAAGCTGAAAGGTCTGGAGGTGGATAAATCACCAAGATCAGATACACTACGCTCCAGAGTTCTGAAGGAGATAGCTGAGGAGATTGTAGCGGCATTGGTGGCGATCATTCAGGAATCGTTGGAGTCAGGGAGGGTCCCCATAGGCTGGAAAATGGCTTAGTGTAACAACCCTGTTTGAGAAGGGAGAGAAGCCAGGAAACTATAGGCCGGTTAGGCTGACCTCAGCTGTTAGTAAGGTTTTAGAATCCATTTTTAAGGATGAGATTAAGGAGTACTTGGAACTGCATGGTAAATTAGGGCTTCATTAAGGGGAGGTCATGCAATTTAGACAAAAGAGAACCAGTGAATTTCCAGAAGACTTTTGACAAGGTGCCGCATAGGAGGCTACTAAATAAGATTAGAGCAAGGTTCGGGCAGGGTACTGGCATGGATAGAGGATTGACTGATTAGTAAGAGGCTTCTGCAGGGGTCTGTATTGAGACCACAACTAATCACAGTATACATTAACGATGTGGACGAAGGAACTGATGGCATTAATGCTATTTTTGCAGATGACACAAAGATAAGTGGAAGGACAGTAGTGTAAGAGGCTGTGGAGGCTGCAGAAGGACTTGGACAGGCTCAGAGAGGGGGCAAAGAAGTTACAGCTGGAATGTAATGTAGTAAAATGTGAAGTTATGAACTTTGGCAGGAAGATTGGAGGCATATTTTCAAAATGGGGAAAGGTCTTGGTAATCTGATGCACAAAGGGACTTGAGAATCCTAGTTCATGATTCTCATTAGGTTAACATGCAGGTTCAGTTGACAGTTGTGAAGGTAAATGCAATGTTAGCATTCATTTCAAGAGGGCTAGAAGGCAAGAAGGCAAGTGCTGCTGAGGCTGTAGAAGGCTCTGATCAGATCACATTTGGAATATTGTGAGCAGTTTTGAACTATCATGGAAGATCTGCTAGTGTTGAAGGGGGTCCAGAGGAGGTTTACAAGAATGATCCTGGGATAAAGGGCTTGTGTTCTGAGGAGCGATTAAGGACACTGGGTCTGTACTCAATGGTTCAGAAGGATGAGGGGAGAAAAGATTGCAACTTACAGAATACCAAAAGCCTGGATAGAGTGGACGAGGAGAAGATATTTCCATTAACAAGAAATACTAGGACCCGAGGCCAAATCCTCAGAGTGAAGAAACAACCATTTAGAACTGAGATTTAAGAAAATTCATTCAGGGTAGGTAATCTGTGGAACTCATTGCCACAGAAGGCTTTGTAATTGAGTTATTGAGTGTTTTTGAGCAGAGAGAAATGGGTTCTTTATTGGTAAGGGATCAAAGGAGGTGAGGAGAAAGTAGGAGAATGGAGAAACATATCGGCTCTGATCAAATGGCAGAGGAGACTTGATCGATTACTTCTATATCTGATAGTCTTATGGTCTTATAGTTTGTTTTGGCTAGAGTGCCAAAGGCTGAGGGATGATTGATAGAACTATACAAAATTATGAAAAGTATGGATGGATGGATTGTTGGAGTCTTTTTCCCACTGTAGATATGTCAAATGCTCAAGGTCATGGGTTACATGGGAAAAGCTTAAAGGAGATGTGTGAGGAAAAGGTTTTTACACAGGCATTGGTAGACACCTGGAACACACTGCCTGGAGATGCGGTTGAAGCATATACAATTGTAATGTTTAAACAGTATTTAGACAGACAGATAAGCAGACAGGAAATAGAGAGATACAAACCTTGTGCCAGCAGATGAATTTAGTTTAGAATGGCATCATGGTCGGCATAGACGTGGTGGGCTGAAGGGCCTGTTACTGCATTGTACTATTCTACGTTCTATGTGTTCTATATTTGGAATGGATTACCTCATTACAGTTGACTATTTGGAGTTAAACCAGCTGGTCATTGATGACCAGTGAAAATATTCACATCTCTCAACTAAATTCAACCCACATGGCAACTTGGGACCTCTATACAGAAGTTGTCATCATTATATGCTGTGAAAGTGAACAATTCAATAACTGTTGCAACAGCAGACATATACATGAAACCAAGCTGCTCCTTCACAGCAGCACTTAATGAGACAGATTTGATTTCACTAACAGAGCAAGGGCTGAGCAGTCATAAGTCCCAGAGGCCAACCAATTCCAACAAATGCAACAGATGAGCAGCAACAATTACTGTAGCATCATCACTCATTATGAGCAGCAGCATGCGCCAGAGAAGCAGTATGAACCCAGGAACCAAAAAGATACCAAATCAATATCCAAAAACTCATACACATATCATGAAAAGATCTTTAAAGGTTGTGGGTGCAAACCATGTGTCGGGGCAGACAGAAAGGAAACACTTTAGTGATCGTAAAAAGGTCAGCCAGGTGGACCTCATAGAACATGAGTTCCATGATTGGGGCTGTTAATTTGGTCCAAGCAGGGAGTGCTGGCTGACAGATATAAACATTGTCAAAGGTTCTGCTCATACTGAGAGCAGGCTCTGAAGAAGCTGCACCCACATGTGAATAAAGGGTTGATGGACTACCAGCATCCTCTGAAGTTATTGCAATTAGATATAAGCAGAAACTTGTTCATGTTCTATAACTTTTCTTATGGGTTATAGATGAGGATGACAGTATAAACAAACCTTTTTATATAAAAAGGGAAATGTTTGGATAAATACCTTTGTATGCTATGAGTTGCTATTATCCTGAAACCTCTGAAGTATTTAGAGCAGCAGCAATTTTATGCACTGTATGGAAAAGGCTTGTTGTCCTTAAAAGTAATCAACGGTGGATGCTTGAAGCCTGAAATAAAAACAGAATGTACTTGAGAAACTCAGCATGTCTACCATTGTCTGTCACAATAGAAACAGTCATATGTAATTCGAAACATTAACTTCATTTCCCTCTCTGTAAGTGCTGTCAGACCTGCTGAGGATTTTCAAAACTCTAGTTTATATCTGCTGCACTCACCCTGGTCCATGAATCACTCCAATTTCACACCAACACAGCTGATTCAAAACAGCCCTGAAGTGGCGGAATGGATCTCTCCATTGTATTAAACTACTACAAAGACCCACCACTGTCTTTTGAAGGTTACTAGAATTGAACAATAAATGCTACCCACATCATAAGTATGAATTTTTAAAAATGCAGAACTTCAGAAATTATTTTCACAGGGGAATACAAAAAGAAAGTCCAGTTAAGACACATACATGTAGAGTAACATAGATAAATATCAAACGTAGGTAATGAGTAATTCTAAGAAGTCAGGAAACCTGAGACAAAGCATTGCGTAGGACACTTAGACTTTCATGTGCAGTCACCATTTTATTTCAGGGACCATGTAAACACATCATAAGTTTTATTTGTAGAAAAATATTTTTCATTGACTAATACATTAAAAAAGATGAACTATTTTCATTAGGATTAAAATATCACAAGTAAAGGGCCCAGTTAGAGACAATATAAGGTCATCTGCAACATAATGTGAGAAGAAGCTTTTTTATAGAGTGAGGAGTTAGGATGTGGTGTCTGGAGGTGTCTGGAAATGCGGTGGAGGCATCTCTTGCCACGGAAGGTGCCTGAGTATATCAAGGGTTTTCTAGTTTACTTTACAACTGGATATTTTGCCACTTTGCTATGTTGCAATTCGTTGTGCTTTTTTTTCCCACAGATACAAGTTCCTATTTTAAAGCTTATGGAGTCATCAACGTTTAGATGGTGGGACAGCAAAATAATCTTATTCAACTGAAGGCTGATGGGGCTGTTTCAAAAAGTATATCACATTGATTGTTTGTAACAGGCAAAAGACTGATTATACCCAACTAGTCTGCCCTTGCAACACTCACAGCACAGTATTCAATATTAGAATTAATTCTATAATTGGACATAGTCAAGAGTCTGCAAAGAATAATGCTAATAATCAATTTAGGATTATCAGTCAGGTGCACTTGCATATAGTATAAGCAAGTTGTACTAATATATAGGACTCAATAGCATGCAGCCATTCCAGAGTTCCACATACAATGATCGGGATTGGCACACTGTTCATGGCAGTTTCTTTCCATTCAAGAAATCATTACCACACATGAACCTGGGAGGCCTGCGCATCCTGAAAGAAAATTAGAAGGAATGTTGATAGGACTTTACTGTTTGCAGACAGAACATGCACCTTTCCCATTGTTACAAAATAGGTGATAGACAAATCTCTAGCCAATTTTTCAAGGTGATGCTTGCTTTGTTTGGAATTTAAACAACGTCTGGCAATGCACAGTCAATCATCACTAGCTGGTGTATTCTAATGGCAATGTGTCTAAAAAAGAGAATCCACTTGCCAACCAATCTACGGTCTCCTTTCCCACAGCATAAATTGAATGTATTAAAATAAATTTTACCAAAAATTGGTCAATTGTCAATTTTGGGGATTTTCATGAAGAGTATCTTTCCATGAGCTCTGGTGAGTTACGTGTGCACCACAACAGGTTGACAGAGAGTGCAAGAAAAAAAGGAGAATGAGGTATTAGGGTGGGGATGGCCATTGAGATTAACTGGTTAAGTCTGTGATTCCATCTGTGAAATGTAACTGCCTTCCACACTCAGCCACATTATAAATGCACACAAAATTAAAAATGACAATGCAACTGAATGTTCCCTCAGGCTATGCCAGGATTACAGGAAGCCCTCAGGCTGCCATCTTCAATGTTATTTCCTCCAGATGAGTGAGATGCAATGTCATTCAGGCTTAGGATGTATCAGCACATTATGATAAAACTGTGTCACCCACTGTACCTGGACTTAGGAACTGAAGGAGTAGGTGACCATCACATGACAATTCCAAAGTTATTCCTCTTGTATTATGAAGACAAATTCTCGATGGCATTGCAGGTCGATCTATATCAAAAGGTCTGCAGCCATTTAAGAAGGTAGCTCACCATCACTACCAAAGGCATTTAGTAATGGGCAATAAAGGCTAGCCCAGCCAGCATGCCCATATCCCATGAACGAATAAGAAAATATGTACTGCAACACCTTCCCTGGACTGAAGTGATACAGTTGTCTGACACTGGCTGCCTATGTAGCCAACTCACCATGAGCAAGCCTCCGGACTGAAATAGGATGGTGTCCTTGACTGACTGTGGTGGAACCTTTTGATTGGCCATGGTGGAAAACACCCCACCCCCCACTCACTGAATGACAAAAGTGCCCTTTAACTTAAATGAAACTACCCGCTTTACTTCAAGGCAAGGCCATTTGCTTCAAGTGCATGCAGTGTGCTTCCTACCTATGCTGTTGCCACATGGTGCAGATTGACAGAACATGATTGCACATAGCAAGATATCCAGTCCCTGGACAGATCACTGCTGACAACCACAACAAGTTGTCTGGCTTTGTGCCTGTACTAAAAGGCAAGACAAGACAGAAGTACTGTGAGCTTGTGAGTGCTGAATGAAGTGGTAATGCATAAAAAGACAAGGTAAGGCAAAAATGTTGAGAGCATCTAAATAGGTGTGAAGAGAGTGAGTACTCAGAAATCAGGTTAAGATTCCTTAATATGCACCCTCGTACAATGTACAGGAAGTGTGCCCATCCCTGGATACAAAGTGCCAGCAGCAGAATGTTAGGTGTCAAGAAGCTCCAAGGTCTAGAGTTTGAAGACCTAGACCAAGCTAGGTCTAGGTTGCATTGAAGTGGAGAGCTATATTCTCAGTGCGTCGGAGATGTGCCATGATGAATTGGTGGGGATGGTGCATGTCCAATATAAATCTCTTTGGATACAGCAGTCATTACCCATAGCTATCCATGGAGATTCTACAGAATGCTATCCAAGAAGGAGGCCAGAGGAGCAAGCAGTGACCTAGAGTTACTTGTTACCCACTTTGATATCCATTTCAGTAATTATCATTATCTAATTTCTCTCTACCATTTGGGAGAATAGCAAACTTTGTATGAATGAGGCAAGAGTAGAGAGTAATGGGATATTAATGCAAGCAAATAGACCTCATACCATTTATTATTGAGATTCTCATCTCATCATTCAAACCTTGAATGCAAAATCAGACTTTTTTCCGAACGTCAAGAATCTCATTTTTCAACTCTCATCATATCTTACCTACTGACTCATCTTTGACTACCTCGCGCAGAGACTGTGAGAATTCCACCCATAGTTACGTGATTGAATTGATGTAAGATGAGACTAAATATGCTAGTTGCAAAACAAAGTAGATATTAACAACCTAAAGTACATATAACATTTAAAAATCTGAGTCATAGAGTCATAGAGATGTACAGCATGGAAACAGACCCTTCAATCCAACCCGTCCATGTCGACCAGATATCCCAACTTAATCCAGTCCCACCTGCCAGCACCTGGCCCATATCCCTCCAAACCCTTCCTATTCATACACCCATCCAAATGCCTCTTTAATGTTGCAATTGTACCAGCCTCAACCACTTCCTCTGGCAGCTCATTCCATACACGTACCACCCTCTGTGTGAAAAAGTTGCCCCTTAGGTCTCTTTTATATCTTTCTCCTCTCACCCTAAACCTTTGCCCTCTAGTTCTGGACTTCCCCACCCCAGGGAAAAAACTTTGTCTATTTATCCTATCCATGCCCCTCATAATTTTATAAACCTCAATAAGGTCACCCCTCAGCCTCCGATGCTACAAGGAAAACAGTCCCAGCCTGTTCAGCCTCTCACTATAGTTCACATCCTCCAACCCAGGCAACATCCTTGTAAATCTTTTCTGAACCCTTTCAAGTTTCACAACATCTTTCCAATAGGAAGGAGACCAGAGTTGCACCTAATATTCCAACAGTGGCCAAACCAATGTCCTGTACAGCTGCAACATGACCTCCCAACTCCTGTGCTCAATACCCTGATAAATAAAGGAAAGCATACTAAATGCCCCAAAGTGCTCCCCCACCGACACCTCACTGCCCTGCCTTATTTCCCAAGAGTAGGTCACGTTTTGCAACTTCTCTAGTAGGTACATCCAAATATTGAATCAGAACATTTTTCTTGTACACACTTAACAAGTTCCTCGCCATTTAAACCCTTAACACTATGGCAGTCCCAGTCTATGTTTGGAAAGTTAAAATCCCCTACCATAACCACCCTATTATTCTTACAGATAGCTGAGATCTCCTTACATGTTTCTCAATTTTCTTCTGACTATTAAGGGTTCAATACTACAATCCCAATAAGGTAATCATCCCGTTCTTATTTCTCAGTTCCACCCAAATAACTTCCCTGGATGTATTTCCAGGAATATTCTCCCTCAGTACAGGTGTAATGCTATCCCTTATCAAAAATGCCACTCCTCCTCCTCTCTTGTTTCCCTTCCTATCCTTCCTTTTGCATTTGTATTTTGGAACATTAAGATGCCAGTCCTGCCTATCCCTGAGCCATGTTTCTGTAATTTATATGATATCCCAGTCCCACATTCCTAACCATGCCCTGAGTTCATCTGCCTTCCCTGTTAGGCCCCTTGCATTGAAAGAAATGTAGTTTAATTTATTAGTCCTACCTTGTCCCTGCCTGCCCTAACTGTTTGGCTCGCTTCTGTTCTCAACTGTACCAGTCTCTTTCCTCACCATCACCCTGGGTCCCACCCCACCCCCCAGACCTTATTAGTTTAATTCGTCCTGAGCAGCTCTAGCAAATCTCCCTGCCAGTATATTAGTCCCCTTCCAATTTAAGTGCAAACCATCCTTCTTGTACACTTCTACCCCAAAGGAGATTCCAATGATCCAAAAACGTGAATCCTTTTCCCATACATCAGCTCCTCAGCCATGCATTCATCTGCTCTATCCTTCTATTCCTGCCTTCACTCGCTCGGAGCACCAGGAGTATTCCAGATATTACTACTCTCAGGACCTCCTTTTTAAATTCCTGCCTAACTCTCTGTAATCTCCCTCCAGAATCTCAACCTTTTCCCTTCCTATGTCATTGGTTCCAATGTGGACAATGACCTCTTGCTGGCCCCTCTTCCCCTTGAGAACATTTTGCACCCTCTCTGAGACATCCTTGATCCTGGCACCAGGGAAGCAACACACCATTCTGATTTTTCACTGCTGGCCACAGAAATTTCTGTCTGTACCTCGGACTAGAGAATCGCCTAACCCAATTGATCTCTTGAAACCTGAACTACCCCTCGTTGCATTAGAGCCAGTCTCAATATCAAAAACCTGGCTGTTTGTGCTACGTTCCCTGTGGGTCGATCACCCCTTACATTTTCTAAAACAGCATACTTGTTTGAAATGGGGATAACCACAGAAGACTCCTGCACTACCTGCCTACTTCTCTTACCTTTCCTGGAGTCAACCCATCTACATGACTGTATCTGAGATTTTCCCCCTTCCTATAACTGCTGTCATCACACATTGTTGGTGTTGCAAATTCCTCATTATCTCTATCTGTCTCTCCAACCGATCCATTCAATCTGATAGGATTCTCAAACTATAGCATTTATTGCAGATATAGTCTGCAGCATCCTGCAAACTCTCCTGAAACTCCCATATCTGACAAGAAGCACATATCATTCTACCAAAGGCAATTTTTGCTCCTTCACAATCTACAGACCCAGAAAATATCACCGTCTTATTCTTCTACAAAGCACTGCCCCAGGTTAAATTAATAGTTATGGCTTATATTTTAAGTTTAATCAAGAGACATATCTCAAAAAACGTATAATCAAGAAAGAACCCATTCTACTTACTACTGCAGACTTACTGTAGACCACACTGAAAACAATTCACTTATTTGTTTCTGTGCTGTGACTTCACCCAAACAGTTCCTCCAAGGTCAGTTGTGAATTTCACTGTTTGTTAATTTTCCCAGATGCACTCCAATGTCCAGCGATACATGAATTCAAACAGCAAAGGCAGTAACTGTGCTGGTTCACTGTGGTGTCAGTTTCTCTCTCTCTCTCTCTCTCTCTCTCTCCTGCACTGACCTCACCATGTTCTTCCTTTGTCTGTTCTTCTCCCTTTTCAAACTGCTGTTGTTCTGACTTTTTTTTCCAAAGTTCCAAAACAATGCAACAGCATATAAAACAGTATTTGGAGGAAATCACCTCCAACACCTAAAATACCTCAAAAAAGGAGCAGCTGTTACAGCCAGAAATTTTTCCCGTCCTCCTTCTTGGATTGAGGGGTAAACATTACCAAATGTATAGAAATGAATACAATTCAAAGCCGAATTCTTTATGTTGATACAGTGAAAGAGCATCGGAATGAAAGGAAGGATGAACGTGTAGTACAAAATAAAAAGTTAAAAACACTTTAGACTGAATGCATAGTTGATTTGGATGTTTTTTAAAATGACTGTGGTAATTTGGTTACGCAGTTACATGGAAACCTAGAAAATAGGAACAGGCCCTTGAGGCTTTTCCAGCATTCATTATGATCATGGACCATCCAGCTCAATAGCCTGTTCCTGCTTTTCCATGATAATCTTTGATCCTTTTAGCTCCAACCGCGATATCCAACTCCTTTTTGAAGTCATACAATGCTTTGGTCTTTCTGTGGCAATAAATTTCACAGGCTGATCACTGTCTGGATGAAGAAATCTATCATTGTCTCAAGTCTTAAATGGTTTACCTCATATTGTTAGATTGTGACCTCTGGTTCTGAACTCTCAGAACAAATCCTTTCTAAGGAATTGCGTCTATATCAAAGTAAGAATAATTATATCACCAGATTACATCTTACATCTGGTTTGAAGCAACACCACCAAAATAGATTCACCGCTCCTTCATTTTGATATCTTCTGGAGAGTCCTACTATCTGAAACTCATGTTTACTTACATAACATTTCATTTTGAGGAGTAATTCTATGAAAGTTTTTTAAAATATGTGAGACATGATAAGTTGCCATATAAAAATAGCAGTTTATTTATATTTCTGAAACACAAACAATTCACATTTCTGAAGGACTATAAGTAATGAAAAATTTTGTTTTGTGCAGCTGGAAGTTTAGAAGGAACATTTGTCTAAATCATCAGAATTTTCCTTTGTTTTAATATATTCAGTCATTTGTCTACATCTGGTGAGGATGGATATGCTGATAAAAGTAATTCTGCTAAATCACAGAAACATAATATGATGTAAGTACAGGACAGGGCCACTTATATTTTACTTTGTACGGATTTCTCCAGTAGGAGACACAAATGAGTCCCATGTGTGTTATATAATAATATCAGCTTAAACACATGAATTTCATCATTTAGCATTTTCCAGATCAAAAGACTTGTAGCAATGCTGCAGAAGTAGTAAATTCTAATAATTTGGCACGTGCACAGATCTGAAAAATAATTAACCATTAGGGAAATTACATACAGCACTTTAAAGCAGTCATTATAAACTTGCAGAAGCAACATGCCATTGTTATAACCCTTAAACATTATATGTTTGAATTGTGCCGTTCACAATTTGTGACTTATTTGCTGCCAGAAGAAAATAAATGTACACATTTAAATCCCTTCAACTTCCAAAAGACATGAAGAAAATAAAAATTGACTGTTGGCCAGGAAACTCTTCATAGCCGATCTAGTTCCACATCAGTTACTTTGTCAATAGTGCAGCAGAGCCTCCATTTCTGTTCAATTTGCAGTCATTATCTCAATGTAAATTACAATAATTTAATTACTAAATTTCTAACAATGAGCTAACGTTAGGAAATGTAAGATGCTCTGAAATGTTATCAATTGAGAAGAAACTTATCAAAGGACAAGGGCAGCCAATACATGGGAACACCATCACCTGCAAGTTCCCTCCGAGCCATTCACCCTCCTGACTTGGAAATATATTGCCGTTCTTTGACTGTTGCTGGGTCAAAATCCTGGAATTCCCCTTCGAATGGCATTATGGGTCAACCCACAGGACAGCGAGGAATGGACAATAAATGCTCACCAGCCACATCCCATGAATGGATAAAAATAGAAGTGACTTTCCTGGTGAAAAGCTGTTCGAAATACATAGAAACTGGTAGAAGTCTCACCAGAAGGTATTGTGCTATTGTCAGTCAATTTTCATGAGTCAGATTTTGGAAAACTTTAAAGAACACTTTAAGTCATTTCCCTTGAGGTTGAAGGGAGAAAGGTCTAAGAAATAACATGCAAAATTAAATGAAAGAAAACGAGCTTTCTGCAGACCAGTGAAAGAGTAGCCCAGTAGCATGTCTAACAGCTGCTGAAGTAGTTGTGATATCTTGTGACTGTGAAGGGAGTAGCTCGCAAGGTATCAGTCACATAATCAGCAGCAGCTTTTTAGAAGGAGATGGAACCAACCTGGAGAATATCACTGCTTGTGCTAGCCCTATGAGCATTTTAGCAGACTTCTTCGTGACATCAAATGGCACCAATCAGAATTTGGCTCTTTGTTGTCTTGAAACCTGTGTAAAAGATCCCTACAGTTATTGGCATGCAGTCATGACAATGCCTGCAAATACTGCAGGTGCCATCTCCGTGGGTGCAGCCAAGATGACTTTGCCTTTCAATGACTTCCCTGTCACATCTCCTTTCATGGAGCAACTCTGGGCATACCGTTATTGTCGCGCTTCTGATGAACCATTGAGCATAATCATGAATTAAAAACAAAATACTAGGAATGCTGTAAATCTGATATTAAAAAGAAGGAAGTGCTGGAGAAGCTCAGCAGGTCTGGTAGTATCCATGGAGAGAGGAATAGAGTTGATGTTTAGAGTCCAGTTTGGAACTGCTCTAAAGAAAAATCATTGGACTGGAAACTTCAACTTTGTTTCTCACTCCACAGATGGTGCCAAGCCTGTTGAGTTTCTGCATCATTTTCAGTTTTTATTTCAGCATAATGGTTAGTTAGGCTTATCAGTGTTACCAAATCTGCTGTTGCAACTAACAGCAGCTTCTGTGTGTAGTATCAAAATCTGTCTCTCCACAGAGATTGATGGGAGAGTTAAGGGGAGGACACTGCAGCATGGATAGCATGTGGCTCAGTGGTTAGCACTATTACCTTACAGTGTCAGGCACCTGGCTTCAATTCCAGCCTTGGGTGACTGTCTGTGTGAAGTGTGTATATTCTCCCTGTGTCTATATAGGTTTCTTCTCACAGGCCAAAGATGTGCAGCTTAGGTGGATTGGCCATGCCAAATTGCCCATCGGGACCAAGGATGTGCAAACTAGGTGGGTCATTCATGGGAAATCCAGGAATAGGGTATGGGGGTTGGGTCTGGGCGGCTGTTTTTCAGAGGGTCACTGTTAACTCAATGGGCTGAATAGCCTGCTTTCACACTGTCAGGATTCTATGAATGCTGGCACAGTCTGATTCATTGTTCAATTTGGGACCACTGCGTACTGGAAACTTTCAAAACATTCCCTTTCATTCAGTAGCAGCAGCAGAAGAGAGAGAAAAAAAACAAAGAGAAGCTTGATCTGTCTCCAGGAATAGAAACGTACTACCTGCCTTTGAACACCAACTAATTTTGTCAATGAGTGATCACTGCTTCCAGCTCAAATCTGCTGGAACCAGGCATCAATTTAGTCCTGCCTGGTTTGTTGTACTTGACACTGCAACACTCTACCAATGCTGAAGGCAATGCTCCTCCTGCTCAATGTCCTCATCTCACTCCCTGGAGTGCCAGTCTCTGAGCTTTTCACTGTCCATACATCCCCTCATTGCCCATTCCTGTTGTGGAGACTGCAGTATGTTAGGATAATATGGCACACTGTGTGGAATGTACTGCCAGGTCCCCCCAAGACTGATCCAACTTCAAAACCTCATCTGCATGAAGCCTATTGCCTGCCCCACCATGGCCTTAGTGGAGGAAAGGGGTGCATTATATTTAACCTCCGCCTTAGTCAAAGGGTTGAATATGTATGTCATCAGCCATGGTTGCAGAGGATAGCTCTTGTCTCCCCATAAACACCCTTGTAAGGCATCTGGTACTTGAATGAGGTAGGAACATGAGAGTTAAGAAGGATATTAGTATCATGGCAGATTTCCGGCTGGTTGCTGCAGTCTTCGAAGATGTGTTACTGATGATCACAAATGACTTGCACATTCATGGAATGGAAAACTTTCTATTGATGACCTCAATATGAAATGGTGTTCTGGACAGTCTACTATGCCCCACTTCTAGGGAAACCCAGCTCCGTTGGCAAAGCCTCTTACCCAGTCTGCAACACTGACCTCGTCGTGGGGAATTGAGATGAATTGGTGTGATCTGGTACAAACTGCAATGGTAACAGCTTTGATACATTTTTGTGTTTAGGATTGAGAGCACCAATCACAAGCACCACCCCCCTATCCCCTGAAAGTCGCCAGTCACGTAAAATGTTAGCACAGATGTTACCTTGAAAGCCACTGGGATAGGGTGACTATCCATCCCTTTAGATCACAGCTTCTACTCTAGTAATTGGCACAGTTCAGTCTACAATGACACTGTACCTCACTCACTTGGAGGAGGTAACATCAAGGACAATAGACTCTGGCCCTATTGTATGTCCTCCACATCCTGAAGAGACCTTCAGGTGTAACTTCTCCATGTGGAGGCTGTTCAGTATCCATTGGAAGTTACTGCTGGTCCTGGGCTTGCTGGCCCTTCTGTTCATCCTCCATTTCTCTGCACCTTCACTGTATCACAGGAACAATGATGACAACCACTGTTGTAACTGGATACACTAGTCTCAATGAACCTATGTTT
This sequence comes from Chiloscyllium plagiosum, assembly GCF_037043375.1. NCBI lineage: Eukaryota > Metazoa > Chordata > Chondrichthyes > Orectolobiformes > Hemiscylliidae > Chiloscyllium > Chiloscyllium plagiosum. Next base: position 55,521,508 of record NW_028270152.1, on the reverse strand, counting down.
GGAACATTAGAAACAAAACAGGGCCTTGGAAATGTGAGCAGCTGGTATTTGTATCACTCATAAGTGACAGTTTTTCATAGTCCTCTGTGAAATGGATCATCGATGATACTGACAAAGGAAGGCAATGGAATGTGCCTAGATGGATCTATCACATTATTACTTTTTACTGATGAATGCAGCACAAGTCCCATCGCACTGAGACAGTATTAGACTGTAAAATTTGCCGGATGAGTGCTGAGACCTTGACCCCCCAGCTCCATGTCACACAAGAAGGTATCTTTGCTTATAAGGACTTGTGGTAGTGAGGTAGAATTAATTCCATTCCTCTGTGCAGCCTATGATATCTCTCATTAGCTTTACATGTTGGAGCAACATTTAAGGTCATTTCTGATTACTATTGTTTTACAGAGATGATCAGCTCCAATTTATAATGATTAATGACATGGTGAAGGTTTCCCATGACTAGCATTTACACTCTACGCAGTTAGAGCATGCATGAATTTCACATGCACAATGTAATGACTATGTGGTTTTCAACTCTAATCGCAAAAAATCTGATTAATACAAGTACTCTTTGAAGAGTCTCATGTTTCTCCCAAGTAGAGCTCTCATCCCCACATAGACAAAGAAAACAGACTCCATCCATTCTAGGTATAATCTATTTATAGTGCACATTAATGAGTTGCATGAGGATTATTGTGGTACAGTCGTAGCGTCCTTACCTCTGAGTCAGGAGGCATGGGCTCAAGCCTCACCTGCTCCAGAGGTGGGTAACAGTATCGCTGAATATATGGATTAGAAAATGTCTGTTTGGTGTTTGTGAATCAATGTGAAAGATAAAATGAGTTGCATGAAAGTGGCAGTGTTGCCTACTCATGGACTGGGAGATCTGGGTTCTAATCCCACCTGCGCCAGGGATGTATTAGAAAAATGATTAAATTAAATTATTTTTACAAATCTAAAGTTTGTGAATATTAAAGACAACACAGGTCATGCTTGGCAGAGTGAGCCTTACACTGAGCCTGGTAACAAAGAATAGACAACTGGACACACAGACTCTATCATCAGCAATGAACCACTAGTGGCTTCACACAACATGTGGACCTTTGTCTTCAGCTCTCAACATTACCACTGAGCCCCTGACATGCAGTGTGGCAACACCCCCCCTCCCCTCCCTTTGTGTTACACTCTCTCCCCCACATCGAGGCTATGTAGTGATGACCATCGATAAGCCCATCCCACAATATCCTATGTCTTCCAAAGCACCATTGTCTCCCACATTTAAGAGTTGAGTTTCCTCTTTTTACAATGGCCGTCACTGCTGTATTGCAGCACGCAACCTTCAATCCTCAAAATCAGTTTGTCCTACTTCCCTGCCATGGAGGTGGCCCCTGATTGCTTCCCTGAATGTTAATTGAGCTGACCCCCAGAACTGACTGTCACCTATTCCACTGACCAAATTCCACAGTCATTCCTGATTGATAAGTGACTGACCCCTGTGATCTGTGTACAATTCCCTGACCGACTTACTATAAAGCCTCTGACTGGCTGCACTTCCCCTGCAGGACTGACCATGATTCATACTCCAGGTCATAGTGATGTGGACCCACTGATCCTGACCATCACACGTGGATTGACTGAGCAAGTGAGGAGCCCTGAGATACATCCTGGTCCAATTCCTGGGATGAGCTCCTGTCCCTCTGCGTGAAGTATCTTGGCAACAGCATTGCAATAAAAGGGCTGGCTCATTCAAAGTGCAGCATTTACGTGCAGAACCACAAAAGAAGTTAATAGAAGATAAGCTATAAGAGTGTGGTGAGACTGGATTGTGCCCAATATGAACATTTGTGTATGGATGTTCCATGTGGTCATGACCCATGGAACATGCACTGACTTGGTAGTGGAAGAGATGGAGGGCCAGAGTGAAATAACTCCACAGATGCCAATATCCTATCACCAAGTCACCCTTTATTTACACGTGGAAAGTCCCTTGCTCTGGTACAGCCTCATCAAAATCAACACCCAGAGTGTCAGAATATCTGACACTCCTCTTTTTATCTGTCAGCCAGAGCTCCTTGATTGGACTAGATTAACAGGCCCAATCAGGGAACTCAAATTCTGTAGGTTGACCTTGCTACAATCATTTCATAGAGGACTAAGTGTAGAGGTAATGTCACCAGGCAAATGCTCTGACTTTCATGTCAGAAATTGTCACCATTTAGTATCTATCCAGCAGGCGGGAGAATAGGAAATTGCATATTAATGAGGTGAGATTAGTAAATAATTAAATGTTAATATATGCATGTTGTTGCAGATAGACCTCTCGTCATTCATTAGCTCCACGCCTCATTGGAAAATAGGACATTTTGCTCTTCACATTGAGAAACTCCTCACTGGCCAACTCACAAGATTTTCCCAACTTGCTTATGTCATTCAGTACCTGAGAGAATTCCTCCCTCTGAGAATTGGGTCCAGCTCCTATATTCTGATTTGTTGAGCATATGTGATCGCATAACTAACATGAACGTTACTCTCAATATCTAAGATGGAATAAAATGTCATGAGAGGCTCTTTGGAGTTAATACAATAATTTATTTTACCTTAATATGTTTTATTAATGTCTACTGGCAAATACATCTGTACGCATTGCACTGACCTTTAGTTCTTATTTTATGCATGTGAGGAAACAAATTCTAGTGTGGGACTTTTGTGTGCAACAGTTTTCCTATATGAAAATATATGCTCATGAAGGCAGAAAATGTAATATGAACGTGAACAAGAGCAGCATCCTCAGGCAATAAATATTGTACAGGTGTGTCACCATCTGGCTGCATTGCTGTTCTTATTGCCTCGACAGTATTAAACCACTAACAATTCTGCAAAGCTGTTCGTCATCTTCTATTGATGATGATGGAGTCATAAATAGAGGTATACAGATTCAACATCAAATCAGTTCACATGGTGGTGTTATAGTCATGAGCTGGTACTAACCACGGTTATATTAATCCATTGAGATTTTGAAATGCATGAAAATAAATCATGATATAAAGGTATGGTATATTGTAAAATCAAAGGAAACATAAACCAGAAGTACAGTGTGATTTAAACAATAATTCTACATGTCAATGTGCTTTGCTGGAAATGAGAATTGGACAGCAAAATAAAGAAAAGCTGGGAAGCAGAAATCCACCTCAGGCAATGGAGCAGAACTGGCAGTATTGGATAAGCAGCTTTTCATACCCAGCAACTGAAAGTGAATTCCATTGACTGCGATGAATTTGACTAATAGTCACTACATGTATTCAGTGGGAGATCTAATACAGCCACTGCTGGAGTCAAATTTCTGTTCGAAAGTTATGATTGTTTCAATTTTCATGACAGTGCATATAAAATTCATCACAGTTATTCAATTCATGGAAGCAGGTCTTTTTCTTAAAATAAAATAAAATGAGTAATTATCAGGAGTTTAGGTTTGAGACAACCTAAAATAGAACACAGCCCGTGTTACAAAATTATTTGTTAAAGTATCCGCTGATATATTTCCAAGGATGATCAGTGATCAAACAGAACACATGAAAAAGGCAATTACATTTTCAAAGAAAGCCATGAAATAAAATTTTAAAAATTCACTTGCAATAAAGTCTGCTCAGCTAAAATATGTTCAGTCCCATTTTTAAAAGTTATTCAACATCAGCAGAAAATAAACTTTGCTATAACAGATGGAAACATTATCCCCATTACTCAGTTGTACAAGTGTTTGCCTTCCTTTGCCAAAAATTGACAACAGCCATAAAAAGAACAAACTCTTTTTAGTCTCTCTTGACACTCACATTGATACCTCATATGCTCCCACTGCCATCTGGCACTTTATATGTGAATCGTTATCCCTGAGAAAGACAACTGATCTTTCCCTTAACGAGTTATCTCTACCTATTCAATAGCAATGCACCACAACAGGATAAGCCCAGAACAATTTCTATCTTTGAGCAACAAGGGTGAATTTCAAAATATATAATGGTTTATTAACAAAATGCTATCAACACCAGTAGTCCCACAGCAGAGAAATATGTAAGTAGCAAACTTGCACAGTCAGTCAATACAATGCCAATTATCACAAAAAGCCCAGAAAAATGAAATCAGATTTGAGTGACATACATTTTGTAAATCAGTTAATTTGTATAGTTTAAATGGTACTGATTAGTTGGGAAATGAACTCTCCCTCCAGAGGTAAAAACAAATTATGTCATTTCTGAGTGGGTAAAATTATAAAATCATATATAAAACACACATGCAATATTATTTTGCATGCACACAGAGGAAATGTTTTCATGGCATACACTGTGACTTTGTTTTCTATTAATTGTTAATACTTCAGTCAACACTGAAATGCACCCAATCAGTCTGCCTTAAAAACAGCAGGTGTGTTGGATTATCTTTCAAAATTGACATGGAATTTATTTTGTTTTAAATTGGTATTATTTTATGTCGGTTAATCTTAGATTTCTAAATAGAATGTTGATCATTGTTGTGGCCATATTCTGGGTAATAAATATCAATAAAAATATCCATTCCTGGAGGCTTTTACCCAACATCAACATTGATCTGAAATACATCTGATGCCATGTTGAAAATATTGACTTCAGGCATCCTGAGCAATCACTTCAAAACCAGCATTTCACTTGTTGTCATATTGTACTTTACAGAATGTTCAGGATTATCAGATCAGTCATTATGTCATTGAATGGGAAAGCATGTCTGAAGGATTGAATAGCCTACTTTGCTCCTGCATTATATGGTCTCATGGATTCTCAGGCTGTAAATCTTTCTAACGTGTCTGATGGCAGGCCATAAGAGTGGGAGAGTTTCCTGGTCAGTCAATCTGCAAATGGCAATAGCAAACCACTTTTTTCCAAAAGTGTGGACCAATCTAATGGAAGTGCATGGCCTGAAATGAGGATGGGAGAGAATCCGCACAGACTAGCTATGTACATTCTGGAGAAGAATGAGGTTACATCATTGCTAACATATCTTCCCAGGTACATTCTTCACAGCTCACCCTTGGATAATGAGGGCATAATGCTTGCTCATGGACTTATCAGTAACTTTTGTCACTGCTCTATGATTACTCTCAAGACCCTCTTTTTGTTGTTCACACTACTCTCTCTTCCAGCTCAAGCATAAATGCCACTACCAGGAAAGCAAAATCAATTGGTCCACAAGACCAAGTTTCCTCAAGAGGCACCCACAGCACGTCCTGATCATTATTAAAATATGCAGCTTGATGTCCATTTAGTGGCAAGTCTTGGTCCTCTTGTTTCAGCAATACTTTGGAAGCACATCACAATTTATGCACTTTGCAGTGAATCATTTCTACATCAGTGGCTGTTTTTTTGATAAATCACAAAATAATGCAAAGATGAAAACACTCTTAATTAATCACCTTGAACCATAATGTGTCAACGCACATTAAAAATGAATAAAGTATGATGCCTGAATTTTATTGTTTCATCTGGGTATTTGCATTTTAAACACCCTCACAAATGTAACATATTTATCATTAATGTTTGATAAGTTACAGCACATAGGAACCAGCTGCCTAAAGAGTTTGGTTAACATTAATACAGAATGCATTAAGAACAAATGTTATTGAACTTAAAGGAATGCCAGCTATTTGGTCCTCTTTGGGTTTCTGCATAACTTCAATAAGGCAACATCGGAAGGTGTTCGACTATGCTGGAAATACAAAACACTCGATTGTGGCATCCATTTGGGATACTTTCCAAGAGGGAATATCAGAGTGTCTTCAGGATTTTCAGAGAAACATGTTGACTCTGATATAAAGATGGGTTATTACATTGATACAATATAAAAAAATTAAAATCTCAAACTTACAATAAGATCTAATAACTGCTATTAAAGTTCTAAGTGTAAATCAGATGAGTTTTTAAAATCATATATGGATAAGCTTTCCATCAGTTACTTAGGTGTGTAATAAAGCAACCCGTTTGAAATGGAAGTGGAGTGGGAGGGTTAGGGATGGGGGTGAAGGACAGAAAGTACACATCATGAGACTGAAGAGAAAAGAAACCAGGCCACACAGAACAAACATCTTGAATCAGTTCACCAAACTAGAGACCATATAGTCAAATTAATTAGAATGTGAGTCAGTAGCATTTATATGTGAAACACTGAGAAATCCTGTTTAGCATTTTTCAATAGAGAACAGAATACCCCATTCCTTGTTACGTCTGTTTAGCCAATGCCCATCTAAATGCTATTGAGTCATTGAAAGCAAATTGCCCAGTAATGACCTGTGAGCTCTGACAATCTAACCTCTGAATCCCAGGCAACTCAATCTTATTTTGTTCTTAAATTTTCATGTGCCTGGAGGATTGGAAAGAAATAACATTAGTGTTGTTGGTGGATACATCCACAAACAGAATTGCAAGATTTATTATTGTCATCAATTTAAGATATATGAGAATTCACGGGTACATACTCTTTATCCATGACCCCCCTCGCACACCCATGTTCCTCGCCAGTTGGCCCATGCAGCCACAAAAATTTAAAGCCTGGAAAATTCTGCCTTAATGGATCCACAGCTTCCCTCTTGGCACAGTAAGATTCATTGGGGGTAATTTTGTCTTTTATTACCCAGTAAAAAATTCAGTAGCCTGTTTTACAACTCATCGATGGAAATGAAAATTAGTGAGGTGTAAAAGGCTTGCTGATTCACTCTCACCAGTTTGTCATACTGTGATAAAATTTAAAATTATCTCTATGTTGAGAGATATGTCAAGGTCTATCTCCTACTAAATATTCAGATCATTTGATCCTGATTCAGACCCACTGAGATATGTTTTTGTTCAGAGTCAACCATTGTATCATTATCTATTATGACTGGTGATTTTAAAGTGATCTCATAAAAATTATTTTTTACTTTTCTGAAGAGATGTGCAAGCAACAATGCAATATGCATTTAATTATCTTTACAGCAGCAATGTTTCTATTTTCAGCATCTCAAGTTAGCCATACCCATGTAACTCTTGTAAGTTGTTTTTCCAATGCAAAATGAAAACAAGAGTAGCAACTCGCCCAAATGCCATCGCATGAAATGATTATTTTTTTCCAGTAAGATAAAGCTCCGGCTAAATTTTGTGTAAAGACAAAACTAAAATCAGCTTGAAGTTTAAGATGAAGTGGCAACACTGAAATTAAGTCACAAATTAACTCCAGAGGCAAAAAAACTTCAGTGGTTGCATTGGGCCATTCTGATTGGAGTAATATGAGGTTTGCACATGTAAGTGACCAACTCCAGGATTTATTGGATGTAGTTGTTTCAAGACAATGGTAAAAGACATTTTACTCTGAACCATACAGCTACAATTCTATGTGGTCTAGTATCACTGTGAAATAGTTCCTTTCCCACATTCCTGGTACCTCAACTTCATTTCATCTCCATGAGACAGGGAGGTGTCAATAGGCACAAACAGAGAGGAGGAATGCAGTCAAACACTTGGGCCAGAGAGGCCCTGCCTTACCCTCTGCCATCGACATCATTGCCTACAATGGGGCAAGCCGAGGAAGATAAACCTATGTCTGTGCTGAAGACCTTCAAAACCATCACAGTCACCAGAGGGTGACAAGCAGCAGGCTGCCTCCACTTCCGCTGGGGATTTAGAGCAGCATCATGTTGTAGCGGTAGGCATAGAAAAACAAATATATTTGAGGATGCCTGCATGGCATAAGTGTTCATTTTATATATTTAGCTAGCACTTCTGTAAATGTTTATTCACGTGCACTGTAAGAGTCTCTGTGATCCAGAGGAATTTGGTAAATTGGATCCACAATTCAATGTTAAGATACATATACCTACGAAGTTAAAATTTCGGAATTAACCTGTTCGGAGATGTTATTGACAAACATCCAGAGCATGTGGAATTTAAACCTAGGCCTCCTTGTTCAGAGATAAGGACACTACCACTGTGTCACAAGAGCCCCATACTTCCAAACTAAATCCAGTGAGCAAATGCCTTTCACGGAGGCAAAGGAGCAACTCTGAGATTTGAGTATTTAACGTATTTCTTGCATGTCACAAGTTCAGGGCGCTCAAACAGTGTCATCATTTCACTTTGGTTTACCTGTCAAATTCCAGGAAGGTAGGGAAATCGATCCACTCACTGTTAAATTCAGGATTCACGGTTAAAGCATCAGATATAGAACACTTGACATATTTAAGCTGCCTGTCCCATGGAATATTTCCCTATGCAGATTAAAGTGCTGTCAAAGTGTTTCTGTGAATGTCTAATATGCCAGCAATTTCAGCATTTTTAATCTGCCACTCAATTGCAATCTTGGCAAATTGAACTTTACCCTGTTGAGCTGAGAGGAACTCATTGTGATTTCAAAGCAAAGCTTCTCACTCCCTCCAATCTCCTTTGATCTTTTAATCCACAGCAGATCAAACTGGTTTGGTGCATAGTGATGGAAGCAGATGAGAATTGGTTTTCCTCAGATCTCAGTAACCTGAAGTTGGTGCTCTAATATAATTAGGCAAGTGGTTCTTCACAATGCAAAAGTTTTAAAAAACACAGTGGGAAGCATCCTGTGATTCAGCGTGTGTGAGGGGATGTCACTTAATTACATGAGGTGGTAGTATCCCAAAACCTCACCACTTCCCTCTTCCTACCAGAATTAAGGGTGTCAACCTACTCACCTGCCATTGAGGTCCTTCAGTGGCCAATGAAGGTGTTTTAAAGAGCCTCATCCCACCACTAAGTGGGCTCATGCTTCATGTAGCATGCTGAACAGATCAACCTGTACAGGCAGCTTGGCGTTGGGGGCGAGAGGCTGGTGAAGGGATTCATTCAGTTAAAGGAAAATAGATTCAGGGAGTGGACCTAAGGCAAGACGTTCTCCTCTTTGACGATCCAATCTTCTGCTTTATGTTCCAGATTCTCTTCCTTTAAGAATGCCTTCCCTCTTTCCCCCAAACTCACACCCCAGTCTCTCTTTCTCTCTCTCTCTCTCTATTTCTCTCTCTCTTTCTCTCCCAAATAGCCAAGCTTTCTTTTCATCTCCTCTGTTTGCCTATATCCCTTCTGTCCTTCCTTTCCCATCCCTGATTGCCCAAAACCTCCCCCCTCCCATTGCTGACCTCTAGTCTGAATCTCTCACTCTACCCTCAAGCCACTCACTTATTACTCTGAGCTCCATTTCCTGAATGACAGTAACCCTCTCACCCCCATTCATCATACCCTCAAATTCTCTCTCTCTCTCTCTCTCACTTACTCTCTATCTCCCTCTCTCCCTCTCTGCAGTTTCTGTATCTGGGATCTGCCCTGTCTTATGAAGTTGTTGGTTTGGGACCTTCACTGAACAATGTGATGTTATCGAGGGAAAGTGAGATATTGTTGCACCAGGAAACTTAAAAGTTTACATATATTTGGGCAACCACAAGTTCTATTCAACACATTGACAATAATCCTTTACCCCTACAGAAGAAAGCATTTTGTCTTTATATTTAGACAGTCACATCTAAGTTGCCAGAACAAATGTTTAATACAAAAACATGACTTAAACAAGATAAAAAATGACTCATTACTGCCTACATTTTTGGGTGATGCAAAGTGTGTATGTGGCACACACACACACATACCTTTCAGAGGATTCTTGTCCAATAATAGATGGGTAAGACTGTCATTGTGGCTGCAGTGCTGAAATATCCAGCCAATTCATGAGGTGCATCAGTGTACAACATTGATTTAACACCAGCAGTGGCATTTCTGAGCTCAAAGCCTTGTGCTCTTGTTCCTCTGGCACTCACTTCACTGCAAGGCTGAGGTGGCAAAGTGGGGACATCACTGCAAATTTTGCCTTCTCTTTGTTGTGTGCTGCAGGATTCCTCTAGACTGGTCCCAGGCAGCAGGAATACATCCTCAAGATATCAATGGTCTACCATTACACATGGAAGTTTGGTTTTCATCATATACAAGCTCTTTACATATGGGTTATCAACAAGGGTCATTGAGTATTTCATCAGCAGACAGTTTGTTATGGACAGACCAAATCCCCTCATAATATATTAAGATAGCCTAGATCCTAACATTTTCTTACATTTAAAGGCAAGTGTAAGGCTTTACATTCTGGATGGAATTTAGTTGGTCAAACAACCAGGCTGAAAGCAAAACATTCTTTATTCTTATACTACAGGTAAAGTACAGACAAATAAGACATTTTTTAAAAAATTAACTGGAATTTTATCCAAATACTTCACAAGATAATATATATGTTAATTATCACTGATTAGCTGTTCCAAGATGGTAACAGCCTATAAACACACCCTTGGCAGAGGCAATTTCAGTAAAATGGATTGTCTCACATGTAATTCTCACAGCAAAGAGAACTCCAACTGGAGAGAGAGAGAGAGTCTCCAGTTCCAAGACGCCAGCAGCTTCTGAAAGTTAAACTAAAATCCTGGTTCTTTGGGAGTTTGACCGCAATCCTTTTTGCTGCTTCTATTGTTCCAATTTAAAAACAACAAAGCTAGTTGGGCTCAGAGCAGTTGGCTCAGTTCCAAGTTTGTTTGAGTGCTGCAGGATTTCTCTAGACTTTTCCCAGGTAGTGGGAGTACTTCCTCAAGATGTCAATGGTTTACTATTACACATGGAAGTTTGGCTTTCATTATACACAAGGTGTATACATATGTATATGGGTTATGAACAAGTGTAAAAAAGTATTTCATCAGCAGATAGCTTGTTATGGACAGACAAAATCTCCTCAAAACATATTAAGAAGATGTTTCAAAAGAAAAATGACGGAACAAATCCTTCTCAAAGGGACATCACATAGCAAGCGTTCTCTACTAAGAAGCGACCCTTTGGTGTGTGATGTGAGATGTGGCTCAAATGCCACAGTGGACTGCTAAGGAATGAAGATATTGCAAATGTCACCAGGATACTGGGCATTGTCTTCCATGATCCATTGCCTATACTCACACACCAGTTGAGTACTGATTAGAGAAAATCCCTTCAATTTCCAATTAAGTGCAGACCTGATCACAGCACCCAGACTGTGTGCAGTGAATCACGGTGGTGGGTAGCATGGAGATAGCACGGTGGTATGTAGAAGACTGAATCAGGGTCTCTTATTGTGCAATGGTTGTGTCCCTAACTTTGAAACAGGAATCCCACGTGCTCTAGAGGTGTGTAATAACTTCTGTGAACAGGTTGATTAAAACACATCTGTGGAGAAGGCTAAGGTCCTAATAAAGCCACGTGTTTGCGATACTGCCTCAATCAACCAATAAAGATTAAAATTGTTTTAAGCTCACATTAAATCAAGTGCTTTGGGGAACTTCTTCATGCAACAGCAGAAAGCAAATGGTACAATGTTGCATATGTCTCCATCACCATCTTGGAAGGAGCCAGATGTTTAAAAGTTTATTTAAATTGCCACCTTTGTGTCCATTGACAGTGCTGTCCTTACCCTAAGCTGAGGTTGCAGATGTACTTGCAACAGGTGACAGGTTTCAGTGAGGATGGCCTTAGTGAAGCATGGCTGTCTCTCACATTGTTCCTCATGGAGGCTCCGGCAGGAGAATTGCTTCCTGGGCACCCTGGACAGATATGCTTTACCACCACATTTACGCTGATGTAAAGGACCTATTACCGAACATCTTAAGTGACTGTCAATCTTAAGAAATAAGCAAGAGTTAGAATCATTGCAAAGCACCCCTGTCATCCTCTCCACTTGCTGCAATTAATTGCATGGTTGTGACAAATTTAAGATCGGCCTCATATATTGGTCTGGATTTTATGGTGGGAATGATGATGAAACTGTCAACGTTTGTCATCCTTACTCTATGGAAACCGACAACAATTTCTGGAGGTCAGACTATCACAGAATAGTGTAAAAACCCAGAAATTTCTGTCAGTGATTCTATACTCAGCAAATGAATGCATTTTCGAGATTCCCTCAGGCTGGGTGAGCATTAGGAAATCTTTGAACTGATGAAAATATTTTCTCTGATATTGTTTGTCTCATGGAAAGAAACAAAAACCTGAAAAACGTTAGCCTTAATGAATGAGGTATTGCAGGGTTTTAATCGCACATTAAGTTCATAATCACTCTAAATACCATCATTGCCCCTGACAAACTAATGTTACACATTGTATTTTTAAGTTATGATTTAAAAAAAACAAAAATGTTAAATATGACTGAAATTTGTTTGATTCTATTTTAGCTGCTGTCTGAAGTAAATCATAATCAATTATTTCACAACTTGAAATGTGAAATTAAAAGAAAAAGGATTCAGTGTTTTAACTTACAGGTTTGCTCTGTATGAAAATATTTCAGTGTGACTGGCTGTTTTATTGTGTTTGCTGACTGTTGCTGGACACATGGAGATTCTCTTGACTTCGTGCACACTTAAACAACCGTCGAGAATGAAATTTCTGCAGCAAAGAGATCACCAAACCTGATTGTTTGGCACCTCTGGTAGCCCCAGCCCTGGAGTGTCAGGGATTGAAAATGACATGGCTAACAGAGAGCAATAAGTCTGGGGTTTTTGACAGGAATGGATTGGGGAAGCTTTGGAGGAGGGAATGGTGAGTGACTTGGGGCAGGGAGGCAGAAAATGTGGGGTATATTCTTGGAGGAATGCCCCTGATTACATGTAGGGCACCCCTGAATGATGTATGCACCTGCCCAACTAACTTTTCCTTCCACTATTTCAACAAATCCTATGGGCCAACTTTTTTCACGCTGATGGTGGTGCATGTACAGAATAAGCTGCCACAGGAAGTGATGGAGGCTGGCACTATTACTACATTTAAAAGACATCTGAATGGGTACATGAATAAGAAGTGTTTAGAGGGGTATGGGCAAAATGCTAGCAAATGGGACTGGATTAACTTAGGATATCTGGTCAAGTTGGACCAAAGAGTCCATTTCTATGCTGTATATCTCTATGACTCTAATTTTTTAAAAAAAAGAGCCTTTTGACTCTCACCATTTTGCCCACAGCAATTATATTATGACAAGACATCATAGTCAGGTAAATTTATTTCTTAAGTTAACCTTCAAATGATGAGCAGGCTATCAACTTTGGTGCCACAGACATACCATTGGGAGCAGGCAAAAAGCTGCCCATTCGCCATATTTGACATGGGGGTTCAGTTGCAATATAAAATGCAGCTCATAAGGTGCTTTAGAAACAACCTCAGTAAGAAGATAACTAGAACAGAGAAAGTTCTTAGTTACATTCATATTTTACTATCAACTTTACAGGGGAAAATGTTGTGACGTATAAAGGTGTCAGGTTTTCTAAATCAGTTAAGCATATGTCTCATCTGCTTCTTGATCTTCTATCTATAAGGTCAGATTGGAGATACTGAGATTGTTTTTCTTGGAGCAAAGGAGGATTAGATTAGATTACTTTACAGTGTGGAAACAGGCCCTTCGGCCCAACGAGTCCACACCGACCCGCCAAAGTGCAAACCACCCATATCCCTGCAGGATGAGGCAGCATTTGATAAAAGATTCCAACAGGGTTAGATAAGACAGACAAAAGAAAATTACTGTAATTAGCTCATCATAGCTAATGGGTGGGGGGGGGGGGGGAGCAGCTTTTGGGTAAGAGATACAAGGACAATGTGAGGGTTTGATCTGGGATGAGGTGAGGAGAGGGGAGATGAGGAAATTGTTGAAATGATTTGCTGTCCTAAGAAATTGTCCTGAAAACATACAATAAATTCCTCATCGCAACTACTTTTTCTCATCCGAGTATTCCAGTTTATTTGTAGTTAAAATTCCCTTTGACGTTGGTATACTTGTATCCTTTTGACAAGCTCCTACCAGTTCTTCCATGATACCCTCTCCTACCCTATGGTTACCTTTTGAGAGCGGGAACACAGTTCCCACAAGTTGTAAATTTAAAGAAGCTAATTATTTATTTTTCTTTCTGTCTGACTCTTTTACTCCTGTCTTTTAATCCAATTTGTCTTCCCCAATCTTTATCCTGTTTGCTGTATGTGTTTTAAATCTAATTTATATTATGTGCCTTCTACTTCCTGGTTTAGACTTTGCAGGGGTCATTTTTTCAAATACTTTGGGCACAAGGGAGGCATTGATGAAATCAAGATGGGCCTTTAACCGAGAACACCTGGTTAGCCTTCATTTAGTGCATGACGCCAAGTCAATAAAGGAGTTGGTTTGCATCAGGACGATCGTTAAGGGCTGACTGAGAATTAAATTGCTAGCTACAGCTCATTAAAAAAGCTACATGGCATTATGTAGATAGAGCTAAAATTAATGATCTTTCCTAACACTGATCAGCCATACATGAGTAAACAAGGGCACTTGTGGCAAAGTGGTAGCATCCCTGCCTCTGGGTCAGAATGTTCCCCTGCCCTGGAGGTGTGTAATGACATGTCCAAACAGTTGCTTCACAGGACTAAGCACATTTTAAACTGAGCATTTTTAAAGCCATCTTTAGCTTTTATTTTCACGTGTGACAGTAGATAGGTGATTCTCTCTTCACAGATGCAGAATTTCTCTCGCATTTTCTGTTTATTTCAGATTTCCTGCATCTGCAGTATTTTGCGTTTATTGTGTGGACAAGACTGCATTGATTCCTTCATTTCTGAGGAGCCAAATGGTTGTGAATTCAAACTGCTGTATCGTCTGAACTGCTGGCACTTTAATGGGAGGGATAAGTGAATAGATTCCATTTGTGTTTTCGGAAAAGAAAGTGATTCAAAATATTTTTCTTTCATACGTTAAGCATCCTTGACTCCAAGTGAATAACTTTGAAAACTCTGTTGTTTCTGCCAGTGTCCTTCTTGAGCCAGTTGAAAGCATTGAAGTGTAATCAAATGGAAACCTGACAAAATTGCCTCATTTCTATTGGTAGAAAACTTTGGTTGAGTTTGCACTCTAGCCAAGTTCCAAAAGTTGCCATTTGGAGAAAGCTTGGGTATGAATTTGAGTTAAGATAACCTCTTCTGACAACATTTTCAATACATTTCTTTTTTTTATTACCTAACTTATTGCACATTTGCATCAGTTACAGTATAAGGCAGCAAGAGATATTCTCAGCATAAATATAAACAAAGGTAATCTTTGTAACAACACCGAATCTATGTGAAATATGTTTCGAAAGGGAATGGAAATCTAAGCTGCAGGATGATTTTATTGCCTCAAGCTGCTTCAACAGACAAAGGCAGAAGTTTTATATCCATGGAAACACTTAACTGTAGGATTGAAAAAGCCACAGAGACAGCAGCTGTGGTTATCCTGCAGATCTTCAGTGTCACTCTAGTGACACTGTGAGTATTAATCAAGCTTTTATTTCTGAGTTAGTTAGTCAGGTAATGTCTGTTTGGAAATGGATAACAGATCAGTTAGCCTTTACAGATTGTAAAATAATACAAAACAAGAAGAGGTTATTTGACTATTGGATTCTCTGCCAGCTCTTTTAAAAGCCATCCCATTACTCTTCTTCTTTTGAGCTTTCCTGCATTGTCGCAATATTTCTCCCGTAAGTATTATCCAGATCTTCATTGGGGGATGACATTGAATCTGTGTTCACCATTTTATCAAACAATCCATGCCATATCCCCACCGCTTATTATATCAAAACTCTTTCTTCTCATGTCATCCCTGTATCATTAGCCCATCATCATAAATCTCTGCCCTTTGGTTATTAAACCATCAGCAATTGAAAACAGTTTCTCTTATTTGCTCCATCTAAATCCTTCATGATTTCCTCTTAGGATTTTGTGCTCCAGGCAAAACGTCCAGGTCCTCTAATCAGTCAATGTAACTGTAACCACTTTCATCTGGGAACCATACTCATAAATCTCATCCACACCTTCTTTAATGTCTTAATATTTTTCCGAAAATGTGGGAGCCTGAATTGGACACTGTAGTCCAAATGGAGCCAAATAACTGGTTTAGCATAACCTGCTGGCTTTTGAACCCCATGTTTCTTTTATAAAGCCCAGGTTCTCATATGCTTTGTTTTTTAACCTGATCGGCGGCCTTCTAAAAAGATATGTGCTCTGTCACTTTCTGTTCTTGTGCTTGTACCATTTAGAATTGTAGTATTTAATCTTGTCTTGTTTCTTTTCACTTTTCCTTCCTATATATATATCTCATTATATTCTAAATAGAATTCCATCTGTTTTGTATCCATCCATTCCCTAGCCTGTATTAAAATCTGTTAGTATCTTCCTCAGTGTTTACCACACTTCCAAGTTCCATGTCAGCTGCAAACTTCAAAATTGCACTCTGTCCATTTGCGTGTGTGTGTGTGTGGCCACTGAGGATTTGTGAAGGGTGCTAAACCCCTGATATAAATGGAGGTCTGTAAGATTCCAGCCTCCTGCGACACCTCCCACAGTCAGCAGTCTGCCACTGCATCCCCAGGCTACAACCCTCTGCAACAGCCTGTGACATAGAAACTAAGAGCAGTCCATTTGTCTCATTAAGTCTGCTCTGCTATTCAATACAATGATATCTTATCAACCAACTCAGTACCCTTTTCTCAATTTCTCCCCATACCCTTTGATCCTTTTAGCCAAGAGAACCGTACCTCGCTCCTTCTTGAAAAATGTTCTGGCTTCAGCCAAAAACTTCAATAGGTACACTCTTCATCTCAGTCCTAAATGGCCAACCTCAGACCCATTGACTGTGACCTCCATCAACTGTGGGAGCTGTGAACTTCACATCATCCATGGTCTAGTGACTAGTCATAATCCTTGAAAGGAAAATGAAGTGGAAATAGTTTTTTTTTATCTACAAGGTCCTGAGTGGCCACACATCTCAGCGATGATTCACTGCAGGTTTTCATCCAGGCTACCCTGACAGGGCAGGGAGTCTTGATCCACAGGGATAAGAGGAGCAAACGTCCAGCGGGCAATGAATATCATTGAACAGGCACAACCTGCTCAAAGTTTCCTTATAAGGCAACCCCTTCAGTCCAGGAAACAGCTGAGTGAACACGGTGATTGCTGTGCTGTCTACATTTGGAATGTGGATTGATATGTGGTTGGATGGCTGGAGTTGTAAGTGTCAGTTGAAGCATGTGATTATAAATGCCTCCCAAATTCTCCATTCAGAAAATCTGGGCATGCTCTGTGTGACATCTGTATGACTGATAGAATGCGATGACTCCTCTTCAGCTCATTCATCATCATGTCTAAAGATGCTTTGTGCTCCATTATGTCTTCTGCAGCCAGAGCCTCCACTTTTACAGCACAATGTTGTACAAAATGCAGTGGATAACCACTACCTGGGAGACCCTCAGTGCAGCACATTGGAAAGCATCATTTGAAGGCCCAAGCACCTGAATCCTATTTTGAGGATACCATGGTCTAAAGTGTTCCTCTGCCTCACTGACGTCAGGAGGCTTCCCTTTAGCACATATTCACTGTTGGCAAATATTTAGTCTTTCACAAGTAACCATGAACACAAACCTGTAGGATCCTTTGCCATGTTGCATATAGATTGGGAATTTGGGGCAATTAAATCCCTTCCAGTTATCTGAAGGCTGTTGGCTGACTGGTAGGAACATTAGTGGCTACATGTGTGCACTCTATGAGACATTTTACTGGAGGAATCCAGCTTTGGCAACATAAGCTGTGCCTCTCTCAGCCCTGAATGTCCACATTGGTTTTGAAATTGATGTATTGATAGGACATCTGACAACTTTGAAATGTAGTGATGTGTGTATTTTACTTAGAGCAGTATTTTCTAGAGCAAACTATGAAGCAGGCTATGCTGGACTGGTAGTGTACAGTGAGACAGGATTAATTAATAACCTGACCGTAAAGGTGCTCTAGGGAGCAATGATCACAACATGATTGATTTTCTCATTCAGGTTGAGCAAGAGAAGAGTGGATCTAGGTCTAGTCTCTTAAACTTAAATAAAGACCATTATAAGGTATAAAGTTGGAGCTAGCCAAAGTGAACTAGTTAAGGGGTTTGTCAATGGAAAAAGAGTAGTAGAACATAAAAATAAACCAGCAAGAAATGTAAAACACAATTGTAGAAGAGTATACAAGTGTGCAAACAGGAAAAAAAAATAACATTTATGAATGTAAGCCCTTCTCAGACAGAAGTAGGAAAAATTATAATAGAGTAGAAAAAATATACAATTCTATGTGGTGTATATGGATTTCAGCAAGGCGTCCGATAAGGTTCCCCACAGTAGGCTATTATACAAAATGTGGAGGAATGGGACTGTGGGAGACACAGCAGTTTGGATCAGTAATTGGCTTGCTGAAAGAAAACAGAGGGTTGTAGTTGATGGAACATGTTCATCTTGATGTCCAGTTACTTGTGGCATACCGCAAGGGTCGGTGTTGGGTCCACTGCTGTTCATCATTTTTATAAATGACTTGGATGAGGCCTTAGAAGGGTGGGTTAGTAAATTTGAGGACGACACTTAAGGTCGGTGGAGTTGTAGATAGTGACAAAGGATGTGGTAGGTTGCAGAGAGACATAGATAGGATGCAGAGTTGGGCTGAGAGGTGGCAAATGGAGTTTAATGTGGACAAGTGTGAGGTGATACACTTTGACCGTAGTAATCAGAATGCAAAGTACTGGGCTAATGGTAGGATTCTTGGGAGTGCAGGTGAGCAGAGAGATCTCGGTGTCCATGTATACAGATCCATGAAAGTTGCCACCCAAATTGACAGGGTTGTTATGAAGGCATACAGTGTTTTGGCCTTTATTAATAGAGGGATTGAGTTCAAGAACCAGGAGGTTATGCTGCAGCTGTACAAAGCTCTGGTATGGCCACACTTGGAGTTGTGGTTCTGTTCGCCAAGCTGGAAATTTTTGTTGCAAACGTTTCGTCCCCTGTCTAAGTGACATCCTCAGTGCTTGGGAGCCTCCTGTGAAGCGCTTCTGTGGTGTTTCCTCCGGCATTTATAGTGGCCTGTCCCTGCCGCTTCCGGTTGTCAGTTTCAGCTGTCCGCTGTAGTGGCCAGTATATTGGGTCCAGGTCGATGTGTTTGTTGATGGAGTTTGTGGATGAGTGCCATGCTTCTAGGAATTCCCTGGCTGTTCTTTGTTTGGCTTGCCCTATAATGGTAGTGTTGTCCCAGTCGAATTCATGTTGCTTGTCGTCTGCGTGTGTGGCTACTAAGGATAGCTGGTCGTGGCGTTTTGTGGCTAGTTGATGTTCATGGATGCGGATCGTTAGCTGTCTTCCTGTTTGTCCTATATAGTGTTTTGTGCAGTCCTTGCATGGGATTTTGTACACTACATTAGTTTTGCTCATGCTGGGTATCGGGTCCTTCGTTCTGGTGAGTTGTTGTCTGAGGGTGGCTGTTGGTTTGTGTGCTGCTATAAGTCCTAGTGGTCGCAGTAGTCTGGCTGTCAGTTCTGAAATGCTCCTGATGTATGGTAGTGTGGCTAGTCCTTTTTTGTATTCTTATAAATTTTTAATTGTGTCGAGGAACTTACCTTGCATGAACCATGACCTCCCCCACTCCTGGCCCTGCAAGAAGGAGTTAGATATAGTTCTTAGGGCTGATGATGCCAAAGGGTATGGACAGAAAGCAGGTACAGGATACTGGATTAGATGATTGGCCATGATCATATTGATTAGAGAACAGTCTTACAGCCTACTACTGTTCCTATTTGCTGTTACTCTATGTTTCATTGCAAAACTGGGAGGGGCCAGGTACGGGGACAGGACTTGCAAATTCAGTTAAATTCAGACATAGTCACCAGGTCCAAGGTGATCTCTGTCCTAGTGAAAATCGAGCTCCTGAGTCACAAATCTCATTAAAGTGTTGTCTATTTCATAAGGGATTTCTATTCACCACATTCAAAGATCTCGTCCTGAAACTCCCTCAAAGCCTCTCGACCATGGATTGCCTTAATGACTGATTGCCTTCAGTGGCTACAATTCTTTTCTCATGCTTGGACTGTGAGATAATTAATCAGACAGTCTCACTGCACAATACCTGATCTAAAATAATTTGTACGCTAGTTGATTCTATGACATACTGCTCTAGCAAACTGTCTCAAAAGTACCCCTCTTCTATAAGCTAATTTATCTAGTTTATTTTTCTTAGTAATGCTTCATTTGTTTGTATCGCAACTTTAATTTAACTGTGTTAGTAGTTTTCCCTGATGTGGCCTCAATGCTATCTCCATTGTTAAATTCTCTTTCTTTTCCTACCACAATCTGCTTGACTGTCCTGGAAAATGCTCTTTAGTTGTTTTATTCCAGAACACATCAGCACTTGCAGCTCTTCATTTCTTTTGCAGTTGCCATACAGTTAATTTTACTACAAATTACACATTGTGTGACTGAACTGAAAAACCCAGGGCATTTTTGTAAAGTTGCAGTCGTCCATGAACCACTTGAACAATGGTAAGAAAGCACACTGTTGTGGGTTCACAGTGATTCCACTTGCCAATAGTGCATGTTTCAAAATTGTGCATTCCCGTGGTGATATCAACAGTTCCCTCACAGACATTTGCCATTTTTTTTTCCCTTTTAGAACTGTTTGGCTCAATTAGTTTAATACCACACCCAAAATTTAATGAGGCAACCTGAGCAAGCAGATGGTCCAAAATAAGGATAAGCATCAAAGTAGGCGAGAGAACCAAATGCATCTGAATCTGCCCAATTCAATCAATTCAGCTGTAATTTGTAACCATGCTGAATACAAAACAAGACAACAAATTAGACAATTGGGAATTAATCACTCAACAGATGCTAGTTTTTTCTTCCCTTCAAGCCAACGTATGTGGGCTAGAGATGTATTGTTGTAAAACTCTCAGCTCAGTCTGGGGCAATTCTTAACTGAGTTTTTTTTTAATTATCTCTATACCTCAATTGTAAGAATGTGGAATACTTTCTCTTTAAATCATCAAATATTTACTATTGAAGGAGAAAGAGCTTAAAGTATCTGTCACATTTTGTAAAGACAAAAATAAGTTAGAAATGATTAGGTAAGAATGTATTTCAAACTTCAGTACGCATTAAAATAAATACTTCGATTAATATACACAAGCTTTTTACCATTATAATAAGCAACAGATGTTATATTGTAAATCACAATCTACAAAATCCAGAACATATACGTTAATTTATATTCTTCCCTGATAAATTTATAGTCTTCCCTTTATGTTATTCACATTAATGAGCTGCTAAGGCTATTGTTATATCTAATCAAATCATACAATAGAACAAGTGAAAGAAAGTCTTGCATTTATATTCTGTTTGTCACAGTTTCTATACAATTGAAAACACTTTATAGACACTATGACGCTTTTCACTTACAATCACTTGTGTAATATAGGTAATATGGCAAGTAATTTGCATGAACCAACTCAATTAATTGGGGGGGGGGTTAATATTGACTCGAATACTAGGGATTCTCCACTGTTCTATTTCCAAATAGTCCAATTGTATCTTTCATGTCTACTCAAGAGGTTAGATGGGAGCAAAGTTTAATGTCTTATTATAAATGATGGCAGCTCTGATAGTGCAGCATTCCATCAATCATACAGTGGAGTGTCAGCATTGACTTTTGTGATTCAAGCCCCGCCGTTAGAAAGGGGGCAATATAGTTTAAAGAACTGTAATTATTTATCAAGCTGTTATTTAAAGTTACAGATTATTTTATTATTATTTGAACATAATTAGTTTACCAAATCAAAATTATATGCAAGTTGCATTTTTGCTGATATTTCACTGGGTAACCCATTTTTTAATAAGAGTGAATTCCATGTTCTGTTCAACAAAGGATAGATCATTTCCAAAGCAACATGTACCATGACACCATATAGAGTCATAGAGTCATAGAGATGTACAGCATGGAAACAGACCCTTTGGTCCAACCCGTCCATGCCGACCAGATACCCCAACCCAATCTAGTCCCATCTGTCAGCACCAGGCCCATATCCCTCCAAACCCTTCCTATTTATATACCCATCCAAATGCCTCTTAAATGTTGCAATTGTACCAGCCTCTACCACATCCTCTGGCAGCTCATTCCATACACGTACCACCCTCTGCGTGAAAAAGTTGCCCCTTAGGTCTCTTTTATATCTTTCCCCTCTCACCCTAAACCTATGCCCTCTAGTTCTGGACTCCCCGACTCCAGGGAAAAGACTTTGCCTATTTATCCAATCCATGCCTCTCATAATTTTGTAAAACTCTATAAGGTCACCCCTCAGCCTCCAATACTCCAGGGAAAACAGCCCCAGCCTGTTCAACCTCTCCCTGTAACTCAGATTCTCCAACCCTGGCAACATCCTTGTAAATCTTTTCTGAACCCTTTCAAGTTTCACAACATCTTTCTGATAGGAAGGAGACCAGAATTGCATGCAATATTCCAATAGTGGCATAACCAATGTCCTGTACAGCCGCAACATGACCTCCCAACTCCTGTACTCAATACTCTGACCAATAAAGGAAAGCATACCAAACACCTTCTTCACTATCCTATCTACCTGCGACTCCACTTTCAAGGAGCTATGAACCTGCACTCCAAGGTCTCTTTGTTCAGCAACACTCTCTAGGACCTTACCATTAAGTTTATAAGTCCTGCTAAGATTTGCTTTCCCAAAATGCAGCACCTCGTATTTATCTGAATTAAACTCCATCTGCCACTCCTCAGCCCCTTGGCCCATCTGGTCCAGATCCTGTTGTAATCTGAGGTAACCCTTTTCGCTGTCCACTACAACTCCAATTTTGGTGTCACCTGCAAACTTACTAACTGTACCTCTTATGCTCGCATCCAAATTATTTATGTAAATAACAAAAAGTAGAGGACCCAGCACCGATCCTTTTGGCACTCCACTGGTCACAGGCCTCCAGTCTGAAAAACAACCCTCCACCACCACCCTCTGTCTTCTACCTTTGAGCCACTTCTGTATCCAAATGGCTAGTTCTTCCTGTATTCCATGAGATCTAACCTTGCTAATCAGTCTCCCATGGGGAACCTTGTCGAACGCCTTACTGAAGTCCATATAGATCACATCTACTGCTCTGCCCTCATCAATCTTCTTTGTTACTTCATCAAAAAACTCAACATGTACATCCTGTCCCTCAGGATCCCCTCCAACAACTTGCCCACCACCGAGGTCAGGCTCACCGGTCTATAGTTCCCTGGCTTGTCCTTATCACCCTTCTTAAACAGTGGCACCACATTTGCCAATCTCCAGTCTTCCGGCACCTCACCTGTGACTATCGATGATACAAATATCTCAGCAAGAGGCCCAGCAATCACTTCTCTAGCTTCCCACAGAGTTGGGTACACCTGATCAGGTCCTGGGCATTTATCCACCTTTAACTGTTTCAAGACATCCAGCACTTCCTCCTCTGTAATCTGGACATTTTGCAAGATGTCACCATCTATTTCCCTACAGTCTATATCTTCCATATCCTTTTCCACAGTAAATACTGATGCAAAATATTCATTTAGGAACTCCCCCATTTTCTGTGGCTCCACACAAAGGCCGCCTTGCTGATCTTTGAGGGGCCCTATTCTCTCCCTAGTTACCTTTTTGTCCTTAATATATTTACGAATCAAACTTTCCATTTTGTTTCTATTATTAACAAATAGAGTAGAAACTGGGGGCAAATTCGGCTGGGGGCAAATATCTTAGTTATTTATGTGCAATGATATGAAATAAAAAAAGTACAATGTTTTAAAATGTTATTAAAACTTATGCTTCATTTCTAATCAGCCTGCCTAGTATTGAGGAGAAACATGCATTTTATTTATGTGTGATAGAACACATTTGTTAAAGCTTCAAGAATTAAAGCATACAAAATGAAACATTTATGATGTAATGTTTGAAGGAAGGTTGCAATTGGTCTGTTTATCAATGGAAATAAATAGGTACTAGATAGACCATGAGTAAGGTGCAAAACAAAAAGCAATTGTGATCAATTTCACATGACATTTTAATGACCAAGAACTATTAATTGATTTACTCCATCCTACTCCACAGCTTTGGTGACAGTATTTGAATGATCTCAATGGATGGCCTAGTAGAGTTAAGTTGATAGCCTATGGGACAAGTTGCTGGAAGATATCTAAATAAATTGAAATCAAATCTCCAACTTGGTTTTCCTTTCCCAAATCTTCATGTATGCGACTACAGTCTACAGAACTTTGTGATCCTGATGATGAAGATCAAGATTACAGTACTCAAATAGAGTTGGCGTCTAAAGGAAATATAAGACAGGAATTAAGGGGAAAGGTATAAATATTTCTCAGTTCAATGGAAAAGCTACAATACTTCCAACATTCTTTTGACTTCACTTCTGATCACTTGGCTATAACCTTGACAAAAGTTTATTATCCATACAATTTATTTAATGCAGTTGGTCATTTATATAATATGCAAATTGGGAACAGATTGTTTGATGTTTATTTCCTAAAGTTACTCATCGTTCGTTTAGATTAAGCCTGGTCTGCTTTGTTCAGCAATTTACGTAGCATAAGCACATAATGCCTTAGAAAACTGTACATCAATTGTAGTGAGAAACTTAAGTTACTGGCACATGATGAGTCACATATTTTATAAACCGGAACATCGGGATAAATCCAAGATTCATGATCAGGTTACATTCATGACAATTTAGTTTTTCATATCACGTTTGACATGTGTTCCCAAGAAAATAAAGTCGATTCAACATGAAAATATACCATAACAGAACATTCAAGCACATCTGCAGAAATTGCAAAGAGAGTTAATTTTAAAATTAACCTAAAATTAGTTTAATACAGTGACATAAAAATATCAATTTAGTTGGTTTTGGTTGATAGGATTAATTTGAAGTTTAAATGAAAGAGAACTATTCGCTCTGCAAGTGATATTCTGAAGATTACTTAAGTGGCTGCCTGAATTATGATGTCAAGGTATAATCCTTGCTGTCTTCCCTGTATTTCTCAATCTAAAGCTGAAGTCTGAGTTAGTTTCAGAGTAAATCACTTTTAAAATAAACTTTGAAATATAGTGTCACAAAAGGGCACAGAGACGTTGAGAAATGGTTCACTGAAAAGGTACAAACATGGAGAATGCTGGAGAAGCTCAGCAGATCTGGCAGCATCTGTGAGCAGAGAAACAGAATTAATGTTTCAAGTACAGTATGAGTCTTCTTGAGTTCTGAATAAGTCACACTGGATTCTTAACTCTGTTTCTCTCACCACAGATGCTTCAGATCTGCCGAGCTTCTTCAGCATTCTCTGTTATTGTTTCAGATTTTCAGCTTCCACAGTATTTTACCTTAATGAAAAATTATGACTGTTGCCTGCATATTATTTAGATAATATTGTTAAACTATGCAATTACTTCAATTTGGAATTTGTAGCATAATTTGAAAATGGTGACTTAGCCACTGTCATTTTACTTTCAATCAAAAAAGGTCATTGAATATTAACAATATTTATGCAAAGTGTTTTTAAAGGATATTGGTGCTCAGTTGGTCCTTTAGCAGAGTAGTTTGTTGGAGACACAGGGCATGGGGAGACGGAAAACCAATATTTTAACATGCATTGCTTTAAAAATTATCAAAGTAGGTTTAAAAGTGCACCAATAATCTTCAATGTTTTGTACAATTTTCACAAGAACCATTATTGATATGTCATGAGTACACTAAATGAAGGAATCACAATTCAATCTCACATGTAAATAATGTTAGAAATGCAGGAAATGATTCAGAAAGAAGGATTATTTCTGTCCACAAAATATTACTTCAGTTCAGTTTATGTCTGATTCCATTAGAAGCATATATTGGGCTGTTATTAGAGCTAATAGTGCTTTAAATAATGCATTCTTCAATACCTTTAGTGACTAGGTTATCCATTTTGAGGGGATTCTACCATTGTAAGTATTTCAATGACTGTGCTTTTAAGCAACCTTTCATTATTTTCAAAGTACTCTGAGATGGGGTTAGGAAAGTGCTCTAAACCAGTAGAGTTAAAGCAATTCGTTAGAAATAACATTTCAATGAATTAACCATTTCATAGAAAGTGACCATCCGTTGAGTAAGTCATGATTTGTTGCATCTTATTTTTGTTGCAATGAGGGATTATAATTTATTTTTGAGTAATATAATTCTTTCAGATGTCACACGATGTTTTTAATTTATAGAGATAATCTATATTTCTAATTAAAAGGAATGAATCAATTTGTTACAATGTTGCACAAGGACATTGCTCCTTTAGCAGATTTGACAATGTTATATTGTTTTCATTTTAAGAGTTTTAGCCTTCACAATCAATTTTTAACTAATGCATGTGACTCTACATGATTTCATTATCATTGGTAACCAAATCAAGATGATGGAAGTCAACAAAAATAAAAACCTAATTCAGAAATATTCTTTCTTCACACAAAAAACATTGTGTAAGGAAATTTATGAGTGGTTACGAAATTAGCTGGTATTGGTTAATGAACCTATCATTAGGAATATTACAATGAAGTGTCAGTATTACTGTACTGAAATAGAAATGTTATATTAAGGTCATTTCTCTGGGACTGATGTATACTGCGTTTGATTTGTTTTAAATGATTAAAACTAAAATCGGCTCATTCAGAAGCAAGCTTGGTAATGAAAGAGTTGGCAATTAAAACTGGAGATGACTAAAACTGTAACCTCTTTAGTATTTTTTCTCTAGACAATTACACTTCACTCAACACCTATTCCCTCTAAATTTACCAACAGTTTTAAAATTTGAAGAGGTTAAAGAACAGTCTTCCGAGCTGGGCGAGGTTGTACTACAGCAGATACTGGCCAAGAGATTCTGGTATAACACAAGCTACAGCAATTAAAATAACCACCAGTTGGATCAGAACAATTGTACCAACATAGAACTGTCCAGCTCAGTTGTGCTGCTATGGGCAGTTTGCTGGTTACAGTTGGGAAGGAAGAGAGTGCAACAAGATCAGCCAAATCAGATGCAGACCACTGGCCTCAGTACATGACTCTGGCAGGGGAAGTGATCAGATGGGGCAAGAGGTGGTTGACAATGAATGGACAGTCATTTTAACTGACAGATAGGAACCTCTTGATGCCATGATAAAGTAAATTAAACATATTAAGCCAAACTATTGGGCAGCTGCTTCCAGCAGATCATTTCAAAGTACAGCTGTTTCAGCTTATGCCCAAAGAAACTGACCGTATCAAGCACCAAGACATTGTTTGATATTTGTCAGATTATCTGAGTTAGGGTTTCAAATCTGCGAAGCAAACTAAATTGACAATTAAGGGAAAATAGCGTCATGAATTACAAATGTACCAAAATCTGCATTTATATAGAATCATTAAATATCAAGAAATGTTTGGAGAGGTAGTGGCATTCTGGCAATGTAACTGGCTTAGTATTTCAGATGGCCAGATTGGAAACAAAGGGTTGATTGGCAGACGGTGAAATAGAATAAGGGGTATCAATAGAAATAAGGAATAAAATGGAAGCCAATACTTCCTTTGAGACCTCAGTACTCTTGTCCTCGAAGGCCAAAGAGGACGTGATTGGGGAATCTGGGTGCTTCTTTCTGAAGTTCAAAGGCTGGTTGTAATGGCAAGACACAAGAGAGAGATTTCGCTGCAGTGAATGGTTCGAAGCAGCGGGCAATGAATGAGGCTAGCAGCATGGTTACTGGGAGAGTGGCAGTGGCTTGCAGTTGGGTACTTCCTTCTTTGATGGGACATGGATGCTTTTGTATCCTTGCAGGAGTGGTCCCAATCCTAGCAATATCACCCCTCTCACCCAGCACCTTACAGGCTCATTCTGCCCTATTATTGTCTTCTCCTGTAAATAGGGGAAATTGAGTTAGATAACAGTGGTTGTTTGTGCTGCTACATGTAGGGGAAAGCAGGTGAGGTGTTCAGAAGGTCTGAGAGGCAGCACAGAGGGCATGTCATATCAGTGATGGAAAGTTGGGAAGGTGAGAATAAGTGAGAGAAGGTATTGCATGAGATTAGCAGAGCCTGAGCATTGGTGAGAAGTGAGCACATTGTAAGAGAGTCATTGACTGTCTGAGGCACTGGTAGCCATTCCTCTACATTCAGGTGATAGTACTGACCCAGGTAGTGACCTTGGATCAAGCTGGCACAGTCTGGAGGCATGGCCTCCTCTCCTGGTTCTCTGGAAAGAAGATGCCTCTCTTCTTCTGGACGACTGTCATATTCCAACTTAGTCCTTGACTGAGCAGGGCAACTTTGAAATGCCAGTGCTCCTTCAGATTCATGTCAACCCTTTAAAGATGTCACAAATGCCAGCCTTTTGACAGATATCCACTGAGTGATAAGTTCTGGTAACAGTATGATGAGATAGAAATTGGACGTGAGGTATGGTAGGTAATTTATGCAGGAAGTTTGATAAAATGTGGCTAGAAAACTCATTAGCCCTTAATGTGAAGGAGCTTCCAAGAAAAATCCAGATGTAACTTAAAGTTAACCCAAAAACTTGTCAGGTTCAGCCATGTGGAACTGTATAGTTCATTGCTATAATATACCTTTCACAGTCAGCTCATCTCAATGATTAATAAATATACAGCAGAATATATAGGAATGTTGATGCATTATAAAAAGATCTTTAAAATTAACATTGCTTCAAAAAGAAGAACAAAGCTTGAATAAATCCCTCCCTGGTATGGAATGGCAAAGTAAGAAAGTTGGAAAATATATCAACCATAAAACAGAATTCCACCAAGGTTAGGACAAGTCTCCACGTCAGGGAGTTTCATGTAAGGTGTCTCTCTGGGAGCTCTAGTAAGTGATCTCGCACCATTCTCCACTGCTTACCAGCAGGAGATGTACTTGGCACTACCAGGACCTCTCAGCATTCACACTACTGGCACCAGCTGTGCACCTGGTCAGTCACTGCCAGCCATGAATTACCTTTCACAATGCACAGAGTGAGAGAGAAATGAACAAGAAGGCTTCCGAAGGCATAGACATAATCGGCACAGGAGACACTTCATTAAACATTCAAGCTCATAGTCATGGTTATATTGCTATTTTACATCATCACCTATCTGATTATCTGTCTTTGTAAGTGCAGTTGCACAATCTACCTGCCCTTAGCACCATATCATATTACAACTCTGTCAAATGGAGCCCTACTCTTTCCCTACCGCTGGCATTGTTCAGAGTGGGAGCATCACAGGATCAATAGCATTCAAACATTTGAAATAGTAGAGCGGCAGCAAAAGCAAAGAAAATGTGAAAACAAAGCTATTTGCTCCTAGCTGTAAGCAAGAGCTTCTTGCGTTTTGATCAACAACCCAATGAATGATCACTTTTTTGAATGAAGCTGTGTGATCAGTCACCAATTGTGTCAGTAACAGCCTTGATACATCTGTGGGTTGAGGGTTGTGAGGGCATCCCCAGTGGATAGATACTCTACAGTATGGAACCAGACCCTTTTGGCCCACACCGACCCTCCGAAGAGCAATCCACCCAGACCCATTCCGCTTCTTTATATTTACCCCTGACCAATGCACCTATCACTACGGGCAATTTAGCATGGCCAATTCACCTGACCTGCACATCTTTGGATTGTGGGAGGAAACCCACGCAGACACGGGAGAATGTGCAAACTCCACATAGACAGTCATCCGAGGCTGGAATCGAACCTGGGTCCCTAGTGCAGTGAGGCAGCAGTACTAACCACTGAGCCACCGTGCTGGATCTTTGGAGGCAGTCAGGTGTATAAACCTTTGATGCAGCTGTCACCTTGACAACCACTGGGACAGGTTGGCTCTCCAGCTCTTCTTGCTGCAATTCACTGACAGTGTCCTGGGTCATCCTTAGTCTACAGTGACACTTCTTCTCTCTCATCTGAAGGAAATAGTATCAAGGCTGATAGAATTTGGGCCTTGTGTATCTCCTTTCATCCTGACAGAACCTTCAGCTGTAACTGCTCCTTGAGAGAAGGCTGTCTGGCAAATGCTCGAGGTTGATGCTGGCCTTGGACTTACTCGTGAATTTGTTTCTCTTCCATTGACAGCGACCCCTGTTGTGGCTGGATCCCTTGCTCATAATTCCAATGAGTATCTGTATGGGGAAAATCAAACACAGAACTGATGTGAGCCCTCGGAATTTGCATTATGCATGATGTTTCGGCATAGTCCTATGTACAATGGGACATGGAACACTCGGACAAAGAAGGACATGGAATGCCTTAACATACACCTTTGATATAAGGACTTTGTTCCAATGTATGTAACACAAATCATGTCACGCAAATACTGTCGTAGATTGTAAATGTGGTGCAACTACTCATACCTTCCTGTCACTCCCACCCTCCCATATGACCCAAGAAAAGCAGCGTTGTGTGTGGGCAAATATGTACAGCTGCAGGTGAGCAGAAATCAGCTCTGTGCACTCTATGAGACCTCGCATTGTCTTTGTGTGTTGTGGTCTGCAAGTGACACTTGCAATGATATCATGTTAGCCTGTTGGAAGAATTCTACTCGCATAACTTGAAATCATTGGCTGTGCAATGTACGTTTCAATAATGGTACATACCTCAGTATTCCTTATGAAGGCATGACATTTTGACCTCCAATGTCACACTGTGTGAAGGCATAATATGAGGATTTGTTGTGATAGATGTGAAAGCTCAGGCACCGCTTCAATAAAACGGTGTTATTGTTGTGATCTTCCCTGGAGATTATCAGTTCATTCGCCTAATACAGACATTGCTGTGGCTGGGGTCCTTCTGGGCTGGCTTCAAATCTAAAGATGGAATAGAAGGACACATCAATACAGCATTGTCAATAAGTCTAGCAAGAACAGAAACCTCCCGTAGCTTCTACATAGCCTTCAGAGGAAGAAGCAGCAAGTGAAGATCCACCAAGAAATTGGGGGAGAATGCTCAGCCCCAGAAGGAGAGGTGCTGGCCTAGTGGCTTGGTCACTGAACTAGTAATTCAGTGGTTTAAGTAATATTCTGGGGTTTGGGTGCTGCCATCACAGCAGATAGCAGAATTGGAATTCAATGTTTAAAAAAAATTGTAATTAAACATCTAAAGATGAATCATGTAACCACTATTGATTGTCATACAAATCCACCTAATCATCCTTTAAAAAAGGGAACTACCATGCTTTTCAGTCTGTCCTACATGTAACTCCAAATCCATTTCAATATGGTTGGCTCTACACACCCCGCTGGGCAAGAAATGCTGGCCCTGCTGGTACCACCCACAAGAATGGAAAAGAATGAGTGCGAATGAAATCGCATTTACAAAATTAAAAATCACACAGCATCAAGTTATAGTCCTACAGGTTTATTTGGAGGTACAAGCTTTCAGAGTGCTGCTCCTACATCAGGTAGCTAGTGGAGCAGGATCATAGGACACAGAATTTATAGCAAAAGATTATAGTGTCATACAACTGATGCGCTATATTGAACAAACCTAGATTGTTGTATATCCAGATAAACCTGTTGGACTATAACCTGGATTGTGTGATTTTTAGCTTTGTCCACCCCAGTCCAACGCCAGCACCTCCACATCATATTAACAAAAGTGCGAAGTTATTTACAGTTATGTGAAGGACATGCTTTCTGTGTACACACAACACATTTTTTTCTTCCTCCCCCTCCCACTATACCCAGAGCAGGCCCAACTTCAGCAACTGGAGTTGTGGGGGAGCCTACACGTGGTTGGAATCTGGAATTTTGGGCAGACATCCCCTTAGGCATTTTGGCCTCGTGGCAAGGCTTACAGAAAGCATCTTGAGTGAGTGCATGCTCACCCAACTCTCATTGGGCATCTACTGACTTTGGCATCATAATGTGGGGAGGAAGAGAGGCCTGTGGGTCCTGAGACAAAGCATCTCAGGGTCCTTTGTATCGCACATCCTCCCCTTGTGTTTTCCCCTGAAAGGAAGGGGCACCTGGAGTCACGTCAAGGTCCATCTCCTCCTTTCAGTTGGATACTGAAGGAAATTGGATATCCCATGGATACTGAGTAACTACGACTAAAATGGAGAACCATGTACATTTCCAACAGTCATTGGGCATGCTTGACTTGGGTCTCAGTGGTTATTGTTAGTGTGTCCATGGAATTAGCCATTCACAAAAATATGGCAGATTCGATATATTATATATATATAACTTTGATGGACTCTTCCAAGCCAGCTTACTGACTGTCTCTGATAAACCTCCCTGCTGTACATGTGCCCATCTGTGCATTTCATCAGTCATGAATGGCTCAGACCATGGGATCATCCTCTGCCTGGGGCTGAGAAGCTCCCTGGTTTCTGGTGGCCCTCCTGAACACCAGGCATGTAGCGTTTTTTCCTTGACCAGCTCTGGAGATGTATCAGTGACGTACTCACCAGATTGTGCTCCTGAGTGTAATCCAGATGCCTCTTTCCAATAGTGAATCTTTGGGTGTGTGTACTGCCTGACAAGGGAAGAGAGAAAATTAGTTGTGCAAGAGGTAAAGCTTTGAGTAAATTCGAAATAAGTTAGCATGCATTAGTGGATTACTCACCCGTTGTGATCTCCCTGAGCTTTACATGAATACTTGTGCTCTTCTGCAGTGAAAATGAGTATCTTCTCTAAAGGTGGGAGCTTTATCATGCTGATTTTTGGCCAGTTTTTCCTTGCATGAGACAAAGTGAAGGATTAATTCTGATGGAAGTAATTGGAAGAGCTGTTGGTGGCAATACATGGGCATGAGAGGTAGATAGTGAGTGAGTAGGATGCATGGAGGACAGAAAGGGGTTTGTAGTTTGAGGAGATGAGTTGAATGAGAGGCATTGGCCAGATGTGAAGCACGCAGTAGTGACAGTTGTATTCCAAGAGCCTCAATGAGGTGTGTGTGCAGTGGCTGAGTTAGAGTACCAGTGTTCTAAGTGTGAGAAAAGATCATTGACCTTCTTCCTACACTGGAGGAGAAAGTGAGGACAGTTTGTCCAGCAGGCTAAGATAAAAGATAGGGAGGAGGGACTTGGGGGAGGGGCGTCGGAAATGTGATAGGTGGAAAGAGGTCAAGGTGAGGGTGATAGGTCAGACTGGGGTGGGGGCGGAGAGGTCGGGAAGAAGATTGCAGGTTAGGAAGGCGGTGCTGAATTTGATGGATTTGACTGAGACAGGCTGGGGGGAGGGGAAATGAGAAAACTGGTGAAATCCGAGTTCAATGAGAAAACTGGTGAAATCCGAGTTCAATGAGAAAACTGGTGAAATCCGAGTTCAGTATGAGAAAACTGGTGAAATCCGAGTTCAATGAGAAAACTGGTGAAATCCGAGTTCAAATGAGAAAACTGGTGAAATCCGAGTTCAATGAGAAAACTGGTGAAATCCGAGTTCACCAGTTTTCTCATTTCCCCTCCCCCCAGCCTGTCTCAGTCAAATCCATCAAATTCAGCACCGCCTTCCTAACCTGCAATCTTCTTCCCGACCTCTCCGCCCCCACCCCAGTCTGACCTATCACCCTCACCTTGACCTCTTTCCACCTATCACATTTCCGACGCCCCTCCCCCAAGTCCCTCCTCCCTATCTTTTATCTTAGCCTGCTGGACAAACTGTCCTCATTCCTGAAGAAGGGCTAATGCCCGAAACGTCGATTCTCCTGTTCCCTAGATGCTGCCTGACCTGCTGCGCTTTTCCAGCAACACATTTCCATCTTCTTCCTACACTGCTGTGCATTCCATTTAAAATGTCCCAGGCTTCAATCTGCATCCAGGCTGGCTCTGTCCAATGGCATGGCCTCCTTTGGCAATCTGCAGGAAAAAGGACTACCCTCATTTCCACAATCCCGTCTCACCAGCATTTCCAAGTCCCTGACTGAAAAATGGGAAGCTAACTTGCTTTTAGAGCCAATTCCTTAGTGGGAATATAGCAATTGGCAAGCAATTCCATTAAAGGGCGAGGAAGTGTTCCTGGTGTGCAGCTGGGCCTGCAGTGTGAACACTGGATAATCTGGGCAGTAGCCAGCATTTCCACTTCTCCTGCCACGCTCATTCCATGAGAAAGGAATTGAAGAGCACCGTCGATGAGCAGGACATTGTATGGAAAGTTACCATAAGCCAGAGTGGACTAGACACCATGAACCTCACTCCACAAATACGTAACTCAAAATGGGAGCATTCCACCTGCTGTGTTTATTGCTATCACAATAAGTTTGCTTTTTGACAGAAGATTCAAATAAAATGACTATTGACATTGCTAATGGACTTACAATATAAGCTATAATTTGCTCATCATTTAATTCTTTTGCTTTTTGGGGGAAAAAATCAGAAGTTATCAATACATCAGACCATGGTATTTACTTAAAATTCTCTATCACCCTAAATTAAAATTGTGTCTTATTGAAGGTGAAAGTATTATTAAATTCTTTGAAGTGAGTTATTTTTGGTTGTCATTGAACACCAGACTGAACAGAAATCATTGTCTGTGAAAAGGAGCAGGATGGTGTATGGCGGTTCAATGTCATTATTGTTGAAATGGTTGACAGGCAGACTATTTTAAAGAGCCACCCAGCCTTCACTTTACAAGCAGTACCAGCATCAAATCTCATTATCTTTCCTGATACAATGAAATGTACAGCACAACACTGATCAATATCTGTCAAATTTGTGATTCAATACAACCACGATTTTTAAATTAAACAAGTGGTAATACACTGAAGTCCTGGTAAGATTAGTACAAATTGATAGACTGAAACAAAATCAATCTATTAACCCTTCAGGAATTTATTTCAAGGAATTTTAAAATGACTTTTTTGTGGAATAGCTTTTCAGTTTCTATACTGTTTTGGCAGCCATAAGGACTGAACAATAACAATATGAATGACATTACCAGATTAGCAACTCCACTATACTCATTCCAATTTGATATTATTTCAATGAAAAATGGAATTTCACCATCGTTGGATATTTCACAACAATATTTTGGAAGTACAAGATTTCCAGTAACAATTTCATACAAGGTCTGTCCATTGAAACATGAAGAAGGGGTGGCACGGTGCCACAGTGGTTAGCACTGCTGCCTCACATCGCCAGAGACCCGGGTTCAACTCCCGCCTCAGGCGACTGACTGTGTGGAGTTTGCACGTTCTCCCCGTGTCTGCGTGGGTTTCCTCCGGGTGCTCTGGTTTCCTCCCACAGTCCAAATATGTGCAGGTCAGGTGAATTGGCCATGCTAAATTGCCCGTAGTGTTAGGTAAGGGGTAAATGTAGGGGTATGGGTGGGTTGCACTTCAGCGGGTCAGTGTGGACTTGTTGGGCCGAAGGGCCTGCTTCCACACTGTAATGTAATGTAATCTAATCTAATCTAAACCTTATTCTCAATCCATTCAAGATGTTAATGTGTAATTTGAGATTCGCTAAGAGTGATGGTAAAGATCTGTCTACAGTAATTACTTAGTATTACCAATGCTTTTAACTAGTGCTCCTGTCTTCTTTCACCGATGAAAGAGAGAAAACAGATTTCCAAGTATTTCCCATTAGAGCCCTCAATGTTATTTCTCATTCAGCCCTCAGTGACATAATGCATCATGCTAGCCATATGATTTGTGAATGAAGCTTTTTTCCAGTCAGTGATACAATGATACTGTCTGCCAGGAAGTTAAGAATAGCCTATTATAACTTTGCTGTCATTATCAGTCTAGCATGCTCTCCTTTGCACCTCCAACTTCTCATTCCACAATCAGTGAAAGACAATACTTAAGTGGACAAAGCCAGTCAGTAACTTCATAATGAGCAAATTATAAGTCTGAGATGCCACTAGTATATTGACTGGGGCACTGATTTATAATGTGGTTTGCTGCTGATCTCTGCAGTCAGATGGTGTACTCTGACAGTAAGTGAAGAAATAATACCCAGCAAAAAAATTTCTTCAGTCATCTAGGTCTATGATGACATTCTTTGGCTTCCAGCATCAGTGGACATGACAGGAAACAATTGAAACTAGGAAGTGACTTAACCTTCCAAACATTGGTTAGTGGGCCACAAGCATGATACCCATGACATCACTGGGTATTATGAGCTAAATATTGAAAAGGAAAGGAGATTTGTCTGAGACAAACGAGACAGCAGCATCAATGCAAGACCTAGAGTCATTAAAAAGGCCTACCATTACCTTCTTCGGCAGCAGCACTATGAAGTCATAGAGTTAATGCTGCTTCAGCCAAATGATGCTCTGCAGCATCTCTGTTAATTTCCCAAAAGAGTTTTAGGGGCAATACTCACTTGATAGCAAATTTAAGTGCTACTGCCAGCCTTTCTGTCAAAAGAATACTAAATTTTGTCATGATCCAAACAGACAGAGGTGCAGAAAACCCACTGGTTACTGAGTCAAATTCTTACAAGGCCCATAACTTACAAAAAACCCAAACTTACAAGAAATAATATTAACGACATAAATCTAACATTTTCCATCACAGTGTTCAGAGAATTTTTGGTGAAGAAAATCAGAAATTTGCACTTGCAAACAACTATTTATCAACTTTACACGTTCATCTTTGCTTACTACTTTTGCTAGTCTGTGTTGCAAATCCAACGTATTCTAAATCTGGCATGTAAAATTTCCAAGTTATTGCTTTTCAGTTTCACTTAAAGGACTCAGCAATACAATGGGGTCAGGGGACTGACCGAGCTAATTTCAATTAGAACATTACAACTGCTCACATAGTTGTTGGTCTGGACTTAAATCCAACTCTCAGAGGTGAAGGATCGGGGTCTCCACTGCTAAGTCCTCTTCTTTAATTGTCCTAATCCATTACTAAGACTAATTATTCATCCATCAATAGTTTAGCTTCTTAAAGGTTATTTGGTAAATATAAGTTGCTCTCAAGAGTTCAATGTACCTCATTTAATCTAGAAAACTCCCTTAAATCACATGGATCAAAGGGCAAATTACTGAAGTACACACTGATGAATTGCAACAAAAGACCTTCTTGGAATGTACACAAGTAAATTGCATCAGGTCATCCACCTTCAATACACGAAATGCCATTCTGACAGTGTTGGCAATCCTGAAAAATTGCTTTTTTTCTTTTTCACAAGTATTATTACTAATTTCATTTGTGAGATTGCTTGTGCTTTGTGGATTATTCTGTAGCAGTGATTTACTGTGAGGTTTAAGACCTGTATGCTTTGTGCTATGCTTGGAGGATGGTTTTCAGCTCACTCAGTTTTTTTTTTGTGACACAATTGATTACATTTAAGTTTCCAGGGGATTAAAACACAACCAAAAAGCAAATGTGACTTGCTGCTGCAGCAATACCTGACAAAAACGCCACCTCAAAAAAATCAAATTTTAAAAATGTTTTCTTACAAGGTACACCAGCAATATTTTCAGTTAAAGAATAGAATTCAAGATAAAATTAAGCAAATCAAATTAGGAACACGTTCTGAGTAAATTCCCAACAAATTTGCAATGTTCAATATAAGGTTCAGTAAAGCGCTACATGCAATGATTTGCTTTTGTTGTGTTAATGCAATGCTTTTAACAGAGAATTTTGGTTTTAAAAAGCCCAGAAATTTGAAAATATACCAGTATGAACTGGATGCAAGGAATGACCTCTACCTTTCAAACTTTAGATTCAAGGTGCACCTAATATTTTGTTTACATCTCACTTACATGAGATCAGCAAAGGAGGCTGAATTGAAAGTATTATATCAAAGTCACGAGTCCCCACACATAATACAATGAGGTTGTATTAATAGTTGGTGGAAGTTCAACATTAAATATCGACTCTAACATTCCACGTGAGTGATATGACAGAGCACAGTACTACCATCTCCCATTAAACATATTGTGTCAGTAGCATCCCCAGATCTTAGTTATATTATCCATTGTAAT
This sequence comes from Chiloscyllium plagiosum, assembly GCF_037043375.1. Taxonomy (NCBI): domain Eukaryota; kingdom Metazoa; phylum Chordata; class Chondrichthyes; order Orectolobiformes; family Hemiscylliidae; genus Chiloscyllium; species Chiloscyllium plagiosum. The sequence continues at coordinate 55,483,698 of NW_028270152.1, read as the reverse complement.
AAAATACTGCATAAATTTCTCCTACAAGCAACCCCAATGCTGACTCTAGTTAGTTGATTTCTAAAAGCAAGATTTTACCAGTCCGAAGACACGGAAATATTGTGCTAAATTGGGATTTAGAGTCTGGCTATCAGGCTCTTAATTGACTTGAATGTGAGACTCCAGGTCCAAAACAGCAGTAAGTCTTGCCTCCAAGCGGTGTCAGCCAATAAATTAGCCGGTAGTGTACTGGCCTCAGCAACACCACCTCAAACTAAAGCCATTGCTGAGACTACAAAAGGGATCTGAACTGCAATGGAGCTATGACAAAGATAAGGTCTCACTAGAGCCAAGTTAGCAGGCCTCATTGAAGAGGATAGGGGTTGGTGACAGGGCCAGGGGGGAAACAGGAAACCTTGTGAAGAATACCTTTGAGACAGTCTCGCTCATTTAGCATGGTCTGCCTGAAAATGATGTGGTCTCCCTGTTTTGCCCAGCTGCAGGTTCACCTAGCTGGACACTTGATGTTGGGCTCCCATGATACAAATAAACTCCCAGCAAGTGGAGGCGGTAAAGCAGCCATGAATTGGCTACTTAAAGACTTCCAGTGATCTACAGATGATGCCGGACCTACTGAGCTTCTTCTGAAATTTCTATTCTTGTTTTAGATTTCCAGCATCGACAGTTCTTTGTTTTATTTACTATCCAAAAGAAAATGGCCAGCAGATACGTGGGAACAGCACTACCTGCAATTTCCCTCGTAACAGCCTTGTGGGTGTGCCTACACCAACAGATTGCAGTGGTTCAAGAAGGTGGTTCACCACAATCTTCCCAAGAAAATTGCTGGCCCAGCCAGTGGCATTCATAGATGAATAAAATAAAATCTGCATCACCATGGACGCCACAATGCAAATTAGCAACAGAATGAATGCTGCATTGGTGTCACCACTATTTTTTACTCCATGCAAGCTGACAGCTTAACATTGAGGTCATCATCTCCAGGAGAATCTATGCATCCTGGTATAGTATGGGCAATGCAGAATTAGATTTCAGTCAATAAATGTGGCACACAATTAAAGCAGTTTAACAGTATCATATTCAACCCTTTTCTCAAAAAGAAATTATTGCTGAATTAGTGCCTTTTTTATTATTATGGATAATCTTTTCCTGCAGTAATATAAAAAGAAGAATGTTAATTAGAATGATATTCAGTTTGTTGAATACAAAAGCATCAATCTTTGTAGAGAACAAAATGTAATTACCTGAAGACAGCCATTGTCATTAAAACATTTTCACTACCTTCAAGTCACTGAGTTTTCTGCCTTCAGCTGGGACAAAGGGATGTTCGTCAATGTTACTCCACAGATCAAACACAGAGTTCTTCTGTTCTCCAGAGTTAGTCCTCAGAGTGGTCAATGTGAGAATTAAATTCCAATGACAGAAGTTACTGTTCAAAATCCAAGACACCAGTACAGAACTGTTGTACAGCTAGATCTACTAATCATCACTGGGTCAGTTTTAAATCTCAGTTTAGCAATGTTTGAAATGTATTTTAAATGTTCTTTTTTACTAGTTTAAAACTGTATCTGTTGGAGATTATTATCTCTATCATTAGGAGATTATGTGAGAGATGAAGACTCAAAACTCAAACAAGGCACGTTTTTAATGCAATTAGAAATAATTTTCTGGATTTACTTTCCACTCCCTTAACTATTTTTTGCTCGTCCTCTGATCAACTTTTGTACATCTCCTTTCTAAACTGAGAAACACTCTTTATTGATGGCTTCATAACTCTCCTATGTACTGCCTCTATCATCTGAAACAAATTCCTTATATCGTTCTCTTCTTTCATTTCTTCTTTTACCAAAGCCATTTCTTTCTTTGTCCACCCTCTTTCCAACTCACTTTCAAAGCCACTTCCATATGCTCAGCTACCTAGTCTTTGGTACTCCTTTAATCCAGGCATTTTATCAGCTATCAACCTGCTAAAAAAAGTTATGAAGAGTTGTGATTGAAATATTATTTTTATAGGAGGTTATATGAATACAAAATTGACTGAATGATTAGAACAGTCAATGAAGTTTTTCATGGTGGAGGCAGCTTTGAAGTGAAGTTCCCCAGGGCTTGGTATTGGGTTTTCTGCTTTTCCTGATCATAGAAACAGTCTATATTTTGATGTCTAGGGCACAATATCAAAGCTTGCAGATCATATGGAACTTGAAAACATTGTATACTGTGAGGAGAACAGTTTAGAACTTCAAAAGGACTTGGGCCAGTTGGTGCAGTGGATAGATGCATCCCAGATGGAATTCAATGCAGAAATGATGCATTTTTTGTTGGCAGAACATGGGGCACAAGATATTATAATGGGTTCAATTCTAAAAGGGGTGCAGGAGCAGAGGGATTTGGCTGCATTTGTGCATAGATCACAGTGAATGGCCGGGCAGGTGGAGGGAGGACTTACTAAAGCAAACAGTATTTCCGGCTTTATTAATAGGGGTATAGAGCACAAGAGCAAAGAAATTATGCTGAACTTGTATTAGATGCTTGTTCGACCTCAGCTGGATTATTCTGTACAGTTGTTAATGAAGAATGTGAATGCATTGGAACGATTGCAGGAGTGATTAACAAGAATGGTTCCAGAAATGAGAAACTTCAGTCTTCAGGGGGTATTGGATGGGTAGGAAGAAGGAGAGGTTGGAGAAGAGGGCTAAAAGAAACTTTGTTAAAAGTTTTCAAAACCATGAGAGGCCTGGACAGAATAGGCAAGGAGAAACTGTTCTGTCTCATAAAAGAATCAAAAATGAAGAAGTACAGATTTGAAGTGATTTGCAAAAGAAGCAAATGTGATGTGATAAAAAACATTTTCAAATGAGGAATAGTTAGCTCTGGAATGTACTGCCTGGAAGCATGGTGGAAGCAGATTCAATTGAGGCATTCAGGTGGGTTATTTCAATAGAAATAGTGTGCAAGGCTGTGGGGAGGTTGGCATTAAGTCATGATGCTCATTTGGAGAGCCAGCACAGACATGATGGATCAAACTGTCTCCTTCTTGATTGTGAGCCCCTCTTTCCTTTTAACCTGCAAGTTAGTTTCTGTGCAGGTTTTGACTAGTTTCTGAATTCCACGAGAGGCTTCAAAGAACAACGTTTGGCTGGTGCTGGACTTGTTCATGTCTGCTTTTCAGAGAGTCATTCATGACGTGCTGGGTCTACCTTTGGGACTGGAGAACAAGGAGGGCACACAAAGTAGAAAGTAAAATCATCTAGCAGAAGAACGAGAAGCAGGAGACCATATCCACGGCAGGTTTTCTCACACCTCATTGTCACTGTGGAACAATGTATGAGACACCCTTGCTTAACCTTTGCTTGGTGATATCACTAAGCAAAACACGAGAGCTTCAAATCAGGCCATTGACCACACTGCCAGGATTTGTCAAGAATCCTGTGGCTTTACCTTTTATGCTATGTGGCTTTTCAAAATTGTCAAAGGTGACAATAGGGACATGCCACTTACTTTATCAGTGAGGTGACAGAGACCAGACCAATCCATCAGCATTGCTGGTATCCTATCCCCAATCTAGCAGCGGTCAATAGTTTACCATGTGATGACCATTTATCTGGTTTAACTTATAAAGAATGCTGAGCTTGTGCTGTGCCAGTTGTGCTGCATATTTAAGCAGACTAATCCACTTTCCTGGCATGGTCCTGCATATTTTCAGCACCAGAACTGGAAGAGTGCAGCATGGTTGGCTTCTAGTCAAAAGAGAGAAAGCAGAGAGATGTAACTGATTGCAGAAAGCAGCTACAGTATATCACTGTATTGAGTGAGTCAAAATTAGATGGTAAAAGAGGGTATGCAGTATCTCCTGCAGTATTTGTTATGTGCCCATGGGAAGCACTGGCTAGTACGTCCTGCACACCTTATGGTACATAGTGAGTCTGTGCTGCCTGGAAGCAGGATTAGTTCATCTCCAGGATCCAATCTACAGCTTTTACCTGTCTGCAGCAAGATGCATTTCTCAGAATCAGGAAGCAAGGTGTGCAGGGGAATGACTTTGTTTTTCTATTCATTCATGAGATGTGGGCATTGTTGGCTGAGAGTACTTGAGTGAGAAGCCAAAAACCTCCTCCTCAGGTTGACTTCTACTGCCTCTTTTTGACTTTGTGCCACTCTCCTGCCTTCTTCCTGTTACCCTGCACATTGTTTCTATTTAAATAATTATCTCATGTCCTCTTGAATGCCTCTATTGAACATATCTCTACCACAATTTCAGGCAATGCATTCAAGATCCTGAATGCCACTGCATGAAACTACTTTTTTCTCATCCCATATTTAATCCTGCATATCCATTTGAAGAGTATCTTTTATTTTGCATTATATCTCATAGAAGACTTTAGAACTTATCTTTATGTCAGCTTCCAGTTATTTTCATAATCCCTCTTTACTTCTCACATTTGCTTGTTTACCTCCCTTTGGAACATTATGTTTTTCAACTTGTTTCTCAATTTTACCAGCTGATACCCTTTTAAGAAAACTTTTTTTTCTTTTGTTTAACTTCTATTTCCTTTATCATCCAACAAACTTTGGATTTTGTTTGGCCTGCCTTTCCATTTTGAGAGTACATATCTCAACTTTCCTGTACCATCTTCTCTTTGATGGTAGGAGAAAGTGAGGACTGAAGATGCCTGAGAGTCAGAGTCGAAAAGTGTGGTGCTGGAAAAGCATAGCAGGACAGGCAGCATCTGAGGACCAGGAGAGTCGATGTTTCTGGCATAAACCCTAATTCCGGATGAAGGGCTTATGCCAGTGCTTTTCCAGTGCCACACTTTTCAACTCATCGAGTCATAGAGATATACAGCATAGAGACAGACCCTTCAGTCCAACTCATCCATGCCGACCAGATATCCCAACTTAATCTAGTCCCACCTACCAGCACCAGGCCCATATCCCTCCAAACCCTTCTTATTCATATACCCATCCAAATGCCTCTTAAATGTTGCAATTGTACTAGCTTCCACCACTTCCTCTGGCAGCTCATTCCATACACGTATCACCCTCTGCATGAAAATGTTGCCCCTTAGGTCTCTTTTATATCTTTCCTCTCACCCTAAACCTATGCCCTCTAGTTCTGGACTCCCCCACCCCAGGGAAAATAATTTGTCTCTTTATCCTATCCATGCCCTTCATAATTTTGTAAACCTCTATAAGGTCAGCCTTCAGCCTCTGACAGTCCAGGGAAAAGAGCCCCAGCCTGTTCAGCCTCTCATTATAGCTCAAATCCTCCAACTCTGTCAACGTCCTTGTAAATCTTTTCTGAACCCTTTCAGGTTTCACAACATCTTTACAATAGGAAGGAGAGCAGAATTGCACACAATGTTCCAACAGTGGTCTAACCAATGTCATGTACAGCTGCAACATGACCTCCCAACCCCTGTACTCAATACTCTGACCGATAAATGTTTGATGGTAGCCCATTCTTCAGCTACTGTTCCTTCCGCTAACCTTTGTCTGTTTTCATTGCTGCTGGGTTAAAAGCCTGGAACTTCCTGCTTAATGGTATTGTGGATCTACCTACACTAAATGGGTTGCAGAGGTTCAAGAAGGTAGTGCACCAACGTACTGGGGGTCACCTTTCTCCAGAAATTGAACGGGGCTAGCGACATAAATATTGTGATTACAAAAGTAGGTCAGATGCTAGGAATCTTGCTAGGAATCCACAATCATAACTTGGAAATATATCTGTTTTATTGCAGTATTGCTGGATCAAAATCCTGGAATTCAGGCTCTAACAACATTGCGGATCTATACTGCAGTTGTTCAAGAAGAGAGCTCATCAGCACCTTGTCAGGAACATCTAGGGGTGGGCAATAAATGCTGGTCCAGCCACATCCCATGGATGAATAACGAAAAAATTCTTACTTTGATTGATCAATGCCACTTTTCTTCTCATCCTAAACCTGATGATACCAAGATCACTGTCCCCTGATTGTGACCCTACTGTCACTTGATCTACTTGGCCACCTCATTCCCAAGAAGCAGGTTCAACAGCACATACTTACTTGTTGGACTGGACATTAACTGCTGTAGGATATTCTCTGAATACCATCCAGAAATTTGTCCCTCACTGCCACTTACACTTCCACAATCCCTCTCTAAATCATGGCAATCCCCCATCATAATTACTGTATGATATTATATATCTGTACTTTCCTTCTAAAACTGTTCCTCTGCATCCATCCCCCAGTGATCTGTATATTAAACAAGCAATGTTATTGCACCCTTCTTATTTCTTGGCTCTGACCAACTAAGTACTTGAATGCGGTTTGTTCATTACTGCAAATCTCTTAACTATAAATGCCACCTCTCATCCTCTTTTAACCTCCCATATCTTTGCTGAAGTCTTATCCTTCTTTGAGTCAGGTCTCCAATATTGACACAACATATTAAACCAAATGGCATTCTATGCCTGTAACTCTCCAATTTTGTCAGCTATACCCTGTACATTCACATACATGAAATGTAGTCCTGATTTAGACTTGCTTACTCTCTTCCTTACACTAACTCTATCCATTGCTATTCTCAAGCTTTGAACTATCTATCTCTCCCAGCATTTTGTGCATCCTGGTATTATGTTTTAAATATTCTCTTTTAGTTCCCACACTCCTGATTTGCTTGTTTAAACTTTCCCAACTGCCCGAACAAAATGCCCCGCGAAGAATTCAGTTCTAGCTCTGTTCATTGAGTCTTCTGATTCCCAATTTATAAAGAAGCAGGATAAGGCAATATTTGCTGAACTTTAGAGTGAGTAGTTGATGCTTTGTCCACCTTGGAAAGCATCCTTTAAAGCCATGGCATGATTGACATTGCATGGCAGTAGTGTAAGCCGCATTATGCATGGAGAAATGATAGAGAGAAGGAGGCTACAGTGTGATGGACGCAAGTCAAGTAGGTTGGTTAAAGTTCTGTCTGACCAAGTGAGGTGGGCTGACTGTGGAGGTGGAAGGCCCAGGATATTTAGCTGCAGACATCCATACTGAGACCCATATTCTATTGCTACAAGGTTGCAAGGATTGAACAGATGTCTTCATGTTTGTCCTTCACATATGGCACCAAGATTCTCAACCTCTTAAGCAACTAATGGCTGGGGCAGGGACACCTCCTCCATACCCGCTACAAGATTTGCCATCCTCCTCATTCATTCATGACAAATTGAGAACCGTGAGATTGTATGAGATAAGCTAAATCATCCACTTGGGTGGCATGGTGGCTCAGTGGTTAGCACTGCTGCCTCACAACACCAGGGACCCAGGTTTGATTCCTGCCTCGGGTGACTGCGTGGATTTCCTCGAGGTGTTCTGGTTTCCTCCCACAGTCCAAAGGTGTGCAGGCCAGGTGAATTGGCCAAGCTAAATTGGCCATAGTGTTAGGTGCATTGGTAAGGGGTAAATATAGAGTAGGGGCTGGGTTACTCTTTGGAGGGGTGATGTGAACATGTTAGGCCAAAGGGCCTGTTTCCATACTGTAGGGAATCTAATCTAATTATCCTCTCACCCCCACTTCCAAGTGGGAATGACTGATGGCAACCATCAAACTTAGTCTCACAACAGAAAATTCTTCCAAATTTTTTCAGTGAATGTTTCTTCTGAAATAATAGTAAACTGAATGCAATATTAAATAAACACATATTTAAAATTATTTCATTTTATTGTGTATCTAATGTGGATTAAATGCATTAAATTTTATGTTAAATGTTGCTGTTCAATTGTTTTATTTCATTTTCTTCCTTGGTTGCATTGTGCACAATTATGTAACCAGGACATTAGGCAGTTGCAATATTCCAAGACTCTGTGATGCGACTCTTCAACAAATTACTTCAGTACTTAAAGTGCTGCCTCTATTGTTCCTTTCTTTTCTGTTTTGGGCACACTCTTCTCAGCCCTGATAGTATTACTGATGTGCAGCTCATTCTACAGAAAAATAACATTCACTTCTACAAAGCATTATCTCACCTTCTCTCCCCTTTCAAACCTTTACAGACCATCCATACGCCTACACATTTTTAAAAAATTTATATGAACAGTTAACATGTCTTTGAAGTGTAAACATTTTAGCCAATTTATCAAATGAATGCTAAATTAACTACAATATTACTCTACTCATAAATTTCGAATAAGTCATTTGTATTTCTGATCTGAATTATAATATGTTCTTCTGTTTAAATCTATTATTTAATTTCTCCCTCCTCTGAATCAATTTATTCTCTTTATTAGCTTTTTAATCTTCCATTGATAAGAGTGCATTTAACCAATGCTTTTAGAAAAAATATGATAAGCAGGATCCTGTCTGCAAACCTTTGAATAGATGTCAATCCATCTCCTGCAAGTAAGGTGACACTGTTTTCATATCTGAAACCTTTGTATTTCATTCCCACATAATTCTTTGCTTCTCCAAGTACTGTTTTTGTTTTCATGGCCAATATTAACTGCACATAAAAAAAGGCCATCAAGCACTAATGAATTCTGGTTGAAACTGATAAAATATTCTGTATATACATCATGTGAACTGGTACATTTGCACTGTGCTCTCAGAAAGTGCTGTTAAATATGCGACTGCATAAAATACCTTCCAGTAGATCTAATTACAGCTTCTACTACCAGGGTGTCATGAAGTGACAGCCACTGTGTAGATCTCCATTTGACACATGCTGCCAAGAGAGTCTCCTGTGAAAGAATGATGAGTATGGGTTGACAATTCTAATGGGATAGACAGCTGTCTGATTACATATAATGCTACCAGCAATCTTTTCAGCCACATGAGCTTTTCACAGTGGACAACTTAGAAAAAGAACAAAGACTCAGGTAATTGAAGGCAGCATTAAACACAAATCCTTAGCGTCCTCAGAGAAAGACACATCAAAGACATTCTCTCATTTTCTTTCTGATGTGATGTTCAACCTTAGTATATTTTTAAAATCAATATAAATAAAATGTAAAAACAAAAAAAAATTAACTAGGTAGTGCGGGTATATCTGACTTGAAATATGTACTCAAATTATTGATGGACTTATTGGCTGTATATAATGTAACAGACATTTTGACTGGGTTTATATTTCAGTTGACGAAAGTTTCTTGGGTTGACTGATATGTCTGCCATTCAAAAGCATATTAATAAAACCAAAAAAATTGAAAGATTTGGTTAAACTGTGAAAATTTAAATGGAAAAGCTCGTTTGTTTGGTGCAAACAGAACAGTCATAGAAAAAAAACATTAAGTGCTAATATTCCTTGCAAATGAATGCATTGGACTAACATTTCTTTCCAGGTGAAATAAGCAAAACCCTCAACTAATTGACATGTACTAAAATTAACTTGAAACTCTTTTGGGCCATGAATAGACTGAACAGCTTTCACAGCTGATTAGATAAAAACATAAGAACATATAAACTAGGAGCAGGAGTAGACTGTCTGTCCTTTCGAGCTTGCTCCGCCATTCAATAAAATCATGGCTGACCTTTATGTGGACCCAGATCCACCTACCCGTGCTCTCACCATATCCCTTGATTCCTTTATTGTTCAAAAAAATCTATCTTAACTTGCCCAATGAAGTAGAGTCGATGACAATTGACAAGGAATTCCACAGCTTTACCACCCTTTGGGTAAAGAAGTTCCTTCGCAATACAGTCCTAAATCTGCTCCCTCTAACCTTGAGGCTATGCCTTCTTGTCATAGTTTCACCTCTCTACTCCTAGCATATCTATTATATGTTTCTAAAAGATTACCCCTCATTCTTCTGAATTCCAATGAATATAATCTCAGTATTCTCAGAGTCTCCTCATAAGCCAACCCCTCAACTCCAGAATCAACCTGGTGAACCTCCTCTGCACCCCCTCCAGTGCCAGTACATTCTTTCTCAAGTAAGGAGACCAAAACTGCATATGGTACTCCAGGTGTGGCCTCACCAGCACCCTATATAGCTGCAACATAACCTTCCTGCTTTGAAACTCAATTCCTTTAGCAATGAAGGACAAAATTCCATTTGCCTTCCTAATTACTTATATCTGCAGACCAATCTTCCATGGTTCATGCACAAGGATATCTAGGTCCCTCTGCATAGTAGCGTGCTGCAACTTTTTACCATTCAAGTAATAATCCTTTTTACTGTTACTCCTACCAAAATGGATGACTTCACATTTATTAGCATTGTATTCCTTCTGTCAGACCTTTGCCCACTCACTTAAAGTATCTATGTTCCTCTGCAAAGTTTCAGGGTCCTCTGCACACTTTGTTCTTCCACTCATCTTAGTGTCATCTGCAGACTTTGATACATTACACGTGGCCCCCAACTCCAAATCATCTACATAAATTGCGAATAATTGCAATCCCAACCCTGATTCCTGAGGCACATCACTGGTTACTGATTGCCAACCAGAATAGCACTCATTTATCCCCACTCTTTGTTTCCTGTTAGTCAACCAATCCTCTATCCAGGCTAATACTTTACCCATAATGCCATGCATCTATATCTTATGCAGCAGCCTCTTGTGCGGCAACTTGTCGAAAGCCTTTTCAAAACCTAGGTACACCACATTCACTGGGTCCCTATTGTCCACCTTGCTTGTAATGTCTTCACAGAATTTCAAAAGATTGGTTAAGCGTGACTTGCCCTTCATGAACATAAGTTGCATCTATCCAACGGGACAATTTTTATCGAGATGCCTTACTATTTCTTTCTTGATAATGGACTCAAGCATCTTCCCCACTACAGAAGTTAAGCTGACCAGTCTATAATTCCCATCTTTTGTCTACCTCCCTTTTTAAACAGTGGTGTCACATTTGCTGTTTTCCAATCTGCTGGGACTGCCCCAGAGTCCAGCGAATTTTGGAAAATTACTACGAGTGCACTTGCTGTATCTCCCGCCATTTCCTTTGGTAACCTGGGATGTATTCCATCAGGGTCAGGAGACTTATCAATCCTTAGCTTTGTTAGCTTGCCCAGCACTACCTCTTCTGTAATAATGATTATTTCCAGGTCCTCACCTACCTTTGTCTGTCAATTACTGGCATGTTATTAGTGTCCTCCACTGTGAAGACCAATACAAATACCTCGGCCATTTCATCATAACCCATAACTTAAATGCCCCTTCCCATCTTCGAAAGGACCAACGTTTACTTTAGCCACTCTTTTTCGTTTTATATAATTATCAAACTTTTGCTATCTGTCTTTATATTCTGTGCTAGTTTTTTCTCATGCTTTATCTTACTATTTTGGTAGCACTTTTTGTGGCTTTCTGTTGATCTTTAAAGGTTTCCCAATCTTCTGCTTTCATGATATTTTTGGCCACTTTGTATGCCTTCTCTTTCAATTTGATAGCCTGCTTTATTTCCTTAGGCACCCATGGCAGATGACCCCTTTTCTTACAGTCCTTCATTTTCACTGGAATATACTTTTGCTGAGCACTTTGAAAATTGCTTTGAAAGTCCACCACTGCTCGTTAACTGTCCCACCATGCAATCTTTTTTTCCAGTCTATTCTAACCAAAGCCTCCCTCATTCTATTGTAGTCTCCTTTGTTTAAGCACAGAACCCTTTGTGCATAGGAAATCATGTCTCACAAACTTGTTTGAGTTTTTTGAATATGTAACAAAGAGGATTGATGAGGGCAGAAAGGTGGACATGATCTATATGGACTTCAGTTATGTGTTCGACAAGGTGCCCATGGGAGACTAGTTAGTAAGGTTAGATCTCATGGAATACAGGGAAAACTAACCATTTGGATACATAACTGGCTCAATAGTAGAAGACAGAAGATGATGGTGGAGGGTTATTTCTCAGACTGGAGGCCTGTGGCCAGTGGAGTGCCACAAGGATCAGTACTGCGTCCACTAATTTTTCTTATTTTTATATGGATATGAGCATAAGAGGTATAGTTAGTAAGTTTGCAGATGACACCAAATTTGGAATTGTAGTGGACAGCGAAGACGGTTACCTCAGATTACAACGGGATCTTGATAAGATGGGCCAATGGCAGATAGAGTTTAATTCAGATAAATGTGAGGTGCTGCATTTTGGGAAAGCAAATCTTAGCACGACTTATACACTTATTGGTATTGAGTACAGGAGTTTGCAGGTCATGTTGCAGCTGTACAGGACACTGGTTAGGCCACATTTAGAATGTTGCATGCAATTCTGGTCCTCTTCATATCGGAAAGATGTAAAACTTGAAATGATTCAGAAAAGATTTATAAGGACGTTGCCAGGGTTGGAGGATTTCAGCTATAGGGAGAGAGTGAATAGGCTGGGGCTGTTTTCCATGGAGTGTCGGAGCCTGAGGGGTGACATTATAGAGGGTTATAAAATCATGAAGGACGTGGATAGGATAAACAGAGAAAGTCTCTTTCTTGGGGAGGGGGAGTCCAGAACTAGAGGGCATAGGTTTAGGGTGAGAGAGGAAAGATATAAAAGAGACCTAAGGGGCAACTCTTTCACGCAGAGTGTGGTATGTATATGGAATGAGCTGCCAGAGGAAGTCGTGGAGGCTGGTACAATTGCAATAGTTAAAAAGCATCTGGATGGGTGTATGAAGAGGAAGGGTTTGGAGGGATATGGCCAGGTGCTGGCAGTTGGGACTACAGTAAGTTGGGATATCTGGTCGGTATGAATGAGTTGGACCGAAGGGTCTGTTTCCGTGCTGTATATCTCTATGACTCTATTAATCTATAACTTTCCATCTGTATTTTAAATTCAACTATATTGTGATTGCTCCTTCCAAGAGGATCCCTGACTATGAGATCATTCATTATTCCTGTCTCATTACATAGGACCAGATCTTGGATAGTTTGCTCCATCATTAGTTCCATTACATACTGTTCAAGAAAACTATCATGGATACTCTCAACGAACTCTTCCTCAAGGCTACCTTGACTGAGCTGGTTTGACCAATCGGCATGTAGATTAGTTGCCATACCATTTTTACAGGCAGTGGTTATTTCTTTGTTTATTGCCCACCCCAATATGATGTAATTATTTGCTGGCCTATAGACTACACCTATCCCTGATATTTTCTTCTTAGAATTTCTAACTTCCACCCAAATGGATTCAACCTTATTCTCCATAGAACCGATATCAACTCTCAGCACTGGCCTGATGTTGTCCTTGAATAACAGAGCTGCACCACCTCCCTTACCTTCCTGTCTGTCCTTTTAAATAGTCTGGTATCCCTGGATATTTAACACCCAGTCGTGACCATACTGTAATCATATCTCCATAGTGGCTACTAAATCATAGTCATTCGCAATGATTTGTGCCATTAACTCATCAACCTTGTTAGGAATGCTACCAGCAGTCAGGTAAAGTGCCCTTATGCTAATTTTCATGATTTCCAACATCCCTAATAATATCTCCTGAGTTATCCTTCCTTTTTACTTCTTTCATAGTCTGCCTTGACCTTAAATCTCCTGCACACATGCCAACCTCCTGCTTACCTTTTCCTTTACCATCATACTTCCTGTCGGTTTCCTTTTCCTTTCCCCCCGACTCACTAGCTTAAAGTCCTTGTGACCACCTTGTTTATCCTTTTCGCTAGAACACTGGTTCCAGGTCGGTTCAGGTAGAGACTGTCCCATCCACTGGGATCCCCTCAGTTCCAAAACTGATGCCAATGCCCCATGAAATAGAACCCCTCTTTCCCACACCACTCTCTTAGCCATGTGTATCATTTCCTAAGTTTTTTTATCCCTAAGTCAACTTGCACGTGGCTTGGCAGTAATCTGGAGATTATGACCTTTGAGGACCTGTAGCTTAATTTCGTTCCTCGTGCTTGATATTCCCCAAACAGGTCCTCCATCCTATCCTTGCCTATGTTGTTTGTCGCACATGGACAACAACAACTGGATCATCCCCCTTCTGCTCCAATATCCTTTCAAGCTGGTCAGAGATGTCCCTCACTCTGGCACCGGGCAGGCCACACACTAAGCGTGACTCCCAATCTGGCTTGCAAAGGATTCTGTCTGTTCCCCAATTATAGAATCCCCTGTAACTACCACTTGACTTTTTGCTCCCCCCTCTTGAATGGCCTTCTGCACCGTGGTGCCTTGGTCAGCTGGCTCATGCTCCCCAACGCCCTTTCCTCATCCACACAGGAAGCAAGAATCTCACACCTGTTGGATAAGGTCACAAATGTATGAAATAAAGAAAATTTCAAATTCACCTGTTCAGATAAGTTATTAGACACCTCTGGAGTAGGCGGGACTTGAACTTAGGCTGCCTGCCTCAGAAATAGGGATATTACCATTGTACCAAAGAGGCCCACAGCACATGCGCTGAATGATCTCATGATAAATGATGCATGGCTGGCTCATAGCATGCCACAAGACAAATACAAGATGATTCAAGTGCCATACCCTGTTAACAAGAGTTGATTTGATTAACCAAAGTTTCAATGTCATTCCACAAGGGATACAAGTTGCAGCATCTTAATGTTTCTATCTTTCCTGCAAAAGATTTATTCCGTTTATAATAGTTTAACTCCCAAGTGACTTTCAAATCTCACACAGCTAAGGAACACTTACAAATGTGGACAACCTGCTACAAATAAAGACTGATAAAACACAAATATACAGTGACTGAAAAACATATGATATGAGAAAATCTTTGTCCTCCGCTGACATCAAAGAGAGGAGTAATAACGATATGACAAAAAGGTGCTATTTGAGTAATTCCAATTAGATATTGATTGCAGAGGATCCATTAATAAGATTGTTGATAAAAACGTGAAATTGACTGATGTTAAATAAGAAATTTCCCTCCATTCCATGCAGACTAAATTGAAGCTTCATGTCGATGTGCAAAATGTCAACATGGAATTGAATACATCTATGCAAATATATGAACCTAATAGTTTCATTAATCCTTTAGGTTTGAACAATATCTTTTCTATTGAAACTATTATAAATAATAATATGAAATATTATATCAAACATATTTAAATACTGGAAAGGTACTTTCTAAATGGCATGTTACTGCATGTATTACATATATTTACATGAAAAGCTTGAATATCATGCATTAGGTCTCTCATACCATATAATTCCATCTTTAACAGAGTAGTGTAATGCCATTGTGATTAGCTTTAACAATTGGGTGGTGTGCTTTCAATCTACTGCACTTTTTTTCAAGCCATTCCATTTTCAGGTAACAAAAAAATTAAAGGGCAAAAAAATTCAACTCAATTTTTAAAAATCCATACACAGTAACAAAAATGAAAACATTCCTCAGAAATGATAATAGGCCAACACTTCTGCAGCGTCCCAAGCTGCCAGTGAATCAACATGCACAATGCCAACAACCGCCATCAGGGTGCGAAACATATAATTTATTTTCCTTCATCCAATCCTTATTTTAAGTTGTATACATTGCTGTGTGATTGGAATGCTACATGGCTTACTTTTCTTTTCACATGAAGCAAAGAAAAAGATGCAATTCTTCATTTTATGCAAACATTAAGCCTGAGAGAAAGCAATGTTTGCTGGAGCCAATTATTTTTACTCTTCAGTAATTGGATGAGGGCATACCATGCTGCCTGAAAGTTTTCTCTTATATCTGCAAAACATGATGTGGACTTTTTGCAGTAGCATGGCACAAGGTCACTTGTTTAACGTGGTTGCAGCACTAATTCCGGCGATATTTTGGCACAAATTGCAGTGATGCACAAGTGATCCAAAAGCCAGTGCACTGAGGAGAAAGATTTGAGCATTAGGCTCCTCACTCCTTTTGAGGAGAAAACATTTAGACGGAGGAGTGGTTGACCACTCATGTGAGGACAGGGAGACCTCAATGGCTAGCCCACCCTATATGTTCCATTGTGCTGTGCAGCTTTCTCATTAATACCAGTGCTAATGTATTCCTAATCCACACAAGCATTTATCCCCCTTACTCAACTAATTCCCTCTCTTACTTATGCAGGCCTTAATGGTGCCCAGCAGAGTTCTACCAGGAAGGTACCAGTGCCAGAGACCCTCATCTCCATCTCCATCTCTGTAGAAGAAGCCATTGAACACTCAGAGTAAGCACCAGAAAAACTTTCACCTACGTCCTCCACCAGCTCCAAGCATTTCAGCTCAGTGGGTTCTCTTTCTCGATGAGACTTCAGGGGCACAGTCTGGTGAGCACATGGCTGACAATGGACTGCCAGAGATCAGGCACCTGCTCTGTCCCAGGCAGAAGGTGATCCCTTAGTCTCAGGCATTAATGACTTCATCAAAATGCGCAGACTGGCACAGTAACGCAGGCAGACTTGTCAGAACAAATGGTAAAACTGGATTGGAGGATGGGGTCACAGAAAAACAGGATGGTTAAGAAGGAGTTTAGAATGCTTGCCTTCATTGCTCAGACTGTTGAGTGTAGGTGTTGAGATGTCATGTTGAGGTGATGCAGCATGTTGTGTGCAATTCTGGTCGCCCTGCTGTGGGAAGGATACTAGGAAATTGGCGAGAGTTCAGAAAAGACTTCCCCAGATGTCTCCACAAATGGAGGGTCTGAGTTATAGAAATAGGATGGAAAGGTTGGCACCTCTTTCATTGGAGCATAGAAGGTTGAAGGGTGACCTTATAGAGGCCTATAAAATCATGAGGGGTATAGATAAGGTGAATAGCAAGGGTCTTTTCCCTAAAGTGGGGAGGTCAAAACTAGGGGACATATTTTCAAGGTGACAGGAGAAAGTTTTTTAAAGGGCATGAGGAGCATCTTTTTTTACATAGTGTGTGGTCAGTGTCTGGAATGAACCACCAGAGGAGAGATAGATGCAGTCATTTAAATGGATGCATGTCAGTTACAACATTTAAAAGGCATTTGGATAAGTACATGAAGTAGAAAGGTTTCGAGGCATATGGGCCAAATGCAGGCAAATGGGACTGGTTTAGTTTGGGAACATGTTCAACCCGACGAGTTGGACTGAAGAGTCTGTTTACATGTTGTATGACTCTATGACTGTATGACTCTAATCTCTGCTCAGCAACTCTGCATTGTTGGTCTGCTGTGGGGCTTCATTGTCGAGATTCTGCTCGAGCGCTGCAGGTTCGACGCAGCGGACGTGTACTGGCAGGGGAGGAACCGCGGGGATCGTGTTGCGAGTCGTTGGAGCTGCTGGAGACCATTGCTGGATTGTGATTGGACGTTGGAGGATCGTTTCGTTGTGCTGACCTGCTCTTGGTGAATCTTTATGCTGGCTTCGGCCTAACGCCAATTCAGGTACCAGCCAACCTCAGAGCTATGGCCTCAGCAGCCGCTCGCAGCCCTGGCCAGGGCATTCACAACACAGTCAGGGTGACTGTGAAGAAGGTGGAGGAGCACACACCAGTCAATCGGACCATAGTCGTGAAGAAGATTTTGCTGGAGTGCTGCGGGTTCGAAGCAGCGGAAGTGTATTGCCTGGTCTGTTCCCCGGGACGCACACCGAGACGAACATCAACTGTGCCTGGAGGATCATCAACTTGGTGAAGGACGCTTTCTGGGTGGTCCGAAACCTGCTGATCTTCCAGCTGAAGGAGTTGACCCCGACTGAGTGTTGCAGACTGGCACATTCCATGGTCCAGGACTACGTGTTGAGGGACGCGCTGAAGCTTGGGGCAGCTGCCGCCAAGGCGCGGTGGGGAAAGACCACTGTGTAAAGTCTGCCTGCCGAGCGAAGAACAGGGGGCCCATGCAGTCATTTGGGCTCTGCTAACGCCTCAGCTAATTATATGGGCTTATGATCAAAAAAATGTACAGACCTGTGTAAAAATGATAAATTTTGATCTTTGTATGTAAATGTTTACATACGTATGGCATGACCAATTGTACAGACCATCAAATTATTTATGAATAAAGTATATTTTTGATATAAAAAAAAACGTGTATTGCCTGGTCTATCCGCTCAAGGATAGATTACCTGTTTGTGTCCCGAACGCTCTCCGTCAGATCCACCGACGTCAAGCCGGTGTTCTTCTCCGACCACTGCCTCCTGCTGGCCGACTGTCACCTACAGGACGAGCAGCGGGCTGGTAAGGGAACGTGGAAGCTGAACACCAAGCTGTTGACCCCGGGAAACATTGAGGAGCTCAAGAGGGACTACGCAGGTTGGAGAACCGTGAAGCCCCTCTTTGAGTCCCCAGCGGACTGGTGGGAAACAGTAAAAGGGAACATCAAGAGGTTCTTCATCCTCAAAGGTGTTCAGGAGGCGAGAGAGAGGCGGGGAAAACTGTCCCAGCTCCAGGAAAGTATGCAGAACCTGCTCCTGCTGCAGACGATGGGGGTGGATGTCACGGAGGACCTCAAGGAGGTGAAGGGCCAGCAAGCCTCGCTCTTTGCTTCGGAGGCCTCCAAGATAATCTTCTGGTCCAGGGTCCGTTCGGTAGAGCAGGACGAGACGTGCTCACGTTTCTTCTTCCAGAAGGTGCACAAAGAGAGCTCTGTGCTCAGCAGCCTGAAGGAAGAAGATGGCTCGCTAACGTCATCTCAGGCTGACGTCATGAGGATCAGTAAATCCTTCTACGCCAGTCTGTATGACGCGAAGCCGACCAACAGCGCGGCCTCCCAGTCGTTCCTGTCCTCTATCACGGAGGTCTTAGACGACAGAATACGGGAGAGGCTGGACCAGCCGCTATCTCTGGATGAGCTGACCAAGGCCCTCGAGTCCTTCGAAAAGAATAAAACTCCCAGAAGCGACGGCTTACCGGTCGAGCTCTATTCCGCTCTGTGGGACTTGATTGGCCGGGACCTGCTGGAGGTGTATGTCAGTATGCTTCGGGCAGGTACCATGAGTGAATCCATGAGAAAAGGCATCATCACCCTCATCTACAAGCGGAAGGGGGAGAGGGAGGAACTCAAAAATTGGAGACCAATCTCACTGTTGAATGCAGATTACAAAATTCTGTCAAAGGTAATCGCCAACCGGGTCAGGTCTGCTCTAGGGTCGGTGATTCACCCTGACCAAACCTGTGCTGTGCCGGGCAGGAAGATTGCTGAGAGTCTCGCACTCCTCAGGGATACGATCGCCTACATGCAGGACAGAGGGTTGGACACCTGCCTGATCAGCCTGGACCAGGAGAAAGCCTTTGACAGGATATCACACAGGTATATGAGAGATGTTCTCTCCAAAATGGGCTTTGGGGAAGGAATCTGCAATTGGATCAGACTGCTCTACACCAACATTGACAGTGCAGTCTCAATCAACGGGTGGGAATCAGATAGCTTCCCAGTCAGATCTGGAGTCAGGCAGGGCTGCCCCCTCTCTCCTGCCTTGTTTGTGTGCTGCATAGAGCCATTTGCCGAGTCCATCAGGAAGGATGCGAGCCTGAGAGGGTTGACTATTCCTGGCAGCGGGGGCCTGTAGGTTAAGGCCTCCCTGTACATGGATGACGTCGCCGTTTTCTGCTCGGATCCGCTGTCCGTGCGCAGACTCATGTGCATTTGTGACCAGTTCGAACGGGCCTCAGGGGCCAAGGTAAACCGAGGCAAGAGCGAGGCCATGCTCTTCAGGAACTGGGCCGACCAATCCTCGATCCCCTTCACCGTCAGGACCGACCACCTGAAGGTGCTGGGTATTTGGTTCGGAGGGGCTGGGGCGTGCGCCAAGTCTTGGGAGGAGTGTATCAGCAAAGTGAGGCAGAAACTAGGCAGATGGAAGCTACGGTCGCTCTCCATCGCGGGAAAAATCCTGGTCATCAGGTGTGAGGCACTGTCATTGCTATTATACGTGGCACAGGTCTGGCCTATTCCCAGAACCTGTGCCGCTGCAGTCACCCGGGCCATCTTCCAGTTTATATGGAGGTCAAAGATGGACCGGGTCCGAAGGGACTCACTGTATAAAGATCTGGGCAACGGAGGAAAAAATACACCCAATGCCACCCTCACCCTGATGGCCACCTTTGTGTGTGGCTGCATCAAGCTGTGCGTGGATCCCCGGTACGCAAACACCAAGTGTCACTACGTACTGAGGTTCTACCTGTCCCCGGTGTTGCGAAGGATGGGCTTGGCCTCGCTGCCGCGGAACGCTCCGAGTAGTTGGACCGTTCCGTATCACCTGTCCTTCGTGGAGAAGTTTATGAAGAAAAACACCTTTGACCACAAGTCCATCAGGCAGTGGTCAGCACGTAGTGTCCTTGAGACCCTTCGGGAAAAGGAGAGGGCGGATCCTATCGAGCGGTTCCCTGAACAGACTGTCAAAGCCATTTGGCAGAATGCCTCATCGCCAGAACTTTGCAACAAGCACCAAGACATGGCTTGGCTGGTGGTGAGAAGGGCTCTGCCTGTGAGATCCTTTATGCACGCCCGGACTCTCAGCCGCACCGCACGCTGCCCTCGAAGCGGCTGCGGGAGGGAGCGAGACTGTCACACACCTCCTTCTGGAATGTGCCTACACAGAAGAAGTGTGGAGAGGAATGCAGTGGTGTTTGTCAAGGTTCGTCCCGAGCAGCGCCGTGACGCGGGACTCCGTGCTCTACGGCCTGTTTCCTGGGACGCACACCGACACGAACATCAACTGTGCCTGGAGGATCATCAACTCGGTGAAGGACGCTCTCTGGGCGGTCTGAAACCTGCTGATCTTCCAACTGAAGGAGTTGACCCCGACTGAGTGTTGCAGAATGGCACATTCCAAGGTCCAGGACTATGTGTTGAGTGACGTGCTGAAGCTTGGGGCAGCTGCCGCCAAGGTGCAGTGGGGAAAGACCACCGTGTGACATCTGCCTGTCTAAAGAAGAACAGGGGCAGTCATTTGGGCTCTGCTGACGCCTCAGCTAAAAATGTAATCGTACCGACCTGTAAATAGGAATGATTACTCTGTTTTCGGTATGCAAACAAAAGGAATATTTACATATGTATGGCATGAACTGAAAATGTGTTGCTGGAAAAGCGCAGCAGGTCAGGCAGCATCCAAGGAGCAGGAGAATCGACGTTTCAGGCATGAGCCCTTCTTCATGCCCGAAATGTCGATTCTCCTGCTCATTGGATGCTGCCTGACCTGCTGCGCTTTTCCAGCAACACATTTTCAGCTCTGATCTCCAGCATCTGCAGTCCTCACTTTCTCCTCCATATGTATGGCATATCCAACTGTACAGACCATTAAAGTATTTTATGAATAAAGTATATTTTTGAAATAAAACAAAGTATGACTCTAACCTCAATTTAACATAAAACCAACAACTTTGCAAATTGCCAAGCCTTTGTTAGTCTTACACACTTCCCCAAGCCAAAGAGTCTGTAATCTGTGAGAAGCACACTTCTGGAGCTCCCTAAACCATCCTATTCTCGACAACATCTCACCCTTCCATTGCCTCATTCCACTGTAATCATTCTCTCAGCAACACAGTCCAATGAATCCCATCTCCAGACTTGAACTGTTTGCTTTACCAAACCTCCAGGAACTGCCCCTGAGTAGCCCTTTGACCTCTTGTCCAAATTCCTCATGGCCGTGCCCCATGGACTGGCTTCTCCACAGTGCCCAGGCTGACCTAATTGGAATCCCTGGGCTGGTTACACTTGAGCTGCATGACTGACCATGGCCCAATCGCCCCACTGTAAGGACATGGATCCCCAGACTCTGGTGAGACTAAGAGCCTGACAAAACATAACCAACCTCTTAGTCAGGAGTTGGACTGTCTGAATGACTGTAGTCTCCTTGACCCCACTAAGGACTGCATCCCTTTGACTTTCAGACATGGCCATTTGCTTAATGCAGTATGGTTGCTGTGTAAGTTGCTGACACAAGCTGCAGGTGTGATGTTGACATAGCTTGGTGCATACAGAGACATCTCCACCCCATTCACTGTTCAGTTCTCCCCACTATGGTGAGCTTCCTACCTATCCCTCTGTGCTAAAAGGCAACTAAGGCTGGCAGCCTCCTAGTAAGCACAAGATAAGTGAATGGTATAAAAATGGTTGTTCGGAGGGGAAGAGGAAAATTGGAATGGTATAGAAAGAAGGTAAGCTGAAGACATTGTACAGAAAGGACATCATGTTCAGTAAGATAGAATGGCACAGCATCAGATGCAACAAGCTCGATGGGACTTAGCTACCATCTGGTTCCAATAGATGGGTGTTGGCTGCAGCATGTTTTATTAACAGCAAACTTATTGTTGCTCTTAAGACAAATGGCCCCTGTTTGATCCCAGAACTAAATGCCATTGTTGAATTAAAGGTAACATCTTTGAGCTGTTTGAAGGCTTTCCAGGCTTGATGTTCCTGCTTTGAACAATGATAAGATGCTATGTTAAATTGGCATGAGGGCAAGAATAGCACTCCCTCAGATTGGGTTCTAACACATCACAGTGCTCAGGATGGGTGGCTCCATTCCTGTAGCTGCAGTTACAATAGCAATGGATCAGACAGGTGATGATGTAAAGTAGCAATATGCTTCCAAACGTGAACTTGTATTCCCAACGAACTGTCACCCCTGCGACCCATATGTCCTCAGAAATGTCTTCTTTCTCATTTTCATCCTACTCATTTTTGTGAAAGGCAATTCCATTTGACCTGCTGTACAACTGGGCTTTGAATATGATGCTGGAAATCCCGGATGTTCCTGGCAGTGCCGTGTACTTCTGCTGCTGGGGAGCGCCTCATGGCATGACTATGGTGCCAGGCAGACGTGTTGCGTAATGAGGTAGGAAGAGTTAAATTGTATGACTACACACTTGGGCTCATGGAGGGAAGAAACTACCCCCACAAAACTCCTGAAATTGACACTAGGCTTGCTTTTAGCAAAATTCAGCCTGAAGGCCCCGTCATTCATTAAGTTTCCAGTTACCTTCAACTGAGATAATATTAATATGTACTTCCAGCAAATGAACTATTTGATCTGAATAGTATAGGAAACTGTTTATCTGAAGGTACCGTCTGTGAGCTGCCCTGCTCTGGAAAGCTCTGGCCACTGTATATGAAGACATTATTTTTAGTGAAGTATTGTGAAGTACAAATGTTGCATACAAAGGTATCTGACTGCCAATGCTGGCGAAAGCATATTTTTAACATTTCAAACCATGATCAACAGAGAGGAAATTATATCAGGAGCAATAAGGGGTGGTGTGGTGGCTCAGTGGTTAGCACTGTTACCTGATAGTGCTATGGACTCAGGTTCAATTCCACCTTGGATGGCTGGCTGCGTGGCGCTTCCACATTCTCCCAGTGGCTGTGTAGGTTTCCTCCCATAGTCCAAAGCTGTGCAGGTAAAGTGGATTGCCGAGTAAAATTTCCCCATAGTGTCCATGGACATGCAGGCTTGCAAATTAACCATGGGAAAAGTAGGTTTATGATGATTGGGGGGATGGCCTTTGCAAGGTCAGTGTGGACTTGATGGGCTGAACGGCCTATTTCCAAAATGTCAGGATTCTATCAAGTGGATGTTTGTCAGATGCATTTGTGTTTTTATTAGCAGTGATCGTTGGAGGAAATAATTCCCCAACAGTCTTAAAAATTCTGGGCACCTTGTCATTTCTGCAATCTTAGGTCACATCTCCTCTTCTGCTGTTGTCCATTGATCTCCTCAGTTCTGAAATTGCATTTGCTGTATCTGCAGTTTCTCATCATATCTTTTGCCTCGGGACAATGTTGACTGCACTAGGTCAAGTTCTGGTTAAAAAAAAATTGCTTTTATTTGTATTTTCTGTCCCCATTTTCAGCAACCCCTGCTATTTTTTGTGTTAATGACCCTTCATTTATTATTTGTCCGTCGCATACTAGTATGCGACAAAATGTTAAAGGCTGCTCATTTTCTCCTTAGTGGAAAATAAATGTGAAGTCAAATAACAATAAATGTCAGAAGTGCCAAAAACTTACAAATCAGTTCTTAGTCATTTACTTGACTATCATAATTCACCTTAGCCCATTTTTGATCCACGCTTGTGACAAATAAACAATGACTCGACAGCAGGATGCAAATTAAAAGATAGCAAGGTCAAAGGTCTCTAAGAGCATGTAGCCTTCTGATAGTTGTCAGTTTCAGATCACCAGCTTAAATAATTTGTCATGGTGTATTTTTTGTTGCACATTAAGTATTAAACTCTCATGTTGATTGTGACTAAAAGAAATATTGTAGGTAATTTACTGTATTGTATGTTTACCAAAGGGTTACAGACAAACAATCAACAGTAAATCTCTTGTCTCTAAGATGGTGGAAATAAACTAAATGAAAATGCAACAAAAAAAAACTGAAAGGCTTGCAGCCTTTCTCACTTTCCACTTAGTGAAAAAGAGAATTTTCTGAGTTGTGGGAGAAATAATTTGTGTGTGCAAGCGCAGCTGAAGTGATAACCTAGAAATTCTGTTCAGCTTGGTTGTACCTTCCACGTACATCATGAGAAAGCCTGGAGCACCTCGGGCCTATTGTTTTAAAAATGTACATTTATTTTATTTTAAGTTTCAAACAGCACTGACATGGATATCAGCAGAAGATAACAAAAAAAATGTATGTGCCATGCCCGCATATCTTAAGGCCAGAAAGAGCTATCGATGACAGCATTTTAAATTGCTTAATACCTCTGCTAAAATAACAAATAGAAGGTAGTCAAATGATTGCACTAAACAATTGCTTGCTAATATGAGTGAGAATAATTTTTCAGCTTCAGTGTTTAAGGTTCTAAGCATAAAATAATATCTATCCTTATTCTGAAATCCTACCAGTTGAATGTGTTGATGAAGATTAAAGGACACTGACTCAAGAGATGAACATTGATATAATTTTAAGTAATTCTTTAAATTTTTTCAAAATAAATACAGCACTCAATAGAGTATAGATGTTTATTTTAAATACATTGTACAGTTCATAAGTGATTAATTTATTTAAATAATAAGTATTATCTGATGTTGAACAATTAGAAAACTGACAAATCATAATATGGAATTTCTAATATTTTCTTAGACTGACAGAATTTGATAGGATTACTGAAAATCATACTGTTTCTTAGAGAATCAAATCTAAATGATGTATTGTGCAGTTAGAAATATTTAACAAATTATACAATAATCACATTTCATAGAATTCATTTTACATTTTATATTATGTTAGTCTGAAGTTGGATAATTTTGTAATTTCATGATTACAAAGTATTATGATCTCATCTGATGTAATGACTAAGAGTCAGAGCCCAGAATGAAAACTAAGTTTCATAAATCATGTTTTCTTTTTAAATGTGTTTTTTTAAATGTGGTGATTAGTCACTGCAGCATATTCACACAATGCTGCATATTTTCTTCAACAATGAAACAGATGTTTATTCCACAAAAAAAAGAAAACAAACCATGTGACCAGAATATAGTTAGGAAGGTCTCCAAACAGATAATAAAACAAACTTTTAACCTATTTCTGGAAATTATCCATTACAGAGACTCTAATACAGAGATATCATACCCTTATCTCAACTTGTTAGTGTTCTATTTAACTGACTCCTTCCAGTTCTTTGACTTGGACTGTGGAGACAAGTAAATTAATTATTTCAAAGTCTCCTAACATGAACCTTTCACAAGTCTAGAGCCTAAATGTTCTTACTTATAAAAACTTCCAGGTTTCGAAACAAACTCTCCTCGATTGGAAATTTTACAACCTAAACCCTTATACTAAGGTGACTTGTTTCCTGAATTGTACTAAATTCTGTCAAGGAGAGAAATTAAGTTGGCTTCTGAACTTATTCCAGGTGTCCTTTGAACTGAATTAAAAATCATGCTCATTCTTGAATTCTTCTGAATTGAACACAAAGCAAAATGGTCTTACACACTTACTGTACCTATCATAAACACCACAATAAAACATATTTCTATTAACACTAATGGGATATGACATATGAACAAGGAGTAAGAATAGGCTACTCATAGAGTCATAGAGATGTATAGCATGGAAACAGAACTTTCAGTCCAACTTGTCCATGCCAACCAAATATTCTACATTAATCTAGTCCCATTTGCCAGCATTTAACGCATAACTCTTTCAATCGTTCTCTATTTATATATCCATCCAAATTCCTTATAAATGTTGCAATTGTACCAACCTCTACCAGTTCCTCTGGCAGCTCTTTCCATACATGCACCACCCTCTGCGTGAAAAGGTTGCCCCTTGGGTCCCTTTTAAATCTTTCCCCTCTCACGGTAAACCCATACCTTCTAATTTTGGACTCCCTTACAGTGGGGAAAAGACCTCGCTATTCACCGTACCAATGTCCCTCATGATTTTATAAACTTTTATAAAGTCAGCTCTCATCTTCCTATGGAAAACAGCCCCAGTCTATTCAGCCTCTCTCTATATCTCAAAGCCTCCAAACCTGGCAACAATCCTTGTAAATGTTTTTTGAACTCTTTCAAGTTTCACAATATCTTTCCTGTAACAGGGAGACCAGAATTGAATGCCGTATTCCAAAAGTGGCCGAAACAATGTCCTGTGCAGCAGGAACATGATCTCCCAACTCCTATACTTAATACATTGTCTAATAAAGGCAAGCATACCTAACACTTTCTTCACTACCCTGTCTACCTGTGATTGTACTTTCAAGGAACTACTGTATGAACTTGGTAAAAACAAGGACTGCAGATGCTGGAAACCAGATTTTGGATTAGTGGTGCTGGAAGAACACAGCAGTTCAGGCAGCATTCGAGGAGCAGTAAAATCAATCTTTCGGGCAAAAGCTCTTCATCAGGAATAAAGGCAGAGAGCCTAAAACATGGAGAGATAAGCTAGAGGAGCGTGGGGGTGGGGAGAACGTAGCACAGAGTACAGTAGGTGAGTGGGGGAGGGGTTGAAGGTGATAGGTCGGGGGCGGGGGAGGGTGGAGTGGATAGGTGGAAAAGAAGATAGGCAGGTAGAACAAGTCATGGGGACAGTGCTGAGCTGGAAGTTTGGAACTAGGGTGGGGTGGGGGAAGGGGAAATGAGGAAACTCTTGAAGTCCACATTGATGCTCTGGGGTTGAAGTGTTCCGAGACGGAAGATGAGGCGTTCTTCCTCCAGGCGTCTGGTGGTGAGGGAGTGGCGGTGAAGGAGGCCCAGGGCCTCCATGTCCTTGGCAGAGTGGGAGGAGGAGTTGAAATGTTGGGCCACAGGGCAGTGTGTTTGATTGGTGCGGGTGTCCCAGAGATGTTCCCTAAAGCGCTCTGCTAGAAGGCGTCCAGTCTCCCCAATGTAGAGGAGACCGCATCGGGAGCAATGGATACAATAAATGATATTGGTGGATGTGCAGGTAAAACTTTGATGGATGTGGAAGGCTCCTTTAGGGCCTTGGATGGAGGTGAGGGAGGAGGTGTGGGCGCAGGTTTTGCAATTCCTGCGGTGGCAGGGGAAGGTGCCAGGATGGGAGGGTGGTTATAGGGAGGGGGCGTGGACCTGACCAGGTAGTCACGGAGGGAACGGTCTTTGCGGAAGACGGAAAGGGGTGGGGAGGGAAATATATCCCTAGTGGTGGGGTCTGTTTGGAAGTGGCGGAAATGTCAGAGGATG
The DNA here is from genome assembly GCF_037043375.1 of Chiloscyllium plagiosum. NCBI lineage: Eukaryota > Metazoa > Chordata > Chondrichthyes > Orectolobiformes > Hemiscylliidae > Chiloscyllium > Chiloscyllium plagiosum. The sequence goes on along the minus strand of NW_028270152.1, from coordinate 55,456,268 downwards.
ATTTGATTTATGCGAAGGTTGGTAGGGTGGAAGGTGAGCACCAGGGGGGTTCTGTTCTTGTTATGGTTGGAGGGGTGGGGTCTGAGGGCGGAGGTGCGGGACGTGGACGAGATGCATTGGAGGGAAGGGAAGGGAAATTGTGGTCTCTAAAGAAGGAGGCCATTGGTGTGTTCTGTGGTGGAACTGGTCCTCCTGGGAGCAGATACGGCGGAGGCGGAGGAATTGGGAATACCGGATGGCATTTTTGCAAGAGGTGGGGTGGGAAGAGGTGTAATCCAGGTAGCTGTGGGAGTCGGTGGGTTTGTAAAAAATGTCAGTGTCAAGTCGGTCATCATTAATGGAGATGGAGAGGTCCAGGAAGGGAAAGGAGGTGTCAGAGATGGTCCAGGTAAATTTAAGATCAGGGTGGAATGTGTTGGTGAAGTTGATGAATTCCTCAACTGCACTCCAAGGTCTCTTTGTTTGGCAACACTCCCCAGGACCTTACCATTAAGTGTATAAATCCTGCCCTGATTTTGTCTTGCCAAAATGCAGAATCTCTTATTTATCTAAATTAAACTCCATCTGCAATTCCTTGGCTCATTTGCCCATCTGATCATAGTCCCATTATACTCTGAGGTAACCTTCTTCACTGTCCACTACCCCACCAATTTTGATGTCATCTGCAAATTTACTAACCCTACTTCCAATATTCACATCCACATCATTTATATAAATGTCAAAAAACAGCATATCAAGCAGGGATCCCTGTGGCACACTGTGAGTCACAGGCCTCCAGTTCAAAAAAGCACCCCTCCACCATCACTCTCGGTCTACTAGAAGCGAGCCAATTTTCAATCCAAACCCAACCATTGAAGCCTTCTCCATCATTCAATAAGATCATGGTTGATCTGATTTTAACCTTGACTCTGCATTCCTGCGTAAACGTCAAGTTTTTCATCCCTTGGTAATGGAGAATATATCAACATCTGTCTTAAAAATAATTTAGAGATTCTATATCCATTGGCTTTTGACGAAAGGAATTCCGAATACTCACAACCCTCGAAGAGAAAGCAAAATCCTAAGCTCTGGCTGAAATGACCCCTTATTTTTAAGCTATGACCACTAGTTTTGATTCTCCTGCAAGAAAAGTTATCCTTTTCACGTCTACTCAGTGAAGTGCCCTCAGGATCTTATACGTTTCAATTAAGCCACCTCTGATTCTTCTAAACTCCAGGGGATACAGGCCTAGTCTAGACTTAAGGGCAATCCACTTATTCCTGGCTTTAGTTTCATAAACTTTCTCTGAGCTGCTTTCCAACACAATAACATTGTTTCATCAGTACGGTGTCCAGTAATATACTTAGTGCTCCGGATGGGGTCTCACATTGCCTTGTGTAACTGAACTATAAACTCCCTGCTCTCTCCCAATAAAATATAGCATTCAATTAGTTTTCCTGATTACTTTTTGTACCTGCATAATAAACTCTTGTGATTCATAAATTCGGACGCCCAGATCTCTCTGTAGTTGCCTGTCATCTGATAAATGTTAGATTTAGCCAGTGATCTGGTAGGACTCTCTGATATTGTTTTCTTTAAAAAGAAAAGCTTCATAAAAAAATCAAAATTACAATTCAACAGAAATCTGCTTATTCCAGAAGTTGACTGCACACAAGTAAGCAGTACTTAAAAGTGTCACTATTGAATTTTGAAATGGAACTCAGTTAAGAGCTTCAGTATCTTTTCTTGTTGTTTTTACTCAATATTTTTCCCAATGGATGATTTATAATTACAATATTTGGAAAAACAATGGGTAAGACTGCATTATACTGCAGTTATGATTTTGCCTGAAGTGTAACACAGGTCAGTTGTACTAATTTTACTAAACATCCAGTGGGAAGCTAAGTTATAACATATGATGGTCTGTACTGTCTGAGAACAATCAATTATTAACATGACTAGTGTTCCACTTGATATTTCATTTTATCAATAAATATCAATTAAAAAGGATTGCAATGCCAAAAGCATTTCTCAACTATTGGACATCAAGATAGCTCAAAAGTTCAGGCAGAGTTTTAGTAATTGAACTAATTGCAATTGTTAAATCTTTCAACAAACCCAAATTTTAAGACTGTAAAATATGTTTGTCAAGCACTTAATGTTTGAGCACTGCAAGTGGCAGTTTGGATGCAAAATTACATTTGCAGCGTTCACATTTTAGATGTTAGCCACACCAGACACCAGTTTGGGAAATAAAAGCAAACTACATGAATTTGATTTGAAAACGATATTAGGGCAGGCACAGGGAATATGCGGTGGAAGAATAGAATGATGTAAGGTCAGTTATCATGCAATGATAATTTGATACCAGCACTGCAGTTTAAAACTCATCAAATACATCAAGATTATTTACTAGTTTCTTCTCTGAGGTTGGTGGTTGATTTCTGTGCTTTATTTAGCCTGCTTTCTAACAATTAGAATTAACTCTGGCATCTAAGAAGAAGCTTTTACTATCACCGTATTACTTAATTAGCTTCAAAACAATTTCACTGCAATCCGCGAGGATTAACATGTTTGACATTGGGAATATTGGACTAAGAGAAGAGGCAAAGAAGAAATAAGCAGATTGAGACAGTACTGGGAAGGAGGGTACTGCATATCAGATCATAGACATAGTGCATCTCCTAATGGAACTAATGTAGGGAGAAATGTATCAGGTAATTTTGCTTCATAAATGAAGCTTTCACTGAGTTATGTCACTTGCTGCAGCCACAATTGAATCTTTAATGCAGGACATCACCACAGCACTCATGGCTGTCAAAGTCTAACTTTTTGAAATGCATTCTTCCAGATTACAGTAGGTGACATAAGTGCTATCTTCCAGCCTATTGTCCACCTTTGTGTAAAGGGAATCACTGAGGTTACATACATGAGGGGGAACACCTCTGTTCCTCTTATCCCACTGAACAGAGCACAGCAGGATGAGTGAGCATTGGGTTTCATCCACAGCACTAACATTGCCAGGGTCTAAGATGCCATAGACTGCACCAACATTGGCTGCTTTCCATTGCCATGCAGGAATCTTGCTTTCTTTCTGTACTGAAAAAGATCACATTTCCTCAATGTCCATGTTACACGTGACCATAGGTATTCATTGATGTCTGTGTTTGGTTTCCTCGCAGCAGTGATGATGCATTCATCCTCTGTCAGTCCTCTGTGCCCATCCTCTGCCAGTCCTCTGTGTTACCTTTATGCAAACCAGGCTACAGGTCAGCATCTAGTCAACAAAAGCTATCCTCTTCAGACTTGATTCGTAACTTCCTGTCAGGAACACAAGCACTGTTTTTTTTTTAAATTCAGCTGTAGGATGTGGACATCATGTGAATGAATTAAAAGAAGTGATTGAGTTCCTGGCAAGAATCACATCTGAAGAGGATAGTTCTTGCTGGCGAGATGCTGACCCTGTAACTGACTACAGTCAAATGGTGTGATGATGCAATCAATCAGTGTGATCCAAACTGTCAAAATGTGCAGTAAATTAGTTGTACAGGCTGTTTTGTGTTGCAATCTGCCCACTCTGTATTTTTCCGTTATTTCGATTCACGACAATACCTTTACCACCTTGACTGCAAGGGATGATAGGAGCTGAATTTCATAACCCTGTATTATAAACTGGTCACTTTACTTGTTGCAAACAGAAAATAAGATATCAAAACAGTGGTTACTATGCTGTCCAAAAACTTCATTGCTATGGAATCTTTTTTCCTTAAAGAGTTATCATTCCAAAATACTTAATAGTATATGGTTGATTGGCATCATCATTATTTTGAAAAGCAAAATGCAAAAATGCATAAACTAATGCCTGAAAGTGATTATGTGACAGGGTGACCACAGAACTAGGGTTACACTTTCACATAGCCAGGAGTTATGTATCCATAGAACTATGATTAAGTATACAAAGTTAAAATATTAATGTGAGATAGGGCAAGTTCAGAATTTTGTTCTTAAGGTGATCATAAGGCTCATATTAATGTGGTGGAGGGTAAGAATTAACATGTGTATAGAATATCATTTGATGCACGTATGGAGCTAGGATTTTTATGTACAGACCTTAAGTGTGCACAGAGCTAAGATTTATAGTGGAGATTGTGAAACCCTGCACTTTAATGGACAGAAAATCATAGACTGCAACCTGTAATTTTTCAAGAAGTGGTCTCTGATTTGATGCATTTATCCGATGTGTCATAAGCAGTATGATAAATGCCCCTTGTAATATCAGAATCCTGCCTAATGGAGATTTAACTTCTTACGATAGGAGAGAATGTACCATTTCAAGAATATTCTGATAATAACCTTTTGTATTTTTTATGAATTTGATTACAGTTTAGTTCATTGTTCAATGGCTATGTTTAAACAATTGTGAAACTAAAAGCACCAATGTTGGTTTAGTGATAGTGCTCTTGTTTCTTAGTCATGTGGATATGGGTACAAGTTCTGAGGAAGAAGGGGCTACCTTTTGTGGAAAGATTGAACAGGTTGAGTCTGTATTTACTGGAGTTTAGAAGAATGAAGGGCGACGTTTAGAACGTAAGAAATTTGAGCAAGAATAGGCAATTCAGCCATTTGACCTGCTCCCCCATTGGTACATGGTTGATCACATCTTGGCCTCAATTCCACTTTCCTGCACACTCTATATAACTCTTCAAACCATTATTAATTAAAAATCCGTCTGTCTCCTCCCAACATTTACTCTGTTGGACTCTGGGTAGTCAATTCCACAGATTTGCGACTCTAACCCTTATTTCTCCCCAGCTTTGTTGTAGATTTACTACCCCTTAGCATTTGCACAGATTGGAAATGAAGATAATAATCAATCATTTTATGATTTCCAAATGTGACCTTAAACCAAGCTACACTACATTGATCATCATATCTCCTCTTGACTATCTTAAGATATCTTAAAGTATCAGCAAATAGATTTACCAGCAAGTACACTCATCAAAACTGGTGCTTAAAAGAACTTGAAAATAGTTCTATAAAAAGTAGCTAACTGCTCTAGTATTAATAAAATTTATTTCACTCGTTCTTAAAAACAAAATGAACTATAAGAACATAAGAAGCAGAGAACGAGTAGGCCATCTGGCCCTTCGAGCCTGCTTCACTATTCAATAAGATCATGGCTGATCTTTTTGTGGCCTCAGCTCCACTTCCCTGTGCTTTCACTGTAACCCTTAATGCCTTTATTGTTCAATAAATGATCTATTTTAGCTTTAAAAGCCTTTACTGAGGGAGCTCCAGTTACTTCACTGGGAAGGGATTTCCATAGATTTACAACCCTCTGAATAAAGAAGTTCCTTCTCAAATTAATCCTAAATCTGCTCCCTCTGATTTTGAGGCTGTGTCCTTTTGTCCTAGTTTCACCTGCCAGTGGAAAAATCCTCTCTACTTCTATCTTATTTATTGCCTTTCATAATTTTATACATTTCTATAAGATCCCCCCTCAATCTTCTAAATTCCAATGAATATAATCCTGGTGTACTCAGTCTCTCCTCATAAGTCAATTCCCTCAACCCCAGAATCAACCTGGTGAACCTCCTCTGCACGCCTTCCAGTGCCAATACATTCTTTCTCAAGTAAGGAGTCCAAACCTGCACACAGTACTCCAGGTGTGGCCTCACCAGCACCCTATACCACTGCAACGTAACCTCCCTGCTTTTAAACTCAATCCCTTTAGCAATGAAGGACAAAATTCCATTTGCTTTCTTAATTACCTGTTGCACCTGCAGATCAACGTTCTATGACTCTTGTACAAGGACACCCAGTCACTCTCCAGTCCTATTTACCATCATTCCTATGAAAATTGATTACTTCACATTTATTAACATTGTATTCCATCTGTCAGACCTTTGCTCACTCATTTAAACTATTTATGTCCCTCTGCAAAGTTTCACAGTCCTCTGCACACTTTGCTCTACCATTCATCTTAGTGTCATCCGCAAATTCGACACACTATATGTGGTCCCCAAATCCAAATCATCTGCGTAAATTGTGAACAATTGCAGTCCCAACACTGATCCCTGAGGCACTGATTGCCAACCAGAAAAGCACTCATTTATCCCCATTCTTTGCTTGCTGTTAGATAACCAAACCTCTATCTATGCTAATATATTGCCCGTACCACCATGCATATTGTTAAATGCCTTTTGAAAATCCAGGTACACCACATCTACTGGGTCCCCATTATCCACTGTGCTGTAGTGTCTTCATAGAAATTAGTTAAGAATGACCTGCCTTTCATAAACCCATGCTGCGTCTGCCCAACGGGACAATTTCTATCTAGATGCCTGATATTTCTTCCTTGATAATAGACTCAAGCATTTTCCCCGCTACAGAGGTTAAGCTAACTGATCTATAATTCCCCATCTTTGGTCTATCTCCTTTTTTAAACACTAGCATCACATTTGTTATTTTCCAATCTGTCAGAATTGCCCCAGAATCCAGTGAGTTTTGGAAAATTATCACGAGTGCATTTGTCATTTCTCCCACCATCGTTTTTAGAACCCTGGGATGCATTCCATCAGAGCCAGGAAACTTGCTCCATTAGCTTGTCCAACATGACCTCTTTTGTGATAATGATTATTTCCAGGTCCTCACCTACCTTCATCTCTTTGTCAATTACTGGCATGTTATTCATGTCCTACACTGTGAAGACTGACACAAAATACCCATTCAATGCCTCAGCCATTTCCTCATATCCCATGACTAAATCCCCCTTCTCATCCTCTAAAGTACCAGTGTTTACTTTCACCATTCTTTTTTGTTTTATATATTTATAGAAACTTTTGCTAACTGTCTTTATATTCTGAGCTAGTTTATTCTCATATTCTATCTTACTTTTTTTAAAAGCTTTTTTTGTGACTTCCTGTTGCCTTTTAAAAGGATTCCAAATCTTCTAGTTTCCCACTGATCTTGGCCACTTTGCATGCCTTCTGTTTCAATTTGATTTCCTCCCTTATTTCCTTGGACACCCATGGCAGATTACTCCCTTTCCAACACATTCCCTTTTCACTGGTATATACCTTTACTGAGCATGTTGAAAATTGCTTTGCAAGTCCCCCACTGTTTGTCAACTGCCCCACCGTAAACTCTTTGCTTCCAGTCTACTTCAGCCAACTCCCTCCTCATCTTGATGGTAAAAACAATGACTGCAGATGCTGGAAACCAGATTCTGGATTAGTGGCGCTGGAAGAGCACAACAGTTCAGGCAGCATCCAAGGAGCTTCGATATCAATGTTTCAGGCAAAAGCCCTTCCTGATGAAGGGCTTTTGCCCGAAACGTCGATTGCGAAGCTCCTTGGATGCTGCCTGAACTGCTGTGCTCTTCCAGCACCACTAATCCAGAATCCCTCCCTCATTCTATTGTAGTCTCCCTTGTTTAAGCACAGGACCATGACATTGGATTTTATCCAAAGTACTGTGTTCCACATGCAGTTTAATTGGTCATGTTACTTGGCTTTAATCATAATACACTTGGTTCTTATACCCTGTTAAAATACAAACAAAAAAGAAGAATTAGTAAACTTTAACTCTATGGAAAATTTAACAGAATAATAGATTTTTTTAACTACCAAATAGCAACTGTTCCAATATAATAACATACCATAAAAAAACCTTGGCAAAGACAATTTCAGTGAAGTAGATGGTATCACATTTAATGTTTCTCTAGTCCAGGAGAACGGAGTACAAAGAGAAAATTCTGACAGAGAGAGAAGACTCAAGCTTGTTGCTGTGGTCAAGAGACATATAACAGCTTCCACAGCCAACTGCAAAAGCCCAACAACTACTGAAAGCTAAACTAAAACCCTGGTTCAGTGGGAGCCTGACTCCATCCAGTCGTGCTGCTTCTATTGTTCTAACTTAAAAAAAAACAGGGCCTCAAGCTGTTTACTTTATTGGTTTTAGAGAGGCATCTCGGTACCTCTGTCTCAACCACTGCTCACAAAATAATGAATAAAATACACCTTTTAAAACCGTAGTAATGTTGCAAGAGTTTGTTTCAAAAAGACATGTGGGTTTGACAGAGAGAAGCTCATGTAGAGGTTAATCTTTCAATAATGTAACAGTAAGATTAGAGCCTGGTGCATCTTAGATCACCATGAATAATAGCAATTAGTTTTAATGTGCAATAAAATGAATTGTAAAGCTTTCTAAGCCTAAAGTTCATTCTTGACTGTGCCTTCCACTTGGCCAGTGTATCTTCAGCCCAACCTCTTAGATATGAGCATAAAACCACAAGTTGAAAAATCGATCACTGTGAACTGTTGTTACTTAACATGCAAAAATAATACAAAGACAAATCTCCAATCAATTTTCTTTCAACTTTTGTGCTAAAATGTGGGGCCACTGTTTTGTAATTTTCGTGTTAATTTGAGTATAATGATACATGCAAATATTGACAATGTGATTGATGCTGTGACTCTGACATCACTAAGAGAAATTGCGAGAGGAAGCATGTTGAGAGATTGCAGTCACAAATACTACACTAGAGAGATGTATTTAGTTTCTTGCGATGTACGGATATAAATAAAACATTATTACATCAGAAGTTGGCTCATCTTAATTAAAGGTAAGGAGGCAACTGCCTTAAGGACAGTGTATGTGTAAACATCCACTGTCCAGAGACATGGAGGACAATTATTCAAACATACAGTATTAACTTAAAGTACAATATAAAGCTTGGTGGTATCTAGGGAGAAAACCAATCCAGAGCTGGGTTCTGAAGTTAAAGCAGAGTTAATGGGAGACAGCTGAAAAGGGAAGGGCCTGAAAGCAGACTGTGCCTCAGAACAATTCAAAGGTGCAGCTGAGAAAAGCAGGAATGCTTTGGATACAGGACAGGGACTTGAAGGACATTGATTTAAAAAATGGGGAAAGAGAAGGCTGTAAAAGCCCATAAATACTGAGGAGAAGTATTTAAATGCAGTATTAGCTTATAGCACAAAATACATCAAAAATGCAGGTAAATTGCAGATGGAAATGATTGCATTTTAGTCCCTCCCTATTACTGTTCCTTGATGCTGCAGTATGTGCCACCTTCAATTCAATTCCTTAATAAATATGATTAAAACCCCTGATTCCAAGCTCATTATACATTGTGCTCACATTTCATCCAGAATTGTATTTTCCTTTCGGAATGAACAGTGAATATAGTATAATTGAGCATCAAGCATGGGCTGCCCATTATGGGGCATCTTTTCCCTGAATTAAGCAGAAAATTCAATGTTTCGTCTTGTATGGACCTTTAAAGAAAAATAGTCAGCTCTTCCATGAAAGATGCAAAGCTTAAATTCAAACTGTACAATGAATTTATGACTCAGTCTGGGGCCAGAAAAGTTTTCAGGATGTTGGATTGTTGATCCTGTGGAAAACCAACAATTAGGACAGTGAATCCTATATCTATAATAATCTCCATTTTAAAAAAGTGCATAATTTTATATTAAACATATTCATGCTCATACATGCTGTGAAAGTAAAATGCACAGTAGGGAGCAATAGTCTGAGTTATTTATCTCACTCATAAAGTAAACTCTTGTGACTGAAATCATTTGCAAGTTCACATTTATCCTTTCTACAATAAATTTGAATTTGTCTGCCATTTCCTAACTGTCACACACACTGAGTTATCCATTTAAACAAATACAGAAATGAGTAATTCTGTTTCGCGCCATTGAACTCATTTAAGTTGTCTGTAAGATATAACTGTCTAAAGTACCTCACACAGCATGTGGTATGATAGCAGAAATGATAGGTCTGCTGTTACGTATATCATTTTAACTGACCCAAAAAATTGACGAAGATGCAACTATTTGGACTGTGTAAGTAATTCTGGTTTTTAGATTTTAATGTATGATTAAGATGATCTGGCATTTTTAGAGACATTTTAAAAGCACATATTTTGCTAGTCTAACAAGGGGAAGGAGGCCATTGTTTCCTGTATTAACACATTATCTTTGGAAAAAGTTGACTAATGCTGTCATGCTGCCACACTTAACTATCCTAAAACTTATTCCTCACTCCTGATGAAGGGCTTTTGCCCGAAATGTTGATTCTCTTGCTCTTCAGATGTTGCTTGACCTGCTGTGCTTTTCCAACACCACACTCTCAACTCTAATCTCCAGCATCTGCAGTCCTCACTTTCGCCTAGCCTAAAACACTAACAAGCTAAATTTTGAGAAACACCTCAATTGCATTAGAACTGAAGAGTAATTAACTATCAATCATTAAAGCTGTACTTTGCATTAGCTTTCTAATCAGTCTTAGTTATTGCCTATATTTTTTGAAGTGCTGTGAGAAACAGCATCTGGAATGCAAGGTACAACATGCTGCTCATCAGCTAAAACCATCCTAGTTGTCTTAAAGCCACGCTTACACAAATGAACAGAGGCTTGTCATTAGAGGAGATTAGGGCAGACAATCTAAATACTTTTGTTAGAACAATTTATGCAGATGGGAAAGACCACTTCAATTAACCATTAACACAAGCATCATGTTGTGAGTTCTCCAAGTATCCTGAGGGCAAATGAAGTGTAATTCTTTCCCAGGTTTGGTTTAGATAAATCTAAAAGTGAGGGCAATTAGTCCAGGACTTCTGTCTGGATTTTAGCACTTTGAAGAGGCAGTTAGTCAGGCACTTTAATATTGTTAAAACTACAGGCTTTTAGTCTTACAGAAAGAAATTTCCTGTCCAAGAGCCAGGTCTTGAATTCAGTTTGAAGCCGATCATATATTTGTGATTAGTATAGCTTTTATGTCTTTTGTTTATCACTTTAATACTTTTTAGTTGTTAGTTGAATGTCTTACCTGATTATGTATAATAAAATCTGATATAATTTGGGAAATCAGTATCCTTTTCTTACTGCATGATAAAGGCTAAATCTTTTTTTTTGGCGAAGTGCCACTTTTGTTGATTTTTTGGAATGTTTCTCCCCTGGACCCTAGAGAAATCTTTCACCACGTCTTACCAAATGTACCTCACAAACTACCTACCCTGCCACTTGGCCCCTCTCACCCAATCCTAGCCTCATTCTGCTGTGCATCAATCCTGGAATAACTTGCCACTCACTGGACAACTACCAAAAGACTGGTGTTGCTCATACCCACACTAACCATACAACCAACTAAACATCGGCAACTTTGCCTTAATCGAAGAAGGGCTGCATGAGACCTGCACTCAGCATCAGTGTAATACTAGCATCAGGGCTCTCACTAGCATCCAGCACAGTTCCATCACTGTGTACAGAGCCTGTTTCCTGCCTCGCTCATCCCCTGGAAATGAGTCTGGGACAAAACTCTTGTCTCCTCTTGTGAACTTGACTCATCCTGAAGGGCCCTGTGCCTGCAACTCCTGCCTGACCTTGGTGCGTCTTGAACTCCACAGTTGGTGCTATTGCTCCTGAGCTCTCATTCTGCATTCACCATTACCTTCTTTGGAAGGTAGCCACAGTGATCAACATGCTGCTCCCTGACACACAACACACAATTCCTCTGACTCATTGTGATGGCCCTACAGGCTGTTGCCCACTCCTTATTTTAGTCAGACATCATACCCTCCATAATCAGCCCAAGTGGGTGACCGACATTGGCCAAGCCTCTGGTCTGTGTACAGAATGTGCCCGTGACTGACAGTTCCAGCACCTACTGACTGATAGTGCCACCCCCCCAGTCTGGATTGAGGACTAGCCCCACCTTCTTTCCAATAAGGCATTTTTACAACTGGAATTAGAATTGGACTTTATTGTCATGTGTACTCAAGTATAGGAATACAGGAGTACAGTTGCAAGTGTACAAGCTGCCAATGTGCTGTGTGTTTGCTGCACAGGCAGTTAACACATATTGTAGGTGTTAGATTGGATGTGGGAGATTAGGGAAAATTTCAATGTTCCTGGAGATTATGTCTGCAGGAAGTGTGTTTGGTTGTGAACCTTACTGGATCACAAGGATCAGTTGAAGTGGTAGTTAGAGACAATAAGGAATTTACAGGAGCTGTGGATGTGACAGATGGCAGGAAGGTAGATAGACTGCCGATATAGTTGGGTTGAAGAGTTACTGCTAGGAGAGGTAGGCAGGTGGGACAGGGAGTTCCTGTGGCCATCCCCATGTCAAATAAGTATGCTGCTTTAGGTAATGTCAGAGGTGACAGCCCTGTGTGGGAATGTAACACTGGCAGCAGGTCTATGGTAATGAGCCTAGCTCTAATGTAATGAGGGGTATGTCAGGTTCAAAGCGATTGATTGAGACAGGGGACTCTTTAGTCAGAGGCACAGACAGACGTTTCTGCAGCTGACAGCATAACATCAGAATGGTGTGTTGCCTCTCTGATGCCAGGGTCAAGGATATCTCGGGATGAGTGCAGAATATTCTCAAAGGGGAGAGTGATCAGCAGAAGGTAGTGTACACATTGGTACCAATGACATAGGAGAAAGTGAGGTCTGCAGATGCTGGAGATCAGAGCTGGAAATGTGTTGCTGGAAAAGCGCAGCAGGTCAGGCAGCATCCAGGGAACAGGAGAATCGACGTTTCGGGCATAAGCCCTCCTGCTGCGCTTTTCCAGCAACACATTTCCAGCTACCAATGACATAGGAAGAGAAAGGGATGAGGTCCTACATAGAGAATATAGGAAAGTAGGCAAGAGGTTAAAAAGTTGGTCCTCAAGGATAGTAACATCTGGTTTATTCATGGCGCTATGAGCTAGTGTGGGTAGGAATCAGGGGATGGAGCTGTTGATTGCATGGCTGAGGAGCTGGTGCAGGAGACAGGGATTCGTATTTTTGGATCATTGAAATCTCTTTGGGATAGAATTGATCTGTATAAGAAAGACAGGTTGCACCTGAATTGAAAGAGGACCAATATCCTGGAGGGGAGATTTGCTAGTCAAGAGACTTTTAAGCTAGTAAGGGAAGGGTAGCTGATAGTGAGAAAAGAGATAAGGTTGAGGCTGGTACAGTAGAGAAGAGGAGCAAGTTATATAGTCAAGGCAGGCAAGATCAGAGCAGAGACCGAGGAAAGACTGATATATGAAATATCATTTATTTCAATGCAAGAGGCCTGACAGGAAAGGCAGATGAACTCAGGGCATGGTTGCAACAAGGGATAGAGATACATAGCAGTTACAGAGACATGGCTCAGGGATGGACAGACCTGGCAGCTTAATGTTCCAGGATATAGATGCTATAGCAAGAATAGAAAGTGGGGGAAAGAGAGGAGGGGGAGTGGCATTTTTGGTCAAGGATAACATCATGGCTATACTTAGGGAGGATATTCGTGGGAGAACATCCAGTGAAGATATATAGATGGAATTGAGAGATAAGAAAGTGATGATCATCTAATTGGGATTGTATTATAGGCCACCCCCAATAGGGAAATTGTAAAGCAAAATGTAAGGAGATCTCAGATATCTGTAAGAATAACAGTGTTTTAGGTTTCCAAATGTGGACTCAAATGTCCTAGCCTTAAGGGCTTGGATGGAGAGGATTTGTTAAGTGTGTGCAAGAAATGTTCTTATTCAGTATGTGGATGTACCCACTACAGAGGGAGGAAAACTTGACTTTCTTTTGGGAAATAAAGCAGGGCAAGTGACTGAGGTGTCAGCTGGGGAGCATTTTGGGGCCACTAATTATAATTCTATTTGTTTAAAATGGTATGGGAAAGGATAGACTTGATCTAAATGTTAAAGTTCTAAATTGGAGGAAGGCTAATTTTGAGAATATTAGGCAAGAACCTTCAAAAGTTGATTGGTAGGAGCTACTCACAGGTAAAGGGATGGTTGGAAAGTGGGAGGTCTTTAAAATTGAGATAACAAGGGTTCAGCGATAGTATGTTAGTGCAAAGGGCAAGGCTGGTAGGTATAGGGAATGTTGGATGACTAGAGAACTTGAGGCTCTGGTCAAGACAAAGAAGGATGCATATGACAGGTGTAGACAGCTGGGATCGAATGAATCCCTGAAAGAGTATAAGGGCAGTAGGAGCACACTAGGGAAATCAGGAGGGCAAAAGGGGACATGAGATATCATTAAAGCGAATCCAAAGAGATGCTACAAATATATTAAAGGGAAGACAGTAACTATGAAATGAATAGGGCCCCTTAAAGATCAACGAGGCCGTCTGTGTATGGAACCACAGGAGATGGGTGAGATAATAAATGAATGTTTTGTGTCAGTACTTATTGTGGGGAAGGATATGGAAGCTAGAGAACCTGGGAAGATAAATAGTGATATCTCGAAAAGTGCCCATAGTACTGAAAAGGAAGCATGTAAAGGTGGATAAGTCTGTGGGACATGGTCAAATGTACTCTAGAACCTTGTGGGAAGCTAGGAAAGTGATTACTGGACCCTTTGTTAAGATATTCATTTCATTGATTGCCACAGGCAAGGTGCCAAAAGGTTGGCTAATGTGGTGCCATCATCTAAGAAAAGTGGGAAAGCCAGGGAACTATAGGCCGGTGAGTCTGACTTCAGTAGTCGTTAAATTGTTAGAGGGGATTCTGAGGGACACGATTTAAATGCATTTGGAAAGGACTGATTAGGGACAGTCAAGGGTTTGTATTTGGGAAATTATGTCTCATTAACATTGTTTTATCGAATCCCCTACAGTTTGAAAACAGGCCATTTGGCCCAGTAAGTCCACACCAACTCTTCAAAGAACATCCCAGCCAGACTCACAACCCCCCAACCCTCTCCCTGTAACCTTGCATTTCCCATGGCTAATCCATCTAACATCTCTGGACACTGTGGACAATTTAGCATGGCCAATCCAAGAATCTGCACATCTTTGGGCTGTGAGAGAAAACCGGATCAACCGACAGAAACCCACACAGACATGGGGAAAATGAACAAACTCCACACAGACAGTCACCTGAGGCTGGAATGGAACCTGGGTCCCTGCTGCTGTGATGCAGCAGTGCTAATCACTGACAAAGAAGATTGATGAAGGCAGAATGGTTGACACTGTATATATGGACTTCAGTAAGGTGTTCGGCAAGGTTTCAGATGGTAGGCTGGTTAGCGAGGTTAGATCACTTGGAATCTTGGGGGAGCTATCCAATTGACAGGAAGGTAGGTGACAGAGGGTGGTAGTGGAGGATTGTTTTTCAGACTGAAAGCCTGTGATCAGCGGTGTTTCACAAGAATCGATGCTGGATCCTCTGCTTTTCGTTATTTATATAAATGTTTTGGGTATGAATAGAGGAGGAATGGTTAGTAAGTTTGCAGATAACACCAAAATCGGAGGTGTAGTAGACAGCAAAAAATGTTAACTCGGATTACAACAGGACCTTGATCAGTTGGGCCAGTGGGCTGAGGAGTGGCAGATAGATAAATGCGAGGTATTACATTTTGGTAAGGCAAATCAGGGCAGGACTTAGACACTTAATGGTAGAGATTCCTGCTGAAGGCGTTTTGCCTGAAACGTCGATTTTCCGCCTCCTCAGCTGCTGCCTAACCTGCTGTCCTTTTCCAGCACCACTCTAATCTTGACTCTAATCTCCAGCATCTGCAGTACCCACTTCTGCCCATTTAATGGTAGGGCCTTGGCGAGTGTTTCTGAACAAAGAGACCTAAGGGTGCAGACTCAGGTTCTTTGAAAGTGGAGTCACAGGTCGATAGGGTGATGAAGAAGGCATTTAGAACGCTTGCCTTCATTGGTCAGTGCATTAAGTATGGATGTCCAGATGTCATGTTGCAGCTGTACAGGATATTGGTTAGGCCACTTCTAGAATATGGCATTCAATTCTAGTCTTCCTGTTATAGGAATTATATTGTTTAATTTGAAAGAGTTCAGAAAAGATTTACAAAAATGTTCTCAGGGTTGGAGGATTTGAGCTTTACGGAGAGGCTGAATATCTGGGACTATTTTCTCTGAAGCGTCAGATGCCAAGGGGTGACCTTAAAAAGGTTTATAAAATCATGAGGGGCATGGATAGGATTAATAGACAAGGTCTTTTTCACCAGGGTTGGCGGGTCCAGAACTAGAGGGCATGGGTTTAAGGTGAGAGGGGACCAAAGGGGCGACGTTTTCATACAGAGGGTGGTGTGTGTATGGAATGAGCTGCCAGAGAAGTGATGGAGGTTGGGACAATTAGAACATTTAAAAGGCATCTGGATAGATATAAGACGAGGAAAGGTTTAGAGGGATATAGGCCAAATACTGGCAAATGGGACTAGATCAGTTTAGGATATCTGGTCGGCATGGATGAGTTGGACAGAGGGGTCTGTTTCCGTTCTGTACATCTCTATGACTCGATGGTGTGAATGAAATAAGATATCCTCCCTGCACCACCTCTCCCCCACCCCCACCCCACCCCACCCACCCACCCCCACACATTGTGGACTGACCTCTACTCATAAGCAACCTGTGTGCCTGCGATAAAGTGTACATCAACCCAGCTTTACTAACAGCCTTTTGGTTCTGATTCATGTGCTAACAGGCACGGCACAGCCTGATAATGTAAGGCACAGCAAGGTACGGACAGTGTGAGCACACAGATAGATGCTACCTGCTCCAAAACCTGTGAGCTGGGTGCCTAGCTGTGTACAAAATGTCCTTGCAGCAGCTTCTCAATGCTAGGTGCCAGTCCTCCCTGCATTGAAAGCCTGTTCTTCCTAAGCATCCTGGGTCAGAGAGATGACATAAGCATCCTGAAGGGTTACAATTTTAGATTAGATTAGATTACATTACAGTGTGGAAACAGGCCCTTCGGCCCAACAAGTCCACACCGATCCGCTGAAGCGCAACCCACCCATACCCCTACATTTACCCCTTACTTACCTAACACTACGGGCAATTTAGCATGGCCAATTCACCTGACCTGCACATCTTTGGACAGTGGGAGGAAACCGGAGAATGTGCAAACTCCACACAGTTGGTCGCCTGAGGCGGGAATTGAACTCGAGTCTCTGGCACTGTGAGACAGCAGTGCTAACCACTGTGCCACCGTGCCGCCCGTAATTATTCAATGCCAATGGATGACTGGTGGCCATGGAGCGTACCCTGAGATGTTGTTTGGTGCTGAGTAACATGATGGCTGTCCACACACAGTGGTGAGCTGAAGTCAGCAGGTACCTGCTCTGATTTCCACATGAAGAAATCACAGTGTCAAGGCTGTTCAAGGCAGCTGGTAGCATAGGAAGCTGTCAATGAACATAAAAATGAGGTGAGATTCGCAGTGAATAATATCATTAGCAAGCAATAATTCCTCTTTATTAACAACTGGCCAAAGACTAGTGAGAATCTTGGCTCGATACCAGAATTTAGTTACAAGCTGCAGCAAGTCTTTCCAACCTATTCAGAGATACCATTACACCTCTCTGGGCAGGTGGGCATCCTGGTCCAGCAAGCACAAGGTAGGGACAGTACCACATCACCACAGGAACTCCTGAGAAATCGAACCGGCAGCATTGTCGGCCAACATTTTCACCACTATGGCATCACCTCCGGGACTTGATACATTTCGTCAGATCAGGGGGTCAACTGAAACTCTACAACATGTGTTTGTTCCCTTAAGGAAGTTTTTTAAGTCAACCTGTTCAGACATGTTATGATACACATCTGGACCAGATGGGACTTGAATGCAGGACTCCTGATCCAGAGGTCAGGATGCCACTACACCATGAGAACTCCTTTCTAAATTCCATCAGCTACCATGGTCGGATTTGAACCCATATATCCCCCATCCCAGATAATTAATTATGGATTCTGGATTATTAGACCAGTGACATTAACACTACTCTTTTCTCTAATGACATTTGAATCTGACACATTTGGGCGTCATAGTTTAAAGAGGTTAATTTGAATCTTTTAATTATCCAAGCTCAATTGAATTGAACTAATATAAAATGATCTAAACTCCTTCTTAGAATTTACAACTTGGCTTCTTCAAGTCAGCATGTGTGAAAAGTCATCTAATTAGGAAAGTCTGTTCAAATAAACATGACATTTTATAAACATTTCAGAAATTGGAAAATATGCACAAGTCTTTTAATGGCATGACTAAATCATAGTAAACCAGTTTCATTTGGTATCCTCTCTTGTAAAAAGATGAATTATCCAAGAAAACATGACAAAATAGATCTGAAAAGCATAAAATACAAAAGCCAAATGTTTTGTCCCAGTTCCCAATGATAAATGTTCAACACTTGCGATAAAATTTTACATTTCAAATGTTAACAGCTTCAATTAGGACTAATTTCCATAATTAATGGTTCTTAGTTCATTGGGTGGAAGAATGTATAATTGTGTTTACAAGAAAGTTGTTCCCAGCATGACAATTGTAGCTAATTGATTACCCATTGCCACTCTGCATGTGAATTATTTCTGATTAGTGCATTTTCATGTATCGTCAACTGTATTTTCAGTTAAGCAAACAGTATGATAGTGAGCAAATTAGTTTAATATATAAATAATTATAGCATTTGCCACATATTCATACACTGAGTAACTGTACATACTGGTAGATTGAAGTTGCAATTGCATTTTGATCTCCTGTTTCAAAAAAAATTGATATAATATTTTTCACTTGACCCTTCTTTAGCAAAAAGTATGTTCATCAAATCATTGAGTACATGTAAAACCATGAAACCTGTATAATCAAGAAAAGATTAATTCGCCATTCATTGTTAAAATAGTAATGTGAAAACGATCGGATCAGGCAAATTCCTGGAGTGACTAGATGTAATTAACATTTGTTTCATTTCAGGTGAAAACATTTTTTTTATATATTTGATCTTCATTTTGCCGCCTTCCTCAAAAAATATACTTCTCCCAATTCGTCACTTACAAAATCGCACAGAGAAATGGAAAGACATACAGACAAAGGGTGAAAGTAAGCCAGGGACAAAAAGATTACAGACACAACTACAGATTTGCACATGCAGCAACAATGAAGCAAAGAGGGTAGAGAGGAGAAAAGCACAAAGAGAAAAAAAGGCTACAAAATTTGGTGCTGGCATTGATTCTATGTCTATAGTATCATGTTCGGTGAGAAATGGTGAATAAGCCATTCCTAATTAATTCAGGTTTCGCTTCTACTGATCATCACCTCAGTAAGAGGTTAGGGTGGGCATCACATGCATAGGGCAGAAGAATGCGGAGTAAGAAGGTTATGATGTCAGTCAGTATCTAATGCTGATTGGATTACCACTTGCCTATGTTGATCTTTCCACTCTATTAACATCTTCTTGTAAGTGCAAGAGCTGAGCCCTATTTCAAGAGATTCATCCAACCTCTTTCGGCCTCTGCAGAGATTCTGGAATACGTTCTGGATGAGTACAACGATGTGCTCACAAAGTTAGGATGTCTTCCAGGAGAATATCATCTCAAAGTAGATGAGATTGCAAGACCAATTCAGCATCTGCTAAGGGAAGTTCCAGTTATCCTCAAAACCAGCATGAAAAGAAAAAGTAACAGAACTGGAAAAGAAACAATTAATCAAGAAAGTGACAATGTTGCAACGTGGGTAAACCCTCCTGCTTAGTTTAAACCAGCAACACAGAAAAGATTTGTCCCGTGCAGAAAACCTGAGAGGCCAAGAACTACTTAAAGTAAAAATAAACAACTTTATTTGTAAAGTATAACAGAGTTAACTAACAACTTCCTCTAACCTATCTTTTACTTTCCCTTCTATAATACTAGTCTGATACAAACCCCGATTAAGATTTATCAAAAATTCAAGTTTTCAAAATCAGCCAGACGTCAAATCTTCTATTTGGATCTTCCTGTGTTTTCTTTAGGGATTATACTTCACAGATCATGGACTGATAAAAGTACCTTTAAGAGAGCTATTTTTTGGGCAGTCTCTGCATGCTGTTGGCGTGACAGTTCTCCTCCCAACTGTTCAATTGTCCCCGGTTTTATACACCCAAAGCATCGGATTGTGTCATTGGTTTTTAAGATTGTCAATATACTAATTTCAAACTTGATTGGAGATTGTTTTTTTGGGGGTATAATTTAAACTGATTGGCCTAATTCAAATCTGTTTTGTCATTTCCAGGCAACCGAGCTAATCTAGCTTTCGACCAAGTGTTACAGTGTTACCTTATTGAGAACACTTGGTGCTGTCAGGTAGTTCTGCTGGCTTCGAACTTTCTTCAAGGTACAGTAGATCCACATCTTCATAACACCTTCCCCCTTAAGAAAAAATGAACTATCATAATAAAAAGATGGCTTCATTTTTTTTCCTATTTTTTTAACCACATTACCTTAACATATAGATAACTTTAATATAAGTTCATCTTAACTTCTTCCCATATACCTATATATATAAAATATTAAATAAATACAAATCTCATCTAAACTTTATCAGTTAAATCCGTGATAACGCATCTGCGATTACATTGTTATGACTGGCAACATGTACGATTTTTAAATTAAAAGTCTGTAACATAACACTCCAATGAAATAGTCTCATATTCTTGTCTTGAAAGCGTTCTAAGAATGTAAGTGGATTGTGATCCTTGTACACAACCATCTCTGACACATTGTTCATGACATACACTTTAAAATGTTGTAAGGCCAGTACCAAACTCAATAGTTCTTTTTCGATCATGGAATATTTCCTCCGGTGGATGGTGATCTTCTTTGAAAAGTAACCAACTGGTATTTCAATCCCACTCTCATCTTCCTGCAGGAATACAGCTCCAACTCCTATGTCACTAGGATCGATGGCGACTTCAAAAGATTTTGAAAAGTTTAGTGTAGCTAATACTGGTTTGGTGAATAATATTGATTTCAAATGGTCGAGTGCCTCCTGGCATGGTTCCATCCACCAAAACTTTGTGTTCTTCTTCAGCAAATCGGTTAATGGTTCCAAAACACTTCTGCAGTTTGGAATCCTTTCCAATAGAATCCATTGAGTCCTAAGAATTGAAGCACCTCTTTCTTCGAGGTTGTTCATGGAAATTCCTCGATAGTCTTCAGTTTTGCATTCTGTGGGGTCAACCTTCCATGACCGACGTTATGTCCCAAGAACATCACTTCTGCTTTCACGAATTCAGTTTTATTTAAGTTTATCACCAGTTTTGCTTCCAGCATTAAGTCCAACTTGGTGATGTAACTGACTTTCTTGATACTGTCCTCCAATCTAGGAATTGGATATGAGTCCAATTTTGTAATGGCGTTGACCTTCTGATAATCCACACAGAATCGTTGAGTCCTGTCCGGTTTGGGAACTAAGACGATCAGCTAACTCCACTCGCTCTGGCTTAGTTCAATGATGTCCTCATCGAGTCTGGCCTCCACCTCCATCTGGACCTGTCTGGCTTTGAAAGGATTAAGCCGATAGGGGTGCTGTTTTATTGGAGAGGCATTCCCTACATCTACTTCATGTACAATAGTGTCAAAACTGATTCTTACATATGTCCTTCCACTGCAGTGACAAATCTTTCAACTGCATTCTATGCTCCTGAGACAGATAGCTTACTGACCGATCCCACTCCTCATGGACTTCTTCATTTTTTAATCTATTTTGAGGCAGATCAAAATCCACAGCACCTGGATTTGATTCCTCACTCTGCAGAGCAGTAACTAACATCTGTTTCTCCAGTTCTTTCTCTCCAGGAAAATACAAGTTTCAACAAGTTCACATGACATACCCAATACCTTTTTCTTCTATCTGACATCTTTACGAGCTAGTTTAACTGGCTCAACTTTTTCTCAATTGGATAAGGACCACTAAACCTGGCTTTGGAGGGATCTCCTACCACTGGTAATAGTAGTAACACATCATCCCCTCAGGAAAACACCCGAGTCTCAGAGCTTTTATCTGCCACCTGCTTCAATCGATACTGTACTGTCTTTAATTGCTGTTTAGCTAACTCACCTACTCAATTTAATCTCTCCCTCACCTCCAATACATAATCTAAGTGTGAGATCCGCGACTTTGGTCCTGTCAATTTCTCTTTAATTAATTTCAAAGGGCCTCTCCCTTCACGACTGAATATTAACTCAAAGGGAGTGAACTGAGTACATTCATTTTGGGCATCTCTAATGGCAAACAATATGAATGGGATAAAGGTAATCATTTGGGTAGTCCTGACAGTATGTTCTCAACATGGTCTTCAAGGTCTGATACCACCTTTCTAAAACTCCCTGGGATTCAGGATGATACACATTGGACTTAAAGTGCTGTATACCTAAGCTATCCATAACCTCCTTAAACAGCCAAGCAGGAAAATTTGACCCTTAGTCCAACAGAATCTCTTTGGCAGCCCATACCATGTGAGGAAAGCTACTAACTCCTCTACCACCTTTTTTGCCTTGATACTCCATAATGGAATATCCTCCAGAAATCTGGTAGACACATCCATTATGGTTAACAAGTACTGGTTCCCACTTTTAGTTCTCAGGAGGGGACCTACACCATCAATTAGAACCCACGTGAAAGGTACTTCAAATGTGGGAATTGGCAACAAAGGTTTTATTACCGCCTGTGGCTTACCTACCATTTGTTATGTCTGACACATACAGCAAAAGTTAACCACATCCTTGTGCATTCCGGGCCGATAAAAATGTTTTTTTACCTTAGCCTGAGTCTTTTGTACCCCTAGATGACCTCCTACAGGTAGTTCATGTGCTACCCGTAACACCTCCTGTCTGAATGCTACCAGCAACACAATCAGTTGCACTTTGACCCATTTCTCCTCTGCACTAACCTGCTGTGGTCTCCATTTCTGCCTTAGAATTCTATCTTTCAGATAATAACCCTCTGGAATATTCTCTGCCTCTTTTTCAGAGTATGCATCCACATATAATTCTTTTATCATCTTGTCTTGCTGTTACAAGTATCTTGTCTTTCAGGAGCAAACACTTCTGTCTAACCCTCTGCCTGTTCAGGTTTTTCCTGTACCATTATGTCAAACAGGGTGTCAGCTAACTGAACCTCAACTCCTTCATCTTTCTCTTTACTTTTTGCTTCGGGCAGTGACTTATGATACTGGGATCTGGTTACGACACAGTCTGGGAAAATACCAGAATATTTCTGTTTTAACTCCTCAGTTTCTTGGTCTTCCTTGGGCTTCTCCACAACAATGGGTGTCACTCCCAACTGGATCCTGTCAAACCATTCCCAAGAACAAACTGAATCCCTGGGACTGACACTCAGTTAATCACTCCCACTGTAACTTCCCCAGTCTTGAGTTGGCACTCCAAGCTGATCTTACATAAGGGAATGCTAAATTTTTGTCTATTCCACAAATTACCACACTCTCGGGTAACAGATCAGAAAAAGTGCATATTCACTTGTCTCTTACTATCAGCAACTGGTTGATCCTGTATCTCCCAAAATTATAACTTCTTGTCCTTCTCTCCTTGTTCTTTCTGAGTAAACTTTACCCACAGAGGCAAATTCTTTGTCGAGATCGGGTACTAACTCCATACCCAGCCCTGTCTAGTCTGTGCACTCTCCTGCAGCTCCTGGGCTCTTCTTGGGGTCTCCTTTACTACCTTCACTAATGCCACTGGCTTAACTTCTTTTACCACATCTTTTCCCACAGTGCCTTTCTTTAACGACCAGCACTGTGATTTTACGTGTCTCACTTTACCACATTGGAAACTGAGTCCTTCCACCTCATTTCCATCCTCTTGGGCTTGTTTTTTATCCTGTGAGAAATTATTACCAGTGCTCTCTACTCTTGGTTTCATAGTATAGGATCTTCTCTCCTCCCAACTTTTATCCTTCACAGGATGAAATTCTGGCCGGAAGCGTGTCTTATGCACCAACATGTACTCATTTGCTACTTCTGCTGCCCTTCTCACTTCCTGAACTTCCTGTTAATCCACATGAATTCTTACCATCTCTGGAAGTGATTTCTTAAACTCCTCCAGCAGAATAATCTCTCATAGAGCCTCAAAGGTCCTATCTATTTTCAAAGCACACTCCCATGGCTCAAAATGACTATGTTTAATTCTTTCAAAGTCAACATAAGTCTGACCTGGTTCCTTCTTTGTGTGTCTGAACCGCTGTCTATAGGCTTCTGGTTACCATTTCATAAGCACTTAAAATAGTCTGTTTAACCTCTTCATAATCACTTGACAGTGCAGCAAATACTTCACTTGCTCTGCCTACCAGTTTGGTCTGAACTAGCATTACCCATAAATATTTGGACCATTCCATCTGCTTAGCCAATTTTTCAAATTAAGTAAAGAAGGCTTCAACGTCTTTCTCATCAAAATATGGCAGAGTCTTGACATATTTGCACCTCTCTCCCTTTCTTCTCTCTCTCATTTGTCAACTAAGAACCTTCTCTCTCTTTCTTTTTCCTCTCTCTAGCTCCTCTCTCTTTCTCCTTCTCTCTCCCTCTCTCTTTCCTCTCTCTCTCTTTGTTTATCTTTGCATGTATCACTACCTTCTCTTTCAATCTCCAACCTGTTAACTTGACTTTGATGACTAAGTCGCAACTTATCAAGTTCAAATTCTCTCTCTTTTTATCTCTCTCTTTCTTATCTCTCTTTTGTCAACTCAGAACCTTCTCTCTCTTTCTTTTTCCTCTCTCTCTCCTCTCTCTTTCTCTTTCTCTCTCCCTCTCTCTTTCCTCTCTCTCTCTTTGTTTATCTTCTAATTCTATTTTCCCCACATGTAATTTAAATTTTCCTACCTCTACTGCACTTGGCTGTTTCTCTGACACGCCTAAGTGTTTGAATAATTCCCTTACAATTTCAGCTTTACTTTTGTCCTTACTTAAACTGAAATCTAATTTCTTTGCCACTTCTAAAAGTATGGCCTTTTTCTTTCCTTCTAAATTTTCTTGGCAAATTTGAGAATCATCTTCAAATCCCAGAACCTCTTTCGCAATTTTAAGAGCCATTTCTCTCATTTTTAATTTAATCAACCACAAGTTGCTGAAATTAAACAAACTGTCTCACCTATGTTTTATTTAAAGATCTAGGACACTAACCTGCAAGTGTTTAAATCTGCTGGGATTTTTCATACCCTTAAAACTATTCAAATCTACCTAAACCAGTTCAAATCCCAAATCTAAGACCCAAACTGTTCAAACCATAGACAAAAGCCCCCCGAAACATTCAAATCCCAGTGAGCCCCCAAACAATAATGACACTGGGTAAACCCTCCTGCTTAATTTAAACCAGCAACACAGAAAAGGTTTATCCCATGCTGTAATCTGTGAAAACCTGAGAGGCCAAGAACTATTTAAAGTAAAAATTAACAACTTTACTTCTTAAAGTATAACAGAGAATAATTAAATAACAATTTCCTCTAACCTATCTTTTACTTTCCCTTCTATAATACCACTCCGATAAAACCCCCTGACTAAGATTTACCAAAAATTCAAGTTTTTAAAATCAGCCAGACATCAAATCCTCTATTTGGATCTTCCTGTGTTTTCTTTTATTCTTCTTAGGGATAATGCTTCATGGGTCATGGATTGATAAAGGTACCTTTAAGAGAGCTATTTTTTGGGCAATCTCTACATGCTGTTGGCATGGCAGTTCTCCTCCCAAATGTTTTCCTCCCCAGTTTTATACTCCCAAAACATTGGATTGTGTCATTAGCTTTTAAGATTGTCAATATATTAATTCAAACTTGATTGGAGTTCGGTATTTTTTGGTGTATAATTTAAACTGATTGGCCTAATTTGAATATGATTTGTCATTTCCACACAACCCAGCTAATCTAGTTTTTGACCAAGTGTTACATTGTTACCTTATTGAGAACACTTGGTGCTGTCAGGTAGTTCTGCTAGCTTCTAACTTTCTTAAAGGTACAATATCACAACTTCATAACAACAACTCCAACATAATAGATTAACAGCATAGTAACAGTGCCAGACACTGAGACAATTTTCCCACCACTGACAAAGGCCAAAAATCTCTACCACTCTAAATTTAAAGGATGGTAAATGGGTGAGGTAAAAGCAATTGCTTTTTTTACTACATTCAGGATGTCCTTTGGGGGATACAGATGGTTATGCATGATATGTAGCATTTTTATCACTCCAGAAGAATATTAATGCAGATAACATGAGATAGTTAGTGATATTCCTGGATTTAATGATATAATGGATGACCTGCTAGTTTATGAGTGTAATGATATAACAGACAACGCCAGCACTGACCACGACTAAAATCTAGTGTGACTACATTGCACGGCTTACAGAGTGAATTTGAAGTTGAACAAGAAACCATGACAATTAAGAAGACCAAAGTCAAGTCTTTCCTCACAATAAAAGGTTTTCTCCTGGATCTCAAAAGGTCGAGAGCTG
Source organism: Chiloscyllium plagiosum (assembly GCF_037043375.1). NCBI lineage: Eukaryota > Metazoa > Chordata > Chondrichthyes > Orectolobiformes > Hemiscylliidae > Chiloscyllium > Chiloscyllium plagiosum. The sequence continues at coordinate 55,430,022 of NW_028270152.1, read as the reverse complement.
TCACATTGATGCAGACACAAAAGAAATGTCACGATTTGTTGGACTCATCAAATTTTTGGGAAAGTTCTTGCCGAGTTTGTCACCAGAAGGTGAATCACTAAGACAACTCATTACCAAGAATACGCAATGGTATCCATAGATGGAAGAAGAAGCAGCATTTTGTAAAATCATGCTACTAGTGATAGCAATACCAGTACTGAAGTACTATGACATGAACGACTAAGCCACCCTGAAGTATGATAAGATATAGTTTCTGGCAACTCTATTGCATTAAGACTAACAAAATACATATGTCTTTAGGATGGTAACACAAAGAGACATCTTTTATGCCCAAAGTCAAGAAAGAGCGCTTAAACATTGTTTTTGCTTGTGAGCATTTTCACCAATACTTACCTTGAAAAGACTAAGGAACAGTCAAGTCTGACCCCAAGCCACTCATTTAACACATTTTCCTCAAGCCACTACTATCTGCTCCAAACTGTTTGTAATGAGCATTACTTCTGTCACTTTATGAAAGATTGGGAAATTCTAGGTCACACATCACATTATCTTCAGTCAAATGGAAAGGCTGAAGCAGCAGTGGAAATCAACAAAGAAATCTTAAAGAAATCAAACAATTCCCACATAGATGGATACAAGGTAATTCTCAAATAGAGAAACACATCTCTGAAGACATGGAAACTAGACATGGAACAAAGACTATTATATGCCAACTATTCTTCCAATTGCAAAGAAAAACTACTGAAGTCAGGAGTAGTAACAGGTGTGAATGAAACATTCAATGTAAAACAGCAGAAAGCTAAAGTTAATTTTGATAAGAAGATGAACCATTGCACAAGTTGAGTATTGGAGAGTTGAAAAGTGTGGCACTGGTGAGCACATCAGGTCAGGCAGCATCCAAGGAACAGGAGAGTTGATGTTTCGGGCATAAGCCCTTCATCAGGAATTGGAGAGCCAGTCATGATGCAAACCTTTAAAGCTCTCATCAAAAGCCAGCACAAGTGATAACTCGGAATCTTTATGGAGCATATACCACCTTGATTGTACACACTGGAAGTGAACAACCAGATGTATCATTGCATCTGCAAGCACATATTCCCAACTGCAGAAGCTGTTCCTCAACTGCAGGCTGCTAATCATGAAGAGGCAAATGCACCACCTGCATGGATCACACATTAAACATCAGACCCAGAGGTCCATAACAACAGAAATGGAACAACAGGTACCACAGCAACAATAAATGTCCCAGGAATGAGATTCCCTGGCAAAACAACATCACTCAAACAGGTAACAACACATACTAAGAAACCAATACTACTTAAGGACAATGTGAACAGCGTGTACTCAGAAACAGATGGAAATAATTGACTACCAAGACTTGAGAACTGTAGTGTATATAGTTCGTGAATTGAGTAATTAAAAATGTATGAGCTTTGCATTCTTTTTCATTTTTTGTATTGAAAGGGGAATATTTGGATTGAAATGCATCATTTACAAATGTCTATCCTAACTTGGTGTAGTCATGTGACCTCCACTATGAGGCATACACTCTTAGGCAGACAACTTGATTTCACTTCACTAAAGTCCTAGTGTTCAACACACTGTAACGTCGTACACACAAATCAACAGAGAGATTTGGTGTCCCTATACATAAATCCTTAGAAGATGGCACAGACACGAAAATGTAGTTTAGTTTTTATCATTTATTCATGGAATGAGGGCATCATTGTCTAAGTCATCACTTATTACCCGTCCCTAATTGCCCAGATGGAAATTAAGAGTAAACCAGATTGCTGGGGGCCTGAAGTCACAGGTAGGCCAGACCAGGTAAGGACAGCAGTTTTCCTTCCCTAAAGGGCATTAGTGAACCAGATGGATTTTGTGACAAATGACAATCAATTAATGGTCATCATTAGACTCTTAATTGCAGACTTTTATTAAATTTACATCCTACCATCTGTCATGTTAGGATTCAAACCAGAATCTGCAGAACAATGCCTGGGTGTTTGGATTAATAGTCCAGCTGTATTACCACAAGGCTGTCACCTCCCCTTAAACATCTGCTTATAAATTGAGGAACAATATATTCAAACAAATAGCTCATGCTGGAACTTTATAAATCACAGGATAGACCTCAATTAGAATATTGTAGGCAATTCTGGGTCCATACTTCAGAAAATCTGTCAATATATTAGAAAAGGTAACAAGGAGGATTATAAGGAATAAGGAACTTCAGTGAAGAGAAAGGATGGGAAAAGTTAGAACTGTTCTCCTTGGATAAGAGGTGATTAAGGGATAAGCTAATGGAGACTTTCAAGACGATGAGAGGCTTTGATAGATTAGATAGACAAAAGATATTCCCTCTGCTGAGTGGGTCAATAACTAAAGGTTAAAGGAAGATTTAAAAGTGTAATGTGTTTTTTATTTTTCACAGAGAGTTGTTGAAATCTGGAGCACTCTATTGAAAAATGCTAATTTCTTAGAAAATTTCAAAAGAGAATTGGAGAGGAACGTGAGGATTAATAACTCACAGGGGATGTGGAACTAAGCATGACTACTTTCTCAGACAGCCAGCAGGGCCAAATGGCCTCCCTGTCTACCATACATTTTTATCATTCAAAAGTATTAATGTTGGTCAAGTGCTGAACACACCCAAGAGGATATGCTTGAGTATATTCTTTCTGTCTTTTCTACAGAGAGAATATTTTTATTATCGAATGCACAAAGTCACATGAATAAAGTACTGAATTTAAACATTGGATGTTTTTAATGTGAAGTTGTTCACTTGGAAGGAAGAATAACGGAACAAAGTATTATTTAAATGGAAAAAATCTGCAGAAAGCTGTAACTCAAAGTGTCTTGGGGGTACTGGTGCACAAAAACATCTGAAAGCTAACGCACAGGAACATCAGGTAATCAGGAAAGTGAATGGAATGTTGGCGCTTATTTCAAGGGGGTTGGGGTATCAGAGTAGGAAAGTCTTATGGCAACTGTACAAGGTGCTGGTGAGACCGCAAATGGAGTACTGTGAGTAGTTTTGATCACCCTATTTAAAGAAAATATATCCTTTCATTGAAAACAGTCCAGAAAAGGTTCTCTGGGATGATCCCTGGTATGGAGGGATTGTCATATGAGCAAAGATTAAACAGGTTGGGACTCTACTCACTTGAGTTGAGAAGAACGGGAGGTGATCTTGTTGAAAACCTCAGGATTTTTAAGGGGCTTTCCCCTCAGGAGAGAGTCTCAGACCAGAGGACACAATCTAAGGATAAAGGGTCGTCAACTTAACACTAAGATGAGGAAGAAGTTCTTCACTCAGAGGTTGAGAGTCCTTAGAATGCCTTGCCATGGAGAGTTGTAGAGGCATATTTAAGACTGAGATAGGTAGATTCTAAATCAGTATGGGGAATCAAGGGTTATGGGAAAAGGGTAGAAAATTGGACATGAAGAACGTTGGAACAGCCATGATCCTGTTGAATGACTCAGCAAGCTAGGAGGGCCAAATGGTCTACTCCTGTTCTTCTTCATTACAGTCTTATGGTCTTACTAATGGCTGACCAGTTGTCAATTGAATAACAGTCAAGTTACAATAGAGGCTCATATTTAAGAGATCATGCAAACCTACAACAAAAGATAAATATACAAACAAAATCCATGGATAACTGCTACATTATAAAATAGAATCTCTATCAGATACATTTTTAATACAGAGCTTTGTGCCTATGTAGCTCATACGTGTCTCTTGTGCATTGCAAGAGCAATGACATAAAGTGATCTATCTTATACAAATCATCAGTCTTTGACACAAAGCTTCTAGTCATTTTTAAAACACCTTATTTATTTCCATCCATTAGGGAATATCCCTAGTTTTGATAGTCTAGTTTAATAATTTCTCCTGAGGGTCTTTTCAAGTAGAATTATTTACGATATTCAAATTTTAGTGTTACTTAAATTCTAAAGATCCTCAACCAGGACAGAGTTCACCAGAGAGACTGTGTATTTCTCAAATGACTTTATTCTTTATTTTACAATTGGTGTATTCCTTTTCATGGCACAGCTAAGTCCCTCTAAAAGTCCAATGCAGTTTTATTGTCTTGCATTTTTTATCAACTTGTAACTCATTCCTTTCCAAAACCGCCATGACATGTTTGAACCTTGCTACTGTCACCACGTGTTTTAGTTAATGTACCGATTTTCTCTAAGGTATAGGCAACTCTATTTATTATCTGGATTGTGTCCTCACGTAATCGTGGCTCACCATTACTTCCTTTGCTTGATGCATTAAGGAACTTGCAAAGGTATTAAAGCCATGCATTTGAGAGGATACTAAAGATGTGCCATTTTGTCTGCCAAATACACATAGAAGCATGGATACTATGAACAGAAGTAGGCCATTTGGCCCTTCGTGCCTGCTCTGGCATTCCATTTGATCATGGCTCAAGCCAATCTTTCTCATTAGATAGTCCTTCCTCTCTAGTATCAGCCTAGTGAACCTCTACTGGACTAACTCTAAGGCTACTAACTCTAACTCTAACAACCACAAATGCTATCAGCCTGAGTAATCTCTACAGTACGTCTTCAAAAGGAGCATCAATGATTAATCACTTAGAGGTGAGCACTGCACAGCTGAGAGAATAGGAAGAAAAATTAATAGGTCAGGCCAACAACTCAAAACTTTTGTCTGCCTGAATGGGTAAAGGATTTGTACCCGAGCTGCTAGACCTAACTTCAGGCAGGGGATGATGGAAAGAATTAAAGAGCTCCATGATATCTGGACAGTATAGTAGTACCAATAGAACTGTCAGCTAGCAAAAGAAATCTGCAGCCTATTTGACAACACTACAGTTTTGCTTGTAGGAATTGCTCAAATGCAGAGCATATGGCATCTTCATGAACAAGATTGATGGAGCCCCAAACACTGAGGAATCAAGCACTGACCTAGTTTCTCTCAGCAATGCAGTAACAGAAATATTGGAGACCAGTCCACAAGAGTCCGAGAATAAATATGTTGGAGTATCATCTGGGAAATTTAGGGTTTATATTCAGAGGTGAGACAAAATCTTCTCTCATAAAGCTTAGCGGTTATTCACTGGCATCCAGCCCTTGAAGAATGGTTGAATGGGCAATTGGAGTTGCTTCACTTCTCTCAGAATTTCAATATGTTCCCCCACTGTGCCAGCATGAGCTGGAAGCCACAGACCTGGCTAAAACTCATTATCCTCATTATTCTGCACCCAGACATTCTTGATGGCCACAACAGCAAACAGCAGCCTTCTGGTCCAGTCGCTCATCCCACTCAGGGAGCAATTAGACCTAGGATAAGCTTGTGCAAAAGGGAAAAATATACCTAACCTCATCTCCATCTTTAAAGTCCTCATGTTAGGAAAGGGATAATTGCCCTATCAGTTCTTTTCTAACATTAAAATTTCATACAACTCAAAGATTGATGGTGAGCTTTACCTTGTTTGGGTACTGCAATCGGCATTATAAATCTAAATTCACAGAAATTCAGCACAAAGTTACGCGAAGCCAGCCTCTAATGATAATGACTTTTTAAATTGTTAAAAGAGAATTCTATTTTCTTGCTTTTGTTAATCAGCCACAAACATTATAACATTATGCTCGTTGGTAGGCTGGCTACAGTTTCTGTTTACCACTGAGTAAAAGGTTTGCTGTTGCAACACTAATCCAACTAAAATAAACCCTGTTTGGATGAATCCTGCTCGGATAAATGCTGCCAAAACTTAGACTGGATCACCTTCACAAAGAATATGTAAAATCACTACGTTCGCCAGAATTCAATTTCTAATGTTACAAAAAACGTTGACAGATGTCACAACAGAAACATTGGTCCCATTATATTATTTTATTAATCATGAATATTTCACTGGGGAGCTTGTTATAGTTGATGAAGATTTCAATTGTTACTGTGCATGTTATGGCCAAGAACTTTGATGCAAAAGCGAATTTTCAAGCTAATTCATCAAATCCAAATGAAACTGGCTTGAATAAACAAAAGGCCATGTTTTCTAGCTTGTAGACTGTTCCTGTCAACGAGTTTCTCTTCCAACCCAAACAGCACATCACCCACCAAGAGGTCTGGCACCTCTGTTGTTGTAATGCCCATATGGTCACTCAATCACTCACTGCTTCATATGGGAACAAGGTAAACCTCTATAAACATTTCCACCCAACGGTAAGTCAGAAAAGCCTTGTAATGCTGGGCAGGATTTTCCTTGCTGTATTTTAGGACTTCACCTATTTGAGGAGCCCTACTTCCCTCGGAATTTCCCCGATTATTGTTTCCTCAATTAGGTTTGAAACTAATGTGGCAGGGGTATGGGAACCAGAAGATAAGGGCAGTAGAAGCAGAAATTGAGGGCAAGGTGGAAACCAAGGCAAACATGACTGAGAACAAGAACAGGCAGAGAAATGCTGTTGGAAAGAGCAGGGAAGGTGGTCTGAAATGCATGTGTTTCAATGCGAGAAGTATATTACCACAGGCAGATGAACTTAGAGCAGCTATGGCATTAATGCAATTACAGAGACTTGGCTGAAAGAGGGACAGGACTGGTAGGTGAATGTCCCAGGATTTAGATGTTTCAGGTGTGATAGAGAGGGAAGTAAAAAGGGTGGAGGAGTTGCATTACTGGTAAAGGGATATCTCGCAGATGAACTGAGGGAGGATACATCAGAGGACTCGTGCAGTGAGGCAATATGGATAGAACTCAGGAAAGGTGAAATCACAATGTCGGGGGTATACTACAGGCCCCCCAACAGCCAGTGGGTGATAGAGGAGAGAATATGTAGACAGATTTTGGAAAGATGTAAAAACAGCAGAGTTGTTATGGTGGGTGATTTTAACTTCTATATTGGCTGTGACTCTCTTTCTGCTAGGGGCTTGGATGGGGCAGAATTTGTAAGGACCCCATTCAGGAGGATTTCTTGACACAGCAGGGAAACAGTCCAACCAGGAATGGGGTTATACTGGACCTGGTTTTGGGAAATGAGCCCGGCCAGATGAGTGAGGTTTCAGCGGGGGAGCATTTCGGGAGTGGTGACCATAATATTGTGCATTTTAAGATACATATGGACAGGGATAACAGCAGTCCTTGAGTGAAGGTATTAAACTGGGGGAAGGCAAACCACAACAATATTAGGCAGGAACTGGATAATTTTGGATGAAGGTGATTGTTTGAGGGTAGATTTCAAATGGTAGTTGATAAGCATTCATGAGTGGCACATTCCTGCAAAAATGGAGCATAGGTATGGCAAGAAGCTTAGATAACCAGTGATGTGATGACCTTGGTCAAAAAGAAAAAGGGAGTATACATAAGGCCTAGGAGGATGGGAACTAACAAAGCCCTTAAAGTATATAAGGAAATAAAGTCATAGAGATGTACAGCATGGAAACAGTCCCTTCGGTCCAACCCATCCATGCCGACCAGATATCCCAACCCAATCTAGTCCCACCTGCCAGCACCCGACCCATATCCCTCCAAACCCTTCCTATTCATATACCCATCCAAATGCCTCTTAAATGTTGCAATTGTACCAGCCTTCACCACTTCCACTGGCAGCTCATTCCATACACATACCACCCTCTGTGTAAAAAAGTTGCCCCTTAGGTCTCTTTTATATCTTTCCCCTCTCACCCAAAACCTATGTCCTCTAGTTCTGGACTCCCCAACCCCATGGAAAAAGACTTTGCCTATTTATCCTATCCATGCCCCTCATAATTTTGTAAACCTCTATAAGGTCACCCCTCAGCCTCCAATGCTCCAGGGAAAACAGCCTGTTAAGCTTCTCCCTATAGCTCAAATCCTCCAACCCTGGCAACATCCTTGTAAATCTTTTCTGAACCCTTTCAAGTTTCACAACATCTTTCTGATAGGAAGGAGACCAGAATTGCATGCAATATTCCAACAGTGGCCTAATCAATGTCATGTACAGTCGCAACATGACCTCCCAACTCCTGTACTCAATACTCTGACCAATAAACAAAAGCATACCAAACGCCTTCTTCACTATCCTATCAACCTGTGACTCCGTTTTCAAGGAGCTATGAACCTACACTCCAAGGTCTCTTTGTTCAGAAACACTCCCTAGGACCTTACCATTAAGTGTATATGTCCTGCTAAGATTTGCTTTCCCAAAATGCAGCACCCTGCATTTATCTGCATTAAACTCCATCTGCCACTTCTCAGCCCATTGGCAATTAGAAGGGCTAAAAGAGGTCATGAAAAGTCACTAGCAAACAGAATTAAGGGGAATCTCAATGCTTTTTATACATAAATAAAAAGCAAGAGGGTAGCCAAGGAAAGAGTTGGTCCACTCAAAGACAAAGGAGGAATCTAATTGTTGAGCCAGAAGTGGTAGGGTTGTGTCAGAATTCACCAAAGAGAAGGAATTGGTAGAGGATGACCTCGGGGAGGGGAGTATTGAGTTTCTAAGCCAAGTTGCTATTAAAAAGGAAGAGGTGTTGTGCATCATGAAAAGTATTAAGGTAGGTATGTCCCCAAGTCCTGATGGGATCTATTCCAAAATATTGAGGGAGGCAAGAGAACAAATTGCTGAAGCATTGACAGGCATCTTTGTATCCTCTTTGGCCATGGATAGGGTCCCAGAGGACTGGAAAACAGTTAATGTTACCCCATTGTTTAAGAAGGGTAATTCAGGATTTTACAGGCTTGTAAGCCTCACATCAGTGGTAGGGAAATTATCTGAAAAGATTCTCAGGGACAAGATCTATATGTGTTTAGAAGCAAATGGATTTATTAGTGACAGACAACATAGTGTTGTGTGAGGGAGGTCGTGCATCACCAACTTGATGATCGAGGTTTTCAAGGAGGTGATGAAGGTGATGAGGAAAAGCGGTTGATGTCCTCTACATGGACTTCAGTAAAACCTTTGACAAAGTCTCTCATGGCTGTCTGCTACAGAAGATGAAGTCATATGGTATCAGGGGTGAACTGGCAAGATGGATACAGACCTGGAAAGTCGACAGCAAGCAGTCAGAGGAAACAGAGGGCAGCAGTGGAAGGAGGTTTTTCATTAGTGGTGGTCCACAGGGATCAGTGCTGGGACCTCTGCTGTTCATGATCTACATAAATGATTTGGAGGAAAATGTAGCTGGTCTAATTAGTAAGTTTGCAGACGATACAAAACTTGGTGGAGTTGTAGATAGTGAGGACAATTGTTAGAGGATACAGCAGGATATAGATCAGTTGGAACAATGAGCAGAAAAATGACAGATGGAGTTTGATCTGCACAATTATGAAGTGATGCATTTTGGAAGGTCAAGTACAGGTGGAAATTATACAGTGATTGGCAGAGCTTTATGAGTATTGATATGTTTAGGGATTGGGTGTGCAGTCTACAGATCACTGAAGGTAGATAAGATAGTAAAAACAAAGTTCTATGCATGCTTGTTTTCATTTGGAGGTACTTTGAATATAAGGATAGGCAAGTTAAGTTGCAGCTTTATAGAACTATAGGTAGGCACACTTGGAATATTGCATACAGTTCTGGTCACCACACTACCAGAAGGAAAGGGTACAGAAAAGGTTTACCAGGATACTGCCTGGTATGGGGGATTTTAACTGTTAAGAAAGGTTAGATAGACTGGGCTAGTTTTCACTGGAACACAGGAGATTTATAGAAGTCTATAAGATTGTGAATGGCAGGGATAGAGTGGAACATATTGACTTTTTCCCAGGGTGGAGGAGCTAATTACTAGGGTACACAGGTTCAAGATAAGCAGCGGAGAGTGAGTTTCAAAAGAAATATACAGTGCCTGGGTTTTATACAAAAGGTGGTGAGTGCCTGGAGCACATTGCCAGAGGAAATAGTGGAAGCAGACACCATAGCAGCATTCAAGAAACACCTGGACATGAATAGGAAGGGGGTAGAGGGATATGGATCCTGTAAGTGAAGACAGTTTTAGTACAGAAGAGCAAAATGTGTCAGTGCAGGCTTAGAGGGCCTGTTCCTGTGCTGTATTGTCCTTTGTTCTTTGTTCTAGTGGGCAAACAGCAAGCATGGCCTTGAGTTCGGATGGAAGGTTGGCTCTTGAGGTTGAAAAGACAATAGAAAGCCCTCCACTTCAGAAACAACAGTAGGTTGCCTTTGCAGAAAATGAGTGCGGAGCTGTCATCTTCCTTGGGGTTTGGGGATGGGTGGGTTACATCTTCACAGCAAGCAAAGGCTATAGCTGAACCTGATCAGGAAGGGAAGGCTCTTAAAGCTATCTGGAGTGCTTATATCCAAGTCTACAGCTGGGAGGCTGCCTCCAGGTACCTAATCTATTCCTCACTGCCTTTGGGCACCGACAGTCTGAATTGGAAATTTCAACTGGCTTCCAGCAAGCGACCTTTAATTAGTTTAATTGACTATCTGTCACTTTCAGATAGGTAGCTCTATCATTGCTTCCATCAACCCACCTCTGAAAAGTAGCCCGGTGGGGTAGGATAGAACTGGGGAACTGGCTTGTTGGTACACAATTACATATTGCATATAAATCACATATCAAGGTCCACCTTTATCTAGACAAATTCAGTTCAGTAACTTTCTCTTAAACAGAAGAGAGGATAACTTTCAATTCCACAATCTCAAATAACAAAAATAGAGATTGGGTAGCATGTCACTGAGGTAGTGAATTCCTTGATCCTATTTGTATTAGTTTTCTCTGGTAATATGTGCTTGAACAAGAAGGGAGCATGCCATTTTAAATTTAGTCATAAGAAATGAACCAAGTTTGGCTAACAGCTGAAAGGTGCATGAATATTTATCTAATAGTAATCATAATTTAATCAAATTCAACATAGTGTTTGAAAGGAAGATTCACAAAGTAGCTACTAAGATTCTATAGCTAAATAAGATTGGCTTCAATCTGATGAGGCATTGTTGTACACAATAAATTAGGAACACTATTTGATGGATTAAGTGGCAGAAGATCAGTAAGAATTGTTAAAAAAAAAGATTATTATGATACAGAATCAATTTGCGCCCTATTGGGGCATGAATCCCTTGCCAAAAATACAGCCATGGATAACTAAAGAATGAAGAGACAACATAAAAGTACAAAGTTAAAAAGCACAGAAATGCAAAAGAATAGCACAAATGTTAGTGGAGATACAAACAACAGTTCAGGGTGACAACTAGATGTTAAGGGCTGCAGAAAGCAAATATTAAATGAAACTTGTAAAGGATGTCAAAGTGAACACAAATTCACATGTATGTGGAAACTGACAATGTTCTATCTCTTTTTCCATAATGTTTTTGAGGCAAGTATTGTTACATTATTGTCAAAAGTGATAATACAGTTTCTCAAAGCATCTCAAAAACATCATAGCAATTTGTCAAGGACAGATCAGATAGCCAATAGGCAGAGGAGTGGCAGATGGAGTTGAATTTAGATAAATATGCGATCTTTTATTTTGGCAAGGCAAATCACGACAGGAATTATACACTTACAGGTAGGACCCTGAGGATTGTTGCTGAACAAAGAGACCTTGGGTTGCAGGTTCGTAGTTCTTTGAAAGTGGAGTGGCAGGCAGACAGGATAGTGAAGAAGGCATTTGGCATGCTTGCCTTCACTGGTCAGTGCATTGAGAAAAGGAATTGGAATGTCATGTTGTGGCTGTACAGGATATTGGTTAGAGTCATAGAGATGTACAGCATGGAAACAGACCTTTTGGTCAAACTCATCCGTGCCGACCAGATAACCTAACCTAACCTAACCTAGTCTCATTTGCCAGCACTTGGCTCATATGCCCCTAAACCTTTCCTATTCATATACCCATCCAGATGCCTTTTAAATGCTATAATTGTGCCAGCCTCCACCACTTCCTCTGGCATCTCTGCATGAAAACGTTGCCCCTTAGGTCCCTTTTATATCTTTCCCCCTCACCCTAAACCTATGCTCTCCAGTTTTGGACTCCTCCACCCCAGGGAAAGATCTTGTCTAATTATCCTATCCATGCACTTCATAATTTTATAAATCTCTATAAGGTCTTTGCCACGCCCCCCCCCCCCCCCCAGACTCTGATGCTCCAGGGAAAACAGCCCCAGCCTGTTCAGCCTCTACCTATAACTCAAATCCTCCAACCCTGGCAACATGCTTGTCAATCTTTTCTGAACCCTTTCAAGTTTCACAACATCCTTCTGATAGGAAGGAGACCAAAACTGCACGCAAAACTCCAAGCGTGGCTTAACTACTGTCCAATGCAGCTTCAACATAACATATCGACTCCTATACTTAATGCATTAGCCAATGAAGGCAAGCATTCTAAATGCTTTCTTCATCACCCTATCTACCTCTGACTCCATTTTCAAAGAACCTGAGACTGCACCCTTAGGTCTCTTTGTTCAACAAAGTTCCCCAGGACCTTACCATTAAGTGTAAAAGTCCTGCTCTGATTTGCTTTTCCAAAATGCAGCAACTCACATTTATCTAAATTAAACCTCATCTGCCACTTCTCAGCCCATTGGCCCATCTGATCAAGATCCCATTGTACTCTGAGGTAACTTTCTTCGCTGTCTACTACACCTCTAATTTTGGTGTCATCTGCAAACCTAATGACTATACCTTCTATGTTCACATCCAAATCATTTATATTGATGATGAAAAGCAGTGGACCCAGCACAGATCCTTGTGGCACACCACTGGTCGCAGGCCTCCAGTCTGAAAAGCAACCCTCCACCACCACTCATTGTCTTCTACCTGTGAGTCAGTTCTATATCGAAATGGCTAGTTCTCCCTGTATTCCATGAGATCTGACCTTGCTAACCAGTCTCCCATGAGGATCCTTGATGAATGCTTTACTGAAGTCCATTTATATCACATCCACCACTCTGCCCTCGTCAATCCTCTTTGTAACTTCTTCAAAAAACTCAATCAAGTTCATGAGACATGATTTCCCACGCACAAAGCCATACTAACTTATCCCTATTCAATCCTTACCTTTCCAAATCTTGTCCCTCAGGATTCCCTCCAACAACTTGCCCACCACCAGTGTCAGGCTCACCAGTCTATAGTTCCCTGGCTTTTCCTTACTAATTTTCTAAAATAGAGGCACCACGTTAGCCAATCTCCAGTCTTCTCGCACCTCACCTGTAACTAGTGATGATGCAAATATCTCAGAAAAATTTGGTTAGATTAGATTACCTACAATATGGCAACAGGCCCTTGGGCCCAACAAGTCCACACTAAGTCCGCAGAGTAACCTGCCCAAATACATTCCCCTACTCTATATTCACCCCTGACATTATGGGCAATTTAGCACGGCCAATTCACCTGACCTGCACATCTTTGGATTGGGGGAGGAAACCAGAGCAACCGGAGGAAATCCATGCACACACGGGGAGAATGTGCAAACTCCACACAGATAGTCACCCATGGCTGGAATCGAACCCAGGTTCCGTGGGGTAGCACGGTGGCTCAGTGGTTAGCACTGCTGCCTCACAGCACCAGGGTAACTCCGAAGAATAACCCACCCAGTCCCATTTCCCTCTGACTAATGCACCTAACACTACGGGCAATTTAGCACAGCCAATATATATATTGATAAGGATAAGGCTGTACAGAACATTGGTTGGGCCACTGTTGGAATATCGCGCGCAATTCTTGTCTCCTTCCTATCCGAAAGATGTTGTGAAACTTGAAAGGATTCAGAAAAGATTTACAAGAATATTGCCAGGGTTGGAGGAGTTGAGCTATAGGGAGAGGCTGAACAGGCTGGGGCTGTTTTCCCTGGAGCATTGGAGGCTGAGGGGTGACCTTATAGAGTTTTACAAAATTATGAGAGGCATGGATATGGTAAATCGACAAAGTCTCTTTCCTGGGGTCGGAGAGTCCAGAACTAGAGGACATAGGTTCAGGATGAGAGGGGAAACTTATAAAAGAGACCTAAGGGGCAACGTTTTCACACAGAGGGTGGTATATGTATAGAATGAGCTGCCAGAAGAAGTGGTAGTGGCTGGTACAATTGCAACATTTAAGAGGCATTTAGATGGGTATATGAATAGGAAGGGTTTGGAGGGATATGAGCCGGGTGCTGGCAGGTGGGACTAGATTGGGTTGGGATATCTGGTTGGCATAGACGGTTTGGACCGAAGGGTCTGTTTCCATGCTGTACATCTCTATGACTCTATGACCTCTTTGCTCCTATACTCAATTCCTTTTGTAATGAAGGCCAGGATGCCATTAGCTTTTTTCATTGCATGCTGTACCTGCATGCTTGCTCTCATTGACTGATGTACAAGAACGCCTAGATCTTGGTGTATTTCCCCTTTACCTAACTTGACTCCATTTAGATAGTAATCTGAATTCCTGTTCTTGCCACCAAAGTGGATAACCACATATTTATCCACATTAAACTGCATCAGCCATGCATCCGTCCACTCTACTCGCCTGTCCAAGTCACACTCTATTCTCATAACATCCTCCTCACATTTCACCCTGCCACCCAGCTTTGTGTCATCAGCAAATTTGCTAATATTACTTTTAATGCCTTCATCTATATCATTGATGTATATTGAAAACAGCTGTGGTCCCAGCGCCAAACCTTGCGGCACCCTACTGATCACCGCCGCCATTCTGAAAGGGACCCATTTATCACTACTCTTTGCTTCCTGTCAGAGTCAGCCAATTTTCAATCCAAGTTAATACCTTGCCCCCAATACTACGTGCCCTAATTTTGCTCACTAATCTCCTATGTGGACATTATCAAAGACTTTCTGAAAGTCCAGATACACTACATCCACTGGTTCTCCCTTGTCCATCTTCATAGTTACATCCTCAAAATAATTTCAGAAGATTAGTCAAGCATGATATCCCCTTCGTAAATCCATGCTGGCTCTGACCTATCCTGTCACTGCTATCCAAATGATTCATAATTTCATCTTTTATAGTTGACTCCAGCATCTTTTCCACCACTGACATCAGGCTAACTGGTTTATAATTCCCTGATTTCTCTCTCCCTCCCTTTTGAAAAGTGGGACAACATTAGCCACCCTCCAATTTGCAGGATCCTGAATTGATAGAACATTGGAAAATGATTACCAGTGTGTCCATGATTTCTAGAGCCACCTGCTTAAGTACTCTGGGATACAGACCATCAGATCCTGGGGACTTAACAGCCTTCAGACCTAACAGTCTATCCATTACCATTTCCTGCCTAATATGAATTCCCTTCAGTTCATCCATTACCCAAGGTCCTTCAGCCGCTATTACATCTGGGAGATTGCTTGTGTCTTCCCCAGTGAATACAGATCCAAAGTACCTGTTCAACTCTTCTGCCAATTCCTTGTTCCCCATAATAAATTCACCCATTTCTGTCTTCAAGGGCCCAATTTGAGTCTTAACCTTCTTATTTTCTTTTCACATATCTAAAAAAGCTTTTGCTATCCTCCTTTATATTTTTGGCCAGTTTTCCTTCATACCTCATTTTTTTTCTCTGTGTATTGTATTTTTAGTTATCCTCAGTTGCTCTTTAAAAGTTTCCCACTCCTCCAGCTTCCCACTCATCTTTCCTATGTTATACTTCTCTTTTATCTTTATACAATCCTTAACTTCCCTTGTCAGCCATGGCCACCCCTGCCTCCCTTTAGGATCTTTCTTCCTCTTTGGAAGGAACTGATCCTGCATCTTATGCATTATATCCAGAAATCCCTGCCATTGCTGTTCCGTTGCCATCCCTGCTAGGATATTGCGCCATTGAACTTTGGCCAGCTCCTCCCTCATAGCTCCATTGTTCCCTTTGTTCAACTGTAATACTGATACTCCCAATTCTCCCTTCTCCCTCTCAAATTGCAGATTATAACTTATCATATTATGGTCACTACTTCCTAATGGCTCCTTTACTCCAAATTCCCTGATCCAATCCGGTTCATTGCACAACACCAGATCCAGAATTGCCTTCTCCCTGGTAGGCTCCAGTATAAGCTCTTCTAAGAATCCATCTCGGAGGCACTCCACAAACTCCCTTTCTTGGGGTCCAGTACCATCCCAATTCTCCCAGTCTACCTGCATGTTGAAATCCCCCATAACAACTGTAGTAGTACCTTTGCGACAGGCCAATTTCAACTCCTTATTCAACTTGCACCCTACATCTAGACTACTGTTTGGGGGCCTGTATATAACTCCCATTAGAGTCTTTCTATCCTTAGAATTTCTCAGCTCTATCCATGCTGACTCTACATCTCCTGATTCTATATCCCCCTTCGCAAGGGACTGAATATCATTCTTCACCAACAGGGCCCCCCACCCGTCAGTCTGTCCTTTCAATAGCACGATAAATCTCCTGCTGTTAACACTTTGGCAAATGGGTGAAGGACTCCATGGATTTTGAGTTTTGAGTAAATTCACAAAAAATGCTTCAAACTGTTTTATCTTGGTATGTCATATTAAGGGAGATGTTCCACTGATCATTCAATTGGGAATGTTCTGGAAACTTGAGACACTTCTGAGTTGGTACAGAAATTACAATGGTCACTTGACTCTCACAGCCATTTTATCAATTTTCCAAAGTCCATTTTAAAAAGAAAAGACAGTTAAAAATGTGACATACATTTACTGGCTATGGTGAGTAGTTCCAGTTGATGGTCTGAGTCATCAAAGATGTGACTGGAGTGACTAAAGACAATGCAATACAAATTGATTATATTGATTTGGATTTCAGGAAGTCAAATTACAAAGAGCTAGAACAAGATGAAGTAAATGGACAGATTTCATTGTTAGGCAGAGGTGAGTTTATTCACTTTAAAGTTAAAATGGATAGAGGAAATAAGCAGAAAATGGGGTAGGAATTTTGCTTCACCTGTGCACAACACTGGTTAGACCACAACAACAATTGTCTTAACAGTTCTAGGCATTCCATATGTCAGGAGGGATATATTGGCCTTAGAGAGAATGCAATGTTCATTTATGTGATTAGAATCTGCTTCTTTAAATGGCAATTAATACTAGGTCAAGCTGAGATTGATTTATAAGATTTAAAGTGTTGTGGGGCAAAGGTGGGTCTTTGGAGTTAGGTCATAGCTAACTATGCTGTCTTTGAATAGTAGAACATACTACAAGCTAAAAAGCGATATGCTCCTATGTTTCCTTACTTGTCTGTTTTAGAATCTGCCTACTTCCCAAATGAAATTTCAGGCAGTTTCTATAAGAGATGGATGATATACTCTGCCAGATTTGAACAGTGAAATAGAATAATACCCCAAAGGGATTTTTCCTTTGTGTTGTTCAAAATCTACAAACTTTGTTTTTGTGCAGCAAGAAAGCTTCAGCGCAAAAAATGCTACAAAATAAACCATAGTTCTTTGCTCGCTGTCTAAGTGTAACTGTATTTCCAAATTGAATTAGCGAATATGTGGTGTTGTTGGCCGTAAACTGGAGAATGAAAGCAACTGTCAACGCATTGTAGAGGCATAATATCAATGAGGGGTGAAAGACAAAGAACTGAAGCTTCATGGCAAAAATAAGTGGTTTTGTCAGGTGAGATATAGAGTTCAACATAGAACATAAAACATAGAACATTACAGAATGGCCCTTGATGTTGCCCTGACCTGTGAAATTAATTTGATGCCCATCTAACCTACACCATTCCAATATTATCCATATGCATATCCAATGCCCATTTAAATGCCCTTAATGTAGGTGAGCTGAAAAATGAGAATCGACGTTTCGGGCATAAGCCCTTCTTCAGGAATCATCTCCTGCTCCTTGGGTTCTGCCTGACCTGCTGCGCTTTTCCAGCAACACATTTTTCAGCTCTGATCTCCAGCATCTGCAGTCCTCACTTTCTCCTCCTTAATGTAGGTGAGCCTACTACTGCTGCAGGCAGGCCATCCCACACCTCTGAGTAAAGAAACTACCCCTGATATCTGTCCTAAATCTATCACCCCTCAATTGAAAATTGTGTCCATTGTGTTAGCCTTCACCATCTGAGGTAAAAGGCTCTCACTGTCCACCTTATCTAACCCCTTGATTATCTTATATGTCTCGATTAAGTCACCTCTCAACCTTCTTCTCTCCAACAAAAACAGCCTCAGTTCCCTCAGTCTTTCCTCGTAAGACCTTCCTTCCGTACCTGGCAACATACTAGTAAATCTCCTCTGAACCCTTTCCAAAGCTTCCACATCTCTCCTATAACGTAGTGACCAGAACTGTAAGCAGTACTCCAGTGTGGCCTTACCAGTGCCTTGTACAGCTGGAGCATGACCTCGTGGCTCTAAAACACAATGCCCCTCCCAATAAATGCCAACACACCGTATGCCTTCTTATGCTCTCACTGTCCACCCTATCTAACCCCTTGATTATCTTATATGTCTCGATTAAGTTGATATGTCCCTATCAACCTGGGCAGCAACTTTCAGGGATTTGCACCTGGACACCAAGATCTCTCTGTTCATCTACACTGCCAAGAATTTTATCATTAACCCAGTACTCTGCATTCCTGTTATATCTTCTGAAGTGAACTACCTCACACTTTTCCGCATTCAACTCTATTTGCCACTTCTCTGCCCAGCTATGTATCTTATCTATGATCCTCTGTAACCCACAACATCCCTGAGCACTCTCCACAAATCTGCCTCAGTGTCACCCACAAATTTACTAACCCATCCTTCCAAGCCCACAGCCAGATCATTTATAAAAATGACAGACAGCAGTGGCCCTAAAACAGATCCTTGCAGCAGGGCAAAGGTGAAGACTGCAAATGCTGGAGATC
Organism: Chiloscyllium plagiosum; assembly: GCF_037043375.1. Taxonomy (NCBI): domain Eukaryota; kingdom Metazoa; phylum Chordata; class Chondrichthyes; order Orectolobiformes; family Hemiscylliidae; genus Chiloscyllium; species Chiloscyllium plagiosum. The sequence goes on along the minus strand of NW_028270152.1, from coordinate 55,411,291 downwards.
AGAGTCAAGATTAGAGTGGTGCTGGAAAAGCACATCAGGTCAGACAGCATCCGAGGAGCAGGAGGAGGAGGAGCTAGGTCCTTGCGGCACACCAGTGGTAACTGAGCTTCAGGATGAACATTCCCTATCAACCACCATCCTCTGTCCTCTTTCAGCTAGCCAATTTTTGATCCAAACCGCTAAATCATCTTTAATCCTGAAACTCTATATCTTGTGCAATAGCCTACCGTGTTGAAGCTTATCAAACGCCTTACCGAAGTCCATATAGACTACATCAACTGCTTTACCTTCAGCCACCTGTTTTGTTACCTTCTTGAAGAACTCAATAAGGTTAGCAAGGCACGATTTACATTTCACAAAACAGTGTTGACTATCTCTAATCAAATTATTCCTTTCCAGATGATTATAAATCCAATCTCTTATAACTTTTTCCAACACCTTACCCACAACCAAAGTAAGTCTCACTGGCCTATAATTGTCTCGACTCCCCTTCTTAAACAAGGGAACAACATTTGCTATACTCCAGGCTTCTGACACTACTCCTATCGACAATGATGACATAAAGATCAAAGCCAAAGGGTCTGCAATCTCTTCCCTGGCTTCCCAGAGAATCCCAAGATTAATCCTATCCGGCCCAGGGATCTTATTTATTTTCAGATCTTCCAAAATTGCTAAAACCTCCTCATTATCAACCTTAATCCCATCTAATCTAGTAGCCTGTATCTCCGTATTCTCTCTAACATTGCCCTTTTCCAATGTGAATACTGACAAAAAATATTCATTAAGTGTTTCCCCTATATCCTTAGATTCCACATACAACTTTCCACTACTATCTTTGATTGGCCGTAATCTTACTCTAGTCATTCTTTTATTCCTGATTTACCGTTAGAAGGCCTTAGGGTTTTCCTTGATCCTATCCACCAACAACTTCACTTGTCCCCTCCTGGCTCTTCTTAGCCCTCTCTTTAGATCTTTTCTGGCTAACTTGTAACTCTTCAGCCCCCTATCTGAGCCTTCACACCTCATCTTCACATAAGTCTTTTTCCTCCTGATAAAAGCTTCAACTTCTTTAGTAAACCATGGCTCCCTCTCTCAAAATCTACTTCCCTGCCTGATAGGTATATACTTATCAAGGACCCACAGTAGCTGTTCCTTGAATATGCTCCATATTTCAAGTGTGTCCATCCCCTGCAGTTTCTTTCCCCATCCCATGCATCCTAAACCTTGCCTAATCACATCATAATTGCCTTTACCCCAGTTATACCTTTTTCTCTGCAATGTATACCTATTCCTGCCCATTGCTATTGTAAACATAACCGAATTATGGTCACTATTGCCAAAATACTCACCTACCTCCAAGTCTAACACCTGGCTGGGTTCATTCCCCAGTACCAAATCCAATATGGCATCGCCCCTTGTTGGCCTGTCTACGTACTGTGTCAGAAAACCCTCCTGCTTACATTGAATAATAACTGATCCATCTAAAAGTACTTGAACCACAGTATTCCCAGTCAATATTAGTAAAATTAAAGTCCCCCATAACAACTACCCTGTTACTCTCGATCCTATTGAGAATTATCTTTGCTATCCTTTCCTCTACATCCCTGGAACAATTCGGAGGCCTATAGAAAACTCCCAACAGGGTGACCTCTCCTTTCCTGTTTCTAACATCAGCCCAAACTGCGTCAGTGGGTGAGTCCTCACATGTTATCTCAGCTGCTGTAATACTACCCTTGGTTAACAGTGCCACCGCCTGCTACAAACTTTTACCATTTTCTCTGAAACATCTAAATCCCGGAATCTGTAACAACCATTCCTGCCCCTCCTCTAGCCATGTCTCCGAAATGGCCACAACATCAAAATCCCAGGTACCAACCCATGCTGCAAGTTCACCCACCTTATTCCGGATGCTCCTGGCATTGAAGTGCACACATTTCAAACTAACACCCTGATTGCCAGTGTCCTCTCGCAACCTTGTAAACCTATCCCTGACCTCACTACCCTCAACTTCCTGTACACTAGAACTACAATTCAGGTTCCCATCCCCATGCAGCATTAGTTTAAATCCCCTCCCCCCACTCCAAAGAGCATTAGCAGATTTTCCCCCCGGGGATATTGGTACCCCTCTAGTTCAGGTGAAGACCATCCTGTTTGTAGAGGTCCCACCTTCCCCAGGACAATTTGAAATAGGAATTGAAACTATCTGAAACACAATCTCTTCTGGTTTTAGTGGAAATAGAACAGGAAACAGTGATCAATTTGAAAGCAGTAGCCAAGTCAGTTCTTTCAAACATTTCCACATGGCTGTAAGCCTTCATTTTAATAACTGATTCCATTTTCTTTTATCACAGTTAATTGGCTTCTCACACAGCAGCAAATCTATCAAGTAAAAAGAGTTGAGTTGATCTGAATTTTTAAGGTAAGCACATTCATGACACTGCTTGTGGGCCAGGTGAAGCAGAAGTATTTCTTCTGTGTTCTAGCGTTACCCCCTGCTCCCATCATCTCTCACCTTCTCAATTACTAGAAATTTCCACAACTGCTTTGGAAACCCACAAATCATCCTCTGTCACTTCTGTGTTCAGAACTTCTGTCTTCCACAAATCAGCAGAAAATTGTCTTTATTTTTCTCGAAGATGATTGACCCCTTATCCTGACCCTGGGGTCTCTTGACATGGATTCCCCATGCAAGTAAGCAACCTTTCAGTCTCCATTGGAAAACAAAACCTCTCATCCGTTTGGAGATCAAAATTGTGCAAAGTATTTCAGATATAGTCTCACCAAAGCCCTGTGCGAGTCTTCTTTATCATTGTAAACCAATCCCCTTGCACTAAAGACCACACCATCTATTTTTCTAATTGCTTGCTCCTCCTTCATGCTAAGTTTCTGTATTTCATCCATGAGAACAGCCAATTCTGTCAAAGCACAAAATAAAACAAAGAACTGCAGATGCTTGAGATCTCAAAAACAAAGTGCTAGAGAAAGTCAGCAGCTTCTGTGGAGAGAGAGAACAGAATCAACACTTCAAGTCAAGTGACCCTTCATCAGAATGAAGAACTGTCTCTGAATATAAACGCTTACAACTTCTATGCTTTTAAAAAATATTTTGTATTTCTAATGTTATTGTGTGACCAGATGCGAAGAGATGAATCGGGATCCCAAATTTTTAATCCTCATGGCTGACTGCATCAAAGATTTTCAAGTTCTTTTAAGCACACAGCTATATCACAATTCAAAGCAAATATATTCACTAGTTCAAAATTAAGGAGTCAATCGAAAGATTTTCTTGTATGATGGATGAAGGAATTTTATTGCTTATTGACCCCAAGAAAAACAATTAAATGTGACATGTCACACCAGGTCTAAAATTTTAAGAAGTAGAAAGTCTAGTACAAAAAAGATCAAGAGTTTGCCATTTAAAAAGTCCTTAGGATCTTTGAGTTGTTAGTTCATGTTCAAGACTATTTAATTGATAACTTGTTTCCTCACCTTAGTGAATATATGTCGTTATCTTTGAATTCTCTGTGAATAACTTCATCATAAAATACTGTTTTCTTTTGAAAGGCGAAGGGAAACAATCAGGGAGTCGAAGACAATCTGCATTTCTATTGATACAAATCCATCATCCTTGCTTTTGCTCACCCAAAAATCATTGCCTGAGTTAATTTGAATATTCCCATGCCTGGCTTCATTTTGTTTTGTAGTTGGATAATCTACAGGTAAGTCTTTCATGCAATGTATTTGAAACTTCCAGAAAGGTGTTGATTAAGCTGGAGATACGGATCTGGGTTCAGGGTAAAAACAATGACTGCAGATGCTGGAAACCAGATTCTGGATTACAGATTACAGATTACATTACAGTGTGGAAACAGGCCCTTCGGCCCAACAAGTCCACACCGACCCGCCGAAGCGCAACCCACCCATACCCCTACATTTACCCCTTACCTAACACTATGGGCAATTTAGCATGGCCAATTCACCTGACTGCACATTTTTGGATTGTGGGAGGAAACCGGAGCACCCGGAGGAAACCCACGCAGACACGGGAGAACGTGCAAACTCCACACAGTCAGTCGCCTAAGGCGGGAATTGAACCCGGGTCTCCGGCGCTGTGAGGCAGCAGTGCTAACCACTGTGCCACCGTGCAGTGGTGCTGGAAGAGCACAGCAGTTCAGGCAGCATCCAAGGAGCAGTAAAATCGATGTTTCGGACAAAAGCCCTTCATCTGAAATAAAGGCAGAGAACCTGAAGGGTGGAGAGATAAGTGAGAGGAGGGTGGGATGGGGAGAAAGTAGCATAGAGTACAATAGGTGAGTGGGGGGAGGGGATGAAGGTGATAGGTCGGGGGCGGGGGGAGGGTGGAGTAGATAGGTAGAAAAGAAGATAGGCAGGTAGGACAAGTCATGGGGACAGTGCTGAGCTGGAAGTTGGGAACTGTGGTGAGGTGGGGGAAGGGCAAATGAGGAAACTGTTGAAGTCCACATTGATCCCCTGGGATTGAAGTGTTCTGAGGCGGAAGATGAGGCGTTCTTCCTCCAGGCGTCTGGTGGTGAGGGAGCGGCGATGAAGGAGGCCCAGGACCTCCATGTCCTTGGCAGAGTGGGAGGGAGAGTTGAAATGTTGGGCCACAGGGCGGTGTGGTTGTTTGGTGCGGGTGTCCCGGAGATGTTCCCTAAAGCGCTCTGCTAGAAGGCGTCCAGTCTCCCCAATGTATTGTTGCAATTGTTTCTAATTGTAAATGTTCCTAGCTATTTTTCTACCCTTCTGAAGATAATATCCATTTTATTTTTCATGTTTTATCAACTTTTGGTGGCCCTTTGCAGGTTTCTAAAAAACTTGTAACCTCATATTTATTACTTTCTTTGAAATATTATAGGCTCTTTTAATCCAATACTACTCTTAAACTCCTTAAAACGTCACAGTTGTTTCTTTCTCAACAAGGTTTTCTGTTTCAATACACTGTACTTTTGTTGAAGGTTTTAAATTGTTTCTTTAATTGTTTCCTATTGTTTATGTAACAACTTACTTTGTTGTTTATCTACCCAAACAACCTTAAATAGCTCTCCCTATTCCTGTTCCGCAGATGTAATTGGTTTTGTTGTAAGTTTAAGATTCATGTTTGCGATTGGTGAATGTTATTCTAAAAGACATGGGATTTGATTTTATATTATGGTCACCTGTGGAATTTTACTAAGATATTAACAGTTAGCCCCAACATGTTGCACAATGCTATATCTAAAACAAGTTTATTCCTAATTCATTCCACAACATATTGTTCCAGAAAATGTCACTTTTATTCTCAAAGCAGAAAAGGAATTTAACACGGGTGGTCAAAATCATCAATTTTAAAAAGACTGAAAAAAGGATGAAAATGTTGTTACCTGTGGATGTGGATTTAAGGCAATTAAAAGAACCAAAAACAGCATGAAAAAACATTTTGTTAAACAGTTGTTGTGATCTGGAATGCACTGCCAGGACAGCTGGTGGAAGCAAATCTAATAATGGCACTCAAAAATAATTGGATAACTATTTAAAGGTAAACAATTTCGAGGACTCTGGGGAAAGAATAGAGAAGTGGGATTAATTGAATTGCTCTATGAATGGTGGCCATGAAGGGTCAAATAGCTTTCTTCTGTACTGAATGATTCTAGTACAATCTCTTTCTCTCTCTTACCTGTCTGTGATTTGTTTGTAGTTTTATGTTTTATTCCAATACTTTCCTCTTCATTTTGTCACCAACATGACCTAATGGGTAAGCTGTGGTACATTCTATCTTGGGAACAATAGCACTTTAAAATCAAAGAGTGACAATTTTCCAGGGTGACACAAAGGAGCCAATTATTGAACAAGAAAATGGGCAAGCAAATTCCTGCAGACTCAATGCATTATGCTGTTTGTGACGGTGGGAAAATGAGATTGGCCGTGTTTGGCCATATTACGTAATTTTCAGGCCACCCTTTGTGGACATGCTTAGCCTCCACTGTAGGCTTTTCCTGCAGTTGCAAGTAATGCTGTGAGCTTATCATATAAGTGTATCACAAGCATGAAGCATTTTTGCCATGGTAACATGACAGAGCGGAGATGCAGTAGAAAAATGCACCACATATAAAGCAGATGAATTTAATATATTAATTAGAGTGCTAACATGCTGATATACCAGCCATTTGATCTCAATGATTGTGAAAAAGAACATTGCTGACATTTATTTCCATTCACACCCTTCTGGTTCTTTAAAACATAGTATAATGACTACTGTTGTATCTCTGTACTTCAATTAGATATATTTTGGCTCAAGCCCTTTTTAAAATAGATATTTAAGGTGAATAGTAATGTGTGAAAACTCCATTTGATGAATGTATGCTTGAGAGAAGCCCACAGCCAAGCGACCTCTGCACACAACACATCAATCACCTGATTATACATTATTTCATGCAAAGCCTGAGTTTAAGTGCTTTTCTTTAATCTTATCTTTGTTCTTACTAAATGGCTATTATCACATCAAAGTAGTTCTGATGTATGGAATATGCCAGCACCAAATGGAAGTATAATAACAGCAAACCAGCAATCCACAAGTATAAAATTAAAGCAAAATCTCGAAGCACAGGCTCATGTTGGCTTGTTTGCATGGCATCATTTATTTCTCAAAAAATGCAAAGGAAGAAACTAACCTGTTCATGTTTCACTATGCCATTAATAAAATGGTAAAGAGAAGTATGTTTCATGTTGATTAATCTTGATCACGTACATTAGATGGAGAGGAAACAGACTAAGCAATAGCATTACAGTACACATGCCAGGAAAAGCTTTGATATTTTAACTAGTTTTAATCTAGCTTTGAGCAGAAGAGTTAACAATTAATGTAACTTTGAAATTAGATATTTGTTCTACGGTAATGGAAACAGACATGCGACATCAGAAAGTTGAGTCAAGAAATTACAGCTGGTGAAATTTTAACCTCAGGAGAACAATAGTTCAGATGGACCTTAATGCAATTCTGTTCATTAATTTCATTTATTTAAAGAAAATTTGATGCTGCAAAGCATCCCACAAATCTATTCAAGCCTCTCCAGGGATGATAGCAACTAACGAGTAAGCCAGAGGCAGTCGGCCTTGTATGCCAACAACATGGAAAGCTTTTGTAGGCTGCTGAAAAAATGCCAACAACATTGGGGGGCATCTGATTGATTTGCACAGTAGCAATTTTTATTTGTTAGCAACTTTACATTGTTTTTGGTGCAACTCACTGCAGCTTTCATAATGGATTGTTTTAATCTAAATATAATTGGCATACAGAAATCATTTCTCTGTGTCTTGCTTTCATGGTGATATTCTGAATTTTCTTCTATATTGTGTTATCTTTCCAGTGAAAATGTTTAGCCAAGACAGCTACATAGATGACTGTTTAGGAGTTTAAATTAGGGACAGGTGAAATGACAGCAAAGTGTAAGCTTCTGTGCAAATATAAAACTCAAAGATTGGTATTGAGGGAGTAGCTATACATTAAGTGTTCTTCCAACTAGCCATACCTGCTACTTTTGAGTATAAATGCTTCAAAACCAAAGAGAATGGGGAAGAAGAAGATTAATTATATTTTTAGTGTTGTACATGATGTTTTGGACATGTTTGCACTCAGTTGCAGCCTTCTGCTGAGGATATACATTCAGACCTTTATTTGCAATCCTGCGGCTATACCTTGTCTTTGATCAGAGAAGCTCATGACTTGAGTGTAGTTGCCACTGAGAAAGCAAGTAGACAGGAGCCACAAATACACATTGAGTTCATTTAACATTAAGTACTAAAAAGATAGATTCTGCCTTCTTAAACATTAATCTTTATTTTAATGCAAGCAAAAAAGACAAGGGACGACAAGGGGCAGCATAGTGGCTCAGTGGTTAGCACTACTGCCTTATAGCACCAGGGACCCAGGTTCAATTCCAGCCTTGAGTGACTGTCTGTGTGGTGTGTGTATATTCTCTCTGTGTCTGTGTGGGTTCTCTCCCACAATCCAAAGATGTGCAAGTTAGGTAAATTGCCCATAGAGTTAGGTGAGTTGGTCAGGGGTAAGTATAGGATAGGGGAATGGGTCTCGGTGGATTACTCTTCAGAGGGTTGGTGTGGGCTTGTTGGACTGAAGGGCCTGTTTCTGTGCTGTAGGGAATCTAATCTAAACTTTCTGTGTCAAGTTGAGTATAGATCTGCATTTAATAGTGTTCTTTCATTCTGCTTCCATATCCTCACTTTCCTCCTTTCAAAACAGGACAAATCAAATATTTCATGTTAAGAGAGCTGGGTAACTGATGTGCTAGCTCCTCAGAATGGAAATGACTTGAATCTCCTCATTTGTAAAGGTATCAGCTTCTTTGATTGTAATCTGCACAATGAAAAATACTGTTAACTTTGACAAAAAATTGGAAGAATCATCTTAGAGTCATAGATATGAAGAGCATGGAAACAGACCCTTCCGTCCAACTCATCCATGCCAACCAGATGTTATAAATTTTAATCTAGTCCCATTTGCCAGCACTTGGTCCATAACCCTCTAAACCCTTCCTATTCATCTACCCATCCAGATGTCTTTTAAATGTTGTCATTGTACCAGCCTCCACCACTTCCTCCGGCAGCTTATTCCAAACACGCAAAACCCTCTGCATGAAGAAGTTGTCCCTTAGATCCCTTTTAAATCTTTCCCCCTCTCCTTAAACCTATGCCCTCTAGTTCTGGACTCTCCCACTCCAGGGAAAAGACTTATGCACAAGTCACCCCATATGCTCATTTAAATGATATTTATGACACTACTGATGGAATGATTAACCGCACTTCAATGTAACATCACAATTGTAAGACCGGCTGTGCATTTCATTTATCTTTCAGTAATTGCAAAATTGAGTACAGCTTTTCCAACTTAGGACCCAAACCTCATGGAGCTGAAAGGCCTTTTGTAGCACAGAGGTACAGCCTCTACCCCTGGACCAAGAGACGTAGGTTCAGGTCCCACCTGCTCCAGAGCTGTGTAATGGCATCACTGAACAAGCTGATTAGAAAAATAGGTTAAAAAAAAATTAAGGAGATGAAACTTCATGCTTTATCTTTCTCTGAAATGTTGAATATTAGCACATTAAGCGTGTTCTTGTGTGGTTTTATAAATACTTTCTGTTTTGTTAGCACCATTTTTCTTGTGCAATTGAAGATTTATTTCATACGTTAAAAAAAAACCCTAAGAAGATGTTAATATTGGCAGAAGGCTGCAGAAATTTGTGAACATTTGCAGAGATCAAAAACAAAAGTATCTGAAACCATTACCATAGATTTCTATTCATGGACTGACATCTTTTCATTCATTCTCAGAATGTGAGCATTATGGACAATGTTAGTATCTGTTCGTTACTCTTAGAGGCTTTGAACCGTGTCATATGTGATGTAGATGTTCGTACAATGCTGCCACAAAACAAATTCTAGGCTTTTAACCCAGTTATGATGTATAAACAGCAATAAATGTCCAAATCAAGATGGACTGAAACTAGGACGTGATAGTGTTTGCATTGGCATTCTGTCCTTGTCCTTTTAAGTGGTGGAGGTGGCCGATTAGCAAGATACTGCCAAAGAAGCCTGGCAATACATTCAGTGGATTGTACAAACATCAGCCACAGTGCACCATTGGCCAGGTGTCTGGTCCAGCCAGGATTTTCCTCTTAAGCTTTAGGTTAAGGTAGCTAATTGCATTCTTAGAGCCAAAGCCACTTTTTTTTTAATAAAAAAGAAGTTTTACTCTTTTACAAAAGAATTATAAAAATACAAAGGTACAGAAGAATAGAGATAATACGACATTATTCTATTACAATAGTATTAACAATAATAACCTACAGGGTACCATTGTCTCATACTTACTTAACTTAACTCAAGTTAAATTAAGAACAAATTAAATAAAATGAAATTAAATTAAATTACAATTAAATTAAATTAGATTATATTACATTGCTCCACTCGCTGCACCTCCACTGAGGCTCCCGTCCACGGGACCAACATTTATTATACCCGTATTTACCAAGCTTCCCCTCCTTGGCGACCCGGACTGCCAAACCTGACCCTCACAACTGTCTAAAGGCCCTAATCAATAGGTCTGTGTCTATGTAATTTAGAAAGAGCCCCCCACATCTTATAAAATTGCCCTGTTCTATGGTGCACCATATTTGTAAGATAGTCTCGGGGGGATGTGCTCTATCACAAGTCTGCGCCACCCTGCAAGACCTGGAGGATTTTCTGATATCCAGTTCATTAGAATGTTCTTCCTGGTACAGTGTGTACGAATGTAAAATAACCTCTTCCCATGTTCACCCAGAGAGAGCAGATTCGGCAGTCCCAAAAGAAGGGATACCAGGTCCGCCTTAACTTCAATTCCCAGGATCCTTCCCAACTCATTCACTATGGCACCCCTCTATCAGTGAATCTTAATAGCAGCTCTAAAAGCAATGTATAAGGGTGCGCTTGCTAATTTTACATTTGGGACATTCTGGAGAGGAACCTTTCTTAAACTTTGCTAACCTCCCTGGTGCCATATGGGATCTGTGAAGGATCTTTAATTGCATTGTTTGTGCTTTATTTCATTTTGAAATTTTCTTTACATTCGCCCATAGATCTTCCTATGTTTCTAATGAGATTTCTTCCCCCAATTCCTGATACCAGATCCCATGGAGTTTCTCCATATCCCCCAAGGCACTCCCTCTCTGCAGGTAATATATGGTACTGACCAAGGGAATACCCCCACATCGGAGCACTCTGCTCTCTATATCTGACTTGTAGGGCTGAGCCAAGAACATGATTCCTGAAGAAGGGCTTATGCCCGAAACGTCGATTCTCCTGCTCCTTGGATGCTGCCTGACCTGTTGTGCTTTTCCAGCAACACATTTTTCAGCTCTGAGCAAAGAGCATGGTCTTCTTCTGTATATAATCCTTAACCTAAAAATATCAAAAGAGTTCCCTATAAGGTAACCCATATTTCTGACTTAACTGGTTAAAAGACATAAAGATCTCTCCCTCAAATAAATCTCCCAGACAGGAGATTCCTTTACCCTTCCATACTCGAAAGCTGGAGTCTATTGACCCCGGCCTAAATCCTGAGAGTCCCACTAATGGGGTGAATGGCGAAGTCTTAAGTAAGTTGCCCTCACCCTGCTGCATTATCCTCCAAGCTTTCACCATATTGAAGATAATTGGCCTCTCACAGCCACAGATCACATTTTGTCCATAAACAATAAATTAACAAGGGGACACCTTGCCTGCGAGGCCTCAGCATCAAGCTGCATCGACCTCAAGTCCTTACACACCCAGCCACCCACATATGACAACAGGACATCTATTTGGCATCTCTTGTGATCTATAAGATCCATGACCCCACCCACTTCCCCCCCATACCCTGCAGGAGATGCAGCTTAATAAACTTAATTCGGGGTGCCTTCAGTGCCAAATAAATGACCAAGCCAACCGGTAAAGCACCACAGCACCTATCTGGGTAGCAACAACAGGAACATCCTCATAGGGTATAATAACCGAGAAAGAACATGCATTTTAATCAGGGCTATATGGCCTACCACATTATTGGTAGCCCCTCCCACTGCTGCATGTCCTGCTTTATCCTATCCAACAGTTGCACAAAGTTAGCTGCATATAGCTGATGGAAGACAGGGGTAATAAACATTCCCAGGTAGAGAAAACCTTCTTGTGACTACCAAAAAGGAAACTGCATTCTATCCTCCAACTCAGGCAGTTCCATTAATCCTCCCACAGGCATGAATTCCGACTTGTTGAAATTTATCCTGCATCCCAAGAAACTGCCGAATAATTTAACTTTTTGTGTTTGCTGGGGACTTTTCCAGATTAGCAAGAAACAGAAAGACATCGTCTGCATAAAGAGTAATTTTGGTGCCACTATTTCAGGGTCCCGCTGGATGGCATCTACCAGCGGCTCAATTACCAAAGTAATAGCAGCAGTGAGAGAGGCCACTCCTGTCGGCTGCCGTTCGTGATAACTGCCGCCTTGGGGTCTCTATATATCACTGCCACCCACCAAGCGAAGGCCCCTCCAAAGCTAAACCGATCTAGAACATCAAGGAGATACGACCATTCCACCTGATCAAACACCTTTTCTGCATCCAAGGATACCTCCAAGCACAGAATCAATCTCTGCTGACATACATATACTATATTCAGTACCCTCCTGATATTATGGATGATAAAACACATAAAACACATCTGGTTTTCTTTTATCATAACAGGCAGTATCTTTTCCAGCCTCAGGGCCAGGACTTTTGTTAAAATTTTGAAAACTACATTCAACAACTAGATAGGTCTATATGACGTGCAATCCTCGGGGTCTTTCCCTTTTGGGTGATATTGGCTTCCCAAAGGGATGGTGGCAGGCAGTCCTGGTTATACAAATGACCATACATCTCCAGAAGTGGTTCAGCTAACATGTGCATAAACGCCTTGTAAAACTCACTTGGGAACCCGTCTGGACCGGGTGCTTCACCTCCTGCACCTCTTCTATCATCAGGGATGCATTTAAAAGGGATGCCTGCTCTGCATTTATTCTGGGGAGGTTCAGGTTATCAAAAAAGGATTCCATTCTCGCTATGCCATCCTTGCAGCCCTTTGATCAGTATAAAAATCCACCTATTTTAAAGGGGCCTGTGGTTGTGGATTGTGTTCAAAGATCCCAGTTGATGAGTGATCCCTCACTGTTATAAATGCTTCCCTGTACTTGGTTCTGGCAGGAGTCTGATATATTTTATCTAACTATCCTTAATTGTGATGGTAAATAGTTGAAGACTCAAAAGCAAGAAAAATTAATACAGTTTAAAAAAAGAGATTTACAGTACAGCTTTCAAAGTGCATTGTACACTATTGAATAGCGATCTATTTCCATTTAACAAACAAAAGTGATTTGACTAAGCAATTGAAGTAATGATTTTCCCATGAAATTAGTCTGAGTGCACCAAAATCATTGAATGGGAGGTTTAGTCATGAGGACGTGATACAAAATTTACAACTGTGACAACTCAAACATTGGAAAATAAAGATCAATTCATAAATGAGCTAAGCAGGAACTCAGTTGCAAGATCATGAGCTGCCAGCTCATTCTCAAGAATAAATAGTAACCTTATTGTAGTTAGCAGGTTGAATTCTAGAAAAAGTGTCTATTAATCACTACTTAAAAGGAATACAGTATAACATCACCTAAATTATGATTATTTATTCAAAAATATTCTTTGTTTTTAAAACTGCAACAGTTTAACAAGATATACACAAAACAACTAACCTGTTTACAATTTTTAAAAATTATTTAATGGAAAGCAAATATTACTAACAAGGTCAGTATTTCTTGTCTATCTGTAATTGACCTGGAGAAAGTGGTGGTCAGCTGCCCTCTTGAACCCACAGTACCGTTATGAATAAATTTCCAGGATTTTGACCCAGCTACACTTAAGGAGCAGTGATTTTTTTTTAAAACTATTCATCTGTAGGATGTGAGCATCGCTGGCTGGTCAGCATTTGTTGCCCAGCCATGATTGCCCTTGAGAAGATGGTGGTGAGCTACCTTCTTGAACCACAGCAGTCCACTTGCTGTGTGTTGACCCACAATGCCATTAAGCAGTGAATTCCAAGACCTTGACTCAGTGACAGTGAAGGAGCATTGATATATTTCCAAGTCAGGATGGTTAGTGGCTTGGAGGGGAACTTGAAGGTGGTGGTGTTCCCATGTATCTGCTGCTCTTGTCCCAGATGGAATTAGTTGTGGGTTTGGAAGATACTGTCTGAGGATCTTTGGTGAATTTCTGCAATGGATCTTGTAGCTAGTACACACTGCTGCTACTGAGCGTTAGTGATGGAGGGAATGGATTCTTGTGGATGTATTGCTAATCAAGCGGGCTGTTTTGTCCTGGATGGTGTCAAGCTTCTTGAGTGTTGTTGGAGCTGCACTACTTCTGGTAAGTGGGAAGTATTCCATCACACTCCTGACTTGTGCCTTGTAGATGGTTGACAGGCTTTGAGGAGTCAGGAGGAGAGTTAGTCACCACAGTATTCTTAGTCTCTGACCTACCCTTGTCGCCACTGTGTTTATGTGGTGAATCCAGTTGAGTTTCAATGATAACCTGTAGGACGTTGATAGTGAAGAATTTAATGATGGTAGCACTATTGAATGTCAAGAGGCGGTGTTTAGATGGTCTCTTATTGATGATGGTTATAGCCTGGCATTTGTGTGGTGTGAATGTTACTTGCCACTTGTCAGCCCAAATCTGGGTATTGTCCAGATCTTGTTGGATTTGAACACTGACTGATTCAGTATCTGAGGAGTCACAAATGGTGCTGAACATTCTGCAATCATCAGCGAACATCCCCACTTCTGAACTTATGATGGAGGGAAGGTCATTTATGAAACAGCTGAAGATGGTTGGGCCTAGGCCACTTAACCTAAGGAACTCCTGCAGAGATGTCACAGACCTGAGATAACTGACCTCCAACAACCACAACCATCTTCTTATGTGCCAGACCTGACTTCAACCACCAGAGAGTTTGTCCCTGATACAAATTCATTCCAGTGTTCCCTGATGCCATACTCAGTCAAATAGTTCCAAAATAAGATAGTGCCTGGCTTGAAGAGGGATCATGCAGGTATTGTTCTAGACTTGGCTGCCCTTGTCTTTTTAGAAGATAGAGGTTGAGAATTTGGAAACTGCTGTCACAGGAAGCTTGTCAAGTTGCTGAAATGCATCTCTCAATTAGTTAATTCTGCTGCTGCTGCATGCTGGTGGTAAAGGGAGAGAACGTTTGCCTCCCAATCATGCTCTTTGTCTAAGCATTGCCAGGCGTGCACTCATCCAGGCAAGTGAAGGTGGACAAGCTTTGGAGAAGCAGGAGAAGAGTGACGCACCACAGAAATATATTGCTCATCTTCAGGCTTGCCACACTAGGCGTGTTTCAAATTTCAGTCAGAAATTGTATCATCATTAAAAACATGTTTAAATATTTCTACAACTAGTGACTAATCATATAATCAGTATAATACTTACATAATGTTGATTTGCAACATTTCTACTTCTTTCAATATTTAATTTTGTACAATTTTGCACTTGAATGCAATAATTCATTTAGTAGAGCTTTCTAACATATTTCTATTATTCAGTCCAAACACAGCCACCCAGTTAATGTCATATTGCAATTTTTAAAATGTATACACCTAACTCTCTGAACTCTGAATTTTTGAACTCTTCCTGCCTTTTACTTCATCATTGTCTTGGACCCATAGCTCTGCAATTTTCTCTGCCTCCCCAAACCTTTTAAGATCCTTCTTTGATCAGCTTTCAGCCAGCTCTCCTGATGCTTCATTTTTTGATTCACGCACATTTGATTCAAGCACATTTGGCTGTCTTCGTGTGCTAAAGGTGCGAGGTGACTGCAAGCTTGGTATAAGAAGCTCAAAAGACCACTTTCCTCAGAAAGGCTGTGTGCTGTACAGCTAATGACCAATAAATGGAAAGCTTTAATGCCACCGTCAATATCACAGATGTTGAAGGCTCTTGAAAGTTTTCAGTGCTATTAAAATTTGCTTTCAATTAAAGGTCATTTTTGTTTCCCTTGGACTTTCATTGTAATGATATTTTAATGCTTTGAACACCACATGCAGCAAAATTATAAATATTTTTGAATGCATTTACAGTGAGAGTAATCTAATAGACATGACCTATTTTGGGTTTCAGAAATTTATTTTATTCAGATATATAAGAAGTTTGTCTGGAAGACTGAATACTGTGGAATTAGTGACAATTTGTTGCAGTGGCTTGAAAATTGACTGAAAGCATATGGGCAGAAATTGGTCGTTGATGGATCTAGATCTGCTTGGAGACCAATTATTATTGGTGACCCATAGTGAATAGTGTTAGACCATTTGCCACGTTAATTAATAATCTTGATGTAAATATTGGAGGAATGATCTACAAGTTTATGAATTATGCCAAGGTGTGTACAAGTGTTAGGATGATAGGAAATCATCCTACAGATCAAGGGTCCAAGGTTTACACTGGGGACTGAGTCTTGTTCTCCCAACAAGTTATTGGTGAGCCTTCATTCACTGTTGTAACAAAATACTTGTGACAATAAATAAATAAATCAAATCACCTGGGGTTATTTACCAATTCTTGGGGTTATTTTGGCTCAAGTTTGGATTTCCCCTTTGGAGAAGAACTCCATCTTCTGAGAGTTGTCAATCCATCAGATCACCAGCAGCTCTATTGTTCAAGCGGTGCCAACGGGGGCGATATATCGCCATGGTTATCATGGCAACAATCACTGAGGTGGACATTTAGCATTGCTGCTGGGGTGAAACATGGGCCTTGGCTGACAGTACCCATTGAAGGTGCTGAGGGCCATGGCTGTCTGGTAATGGGGGGAAGGGAAAAATGAAGCGTAGAAATTACCATGGGTATGGCTTCCATTGAGCAAATAGGAGGCACCCTCACTCCTTCTCTGAACACCATTCTGTCAGTTAAACTTAGCTTGCCAGTTGGACCACACATAAAATCCCACTGCTAGCAACAGGAGACCATCAAGTGGGCATTGATTGACCATATAAGGACCTCAATTAGTTGCCAGAAAAGCGACTGTCTGTACCTCTGTAGCAGTGGCCCAGGAAGCCATGGCCCACAATCTTATGATGTGGTTTTCTACATTATAAACACTGGTACACCCTACAGGGGAGAAAAAGTGGTGTGAAAGAAAGAGGGCTGGAAGCTTCAGTTTTTTTTGCACTGCAAAGGTTTCGCCAACAAATCACTGGCACTATCGTCAAAACACCAGAAGTTCAAGCTTGCAGTCACAGGACGATTTACATTTTTATATAAAGTATTAAAATGTCTGGAGAATTGTTGTAGGAGTATCATCAATCAAAATGAAAAACATACTATTTTGGCCTTGTAAACGTTCATGGCTGAGGCCATAATTAAAATACAGGAGGGGTGGGAGATATTCCCAGTTAGGCTAGGCTTGCAAGCTTGCATAGAATCCTATCTCTATCAATTCTGGGTGGAGAAAGTCCAAGAATCTGGTGAAAAACCAATTAAGGTAATTGGGAAACTAACTAATAACCTCCATAAATCTTCTTGGATTCAACTGTAAGAGCCAGGGCACCTATCTCCTGTGTTACAAGCAACTTGTCAGAGTCACGAGTTGCTTGCACAATGGAAAATGCTTCTTCATTGAAACTGACAAGTTGTGAAGCCTTTGCTCAATGAAACTGAAGAACTCCAGCCTTGGCCAATTGAGAGGGGGCTATTGAAAGCATTTCCTCTCATGGAGTGCTCTTACCACTGCAATGGTGATTGGCAACTTCTTGGAAGTCCCTACACCATTTGGCACTTCATTCAGCATCATTTTCCAACAAGCCTCCACACAGCAAAGAAGCAGGTTATACTGTTCCATCTTTCCCCTCTGATGACGAAAACAAGCACAACTTACGTCACCAAACATATCTCAAGCAGCAGTAACACCAGTAGAAGCAGCAACTACCTTCTCAGTCACATGCCCCTCCACAGGGCAGAAGGGCTGAATACCAATATTCAACAAGAAAAAGTCTTGATCACTACAACAAGACCCTCAGTCGTAAAATCATCTGTCCTGACGTATCTAAGCTTGCGTGCATCAGGAGCCTCAGGATCTCAGAGGTCACTGCTGATATTTGCAGGTTCCAGGAACAGCATTCCTCCCAGTGATCCAGATAGAGATGCATTGCCAGTGGTTAATAAGGTGTCTAGTCACCTCATGCTGCCTTCATATTCCCACCTCTTCCAGCAAGCCATGTACTTCCTTTTCCTGCAGGGAGAAAAAAAGCAGAGAAAAATGTGACTGCAACATAATAAGATCTGTGCAGCATAGCAGAAGACATTGCTTGTGAAGGCATGAGTCTCAGACGGCATTAGACTGATGGTGAGTGTGATAATAAACTCACATGCAGATGTGAGATGCAGCAGAGAGTGAATCAGTGGAGCTGCAAATTGTGTTGTTGTAGACAGCATTAGGCCGGGTGTGGAGCTTGAAAGTGCTACATGACTCACCTTTCCTTTCTTTCTCAGTGACTGGATCCTCTTAGTGCACAGTCTGAAGGTTGCAGGGGCCACACCTCCACCACCAACTTCCTCATGCTTCCACTCATGCATGCTCAGTTCGAGAGTTCCAGCTCCTTTTCTCATTATTGGGAAAGTTATCCTCACTTCACCTCAGATCCCACAGCTGGACTTCTGGTTTAGAGCAAATGGCCCAAAAGGGGTATCCTTCCCAGGCTGCAGTGTCAAAAATCTAAATGCTGGTTAGCCCTTATAACCCATGTCTTGGTCTCTTTAATCAGAAACTCTCTCTTTGACAGAATTAACAAAATGGCTGGGGAACCTAGAAGCAGGATGTGCCATGGCTCTGGGAAAGTGTTTTGACAAAGCTCAACAAATATTATATCATGTTCCTGCCTCACAAATGTTTCCATTCACAACATCCAGTTTTCATTGTCTTCAAACAGCTGGTGGTATCGATGCTTTGAAAAAAATTCAAAGAAGTACCATAAGATTCCACTTGGAAGTGTCAGTATAGTAATTATGTGACTAGACTAGCAATCCAGAGGGGTAGTTTAATAATCTGGTAGCACATAAATTCAGATCCTAACATAGCAGCTGAGGAACTCAAATTCAGCTAATGACTATATTTTAATTTTTAAAAAGTAGTATCGGTAATTGTGATCCTGTAATTAACGGATTGTCATAAAAACCTATTTGATTGTTAATAGCCTTTAGAGAGTGATATCTGTAGATGATGTAGCCTATTGGTGACCCCAGCCCCATAGCAATCTGATCGCCTCTTAAATAGCCATTCAATTAGGAACGGGCAATAAATACATTTCTGCATGCACCTTTTTAAAAATAAACCTTAATCCCCAGGTTAAAACCTCAGTAACACAAATTGGCTCAATTATCTAGCTTCCTGTACTTCAGAGTAATGTGTACTTTGTGTTGATCTGATTAAAGTTCATAATAGAATGAAGGAGCTAGATTCTATTCCTATGAACCATTATTACAATAGGATTTGATAAGAGAGCATCGGGAATTATACTCACAAGTTATATAAAGTAAAAACTTGGCTAGGTGTTACAGTTCTCCTTTTCCCACACACCACTGGACCTGCAGAGCAGGTTGCTATATATCACACGGTGAATGCTGATTCTTTATAACAAGAGGTAGGATTGTTTCTATCCGGGAAAAGATCTCCGTGTACAAGCATGTATATGTCCTGTAAGATAAACAAAGATCAATGGAATCCCCAAACTAGTTTTGATCATCTGTGCGGGTCAGAGAGTGGGGGTTTGGGGGTGCTGACATGATGGCTTACTCACAGAACTTATTTCAATATTTCATCAAATCCTTGGTTGTGCAAAAGATAATTGGATAATGTCATGTATCTCTGAAGTCTCAAGGCATGAGACTATGGAGTTCTGTATAAAGGCAGAACATTAGGATGCATTGTAATGGATCTGAGCCACTGAGAGTTCTGCCAGACTTGAATCTCTGCAGCAGTCTCCAACTTATCCCATGAAGCTAAGCAGGCTGCAGAACCAACACAGTACTGAGAACATTAGTGGACTCCTTCATCCTTTGTTCTAAATTACTGATTGCCAAAAAAGCCTACCTGCTGTTCCAGTGCCTTTACCTGCAGTTTGGTCAAGTAATGAATGGTCATGAATATGGACATGTCTTAGCAGTTACCTGGTCTCTGGCAGCACCCTAAGTGCTATAGACCTGGCATTTTCTTCCTTGACCAGATGCAGGGATACGTCAATTATGTTCTCACCAAATTGTGCTCCCAAGTCTAATCTATAAAAAGTACTTGGCGAGGTGAAAGTCTCTGAACTGTTGGAAGATGCAAGAGAATACCTTTCTGGTGCATCCTCCTGAGGGTTCCTGGGCTTCTTTCTTGAAGTTGGATGTTGATCTGAGTGTCTCTAATACTATCTTTGTCCGAACAAGTATCCGCATAAGAGGAGAAAGGGAGGTAGTTAAGGACGATGGATAAAAGTTTGAGCAAATTAAGAAAGTGTTAGTGCTTGACAGCAGCACAACACAATGAAGCTTACCAATGGTGTCTCTCCATCTCCACATGAGCATTCCCGCTCTTTTCTAGGCAAATCCAATATTTGTTCCTCTAGCAAGTAAGGGGTCTTACCTCTGTCACACACAGCACACACTATCAAGGTCCCCAAGGATGGCCTTCATCTCTATCACCCAGTAAACATCCAGACCCCTTCATGGAGCTAGCTTTCCTTTTCTCTGCAACTTTTTTCTATGACAAGCACCACAGTGTGAGGGATTGTTCCTGAACTGCAAGATCTGAAGTTGGGCTTTAAACACCGTACCACAAGCCTGTAGGCAGCAAGGTCGCACCAGTGGCAAGCAAACCTATCTCATCTGCCATATTATCCCCCACAGACACCTTGGTCAAAAAATTAATAAGTTGAAAAGAGAAAGATCATGGGAGAGAAACTTGCTCCAGGCCATGGCAGACTGGACGCAATGAAACTCAGTCACCATCACACTTTAACTGCAAATTGGAAAATTCAGCCTTTTATTTTAATTTAGGAACTACAGTTGAGTCTTGTTATCAAGAATTAATCAGATGAACAAAAAGTAACGAATGTAATAGAATTGGCTCCGTCAACACTAAATAAGCAGTTCACTAATGCAAGTTGTAAGCTGTTGTGAAGAGTGTTGTTCTATACAATTATTCTCACATTTAATTTCATTACACTGAAATTCAATTCAAACAGTCAATTTGAGCAGGTCCCCAAATGATTACTTTCACCAAATGATCACTAAATGTGCAGGTGCCAGCTGAGCGATTTCAGCGATGGTTTGTGCAAAACATCTGAGTTTCAGACAGCTGTTCTATTCCTCAAAATGTTGCCACATCATCTAAAATGTTCTCCCATGAAACAGATCACTTTACCTTGAAGCATGTTCATTTAAAACCATAGACAAAAATATCATCCAGACACAAAAGGGGTGTCAGTCCTCAGAGCTGTTAAACAGCCAAGGAAAATTACAGAACCCAGGCAATCCCATTGTCTTTAGATTTAAATTACATGCAATTTTCTTTTCTTTCTCTTCAGGAACTTTTTCAACCTCCAGACATAAATTCTGTGCAACTGCTCTAGACCGATCAGAATTTTAACAAACAATATTTAACAATGAATAACTTCTAGCCAGTAGAATTCAATCCATGCAGCTAATGAGTGATTAGTAAAAATGGCATGATGTTGAGACTCATTGGAGTAGTACGGTCAAATAGTGCAGTCGTATTCCCTGCTTAATAGTTCTGATAGACAATAGGATTAAGAAATCTACCAATGTGTCTATGCATGTACTGTGCTACTAAAACAGTAATGCATGTGTGCAACACATTTTTGAGATAAATCTGAACTTTCAGTGAAGATGTAATGAGCACACTGTACAGTTGTACATCACTGCCTTGAAATAATGTCACAGAAAGCCAATCTGATTTCACATTATCACCAGAAGTTTAAATTACAGCCTTTTGAATGATTTTCTTTGTTGCTAGTCAGTTGTACTAGATTGTGCAGCAATGTCCATACAATGGACAGTTAAAATGAGGGACCACTGGAAGCCTGGGATTAGACAGAATGGAGGAGTTCATTCAATGTGTGTTTGACCTTCCAGTAGGTGCAGCTGATGACATGACAAATACAACAGAAAAATAGATGCAGAGTAATATGCCAGGTCTTAGTCCTGCTCTGCGCGAGATAAAGGAAATGCAATTTTGTCATCAGTTTGGTTTTAAATTTACTAAATTTTAATGAAACTAGCTTACTAATTTGAATGCATTCCCCATCCCCACCATGGTTGATGAATCCCTTGATTATGTCAGTCACAGTTCTTCCCACAACATTTCCCTCTCCCCAGAACCACAATGGGATTCTCCTTGTCCTCACTTTCCATCCCACCAGCTTCTGCATTCAGTGCATCATTTTCTGCCATGTTTCATTCTTTCAGTGTGATGTTGCCCTCAAACACATCTTCCTTTCCCACCCGATTCAGCACTTCGAAGTGTCCATTCCCTCTGAGATACCCTAGTCCACTCCTCAGTCACCAACATCCCTTTTCTCTCCCAAGGCACCTTTCAAAACCCATGTAAACACTTAGTGTTTTACTTCCAACCTCCACACTGTCCAAAGCCTTTTCCAGGTGAAGTAACAATTTTGCAATCTCCTTTCAATTTTGTACACTGTATTCACTTCTCAATATTGATAAAATCAAATGCACATTAGATGATCACTTAGTGAAACACCTCCAATTGTCAATTGGTATGGTCCCAAATTTCCAGCAGCCTTTAATCTCCCTCTTGTTTTCATACTGCTACTTTTGCTCTCAACCTGAGTGAGACACAATGTCAGCTTCAGGACCATCTTTCATCTTGAAAAGTCATTTTCTAATCTGGCACATTACAGCCTTCTGGAT
This sequence comes from Chiloscyllium plagiosum, assembly GCF_037043375.1. NCBI lineage: Eukaryota > Metazoa > Chordata > Chondrichthyes > Orectolobiformes > Hemiscylliidae > Chiloscyllium > Chiloscyllium plagiosum. The sequence goes on along the minus strand of NW_028270152.1, from coordinate 55,388,732 downwards.
TCAATGGTGAGTTCAAGTCCAGACCATATACTGTCTCCATTCTGTTTCCTTTTCTCTCCTTGGTTTCTTTCATTTCTTACAGTGAGCAACGCACTTGCTCCAAGCCCATGTTTTGATTCTTTTCTTGTCCCACAACCATTTTCTTTGGCCTTCTATGGCCAATTCTCTGCCATTCCATCTCTCCTGTTTTCAAACCTTTGACAATCTTCCTGTTGTCCTTGTACCATTCACCACATGCTCAAATATCTTAAACTTTTCATGGTTCTGGTGAAAGGTCACAGACCTGAAAACATTATCTCTGTTTCTCTCTCTACTCAGATACTGTCCTAGCCTGCTGAGTCCTTTTCAAGCATTTTCTATTTCTTATTTCTGATTTACAGCATCTGTGGTACCCTTTGAACAAAAAACTTTTGTCAGTCTTGTTGAAATAGTTGCGCACACAAGAAAGAGAGACCTGTGTTTTTTTTTTGTGCCTATTAATACTTCAGGACAGTCCAAAACACTTTGCAGACAATGAAGCACCTTGAAATGTAGTCATCATTTTAATTTCGAAGATGTGACAACTAATTTGTGCACAGATGCATCCAAACACAGCAATTTGATGACAACTAGATTGTGTTGTTTTAAAAACCAAAAGAATTGCAGTTCAAAAACAAAAATGGAAACTACTGGAAAAGCTCAGCAAGTCTGGCAGCATCTGTGGAGAGAAATCAGAATTAACATTGTTGGTCAAGTGAGTTTTCCTCAGAACTGATGGTAGCAAGGAAACCTTAATGCTTGAGTTCTTCCATGTCCTTACCTCAGGCCCGCACAATAGGCCTTGTTATTACATAGTTGGCTATTACACACAACCCATTGTTAGCTTCTGACAGACCCCATAAATAACTATTCACCCTTGTAGCCAGATCATTATCTTTGTCTGTCCAACCATTCCTCTCTCTGTCCAACCATTCCTCTCTCTCTCTCTCTCTCTCTATCCCATTTATTCCTTACCCGCTTCCACACTATTTTCTGCATATAAACCAATATCTTCCAGGCCACCATCAATTCTGATGAAGGGTCACTTGACCCAAAATGCTAACTCTGATTTCTCTCCACAGATGCTGCCAGACCTGCTAAGCTTTTGCAGCAATTTCTGTTCTTGTTCATTTTTTTTAAGATTGCTTGAGTGATAAATATTTGCCTGCAATAAGGCAGCATCAAGATATTCTGATGGCAATGAACTGAAGGGATGATTTAGGATTTTTCATCCATTTCTTGAGGCAGTTTATTTGACTGGGCTACTACTCTTCCAAGCAGTTTTATTATTCCTTCACCTTCATTCTCAATTAAACCAGATTTCCTTTCACAGAATTGTGTTATTTGTGGAGAGACTTTTACCCTGTCAATAACTTCACAGGGAGATTGAATTGAGGGCTGTCAGTAACTCAAAAGCTATTTATTGCCTGGTGGCTATTCATGAAATCTCACATGTTAATGATCCTTTTATGTTATCGTTAATCACAATTTTCAGAACAATTTGACACTGGTCTATCCATGTTAATAGGCTAATTTCATTAAAATTTAGTGAAGTTAAAACCAAACTGATGACAAAATTAAATTTCCTTTATCTTGCACAGAGCAGAATGAAGAGCTGACATAATGCTCCACATCTATCTTTGTATTTGTCGTATCATCAACTGATGGTTGGTGATGAAAGACCTGACCACCCTCTGGTAAAGAGCCGGAGGGGAAAGTTGCTCAATGTAACTTCTTGTGGTTCAGTGAATGACAAGTAGGGACTATGAGCTGTTTAAGTCAAGATGTTATTCTGTAATCTTCAGATATGAGGTGTTTACCTAAGCATGTGATCTGTCAACTCTTACTTAGAGGGAAAGAATGAAAACAGTTAGCATTTAATAGAATTGCTAACATTCATTCGCAGAGAAAAGTGAAGATTTCTTGCTCATTTCCTGGTAAAAATGGATGTTTTCCTGTCTTTTATGGTCAAGAACACCAAGAACTTTTTTCTACTCATACTTTTAAAATCTCTGGCAGTACCCCTTATAAATCTTACTCAGATCCTTTTAAATCTATGACTTGTTCTGACATTATTTCTTTGAATAGGAACTTATACTCAATTCCTTTAATCCTGTTCATTTTCAACTAAAACAAAATTCATTTTCAGCTAAAACAATGACGTTGCAGTGAGGTCCTTCCCAATTGTCTAGCTATCGTTTAAATTTCTTTTCTGGCCATTTCACTGTTCCTCACCACTACGTCACACAGCCTAATATGGATAGCAATGATGCTTGTTATGAGAGGTGAGAATTTTCTTTTAAGGACTGTTGACTTCCCTTTCTAGTCTTTGTACAGGTTTTCATAGAGATATTCAATTTTTCTTTGGGGATCTTCAAACCTTATATCCTAGATCCTTCAATTGTTCCTTATAGAACCTCCTTCACGATGGCCTCTGTATTTACATTTGGCTGGATATTCTCTCTTTTTCTATCCCACTCTCTTGGTCTAGTGCTTCTTCCCTGCTTCTGAATGTAACACTGCCTTTGAGATCCCTTCCACAGCTGCTGCTGTCTCCCTGCATTGATTATAATATTTCAGCTTCTGACTCTGACTTGTTAAAGTGGCAATATTCTTAAAGTAGTAAACTCACTGCTAGAATTATGTTCACAACTATTTCTGGATTTCTTCTTTTTGTGGTTGGAGTCAGATCTGTACCACTGCATGGAGTACTTTCCCAGATGGTCAGCACTAGTATCTTGTAATATTTGTCCCCTCTACAAGTATGTGGTAGAGTAAAGATTGTTTATGGTAGTTCACTGATACCAATTCCTTTGTCTTTGTTTTGCCATGATTTTGTCCAACAATTTGTGTTAGAAGATACACAAGCTGTAGCTACACAAGAAGATTTATAGGGAAACAACTTAATCCTTAAAAGTGAGGTAATGAATTCTGGGAGGTCCAACAAGACAAGAGAGTAATGTTGGGTGGTAGGATCCTAGAAAGTATAGAGGATCAGATAACCCTTGTTGAGCATGTCCATAGTTCCTTGAAGGCAGTGGGACAGGGAGATAAGGTGTTCAAGAAGGCACATGGAAAACTTGCTTTTATTAGACAAAGTGTTTAATAAAAGAATGAGGAAGTTATTATAAGTCTTCAAGAAAGTATTTCATTGCTTTCCATTTCTTCTCAATGTGTTGATTAATCCTTTAATGTAAAGCTGTTTTCAAACAGTATCATTGCCACATTGCTTGTTATCTGCTGTTTCTTAACATTGAATTCTTGCATTCACAAATGTTATTTTAAATTGAAGTATTGTACAGCTTGATAGATTTGATGTAGCATTCCCTATATTTAAGACTTTGCATTACAGAGCGACTGTACTAAATTCTTCAACAAATGTTCTATTTTTAGATTTTCTGTAGTAGTTTATTGTTTTCAAGTTTTTTTTCAATCAGTGTCAACCCCAAACGACCTTCACTGTACCACGTACGTGTAAGAGGTGACAAGTATCACATGATGCTAGTTCAGGTCATCTGGGAGAATACCATATGGATGCAATGGTACAGTTCGGACTCCAAGCATGAGAAAAAGAAATCCAGAAGTAGTCCAGAACATAATTCAAGCAAGTGAGTTGACCACTTTCAAAACATTGCCACTTAAAGAATATAGAGTCAGCAGCTAAAAAGTTAGAGTCGATATATAGAGAGAGCAGCAGTTGTGGAAGCAACAAAGTGGTAAGCTCAGGAGTTCAAAAGCAATATTTCATTTAGAAGTTAGGAAGCAGCACTAGAGCAAGGGAGAGGACTAGGAGAATGGACGACGGTAATGTTAGTTGGGCCACAGCTGGAGTGTGTAGTTCTTGTCACCTCACAATAGGAAGGATATGGTTAGGGGTCAGCACAGCAGCCCCAAACACACACAGTGTTTACAGCACCTAGCTGGCATGGCTAACACTTCCTGGCAGATGCAGCTCCACTTTCTTGCCCCAGTTGCTGTCCAGCCACTATCTCACACAGCCTACCTGTCACATTAGTTATTCTCACATTAACTACTCTCTCAAGTCATCACTACTCTCTGCCCAGTGCTCACTGCAAACCAGCATCTCTCATTGTCCAGTGAGGAAACATCATAATCAGACAACATGAATCATGAGCTTTGATTCACAGACAGAAAAAATAAATACAAACAAAACAAATAAAGGCTACCATTCACCCCCACAATGGCATTGATGACTAATGACTATTTAGCATTCCATGACAGTCTGCTGCACCCAGCTCTCATCTACTGGAAGCAGGCATCAACCAGGTTTGTACAACCCAGTACAGCTCAGCTCTGTCATGCACACGGAGAGCTTCATTCGCTGGAGACTGCTCATGTTCTCCCACATCGTCAGCATTCAGCAAAATAAAAACCAAAAAAACTGCCGATGCTGGAAATCAGAAACACAAACAGAAATTACTGGAAAAGCTCAGCAGGTCTGACAACATCTATGGAGAGAAATCAGAGTTAATGTTTTGGGTGTGGTGACCCTTCCTTAGAACTGATGGTAGCTAGGAAACTTTAGGGCTCGAACTCTCCCATGTCCTTACTCCAACCCAGTGTTAATGTTTCTGGTCCCAGTGACTCTTCCTCAGTATCTTTCATCAACATTTAGCACATTGCCTTGTTGCCTACTCCAACTTGTGCAGAGCAGAGCCCACCAGGATGACATGGCACACTCCGTGCAGAGTATACCGGAGGAGATAATCTTCTCTCTCCCTGCTCACAATCCAGATTGCAGCAGCTTCGGTATCTCTGCCATCTACTCCACCATGCTGGAGGGTTTGAGCTATAGGGAGATGCTGAACAGGCTGGGGCTGTTTTCCCTGGAGTGTCGGAGGCTGAGCGGTAACCTTATAGAAGTTTACAAAATTATGAGGGGCATGGTTAGGATAAACAGACAAAGTCTTTTCCCTGGGGTGGGGGAGTCCAGAACTTGAGGGCATAGGTTTAGGGTGAGAGGGGAAAGATATAAAAGAGACCTAAGGGGCAACTTTTTCACGCAGAGGGTGATATGTGTATGGAATGAGCTGCAAGAGGAAGTTGTGGAGGCTGGTACAATTACAACTTTTAAAAGACATTTGGATGGGTATATGAATAGGAAGAATTTGGAGGGATATGGGCCAGGTACTGGCAGGTGGGACTATATTGGGTTGGGATATCTGGTCAGCATGGATAGGTTGGACTGAAGAGTCTGTTTCCATGCTGTACATCTCTATGACTCTATCGTCAAAGCATGGATGCTCTGCATCATTTGGGGAGTTGTACCAAAGTGTCATCAGCCGTTAGTGCAGTGGCCAGCCTTGCAAGGTTACACCTGGTACCACTGCATAAAAGTGCTCAAGTATGTAGGAGTCCTGGTAGCTGCCAGGGTAGAGGGCACACACGCCAGGAAGTTGTAACAATGATCATAGATCACTTGATTGTTAATGGAATGAAACTCCAGCAGGCTGATGAATTCTGTAGTGTTGTGTTACAACCTCTCTGTGTTACATGCATACAGACAATGGAACACTGCCCCTAGGAGAAGCAGGTTATGTTCTTGAAGTCTACTGCCTAGACTGCAGCACTGACCTCATCACTGGGGGCCAAAATGAGCCAGCATGATCTTGCACAGTGAAATCAGACACTGAAGTATTTGTGTTGCACAGTTGAGAGATCCCTCAGAGGTTACCTATTGCTCCCTGGAAGGGGCCAGTCACATTGAACGTCATAACAACTGCCACCTTCAAAAGCACTGGGGGACAAATGGTCTCGGACTCCTGCAGATCTCAGGTCCTGATCCAGGAGCTGACATTGCTCCATCACAATGTCCTGGGACATCCATGCTGTGCCTCTCTCACCCTGAGGAAGCAGATTTGAGTGCAAAAGACTGTGACCCTACTGAGGCCCCTACGCACCCTGAGGTGCCTGTGTTCAACCAGAGTAGCACCTCAGTTCGCAGTCCTGAATAAGGGGAACCAATATCAGATAGATAGGTTTTCCTACACTCGAGCACTATCCAATGACTCTTGACTCAGGTGATGCAGGGACATGTTTGGTTCAATACTTTATCTCTTTTAGTAAAACCAACACATAAAAGCCTGTTATTTCAGCTCTCAATTGGAATGACTATGTGGGAGAGGAGACACTGATGATCATGAACCATATCCCTGCAGGGAGTCAACATTTTCAGTATCCCATTTCTGCTTGTGGACTTCTGCTGTGCTCAAATTGAATACAATAGCTGTGAAGTGGTTCAAATTATCCTGAAGACAGATATAACAGATTAAATTGGATAACCACTGAGAACAGGCCCAGGGATTGCAATGCATGAACAACCTTCATCAGTTCATCGCACTGCAGATAGGACATCAACGTTATGCCATTTGCTCATTTTCCTGGTTGCTATGTTCGGCAAGCACGCCTATGCTGTTGATTGGCTGCATGCATCAGCAATGAATTGCATGAACGCCTAGCATTGCTGAGAGCTGTTCTGTGCTACTTAAAAGTTGTATCTTTTATAGGGAAAGAACATTGTGTTTTGTAATGGTACTGAGACAGTTCTGAATATTCAGATGTGCAATCTTCAACAATGGTTAACCGTGGCACAGAGAAAGCACCAAGGTTTCCAGACATTGCACAGTGCGTTTTGGTGGAAAAGGTGGAAAGAAGGAACAATTTCCTCCATCCTCAGTCCAAAGCCCTCCAGACATATGTTCAAGAGGCAGTGGAAAGTGATTGAAGTGGAGATCAATGCCAGGAATTTAACCTGAAAGATCTGGATGGACTTCCAGAAGATGTTAATGATCTCCGAATCTTCAAATGCTATATTCAAATTTGCACCATTAGCTTCATCTACTGCTCAACTACACTACCATCACTGTTAGCAGCAACCTCGATCAGTTATGACTCTTATTTAATCTTTCTGTGCTTTAACTCATCTTTTTACACATAATACTGTTACAAGTCTTACATTCATGTCTCCCAACTTATACAGACTGGTACCTAGTCGACCACGATAACCACATCTTCTAAAATCTATTCTCCAACACTGAGAAATACACTTTACTCTCTCTCTTAATTGCAAAAGTGGCACGCACCAGGAGGCAACAGGAATCAGTTGGAGTGAGACTTGACTGTATCTCTTCACCCCCAAATGGCTGGCCATTACTGCCAAGACCTCTTTCCCCAACCTCACCTTTTACCCTACTTCTGTCTTTCCTCTTGTAACTTATCCTGCATCCTTACAGTCATGCTCAATGTGAACAGGATGGCCAATAGACTATACCTATATTTAAAAGTATCTTTGTACATGCCTCCAAAGTAAAATATATTTCTATATCTGTCAGACCACGCCCTTGATTATTGTCACTTTAATCAAGTGTAAAACAGTCCTCAAAATGAGTAAAATTGCAACCACAGCCAGGAGAAATTGTAAAAGATTTACATTTGCACTTTCAGTTCCTCAGTCCAGATTGTTCAGATAAATATTGAATATCAACAGCCTCAGCAGTGATCCATTTTTCATTTTTCTCCAAATTTTCACTTCAACTCTCTGTTTCATGTTTTGTATCAAGTTTTCAATCTTTACTGCTATTCATTCCTTAACTTCTCATGTTCTGACCTTTCAGACACGTTTCTACTGCGAGATATCGCATCGAAGTTTTTATACGAATCAAAATACATCATGTCTATTACATTAACTATATGCACCCTTTCTGTTAGTCCTTCAAGTAATTCACTCAAATTTCTCAAGTATGATTTTCTCTTTTGGGATTATTGCTGAATATCTAATGACATCTTTGATTGAGGATTGCACTACCTCTCCTACTATTAGTGATAAGCAAATTGCTCTGGTGTTTGTTCTAACTCATTTCTTGAACAAAAGGAAGCTGTCTACGAATGCTCTGATAATATTCCCTTTTATAATGAATAGCTATCTATGTATAATTGTGCCTTTGGTATGTTTTCTGCAACTTATTTAAAATTGCATCAGTGCAACGTGGACTCTATCTCCTCAGAGTTAATTAGTTCAGAATTAATCTCACACTTCATATCCTGAATAATTTTGCCTTTTTATAACTTTTCTTCAAATGTCATTTTCACCATGTTAGTCCCAGTAAATACTGAGGCAAATGAATTATTTAATACCTCTGTTATTTTTGACCCATTGTGATATGATGTGCATACATCTTTAAATGGAAGTAAGCTTAAGCTGCTGACTATCATAACATGTCTTGATATGAGGTGATGTATTAATCCCATGGCTTGAAGCCAGCCTGAAGCAGTAATAATAGAGATCACATAATACTCTACCAAGCCTCTCAGGAAATCTGTTTATGTCATCTTATTTTCAAAATAATGAACTCACATCTTGTTTTAACAATCTTTGTATGTGATTTGTACTTTTACGTTTAAGAGAAGAATATAATAGTACCTGTGCATTGATTGGTACATCTCTTATTGGCTCTATTCTCATCCTGAGATTTATGTGTCTGTGGATTATCCTATTTTTCTTCTTTATAATCCTTGCTAAATTACAGTCATTGTTTCTCCTGGCCTTCCTGCACACATTGATTCAAAAACTATACTTACTTGTTTAAACTTTGAAATTAACTTCACTGAATTAAAAATGGATGTTACCAATCTCATGATGCAAATTGGTCACAATAAGACAATAAGACCATCAGATATAGGAGTAGAATTAGGCCATTTGGCCCATCAAGTTTGCTTGACCATTCGATCATGGCTAATGTGTTTCTCAATCCCATTCTCCTGCCTTCTCTCATAACTTTTGGTCTCCTTACCAATCAAGAACCTATCTATCACTGCCACAAATGCACTCAATGACTTGGCCTCCACAACCCTCTGCAGCAACAAGTTCCAAAGATTAACTGTCCTCTGGCTGAAGAAATTCCTCCTCATCTCAATTCGAAAGGGTCTTCCCTTCATTCTGAGGCTGTGCCCGCTTTGAGTCTCTCTTACTAATTGAAACATTTTCTCCATGTCCACGATATCCAGGCCTCTCAGTACTCTGTACATTTTCGTGAGATCCTCCCTCATTGTTCTAAACTTCATTGAGTACAGACCCAGAGTCCTCAAACATCGCCAGGATCATTTTTTTAAATCTCCTCTGGACCCCTATCTAATGACAACACATCCTCCTTAGAGATGGAGCCTAAAACTACTCACAATATTCCAACTATGGTCAGACCAGAGCCTTATACAGCTTCAGCAGTACATCTCTGCCTTTTATTCTAGCCCTCTTGAAATGAACGTGAACATTGCAGTTGGCTTCCTAACCACCAATTGAATTTGCATGTTAAGCTTTAGAGAATCCTGAACTGATTCCAGCTTCTCCCTCCCTCAAGCTGCAGGGTGGATTCTATCATATTATGGTCACAGCCCCTGAGGGGTTCCTTCACGTTAATCTCCCTAATCAAGTCTGCCTCATAAAACATCACCAAATCCAGAATTCCCTGTTTCCTTGTAGGGTCTACAACAAACAGCTCCAAAATCTAGTAGATGTTCTTAAGAGTCTAATAATGACTGTGAAACTCATTGTTGATTGTAGAGAAAAAAATATATAGTTCATTAATGTCCTTTAGGGAAGGAAACTGTCATCCTTACCTGGTCTGGCCTACATGTGTCTCCAGACCCACAGCAATGTGGTTGACTCTTAAACCGCACTCTGGGCAATTAGGCTTGGGCAATTAATACTGGCTTGGCCAGCATTATCCAGATCCCATGAAGGAATATATTTTAAAAATCCACAAATTCCTTTTCTTGAAATCTCCTACCAACCTGATTTTCCCACTCCACCTGCATATTGACTTTTGGAAGGTTTCTAATCAGTAATTATCAATCCAGGACATAGACATCATCCCACTGGAATTCTATTTTTATTCATTCATGGGATGTGGGAAAAATTGGCTGGGTCAGCATTTATTACCTGTCTCTAGTTGCCCTTGAGAAGCTGGTGGTGAACTGCCTTCTTGAACTATTGCAGCTCATTTAGTGAGGGTAGACCCACAATACCATTAGGGAGGAAATTCCAGGATTTTGATCCAGTGACATTGATGGAAAAGCAATGTATTTTCAAGTCAGGATGGTGAATAGATTGCAGATGATCATGTTCCCTTGTATCTGCTGCTTTTGTCCTTCAAGATGGTAGTGGCCATGGGTTTGGAAGATGCTGTCTGAAAAGCCTTGGTGAGCATCTGAGCAGTAGATGGTACACATTGCCACTACTGAGCATCGGTGATGCAGTGAGTGACTGTTTGTGGCTGTGAAGCCAATCCAGTATGCTGCCGGGTTCTGAATAAATTGAGTTTCTTGATTATTCTTGAAGCTACAAGCATCCATGCAACTGGAGAATATTCCATCATACTCCTGAATTATGTCTTCTGGATGGTAGACATGCTTTGGGAAGTCAACAGGTGAGTTACTCAATGTAAGATTCCTCAGACTTGACCTGCTCCTGTAACGATAGTAGTTAAGGGGCTGGAGCTGTTCAGTTCTGGTCAATGATATCCTCCAAGATATTGACAGTGAGGAGATTCAATGATGGTAATACACTGAATTTCTGGGGAAAAAAGGTAAGGTTGTCTCTTGTTGGAGATGGTCATTGCCTGGCACTTATGCAATGAGAATGTTACCTGCAATTTGTCAACCCAGATCCAGATATTGTCCAGATCTTGCTGTGTTATAACATAGATTGAATTTGTTTCTAAGGCATCGTGAATGGTGTTGAACATTGCATAATCATCAGCGAATATCCCTATTTCTGACCTCATGTTGAAAGCAAGGTAACCGGTGATGATTGGACTCTGGACTACCCTGAGGAACTCTTGCAGAGATGTCCTGTAACTGAAATAACTGATCTTCAACAAAAATAACTATCTTTGCTGTGCTAGAATTGATTCCAACCAGCAGAGATTTTTCTCCCTGATTCCTTTCGACTGTAGAATTGCTAAGGCTCTTTCATGTAATACTCTATCAAATGCAGCCTCGACTTCACAGTCAGTCACTATAACCTCCCCTGGAATATAAGATCTTTGCACTTTGTGGACCTTGCAGTCCACAAACATAAAAAGGCCAACAAACAAGATGCCTCCTTAGCCAGTTTTGAACAAGGGGGAAGCTATTGAAACTCATTACAAATGGCACGAATGGCTCACCATTTGATCTCATTCAAACAATGTCTCTGACAAGGGAGATAGAAACCACTTTCCAAATAGAAACTACCTCATTAAGCTGAAATCCAGGTGCTCCATCATATGACTATGATCTTCACCTTTGAAAACAAAACTGTAATTGTACATTTGCTGAAACATTACTTCAGTTTGATAAGAATCTAGTTAGTGTTAGCATCAATTTCCTTAGAATCCAAGGTTTAGTCAAATCATAGTCAGACTGCAGGCTGAGCTAGGCCTGTCTTAAGTCTCACCCTCTGTGAAGCCTAGTTTTCCAAAAAAACACAATTACCTGAAAAGTGGACAGAAGTCATATTGCTAATCTCGCAATAACACAAAACCACCTAATGAAGGAGCGTCACTCCGAAAGCTAGTGTGCTTCCAATTAAAGTTGTTGGACTATAACCTGGTGTTGTGTGATTTTTAACTTTGTACATCCCAGTCCAACACCGGCATCTCCTAATCAGGACAAAATCTTTTATCTGTAAAAAAAAGATGTGAGCCAATTCAAATTCCAGATAGTTTGCCTAAGTCACATGAACCCATAAGTATAGATGATACTGCTCTCAAGATTAAGCTTACATTAAAATTAACTTTCCCAAGTGTTTCAGTAAACACTGGCACTGTCAGGAGTGAGATAATGAATAAAATGATTCACTTCTGTAGAAATAGAGTAGAGCAACTAGAAAGGGTATGGATCTTTTTTATTCAAACTTGATACTTTTTGATCATCAAAAAGCTGAATGGATTTGGAGCATCAATGGTGCAACCTTATTTAAACCACAAACAAAACTAAAATCACAGAAGACCAATGAATTCAATCCAAGATTCACATAAATATTGGAGAATAAAATTTTGCAGTGCCTGGTAACAGATGCATCATTTCCCAGCAGCACTATAACACTGGTCTCTGTACAAACTCTTGACTAAGAAATGTAATTTGAAAGCATAGCAATAAAAGTTACTTAAAAAATGTTCACCACTAAATACGCACCTTGTGGATAGGTTAATTTATAAGAATTGGAAATAGAAGAAACATATCAGTTCATCCAATTGAGCTCCTTATCAATTTGACAAATCAGCTAAAATGTTGTTAAATTTATATTCAACCATACAAAGACCGTATAATCAATGCCGTTTTATACTGGTTTCAGGCAAGTATTTTGATATGTAACCAGCAATATCTCCATGTGAATTGATAATTAATCTTATAACTATCCTTCACATGCTGATCTATAAGTACAATATGGTTTTGTTCTCTTTCTTCTAAACACTTTAGAAATGTAGTATTTTACTTAGGTTAATTAAATGAAGCAAGATGCAAGATATTGAGATCATTAACCACAGAACAAACCAAAAACACTCGCAACACTGAACAATAGATGCAATCAAACATTTTTGACTCAAAATGCTGTTAACATTTCTTTATATAGAAATTACAAAGGTGTTGTGGATTTAAAAATGATGCTATAAAAGGTTTGTGAATAATGTCTGCACTCAAAAATAGTGAACACTTATGAAAACACATTTAAAATGTTTTACGCTCAACAGTATATAATGTCATCACAATAAGTATGGTTTGAATCATCTGCCTGCACATAAAATGGTGAATCTCGTACAATCTACTATCCTTTCCTTTCTGCTGGCTTGCTCTATTTCATTGTGAATTTGTTTTGACTCATTCGGTCATAATTGTCCCACATATATAATTGTCTCACAGACATAATTGTCCCACAGACATCGCAATCACACCACATTATTTTAACAGACATGATGCCAATCTGAGAATATTGGTTTCAGTTTTGTTAGGTTTGATGGATGTTTCACGTATCTGTATGTGTTATTAATGTTCTGCTGTAGCGACAGTGGAAATGGGGACATAAAGTTTAATAGCACCCCCATGCTGGGCCCGCTATAGCACCATGCAGCTAAACTACATTTTTTTTCTAAAAGCATATCTTTTGCAGAACTCTGTGATTCACACAACAATAGAATCAAAATATCACATGGTTAGTGTTTGTGGGAGACAGTGGATTAGAATTAAAGTGCACATGTTTGAATTTTGAAAACAGATGTACAAATAAATTCCATGTAAACTTAAGAGGGCTTACAGAGCAAATTAATATGTAAGACATAGAAACATATGATTTTAATTAATTCTACAACAGCATATTGCTGAATTTCTCCAACATTAGTCTAAGACAGACACAAACATTTAAAAGTGGAACCCATGCATAAAGCAGCTATTTGGCAGCCAGTAAGTCTGCATTGTAAAAGGAAGATAATCATATTTATATGCTACCATGTCACAACAGCCACTTAGGGAGAGGAATGTCATTGTTTGCTATACACAGGAAAATCATAAACATATTCTTAATCCACAATAAATCGGTAAAGAGGATAAATCATGTTCTCTCATGGCATACAATTGGAAAGAATGATCACATGAAACCTTTGCCTAGTAATAAATGCTGAGTAACTTTTCTAGATGTTTTATTTAAAAGTTTACTGTTCCAGACCTAGGCTGTATACCCAACAACTGTCTCAAAATTGTTACAGGAATCTGGAGTTGGGGGCAGAGAGGGTGTTATGGGAAGGGAACAACATCTTAACCATCATCCCCTTCTCCCAGCAGGTATGCAGTAGTAATGGCATTAGAGAGTTTATTTCGCCAACCAGCTACAACGGAAAGCCATGATGATTTTATCGGTCAGGCCTCAAAATATTATGTGTTCATTTCCCACCAGTTCTGAGCAGGAAGCAGTTGCTGGCCCGTGGAAAGTCAAGCAACAGAGGTCACCCACTGCCATGTCGGTAAGAATGGGGAAGTGAGTACCAGGGCCATGTATGGGAGCTTGGATTCAGAGAGGCGTAAGTTATCCTTTTGAGCCAAAGGTAGCCATTCCAGTCCCGCAAGAAAAATAGAAAAGAAAAATTTAGTACATTTTCACACCCCAAATGTCTTCTAAATAATTTCATGCTCATGGAAAGCTGCCGTAGCCTAAGCTTTTGACTTACAATTTTTTTGACTTCTTACATCAATCTTCTTGTAACAACAGTTAAAGAAGACAACAGAAGAGGCTCTAGGTGACCTAAATACTCAATATATCAAAAGTCTGATCTCTGGAAAGAAACTTGTGTTTCACCTGCAAAGTGAGTCAATTCCCAGCTTACAATTGCAAGTGTGCAGATCTATTTGAGAGATCCTCAACTTGTCATTGACTTCCTGGACTCACCAATTCACAAGAAGTAGGAATTTAGGGGCAAGGCCATTCAGTTCCTTGAGCTCACTCCATCATTCTAGATCATTCTGATCATCTAACATATGGCAATACTACCTCAGAACCTCTTGATGTTATTAGTAACTAGCAATTATCATTCTCTGTCTTGATCTTAACTTAATGCCTGAGTTTCCAAACTCCTTGAGGGGTAGAGAATTCCAAAGATTCACCACCCTCGAAGTGAATAAATGCTCCTTCATCTCAGTCCGTGCCTTTTATTTTGAGACTGTGGTCTTGGTTCTAGATCTCCGAGACAACAGAGGGCAGATTCCATTCAGAAAAAGAGATGTATATCGGCAAGAGCGTAATTTTAGGTTTGGCAGTGTCCTTGTCATCTGAGCTGGATAAAAACTCTTAAGCTGCTTTAGAAGACCAGGTACACAGGCCTAGAAAAAGCCATAAACTTCTCTTAGAGTTGAGAAAGGAAAGTCAGTGAGTTAGGCTGGGTCTGTATGTCACGGGGGAAGAGAATCAGATTAGGTGAATGCTTACAAAAGTATGGAAACAACATTGCCTGCAAATTCCCGTCCAAACTACTCACCATCCTGACTTGGAAAATATCACTGTTCCTTCACTTATCATTGGGTCAAAATCTGGAATCCTCTGCCCAACGGAATTGTGAGTCTACCCACAGACATGCACTCTAGCAGTTCAAGAAGGCAGTTCAGCGGCACCTTCTCAAGGGCAACTAGGGGTAGGCAATAAATGTTAGAACAGCCAGCAAAGTCCATGTCCCATGAGCAAACCAAAAAGAAAATCACCAAGAAGAAATGGGACATCAATTGAGTTAGAAAATTTAAAGTGAAACTAGGAGTGGTAATTATTCTGAGGTTGAGTATCTGTAAAGGATATTACTGGGTAATGGGGCTGAATCTTTCTCTTTGGTGGTTAAAAGATAGTTACAAATCATCCAATATATGTAGTCTTTTGATATTTTTCTTCTTTTTTGTGTGATAAACTTATATTCTTTTATTGAAAGTACACTAGTAACTTTGCATAAATATGTTCAGTGACTGGCCACTAAGGCAACCCAATTGCAAAAATAAAACTTCAGGTCCATCAAGCCAGGTTTTGTTTTGATTTGACCAGTATTACCATAGGCTGGGAGCCTAACAATCACAATAGATTCTCGGATTTTGCCCACTACTAACGATAGGATCTCAGGTTTGTAGTTAACTGTTTTCTCTTTTCTTCCTTTCTTAAACATTCAATTGTATTTACAAACTTCAAACCCACAGGCACCATTGTGGAATTGATGGAATTTTGATGGAACATCATCAGTAAATCCATTACCTTTGTAGCCATCCCTTCCAACATTCTGGTACGAATGCCATCAGGTCCAGGGATCTGTCAATCTTCAATCTCAATAATTTCTTCAATACTATTTTTTCCAGTAATGCTAATTTCCTTCAGTTCCATGTTCTCACTAAATGCTTGGATCTATTTCAAGAAGACATCTTGAGCCTTCCTCTGCAAAGACTGCTGGAAAGGGCAGAATCTTCCCAGCCACAGCGTGGGCATCAGTGAGAAAGTTGGGAAAATCAGATGAGAACAACATCAGGTGATTTCCAACACCGAGAGCAGAAAATTCCATTCTCCAACTTACTGTTGAAAGGCAAGACAAGAATCTTTCTTGTGAGTGGTGAGGCATGGTGACCAGCATGCTTATTAGTTAACTTCACCTCATTGATGTGCAGCTTCCCATTTTCCCACACCCTTAAAGAATGTAGATGAGAACAATTGATGACATGTAAGTCAGAGTGGTTATCTGCAGACTCCAGCTCACCGCTTGCTCCTCTGGCCCTTCAGTCACCAGTGACTAACATCACAGGTCACGCTCAATGGATGCCACCAACCCCCCTCACAGACATTGACATTGAACAATTATTAGCCTTATCACCCTCTTCATGGGACATCTCAGCCCATGTACCCAAGTGGTGCTGCTCTTTGGAGTGCATTGACACCTTTCATTACAATGCTGTTGCCAGATCACTCAGCAGGGACAAGCATGGATCCGATCATACAGTCAGACAGTCATAGAGGTGTACAGTATGGAAACAGACCCTTCGGTCCAACTCATCCATGCCGACCAGATATCCTCACCTAATCTAGTCCCATTTGCCAGCACTTGGCCCATCTCCCTCTAAACCTTTCCTAGTCATATACCCATCCAAATGTCTATTAAATGTTGCAATTGTACCAGTTTCCATCACTTCCTCTGGCAACTTATTCGATACACACACTACCCTCTGTGTGAAAAAGTTGCCTCTTTTCTATCTTTCCCCTCTCACCCTAAACCTATGCCCTCTAGTTCTGGACTCCCCAACCCCAGGGAACAGACTTTGTCTATTTACCCTATCCTTGCCCCTCATGATTTTATAAACCTCTATGAGGCCACCTCTCAGCCTCTGACACTCCAGGGAAAACAGCCCCAGCCTGTTCAGCCTCTCCCTGTAGCTCAATTCTTCCAACCCTGGCTAGGGTGCTTCTCAGGTGTCTTTGCTTTTCCTCTTAGTTTTCATCCACTTTGCCCCTATTCGGATGCTCACAGCATCTCCATGTTTTTCTGTCTTGCTTTGCCGAATGCCTTTCCTTGTCCTTCTGTCCATTCCAAAGGAAAGAGGCTTGTACTGCTCTATTTCACCCCATCTATAGCAAGCAGAGTACTCCTCAGAGGTGCAGCTGAAACCAAGGATCTCCAGCACTGGCTTTTTCTTGGTGAGATTTCACTGGGTGTGACAATTCCTGCATAAAAGAAGAGAGGAACTGGATTGTGTAAAAGGGATCAAAGCTTTTGCAGGTTAAGAATAAATCTTGTAATTCCCTTCCTAACTGCAAAGTGGGTTCCACAGCAGGTGGACTGCAATGGTTCAAGAAGGCAGCTCACCACCACGATCTCAAAGGCAATGATGGACAGGTAATAAATGCTGGTCAGTCAGCAATGCTCATGTCCCACAAAAAATTAGTGTTAAAATTCTAGTGTTGGTATTAATGGCCGAGCAGCACAGCACAATCAGGCTCTCTGGGCCGATTGCACATGGAAGTCTATATGCTCCCACATGAACAGTCACACATTTTCTCCTCCTCTGTCCACCATCCCACCACCCACCTTCGTCCTCTTGCTCCAATTTTGAGACATGTTTTCCTGCAGGGCCATGGATGGAATGTGCAATAGACATGGACAGAAGAGCAGTTAATGGAGATTTCTGGGTAGCAGAGGTGATGTCATCAACATCAGGGTGGAAGAGAGAAGGCACATAGGGCAGGATGGGTTGAAAATGAGTTGGGTGAGAACCACTGAGTGGACTTCAGGCAATAATCAGAGTTGAAGTCCTTGAGCCTGAGCGAGATGTGTGTGCAGAGTCAGAGTTAGAGCGACTGCTGGCTTTCTGAGTGTGCAGTAGCATAGAGAAGGCTGTGACACACACAACATCTTGTTCCTGCACAGCTGGGTGTTTCTTTTTACCTGGGACACTGGTCTGATTTGTGCCACTTCTTGAGCCCAGTCTGGCTCTGCCCAGTGGTATAGCCTCTTTTGGCAGTTTTCAGTAAATAGAACAGCCATCCTTTCTACCAGCGGTACCTCTGAGTCTCTATTTGCAAAATGAGGAGTGAGTTTTCCTTTCTGGACCACGTCCTGGTCAATAACAGCCGAGCACTGTGATGTAAGAGATCTTGGCTAGCAGCATCTGAGATTATGTATAGCTGGGGTTTAGGTCCAAATTTCACCAGAACAATTCTCTACTCAGCGGATATCCCAGAAGTCATCAGAATTCCTTTACACCCACCATTTTTAAAAATCTATTGCACCCCTCCCCCCTCACCCCCATCCCCAGACAAGCACTGTCTGTCTGGAGCTGCACCTCCATTTGCCCCAGACCTGACGGACCAGAGCAAATCTTTATCCTGCTTTTTGGCCAGGGAGCTGGAGCTCCTGAAGCTGTGCAGATACAGATTATCCTCTTCCCCCCGGACCAGCAATGGAGGCCACAACATCACACCATGCCTGGCCCATCCTAGATTTACATCAGTATTAAAGTAGTCTCAGCTATCTGGAAGAATGCCCATCACTGTAGGAAGAAAGTCAACGATTCTCTCCACCCTGCCAACCTATTTTCCCACTATCTTCTCTTTGATACCTCACACTCAGTCCATCTCTACTACTATGCCCCCTTCCAATCAGACTCAAGCTTCACCAGTCTCACTAATGCTTGCAATATCCTTCCTTACTCACTGTTTCCCTCAACACTACAAACCCTGCATGACCTCTGTATTCTCTAATCACTCACACAACCTACCCTAATTACCCAGAGATAGGTTGTAGATCTGGAGTCACATGTAGGCTAGACTGTGCAAGGATGGTAGATTCCTTTGCCATAGGACATTAGTGGACCATGTGGGCTTTTCCCAACAACAGATTCATCATTAAACTCTTACTTCAAGATTTTACTGAGTTCAAATTACACCATCTGCTGTGGCAGGATTTGAGCCCAGGTCCCCAGAACATTACCTGGTTCTCTGGATTAATAGTCCAGCGATAATACCACTAGCCCATTGCCTCCCCATATTAGCATTAATTACTGCACTGTTTTTAGCAATTGGTGAAACTTAATTCAACTACGGTTCATGTTCCTAATTTACAAATGGGCCTGGAATTATTTTGAAAACCAAAATTGTAAGTATAAGACCACTATATATTTAATAAAATAGCAAAATATAAAATAAAATCTCAGCTTTAGAATTTATGTGTTCATCTGAGCATTATGTCAATAAACTACAAAAAGGAAAAAAATCTAAGTACTGTACAACAAAGGATTGTTGTGTACAGACACACTAGCATAATCTTTCAGTACATCAACAAATAGTGCAATGGGACTGTTTTATCAGTTTGGAAGAGACACAAGGGAGACATTAGAAAAACCCATGGTATGTGATCTATTTGCCTCAAGTCAGCTGATGCTGTAACAGAAGGGCAACAAATTGAATATAAATAATTATCTCATTGCTCTTGTGATTTCCTTATATCTGTGGTGTGAAGGCATTGGGGAAAATGAATGGTTAAAATTAATGTGTGAAACAGCTAGTAAAAAATATAATGCATATTACATTACTTTGAAGATTGCTTCAGTGTAGCTGAGACTTTATTCAGTTCTTGCTGCACGATGTGAGATTTCAAAGCTTTTGAGTATCCTTTCCTGAAAAAATTCAAGACAACAAACATTACAATGGTAACACTAACACTGTCACTAAGTCAGCCTATTGGGTTTGGAAATAGAATTACTTTGTGTTTCATGGCCACCTGAAGTCCAACAATACTGAAACTTAGGCCTGAATTTTATCTCACACCCAAACTCAGCCCTCTCTCTCCAGGGATGAGGTGTTGTGGGAGTGGGGTTGCATAAAATTGAGCACAATACTGTGGAAGTAAGAGTCTAATGATGACCTTGAATCTGTTGTTGGGAAAAACCCACCTGTTCCACTAATGTCATCTGGCATAGGAATCTGCCATCTTTGCCTAGTCTGGCCTACATGTGACTCCAATGGCAATAATTGTTCACTTAAAATTTTATTCCTGCTCCCACCATAATTTTTACCAAGACATTGTAGGTGTGCACCAATTGTGAATGCTGGCAAACTTCACTGCTTGGCCTGATGGTGGGCAACAGAGTGAATCTTTCCTTTATGTGCATCCTGAGCTCAATGTGACTTTCCCAGACCTGCCCCAGCTCCCTCATTCTCCTCCCATGCAACCCAGCATTTCCTCTCCCCTCCTGACCAGTCACTGTGGCCACCCATCCAACTTTCCGGGGCTTGCTTCCCTGACTCCAATGTAAAATTCATAGACGTCCCTCCCCAACACCTCTCCTGTTACCAGGATGCTCAGGTCCTGTGAATATCACCTTGGAGGACAGAACACTACCTCAGCCTCATGATTGGCCAGAAGCTTTTGGAGATTTTTTTTTCACAGATGGTATAGAAGGTCCACCTCATGTCAGTTAATGCTGGCTGCTAAATGGCTGCAAGACAAACTGACAGAGCAAGGGCAGGCTCCTTCTTAACATTTCTGTTGGGGGCATGGGTAGTGGTTTTTTGTGGGGATGCCAACCCAATGGAGAATCCTAGCCATACTTAGTGAAGGCAATGAGACAATGTGGGGTGAACACTGAAAACATATAAATGTCTGCCATTGTGTTTGTGTTACTTCCAAATATGTACAATCATATTTTAAGGCAAAGTTCCATTAAACTAATATAACTTCATATAAAACTTCTAACATATAATCTGGAGTGCCCTTTCCAATTAAAACTGTATTATGTTTTCTAGTATTCAGAAACAAAGGATTTTAACTGTACATGTATAATTATTTTGTGGTAAACTTTAATATATTAGTGCAAATCAGAAAAAAAAACCCTGATAATAGTGATCATTTTGAGGTGATGCAGTTTATTTTTTTGCCTTTTCCCTCCCCTCCTAACTTAGTGGGTAAATGCATTTGACAGATCTGCTACAGAGAGCAACATATTTAATACATCTGTAGTTTTACAACATAAAAATCTCAAATTCAAACATATAATTTTCCTCCATTTTGTGTTAACATAATCAAACTAAATGTGCTTTTGCCTTAACTGTGTGTTCTACATAGCTCAGCCCTATGGAAGCTGTACTCCTCCAATAAATTTCCCAAGCTCCTTCTAGCTGACAACAAAAGAGACCCATATTTCATATTATCTGAAGACCTATTTCTACAGCTGCCAAATGTAGTGAAACAGGTCAGTGCCAAAATGCTCAGAGTACACAGTATCTATGTGTCTCACCTGTACAATTCAATGTATATTCCAATATCAGCCACATTTTAAATCTAATAAATTCAATGTCTCTGAAATTAAGTGGGAACATTTTATATTGTCTGTGCCTCTGTTCTTTATTTAAAGGCTGAATTGTAAAGCCAAGAAGTAGTGTTCTACAAAATGGCTTCCAACACATCTTGGAACCACAAGCTGTGAATGAGCAACGCAGAGATCTCTTTGGCATTCCTCTTCCGAATCATAGGTTTAGCATAAAAGCATCTTCAGTTATGCGGTGGGAAAATGATTTTACAAGGCAATAGATCAGGAACCCAAAGCTATTTACAATTGAATACAGCATCTAAAAGGACAAAGAAAAAGACATAACTTTTCTCAAATTGTGCAAGGGTAAAAAGAAGCTTTCAGTGTCATTTACAGTGTGCTTACAATGAGCTTGAATTCATCAGTGAGATTGTTTCATATGTAGACTGCTGTGCCCATAATCCATTTCTCAGCTCAAAGTTACTACAGCACGTTTAACAAAACAGTGTCACATCTAAATGCTGCATTCAAATGTAAATAGCTTTTGATGTTCTGATTATTTACTGTGCAAAATTGCCTCTTCCGGAAATAGCATGGTTACTTGGCCTTATGAGCATAACATACTGACACAAATTAATGTAGAATTTTTAATTGAAGTAGATACAATTTAAATGAATAGTTTCATGTCAAACATTCTTTAGAGCAAAATGATTCATTTGGCCATAAATGTAGCATTTTAAAACATTTTGTTATCTATATTTCTCTACTTATTTTTACTGCCCATCTTTCCCATGAATTGTAATGATTATGATCAAAAAATAATTTAGCTTACATCTTTGCAAGCAAGAATGTTGAAAGAAGGGGAAGATTAAATTATACAAATCTGTCAAAATGAAGTTCCACCATGGATTACCACAAAGTAGGTGAGGATTAGGTAAAGAGAAAACCCTTCATTTTTCAGCAATGATTGCAAAAATGGTAGGAATTATCCTTTAGGTTCACAAAAAAGTCTGAATTACATGTAAGAAGTACCACTTATATAATGTCTTTCACAATCCCAGGACATCACAAAGTTCTTTTTTTCGCAAATTAAGTACTTTTTCTTTAAGTATCACTATTACCTTCACAAAAGAAACATGGTTAACAATGAGCACACAACAAACAGCAATGTGATTCCAATTTGTTTTTGTCTTATTGTTATCAAGAGACAAATATTAGCTAGGGTAATTGGGATAACTCACCTGTTTTTGTTTTGAGAATTTTACATCAATTTGAAATTATAAACAGTCTTTGTTGAACGTCTCACCCAAAAAGCAGCAATTCCAACAGCACAGTACTTCCTCAGAATTTTGCTGTATGTCAACCAAGATCAAATCCTAGAGTGGAACTCAAACACAGAGGCAATGGTGCTGCCCATTGAACTGTGGCAGATATTTGCAAATATTTATCTCTTCGCCTGCCAGAACCAAAGCTTATTTTTCTCTTTGTGCCAACACCCACTCCTCAACCAAAAATTAACATATCTCCAACAACAAGATATTTTGGGACAGCATAGGAGCAATTTATTTTCGTAAATAATCTTGAGTAGAAATATCTCGATAGACGGACTGTAATCTTTGCAAGCAAGAATGTTGTATGCTAATTACATTCATATGACCAACATCAATAAAACTTTAATATAGTCGCATGGGAATCTTATAATTTAAGTAATAAATAATTATATAAATATACAACTGAATGAATAAAAATTATTGCAGATTATCTTCAGCCTCTAGGGACATCTATCTCTGAATTATAAGCAATTCAGCAATGTACTCAGGTAAATGTTTGGCAATTGATCATTTAAATAGATGTCATGTGGTGTTCTAAGATGAAATCCTAAAATTAGATTTTCTCGAGGTTAATATTTTCTGCATTGATAGTTAGTGTTCCTTGTCTATATATTTCAGCACAAGGCTATAATTTGAAGACTGCACATCTGTAGAGCTATTCGGATATTGTGTTCTTTAACTGCTGAGGGGAAGGTTAATTTATTGCCTTTCCTTACAAAAGCACTGACTTTCTTCAAACTGTAGGTAACTACTTCCATTTAACTAAACAGTCTGTTGCTATTCTTCAGTCCTGCACCACTCAACATAATTAATTGTTACATTCAGCCATAAGGGTGGAATTTGCGTCAGCTGATCATGTAAACAACAGTATGCACAAAAATTGCAATAGAGTACAAATTCTTCATCTTTTTAATTTTAACAATTGTTAATGTTCACAGATAGCATCCAATATAAAACACACAGATGTTAAAAGGGCAATGAAGACTGTCAAGGATATAAATCAATGTTACTACTTAGATGGCCTTTGAACTTTCCACAACCTTGTTAAGTTCACAGGTAATGTTATAGTAACCATTTATTCCCTTTTAGAACCATCAGTCAATGTTGTTCATTCTCTCACAACCTTTAGGTTAGTCAGAGCACAAAAAATTCCCATGGAACAACATGCCAATCAAAATTTACAGAAGAATCTTTTCCAGATTGCTCAGAGTATTGCACAAAATTCACAGTACCCTCTGCAATCTGCTGATTCATAGTTGAATAGGTTTTTGGCAGTGCAGCTTGCTACTACTAGAGATTCACATTTCGTGGTTATGAAATAAACATAACAAGACATGTTCAACATCATATTCTATGGTATTTGATATTTCATATGCTTCAATCCGCTAATTTTAATAATATCTATCATTTCAACTTTTTTATCTGGAAACAAGATAGATGGGGAGATTTTCAATTTATAACTTCAAGTTACTGAGATGGATTCTGCAGTGAGCAGTAAACAGTGCCAAACATTTATTACACTTGCACTTTCTTGTCGATTTCAGTGAGTGTTCCCGTTAACCAATTATCAAGTGCAGCCCCCTTTTGTAGTGCATGTAGAACCTGTGTGAACAGAGCAAACAACTGTGTGTCTCTTTAACTAATGAAGCATCATTAATGAGAAGCACAGAGTCTGAACTAGGATGTATTTCTTTAAACAGTTACAGTCAGTTCTACTATAACGCGATAGTTTCGTTCTCATGCAATCCCGTATAATAAGAAAATCATGTAATAGCAGCACCATTTAAACTAATGGGGCTAGAATCATGTTATAACCAATACATGCTTTAAAAGTTTGCACTTTAAAAACAGTGTCCCCAATTCATCATTTGCGTTATAGTGAATTTGCGTTAACAAAACATACTATAGCAGAATGACCTGTACTTCAATGTTAAATTGACTGCAGAAAATAAAATAGAGATCAAAAAATGTGATGAAGGAAGCAATAAAAGAGACAGAAAGAAAAAAAAGTAAAGGAACGAAAATTATATCACTAGCAATCATTTAGATTGAGATTAAGACACCATACATCTTGAAGTTGATTTTCAGTGTCAGTGACATCGTTTCACAGAATGTAAGAATGATCAAATCATTAGAAAATCATTACTTATACTGTAATGGACAAACCCTAATCTCTTCTGAAGACTTTAATACGTATTTGTCTGTTAATTAAAGTAAGAACACATCTCCATGTATTTCAGTTGTGAATTTTTCAGTGAGATACTAATATTGCTGTTAGCCACATCGTGGATATTCACCAATAAATAAGTCTGTTATTTGTGTCAATTGTTATTTTAATATAAAGTATTGTAATAGCTTTAAATACTTTCAAGTGAATAAGCATTTCTGGAACACCCCTCAACTCAACACACAAATCTAATTGAATAAATGTATCAAGTTCTGGGCTCTTGTGGTGCAGTGGTAGTGTGTCTACCTCTGAGATAGGATGACTTGGTTCAAGCCCCACCTGCTCCTGTGTAATAACACCACTGAATAGTTTGATTAGAAAAATATCAAGCAAGTTAGACCAAGAAAGAGCAGAGTAGAGACTATGGCTAAAACTGAATATACTCATTTTGTCTAAAGGAGCAGAAAGAACACTGCAAATGGCATCAAATGCTTGGATTTAAAAATAGAAAATAGCATAATTGTTCCACTTGTTTATGTGACAATGGAAACATACACATCTAGGCTTGAAATGAGGACTGTATTTAGCCAACTTGTGATGCACCCAATTGTCAAATAGTTCATTAGTACTTATTCCTTAGATGGAAATGTGAAGAAAGACTATCAATAATGATGTTTTCCTAGCGCTTAATTGGTGTGGGCACTGTGGAAAAATATGGTGAGGTTGAAAAAATCTGAATCTTGACATTGAGAAGAAGTGCTGACTTTCCTCTTAAGTTTCAATGCTGGGTGCTAAATCTGGCTAATGAACAGTGACTACCTTATTTCCCTGCATTTCCATTTCAGTTTGGCTAATCTTGTATCATTTCTATGCAGCTTGCAATTCTCCCCTCCTCCCCCAGGAAACAAGACTTTGACAATTCCTGACTTGAAAGTCAGAGCAGTTGCCTAGTGGAAGCAGATCATTGCTCACTTCTCCAGGGCTCCAGTTTAAGGCTCATATTTCACTCAATATTACATTGCATGCTCCATGCCCAGCCAGATCCTCCACCCATTGATCACTTAAATCAGCACAGTCAAACTACCAGCCTCATGACATGATCATAGCTGACCTCAGACTGACTCAATATCTACTTTAACCCTTCAGGGCTCTACTATGGAGCTAAGGATACCTTTGGATTGCATGCTCCTGCCAGGTCACTGTGCTTAGAACCATATCCAACTATCTCTTGCATCTTATGGCTCTTAGCTTCATTTCTTTGCACTCTCTCACTTTGTGCTTACTTAGAGGCTGCCAGGCTCTGTGGATTGCACAACATTTTAGCAGAGTGCAAAAAGGGTTAGATATGGAGGATGAAGCTTGTGAGACACATTGAGTTGAAGTGCTGTATGCAGTAGTGAGGTGGGTAGTCCATGGGTGTTGATGGGGTTCGTGTGCAGTGACAGAACTAAAATTAATGTGAGGTAGCAGAGAAGAGAAGGTGGCACATAGCCTTGTGTAGCACAGAAAATCATTGACTATTTTCCTGAATTGCTACTCATTCTGTCTGACCCTGAAGACATCATGGACCTAAACCTCTGTCTGTAACCAGGTTAGCTGCGTTTGGTGCCTTGAGATTCTCTGGTGGTCCACAGTTAGACATGACCCTCCTCTTGATCACTCTCCTAGCAGGACCTACAGGTCTCTATCTGGAAAGCCAGGTATAAGCTTCCCTTTTTCGGACATTTCAGTTTTCCCAAGAGAACAGCACGTGAGCTCTGAAGTGATGTGCACCTGGGATTTAAATATGATGCTAATGGCTCATATACTGGAGGGTCCCAGCAGCAGCAATGTCTCCCCTTTTGCTGCATGATTATATGAGAGGATGCCAACGATGCTAGATGCATAACAAACAAGATGAGGAGCAGAAAAAGGTATGAGCAAAGTTGCTGTGAATCATGATAGGGCGCGAATCATGAAAAGTCCCAAAAACAATACTTAGCCTAACAATGGAAAAACCTAACTCATGTCTTGGATACCTATGAATGAAACCAGACTTAGCTTGAGTCAGTTCCTTCAGGAGAGTACATTGGAAAGTTAAAATATCTCTATCTGCAAAAGCTATAAAGGATAATGAACTGCAGGTAGTCCACAATTAGCACTTTGCCACAATATAATTTTTACTTTACTGCCATTACCAGCATTCCTGTCATTTTTTTTCTTCTACAGAATCCTCTGAGGACCATACACAGCACTGAGCTCTAGAATCAGAAGTCAATGCTGCAAATGCACCAGCACACTAATGGTCTTTACAGACCCTCAAAGTGGCAATGCACACTTGCAGCTACTGGAGGGGACATTGGCGATGATTGATAAAATACATGCCTGACTGGTGGAATAGTGGTTAGTACCTAACACTGTTGAGGAATAAATGTGTACTAAAACATTGCACTCCTCAGTAAGTTCCTGTTCAACTCACTTTACTCATTAACTGCCACAATTAAGGCTGTATAAATATTTCAAAATTGTTAGCTGCTTTCCACCACCAGATAAGCAATCTTGTATTTGCTGCAAGAAATATGAAAAGTTTTTTTTAATTCCGTATATTCACATCCATTTTGTTGTTTTATATTAGCTTTGTACTTGCATTCTGTACTTGTTAGATATTCCGGGAACATAACCCGAACAATTACATTGGTTTCTGTGAAAATATGTGTTATAAATAATGTGGTTAAATGCAGTGACTTTCAGGTCAGTAAATATTGTGGCAATTGAGGATTGCCCATGTTAATCAGAGGTTTTCAGTAAACATGGAAATACTATCAACAAGTCTAACCAAGATTAACTAACACCATCTCAAGGATATTTAGGTCATACTCTTCTCCATTGGGAAAGGTATCTTTATTCAGTTCATATGTATAACAGACAGACAATCTCTTCATTCCAGGATCCAGTCTGATTAAATAAAACAAAAAGCTGCAGGTGCTGAAAATCAGAAAAAAAAATAGAAATTGCTGGAGAAACTCAGTAGCTCTGGAAGCATTTGTGGAAAGAAAACAGAGTTAACATATTGAGTGCAGTGACTCTTTTTCAGAACTGCTGGCACCTCCAATAAAGTTGTATTTATCTTGATGAAAAGATTTACATCCTCTAGGACAAGTATGCCCTGTTTAGATAAAGAGAGCAACACTCCAAGTGTGGACTGACCAATTCCCTGTGTAACTATGGTAAGACTTCTTTATTCTTATACTTCAATCTCTTTGGGAAAGAAGTTTGCATTCTATTTGCCTTCCTACTTGTTGTTGTATCCATATGTTATCACTTTATGATTCATTTACAAAGAATACCAAGGTCCTTCTGAATTCAAACATTTCCCAATCTCTTGTCAAAAATATCCTGTTTCATTATTTTTCCTGCCAAAGTGGATAACGTCACATTTAGTCACATTATATTGCGTCTGCCACCTTCTTCCACATCTCCAATGGTAGAATTTTCCATTTCTGAGTCTAGGTTCAGCATAGGACAAAAATGTGAGTGTCACTTCCACTTAGACATGTTGGCTTCTCTCACACAGTCACACTATTCTCAGCTCACAATGTATTTATGTGTAAGTAGCCGGTGAAACTTGGGGCATGGTGGAGTGGAACTCCTTGCTCGGCTTCTACCTTTCAGGATTGAAGGATTTCGTGCCATATCTAAAGAGTACCTAGAAAGCTATTCACGACCTACTAGCCAGGAACTCCATTCTGGTCTGGGAATGGACACCTGCAGTGAAACATTCTGGCTATTCTATCCTTCCTCAGTCACCTTAGCTCCTTGGAGAGACAGATTTCTACCCTTGACTAGCCTCCTGTTCTATATCCAATACACTCCAGCCTCCTTTTTTCAGTCATCCACCCATGGTTGTGGATGTAGACTACTGTTAACTTACCTCAATCACGGTATGCCAACTCACCCTAACTCACCCTAAAGTCCAGCACCTTAGCTGCTGCATACCTCTTAAATACAGTCTGGAATGAGAAGGCATTTATAGCTCACTCTTGGGCAACTTAATTCTGATGAGTTGGCATTTTTATGAGCATTCATGAGATGTAAATGCATGTATAAGCGCTTGCTCAATGCATCAGGAAAATTGACACACCTTTAAAGCTACAAGAAGTTAAAATTTCATTGAATGTTGGATTCTGATCTTTGTCCTCCCACTGAACTAAGTTCACTCACCTGCCTCTCTTCCCATTCCCAGGTATAGGAAAAGATTATGTTCAACCTGATTACATCCCCAAAGCCTCTTTACATCTATCTGGCTATTTATTTTAATCTTTTTTTTATCAGCAGCAAACTTAAATACATTGTACTCAGTCCTCTCAAGAAAATGCTAATAATCAGTCCCTACTGTCCCCTGGTAGTAATAAACTGCCAGGCCCAATATGTCCCATTTATCCCTGCTGTCAATTTTAGATTACATTACAGTGTGGAAACAGGCCCTTTGGCTCAACAAGTCCACACCGACCCGCCGAAGCACAACCCACCCATACCCCTACATTTACCCCTTACCTAACACTACAGGCAATTTAGCATGGCCAATTCACCTGACCTGCACATCTTTGGACTGTGGAAGGAAACCGGAGCACCCGGAGGAAACCCACGCAGACACGGGGAGAATGTGCAAACTCCATACAGTCAGTCGCCTGAGGCGGGAATCGAACCCGGGTCTCTGGCGCTGTGAGGCAGCAGTGCTAACCACTGTGCCACCGTGCCGCCCTTAATTCTTGTTGATTAAACAATTTTCAATTCTTAATAAGACATTAACCCCAACTACAAATCCTAATTTAGTCTAATAACCTCCCAAGTGCCACTTTAGCAATTGTTTTCTGAAAATGTACTATGTCCACTGGTTCACCCTTATTCATCCTATTCACCCTTATTCATCTTATTAGTTGCTTCCAAAACAAAATGAACAGATTTATTTTTAAAAATGCTTTCATAAATGCTTATTGACTCTGCTTAACCATATTAAGATTTTTTAAGTGCCCTGTTACCA
The DNA here is from genome assembly GCF_037043375.1 of Chiloscyllium plagiosum. Lineage (NCBI taxonomy): Eukaryota > Metazoa > Chordata > Chondrichthyes > Orectolobiformes > Hemiscylliidae > Chiloscyllium > Chiloscyllium plagiosum. The sequence continues at coordinate 55,358,890 of NW_028270152.1, read as the reverse complement.
TGCCTCGAATAATAGATTTTGAAGTTGTCTTTACTATTGATATTAGGCCAACAGTCTTATATTTCCCAATTTCTTTCTTCCTCCTTTTCTTCAAAAGCACTGTTATTTTTACTGTCTATTAATCCTTGGGAACAGTTCTAGGATCTAAGGAATCCTGGAAGATCAAAACCACTATCTCTGCAGGAACTTTTATTAAAACCCAATGGTATAAGTTGTCAAGCCCAGGGGATTTGTTTTGATTTGATTGAAACACAGAAGGTTCTAAGAAGCTTGGCAGGGCAGATACGGAAAGAATGTTTGATCTTAAGAGAGAATCTAGAACTAGGGATCACCAATTAAAAACAAGCAGCTGCTCATTACAGGCAGAGATGAGAAAATATTTGTTTTCTCTCAGAGAGTTGAAGATCTTTGAAACTCTCTTCCTCAAGAGGTTTTGGAAGCAGAGGCTTTGAATATTGTCAGGATAGAGGTGGATAGAACTTTGGTAAGCAAAGGAGCAAAAGTCGTAGAGATGTGGGAATGTTGATTTGAGACTGCAATCATGTCAGCCATAATCTTATTTAATGGCCAAGCAAGTTCAGGGGGCTGAATGGCCTACTCCTGCTCCTTACTCGTATATCAGTATGTACCTTAAATACTGTTAAAAGGAGATAACAAGTGGAAGATTTTCATCATGAACTCATCAGAACCAGGATGTAGACTTGACTGAAGAAACATCATTTGTACAGCATGAGAAGAGGATACTGATTGTTCGGACCATCATTGGCAAGGAATAAAAATACCGGAAGTCTTCCCAGTATGAGAATCAAAAAGTATTTATCTAATATCTCTTCCATTTCCTTGTTGTCCATTATGATTTTGCCTGTCTCTAGCTCTTCTATCTTTCCTTATTCATTTCTTGCTCCTGGATTGAATCCCAAATTACTACCAAACCTCTGACTTACTGCTCTATTTGACAACATAAGTTTTTTCCTTTGATCGAACACTGCATTTAACTCCCCTTGTTAGCCATGTTTGGAACAGTTTTGTGAAGTTTCTGCACCTTAAAGGAGTGCATATTTGTTACAAATTATCCAATTAATATTAAATACTAGCAAATACAGTCTATTGTAGGAGACTAAAGAAAGGAAATTTGCCTGATATTTTCTCTCAGGTAACAACAGGTAACAGAATTGAATTGTCAGGAAGCCATACATTAATTCTCAAGTTACCATGGACCAAGATATTGCATTACAGGGAAATATATGTTTTGAATGAATACTCTTAAAGGAGCACTTACAAGTGTTGACACTTGGAGTACCCATTTGACAGAGGTCATGGGATGTTTTTGAGATTATTGATGCAACACAAATTAGCATAAAGAGTGAATAAGATGTGTTGAATTGTCAATTTGTAAAGTCATTTCAATCTTCTGTCTCTAAATTTTGAAACAAAGAACAGTCTGAAGTTGCAGGAAAGAAAAGTATTTGTAATTTCACAAGACGATATAAGGCTAAGTAATTTCATTGTAGGTTCAATGCTGTTTGAGACGAGTAGGATTCATTACTTTTTTTTAAGGTGCTTAAAACAGTGGGGGAGAAGTAGGAATGTGTTATCTTGTTAAGGGTGCTCTAGAAGGATGAGGAGCACCCCCTCCATTCTAACTGGAGTGAGGTAAAGCTGTGTGCAAAAAGAACATAAATCTTTGCTGCTGTCAACCAAGGGGTTTGACAAGATGGAAATCAATTCATCCCTTGTCATCTGGTAAAAAGAAACCTTTTCAGTAATATTTAATACTAGCATTAATTTTCTTTGATCTTCTTGCCACTTTAGAAGCCTATGTAATTTGAATAGTTCCTTAGAAGTTCAATTTGAATTATCACTGCCTTCACATAATCTTTTTCTCAGAAAATGCCTCCCCTGATTAAGTCAGAATCAGTGTTTTTTTTAATCCCTGAAAGGGCAAAAGGGACTTCCTAGATATCAAACATCCACCATTGCCCCCAGATAAAGCCAACAGATACATCTAAACAACACTAATACAAAAGCAAAATACTGGAAATCTGAAATAAAAACAGAACATATTGGACATGCTCAACAAGTCAGTCAGCAACTGTTTCTGCATCGAAGAGTTTCATATTACAGCAGATGTTCTAATTGAACAAAGTTAAATTAAAATTACTATGCTTATATAACTATACATTTTTCTAGCTATACCCTCATGTTTAAAATAATCATTTTAAAGAAACAAAACCCTAAGCAGTAACATGAAGCTTTTGGAATTGACGTATTCATTAAGGTTGACTATGCACACTCTAACATTTTTTTTCATTTTTAACAGACTTAAAAGAACAAAGACTAAGATAAATCCTTTTATCTTTGTTAGAGAACAATTGTGAGCACAATTTCATACTGTGAAATAGGGCATGTGTGGGCACAAGGGAGGGGTAGAGGTAATAGGAGATGAGAAAATTCTACTTGCACAAGTACTTAAGAAGTTGACTTTATATTGGGTAATGCTAACATGGCTGGCCAGGTTGTTAAATATTTTGTGGCATCAATTCCAGTCTTTGTGATGAGCAGACCATGTAATCGCACTTGTTTTCATCTCTTTCCATGCACATTGCAACATTGACCTGTAGATTTAGTTTCCTTCCATCCCAAAGGCAGGCCCTCTCCTCTAGCACAACTATTACAACTAAATTTCAAGAGCTGCATTAATGAAACAGGAGTTGGGATGTTCTCAGGGCTGTGTGTGAAGTAAGCAGGAAGGAGTCCTGACAGCAAGCTGAAAATCCAGGAGTAGCATAACCTTCATCATTTCTGGGAGTCCTGAAGCTATTTTGTGGCCTTCAGACAATTAAATGGTCTGACATTGAGGCCATCATTCATCTTTGGGGAAAATATGCCAAGTTCAAAAGTCAACAAGAGGGCTGGCACCAAAGAAAGTTCACTAGGGCAATCTAAGATATGGGGGGATTTATTTTTCTCTCTGAGGAGAGGTTGAGTAGATTATGTTAGTGAATTACTTAAGATTCTGGCTGGGCTTGTCAGGGTTGATGTGGAAAAGTTGCTCTCACTTGTAGGAGAACCTCAGACCAGAGGGGTATAATCTCAGAATAAGGTGTCACCAATTTAAGACAGAGTTGAGAAGAAATTTCTTCTCTCAGAGGGTACTGAACCTATAAAACTCTTTAAGGCAGATCGAGCTAGAGGCTGGGTCATTAATTGTATTTAAGGTTGAGATAGACACAGGCAGCACTGTCCACTGCTGGGACTGCATCCAGGCTGAAGCAATAATATGGAGAGGTAGGTAGTTGTGATCCAGGTCATTGAGGCCAGCAAGGTAAGCCCTGACAGGATGGCAGTTGTTGTTATTGGTGAAGAAAAAGGTGTGTTTCCATACTAGCTGGTCATGCAATAGGTAGAATTCTCCCTGCACCACATGGTACCCAACTCATAAAAGTTAGCCTTCAACAGACAAGGGGATTTGTTTTTATTTTATACTCTTCCACTTAGCAAAATGTTCCACTGCACCAACAGTGATAGAAAGAGGCCCACTAACGTCCCTTAATTGGCCACATAAAGGCCTCAACTGACCTCTTAGCAGGAACAATGTCCTAAATCTTCCACGTCCCTGAGATAATAGTGCAATATCTTTAAGGCACCGGCAGACCCTACTTCCTCTCTCTGATTCTACAGATCCCTCCCATCTCTCAACTTCCTCACTTAGGCCAAATTGAATTTTATCCTCCGAGTCTAAAAAGAAAGGTTTGGAATTTGAATTTTTGCAGACTTTAAATCTTACATATTTCCTATTCTCAAAGAATTTTTTATTCAACTAATTTAACCATTCGACAAATCTGGATTCAATGTTGTAAAAAGAATTAGTGACCTTACAAGGGCAGTGAAGGTGACCTTATTCTATGAAGTCAATTTCTTAAATTTATGCCATGTTAAATTATCTTTATCTCCACCTCTTTCCATCCACATTGTACTATGTCATGACAATTAAATGTGTCAAAAACTAAGCATTATTTTTACTAGAAGTTCGCTTACCCTAGATTTTCCAACAGCATCAACCTACCTATGTTACAATGTCTACTACAAACACACAAAGCAGCTCCTTCCTGGTCAATGGCTTAGAATGGAAAATGTGTCTGAACTCTGTTTTGTACGTTGATTAAGTCATTAAATATTCACAGACAATCCACCCGGCAATATGCATGAAAATAAGCCAAATTAAATGATAATTAGTTTTAGGTTTTCAAATCAAGCAACAATGAACTTCAGTAAAAATATGGCAATCAGAAAATAGTACTTATGTTATGTAATGCAACTGACTATTGAAGCTATTACTAACTTTACCATCCAAAAAAACAAAACCTGAAACAGGCAGTTTGCAAATTCACCTTGAATGGCTTGTTGCTTATTAACATTTTGTTTCACAGAGACCACGCAAGTTATTTATTCAAACCTAAAGTCAGTTATACATCTAACAATGTCTTACTGTTTGTGCAATTTAATTTTAGACTTCACCTAAAGAAATCAAGGAGTTCCAATAGCAGTTTCATTCATCGATATAAATATAATGTAAATGCCTAATACATAATTAGGATTGTTCATTACTACATTTCTTCCTAGTTCAACCATCTCACTATTAAAGAGAGATTAAGTGCATGGCATACATTCAAAATTATAGGGATTTGAAACTTCTCAGGGTAGCAATGTACATTATATGCCATTGAATGGATAATCCATTCAAATCTAATCCATTAATCATTTCTTTGTGATTATTTGATATGCGTGTTTTGAACCAGGTGTATGCTATCAAGTAAAGCAATTATTGTAAGCAAGTAGTTTGGATTTAAAAGAATCAAACGTCACTTTCTTTTGCAAGACTGAGAATGAAATTTGAACATGTTAAAAAGATTCCAGACTTCCACTGTTTATTATAGCGGGTGCACTTGTTTGTTGTACTCTGAATTTTCATGAATGAAGGCAATGAAAATGGATATGCAACTGTAGTATAAACAATAATTTCCTGAATACAACCGAGAATAACTTAAATTATAATTGTTGAATTTCTTGAAGGAAATATTTATCACAACTACTAAAACATAAAAAAACTTTATTTATTTGAGTTACTGGAAGTTTTAATCACAAGTAAAATTACAATGTAAAAATAAGTCTATTGGTAAATGATATTAGAAAGGTTAACTATGTCTAAAAAGCATTATCTTATTGCATGAATTTTAAGATTTCTTCTACCTCTGGCCGATTTGTTATGTTGAGCAGTGGGTTTAAGATAGATCAAAAACATTAAGCCTTGTCTTCAAAATGAAATTTCTACATCTAGTTCAAGAAACACATGAGGCTAGGCAGGGAAAGGGAAGTCAATGCATGAACGCACGAGTTTGCACAGAAAGATAATAGGTGCTCTGAGCTCTATTGGCAATTCTTGGCTGCTTTTTACTCTTTTTAAATGTGGTTCCATTAATCTCTGAAGGAAAGAGTGCTATTTCCTGTCGGTTTCATGAAATGAAAGCAATGCCACTTTGTTTTGCTTTATTTTATGATGGTGATACATTTTTCACACTACATTTTAACCATGCTACACAGTTAATACATACATACATTGCAAATCTAAATTGCCCATACGTTACCTGAACAATCATTTTTAAGTCCATTTCTCTCTCACACACACACACACACAGACACACACATACAGCAGAATTTGAAACATTGAAAACATCGGTCCATTTCCCCTGGACTACTTGTCGATGTGTTACCAATAATTCTTTTACTACACGCTCCGCCGATGAAAAATAAACTAATCTTCGCATTATTATATTATGTTCTGCAAACTGATAAAATTTTGAAGGAGGGAAAAATGTTAGACTGGAGAGAAATGGGATGCAATATCAACAAACTCAGATACTGCTTCCTTTATCCTCCACTAACGCAGATCGTGCCTCCTACTCAATCCACTAACTCAGATGCTGCTTCCTGCTCTCGACACTAGCTCAGATACTGTCTCCTGCTCTCTGCACTAGTTCAGATCCTGTCTCCTGCTCTCTCCACTAACTCAGATACTGTCTCCTATTATCTCCACGAGCTCAGATACTGACTCCTGTTCTCTCCACTAGTTCAGATACTGCCTCCTTCTCTCTCCACTAGCTCAGATACTGCCTCCTGCTCCCTCCACTAGCTCAGATACAGCCTCCAGCTCTCTCCACTAGCTCAGGCACAGCCTCCTGCTCTCACCACTTGCTCAGACACAGCCTCCTGCTCTCTCCACTAGTTGAGATACAACCTCCTTTACTCTCCACTAATTCGGATCATGCCTCCTGCTCTCTCCACTAGCGCAGATACTGACTCTTGCACACTCCACTAGTTCAGAAACGGCCTCCTGCTCTCTCCACTAACTCAGATACTGACTCCTGTTCTCTCCACTAGTTCAGATACTGACTCCTGCTCTCTCCACTAACTCAGATACTGCCTCCTGCTCTCTCCACTAGCTCCGATACTGACTCATGATCTCTCCACTAGCTCAGGTACTGCCTCCTGCTCTCTCCACGAGTTCAGATACTGACTCATGATCTCTCCTCTAGCTCAGATACTGCCACCTGCTCTCTCCACTAGCTCAGACAGTGATTCCTGCTCTCTCCACTAACTCAGATCCTGCCTCCTACTCTCCACGAGCTCAGATGCTGAGTCCTGCTCACTGCACGAGCTCAGATACTGCCTCCTGCGTCTGCACTAGCTCTGACACTGCCTCCTCCTCTCTCCACTAGCTCAGATACTGACTCCTGCTCTCTCCACTAGCGCAGATACTGACAACTTTACTCTCTAATAGCTTAGATACTGTCTCCTGCTCTCTGCACCAGCTCAGATACTGACTTCTGCTCCCTCCACTAACTCAGATACTGCCTCCTGCTCTGTCCACTCGCTCAGATACAGCCTCCTGCTCTCCACTCACTCAGATACTGCCTCCGGCTCTCTCCACTAGTTCAGATACTGACTCCTGCTCTCTCCACTAACTCAGATACTGTCTCCTGCTCTCTCCACTAGCTCCGATACTGACTCCTGCTCTCTCCACTAGCTCAGGTACTGCCTCCTCCTCTCTCCACGAGTTCAGATACTGCTTCTGCTCCCTCCACTAACTCAGCTACTGCCTCCTGCTCTCTCCACTAGCTCAGATACTGACTCATGATCTCTCATCTAGCTCAGATACTACCACCTGCTCTCTCCACTAGCTCAGACAGTGATTCCTGCTCTCTCCACTAACTCAGATCCTGCCTCCTACTCTCCACGAGCTCAGATACTGCCTCCTGCTTCTGCACTAGCTCTGACCCTGCCTCCTGCTCTCACCACTAATTCAGATACTGCCTCCTGCTCTCACCACTAACTCAGATACTGACTCCTGCTCTCTCCACTAGCGCAGATACTGACAACTTTACTCTCTAATAGCTCAGATACTGTCTCCTGCTCTCTGCACCAGCTCAGATACTGACTTCTGCTCCCTCCACTAACTCAGATACTGCCTCCTGCTCTGTCCACTCGCTCAGATACAGCCTCCTGCTCTCTCCACTCGCTCAGATACTGCCTCCTGCTCTCTCCACTCGCTCAGATAACGACTCGTGCTCTCTCCACTAGCGCAGATACTGGCTCCTTTACTCACGACTAGCTCAGATACTGACTCCTGCACTCTTCACAAGCTCAGATACTGCGTCCTGCTCTCGACAATAGCTCAGATACTGACTCCTGCTCTCACACGAGCTTAGACACAGCCTCCTGCTCTCACCACTAGCGCAGATACTGACTCCTGCTCTCTCCACTAGCGCAGATACTGACAACTTTACTCTCTAATAGCTCAGATACTGTCTCCTGCTCTCTGCACCAGCTCAGATACTGACTTCTGCTCCCTCCACTAACTCAGATACTGCCTCCTGCTCTGTCCACTTGCTCAGATACTGCCTCCTGCTCTCTCCACTCGCTCAGATACTGCCTCCTGCTCTCTCCACTCGCTCAGATACGGCCTCCTGCTCTCTCCACTCGCTCAGATACTGCCTCCTGCTCTCTCCATTAGCTCAGATACTGTCTCCTGCTCTCTACACTAACTCAGATCCCGCCTCCTGCTCTCCACAAGCTCAGATCCTGCCTCCTGCTCTCTCCACTAGCTCAGATACTGTCTCCTGCTCTATCCACTATCTCCGATACAGACTCCTGCTCTCTCCACTAACTCAGATACTCACTCCTGCTCACTCCACGAGCTCTGATACTGTCTGCTGCTCTCTGCACTAGCTCCGATACTGACTCCTGCTCTCCACGAGTTCAGAACTGCCTCCTGATCTCTCCACTCTCTCAGATACTGCCTCCTGCTCTCTCCACTAAATCAGACACTGTCTCCTTTACTGTCCACTAACTCAGAACCTGCCTCCTGCTCGCTCCCCAAGCTCAGATACTGCCTCCTGCTCTCTGCACTAACTCAGACACTGCCTCCTGCTCTCTCCACTAACTCAGACACTGCCTCCTGCTCTCTCCACTAGCTCCGATACTGACTCCTGCTCACTCCTTTAGCTCCGATACTGCCTCCTGCTCTCTCCACAAGCTCCGATACTGACTCCAGCTCTGTCCGCTAGATCAGAACTGCTTCCTGCTCTGTCCACTAACTCAGATACTGCCTCCTGGTCTCTCCACTCGCTCAGATACTGATTCCTGCTCCCTCCACTAGTTCAGATTCTGCCTCGTGCTCTCTGCACGAACTCAGATACTGCATCCTACTCTCTCCACTCGCTCCGATACTGACTCGTACTCTCTCCACTAGTTCAGAACTTCCTCCTACTCTCTCCACTAGCGCAGATACTGACTCCTGCTCACTCCTCGAGCTCAGATACTGCTTCCTGCTCTCTCCACTAACTTAGACACAGCCTCCTGCTCTCTCCACTCGCTCAGATACTGCCCCCATTACTCTCCAATAACTCAGATCCTGCCTCCAGCTCTCTCCTCTAGCTCAGACACTGCCTCCTGCTCTCTCCACTAACACAGACACGACCTCCCGCTCTCTCCACGAACTCAGATATTGCCTCCTGCTATCTCCACGAGCTCAGATCTTGCCTCCTGCTCTCTCCACTAATTCAGATACTGTCTCCTGCTCTCTCCACTAGCGCAGATAACGACTCCTGCTCTCTCCAATAGCGCAGATGCAGGCTCCTTTACTCACGACTAGCTCAGATACTTACTCCTGCACTCTTCACAAGCTCAGATACTGCGTCCTGCTTTCGACAATAGCTCAGGTACTGACTCCTGCTCTCACACGAGCTTAGACACAGCCTCCTGCTCTCCACTAACTCAAATACTGCCTCCTGCTCTCTCCACTAGCGCAGATACTGACTCTTGTTCACTCCACTAACTCAGATACTGACTCCTGCTCTCTTCACTAGCTCAGATACTGTCTCCTGCTCACTGCACGAGCTCAGAAACTGCCTCTTGCTTCTCCACTAGCTCAGATACTGACTCCTTTCCTCTCCACTAACTCAGATCCTTCCTCCTGCTCTCTCCACTAGCTCAGATACTGCCTCATGCTCTCTCCACTAACTCAGACCCAGCATCCTGCTCTCTCCAATAACTCAGATACTACCTCATGCTCTCTCCACTAACTCAGACACTGCCTACTGCACTCTCCACTAGCTCAGATCTTGCCTCCTGCTCTCTCCACTAATTCAGATACTGCCTCCTGCTCTCTCCACTAATTCAGATACTGCACTCTCCACTAATTCAGATACTGCACTCTCCACTAATTCAGATACTGCCTCATGCTCTCTCCACTAACTCAGACCCAGCATCCTGCTCTCTCCAATAACTCAGATACTACCTCATGCTCTCTCCACTAACTCAGACACTGCCTACTGCACTCTCCACTAGCTCAGATCTTGCCTCCTGCTCTCTCCACTAACTCAGATACTGCCTCCTGCTCTCTCCACGAGCGCAGATAATGACTCCTGCTCTCTCCACTAGCGCAGATAATAGCTCCTTCACTCACGACTAGCTCAGATACTGACTCCTGCACTCTTCACAAGCTCAGATACTGCGTCCTGCTCTCTCCACTAACTCAGACACTGCCTCCTGCTTTCTCCACTAGCTCCGATACTGACTCCTGCTCTCTCCACTAGCTCAGATCTTGCCTCCTGCTCTCTCCACTAATTCAGATACTGCCTCCTGCTCTCTCCACAAGCGCAGATACTGGCTCCTTTACTCACGATGAGCTCAGATACTGACTCCTGCACTCTTCACAAGCTCAGATACTGCGTCCTGCTCTCGACAATAGCTCAGATACTGCCTCCTGCTCTCTCCACTAGCTCAGATACTGACTCCTGCTCTCGCCACTCACTCAGACACAGCCTCCTGCTCCCTCCGCTAGCTCAGATACTGCCTCCTGCTCTCTCCACGAGCTCAGATACTGACTCCTGCTCTCTCCACTAACTCAGATCCTGCCTCCTGCTCTCTCCATTAGCTCAGATCCCCTCTCCGACTCTCTCCACAAGCTCAGATACTGCCTCCTGCTCTCTCCACTAGCTCAGATACTGACTCCTGCTCTCTCCACTAACTCAGATCCTGCCTCCTGCTCTCTCCACGAGCTCAGATCCTGTTTCCTGCTCTCTCCACTAACTCAGATACTGACTCCTGCACTCTCCACTAACTCAGATCCCGCCTCCTGCTCTCTCCACAAGCTCAGATCCTGCCTCCTGCTCTCTCCACTAGCTCAGATACTGTCTCCATCTCTCTCCACTATCTCCGATACAGACCCCTGATCTCACAACTAACTCAGATACTCACTCCTGCTCGCTCCACGAGCTCAGATACTGTCTGCTGCTCACTGCACTAGCTCCGATACTGACGTCTGCTCTTTCCACTAGTTCAGAACTGCCTCCTGATCTCTCCACTATCTCAGATACAGCCTCCTGCTCTCTCCACTAGTTCAGAACTGACTCCTGTTCTCTCCACTAGCTCAGATACTGCCTCATGCTCTCACCACTAACTCAGATACTGACTACTGCTCTCTCCACTAGTTCAGAACTGCCTCCTGCTCTCTCCACTAACTCAGACACTGTCTCCTTTACTGTCCACTAACTCAGATCCTGCCTCCTGCTCTCTCCTCAAGCTCAGATCCTGCCTCCTGCTCTCTCCTCTCGCTCGGTTTTGCCTCCAGCTCGCTCCTCTGGCTCAGATACTACCTCCTGCTCGCTCCACTAGCACAGACACTGCCTCCTGCTCTTTCCACTAACTCAGACACTGCCTCCTGATCTCTCCACTATCTCAGATATTGCCTTCTGCTCTCTCCACTAAATCAGACACTGTCTCCTTTACTGTCCACTAACTCAGATCCTGCCTCCAGCTCTCTCCACAAGATCAGACAGTGCCTCCTGCTCTATCCACTAGCTCAGACACTGCCTCCTGCTCTCTCCACTAACTCAGACACTGCCTCCTGCTCTCTCCACGAGCTCAGATACCACCTCCTGCTCTCTCCACTAGCTCAGATACTGACTCCTGCTCTCTCCACTAGTTCAGATACTGACTCCTTTACTCTCCACTAGCACCAATGCTGCCTCCTGCTCTCTCCACTAACTCAGATCCTGCCTCATGCTCTCTCCACTAACTCTGACCCTGCCTCCTGCTCTCACCACTAACTCAGAAACTGCCTCCTGCTCTCTCCACTAGTTCAGAACTGACTCCTGTTCTCTCCACTAGCTCAGATACTGCCTCATGCTCTCTCCATTAACTCAGACCCTGCCTCCTGCTCTCTCCACTAACTCAGATACTGACTACTGCTCTCTCCACTAGTACAGAACTGCCTCCTGCTCTCTCCACGAACTCAGACACTGTCTCCTTTACTGTCCACAAACTCAGATCCTGCCTCCTGCTCTCTCCTCAAGCTCAGATACTGCCTCCTGCTCTTTCCTCTCGCTCAGTTTTGCCTCCTGCTCGCTCCTCTTGCTCAGATACTGCCTCCTGCTCTCTCCACTAGCTCAGACACTGACTCCTGCTCTCTCCACGAACTCAGATCCTGCCTCCTGCTCTCTCCACAAGCTCAGATCCTGTCTCCGACTCTCTCCACAAACTCAGATACTGCCTCCTGCTCTCTCCACTAGCTCAGATACTGCCTCATGCTCTCTCCACTAACTCTGACCCTGCCTCCTGCTCTCACCACTAACTCAGATACTGCCTCCTGCTCTCTCCACTAGTTCAGAACTGATTCCTGCTCTCTCCACTAGCTCAGATACTGCCTCATGCTCTCTCCATTAACTCAGACCCTGCCTCCTGCTCTCTCCACTAACTCAGATACTGACGACTGCTCTCTCCACTAACTCAGATCATGCCTCCTGCTCTCTCCACAAGCTCAGATACTGTCTCCTGCTCTCTCCACTATCTCCGATACAGACTCCTGCTCTCTCCACTAACTCAGATACTCACTCCTGCTCGCTCCACGAGCTCAGATACTGTCTGCTGCTCTCTGCACTAGCTCCGATACTGACTTCTGCTCTTTCCACTAGTTCAGAACTGCCTCCTGATCTCTCCACTATCTCAGATACAGCCTCCTGCTCTCTCCACTAGTTCAGAACTGACTCCTGCTCTCTCCACTAGCTCAGATACTGCCTCATGCTCTCTCCAGTAACTCAGATACTGACTACTGCTCTCTCCACTAGTTCAGAACTGCCTCCTGCTCTCTCCACTAACTCAGACACTGTCTCCTTTACTGTCCACTAACTCAGATCCTGCCTCCTGCTCTCTCCTCAAGCTCAGATCCTGCCTCCTGCTCTCTCCTCTCGCTCAGTTTTGCCTCCTGCTCGCTCCTCTTGCTCAGATACTGCCTCCTGCTCTCTCCACTAACTCAGACACTGCCTCCTGCTCTCTCCACGAGCTCAGATACCGCCTCCTGCTCTCTCCACGAGCTCAGATACTGACTCCTGCTCTCTCCACTAGTTCAGATACTGACTTCATTACTCTCCACTCGCACCGATGCTGCCTCCTTTACTCTCCACTAACTCAGATCCTGCCTCATGCTCTCTCCACTAGCTCAGATACTGCCTCCTGCTCTCTCCACTAACTCAGACACGGCCTCCTGCTCTCTCCACTAGCTCAGATACCGCCTCCTGCTCTCTCCACTAACTCAGATACTGCCTCCTGCTCTCTCCACTAACTCAGACACGGCCTCCTGCTCTCTCCACTAGCGCAGATAATAAATAGCTCCTTTACTCACGACGAGCTCAGATACTGACTCCTGCACTCTTCACAAGCTCAGATACGGCGTCCTGCTCTCGACAATAGCTCAGATACTGCCTCCTGCTCTCTCCACTAATTCAGATACTACCTCATGCTCTCTCCACTAACTCAGACACTGCCTCCTGATCTCTCCACTTGCTCCGATACTGACTCCTGCTCTCTCCACTAGCTCAGATCTTGCCTCCTGCTCTCTCCACTAATTCAGATACAGCCTCCTGCTCTCTCCACTAACTCAGATACTGCCTCCTGCTTTCTCCACTAGCTCAGATACTGCCTCCTGCTCTCTCCACTAACTCAGACACTGCCTCCTGCTTTCTCCACTAGCTCAGATACTGCCTCCTGCTCTCTCCACGAGCGCAGATAATGACTCATGCTCTCTACACTAGCGCAGATACTGGCTCCTTTACTCATGATGAGCTCAGATACTGACTCCTGCACACTTCACAAGCTCAGATACTGCCTCCTGCTCTCTCCACTAGCTCAGATACTGACTCCTGCTCTCGCCACTCACTCAGACACAGCCTCCTGCTCCCTCCGCTAGCTCAGATACTGCCTCCTGCTCTCTCCACGAGCTCAGATAAGGACTCCTGCTCTCTCCACTAACTCAGATCCTGCCTCCTGCCCGCTCCACAAGCTCAGATCCTGTCTCCGACTCTCTCCACAAGCTCAGATACTGCCTCCTGCTCTCTCCACTAGCTCAGATACTGACTCCTGCTCTCTCCATTAATTCAGATCCTGCCTCCTGCTCTCTCCACAAGCTCAGATCCTGCCTCCTGCTCTCTCCACTAACTCAGATACTGCCTCCTACTCTCTCCACTAGCTCAGATACTGACTCCTGCACTCTCCACTAACTCAGATCCCGCCACCTGCTCTCTCCACAAGCTCAGATCCTGCCTCCTGCTCTCTCCACTAACTCAGATACTGCCTCCTACTCTCTCCACTAGCTCAGATACTGACTCCTGCACTCTCCACTAACTCAGATCCCGCCACCTGCTCTCTCCACAAGCTCAGATCCTGCCTCCTGCTCTCTCCACTAGCTCAGATACTGTCTCCTTTACTGTCCACTAACTCAGATCCTGCCTCCTGCTCTCTCCTCAAGCTCAGATACTGCCTCCTGCTCTTTCCTCTCGCTCAGTTTTGCCTCCTGCTCGCTCCTCTTGCTCAGATACTGCCTCCTGCTCTCTCCACTAGCTCAGACACTGACTCCTGCTCTCTCCACGAACTCAGATCCTGCCTCCTGCTCTCTCCACAAGCTCAGATCCTGTCTTCGACTCTCTCCACAAACTCAGATACTGCCTCCTGCTCTCTCCACTAGCTCAGATACTGCCTCATGCTCTCTCCACTAACTCTGACCCTGCCTCCTGCTCTCACCACTAACTCAGATACTGCCTCCTGCTCTCTCCACTAGTTCAGAACTGACTCCTGCTCTCTCCACTAGCTCAGATACTGCCTCATGCTCTCTCCATTAACTCAGACCCTGCCTCCTGCTCTCTCCACTAACTCAGATACTGACTACTGCTCTCTCCACTAACTCAGATCATGCCTCCTGCTCTCTCCACAAGCTCAGATCCTGTCTCCTGCTCTCTCCACTAACTCAGATACTGTCTCCTACTCTCTCCACTAGCTCAGATACTGACTCCTGCACTCTCCACTAACTCAGATCCCGCCACCTGCTCTCTCCACAAGCTCAGATCCTGCCTCCTGCTCTCTCCACTAGCTCAGATACTGTCTCCTGCTCTCTCCACTATCTCCGATACAGACTCCTGCTCTCTCCACTAACTCAGATACTCACTCCTGCTCGCTCCACGAGCTCAGATACTGTCTGCTGCTCTCTGCACTAGCTCCGATACTGACTTCTGCTCTTTCCACTAGTTCAGAACTGCCTCCTGATCTCTCCACTATCTCAGATACAGCCTCCTGCTCTCTCCACTAGTTCAGAACTGACTCCTGCTCTCCACTAGCTCAGATACTGCCTCATGCTCTCTCCACTAACTCAGATACTGACTACTGCTCTCTCCACTAGTTCAGAACTGCCTCCTGCTCTCTCCACTAACTCAGACACTGTCTCCTTTACTGTCCACGAACTCAGATCCTGCCTCCTGCTCTCTCCTCAAGCTCAGATCCTGCCTCCTGCTCTCTCCTCTCGCTCAGTTTTGCCTCCTGCTCGCTCCTCTTGCTCAGATACTGCCTCCTGCTCTCTCCACTAACTCAGACACTGCCTCCTGCTCTCTCCACGAGCTCAGATACCGCCTCCTGCTCTCTCCACGAGCTCAGATACTGACTCCTGCTCTCTCCACTAGTTCAGATACTGACTTCATTACTCTCCACTCGCACCGATGCTGCCTCCTTTACTCTCCACTAACTCAGATCCTGCCTCCTGCTCTCTCCACTAGCTCAGATACTGCCTCCTGCTCTCTCCACTAACTCAGACACGGCCTCCTGCTCTCTCCACTAGCTCAGATACCGCCTCCTGCTCTCTCCACTAACTCAGATACTGCCTCCTGCTCTCTCCACTAACTCAGACACGGCCTCCTGCTCTCTCCACTAGCGCAGATAATAAATAGCTCCTTTACTCACGACGAGCTCAGATACTGACTCCTGCACTCTTCACAAGCTCAGATACGGCGTCCTGCTCTCGACAATAGCTCAGATACTGCCTCCTGCTCTCTCCACTAATTCAGATACTACCTCATGCTCTCTCCACTAACTCAGACACTGCCTCCTGATCTCTCCACTTGCTCCGATACTGACTCCTGCTCTCTCCACTAGCTCAGATCTTGCCTCCTGCTCTCTCCACTAATTCAGATACAGCCTCCTGCTCTCTCCACTAACTCAGATACTGCCTCCTGCTTTCTCCACTAGCTCAGATACTGCCTCCTGCTCTCTCCACTAACTCAGACACTGCCTCCTGCTTTCTCCACTAGCTCAGATACTGCCTCCTGCTCTCTCCACGAGCGCAGATAATGACTCATGCTCTCTACACTAGCGCAGATACTGGCTCCTTTACTCATGATGAGCTCAGATACTGACTCCTGCACACTTCACAAGCTCAGATACTGCCTCCTGCTCTCTCCACTAGCTCAGATACTGACTCCTGCTCTCGCCACTCACTCAGACACAGCCTCCTGCTCCCTCCGCTAGCTCAGATACTGCCTCCTGCTCTCTCCACGAGCTCAGATAAGGACTCCTGCTCTCTCCACTAACTCAGATCCTGCCTCCTGCCCGCTCCACAAGCTCAGATCCTGTCTCCGACTCTCTCCACAAGCTCAGATACTGCCTCCTGCTCTCTCCACTAGCTCAGATACTGACTCCTGCTCTCTCCATTAATTCAGATCCTGCCTCCTGCTCTCTCCACAAGCTCAGATCCTGCCTCCTGCTCTCTCCACTAACTCAGATACTGCCTCCTACTCTCTCCACTAGCTCAGATACTGACTCCTGCACTCTCCACTAACTCAGATCCCGCCACCTGCTCTCTCCACAAGCTCAGATCCTGCCTCCTGCTCTCTCCACTAACTCAGATACTGCCTCCTACTCTCTCCACTAGCTCAGATACTGACTCCTGCACTCTCCACTAACTCAGATCCCGCCACCTGCTCTCTCCACAAGCTCAGATCCTGCCTCCTGCTCTCTCCACTAGCTCAGATACTGTCTCCTTTACTGTCCACTAACTCAGATCCTGCCTCCTGCTCTCTCCTCAAGCTCAGATACTGCCTCCTGCTCTTTCCTCTCGCTCAGTTTTGCCTCCTGCTCGCTCCTCTTGCTCAGATACTGCCTCCTGCTCTCTCCACTAGCTCAGACACTGACTCCTGCTCTCTCCACGAACTCAGATCCTGCCTCCTGCTCTCTCCACAAGCTCAGATCCTGTCTTCGACTCTCTCCACAAACTCAGATACTGCCTCCTGCTCTCTCCACTAGCTCAGATACTGCCTCATGCTCTCTCCACTAACTCTGACCCTGCCTCCTGCTCTCACCACTAACTCAGATACTGCCTCCTGCTCTCTCCACTAGTTCAGAACTGACTCCTGCTCTCTCCACTAGCTCAGATACTGCCTCATGCTCTCTCCATTAACTCAGACCCTGCCTCCTGCTCTCTCCACTAACTCAGATACTGACTACTGCTCTCTCCACTAACTCAGATCATGCCTCCTGCTCTCTCCACAAGCTCAGATCCTGTCTCCTGCTCTCTCCACTAACTCAGATACTGTCTCCTACTCTCTCCACTAGCTCAGATACTGACTCCTGCACTCTCCACTAACTCAGATCCCGCCACCTGCTCTCTCCACAAGCTCAGATCCTGCCTCCTGCTCTCTCCACTAGCTCAGATACTGTCTCCTGCTCTCTCCACTATCTCCGATACAGACTCCTGCTCTCTCCACTAACTCAGATACTCACTCCTGCTCGCTCCACGAGCTCAGATACTGTCTGCTGCTCTCTGCACTAGCTCCGATACTGACTTCTGCTCTTTCCACTAGTTCAGAACTGCCTCCTGATCTCTCCACTATCTCAGATACTGTCTCCTGCTCTCTCCACTATCTCCGATACAGACTCCTGCTCTCTCCACTAACTCAGATACTCACTCCTGCTCGCTCCACGAGCTCAGATACTGTCTGCTGCTCTCTGCACTAGCTCAGATACTGACTACTGCTCTCTCCACTAGTTCAGAACTGCCTCCTGCTCTCTCCACTAACTCAGACACTGTCTCCTTTACTGTCCACGAACTCAGATCCTGCCTCCTGCTCTCTCCTCAAGCTCAGATCCTGCCTCCTGCTCTCTCCTCTCGCTCAGTTTTGCCTCCTGCTCGCTCCTCTTGCTCAGATACTGCCTCCTGCTCTCTCCACTAACTCAGACACTGCCTCCTGCTCTCTCCACGAGCTCAGATACCGCCTCCTGCTCTCTCCACGAGCTCAGATACTGACTCCTGCTCTCTCCACTAGTTCAGATACTGACTTCATTACTCTCCACTCGCACCGATGCTGCCTCCTTTACTCTCCACTAACTCAGATCCTGCCTCCTGCTCTCTCCACTAACTCAGATACTGCCTCCTGCTCTCTCCACTAACTCAGACACGGCCTCCTGCTCTCTCCACTAGCTCAGATACCGCCTCCTGCTCTCTCCACTAACTCAGATACTGCCTCCTGCTCTCTCCACTAACTCAGACACGGCCTCCTGCTCTCTCCACTAGCGCAGATAATAAATAGCTCCTTTACTCACGACGAGCTCAGATACTGACTCCTGCACTCTTCACAAGCTCAGATACGGCGTCCTGCTCTCGACAATAGCTCAGATACTGCCTCCTGCTCTCTCCACTAATTCAGATACTACCTCATGCTCTCTCCACTAACTCAGACACTGCCTCCTGATCTCTCCACTTGCTCCGATACTGACTCCTGCTCTCTCCACTAGCTCAGATCTTGCCTCCTGCTCTCTCCACTAATTCAGATACAGCCTCCTGCTCTCTCCACTAACTCAGATACTGCCTCCTGCTTTCTCCACTAGCTCAGATAATGCCTCCTGCTCTCTCCACTAACTCAGACACTGCCTCCTGCTTTCTCCACTAGCTCAGATACTGCCTCCTGCTCTCTCCACGAGCGCAGATAATGACTCATGCTCTCTACACTAGCGCAGATACTGGCTCCTTTACTCATGATGAGCTCAGATACTGACTCCTGCACACTTCAGAAGCTCAGATACTGCCTCCTGCTCTCTCCACTAGCTCAGATACTGACTCCTGCTCTCGCCACTCACTCAGACACAGCCTCCTGCTCCCTCCGCTAGCTCAGATACTGCCTCCTGCTCTCTCCACGAGCTCAGATAAGGACTCCTGCTCTCTCCACTAACTCAGATCCTGCCTCCTGCCCGCTCCACAAGCTCAGATCCTGTCTCCGACTCTCTCCACAAGCTCAGATACTGCCTCCTGCTCTCTCCACTAGCTCAGATACTGACTCCTGCTCTCTCCACTAATTCAGATCCTGCCTCCTGCTCTCTCCACAAGCTCAGATCCTGCCTCCTGCTCTCTCCACTAACTCAGATACTGCCTCCTACTCTCTCCACTAGCTCAGATACTGACTCCTGCACTCTCCACTAACTCAGATCCCGCCACCTGCTCTCTCCACAAGCTCAGATCCTGCCTCCTGCTCTCTCCACTAACTCAGATACTGCCTCCTACTCTCTCCACTAGCTCAGATACTGACTCCTGCACTCTCCACTAACTCAGATCCCGCCACCTGCTCTCTCCACAAGCTCAGATCCTGCCTCCTGCTCTCTCCACTAGCTCAGATACTGTCTCCTTTACTGTCCACTAACTCAGATCCTGCCTCCTGCTCTCTCCTCAAGCTCAGATACTGCCTCCTGCTCTTTCCTCTCGCTCAGTTTTGCCTCCTGCTCGCTCCTCTTGCTCAGATACTGCCTCCTGTTCTCTCCACTAGCTCAGACACTGACTCCTGCTCTCTCCACGAACTCAGATCCTGCCTCCTGCTCTCTCCACAAGCTCAGATCCTGTCTCCGACTCTCTCCACAAACTCAGATACTGCCTCCTGCTCTCTCCACTAGCTCAGATACTGCCTCATGCTCTCTCCACTAACTCTGACCCTGCCTCCTGCTCTCACCACTAACTCAGATACTGCCTCCTGCTCTCTCCACTAGTTCAGAACTGACTCCTGCTCTCTCCACTAGCTCAGATACTGCCTCATGCTCTCTCCATTAACTCAGACCCTGCCTCCTGCTCTCTCCACTAACTCAGATACTGACTACTGCTCTCTCCACTAACTCAGATCATGCCTCCTGCTCTCTCCACAAGCTCAGATCCTGTCTCCTGCTCTCTCCACTAACTCAGATACTGTCTCCTACTCTCTCCACTAGCTCAGATACTGACTCCTGCACTCTCCACTAACTCAGATCCCGCCTCCTGCTCTCTCCACAAGCTCAGATCCTGCCTCCTGCTCTCTCCACTAGCTCAGATACTGTCTCCTGCTCTCTCCACTATCTCCGATACAGACTCCTGCTCTCTCCACTAACTCAGATACTCACTCCTGCTCGCTCCACGAGCTCAGATACTGTCTGCTGCTCTCTGCACTAGCTCCGATACTGACTTCTGCTCTTTCCACTAGTTCAGAACTGCCTCCTGATCTCTCCACTATCTCAGATACAGCCTCCTGCTCTCTCCACTAGTTCAGAACTGACTCCTGCTCTCCACTAGCTCAGATACTGCCTCATGCTCTCTCCACTAACTCAGATACTGACTACTGCTCTCTCCACTAGTTCAGAACTGCCTCCTGCTCTCTCCACTAACTCAGACACTGTCTCCTTTACTGTCCACTAACTCAGATCCTGCCTCCTGCTCTCTCCTCAAGCTCAGATCCTGCCTCCTGCTCTCTCCTCTCGCTCAGTTTTGCCTCCTGCTCGCTCCTCTTGCTCAGATACTGCCTCCTGCTCTCTCCACTAACTCAGACACTGCCTCCTGCTCTCTCCACGAGCTCAGATACCGCCTCCTGCTCTCTCCACGAGCTCAGATACTGACTCCTGCTCTCTCCACTAGTTCAGATACTGAGTTCATTACTCTCCACTCGCACCGATGCTGCCTCCTTTACTCTCCACTAACTCAGATCCTGCCTCCTGCTCTCTCCACTAACTCAGATACTGCCTCCTGCTCTCTCCACTAACTCAGACACGGCCTCCTGCTCTCTCCACTAGCTCAGATACCGCCTCCTGCTCTCTCCACTAACTCAGATACTGCCTCCTGCTCTCTCCACTAACTCAGACACGGCCTCCTGCTCTCTCCACTAGCGCAGATAATAAATAGCTCCTTTACTCACGACGAGCTCAGATACTGACTCCTGCACTCTTCACAAGCTCAGATACGGCGTCCTGCTCTCGACAATAGCTCAGATACTGCCTCCTGCTCTCTCCACTAATTCAGATACTACCTCATGCTCTCTCCACTAACTCAGACACTGCCTCCTGATCTCTCCACTTGCTCCGATACTGACTCCTGCTCTCTCCACTAGCTCAGATCTTGCCTCCTGCTCTCTCCACTAATTCAGATACAGCCTCCTGCTCTCTCCACTAACTCAGATACTGCCTCCTGCTTTCTCCACTAGCTCAGATACTGCCTCCTGCTCTCTCCACTAACTCAGACACTGCCTCCTGCTTTCTCCACTAGCTCAGATACTGCCTCCTGCTCTCTCCACGAGCGCAGATAATGACTCATGCTCTCTACACTAGCGCAGATACTGGCTCCTTTACTCATGATGAGCTCAGATACTGACTCCTGCACACTTCACAAGCTCAGATACTGCCTCCTGCTCTCTCCACTAGCTCAGATACTGACTCCTGCTCTCGCCACTCACTCAGACACAGCCTCCTGCTCCCTCCGCTAGCTCAGATACTGCCTCCTGCTCTCTCCACGAGCTCAGATAAGGACTCCTGCTCTCTCCACTAACTCAGATCCTGCCTCCTGCCCGCTCCACAAGCTCAGATCCTGTCTCCGACTCTCTCCACAAGCTCAGATACTGCCTCCTGCTCTCTCCACTAGCTCAGATACTGACTCCTGCTCTCTCCACTAATTCAGATCCTGCCTCCTGCTCTCTCCACAAGCTCAGATCCTGCCTCCTGCTCTCTCCACTAACTCAGATACTGCCTCCTACTCTCTCCACTAGCTCAGATACTGACTCCTGCACTCTCCACTAACTCAGATCCCGCCACCTGCTCTCTCCACAAGCTCAGATCCTGCCTCCTGCTCTCTCCACTAACTCAGATACTGCCTCCTACTCTCTCCACTAGCTCAGATACTGACTCCTGCACTCTCCACTAACTCAGATCCCGCCACCTGCTCTCTCCACAAGCTCAGATCCTGCCTCCTGCTCTCTCCACTAGCTCAGATACTGTCTCCTTTACTGTCCACTAACTCAGATCCTGCCTCCTGCTCTCTCCTCAAGCTCAGATACTGCCTCCTGCTCTTTCCTCTCGCTCAGTTTTGCCTCCTGCTCGCTCCTCTTGCTCAGATACTGCCTCCTGCTCTCTCCACTAGCTCAGACACTGACTCCTGCTCTCTCCACGAACTCAGATCCTGCCTCCTGCTCTCTCCACAAGCTCAGATCCTGTCTCCGACTCTCTCCACAAACTCAGATACTGCCTCCTGCTCTCTCCACTAGCTCAGATACTGCCTCATGCTCTCTCCACTAACTCTGACCCTGCCTCCTGCTCTCACCACTAACTCAGATACTGCCTCCTGCTCTCTCCACTAGTTCAGAACTGACTCCTGCTCTCTCCACTAGCTCAGATACTGCCTCATGCTCTCTCCATTAACTCAGACCCTGCCTCCTGCTCTCTCCACTAACTCAGATACTGACTACTGCTCTCTCCACTAACTCAGATCATGCCTCCTGCTCTCTCCACAAGCTCAGATCCTGTCTCCTGCTCTCTCCACTAACTCAGATACTGTCTCCTACTCTCTCCACTAGCTCAGATACTGACTCCTGCACTCTCCACTAACTCAGATCCCGCCTCCTGCTCTCTCCACAAGCTCAGATCCTGCCTCCTGCTCTCTCCACTAGCTCAGATACTGTCTCCTGCTCTCTCCACTATCTCCGATACAGACTCCTGCTCTCTCCACTAACTCAGATACTCACTCCTGCTCGCTCCACGAGCTCAGATACTGTCTGCTGCTCTCTGCACTAGCTCCGATACTGACTTCTGCTCTTTCCACTAGTTCAGAACTGCCTCCTGATCTCTCCACTATCTCAGATACAGCCTCCTGCTCTCTCCACTAGTTCAGAACTGACTCCTGCTCTCTCCACTAGCTCAGATACTGCCTCATGCTCTCTCCACTAACTCAGATACTGACTACTGCTCTCTCCACTAGTTCAGAACTGCCTCCTGCTCTCTCCACTAACTCAGACACTGTCTCCTTTACTGTCCACTAACTCAGATCCTGCCTCCTGCTCTCTCCTCAAGCTCAGATCCTGCCTCCTGCTCTCTCCTCTCGCTCAGTTTTGCCTCCTGCTCGCTCCTCTTGCTCAGATACTGCCTCCTGCTCTCTCCACTAACTCAGACACTGCCTCCTGCTCTCTCCACGAGCTCAGATACGGCCTCCTGCTCTCTCCACGAGCTCAGATACTGACTCCTGCTCTCTCCACTAGTTCAGATACTGACTTCATTACTCTCCACTCGCACCGATGCTGCCTCCTTTACTCTCCACTAACTCAGATACTGACTACTGCTCTCTCCACTAGTTCAGAACTGCCTCCTGCTCTCTCCACTAACTCAGACACTGCCTCCTGCTCTCTCCACTAACTCAGATACTGACTACTGCTCTCTCCACTAGTTCAGAACTGACTCCTGCTCTCTCCACTAGCTCAGATACTGCCTCATGCTCTCTCCATTAACTCAGACCCTGCCTCCTGCTCTCTCCACTAACTCAGATACTGACTACTGCTCTCTCCACTAGTTCAGAACTGCCTCCTGCTCTCTCCACTAACTCAGACACTGTCTCCTTTACTGTCCACAAACTCAGATCCTGCCTCCTGCTCTCTCCTCAAGCTCAGATACTGCCTCCTGCTCTTTCCTCTCGCTCAGTTTTGCCTCCTGCTCGCTCCTCTTGCTCAGATACTGCCTCCTGCTCTCTCCACTAGCTCAGGCACTGACTCCTGCTCTCTCCACGAACTCAGATCCTGCCTCCTGCTCTCTCCACAAGCTCAGATCCTGTCTCCGACTCTCTCCACAAACTCAGATACTGCCTCCTGCTCTCACCACTAACTCAGATACTGCCTCCTGCTCTCTCCACTAGTTCAGAACTGACTCCTGCTCTCTCCACTAGCTCAGATACTGCCTCATGCTCTCTCCATTAACTCAGACCCTGCCTCCTGCTCTCTCCACTAACTCAGATACTGACTCCTGCTCTCTCCACTAACTCAGATCATGCCTCCTGCTCTCTCCACAAGCTCAGATCCTGTCTCCTGCTCTCTCCACTAACTCAGATACTGTCTCCTACTCTCTCCACTAGCTCAGATACTGACTCCTGCACTCTCCACT
Source organism: Chiloscyllium plagiosum (assembly GCF_037043375.1). Lineage (NCBI taxonomy): Eukaryota > Metazoa > Chordata > Chondrichthyes > Orectolobiformes > Hemiscylliidae > Chiloscyllium > Chiloscyllium plagiosum. The sequence goes on along the minus strand of NW_028270152.1, from coordinate 55,334,599 downwards.
AACTCAGATCCCGCCTCCTGCTCTCTCCACAAGCTCAGATCCTGCCTCCTGCTCTCTCCACTAGCTCAGATACTGTCTCCTGCTCTCTCCACTATCTCCGATACAGACTCCTGCTCTCTCCACTAACTCAGATACTCACTCCTGCTCGCTCCACGAGCTCAGATACTGTCTGCTGCTCTCTGCACTAGCTCCGATACTGACTTCTGCTCTTTCCACTAGTTCAGAACTGCCTCCTGATCTCTCCACTATCTCAGATACAGCCTCCTGCTCTCTCCACTAGTTCAGAACTGACTCCTGCTCTCTCCACTAGCTCAGATACTGCCTCATGCTCTCTCCACTCACTCAGATACTGACTACTGCTCTCTCCACTAGTTCAGAACTGCCTCCTGCTCTCTCCACTAACTCAGACACTGTCTCCTTTACTGTCCACTAACTCAGATCCTGCCTCCTGCTCTCTCCTCAAGCTCAGATCCTGCCTCCTGCTCTCTCCTCTCGCTCAGTTTTGCCTCCTGCTCGCTCCTCTTGCTCAGATACTGCCTCCTGCTCTCTCCACTAACTCAGACACTGCCTCCTGCTCTCTCCACGAGCTCAGATAACGCCTCCTGCTCTCTCCACTAGCTCAGATACTGACTCCTGCTCTCTCCACTAGTTCAGATACTGACTTCATTACTCTCCACTCGCACCGATGCTGCCTCCTTTACTCTCCACTAACTCAGATCCTGCCTCATGCTCTCTCCACTAGCTCAGATACTGCCTCCTGCTCTCTCCACTAACTCAGACACGGCCTCCTGCTCTCTCCACTAGCTCAGATACCGCCTCCTGCTCTCTCCACTAACTCAGATACTGCCTCCTGCTCTCTCCACTAACTCAGACACGGCCTCCTGCTCTCTCCACTAGCGCAGATAATAAATAGCTCCTTTACTCACGACGAGCTCAGATACTGACTCCTGCACTCTTCACAAGCTCAGATACGGCGTCCTGCTCTCGACAATAGCTCAGATACTGCCTCCTGCTCTCTCCACTAATTCAGATACTACCTCATGCTCTCTCCACTAACTCAGACACTGCCTCCTGATCTCTCCACTTGCTCCGATACTGACTCCTGCTCTCTCCACTAGCTCAGATCTTGCCTCCTGCTCTCTCCACTAATTCAGATACAGCCTCCTGCTCTCTCCACTAACTCAGATACTGCCTCCTGCTTTCTCCACTAGCTCAGATACTGCCTCCTGCTCTCTCCACTAACTCAGACACTGCCTCCTGCTTTCTCCACTAGCTCAGATACTGCCTCCTGCTCTCTCCACGAGCGCAGATAATGACTCATGCTCTCTACACTAGCGCAGATACTGGCTCCTTTACTCATGATGAGCTCAGATACTGACTCCTGCACACTTCACAAGCTCAGATACTGCCTCCTGCTCTCTCCACTAGCTCAGATACTGACTCCTGCTCTCGCCACTCACTCAGACACAGCCTCCTGCTCCCTCCGCTAGCTCAGATACTGCCTCCTGCTCTCTCCACGAGCTCAGATAAGGACTCCTGCTCTCTCCACTAACTCAGATCCTGCCTCCTGCCCGCTCCACAAGCTCAGATCCTGTCTCCGACTCTCTCCACAAGCTCAGATACTGCCTCCTGCTCTCTCCACTAGCTCAGATACTGACTCCTGCTCTCTCCACTAATTCAGATCCTGCCTCCTGCTCTCTCCACAAGCTCAGATCCTGCCTCCTGCTCTCTCCACTAACTCAGATACTGCCTCCTACTCTCTCCACTAACTCAGATCCCGCCACCTGCTCTCTCCACAAGCTCAGATCCTGCCTCCTGCTCTCTCCACTAGCTCAGATACTGTCTCCTGCTCTCTCCACTATCTCCGATACAGACTCCTGCTCTCACAACTAACTCAGATACTCACTCCTGCTCGCTCCACGAGCTCAGATACTGTCTGCTGCTCACTGCACTAGCTCCGATACTGACTTCTGCTCTTTCCACTAGTTCAGAACTGCCTCCTGACCTCGCCACTATCTCAGATACAGCCTCCTGCTCTCTCCACTAGTTCAGAACTGACTCCTGCTCTCTCCACTAGCTCAGATACTGCCTCATGCTCTCTCCACTAACTCAGATACTGACTACTGCTCTCTCCACTAGTTCAGAACTGCCTCCTGCTCTCTCCACTAACTCAGACACTGTCTCCTTTACTGTCCACTAACTCAGATCCTGCCTCCTGCTCTCTCCACTAGCTCAGACACTGCCTCCTGCTCTCTCCACTAGCTCAGACACTGCCTCCTGCTCTCTCCACTAACTCAGATACCACCTCCTGCTCTCTCCACTAGCTCAGATACCAACTACCGCTCTCTCCACTAGCTCAGATACTGACTCCTGCTCTCTCCACTAGTTCACATACTGACTCCATTACTCTCCACTAATTCAGATCCTGCCTCATGCTCTCTCCACTAACTCAGATACGAACTCCTGCTCTCTCCAATAGCTCAGATCCTGCCTCATGCTCTCTCCACTAACTCTGACCCTGCCTCCTGCTCTCACCACTAACTCAGATACTGCCTCCTGCTCTCTCCACTAGTTCAGAACTGACTCCTGCTCTCTCCACTAGTTCAGATACTGCCTCATGCTCTGTCTACTAACTCAGACACTGTCTCCTTTCCTGTCCACTAACTCAGATCCTGCCTCCTGCTCTATCCACTAGCTCAGACACTGCCTCCTGCTCTCTCCACTAGCTCAGATACCACCTCCTGCTCTCTCCACTAGCTCAGATACCAACTACCGCTCTCTCCACTCGCTCATATACTGACTCCTGCTCTCTCCACTAGTTCAGATACTGACTCCATTACTCTCCACTAACTCAGATCCTGCATCATGCTCTCTTCACTAACTCAGATACTAACTCCTGCTCTCTCCAATAGCTCAGATCCTGCCTCATGCTCTCTCCACTAACTCTGACCCTGCCTCCTGCTCTCACCACTAACTCAGATACTGCCTCCTGCTCTCTCCACTAGTTCAGAACTGACTCCTGCTCTCTCCACTAGTTCAGATACTGCCTCATGCTCTCTCTACTAACTCAGACCCTGCCTCCTGCTCTCACCACTAACTCAGATACTGACTACTGCTCTCTCCACTAGTTCAGAACTGCCTCCTGCTCTCTCCACTAACTCAGACACTGTCTCCTTTACTGTCCACTAACTCATATCCTGCCTCCTGCTCTCTCCTCAAACTCAGATCCTGCCTCCTGCTCTCTCCTCTCGCTCCGTTTTGCCTCCTGCTCGCTCCTCTTGCTCAGACTCTGCCTCCTGCTCTCTCCACTAGTTCAGGTACTGACTCCTTTACTCTCCACTAGCGCAGACACTGCCTCCTGCTCTCTCCTCTAGCTCAGATACGGGCTCATGCTCTCTCCACTAATTCAGACACTGACTTCTGCTCTCTCCACTTGTTCAGATAATGCCGCCTGCTCCCTGCACTAGATCGGATATTGAATCCTGCACTCTCCACGAACACAGATCCTGCCTCCTGCTCTCTCCACTAACTCAGATACTGACTCCTGCTCTCTCCACTAACTCAGATCCTGTCTCCGACTCTCTCCACAAGCTCAGATCCTACCTCAGGCTCTCTCCATTAGCTCAGATACTGTCTCCTGCTGTCTCCACTAACTCAGATACTGTCTCCTGCTCTCTCTACAAGCTCAGATACTGACTCCTGCACTCTCCACTAACTCAGAGCCCACCTCCTGCTCTCTCCACAAGCTCAGATCCTGCCTCCTGCTCTCTCCACTAGCTCAGATACTGCCTCCTGCTCTCTCCACGAGCGCAGATAATGACTCATGCTCTCTACACTAGCGCAGATACTGGCTCCTTTACTCATGATGAGCTCAGATACTGACTCCTGCACACTTCACAAGCTCAGATACTGCCTCCTGCTCTCTCCACTAGCTCAGATACTGACTCCTGCTCTCGCCACTCACTCAGACACAGCCTCCTGCTCCCTCCGCTAGCTCAGATACTGCCTCCTGCTCTCTCCACGAGCTCAGATAAGGACTCCTGCTCTCTCCACTAACTCAGATCCTGCCTCCTGCCCGCTCCACAAGCTCAGATCCTGTCTCCGACTCTCTCCACAAGCTCAGATACTGCCTCCTGCTCTCTCCACTAGCTCAGATACTGACTCCTGCTCTCTCCACTAATTCAGATCCTGCCTCCTGCTCTCTCCACAAGCTCAGATCCTGCCTCCTGCTCTCTCCACTAACTCAGATACTGCCTCCTACTCTCTCCACTAGCTCAGATACTGACTCCTGCACTCTCCACTAACTCAGATCCCGCCACCTGCTCTCTCCACAAGCTCAGATCCTGCCTCCTGCTCTCTCCACTAACTCAGATACTGCCTCCTACTCTCTCCACTAGCTCAGATACTGACTCCTGCACTCTCCACTAACTCAGATCCCGCCACCTGCTCTCTCCACAAGCTCAGATCCTGCCTCCTGCTCTCTCCACTAGCTCAGATACTGTCTCCTGCTCTCTCCACTATCTCCGATACAGACTCCTGCTCTCACAACTAATTCAGATACTCACTCCTGCTCGCTCCACGAGCTCAGATACTGTCTGCTGCTCACTGCACTAGCTCCGATACTGACTTCTGCTCTTTCCACTAGTTCAGAACTGCCTCCTGACCTCGCCACTATCTCAGATACAGCCTCCTGCTCTCTCCACTAGTTCAGAACTGACTCCTGCTCTCTCCACTAGCTCAGATACTGCCTCCTGCTCTCTCCACTAACTCAGATACTGACTACTGCTCTCTCCACTAGTTCAGAACTGCCTCCTGCTCTCTCCACTAACTCAGACACTGTCTCCTTTACTGTCCACTAACTCAGATCCTGCCTCCTGCTCTCTCCACTAGCTCAGACACTGCCTCCTGCTCTCTCCACTAGCTCAGACACTGCCTCCTGCTCTCTCCACTAACTCAGATACCACCTCCTGCTCTCTCCACTAGCTCAGATACCAACTACCGCTCTCTCCACGAGCTCAGATACTGACTCCTGCTCTCTCCACTAGTTCACATACTGACTCCATTACTCTCCACTAATTCAGATCCTGCCTCATGCTCTCTCCACTAACTCAGATACGAACTCCTGCTCTCTCCAATAGCTCAGATCCTGCCTCATGCTCTCTCCACTAACTCTGACCCTGCCTCCTGCTCTCACCACTAACTCAGATACTGCCTCCTGCTCTCTCCACTAGTTCAGAACTGACTCCTGCTCTCTCCACTAGTTCAGATACTGCCTCATGCTCTGTCTACTAACTCAGACACTGTCTCCTTTCCTGTCCACTAACTCAGATCCTGCCTCCTGCTCTATCCACTAGCTCAGACACTGCCTCCTGCTCTCTCCACTAGCTCAGATACCACCTCCTGCTCTCTCCACTAGCTCAGATACCAACTACCGCTCTCTCCACTCGCTCATATACTGACTCCTGCTCTCTCCACTAGTTCAGATACTGACTCCATTACTCTCCACTAACTCAGATCCTGCATCATGCTCTCTTCACTAACTCAGATACTAACTCCTGCTCTCTCCAATAGCTCAGATCCTGCCTCATGCTCTCTCCACTAACTCTGACCCTGCCTCCTGCTCTCACCACTAACTCAGATACTGCCTCCTGCTCTCTCCACTAGTTCAGAACTGACTCCTGCTCTCTCCACTAGTTCAGATACTGCCTCATGCTCTCTCTACTAACTCAGACCCTGCCTCCTGCTCTCACCACTAACTCAGATACTGACTACTGCTCTCTCCACTAGTTCAGAACTGCCTCCTGCTCTCTCCACTAACTCAGACACTGTCTCCTTTACTGTCCACTAACTCATATCCTGCCTCCTGCTCTCTCCTCAAACTCAGATCCTGCCTCCTGCTCTCTCCTCTCGCTCCGTTTTGCCTCCTGCTCGCTCCTCTTGCTCAGACTCTGCCTCCTGCTCTCTCCACTAGTTCAGGTACTGACTCCTTTACTCTCCACTAGCGCAGACACTGCCTCCTGCTCTCTCCACTAGCTCAGATACGGGCTCATGCTCTCTCCACTAATTCAGACACTGACTTCTGCTCTCTCCACTTGTTCAGATAATGCCGCCTGCTCCCTGCACTAGATCGGATATTGAATCCTGCACTCTCCACGAACACAGATCCTGCCTCCTGCTCTCTCCACTAACTCAGATACTGACTCCTGCTCTCTCCACTAACTCAGATCCTGTCTCCGACTCTCTCCACAAGCTCAGATCCTACCTCAGGCTCTCTCCATTAGCTCAGATACTGTCTCCTGCTGTCTCCACTAACTCAGATACTGTCTCCTGCTCTCTCTACAAGCTCAGATACTGACTCCTGCACTCTCCACTAACTCAGAGCCCGCCTCCTGCTCTCTCCACAAGCTCAGATCCTGCCTCCTGCTCTCTCCACTAGCTCAGATACTGTCTCCTGCTCTCTCCACTATCTCCGATACAGACTCCTGCTCTCTCCGCTAACTCAGATACTCACTGCTGCTCGCTCCACGAGCTCAGATACTGTCTGCTGCTCTCTCCACTAGCTCCGATACTGACTCCTGCTCTCTCCACTAGTTCAGAACTGCCTCCTGATCTCTCCACTATCTCAGATACTGCCTCCTGTTCTCTCCACTAAATCAGGCACTGTCTCCTTTACTGTCCACTAACTCAGATCCTGCCTCCTGCTCTCTCCTCAAGCTCAGATCCTGCCACCTGCTCTCTCCTCTCGCTCATTTTAGCCTCCTGCTCGCTACTCTTGCTCAAATACTACCTCCTGCTCTCTCCACTAGCTCAGACACTGCCTCCTGCTCTCTCCACTAGCTCAGACACTGCCTCCTGCTCTCTCCACTAGCTCAGACACTGCCTCCTGATCTCTCCACTATCTCAGATATTGCCTCCTGCTCTCTCCACTAAATCAGGCACTGTCTCCTTTACTGTCCACTAACTCAGATCCTGCCTCCTGCTCTCTCCACTAGCTCAGACACTGCCTCCTGCTCTCTCCACGAGCTCAGATACCACCTCCTGCTCTCTCCACTAGCTCAGATACTGACTCCTGCTCTCTCCACTAGTTCAGATACTGACTCCTTTACTCTCCACTAGCACCAATGCTGCCTCCTGCTCTCTCCACTAACTCAGATCCTGCCTCATGCTCTCTCCACTAACTCAGATACTAACTCCTGCTCTCTCCACTAGCTCAGATACTGCCTCAAGCTCTCTCCATTAACTCAGACCCTGCCTCCTGCTCTCTCCACTAACTCAGATACTGACTACTGCTCTCTCCACTAGTTCAGAACTGCCTCCTGCTCTCTCCACTAACTCAGATACTGTCTCCTTTACTGTCCACTAACTCAGATCCTGCCTCCTGCTCTCTCCTCAAGCTCAGATGCTGCCTCCTGCTCTTTCCTCTCGCTCAGTTTTGCCTCCTGCTCGCTCCTCTTGCTCAGATACTGCCTCCTGCTCTCTCCACTAGCTCAGACACTGCCTCATGCTCTCTCCATTAACTCAGACCCTGCCTCCTGCTCTCTCCACAAGCACAGATCCTGTCTCCGACTCTCTCCACAAACTCAGATACTGCCTCAAGCTCTCTCCACTAACTCAGATACTGACTACTGCTCTCTCCACTAGTTCAGAACTGCCTCCTGCTCTCTCCACTAACTCTGACACTGTCTCCTTTACTGTCCACTAACTCAGATCCTGCCTCCTGCTCTCTCCTCAAGCTCAGATCCTGCCTCCTGCTCTCTCCTCTCGCTCAGTTTTGCCTCCTGCTCGCTCCTCTTGCTCAGATACTGCCTCCTGCTCTCTCCACTAACTCAGACACTGCCTCCTGCTCTCTCCACGAGCTCAGATACCGCCTCCTGCTCTCTCCACGAGCTCAGATACTGACTCCTGCTCTCTCCACTAGTTCAGATACTGAATTCATTACTCTCCACTCGCACCGATGCTGCCTCCTTTACTCTCCACTAACTCAGATCCTGCCTCATGCTCTCTCCACTAACTCAGACACGGCCTCCTGCTCTCTCCACTAATTCAGATACTACCTCATGCTCTCTCCACTAACTCAGACACTGCCTCCTGCTTTCTCCACTAGCTCCGATACTGACTCCTGCTCTCTCCACTAGCTCAGATACTGCCTCCTGCTCTCTCCACGAGCGCAGGTAATGAGTCCTGCTCTCTACACTAGCGCAGATACTGGCTCCTTAACTCATGATGAGCTGAGATACTGACTCCTGCACACTTCACAAGCTCAGATACTGCCTCCTGCTCTCTCCACTAGCTCAGATACTGACTCCTGCTCTCGCCACTCACTCAGACACAGCCTCCTGCTCCCTCCGCTAGCTCAGATACTGCCTCCTGCTCTCTCCGCTAGCTCAGACACTGACTCCTGCTCTCTCCACTAACTCAGATCCTGCCTCCTGCTCTCTCCACAAGCTCAGATCCTGTCTCCGACTCTCTCCACAAGCTCAGATACTGCCTCCTGCTCTCTCCACTAGCACAGATACTGACTCCTGCTCTATCCACTAATTCAGATCCTGCCTCCTGCTCTCTCCACTAGCTCAGATACTGTCTCCTGCTCTCTCCACTATCTCCGATACAGACTCCTGCTCTCTCCACTAACTCAGATACTCACTCCTGCTCTCTCCACTAGCTCAGATACCAACTACCGCTCTCTCCACTAGCTCAGATACTGACTCCTGCTCTCTCCACTAGTTCACATACTGACTCCATTACTCTCCACTAACTCAGATCCTGCCTCATGCTCTCTCCACTAACTCAGATACTAACTCCTGCTCTCTCCAATAGCTCAGATCCTGCCTCATGCTCTCTCCACTAACTCTGACCCTGCCTCCTGCTCTCATCACTAACTCAGATACTGCCTCCTGCTCTCTCCACTAGTTCAGAACTGACTCCTGCTCTCTCCACTAATTCAGCCACTGACTCCTGCTCTCTCCACTTGTTCAGATAATGCCGCCTGCTCCCTGCACTAGATCGGATATTGAATCCTGCACTCTCCACAAGCTCAGATCCTGCCTCAGGCTCTCTCCATTAGCTCAGATACTGTCTCCTGCTCTCTCCACTAACTCAGATACTGTCTCCTGCTCTCTCTACAAGCTCAGATACTGACTCCTGCACTCTCCACTAACTCAGAGCCCGCCTCCTGCTCTCTCCATAAGCTCAGATCCTGCCTTCTGCTCTCTCCACTAGCTCAGATACTGTCTCCTGCTCTCTCCACTATCTCCGATACAGACTCCTGCTCTCTCCGCTAACTCAGATACTCACTGCTGCTCGCTCCACGAGCTTAGATACTGTCTGCTGCTCTCTCCACTAGCTCCGATACTGACTCCTGCTCTCTCCACTAGTACAGAACTGCCTCCTGATCTCTCCACTATCTCAGATACTGCCTCCTGCTCTCTCCACTAAATCAGACACTGTCTCCTTTACTGTCCACTAACTCAGATCCTGCCTCCTGCTCTCTCCTCAAGCTCAGATCCTGCCTCCTGCTCTCTCCTCTCGCTCAGTTTTGCCTCCTGCTCGCTACTCTTGCTCAGATACTACCTCCTGCTCTCTCCACTAGCTCAGACACTGCCTCCTGCTCTCTCCACTAGCTCAGACACTGCTTCCTGCTCTCTCCACTAACTCAGACACTGCCTCCTGATCTCTCCACTATCTCAGATATTGCCTCCTGCTCTCTCCACTAAATCAGGCACTGTCTCCTTTACTGTCCACTAACTCAGATCCTGCCTCCTGCTCTCTCCACTAGCTCAGACACTGCCTCCTGCTCTCTCCACTAGCTCAGACACTGCCTCCTGCTCTCTCCACTAACTCAGTCACTGCCTCCTGCTCTCTCCACGAGCTCAGATACCACCTCCTGCTCTCTCAACTAGCTCAGATACTGACTCCTGCTCTCTCCACTAGTTCAGATACTGACTCCTTTACTCTCCACTAGCACCAATGCTGCCTCCTGCTCTCTCCACTAACTCAGATCCTGCCTCATGCTCTCTCCACTAACTCAGATACTAACTCCTGCTCTGTCCACTAGCTCAGATCCTGCCTCATGCTCTCTCCACTAACTCTGACCCTGCCTCCTGCTCTCACCACTAACTCAGATACTGCCTCCTGCTCTCTCCACTAGTTCAGAACTGACTCCTGCTCTCTCCACTAGTTCAGATACTGCCTCATGCTCTCTCTACTAACTCAGACCCTGCCTCCTGCTCTCACCACTAACTCAGATACTGACTACTGCTCTCTCCACTAGTTCAGAACTGCCTCCTGCTCTCTCCACTAACTCAGATACTGTCTCCTTTACTGGCCACGAACTCAGATCCTGCCTCCGGCTCTCTCCACAAGCACAGATCCTGTCTCCGACTCTCTCCACAAACTCAGATACTGCCTCATGCTCTCTCCACTAACTCAGATACTGACTCCTGCTCTCTCCACTAGTTCAGAACTGCCTCCTGCTCTCTCCACTAACTCTGACACTGTCTCCTTTACTGTCCACTAACTCAGATCCTGCCTCCTGCTCTCTCCTCAAGCTCAGATCCTGCCTCCTGCTCTCTCCTCTCGCTCAGTTTTGCCTCCTGCTCGCTCCTCTTGCTCAGATACTGCCTCCTGCTCTCTCCACTAACTCAGACACTGCCTCCTGCTCTCTCCACGAGCTCAGATACCGCCTCCTGCTCTCTCCACGAGCTCAGATACTGACTCCTGCTCTCTCCACTAGTTCAGATACTGACTTCATTACTCTCCACTCGCACCGATGCTGCCTCCTTTACTCTCCACTAACTCAGATCCTGCCTCATGCTCTCTCCACTAACTCAGACACGGCCTCCTGCTCTCTCCACGAGCTCAGATACCGCCTCCTGCTCTCTCCACTAACTCAGATACTGCCTCCTGCTCTCTCCACTAGCGCAGATAATAGCTCCTTTCCTCACGACTAGCTCAGATACTGACTCCTGCACTCTTCATAAGCTCAGATACGGTGTCCTGCTCTCGACAATAGCTCAGACACGGCCTCCTGCTCTCTCCACTAACTCCAATACTGCATCCTGCTCTCTCCACTAATTCAGATACTACCTCCTGCTTTCTCCACTAGCTCCGATACTGACTCCTGCTCTCTCCACTAGTTCAGATACTGACTTCATTACTCTCCACTCGCACCGATGCTGCCTCCTTTACTCTCCACTAACTCAGATCCTGCCTCCTGCTCTCTCCACTAACTCAGATACTAACTCCTGCTCTCTCCACTAGCTCAGATACTGCCTCATGCTCTCTCCACTAACTCAGACCCTGCCCCCTGCTCTCTCCACTAACTCAGACACGGCCTCCTGCTCTCTCCACTAGCTCCGATACTGACTCCTGCTCTCTCCACTAGCTCAGATACTGCCTCCTGCTCTCTCCACGAGCGCAGGTAATGACTCCTGCTCTCTACACTAGCGCAGATACTGGCTCCTTTACTCACGATAAGCTCAGATACTGACTCCTGCACTCTTCACAAGCTCAGATACTGCGTCCTGCTCTCGACAATTGCTCAGATACTGCCTCCTGCTCTCTCCACTAGCTCAGATCCTGACTCCTGCTCTCGCCACTCACTCAGACACAGCCTCCTGCTCCCTCCGCTAGTTCAGATACTGCCTCCTGCTCTCTCCACGAGCTCAGATACTGACTCCTGCTCTCTCCACTAACTCTGATCCTGCCTCCTGCTCTCTCCACAAGCTCAGATCCTGTCTCCGACTCTCTCCACAAGCTCAGATACTGCCTCCTGCTCTCTCCACTAGCTCAGATACTGACTCCTGCTCTATCCACTAATTCAGATCCTGCCTCCTGCTCTCTCCACACGCTCAGATCCTGCCTCCTGCTCTCTCCACTAGCTCAGATACTGTCTCCTGCTCTCTCCACTATCTCAGATACAGACTCCTGCTCTCTCCACTAACTCAGATACTCACTCCTGCTCTCTCCACTAGCTCAGATACCAACTACCGCTCTCTCCACTAGCTCAGATACTGACTCCTGCTCTCTCCACTAGTTCACATACTGACTCCATTACTCTCCACTAACTCAGATCCTGCCACATGCTCTCTCCACTAACTCAGATACTAACTCCTGCTCTCTCCAATAGCTCAGATCCTGCCTCATGCTCTCTCCACTAACTCTGACCCTGCCTCCTGCTCTCAGCACTAACTCAGATACTGACTCCTGCTCTCGCCACTCACTCAGTCACAGCCTCCTGCTCCCTCCGCTAGCTCAGATACTGCCTCCTGCTCTCTCCACTAGCTCAGATACTGACTCCTGCTCTCTCCACTAACTCAGATACTGCCTCCTGCTCTCTCCACTAGTTCAGAACTGACTCCTGCTCTCTCCACTAGTTCAGATACTGCCTCATGCTCTCTCTACTAACTCAGACCCTGCCTCCTGCTCTCACCACTAACTCAGATACTGACTACTGCTCTCTCCACTAGTTCAGAACTGCCTCCTGCTCTCTCCACTAACTCAGACACTGTCTCCTTTACTGTCCACTAACTCAGATCCTGCCTCCTGCTCTCTCCTCAAACTCAGATCCTGCCTCCTGCTCTCTCCTCTTGCTCAGTTTTGCCTCCTGCTCGCTCCTCTTGCTCAGACACTGCCTCCTGCTCTCTCCACTAGTTCAGGTACTGACTCCTTTACTCTCCACGAGCTCAGACACTGCCTCCTGCTCTCTCCTCTAGCTCAGATACGGGCTCATGCTCTCTCCACTAATTCAGACACTGACTCCTGCTCTCTCCACTTGTCCAGATAATGCCGCCTGCTCCCTGCACTAGATCGGATATTGAATCCTGCACTCTCCACGAACACAGATCCTGCCTCCTGCTCTCTCCACTAACTCAGATACTGACTCCTGCTCTCTCCACTAACTCAGATCCTGCCTCCTGCTCTCTCCACAAGCTCAGATCCTGCCTCAGGCTCTCTCCATTAGCTCAGATACTGTCTCCTGCTCTCTCCACTAACTCAGATACTGTCTCCTGCTCTCTCTACAAGCTCAGATACTGACTCCTGCACTCTCCACTAACTCAGAGCCCGCCTCCTGCTCTCTCCACAAGCTCAGCTCCTGCCTCCTGCTCTCTCCACGAGCTCAGATACTGTCTCCTGCTCTCTCCACTATCTCCGATACAGACTCCTGCTCTCCCCGCTAACTCAGATACTCACTGCTGCTCGCTCCACGAGCTCAGATACTGTCTGCTGCTCTCTCCACTAGCTCCGATACTGACTCCTGCTCTCTCCACTAGTTCAGAACTGCCTCCTGCTCTCTCCACTAGCTCAGATACTGTCTCCTGCTCTCTCCAAAATCTCCGATACAGACTCCTGCTCTCTCCACTAACTCAGATACTCACTCCTGCTCGCTCCACGAGCTCAGATACTGTCTGCTGCTCTCTGCACTAGCTCCGATACTGACTTCTGCTCTTTCCACTAGTTCAGAACTGCCTCCTGATCTCTCCACTATTTCAGATACAGCCTCCTGCTCTCTCCACTAGTTCAGAACTGACTCCTGCTCTCTCCACTAGCTCAGATACTGCCTCATGCTCTCTCCACTAACTCAGATACTGACTACTGCTCTCTCCACTAGTTCAGAAGTGCCTCCTGCTCTCTCCACTAACTCAGACACTGTCTCCTTTACTGTCCACTAACTCAGATCCTGCCTCCTACTCTCTCCTCAAGCTCAGATCCTGCCTCCTGCTCTCTCCTCTCGCTCAGTTTTGCCTCCTGCTCGCTCCTCTTGCTCAGATACTGCCTCCTGCTCTCTCCACTAACTCAGACACTGCCTCCTGCTCTCTCCACGAGCTCAGATAACGCCTCCTGCTCTCTCCACTAGCTCAGATACTGACTCCTGCTCTCTCCACTAGTTCAGATACTGACTTCATTACTCTCCACTCGCACCGATGCTGCCTCCTTTACTCTCCACTAACTCAGATCCTGCCTCCTGCTCTCTCCACTAACTCAGATACTAACTCCTGCTCTCTCCACGAGCTCAGATACTGCCTCATGCTCTCTCCACTAACTCAGACCCTGCCTCCTGCTCTCTCCACTAACTCAGACACGGCCTCCTGCTCTCTCCACTAGCTCAGATACCGCCTCCTGCTCTCTCCACTAACTCAGATACTGCCTCCTGCTCTCTCCACAAGCGCAGATAATGACTCCTGCTCTCTCCACTAGCGCAGATAATAGCTCCTTTACTCACGACTAGCTCAGATACTGACTCCTGCACTCTTCACAAGCTCAGATACGGCGTCCTGCTCTCGACAATAGCTCAGATACTGCCTCCTGCTCTCTCCACTAACTCCGATACTGCATCCTGCACTCTCCACTAATTCAGATACTACCTCATGCTCTCTCCACACTAACTCAGACACTGCCTCCTGCTCTCTCCACTAGCTCCGATACTGACTCCTGCTCTCTCCACTCGCTCAGATCTTGCCTCCTGCTCTCTCCACTAATTCAGATACAGCCTCCTGCTCTCTCCACTAACTCAGATACTGCCTCCTGCTCTCTCCACGAGCGCAGATAATGACTCCTGCTCTCTACACTAGCGCAGATACTGGCTCCTTTACTCACGATGAGCTCAGATACTGACTCCTGCACTCTTCACAAGCTCAGATACTGCGTCCTGCTCTCGACAATTGCTCAGATACTGCCTCCTGCTCCCTCCGCTAGCTCAGATACTGCCTCCTGCTCTCTGCACTAGCTCCGATACTGACTTCTGCTCTTTCCACTAGTTCAGAACTGCCTCCTGATCTCTCCACTAACTCAAATACAGCGTCCTGCTCTTTCCACTAGTTCAGAACTGCCTCCTGATCTCTCCACTATCTCAGATACAGCCTACTGCTCTCTCCACTAGTTCAGAACTGACTCCTGCTCTCTCCACTAGCTCAGATACTGCCTCCTGCTCTCTCCACAAGCTCAGATCCTGTCTCCTGCTCTCTCCACTAACTCAGATACTGTCTCCTACTCTCTCCACTAGCTCAGATCCCGCCTCCTGCTCTCTCCACAAGCTCAGGTCCTACCCCCTGCTCTCTCCACTAGCTCAGATACTGTCTCCTGCTCTCTCCACTATCTCCGATACAGACTCCTGCTCTCTCCACTAACTCAGATACTCACTCCTGCTCGCTCCACGAGCTCAGATACTGTCTGCTGCTCTCTGCACTAGCTCCGATACTGACTTCTGCTCTTTCCACTAGTTCAGAACTGCCTCCTGATCTCTCCACTATCTCAGATACAGACTCCTGCTCTCTCCACTAGTTCAGAACTGACTCCTGCTCTCTCCACTAGCTCAGATACTGCCTCATGCTCTCTCCACTAACTCAGATACTGACTACTGCTCTCTCCACTAGTTCAGAACTGCCTCCTGCTCTCTCCACTAACTCAGACACTGTCTCCTTTACTGTCCACTAACTCAGATCCTGCATCCTACTCTCTCCTCAAGCTCAGATCCTGCCTCCTGCTCTCTCCTCTCGCTCAGTTTTGCCTCCTGCTCGCTCCTCTTGCTCAGATACTGCCTCCTGCTCTCTCCACTAACTCAGACACTGCCTCCTGCTCTCTCCACGAGCTCAGATAACGCCTCCTGCTCTCTCCACTAGCTCAGATACTGACTCCTGCTCTCTCCACTAGTTCAGATACTGACTTCATTACTCTCCACTCGCACCGATGCTGCCTCCTTTACTCTCCACTAACTCAGATCCTGCCTCCTGCTCTCTCCACTAACTCAGATACTAACTCCTGCTCTCTCCACTAGCTCAGATACTGCCTCATGCTCTCTCCACTAACTCAGACCCTGCCCCCTGCTCTCTCCACTAACTCAGACACGGCCTCCTGCTCTCTCCACTAGCTCAGATACCGCCTCCTGCTCTCTCCACTAACTCAGATACTGCCTCCTGCTCTCTCCACAAGCGCAGATAATGACTCCTGCTCTCTCCACTAGCGCAGATAATAGCTCCTTTACTCACGACTAGCTCAGATACTGACTCCTGCCCTCTTCACAAGCTCAGATCCTGCCTCCTGCTCTCTCCTCAAGCTCAGATCCTGCCTCCTGCTCTCTCCTCTCGCTCAGTTTTGCCTCCTGCTCGCTCCTCTTGCTCAGATACTGCCTCCTGCTCTCTCCACTAACTCAGACACAGCCTCCTGCTCTCTCCACTAGCTCAGATACCGCCTCCTACGCTCTCCACTAACTCAGATACGAACTCCTGCTCTCTCCACTAACTCAGATCCTGCCTCATGCTCTCTCCACTAACTCAGATCCTCACTCCTGCTCTCTCCACTAGCTCAGATACTGCCTCATGCTCTCTCCACTAACTCAGACCCTGCCTCCTGCTCTCTCCACTAACTCAGACACGGCCTCCTGCTCTCTCCACGAGCTCAGATACCGCCTCCTGCTCTCTCCACTAACTCAGATACTGCCTCCTGCTCTCTCCACTAGCGCAGATAATGACTCCTGCTCTCTCCACTAGCGCAGATAATAGCTCCTTTACTCACGACTAGCTCAGATACTGACTCCTGCACTCTTCACAAGCTCAGACACGGCCTCCTGCTCTCTCCACTAGCTCAGATACTGCATCCTGCTCTCTCCACTAACTCAGACACTGCCTCCTGCTCTCTCCACTAGCTCCGATACTGACTCCTGCTCTCTCCACTAGCTCAGATACCGCCTCCTGCTCTCTCCACTAACTCAGATCCTGCCTCATGCTCTCTCCACTAGCGCAGATAATGACTCCTGCTCTCTCCACTAGCGCAGATAATAGCTCCTTTACTCACGACGAGCTCAGATACTGACTCCTGCACTCTTCACAAGCTCAGATACGGCGTCCTGCTCTCGACAATAGCTCAGATACTACCTCATGCTCTCTCCACACTAACTCAGACACTGCCTCCTGCTCTCTCCACTAGCTCTGATACTGACTCCTGCTCTCTCCACTCGCTCAGATCTTGCCTCCTGCTCTCTCCACTAATTCAGATACAGCCTCCTGCTCTCTCCACTAACTCAGATACTGCCTCCTGCTCTCTCCACGAGCGCAGATAATGACTCCTGCTCTCTACACTAGCGCAGATACTGGCTCCTTTACTCACGATGAGCTCAGATACTGACTCCTGCACTCTTCACAAGCTCAGATACTGCGTCCTGCTCTCGACAATTGCTCAGATACTGCCTCCTGCTCCCTCCGCTAGCTCAGATACTGCCTCCTGCTCTCTCCACTTGCTCAGATACTGACTCCTGCTCTCTCCAGTAACTCAGATCCTGCCTCCTGCTCTCCCCACAAGCTCAGATCCCCTCTCCTACTCTCTCCACAAGCTCAGATACTGCCTCCTGCGCTCTCCACTAGCTCAGACACTGCCTCATGCTCTCTCCATTAACTCAGACCCTGCCTCCGGCTCTCTCCACAAGCACAGATCCTGTCTCCGACTCTCTCCACAAACTCAGATACTGCCTCATGCTCTCTCCACTAACTCAGATACTGACTACTGCTCTCTCCACTAGTTCAGAACTGCCTCCTGCTCTCTCCACTAACTCTGACACTGTCTCCTTTACTGTCCACTAACTCAGATCCTGCCTCCTGCTCTCTCCTCAAGCTCAAATCCTGCCTCCTGCTCTCTCCTCTCGCTCAGTTTTGCCTCCTGCTCGCTCCTCTTGCTCAGATACTGCCTCCTGCACTCTCCACTAACTCAGACACTGCCTCCTGCTCTCTCCACGAGCTCAGATACCGCCTCCTGCTCTCTCCACGAGCTCAGATACTGACTCCTGCTCTCTCCACTAGTTCAGATACTGACTTCATTACTCTCCACTCGCACCGATGCTGCCTCCTTTACTCTCCACTAACTCAGATCCTGCCTCATGCTCTCTCCACTAACTCAGACACGGCCTCCTGCTCTCTCCACGAGCTCAGATACCGCCTCCTGCTCTCTCCACTAACTCAGATACTGCCTCCTGCTCTCTCCACTAGCGCAGATAATAGCTCCTTTCCTCACGACTAGCTCAGATACTGACTCCTGCACTCTTTATAAGCTCAGATACGGTGTCCTGCTCTCGACAATGGCTCAGACACGGCCTCCTGCTCTCTCCACTAACTCCGATACTGCATCCTGCTCTCTCCACTAATTCAGATACTACCTCCTGCTTTCTCCACTAGCTCCGATACTGACTCCTGCTCTCTCCACTAGCTCAGATACTGCCTCCTGCTCTCTCCACGAGCGCAGGTAATGACTCCTGCTCTCTACACTAGCGCAGATACTGGCTCCTTTACTCACGATGAGCTCAGATACTGACTCCTGCACTCTTCACAAGCTCAGATACTGCGTCCTGCTCTCGACAATTGCTCAGATACTGCCTCCTGCTCTCTCCACTAGCTCAGATACTGACTCCTGCTCTCGCCACTCACTCAGACACAGCCTCCTGCTCCCTCCGCTAGCTCAGATACTGCCTCCTGCTCTCTCCACTAGCTCAGATACTGACTCCTGCTCTCTCCACTAACTCAGATCCTGCCTCCTGCTCTCTCCACAAGCTCAGATCCTGTCTCCGACTCTCTCCACAAGCTCAGATACTGCCTCCTGCTCTCTCCACTAGCTCAGATACTGACTCCTGCTCTATCCACTAATTCAGATCCTGCCTCCTGCTCTCTCCACACGCTCAGATCCTGCCTCCTGCTCTCTCCACTAGCTCAGATACTGTCTCCTGCTCTCTCCACTATCTCCGATACAGACTCCTGCTCTCTCCACTAACTCAGATACTCACTCCTGCTCTCTCCACTAGCTCAGATACCAACTACCGCTCTCTCCACTAGCTCAGATACTGACTCCTGCTCTCTCCACTAGTTCACATACTGACTCCATTACTCTCCACTAACTCAGATCCTGCCACATGCTCTCTCCACTAACTCAGATACTAACTCCTGCTCTCTCCAATAGCTCAGATCCTGCCTCATGCTCTCTCCACTAACTCTGACCCTGCCTCCTGCTCTCACCACTAACTCAGATACTGACTCCTGCTCTCGCCACTCACTCAGTCACAGCCTCCTGCTCCCTCCGCTAGCTCAGATACTGCCTCCTGCTCTCTCCACTAGCTCAGATACTGACTCCTGCTCTCTCCACTAACTCAGATCCTGCCTCCTGCTCTCTCCACAAGCTCAGATCCTGTCTCCGACTCTCTCCACAAGCTCAGATACTGCCTCCTGCTCTCTCCACTAGCTCAGATACTGACTCCTGCTCTATCCACTAATTCAGATCCTGCCTCCTGCTCTCTCCACACGCTCAGATCCTGCCTCCTGCTCTCTCCACTAACTCAGATACTCACTCCTGCTCTCTCCACTAGCTCAGATACCAACTACCGCTCTCTCCACTAGCTCAGATACTGACTCCTGCTCTCTCCACTAGTTCACATACTGACTCCATTACTCTCCACTAACTCAGATCCTGCCACATGCTCTCTCCACTAACTCAGATACTAACTCCTGCTCTCTCCAATAGCTCAGATCCTGCCTCATGCTCTCTCCACTAACTCTGACCCTGCCTCCTGCTCTCACCACTAACTCAGATACTGCCTCCTGCTCTCTCCACTAGTTCAGAACTGACTCCTGCTCTCTCCACTAGTTCAGATACTGCCTCATCCTCTCTCTACTAACTCAGACCCTGCCTCCTGCTCTCACCACTAACTCAGATACTGACTACTGCTCTCTCCACTAGTTCAGAACTGCCTCCTGCTCTCTCCACTAACTCAGACACTGTCTCCTTTACTGTCCACTAACTCAGATCCTGCATCCTGCTCTCTCCTCAAACTCAGATCCTGCCTCCTGCTCTCTCCTCTCACTCAGTTTTGCCTCCTGCTCGCTCCTCTTGCTCAGACACTGCCTCCTGCTCTCTCCACTAGTTCAGGTACTGACTCCTTTACTCTCCACGAGCTCAGACACTGCCTCCTGCTCTCTCCTCTAGCTCAGATACGGGCTCATGCTCTCTCCACTAATTCAGACACTGACTCCTGCTCTCTCCACTTGTCCAGATAATGCTGCCTGCTCCCTGCACTAGATCGGATATTGAATCCTGCACTCTCCACGAACACAGATCCTGCCTCCTGCTCTCTCCACTAACTCAGATACTGACTCCTGCTCTCTCCACTAACTCAGATCCTGCCTCCTGCTCTCTCCACAAGCTCAGATCCTGCCTCAGGCTCTCTCCATTAGCTCAGATACTGTCTCCTGCTGTCTCCACTAACTCAGATACTGTCTCCTGCTCTCTCTACAAGCTCAGATACTGACTCCTGCACTCTCCACTAACTCAGAGCCCGCCTCCTGCTCTCTCCACAAGCTCAGCTCCTGCCTCCTGCTCTCTCCACTAGCTCAGATACTGTCTCCTGCTCTCTCCACTATCTCCGATACAGACTCCTGCTCTCCCCGCTAACTCAGATACTCACTGCTGCTCGCTCCACGAGCTCAGATACTGTCTGCTGCTCTCTCCACTAGCTCCGATACTGACTCCTGCTCTCTCCACTAGTTCAGAACTGCCTCCTGCTCTCTCCACTAGCTCAGATACTGTCTCCTGCTCTCTCCAAAATCTCCGATACAGACTCCTGCTCTCTCCACTAACTCAGATACTCACTCCTGCTCGCTCCACGAGCTCAGATACTGTCTGCTGCTCTCTGCACTAGCTCCGATACTGACTTCTGCTCTTTCCACTAGTTCAGAACTGCCTCCTGATCTCTCCACTATCTCAGATACAGCCTCCTGCTCTCTCCACTAGTTCAGAACTGACTCCTGCTCTCTCCACTAGCTCAGATACTGCCTCATGCTCTCTCCACTAACTCAGATACTGACTACTGCTCTCTCCACTAGTTCAGAACTGCCTCCTGCTCTCTCCACTAACTCAGACACTGTCTCCTTTACTGTCCACTAACTCAGATCCTGCCTCCTGCTCTCTCCTCAAGCTCAGATCCTGCCTCCTGCTCTCTCCTCTCGCTCAGTTTTGCCTCCTGCTCGCTCCTCTTGCTCAGATACTGCTTCCTGCTCTCTCCACTAACTCAGACACTGCCTCCTGCTCTCTCCACGAGCTCAGATAACGCCTCCTGCTCTCTCCACTAGCTCAGATACTGACTCCTGCTCTCTCCACTAGTTCAGATACTGACTTCATTACTCACCACTCGCACCGATGCTGCCTCCTTTACTCTCCACTAACTCAGATCCTGCCTCCTGCTCTCTCCACTAACTCAGATACTAACTCCTGCTCTCTCCACTAGCTCAGATACTGCCTCATGCTCTCTCCACTAACTCAGACCCTGCCTCCTGCTCTCTCCACTAACTCAGACACGGCCTCCTGCTCTCTCCACTAGCTCAGATACCGCCTCCTGCTCTCTCCACTAACTCGGATACTGCCTCCTGCTCTCTCCACAAGCGCAGATAATGTCTCCTGCTCTCTCCACTAGCGCAGATAATAGCTCCTTTACTCACGACTAGCTCAGATACTGACTCCTGCACTCTTCACAAGCTCAGATACGGCGTCCTGCTCTCGACAATAGCTCAGATACTGCCTCCTGCTCTCTCCACTAACTCCGATACTGCATCCTGCACTCTCCACTAATTCAGATACTACCTCATGCTCTCTCCACACTAACTCAGACACTGCCTCCTGCTCTCTCCACTAGCTCCGATACTGACTCCTGCTCTCTCCACTCGCTCAGATCTTGCCTCCTGCTCTCTCCACTAATTCAGATACAGCCTCCTGCTCTCTCCACTAACTCAGATACTGCCTCCTGCTCTCTCCACGAGCGCAGATAATGACTCCTGCTCTCTACACTAGCGCAGATACTGGCTCCTTTACTCACGATGAGCTCAGATACTGACTCCTGCACTCTTCACAAGCTCAGATACTGCGTCCTGCTCTCGACAATTGCTCAGATACTGCCTCCTGCTCCCTCCGCTAGCTCAGATACTGCCTCCTGCTCTCTCCACTTGCTCAGATACTGACTCCTGCTCTCTCCAGTAACTCAGATCCTGCCTCCTGCTCTCCCCACAAGCTCAGATCCCCTCTCCTACTCTCTCCACAAGCTCAGATACTGCCTCCTGCTCTCTCCATTAGCTCGGATACTGACTCCTGCTCTCTCCACTAACTCAGATCCTGCCTCCTGCTCTCTCCACAAGCTCAGGTCCTGCCTCCTGCTCTCTCCACTACTCAGATACTGCCTCCTACTCTCTCCACCAGCTCAGATACAGACACCTGCACTCTCCACTAACTCAGATCCCGCCAACTGCTCTCTCCACAAGCTCAGATCCTGCCTCCTGCTCTCTCCACGAGCTCAGATACTGTCTCCTGCTCTCTCCACTATCTCCGATACAGACTCCTGCTCTCACAACTAACTCAGATAGTCACTCCTGCTCGCTCCACGAGCTCAGATACTGTCTGCTGCTCTCTGCACTAGCTCCGATACTGACTTCTGCTCTTTCCACTAGTTCAGAACTGCCTCCTGCTCTCTCCACTAACTCAGACACTGTCTCCTTTACTGTCCACTAACTCAGATCCTGCCTCCTACTCTCTCCTCAAGCTCAGATCCTGCCTCCTGCTCTCTCCTCTCGCTCAGTTTTGCCTCCTGCTCGCTCCTCTTGCTCAGATACTGCCTCCTGCTCTCTCCACTAACTCAGACACTGCCTCCTGCTCTCTCCACGAGCTCAGATAACGCCTCCTGCTCTCTCCACTAGCTCAGATACTGACTCCTGCTCTCTCCACTAGTTCAGATACTGACTTCATTACTCTCCACTCGCACCGATGCTGCCTCCTTTACTCTCCACTAACTCAGATCCTGCCTCCTGCTCTCTCCACTAACTCAGATACTAACTCCTGCTCTCTCCACTAGCTCAGATACTGCCTCATGCTCTCTCCACTAACTCAGACCCTGCCCCCTTCTCTCTCCACTAACTCAGACACGGCCTCCTGCTCTCTCCACTAGCTCAGATACCGCCTCCTGCTCTCTCCACTAACTCAGATACTGCCTCCTGCTCTCTCCACAAGCGCAGATAATGACTCCTGCTCTCTCCACTAGCGCAGATAATAGCTCCTTTACTCACGACTAGCTCAGATACTGACTCCTGCCCTCTTCACAAGCTCAGATCCTGCCTCCTGCTCTCTCCTCAAGCTCAGATCCTGCCTCCTGCTCTCTCCTCTCGCTCAGTTTTGCCTCCTGCTCGCTCCTCTTGCTCAGATACTGCCTCCTGCTCTCTCCACTAACTCAGACACAGCCTCCTGCTCTCTCCACTAGCTCAGATACCGCCTCCTGCTCTCTCCACTAACTCAGATCCTGCCTCATGCTCTCTCCACTAACTCAGATACTAACTCCTGCTCTCTCCACTAACTCAGATCCTGCCTCATGCTCTCTCCACTAACTCAGATACTGCCTCCTGCTCTCTCCACTAGCGCAGATAATGACTCCTGCTCTCTCCACTAGCGCAGATAATAGCTCCTTTACTCACGACTAGCTCAGATACTGACTCCTGCACTCTTCACAAGCTCAGATACGGCGTCCTGCTCTCGACAATAGCTCAGATACTACCTCATGCTCTCTCCACACTAACTCAGACACTGCCTCCTGCTCTCTCCACTAGCTCCGATACTGACTCCTGCTCTCTCCACTCGCTCAGATCTTGCCTCCTGCTCTCTCCACTAATTCAGATACAGCCTCCTGCTCTCTCCACTAACTCAGATACTGCCTCCTGCTCTCTCCACGAGCGCAGATAATGACTCCTGCTCTCTACACTAGCGCAGATACTGGCTCCTTTACTCACGATGAGCTCAGATACTGACTCCTGCACTCTTCACAAGCTCAGATACTGCGTCCTGCTCTCGACAATTGCTCAGATACTGCCTCCTGCTCCCTCCGCTAGCTCAGATACTGCCTCCTGCTCTCTGCACTAGCTCCGATACTGACTTCTGCTCTTTCCACTAACTCAGATCCTGCCTCCTGCTCTCTCCACAAGCTCAGATCCTGTCTCCGACTCTCTCCACAAGCTCAGATACTGCCTCCTGCTCTCTCCACTAGCTCAGATACTGACTCCTGCTCTATCCACTAATTCAGATCCTGCCTCCTGCTCTCTCCACACGCTCAGATCCTGCCTCCTGCTCTCTCCACTAGCTCAGATACTGTCTCCTGCTCTCTCCACTATCTCCGATACAGACTCCTGCTCTCTCCACTAACTCAGATACTCACTCCTGCTCTCTCCACTAGCTCAGATACCAACTACCGCTCTCTCCACTAGCTCAGATACTGACTCCTGCTCTCTCCACTAGTTCACATACTGACTCCATTACTCTCCACTAACTCAGATCCTGCCACATGCTCTCTCCACTAACTCAGATACTAACTCCTGCTCTCTCCAATAGCTCAGATCCTGCCTCATGCTCTCTCCACTAACTCTGACCCTGCCTCCTGCTCTCACCACTAACTCAGATACTGACTCCTGCTCTCGCCACTCACTCAGTCACAGCCTCCTGCTCCCTCCGCTAGCTCAGATACTGCCTCCTGCTCTCTCCACTAGCTCAGATACTGACTCCTGCTCTCTCCACTAACTCAGATCCTGCCTCCTGCTCTCTCCACAAGCTCAGATCCTGTCTCCGACTCTCTCCACAAGCTCAGATACTGCCTCCTGCTCTCTCCACTAGCTCAGATACTGACTCCTGCTCTATCCACTAATTCAGATCCTGCCTCCTGCTCTCTCCACACGCTCAGATCCTGCCTCCTGCTCTCTCCACTAACTCAGATACTCACTCCTGCTCTCTCCACTAGCTCAGATACCAACTACCGCTCTCTCCACTAGCTCAGATACTGACTCCTGCTCTCTCCACTAGTTCACATACTGACTCCATTACTCTCCACTAACTCAGATCCTGCCACATGCTCTCTCCACTAACTCAGATACTAACTCCTGCTCTCTCCAATAGCTCAGATCCTGCCTCATGCTCTCTCCACTAACTCTGACCCTGCCTCCTGCTCTCACCACTAACTCAGATACTGCCTCCTGCTCTCTCCACTAGTTCAGAACTGACTCCTGCTCTCTCCACTAGTTCAGATACTGCCTCATCCTCTCTCTACTAACTCAGACCCTGCCTCCTGCTCTCACCACTAACTCAGATACTGACTACTGCTCTCTCCACTAGTTCAGAACTGCCTCCTGCTCTCTCCACTAACTCAGACACTGTCTCCTTTACTGTCCACTAACTCAGATCCTGCATCCTGCTCTCTCCTCAAACTCAGATCCTGCCTCCTGCTCTCTCCTCTCACTCAGTTTTGCCTCCTGCTCGCTCCTCTTGCTCAGACACTGCCTCCTGCTCTCTCCACTAGTTCAGGTACTGACTCCTTTACTCTCCACGAGCTCAGACACTGCCTCCTGCTCTCTCCTCTAGCTCAGATACGGGCTCATGCTCTCTCCACTAATTCAGACACTGACTCCTGCTCTCTCCACTTGTCCAGATAATGCTGCCTGCTCCCTGCACTAGATCGGATATTGAATCCTGCACTCTCCACGAACACAGATCCTGCCTCCTGCTCTCTCCACTAACTCAGATACTGACTCCTGCTCTCTCCACTAACTCAGATCCTGCCTCCTGCTCTCTCCACAAGCTCAGATCCTGCCTCAGGCTCTCTCCATTAGCTCAGATACTGTCTCCTGCTGTCTCCACTAACTCAGATACTGTCTCCTGCTCTCTCTACAAGCTCAGATACTGACTCCTGCACTCTCCACTAACTCAGAGCCCGCCTCCTGCTCTCTCCACAAGCTCAGCTCCTGCCTCCTGCTCTCTCCACTAGCTCAGATACTGTCTCCTGCTCTCTCCACTATCTCCGATACAGACTCCTGCTCTCCCCGCTAACTCAGATACTCACTGCTGCTCGCTCCACGAGCTCAGATACTGTCTGCTGCTCTCTCCACTAGCTCCGATACTGACTCCTGCTCTCTCCACTAGTTCAGAACTGCCTCCTGCTCTCTCCACTAGCTCAGATACTGTCTCCTGCTCTCTCCAAAATCTCCGATACAGACTCCTGCTCTCTCCACTAACTCAGATACTCACTCCTGCTCGCTCCACGAGCTCAGATACTGTCTGCTGCTCTCTGCACTAGCTCCGATACTGACTTCTGCTCTTTCCACTAGTTCAGAACTGCCTCCTGATCTCTCCACTATCTCAGATACAGCCTCCTGCTCTCTCCACTAGTTCAGAACTGACTCCTGCTCTCTCCACTAGCTCAGATACTGCCTCATGCTCTCTCCACTAACTCAGATACTGACTACTGCTCTCTCCACTAGTTCAGAACTGCCTCCTGCTCTCTCCACTAACTCAGACACTGTCTCCTTTACTGTCCACTAACTCAGATCCTGCCTCCTGCTCTCTCCTCAAGCTCAGATCCTGCCTCCTGCTCTCTCCTCTCGCTCAGTTTTGCCTCCTGCTCGCTCCTCTTGCTCAGATACTGCTTCCTGCTCTCTCCACTAACTCAGACACTGCCTCCTGCTCTCTCCACGAGCTCAGATAACGCCTCCTGCTCTCTCCACTAGCTCAGATACTGACTCCTGCTCTCTCCACTAGTTCAGATACTGACTTCATTACTCACCACTCGCACCGATGCTGCCTCCTTTACTCTCCACTAACTCAGATCCTGCCTCCTGCTCTCTCCACTAACTCAGATACTAACTCCTGCTCTCTCCACTAGCTCAGATACTGCCTCATGCTCTCTCCACTAACTCAGACCCTGCCTCCTGCTCTCTCCACTAACTCAGACACGGCCTCCTGCTCTCTCCACTAGCTCAGATACCGCCTCCTGCTCTCTCCACTAACTCGGATACTGCCTCCTGCTCTCTCCACAAGCGCAGATAATGTCTCCTGCTCTCTCCACTAGCGCAGATAATAGCTCCTTTACTCACGACTAGCTCAGATACTGACTCCTGCACTCTTCACAAGCTCAGATACGGCGTCCTGCTCTCGACAATAGCTCAGATACTGCCTCCTGCTCTCTCCACTAACTCCGATACTGCATCCTGCACTCTCCACTAATTCAGATACTACCTCATGCTCTCTCCACACTAACTCAGACACTGCCTCCTGCTCTCTCCACTAGCTCCGATACTGACTCCTGCTCTCTCCACTCGCTCAGATCTTGCCTCCTGCTCTCTCCACTAATTCAGATACAGCCTCCTGCTCTCTCCACTAACTCAGATACTGCCTCCTGCTCTCTCCACGAGCGCAGATAATGACTCCTGCTCTCTACACTAGCGCAGATACTGGCTCCTTTACTCACGATGAGCTCAGATACTGACTCCTGCACTCTTCACAAGCTCAGATACTGCGTCCTGCTCTCGACAATTGCTCAGATACTGCCTCCTGCTCCCTCCGCTAGCTCAGATACTGCCTCCTGCTCTCTCCACTTGCTCAGATACTGACTCCTGCTCTCTCCAGTAACTCAGATCCTGCCTCCTGCTCTCCCCACAAGCTCAGATCCCCTCTCCTACTCTCTCCACAAGCTCAGATACTGCCTCCTGCTCTCTCCATTAGCTCGGATACTGACTCCTGCTCTCTCCACTAACTCAGATCCTGCCTCCTGCTCTCTCCACAAGCTCAGGTCCTGCCTCCTGCTCTCTCCACTACTCAGATACTGCCTCCTACTCTCTCCACCAGCTCAGATACAGACACCTGCACTCTCCACTAACTCAGATCCCGCCAACTGCTCTCTCCACAAGCTCAGATCCTGCCTCCTGCTCTCTCCACGAGCTCAGATACTGTCTCCTGCTCTCTCCACTATCTCCGATACAGACTCCTGCTCTCACAACTAACTCAGATAGTCACTCCTGCTCGCTCCACGAGCTCAGATACTGTCTGCTGCTCTCTGCACTAGCTCCGATACTGACTTCTGCTCTTTCCACTAGTTCAGAACTGCCTCCTGCTCTCTCCACTAACTCAGACACTGTCTCCTTTACTGTCCACTAACTCAGATCCTGCCTCCTACTCTCTCCTCAAGCTCAGATCCTGCCTCCTGCTCTCTCCTCTCGCTCAGTTTTGCCTCCTGCTCGCTCCTCTTGCTCAGATACTGCCTCCTGCTCTCTCCACTAACTCAGACACTGCCTCCTGCTCTCTCCACGAGCTCAGATAACGCCTCCTGCTCTCTCCACTAGCTCAGATACTGACTCCTGCTCTCTCCACTAGTTCAGATACTGACTTCATTACTCTCCACTCGCACCGATGCTGCCTCCTTTACTCTCCACTAACTCAGATCCTGCCTCCTGCTCTCTCCACTAACTCAGATACTAACTCCTGCTCTCTCCACTAGCTCAGATACTGCCTCATGCTCTCTCCACTAACTCAGACCCTGCCCCCTTCTCTCTCCACTAACTCAGACACGGCCTCCTGCTCTCTCCACTAGCTCAGATACCGCCTCCTGCTCTCTCCACTAACTCAGATACTGCCTCCTGCTCTCTCCACAAGCGCAGATAATGACTCCTGCTCTCTCCACTAGCGCAGATAATAGCTCCTTTACTCACGACTAGCTCAGATACTGACTCCTGCCCTCTTCACAAGCTCAGATCCTGCCTCCTGCTCTCTCCTCAAGCTCAGATCCTGCCTCCTGCTCTCTCCTCTCGCTCAGTTTTGCCTCCTGCTCGCTCCTCTTGCTCAGATACTGCCTCCTGCTCTCTCCACTAACTCAGACACAGCCTCCTGCTCTCTCCACTAGCTCAGATACCGCCTCCTGCTCTCTCCACTAACTCAGATCCTGCCTCATGCTCTCTCCACTAACTCAGATACTAACTCCTGCTCTCTCCACTAACTCAGATCCTGCCTCATGCTCTCTCCACTAACTCAGATACTGCCTCCTGCTCTCTCCACTAGCGCAGATAATGACTCCTGCTCTCTCCACTAGCGCAGATAATAGCTCCTTTACTCACGACTAGCTCAGATACTGACTCCTGCACTCTTCACAAGCTCAGATACGGCGTCCTGCTCTCGACAATAGCTCAGATACTGCCTCCTGCTCTCTCCACTAACTCACACACGGCCTCCTGCTCTCTCCACTAGCTCAGATACTGCATCCTGCTCTCTCCACTAACTCAGACACTGCCTCCTGCTCTCTGCACTAGCTCCGATACTGACTCCTGCTCTCTCCACTAGCTCAGATACCGCCTCCTGCTCTCTCCACTAACTCAGATCCTGCCTCATGCTCTCTCCACTAGCGCAGATAATGACTCCTGCTCTCTCCACTAGCGCAGATAATAGCTCCTTTACTCACGACGAGCTCAGATACTGACTCCTGCACTCTTCACAAGCTCAGATACGGCGTCCTGCTCTCGACAATAGCTCAGATACTACCTCATGCTCTCTCCACACTAACTCAGACACTGCCTCCTGCTCTCTCCACTAGCTCCGATACTGACTCCTGCTCTCTCCACTCGCTCAGATCTTGCCTCCTGCTCTCTCCACTAATTCAGATACAGCCTCCTGCTCTCTCCACTAACTCAGATACTGCCTCCTGCTCTCTCCACGAGCGCAGATAATGACTCCTGCTCTCTACACTAGCGCAGATACTGACTCCTTTACTCACGATGAGCTCAGATACTGACTCCTGCACTCT
This sequence comes from Chiloscyllium plagiosum, assembly GCF_037043375.1. Classification (NCBI taxonomy): domain Eukaryota; kingdom Metazoa; phylum Chordata; class Chondrichthyes; order Orectolobiformes; family Hemiscylliidae; genus Chiloscyllium; species Chiloscyllium plagiosum. The sequence goes on along the minus strand of NW_028270152.1, from coordinate 55,304,994 downwards.
TCACAAGCTCAGATACTGCGTCCTGCTCTCGACAATTGCTCAGATACTGCCTCCTGCTCCCTCCGCTAGCTCAGATACTGCCTCCTGCTCTCTCCACTTGCTCAGATACTGACTCCTGCTCTCTCCAGTAACTCAGATCCTGCCTCCTGCTCTCCCCACAAGCTCAGATCCCCTCTCCTACTCTCTCCACAAGCTCAGATACTGCCTCCTGCTCTCTCCACTAGCTCAGACACTGCCTCATGCTCTCTCCATTAACTCAGACCCTGCCTCCGGCTCTCTCCACAAGCACAGATCCTGTCTCCGACTCTCTCCACAAACTCAGATACTGCCTCATGCTCTCTCCACTAACTCAGATACTGACTACTGCTCTCTCCACTAGTTCAGAACTGCCTCCTGCTCTCTCCACTAACTCTGACACTGTCTCCTTTACTGTCCACTAACTCAGATCCTGCCTCCTGCTCTCTCCTCAAGCTCAAATCCTGCCTCCTGCTCTCTCCTCTCGCTCAGTTTTGCCTCCTGCTCGCTCCTCTTGCTCAGATACTGCCTCCTGCTCTCTCCATTAACTCAGACACTGCCTCCTGCTCTCTCCACGAGCTCAGATACCGCCTCCTGCTCTCTCCACGAGCTCAGATACTGACTCCTGCTCTCTCCACTAGTTCAGATACTGACTTCATTACTCTCCACTCGCACCGATGCTGCCTCCTTTACTCTCCACTAACTCAGATCCTGCCTCATGCTCTCTCCACTAACTCAGACACGGCCTCCTGCTCTCTCCACGAGCTCAGATACCGCCTCCTGCTCTCTCCACTAACTCAGATACTGCCTCCTGCTCTCTCCACTAGCGCAGATAATAGCTCCTTTCCTCACGACTAGCTCAGATAATGACTCCTGCACTCTTCATAAGCTCAGATACGGTGTCCTGCTCTCGACAATAGCTCAGACACGGCCTCCTGCTCTCTCCACTAACTCCGATACTGCATCCTGCTCTCTCCACTAATTCAGATACTACCTCCTGCTTTCTCCACTAGCTCCGATACTGACTCCTGCTCTCTCCACTAGCTCAGATACTGCCTCCTGCTCTCTCCACGAGCGCAGGTAATGACTCCTGCTCTCTACACTAGCGCAGATACTGGCTCCTTTACTCACGATGAGCTCAGATACTGACTCCTGCACTCTTCACAAGCTCAGATACTGCGTCCTGCTCTCGACAATTGCTCAGATACAGCCTCCTGCTCCCTCCGCTAGCTCAGATACTGCCTCCTGCTCTCTCCACTAGCTCAGATACTGACTCCTGCTCTCTCCACTAACTCAGATCCTGCCTCCTGCTCTCTCCACAAGCTCAGATCCTGTCTCCGACTCTCTCCACAAGCTCAGATACTGCCTCCTGCTCTCTCCACTAGCTCAGATACTGACTCCTGCTCTATCCACTAATTCAGATCCTGCCTCCTGCTCTCTCCACACGCTCAGATCCTGCCTCCTGCTCTCTCCACTAGCTCAGATACTGTCTCCTGCTCTCTCCACTATCTCCGATACAGACTCCTGCTCTCTCCACTAACTCAGATACTCACTCCTGCTCTCTCCACTAGCTCAGATACCAACTACCGCTCTCTCCACTAGCTCAGATACTGACTCCTGCTCTCTCCACTAGTTCACATACTGACTCCATTACTCTCCACTAACTCAGATCCTGCCACATGCTCTCTCCACTAACTCAGATACTAACTCCTGCTCTCTCCAATAGCTCAGATCCTGCCTCATGCTCTCTCCACTAACTCTGACCCTGCCTCCTGCTCTCACCACTAACTCAGATACTGACTCCTGCTCTCGCCACTCACTCAGTCACAGCCTCCTGCTCCCTCCGCTAGCTCAGATACTGCCTCCTGCTCTCTCCACTAGCTCAGATACTGACTCCTGCTCTCTCCACTAACTCAGATCCTGCCTCCTGCTCTCTCCACAAGCTCAGATCCTGTCTCCGACTCTCTCCACAAGCTCAGATACTGCCTCCTGCTCTCTCCACTAGCTCAGATACTGACTCCTGCTCTATCCACTAATTCAGATCCTGCCTCCTGCTCTCTCCACACGCTCAGATCCTGCCTCCTGCTCTCTCCACTAACTCAGATACTCACTCCTGCTCTCTCCACTAGCTCAGATACCAACTACCGCTCTCTCCACTAGCTCAGATACTGACTCCTGCTCTCTCCACTAGTTCACATACTGACTCCATTACTCTCCACTAACTCAGATCCTGCCACATGCTCTCTCCACTAACTCAGATACTAACTCCTGCTCTCTCCAATAGCTCAGATCCTGCCTCATGCTCTCTCCACTAACTCTGACCCTGCCTCCTGCTCTCACCACTAACTCAGATACTGCCTCCTGCTCTCTCCACTAGTTCAGAACTGACTCCTGCTCTCTCCACTAGTTCAGATACTGCCTCATGCTCTCTCTACTAACTCAGACCCTGCCTCCTGCTCTCACCACTAACTCAGATACTGACTACTGCTCTCTCCACTAGTTCAGAACTGCCTCCTGCTCTCTCCACTAACTCAGACACTGTCTCCTTTACTGTTCACTAACTCAGATCCTGCCTCCTGCTCTCTCCTCAAACTCAGATCCTGCCTCCTGCTCTCTCCTCTCACTCAGTTTTGCCTCCTGCTCGCTCCTCTTGCTCAGACACTGCCTCCTGCTCTCTCCACTAGTTCAGGTACTGACTCCTTTACTCTCCACGAGCTCAGACACTGCCTCCTGCTCTCTCCTCTAGCTCAGATACAGGCTCATGCTCTCTCCACTAATTCAGACACTGACTCCTGCTCTCTCCACTTGTCCAGATAATGCTGCCTGCTCCCTGCACTAGATCGGATATTGAATCCTGCACTCTCCACGAACACAGATCCTGCCTCCTGCTCTCTCCACTAACTCAGATACTGACTCCTGCTCTCTCCACTAACTCAGATCCTGCCTCCTGCTCTCTCCACTAACTCAGATACAGCCTCCTGCTCTCTCCACTAACTCAGATACTGCCTCCTGCTCTCTCCACGAGCGCAGATAATGACTCCTGCTCTCTACACTAGCGCAGATACTGGCTCCTTTACTCACGATGAGCTCAGATACTGACTCCTGCACTCTTCACAAGCTCAGATACTGCGTCCTGCTCTCGACAATTGCTCAGATACTGCCTCCTGCTCCCTCCGCTAGCTCAGATACTGCCTCCTGCTCTCTCCACTTGCTCAGATACTGACTCCTGCTCTCTCCAGTAACTCAGATCCTGCCTCCTGCTCTCCCCACAAGCTCAGATCCCCTCTCCTACTCTCTCCACAAGCTCAGATACTGCCTCCTGCTCTCTCCATTAGCTCGGATACTGACTCCTGCTCTCTCCACTAACTCAGATCCTGCCTCCTGCTCTCTCCACAAGCTCAGGTCCTGCCTCCTGCTCTCTCCACTACTCAGATACTGCCTCCTACTCTCTCCACCAGCTCAGATACAGACACCTGCACTCTCCACTAACTCAGATCCCGCCAACTGCTCTCTCCACAAGCTCAGATCCTGCCTCCTGCTCTCTCCACGAGCTCAGATACTGTCTCCTGCTCTCTCCACTATCTCCGATACAGACTCCTGCTCTCACAACTAACTCAGATAGTCACTCCTGCTCGCTCCACGAGCTCAGATACTGTCTGCTGCTCTCTGCACTAGCTCCGATACTGACTTCTGCTCTTTCCACTAGTTCAGTACTGCCTCCTGCTCTCTCCACTAACTCAGACACTGTCTCCTTTACTGTCCACTAACTCAGATCCTGCCTCCTACTCTCTCCTCAAGCTCAGATCCTGCCTCCTGCTCTCTCCTCTCGCTCAGTTTTGCCTCCTGCTCGCTCCTCTTGCTCAGATACTGCCTCCTGCTCTCTCCACTAACTCAGACACTGCCTCCTGCTCTCTCCACGAGCTCAGATAACGCCTCCTGCTCTCTCCACTAGCTCAGATACTGACTCCTGCTCTCTCCACTAGTTCAGATACTGACTTCATTACTCTCCACTCGCACCGATGCTGCCTCCTTTACTCTCCACTAACTCAGATCCTGCCTCCTGCTCTCTCCACTAACTCAGATACTAACTCCTGCTCTCTCCACTAGCTCAGATACTGCCTCATGCTCTCTCCACTAACTCAGACCCTGCCCCCTGCTCTCTCCACTAACTCAGACACGGCCTCCTGCTCTCTCCACTAGCTCAGATACCGCCTCCTGCTCTCTCCACTAACTCAGATACTGCCTCCTGCTCTCTCCACAAGCGCAGATAATGACTCCTGCTCTCTCCACTAGCGCAGATAATAGCTCCTTTACTCACGACTAGCTCAGATACTGACTCCTGCCCTCTTCACAAGCTCAGATCCTGCCTCCTGCTCTCTCCTCAAGCTCAGATCCTGCCTCCTGCTCTCTCCTCTCGCTCAGTTTTGCCTCCTGCTCGCTCCTCTTGCTCAGATACTGCCTCCTGCTCTCTCCACTAACTCAGACACAGCCTCCTGCTCTCTCCACTAGCTCAGATACCGCCTCCTGCTCTCTCCACTAACTCAGATCCTGCCTCATGCTCTCTCCACTAACTCAGATACTAACTCCTGCTCTCTCCACTAACTCAGATCCTGCCTCATGCTCTCTCCACTAACTCAGACACTGCCTCATGCTCTCTCCATTAACTCAGACCCTGCCTCCTGCTCTCTCCACTAACTCAGACACGGCCTCCTGCTCTCTCCACGAGCTCAGATACCGCCTCCTGCTCTCTCCACTAACTCAGATACTGCCTCCTGCTCTCTCCACTAGCGCAGATAATGACTCCTGCTCTCTCCACTAGCGCAGATAATAGCTCCTTTACTCACGACTAGCTCAGATACTGACTCCTGCACTCTTCACAAGCTCAGATACGGCGTCCTGCTCTCGACAATAGCTCAGATACTGCCTCCTGCTCTCTCCACTAACTCACACACGGCCTCCTGCTCTCTCCACTAGCTCAGATACTGCATCCTGCTCTCTCCACTAACTCAGACACTGCCTCCTGCTCTCTCCACTAGCTCCGATACTGACTCCTGCTCTCTCCACTAGCTCAGATACCGCCTCCTGCTCTCTCCACTAACTCAGATCCTGCCTCATGCTCTCTCCACTAGCGCAGATAATGACTCCTGCTCTCTCCACTAGCGCAGATAATAGCTCCTTTACTCACGACGAGCTCAGATACTGACTCCTGCACTCTTCACAAGCTCAGATACGGCGTCCTGCTCTCGACAATAGCTCAGATACTACCTCATGCTCTCTCCACACTAACTCAGACACTGCCTCCTGCTCTCTCCACTAGCTCCGATACTGACTCCTGCTCTCTCCACTCGCTCAGATCTTGCCTCCTGCTCTCTCCACTAATTCAGATACAGCCTCCTGCTCTCTCCACGAGCGCAGATACTGCCTCCTGCTCTCTCCACGAGCGCAGATAATGACTCCTGCTCTCTACACTAGCGCAGATACTGGCTTTTTTACTCACGATGAGCTCAGATACTGACTCCTGCACTCTTCACAAGCTCAGATACTGCGTCCTGCTCTCGACAATTGCTCAGATACTGCCTCCTGCTCCCTCCGCTAGCTCAGATACTGCCTCCTGCTCTCTCCACTTGCTCAGATACTGACTCCTGCTCTCTCCAGTAACTCAGATCCTGCCTCCTGCTCTCCCCACAAGCTCAGATCCCCTCTCCTACTCTCTCCACAAGCTCAGATACTGCCTCCTGCTCTCTCCACTAGCTCAGACACTGCCTCATGCTCTCTCCATTAACTCAGACCCTGCCTCCGGCTCTCTCCACAAGCACAGATCCTGTCTCCGACTCTCTCCACAAACTCAGATACTGCCTCATGCTCTCTCCACTAACTCAGATACTGACTACTGCTCTCTCCACTAGTTCAGAACTGCCTCCTGCTCTCTCCACTAACTCTGACACTGTCTCCTTTACTGTCCACTAACTCAGATCCTGCCTCCTGCTCTCTCCTCAAGCTCAAATCCTGCCTCCTGCTCTCTCCTCTCGCTCAGTTTTGCCTCCTGCTCGCTCCTCTTGCTCAGATACTGCCTCCTGCTCTCTCCATTAACTCAGACACTGCCTCCTGCTCTCTCCACGAGCTCAGATACCGCCTCCTGCTCTCTCCACGAGCTCAGATACTGACTCCTGCTCTCTCCACTAGTTCAGATACTGACTTCATTACTCTCCACTCGCACCGATGCTGCCTCCTTTACTCTCCACTAACTCAGATCCTGCCTCATGCTCTCTCCACTAACTCAGACACGGCCTCCTGCTCTCTCCACGAGCTCAGATACCGCCTCCTGCTCTCTCCACTAACTCAGATACTGCCTCCTGCTCTCTCCACTAGCGCAGATAATAGCTCCTTTCCTCACGACTAGCTCAGATAATGACTCCTGCACTCTTCATAAGCTCAGATACGGTGTCCTGCTCTCGACAATAGCTCAGACACGGCCTCCTGCTCTCTCCACTAACTCCGATACTGCATCCTGCTCTCTCCACTAATTCAGATACTACCTCCTGCTTTCTCCACTAGCTCCGATACTGACTCCTGCTCTCTCCACTAGCTCAGATACTGCCTCCTGCTCTCTCCACGAGCGCAGGTAATGACTCCTGCTCTCTACACTAGCGCAGATACTGGCTCCTTTACTCACGATGAGCTCAGATACTGACTCCTGCACTCTTCACAAGCTCAGATACTGCGTCCTGCTCTCGACAATTGCTCAGATACTGCCTCCTGCTCTCTCCACTAGCTCAGATACTGACTCCTGCTCTCGCCACTCACTCAGACACAGCCTCCTGCTCCCTCCGCTAGCTCAGATACTGCCTCCTGCTCTCTCCACTAGCTCAGATACTGACTCCTGCTCTCTCCACTAACTCAGATCCTGCCTCCTGCTCTCTCCACAAGCTCAGATCCTGTCTCCGACTCTCTCCACAAGCTCAGATACTGCCTCCTGCTCTCTCCACTAGCTCAGATACTGACTCCTGCTCTATCCACTAATTCAGATCCTGCCTCCTGCTCTCTCCACACGCTCAGATCCTGCCTCCTGCTCTCTCCACTAGCTCAGATACTGTCTCCTGCTCTCTCCACTATCTCCGATACAGACTCCTGCTCTCTCCACTAACTCAGATACTCACTCCTGCTCTCTCCACTAGCTCAGATACCAACTACCGCTCTCTCCACTAGCTCAGATACTGACTCCTGCTCTCTCCACTAGTTCACATACTGACTCCATTACTCTCCACTAACTCAGATCCTGCCACATGCTCTCTCCACTAACTCAGATACTAACTCCTGCTCTCTCCAATAGCTCAGATCCTGCCTCATGCTCTCTCCACTAACTCTGACCCTGCCTCCTGCTCTCACCACTAACTCAGATACTGACTCCTGCTCTCGCCACTCACTCAGTCACAGCCTCCTGCTCCCTCCGCTAGCTCAGATACTGCCTCCTGCTCTCTCCACTAGCTCAGATACTGACTCCTGCTCTCTCCACTAACTCAGATCCTGCCTCCTGCTCTCTCCACAAGCTCAGATCCTGTCTCCGACTCTCTCCACAAGCTCAGATACTGCCTCCTGCTCTCTCCACTAGCTCAGATACTGACTCCTGCTCTATCCACGAATTCAGATCCTGCCTCCTGCTCTCTCCACACGCTCAGATCCTGCCTCCTGCTCTCTCCACTAACTCAGATACTCACTCCTGCTCTCTCCACTAGCTCAGATACCAACTACCGCTCTCTCCACTAGCTCAGATACTGACTCCTGCTCTCTCCACTAGTTCACATACTGACTCCATTACTCTCCACTAACTCAGATCCTGCCACATGCTCTCTCCACTAACTCAGATACTAACTCCTGCTCTCTCCAATAGCTCAGATCCTGCCTCATGCTCTCTCCACTAACTCTGACCCTGCCTCCTGCTCTCACCACTAACTCAGATACTGCCTCCTGCTCTCTCCACTAGTTCAGAACTGACTCCTGCTCTCTCCACTAGTTCAGATACTGCCTCATCCTCTCTCTACTAACTCAGACCCTGCCTCCTGCTCTCACCACTAACTCAGATACTGACTACTGCTCTCTCCACTAGTTCAGAACTGCCTCCTGCTCTCTCCACTAACTCAGACACTGTCTCCTTTACTGTCCACTAACTCAGATCCTGCCTCCTGCTCTCTCCTCAAACTCAGATCCTGCCTCCTGCTCTCTCCTCTCACTCAGTTTTGCCTCCTGCTCGCTCCTCTTGCTCAGACACTGCCTCCTGCTCTCTCCACTAGTTCAGGTACTGACTCCTTTACTCTCCACGAGCTCAGACACTGCCTCCTGCTCTCTCCTCTAGCTCAGATACGGGCTCATGCTCTCTCCACTAATTCAGACACTGACTCCTGCTCTCTCCACTTGTCCAGATAATGCTGCCTGCTCCCTGCACTAGATCGGATATTGAATCCTGCACTCTCCACGAACACAGATCCTGCCTCCTGCTCTCTCCACTAACTCAGATACTGACTCCTGCTCTCTCCACTTACTCAGATCCTGCCTCCTGCTCTCTCCACAAGCTCAGATCCTGCCTCAGGCTCTCTCCATTAGCTCAGATACTGTCTCCTGCTCTCTCCACTAACTCAGATACTGTCTCCTGCTCTCTCTACAAGCTCAGATACTGACTCCTGCACTCTCCACTAACTCAGAGCCCGCCTCCTGCTCTCTCCACAAGCTCAGCTCCTGCCTCCTGCTCTCTCCACTAGCTCAGATACTGTCTCCTGCTCTCTCCACTATCTCCGATACAGACTCCTGCTCTCCCCGCTAACTCAGATACTCACTGCTGCTCGCTCCACGAGCTCAGATACTGTCTGCTGCTCTCTCCACTAGCTCCGATACTGACTCCTGCTCTCTCCACTAGTTCAGAACTGCCTCCTGCTCTCTCCACTAGCTCAGATACTGTCTCCTGCTCTCTCCACTATCTCCGATACAGACTCCTGCTCTCTCCACTAACTCAGATACTCACTCCTGCTCGCTCCACGAGCTCAGATACTGTCTGCTGCTCTCTGCACTAGCTCCGATACTGACTTCTGCTCTTTCCACTAGTTCAGAACTGCCTCCTGATCTCTCCACTATCTCAGATACAGCCTTCTGCTCTCTCCACTAGTTCAGAACTGACTCCTGCTCTCTCCACTAGCTCAGATACTGCCTCATGCTCTCTCCAGTAACTCAGATACTGACTACTGCTCTCTCCACTAGTTCAGAACTGCCTCCTGCTCTCTCCACTAACTCAGACACTGTCTCCTTTACTGTCCACTAACTCAGATCCTGCCTCCTGCTCTCTCCTCAAGCTCAGATCCTGCCTCCTGCTCTCTCCTCTCGCTCAGTTTTGCCTCCTGCTCGCTCCTCTTGCTCAGATACTGCCTCCTGCTCTCTCCACTAACTCAGACACTGCCTCCTGCTCTCTCCACGAGCTCAGATAACGCCTCCTGCTCTCTCCACTAGCTCAGATACTGACTCCTGCTCTCTCCACTAGTTCAGATACTGACTTCATTACTCTCCACTCGCACCGATGCTGCCTCCTTTACTCTCCACTAACTCAGATCCTGCCTCCTGCTCTCTCCACTAACTCAGATACTAACTCCTGCTCTCTCCACTAGCTCAGATACTGCCTCATGCTCTCTCCACTAACTCAGACCCTGCCTCCTGCTCTCTCCACTAACTCAGACACGGCCTCCTGCTCTCTCCACTAGCTCAGATACCGCCTCCTGCTCTCTCCACTAACTCGGATACTGCCTCCTGCTCTCTCCACAAGCGCAGATAATGACTCCTGCTCTCTCCACTAGCGCAGATAATAGCTCCTTTCCTCACGACTAGCTCAGATACTGACTCCTGCACTCTTCACAAGCTCAGATACGGCGTCCTGCTCTCGACAATAGCTCAGATACTGCCTCCTGCTCTCTCCACTAACTCCGATACTGCATCCTGCACTCTCCACTAATTCAGATACTACCTCATGCTCTCTCCACACTAACTCAGACACTGCCTCCTGCTCTCTCCACTAGCTCCGATACTGACTCCTGCTCTCTCCACTCGCTCAGATCTTGCCTCCTGCTCTCTCCACTAATTCAGATACAGCCTCCTGCTCTCTCCACTAACTCAGATACTGCCTCCTGCTCTCTCCACGAACGCAGATAATGACTCCTGCTCTCTACACTAGCGCAGATACTGGCTCCTTTACTCACGATGAGCTCAGATACTGACTCCTGCACTCTTCACAAGCTCAGATACTGCGTCCTGCTCTCGACAATTGCTCAGATACTGCCTCCTGCTCCCTCCGCTAGCTCAGATACTGCCTCCTGCTCTCTCCACTTGCTCAGATACTGACTCCTGCTCTCTCCAGTAACTCAGATCCTGCCTCCTGCTCTCCCCACAAGCTCAGATCCCCTCTCCTACTCTCTCCACAAGCTCAGATACTGCCTCCTGCTCTCTCCATTAGCTCGGATACTGACTCCTGCTCTCTCCACTAACTCAGATCCTGCCTCCTGCTCTCTCCACAAGCTCAGGTCCTGCCTCCTGCTCTCTCCACTACTCAGATACTGCCTCCTACTCTCTCCACCAGCTCAGATACAGACACCTGCACTCTCCACTAACTCAGATCCCGCCAACTGCTCTCTCCACAAGCTCAGATCCTGCCTCCTGCTCTCTCCACGAGCTCAGATACTGTCTCCTGCTCTCTCCACTATCTCCGATACAGACTCCTGCTCTCACAACTAACTCAGATAGTCACTCCTGCTCGCTCCACGAGCTCAGATACTGTCTGCTGCTCTCTGCACTAGCTCCGATACTGACTTCTGCTCTTTCCACTAGTTCAGAACTGCCTCTTGATCTCTCCACTAACTCAAATACAGCGTCCTGCTCTTTCCACTAGTTCAGAACTGCCTCCTGATCTCTCCACTATCTCAGATACAGCCTACTGCTCTCTCCACTAGTTCAGAACTGACTCCTGCTCTCTCCACTAGCTCAGATACTGCCTCCTGCTCTCTCCACTAACTCAGATCCTGTCTCCTGCTCTCTCCACTAACTCAGATACTGTCTCCTACTCTCTCCACTAGCTCAGATCCCGCCTCCTGCTCTCTCTACAAGCTCAGGTCCTACCCCCTGCTCTCTCCACTAGCTCAGATACTGTCTCCTGCTCTCTCCACTATCTCCGATACAGACTCCTGCTCTCTCCACTAACTCAGATAGTCACTCCTGCTCGCTCCACGAGCTCAGATACTGTCTGCTGCTCTCTGCACTAGCTCCGATACTGACTTCTGCTCTTTCCACTAGTTCAGAACTGCCTCCTGATCTCTCCACTATCTCAGATACAGCCTCCTGCTCTCTCCACTAGTTCAGAACTGACTCCTGCTCTCTCCACTAGCTCAGATACTGCCTCATGCTCTCTCCACTAACTCAGATACTGACTACTGCTCTCTCCACTAGTTCAGAACTGTCTCCTGCTCTCTCCACTAACTCAGACACTGTCTCCTTTACTGTCCACTAACTCAGATCCTGCCTCCTACTCTCTCCTCAAGCTCAGATCCTGCCTCCTGCTCTCTCCTCTCGCTCAGTTTTGCCTCCTGCTCGCTCCTCTTGCTCAGATACTGCCTCCTGCTCTCTCCACTAACTCAGACACTGCCTCCTGCTCTCTCCACGAGCTCAGATAACGCCTCCTGCTCTCTCCACTAGCTCAGATACTGACTCCTGCTCTCTCCACTAGTTCAGATACTGACTTCATTACTCTCCACTCGCACCGATGCTGCCTCCTTTACTCTCCACTAACTCAGATCCTGCCTCCTGCTCTCTCCACTAGCTCAGATACTGACTCCTGCTCTCTCCACTAGCTCAGATACTGCCTCATGCTCTCTCCACTAACTCAGACCCTGCCTCCTGCTCTCTCCACTAACTCAGACACGGCCTCCTGCTCTCTCCACTAGCTCAGATACCGCCTCGTGCTCTCTCCACTAACTCAGATACTGCCTCCTGCTCTCTCCACAAGCGCAGATAATGACTCCTGCTCTCTCCACTAGCGCAGATAATAGCTCCTTTACTCACGACTAGCTCAGATACTGACTCCTGCACTCTTCACAAGCTCAGATCCTGCCTCCTGCTCTCTCCTCAAGCTCAGATCCTGCCTCCTGCTCTCTCCTCTCGCTCAGTTTTGCCTCCTGCTCGCTCCTCTTGCTCAGATACTGCCTCCTGCTCTCTCCACTAACTCAGACACAGCCTCCTGCTCTCTCCACTAGCTCAGATACCGCCTCCTGCTCTCTCCACTAACTCAGATCCTGCCTCATGCTCTCTCCACTAACTCAGATACTAACTCCTGCTCTCTCCACTAACTCAGATCCTGCCTCATGCTCTCTCCACTAACTCAGATCCTCACTCCTGCTCTCTCCACTAGCTCAGATACTGCCTCATGCTCTCTCCACTAACTCAGACCCTGCCTCCTGCTCTCTCCACTAACTCAGACACGGCCTCCTGCTCTCTCCACGAGCTCAGATACCGCCTCCTGCTCTCTCCACTAACTCAGATACTGCCTCCTGCTCTCTCCACTAGCGCAGATAATGACTCCTGCTCTCTCCACTAGCGCAGATAATAGCTCCTTTACTCACGACTAGCTCAGATACTGACTCCTGCACTCTTCACAAGCTCAGATACGGCGTCCTGCTCTCGACAATAGCTCAGATACTGCCTCCTGCTCTCTCCACTAACTCAGACACGGCCTCCTGCTCTCTCCACTAGCTCAGATACTGCATCCTGCTCTCTCCACTAACTCAGACACTGCCTCCTGCTCTCTCCACTAGCTCCGATACTGACTCCTGCTCTCTCCACTAGCTCAGATACCGCCTCCTGCTCTCTCCACTAACTCAGATCCTGCCTCATGCTCTCTCCACTAGCGCAGATAATGACTCCTGCTCTCTCCACTAGCGCAGATAATAGCTCCTTTACTCACGACGAGCTCAGATACTGACTCCTGCACTCTTCACAAGCTCAGATACGGCGTCCTGCACTCGACAATAGCTCAGATACTACCTCATGCTCTCTCCACACTAACTCAGACACTGCCTCCTGCTCTCTCCACTAGCTCCGATACTGACTCCTGCTCTCTCCACTCGCTCAGATCTTGCCTCCTGCTCTCTCCACTAATTCAGATACAGCCTCCTGCTCTCTCCACGACCGCAGATAATGACTCCTGCTCTCTACACTAGCGCAGATACTGGCTCCTTTACTCACGATGAGCTCAGATACTGACTCCTGCACTCTTCACAAGCTCAGATACTGCGTCCTGCTCTCGACAATTGCTCAGATACTGCCTCCTGCTCTCTCCACTAGCTCAGATACTGACTCCTGCTCTCGCCACTCACTCAGACACAGCCTCCTGCTCCCTCCGCTAGCTCAGATACTGCCTCCTGCTCTCTCCACTAGCTCAGATACTGACTCCTGCTCTCTCCACTAACTCAGATCCTGCCTCCTGCTCTCCCCACAAGCTCAGATCCCCTCTCCGACTCTCTCCACAAGCTCAGATACTGCCTCCTGACCTCTCCACTAGCTCTGATACTGACTCCTGCTCTCTCCACTAACTCAGATCCTGCCTCCTGCTTTCTCCACAAGCTCAGATCCTGCCTCCTGCTCTCTCCACTAGTTCAGAACTGACTCCTGCTCTCTCCACTAGCTCAGATACTGCCTCATGCTCTCTCCACTAACTCAGATACTGACTACTGCTCTCTCCACTAGTTCAGATGTGCCTCCTGCTCTCTCCACTAACTCAGACACTGTCTCCTTTACTGTCCACTAACTCAGATCCTGCCACCTGCTTTCTCCACTAGCTCAGACACTGCCTCCTGCTCTCTCCACTAGCTCAGACACTGCCCCCTGCTCTCTCCACGAACTCAGTTACCACCTCCTGCTCTCTCCATTAGCTCAGATACCACCTCCTGCTCTCTCCACTAGCTCAGATACTGACTCCTGCTCTCTCCACTAGTTCAGATACTGACTGCATTACTCTCCACTAACTCAGATACTGCCTCCTACTCTCTCCACCAGCTCAGATACTGACACCTGCACTCTCCACTAACTCAGATCCCGCCAACTGCTCTCCACAAGCTCAGATCCTGCCTCCTGCTCTCTCCACGAGCTCAGATACTGTCTCCTGCTCTCTCCACTACCTCCGATACAGACTCTTGCTCTCACAACTAACTCTGATACTCACTCCTGCTCGCTCCACGAGCTCAGGTACTGTCTGCTGCTCTCTGCACTAGCTCCGATACTGACTTCTGCTCTTTCCACTAGATCAGAACTGCCTCCTGATCTCTCCACTATCTCAGATACAGCCTCCTGCTCTCTCCACTAGTTTAGAACTGACTCCTGCTCTCTCCACTAGCTCAGATACTGCCTCATGCTCTCTCCACTAACTCAGATACTGACTACTGCTCTCTCCACGAGTTCAGAACTGCCTCCTGCTGTCTCCACTAACTCAGACACTGTCTCCTTTACTGTCCACTAATTCAGATCCTGCCTCCTGCTCTCTCCACTAGCTCAGACACTGCCTCCTGCTCTCTCCACTAGCTCAGACACTGCCTCCTGCTCTCTCCACTAACTCAGATACCACCTACTGCTCTCTCCATTAGCTCAGATACCACCTCCTACTCTCTCCACTAGCTCAGATACTGACTCCTGCTCTCTCCACTAGTTCAGATACTGACTCCATTACTCTCCACTAACTCAGATCCTGCCTCATGCTCTCTCCACTAAGTCAGATACTAACTCCTGCCCTCTCCAATAGCTCAGATCCTGCCTCATGCTCTCTCCACTAACTCTGACCCTGCCTCCTGCTCTCACCACTAACTCAGATACTGCCTCCTGCTCTCTCCACTAGTTCAGAACTGACTCCTGCTCTCTCCACTAGCTCAGATACTGCCTCATGCTCTCTCTACTAACTCAGACCCTGCCTCCTGCTCTCACCACTAACTCAGATACTGACTACTGCTCTCTCCACTAGTTCAGAACTGCCTCCTGCTCTCTCCACTAACTCAGACACTGCTTCCTGCTCTCTCCACTAACTCAGACACTGACTCCTTACTCTCCACTGGCTCAGATGCTGCCTCCTTCACTCTCCACTAACTCAGTTCCTGCCTCATGCTCTGTCCACTAGCTGAGATTCTGACTACTGCTCTCTCCACTGGTTCAGAACTGACTCCTGCTCTCTCCACTAACTCAGATAGTGCTTCCTGCTCTCTCCACTAACTCAGATACTGCCTCATGCTCTCTCAACTAACTCAGGCCCTGCCTCCTGCTCTCTCCACTCTCTCTCCTGCCTCCTTTACTTTCCACTAACTCAGATACTGCCTCCTGCTCTCTTCTGTAGCTCAGATACGGGCTCATGCTCTCTCCACTAATTCAGATACTGACTCCTGCTCTCTCCACTTGTTCAGACATTACCGCCTGCTCCCTGCACTAGCTCGGATATTGAATCCTGCACTCTCCACGAACACAGATCCTGCCTCCTGCTCTCTCCACTAACTCAGATACTGACTCCTGCTCTCTCCACTAGCTCAGATACTGCCTCATGCTCTCTCCACAAGCTCAGATCCTGCCTCAGGCTCTCTCCATTTGCTCAGATACTGTCTCCTGCTCTCTCCACTAACTCAAATACTGTCTCCTGCTCTCTCCACAATCTCAGCTACTGACTCCTGCACTCTCCACTAACTCAGAGCCCGCCTCCTGCTCTCTCCACTAACTCAGAGCCGCCTCCTGCTCTCTCCACTAGCTCAGATACTGTATCCTGCTCTCTCCACTATCTCCGATACAGACTCCTGCTCTCTCCACTATCTCAGATACTCACTCCTGCTCGCTCCACGAGCTCAGATACTGACTGCTGCTCTCTGCACTAGCTCCAATACTGACTCCTGCTCTCTCCACTAGTTCAGAACTGCCTCCTGATCTCTCCACTAAATCAGACACTGTCTCCTTTACTGTCCACTAACTCAGATCCTGCCTCCTGCTCTCTCCTCAAGCTCAGATCCTGCCTCCTGCTCTCTCCTCTCGCTCAGTTTTGCCTCCTGCTCGCTCCTCTTGCTCAGATACTGCCTCCTGCTCTCTCCACTAGCTCAGACACTGCCTCCTGCTCTCTCCACTAGCTCAGACACTGCTTCCTGCTCTCTCCACAAACTCAGACACTGCCTCCTGATCTCTCCGCTATCTCAGATATTGCCTCCTGCTCTCTCCACTAAATCAGACACTGTCTCCTTTACTGTCCACTAACTCAGATCCTGCCTCCTGCTCTCTCCACTAGATCAGACACTGCCTCCTGCTCTCTCCACTAGCTCAGACACTGCCTCCTGCTCTCTCCACTAACTCAGACACTGCCTCCTGCTCTCTCCACGAGCTCAGATACCACCTCGTGCTCTCTCCACTAGCTCAGATACTGACTCCTGCTCTCTCCACTAGTTCAGATACTGACTCCTTTACTCTCCACTAGCACCAATGCTGCCTCCTGCTCTCTCCACTAACTCAGATCCTGCCTCATGCTCTCTCCACTAACTCAGATACTAACTCCTGCTCTCTCCAATAGCTCAGATACTGCCTCATGCTCTCTCCATTAACTCAGACCCTGCCTCCTGCTCTCTCCACTAACTCAGATACTGAGTACTGCTCTCTCCACTAGTTCAGAACTGCCTCCTGCTCTCTCCACTAACTCAGACACTGTCTCCTTTACTGTCCACTCACTCAGATCCTGCCTCCTGCTCTCTCCTCAAGCTCAGAACCTGCCACCTGCTCTCTCCTCTCGCTCAGTTTTGCCTCCTGCTCGCTCCTCTTGCTCAGATACTGCCTCCTGCTCTCTCCACTAGCTCAGACACTGTCTCCTGCTCTCTCCACTAGCTCAGACACTGCTTCCTGCTCTCTCCACTAACTCAGACACTGCCTCCTGCTCTCTCCACTAGCTTAGATACTGCCTCCGGATCTCTCCACTATCTCAGATCCTGCCTCCTGCTCTCTCCACTAGCTCAGACACTGCCTCCTGCTCTCTCCACTAGCTCAGACACTGCCTCCTGCTCTCTCCACTAACTCAGACACTGCCTCCTGCTCTCTCCTCTAGCTCAAATACCACCTCCTGCTCTCTCCACTAGCTCAGATACTGACTCCTGCTCTCTCCACTAGTTCAGATACTGACTCCATTACTCTCCACTAACTCAAATACGGGCTCATGCTCTCTCCACTAACTCAGATACTAATTCCTGCTCTCTCCAATAGCTCAGATACTGCCTCATGCTCTCTCCACTAACTCTGACCCTGCCTCCTGCTCTCACCACTAACTCAGATACTGCCTCCTGCTCTCTCCACTAGTTCAGAACTGCCTCCTGCTCTCACCACTAACTCAGATACTGCTTCCTGCTCTCTCCACTAACTCAGACACTGACTCCTTACTCTCCACTGGCTCAGATACTGCCTCCTTTACTCTCCACTAACTCAGTTCCTGCCTCATGCTCTCTCCACTAACTCAGATCCTAACTCTTGCTCTCTCCACTAGCTTAGATACTGCCTCCTGCTCTCTCCACTAACTCAGACACTGCCTCCTGCTCTCTCCACGAGCTCACATACCACCTCCTGCTCTCTCCACTAGCTCAGATACTGACTCCTGCTCTCTCCACTAGTTCAGATACTGACTCCTTTACTCTCCACTAGCTCAGATGCTGCCTCCTTTACTCTCCACTAACTCAGATCCTGCCTCATGCTCTCTCCACTAACTCAGATACTGACTCCTGCTCTCTCCAATAGCTCAGATACTGCCTCATGCTCTCTCCACTAACTCTGACCCTGCCTCCTGCTCTCACCACTAACTCAGATACTGACTCCTGCTCTCTCCACTAGCTCAGATACTGCCTCATGCTCTCTCCATTAACTCAGATACTGACTACTGCTCTCTCCACTAGTTCAGAACTGCCTCCTGCTCTCTTCACTAACTCAGACACTGTCTCCTTTACTGTCCACTCACTCAGATCCTACCTCCTGCTCTCTCCTCAAGCTCAGATCCTGCCACCTGCTCTCTCCTCTCGCTCAGTTTTGCTTCCTGCTCGCTCCTCTTGCTCAGATACTGCCTCCTGCTCTCTCCACTAGCTCAGACACTGTCTCCTGCTCTCTCCAGTAGCTCAGACACTGCTTCCTGCTCTCTCCTCTAACTCAGACACTGCCTCCTGCTCTCTCCACTAGCTTAGATACTGCCTCCTGATCTCTCCACTATCTCAGATCCTGCCTCCTGCTCTCTCCACTAGCTCAGACACTGCCTCCTGCTCTCTCCACTAGCTCAGACACTGCCTCCTGCTCTCTCCACTAACTCAGACACTGCCTCCTGCTCTCTCCTCTAGCTCAGATCCTGCCTCCTGCTCTCTCCTCTCGCTCAGTTTTGCCTCCTGCTCGCTCCTCTTGCTCAGATACTGCCTCCTGCTCTCTCCACTAGCTCAGACACTGCCTCCTGCTCTCTCCACTAGCTCAGACACTGCTTCCTGCTCTCTCCACAAACTCAGACACTGCCTCCTGATCTCTCCGCTATCTCAGATATTGCCTCCTGCTCTCTCCACTAAATCAGACACTGTCTCCTTTACTGTCCACTAACTCAGATCCTGCCTCCTGCTCTCTCCACTAGATCAGACACTGCCTCCTGCTCTCTCCACTAGCTCAGACACTGCCTCCTGCTCTCTCCACTAACTCAGACACTGCCTCCTGCTCTCTCCACGAGCTCAGATACCACCTCGTGCTCTCTCCACTAGCTCAGATACTGACTCCTGCTCTCTCCACTAGTTCAGATACTGACTCCTTTACTCTCCACTAGCACCAATGCTGCCTCCTGCTCTCTCCACTAACTCAGATCCTGCCTCATGCTCTCTCCACTAACTCAGATACTAACTCCTGCTCTCTCCAATAGCTCAGATACTGCCTCATGCTCTCTCCATTAACTCAGACCCTGCCTCCTGCTCTCTCCACTAACTCAGATACTGAGTACTGCTCTCTCCACTAGTTCAGAACTGCCTCCTGCTCTCTCCACTAACTCAGACACTGTCTCCTTTACTGTCCACTCACTCAGATCCTGCCTCCTGCTCTCTCCACTAGATCAGACACTGCCTCCTGCTCTCTCCACTAGCTCAGACACTGCCTCCTGCTCTCTCCACTAACTCAGACACTGCCTCCTGCTCTCTCCACGAGCTCAGATACCACCTCGTGCTCTCTCCACTAGCTCAGATACTGCCTCCTGCTCTCTCCACTAGTTCAGATACTGACTCCTTTACTCTCCACTAGCACCAATGCTGCCTCCTGCTCTCTCCACTAACTCAGATCCTGCCTCATGCTCTCTCCACTAACTCAGATACTAACTCCTGCTCTCTCCAATAGCTCAGATACTGCCTCATGCTCTCTCCATTAACTCAGACCCTGCCTCCTGCTCTCTCCACTAACTCAGATACTGAGTACTGCTCTCTCCACTAGTTCAGAACTGCCTCCTGCTCTCTCCACTAACTCAGACACTGTCTCCTTTACTGTCCACTCACTCAGATCCTGCCTCCTGCTCTCTCCTCAAGCTCAGAACCTGCCACCTGCTCTCTCCTCTCGCTCAGTTTTGCCTCCTGCTCGCTCCTCTTGCTCAGATACTGCCTCCTGCTCTCTCCACTAGCTCAGACACTGTCTCCTGCTCTCTCCACTAGCTCAGACACTGCCTCCGGATCTCTCCACTATCTCAGATCCTGCCTCCTGCTCTCTCCACTAGCTCAGACACTGCCTCCTGCTCTCTCCACTAGCTCAGACACTGCCTCCTGCTCTCTCCACTAACTCAGACACTGCCTCCTGCTCTCTCCTCTAGCTCAAATACCACCTCCTGCTCTCTCCACTAGCTCAGATACTGACTCCTGCTCTCTCCCCTAGTTCAGATACTGACTCCATTACTCTCCACTAACTCAAATACGGGCTCCTGCTCTCTCCACTAACTCAGATACTAACTCCTGCTCTCTCCAATAGCTCAGATACTGCCTCATGCTCTCTCCACTAACTCTGACCCTGCCTCCTGCTCTCACCACTAACTCAGATACTGCCTCCTGCTCTCTCCACTAGTTCAGAACTGCCTCCTGCTCTCACCACTAACTCAGACACTGCTTCCTGCTCTCTCCACTAACTCAGACACTGACTCCTTACTCTCCACTGGCTCAGATACTACCTCCTTTACTCTCCACTAACTCAGTTCCTGCCTCATGCTCTCTCCACTAACTCAGATCCTAACTCTTGCTCTCTCCACTAGCTTAGATACTGCCTCCTGCTCTCTCCACTAACTCAGACACTGCCTCCTGCTCTCTCCACGAGCTCACATACCACCTCCTGCTCTCTCCACTAGCTCAGATACTGACTCCTGCTCTCTCCACTAGTTCAGAACTGCCTCCTGCTCTCTTCACTAACTCAGACACTGTCTCCTTTACTGTCCACTCACTCAGATCCTGCCTCCTGCTCTCTCCTCAAGCTCAGATCCTGCCACCTGCTCTCTCCTCTCGCTCAGTTTTGCCTCCTGCTCGCTCCTCTTGCTCAGATACTGCCTCCTGCTCTCTCCACTAGCTCAGACACTGTCTCCTGCTCTCTCCACTAGCTCAGACACTGCTTCCTGCTCTCTCCTCTAACTCAGACACTGCCTCCTGCTCTCTCCACTAGCTTAGATACTGCCTCCTGATCTCTCCACTATCTCAGATCCTGCCTCCTGCTCTCTCCACTAGCTCAGACACTGCCTCCTGCTCTCTCCACTAGCTCAGACACTGCCTCCTGCTCTCTCCACTAACTCAGACACTGCCTCCTGCTCTCTCCTCTAGCTCAGATACCACCTCCTGCTCTCTCCACTAGCTCAGATACTGACTCCTGCTCTCTCCACTAGTTCAGATACTGACTCCATTCCTCTCCACTAACTCAAATACGGGCTCATGCTCTCTCCACTAACTCAGATACTAACTCCTGCTCTCTCCAATAGCTCAGATACTGCCTCATGCTCTCTCCACTAACTCTGACCCTGCCTGCTGCTCTTACCACTAACTCAGATACTGCCTCCTGCTCTCTCCACTAGTTCAGAACTGCCTCCTGCTCTCACCACTAACTCAGACACTGCTTCCTGCTCTCTCCACTAACTCAGACACTGACTCCTTACTCTCCACTGGCTCAGATGCTGCCTCCTTTACTCTCCACTAACTCAGTTCCTGCCTCATGCTCTCTCCACTAACTCAGATCCTGCCTCCTGCTCTCTCCACTAGCTGAGATACTGACTACTGCTCTCTCCACTGGTTCAGAACTGACTCCTGCTCTCTCCACTAACTCAGATACTGCTTCCTGCTCTCTCCACTAACTCAGATACTGCCTCATGCTCTCACAACTAACTCAGGCCCTGCCTCCTGCTCTCTCCACTCTCTCTCCTGCCTCCTTTACTTTCCACTAACTCAGGCCCTGCCTCCTGCTCTCTCCACTAACTCAGATACTGCCACCTACTTTCTCAAATGACTCAGAACTGCCTCCTTTACTTTCCACTAACTCAGATACTGCCTCCTGCTCTCTCCTCTAGCTCAGATACGGGCTCATGCTCTCTCCACTAATTCAGATACTGCCTCCTGCTCTCTCCACTTGTTCAGACAATGCCGCCTGCTCCCTGCACTTGCTCGGATACTGAATCCTGCACTCTCCACGAACACAGATCCTGCCTCCTGCTCTCTCCACTAATTCAGATACTGGCTCCTGCTCTCACCACTCGCTCAGACACAGCCTCCTGCTCCCTCCGCTAGCTCAGATATTGACTCCTGCTCTCTCCATTAACGCAGATACTGCCTCCTGCTCTCTCCACTAACTCAGACCCTGCGTCCTGCTCTCTCCACTAACTCAGATACTGACTACTGCTGTCTCCACTAGTTCAGAACTGCCTCCTGCTCTCTCCACTAACTCAGACACTGCCTCCTGCTCTCTCCACTAACTCAGACACTGCGTTCTGCTCTCTCAACTAACTCAGACACTGTCTCCTGCTCTCTCCACTAACTCAGATACTGACTACTGCTCTCTCCACTAGTTCAGAACTGCCTCCTGCTCTCTCCACTAACTCAGACACTGCCTCCTGCTCTCTCCAATAGCTCAGATATTGCCTCCTGCTCTCTCCACTAGTTCAGAACTGACTCCTGCTCTCTCCACTAACTCAGACACTGCCTCCTTTACTTTCCACTAACTCAGATACTGCCTCCTGCTCTCTCCTCTAGCTCAGATATGGCCTCATGCTCTCTCCACTAATTCAGATACTGCCTCCTGCTCTCTCCACGAGCTCAGATCCTGCCTCCTGCTCTCCACGAGTTAAGATACTGACTCCTGCTCTCTCTACCAGCTCAGATACTGACTCCTGCTCCCTCCACTCACTCAGCTCCAGCCTCCTGCTCGCTCAACTAGCTCCGATACTGTCTCCTGCTCCCTCCACTAGTTCAGAACTGCCTCCTGCTCCCTCCACTTGTCCAGATAATGCCGCCTGCTCCCTGCACTAGCTCGGATACTGAATCCTGCACTCTCCACGAACACAGATCCTGCCTCCTGCTCTCTCCACTAACTCAGATCCTGCCTCCTGCTCTCTCCACCACCTCAGATACTGCCTCCTGCTCTCCACGAGTTCAGATACTGACTCCTGCTCCCTCCACTAGTTCAGAACTGCCTCCTGCTCCCTCCACTTGTTCAGATAATGCCGCCTGCTCCCTGCACTAGCTCGGATACTGAATCCTGCACTCTGCACGAACACAGATCCTCCCTCCTGCTCTCTCCACTAACTCAGATCCTGCCTTCTGCTCTCTCCACTAATTCAGATACTGACTCCTGCTCAGCCACTCGCTCAGTCACGGCCTCCTGCTCCCTCCGCTTGCTCAGATATTGACTCCTGCTCTCTCCACTAGCTCAGATACTGACTCTTGCTCTCTCCACTATCTCAGATACTGACTCCTGCTCTCTCCTCTAGTTCAGATCCTGCCTCCTGCTCTCTCCACTAACTCAGATCCAGCCTTCTGCTCTCTCCACTAGCGCAGATACTGACTCCTGCTCACTCCAGTACTTCAGATCCTGCCTCCTGCTCTCTCCACGAACTCAGATCCTGCCTCCTGCTCTCTCCACAAGCTCAGATCCTGCCTCATGCTCTCTCCACTAACTTAGATACTGACTCCTGCTCGCTCCACGAGCTCAGATACTGTCTTCTGCTCTCTGCACCAGCTCCGATACTGACTCCTGCTCTCTCCACCAGTTCAGAACTGCCTCCTGCTCTCTCCACAAACTCAGATACTGCCTCCTGCTCTCTCCATTAACTCAGACACTGCCTCCTTTACTGTCCACTAACTCGGATCCTGCCTCCTGCTCTCTCCACAAGCTCAGATCCTGCCTCCTGCTCTCTCCTCTCACTCAGTTTTGCCTCCTGCTCACTCCTCTTGCTCAGATACTGCCTCCTGCTCTCTCCACTAGCTCAGACACTGCCTCCTGCTCTCTCCACTAACTCAGACACTGCCTCCTGCTCTCTCCACGAGCTCAGATACCGCCTCCTGCTCTCTCCACGAGCTCAGATACTGACTCCTGCTCTCTCCACTAGTTCAGATACTGAGTCCTTTCCTCTCCACTAGCTCAGATGCTGCCTCCTTTACTCTCCACTAACTCAGATCCTGCCTCATGCTCTCTCCACTACCTCAGATCTTAACTCCTGCTCTCTCCACGAGCTCAGATCCTGCCTCCTGCTCTCTCCACCAACTCAGATACTGCCTCCTACTCTCTCCACTAACTCAGATACTGACTCCTACTCTCTCCACTAGTTCAGAATTGGCTCCTGCTCTCTCCACTAACTCAGATCCTGCCTTCTGCTCTCTCCTCTAGCTCAGATACGGACTAATGATCTCTCCGCTAGCTCAGATCCTGCCTCCTGCTCTCTCCACTGGCTCAGATACTGACTCCTTCTCTCTCCACTGGCTGATACTGACTCCTTCTCTCTCCACTAGTTCAGATACTGCCTCCTGCTCTCTCCACTAGCTCAGATATTGACTCCTGCTCTCTCCACTAACACAGATCCTGCCTCCTGCTCTCTCCACTCGCTCAGATACAGCCTCCTGCTCTCTCCACTAACTCAGATCCTGCCTCCTGCTCTCTCCACAAGCTCAGATACTGCCTCCTGCTCTCTCCACTAGTTCAGATACTGCCTCGTACTCTCTCCACAGGTTCAGAAACTGCCTCCTGCTCGCTCCATGAGCTCAGACACAGCCTCCTGCTCTCTCCACTCGCTCAAATACTGCCTCCCTCTCTCTCCATTAGCTCAGATACTGCCTCCTGCTCTCTCCACTAGCTCAGATACTGCCTCCTGCTCTCTCCACGAGTTCAGATACTGACTCCTGCTCTCTCCACCAGCTCAGATACTGACTTCTGCTCCCTCCACTAACTCAGCTACTGCCTCCACCTCGCTCCACTAGCTCAGATTCTGCCTCCTGCTCTCTACACTAGTGCAGATACTGACTCCTACTCTCTCTTCTAGCTCAAATACTGCCTCCTGCTCTCTCCACTAGCTCAGATAGTGACTCCTGCTCTCTCCACTAACTCAGATCCTGCCTCCTACTCTCTCCACTAGCTCCGATACTGACTCCTGCTCTGTCCACTAGATCAGAACTGCCTGCTGCTCTCTCCACTAACACAGATACTGCCTCCTGCTCTCTCCACTCGCTCAGATACTGACTCCTGCTCTCTCCACTAGTTCAGAACTGCCTCCTGCTCTCGCCACTAGCGCAGATACTGACTCTTGCACACTTCACTAGTTCAGATAGTTCCTCCTGCTCTCTCCACTAGCGCAGATACTGACTCTTGGACACTCCACTAGCTCAGATACTGCCTCATGCCCTCTCCACTAACTCAGATACTGATGCCTGCTCTCTCCAATAGCTCAGACGCAGCCTCCTGCTCCCTCTGCTAGCTCAGATATTGACTCCTGCTCTCTCCACTAGTTCAGATTCTGCCTCATGCTCTCTGCACTAACTCAGATACTGCCTCCTACTCTCTCCACTAGCTCAGATACTGACTCCTGCTCTCTCCACTAGTTCAGAACTGCCTCCTGCTTTCGCCACTAGCGCAGATACTGACTTTTGCACACTCCACTAGTTCAGATACTGCCTCCTGCTCTCTCCACTAACGCAGATACTGACTCTTGCACACTCCACTAGCTCAGATACTGCCTCATGCTCTCTCCACTAACTCAGATACTGACTCCTGCTCTCTCCAATAGCACAGACGCAGCCTCCTGCTCACTCCACTAGCTCAAATGCAGACTCCTGCTCTCTCCACTAGCTCAGGTAGTGACCCATGGTGTCTCGACTAACTCAGATACTGCCTCCTGCTCTCTCCACGAGTTCAGATACTGACTCCTGCTCTCTCCACTAACTCAAATACTGCCTCCTGCTCTCTCCACGAGTTCAGAAACTGACTCCTGCTCTCTCCACCAGCTTAGGTACTGACTTCTGCTCCCTCCACTAGCTCAGATACTGACTCCTGATCTCTACTCTAGTTCAGATACTGCCTCCTGCTCTCTCCACTAGCGCAGGTACTGACCTCTGATCTCTACTCTAGTTCAGATACTGCCTCCTGCTCTCTCCACTAACTCAGATCCTGACTCCTGCTCTCTCCACGAACTCAGATCCTGCCTCCTGCTCTCTCCACAAGCTCAGATCCTGCCTCATGCTCTCTCCACTAACTTAGATACTGACTCCTGCTCGCTCCACGAGCTCAGATACTGTCTTCTGCTCTCTGCACCAGCTCCGATACTGACTCCTGCTCTCTCCACCAGTTCAGAACTGCCTCCTGCTCTCTCCACAAACTCAGATACTGCCTCCTGCTCTCTCCATTAACTCAGACACTGCCTCCTTTACTGTCCACTAACTCGGATCCTGCCTCCTGCTCTCTCCACAAGCTCAGATCCTGCCTCCTGCTCTCTCCTCTCACTCAGTTTTGCCTCCTGCTCACTCCTCTTGCTCAGATACTGCCTCCTGCTCTCTCCACTAGCTCAGACACTGCCTCCTGCTCTCTCCACTAACTCAGACACTACCTCCTGCTCTCTCCACGAGCTCAGATACCGCCTCCTGCTCTCTCCACGAGCTCAGATACTGACTCCTGCTCTCTCCACTAGTTCAGATACTGAGTCCTTTCCTCTCCACTAGCTCAGATGCTGCCTCCTTTACTCTCCACTAACTCAGATCCTGCCTCATGCTCTCTCCACTAACTCAGATCTTAACTCCTGCTCTCTCCACGAGCTCAGATCCTGCCTCCTGCTCTCTCCACCAACTCAGATACTGCCTCCTACTCTCTCCACTAACTCAGATACTGACTCCTACTCTCTCCACTAGTTCAGAATTGACTCCTGCTCTCTCCACTAACTCAGATCCTGCCTTCTGCTCTCTCCTCTAGCTCAGATACTGCCACATGCTCTCTCCACTAATTCAGATACTGCCTGCTGCTCTCTCCTCGAGCTCAGATACGGACTAATGATCTCTCCGCTAGCTCAGATCCTGCCTCCTGCTCTCTCCACTGGCTCAGATACTGACTCCTTCTCTCTCCACTGGCTGATACTGACTCCTTCTCTCTCCACTAGTTCAGATACTGCCTCCTGCTCTCTCCACTAGCTCAGATATTGACTCCTGCTCTCTCCACTAACTCAGATCCTGCCTCCTGCTCTCTCCACTCGCTCAGATACAGCCTCCTGCTCTCTCCACTAACTCAGATCCTGCCTCCTGCTCTCTCCACAAGCTCAGATACTGCCTCCTGCTCTCTCCACTAGTTCAGATACTGCCTCGTACTCTCTCCACAGGTTCAGAAACTGCCTCCTGCTCGCTCCATGAGCTCAGACACAGCCTCCTGCTCTCTCCACTCGCTCAAATACTGCCTCCCTCTCTCTCCATGAGCTCAGATACTGCCTCCTGCTCTCTCCACTCGCTCAGATACTGCCTCCTGCTCTCTCCACGAGTTCAGATACTGCCTCCTGCTCTCTCCACTAGCTCAGATACTGCCTCCTGCCCTCTCCACGAGTTCAGATACTGACTCCTGCTCTCTCCACCAGCTCAGATACTGACTTCTGCTCCCTCCACTAACTCAGCTACTGCCTCCACCTCGCTCCACTAGCTCAGATTCTGCCTCCTGCTCTCTACACTAGTGCAGATACTGACTCCTACTCTCTCTTCTAGCTCAAATACTGCCTCCTGCTCTCTCCACTAGCTCAGATAGTGACTCCTGCTCTCTCCACTAACTCAGATCCTGCCTCCTACTCTCTCCACTAGCTCCGATACTGACTCCTGCTCTGTCCACTAGATCAGAACTGCCTGCTGCTCTCTCCACTAACACAGATACTGCCTCCTGCTCTCTCCACTCGCTCAGATACTGACTCCTGCTCTCTCCACTAGTTCAGAACTGCCTCCTGCTCTCGCCACTAGCGCAGATACTGACTCTTGCACACTTCACTAGTTCAGATAGTTCCTCCTGCTCTCTCCACTAGCGCAGATACTGACTCTTGGACACTCCACTAGCTCAGATACTGCCTCATGCCCTCTCTACTAACTCAGATACTGATGCCTGCTCTCTCCAATAGCTCAGACGCAGCCTCCTGCTCCCTCTGCTAGCTCAGATATTGACTCCTGCTCTCTCCACTAGTTCAGATTCTGCCTCATGCTCTCTCCACCAACTCAGATACTGCCTCCTACTCTCTCCACTAACTCAGATACTGACTCCTACTCTCTCCACTAGTTCAGAATTGACTCCTGCTCTCTCCACTAACTCAGATCCTGCCTTCTGCTCTCTCCTCTAGCTCAGATACTGCCACATGCTCTCTCCACTAATTCAGATACTGCCTGCTGCTCTCTCCTCGAGCTCAGATACGGACTAATGATCTCTCCGCTAGCTCAGATCCTGCCTCCTGCTCTCTCCACTGGCTCAGATACTGACTCCTTCTCTCTCCACTGGCTGATACTGACTCCTTCTCTCTCCACTAGTTCAGATACTGCCTCCTGCTCTCTCCACTAGCTCAGATATTGACTCCTGCTCTCTCCACTAACTCAGATCCTGCCTCCTGCTCTCTCCACTCGCTCAGATACAGCCTCCTGCTCTCTCCACTAACTCAGATCCTGCCTCCTGCTCTCTCCACAAGCTCAGATACTGCCTCCTGCTCTCTCCACTAGTTCAGATACTGCCTCGTACTCTCTCCACAGGTTCAGAAACTGCCTCCTGCTCGCTCCATGAGCTCAGACACAGCCTCCTGCTCTCTCCACTCGCTCAAATACTGCCTCCCTCTCTCTCCATGAGCTCAGATACTGCCTCCTGCTCTCTCCACTAGCTCAGATACTGCCTCCTGCTCTCTCCACGAGTTCAGATACTGACTCCTGCTCTCTCCACCAGCTCAGATACTGACTTCTGCTCCCTCCACTAACTCAGCTACTGCCTCCACCTCGCTCCACTAGCTCAGATTCTGCCTCCTGCTCTCTACACTAGTGCAGATACTGACTCCTACTCTCTCTTCTAGCTCAAATACTGCCT
The DNA here is from genome assembly GCF_037043375.1 of Chiloscyllium plagiosum. Taxonomy (NCBI): domain Eukaryota; kingdom Metazoa; phylum Chordata; class Chondrichthyes; order Orectolobiformes; family Hemiscylliidae; genus Chiloscyllium; species Chiloscyllium plagiosum. Next base: position 55,276,386 of record NW_028270152.1, on the reverse strand, counting down.
CCTGCTCTCTCCACTAGCTCAGATAGTGACTCCTGCTCTCTCCACTAACTCAGATCCTGCCTCCTACTCTCTCCACTAGCTCCGATACTGACTCCTGCTCTGTCCACTAGATCAGAACTGCCTGCTGCTCTCTCCACTAACACAGATACTGCCTCCTGCTCTCTCCACTCGCTCAGATACTGACTCCTGCTCTCTCCACTAGTTCAGAACTGCCTCCTGCTCTCGCCACTAGCGCAGATACTGACTCTTGCACACTTCACTAGTTCAGATAGTTCCTCCTGCTCTCTCCACTAGCGCAGATACTGACTCTTGGACACTCCACTAGCTCAGATACTGCCTCATGCCCTCTCTACTAACTCAGATACTGATGCCTGCTCTCTCCAATAGCTCAGACGCAGCCTCCTGCTCCCTCTGCTAGCTCAGATATTGACTCCTGCTCTCTCCACTAGTTCAGATTCTGCCTCATGCTCTCTGCACTAACTCAGATACTGCCTCCTACTCTCTCCACTAGCTCAGATACTGACTCCTGCTCTCTCCACTAGTTCAGAACTGCCTCCTGCTTTCGCCACTAGCGCAGATACTGACTTTTGCACACTCCACTAGTTCAGATACTGCCTCCTGCTCTCTCCACTAACGCAGATACTGACTCTTGCACACTCCACTAGCTCAGATACTGCCTCATGCTCTCTCCACTAACTCAGATACTGACTCCTGCTCTCTCCAATAGCACAGACGCAGCCTCCTGCTCACTCCACTAGCTCAAATGCAGACTCCTGCTCTCCACTAGCTCAGGTAGTGACCCATGGTGTCTCTACTAACTCAGATACTGCCTCCTGCTCTCTCCACGAGTTCAGATACTGACTCCTGCTCTCTCCACTAACTCATATACTGCCTCCTGCTCTCTCCACGAGTTCAGAAACTGACTCCTGCTCTCTCCACCAGCTTAGGTACTGACTTCTGCTCCCTCCACTAGCTCAGATACTGACTCCTGATCTCTACTCTAGTTCAGATACTGCCTCCTGCTCTCTCCACTAGCGCAGGTACTGACTTCTGATCTCTACTCTAGTTCAGATACTGCCTCCTGCTCTCTCCACTAACTCAGATCCTGACTCCTGCTCTCTCCACGAACTCAGATCCTGCCTCCTGCTCTCTCCACTAGCTCAGATCCTGCCTCGTGCTCGCTTCACTAGCTCAGATACTGTCCCCTGCTCTCTCCACAGCTCAGATACTGACTCCTGCACTCTCCACTAACTCAGATCCTGTCGCCTGCTCTCTCCACTAATTCAGATACTGCCTCCTGCTCGCTCCACGAACTCAGATACTGCCTCCTGCTCGCACCACGAACTCAGATACTGCCTCCTGCTCCTTCCACTCGCGCAGATAATGACTCCTGCTCTCTCCACTAGCGCAGATAATTACTCTTGCTCTCTCCACTAGAGCAGATACTGGCTCCTTTACTCACGACTAGCTCAGATACTGACTCCTGCACTCTTCACAAGCTCAGATACTGCGTCCTGCTCTTGACAATAGCTCAGATACTGTCTCCTCCTCTCTCCACTAGCTCAGACACTGCCTCCTGCTCTCTCCAGTAACGCAAATACTACCTCCTGCTCTCTCCACTAGCGCAGATACTGACTCTTGTTCACTCCACTAACTCAGATGCTGCCTCCTGCTCTCTCCACTAGCTTAGATACTGACTCCTGCTCACTGCGCTAGCTCAGATACTGCCTCCTGCTTCGCCACTAGCTCTGACACTGCCTCCTGCTCTCTCCACTAGAGCAGATACTGACTCCGGCTCTCTCCACTAGCGCAGATACTGACAATTTTACTCTCTAATAGCTCAGATACGGACTCCTGCTCTCTACGCCAGCTCAGATACTGACTTCTGCTCCCTCCACTAACTCAGATACTGCCTCCTGCTCTCTCCACTAGCTCAAATACTGCCTCGTGCTCTCTCCATTAGCTCAGATACTGCCTCCTGCTCTCTCCACTAGCTCAGGTATTGACTCATGATCTCTCCATGAGCTCAGATACTGCCTCCTGCTCTCTCCACTAGCTCAAATACTGCCTCCTGCTCTCTCCATTAGCTCAGATACTGCCTCCTGCTTCTCTCCACTAGCTCAGGTATTGACTCATGATCTCTCCATGAGCTCAGATACTGCCTCCTGCTCTCTCCATCAGCTCAGACACTGACTTCTGCTCCTTCCACTAACTCGGCAACTGCCTCCTCCTCGCTCCACTAGCTCAGATCCTGCCTCCTGCTCTCTCCACTAGCGCAGATACTGACTTCTGCTCTCTCCTCTAGCTCAGAAACTGACTCCTGCTCTCTGCACTAGTTCAGAACTGCCTCCTGCTCTCACCACTAACTCAGACACTGCTTCCTGCTCTCTCCACTAACTCAGACACTGACTCCTTACTCTCCACTAGCTCAGATGCTGCCTCCTTTACTCTCCACTAACTCAGTTCCTGCCTCATGCTCTCTCCACTAACTCAGATCCTAACTCTTGCTCTCTCCACTAGCTTAGATACTGCCTCATGCTCTCTCCACTAACTCAGACCCTGCCTCCTGCTCTCTCCACTAGCTGAGATACTGACTACTGCTCTCTCCACTGGTTCAGAACTGACTCCTGCTCTCACCACTAACTCAGACACTGCTTCCTGCTCTCTCCACTAACTCAGACACTGACTCCTTACTCTCCACTAGCTCAGATGCTGCCTCCTTTACTCTCCACTAACTCAGTTCCTGCCTCATGCTCTCTCCACTAACTCAGATCCTAACTCTTGCTCTCTCCACTAGCTTAGATACTGCCTCATGCTCTCTCCACTAACTCAGACCCTGCCTCCTGCTCTCTCCACTAACTCAGACACTGGCTCCTGCTCTCTCCACTAACTCAGACACTGCCTCCTGCTCTCTCCACTAACTCAGACACTGCGTTCTGCTCTCTCAACTAACTCAGACACTGTCTCCTGCTCTCTCCACTAACTCAGATACTGACTACTGCTCTCTCCACTAGTTCAGAACTGCCTCCTGCTCTCTCCACTAACTCAGACACTGCCTCCTGCTCTCTCCAATAGCTCAGATATTGCCTCCTGCTCTCTCCACTAGTTCAGAACTGACTCCTGCTCTCTCCACTAACTCAGACACTGCCTCCTTTACTTTCCACTAACTCAGATACTGCCTCCTGCTCTCTCCTCTAGCTCAGATATGGCCTCATGCTCTCTCCACTAATTCAGATACTGCCTCCTGCTCTCTCCACGAGCTCAGATCCTGCCTCCTGCTCTCCACGAGTTAAGATACTGACTCCTGCTCTCTCTACCAGCTCAGATACTGACTCCTGCTCCCTCCACTCACTCAGCTCCAGCCTCCTGCTCGCTCAACTAGCTCCGATACTGCCTCCTGCTCCTCCACGAGTTGAGATACTGCAGACTATTCTCTCCACTAACTCACATACTGTCTCCTGCTCCCTCCATAAGTTCAGAACTGCCTCCTGCTCCCTCCACTTGTTCAGATAATGCCGCCTGCTCCCTGCACTAGCTCGGATATTGAATCCTGCACTCGGCACGAACACAGATTCTGCCTCCTGCACTCTCCACTAACTCAGATCCTGCCTCCTGCTCTCGCCACTAATTCAGATCCTGCCTCCTGCTCTCCACGAGTTCAGATACTGACTCCTGCTCCCGCCACTAGTTCAGAACTGCCTCCTGCTCCCTCCACTTGTTCAGATAATGCCGCCTGCTCCCTGCACTAGCTCGGATACTGAATCCTGCACTCGGCACGAACACAGATCCTCCCTCCTGCTCTCTCCACTAACTCAGATCCTGCCTTCTGCTCTCTCCACTAATTCAGATACTGACTCCTGCTCTCGCCACTCGCTCAGACACGGCCTCCTGCTCCCTCCGCTAGCTCTGATATTGACTCCTGCTCTCTCCACTAACTCAGATACTGCCTCCGGCTCTCACCACTAGCTCAGATACTGACTCTTGCTCTCTCCACTATCTCAGATACTGACTCCTGCTCTCTCCTCTAGTTCAGATCCTGCCTCCTGCTCTCTCCACTAACTCAGATACAGCCTTCTGCTCTCTCCACTAGCGCAGATACTGACTCCTGCTCACTCCACTACTTCAGATCCTGCCTCCTGCTCTCTCCACGAACTCAGATCCTGCCTCCTGCTCTCTCCACAAGCTCAGATCCTGCCTCATGCTCTCTCCACTAACTTAGATACTGCCTCCTGCTCTCTCCACTAGCTCAAATACTGCCTCCTGCTCTCTCCATTAGCTCAGATACTGCCTCCTGCTTCTCTCCACTAGCTCAGGTATTGACTCATGATCTCTCCATGAGCTCAGATACTGCCTCCTGCTCTCTCCATCAGCTCAGACACTGACTTCTGCTCCTTCCACTAACTCGGCAACTGCCTCCTCCTCGCTCCACTAGCTCAGATCCTGCCTCCTGCTCTCTCCACTAGCGCAGATACTGACTTCTGCTCTCTCCTCTAGCTCAGAAACTGACTCCTGCTCTCTGCACTAGTTCAGAACTGCCTCCTGCTCTCACCACTAACTCAGACACTGCTTCCTGCTCTCTCCACTAACTCAGACACTGACTCCTTACTCTCCACTAGCTCAGATGCTGCCTCCTTTACTCTCCACTAACTCAGTTCCTGCCTCATGCTCTCTCCACTAACTCAGATCCTAACTCTTGCTCTCTCCACTAGCTTAGATACTGCCTCATGCTCTCTCCACTAACTCAGACCCTGCCTCCTGCTCTCTCCACTAGCTGAGATACTGACTACTGCTCTCTCCACTGGTTCAGAACTGACTCCTGCTCTCTCCACTAACTCAGATACTGCTTCCTGCTCTCTCCACTAACTCAGATACTGCCTCATGCTCTCTCAACTAACTCAGGCCCTGCCTCCTGCTCTCTCCACTAACTCAGATCCTGCCACCTACTTTCTCAAATGACTCAGAACTGCCTCCTTTACTTTCCACTAACTCAGATACTGCCTCCTGCTCTCTCCTCTAGCTCAGATACGGGCTCATGCTCTCTCCACTAATTCAGATACTGCCTCCTGCTCTCTCCACTTGTTCAGACAATGCCGCCTGCTCCCTGCACTTGCTCGGATACTGAATCCTGCACTCTCCACGAACACAGATCCTGCCTCCTGCTCTCTCCACTAATTCAGATACTGGCTCCTGCTCTCACCACTCGCTCAGACACAGCCTCCTGCTCCCTCCGCTAGCTCAGATATTGACTCCTGCTCTCTCCATTAACGCAGATACTGCCTCCTGCTCTCTCCACTAACTCAGACCCTGCGTCCTGCTCTCTCCACTAACTCAGATACTGACTACTGCTGTCTCCACTAGTTCAGAACTGCCTCCTGCTCTCTCCACTAACTCAGACACTGCCTCCTGCTCTCTCCACTAACTCAGACACTGCGTTCTGCTCTCTCAACTAACTCAGACACTGTCTCCTGCTCTCTCCACTAACTCAGATACTGACTACTGCTCTCTCCACTAGTTCAGAACTGCCTCCTGCTCTCTCCACTAACTCAGACACTGCCTCCTGCTCTCTCCAATAGCTCAGATATTGCCTCCTGCTCTCTCCACTAGTTCAGAACTGACTCCTGCTCTCTCCACTAACTCAGACACTGCCTCCTTTACTTTCCACTAACTCAGATACTGCCTCCTGCTCTCTCCTCTAGCTCAGATATGGCCTCATGCTCTCTCCACTAATTCAGATACTGCCTCCTGCTCTCTCCACGAGCTCAGATCCTGCCTCCTGCTCTCCACGAGTTAAGATACTGACTCCTGCTCTCTCTACCAGCTCAGATACTGACTCCTGCTCCCTCCACTCACTCAGCTCCAGCCTCCTGCTCGCTCAACTAGCTCCGATACTGCCTCCTGCTCCTCCACGAGTTGAGATACTGCAGACTATTCTCTCCACTAACTCACATACTGTCTCCTGCTCCCTCCATAAGTTCAGAACTGCCTCCTGCTCCCTCCACTTGTTCAGATAATGCCGCCTGCTCCCTGCACTAGCTCGGATACTGAATCCTGCACTCTCCACGAACACAGATTCTGCCTCCTGCACTCTCCACGAACACAGATCCTGCCTCCTGCTCTCGCCACTAATTCAGATCCTGCCTCCTGCTCTCCACGAGTTCAGATACTGACTCCTGCTCCCGCCACTAGTTCAGAACTGCCTCCTGCTCCCTCCACTTGTTCAGATAATGCCGCCTGCTCCCTGCACTAGCTCGGATACTGAATCCTGCACTCGGCACGAACACAGATCCTCCCTCCTGCTCTCTCCACTAACTCAGATCCTGCCTTCTGCTCTCTCCACTAATTCAGATACTGACTCCTGCTCTCGCCACTCGCTCAGACACGGCCTCCTGCTCCCTCCGCTAGCTCAGATATTGACTCCTGCTCTCTCCACTAACTCAGATACTGCCTCCGGCTCTCACCACTAGCTCAGATACTGACTCTTGCTCTCTCCACTATCTCAGATACTGACTCCTGCTCTCTCCTCTAGTTCAGATCCTGCCTCCTGCTCTCTCCACTAACTCAGATACAGCCTTCTGCTCTCTCCACTAGCGCAGATACTGACTCCTGCTCACTCCACTACTTCAGATCCTGCCTCCTGCTCTCTCCACGAACTCAGATCCTGCCTCCTGCTCTCTCCACAAGCTCAGATCCTGCCTCATGCTCTCTCCACTAACTTAGATACTGCCTCCTGCTCTCTCCACTAGCTCAAATACTGCCTCCTGCTCTCTCCATTAGCTCAGATACTGCCTCCTGCTTCTCTCCACTAGCTCAGGTATTGACTCATGATCTCTCCATGAGCTCAGATACTGCCTCCTGCTCTCTCCATCAGCTCAGACACTGACTTCTGCTCCTTCCACTAACTCGGCAACTGCCTCCTCCTCGCTCCACTAGCTCAGATCCTGCCTCCTGCTCTCTCCACTAGCGCAGATACTGACTTCTGCTCTCTCCTCTAGCTCAGAAACTGACTCCTGCTCTCTGCACTAGTTCAGAACTGCCTCCTGCTCTCACCACTAACTCAGACACTGCTTCCTGCTCTCTCCACTAACTCAGACACTGACTCCTTACTCTCCACTAGCTCAGATGCTGCCTCCTTTACTCTCCACTAACTCAGTTCCTGCCTCATGCTCTCTCCACTAACTCAGATCCTAACTCTTGCTCTCTCCACTAGCTTAGATACTGCCTCATGCTCTCTCCACTAACTCAGACCCTGCCTCCTGCTCTCTCCACTAGCTGAGATACTGACTACTGCTCTCTCCACTGGTTCAGAACTGACTCCTGCTCTCTCCACTAACTCAGATACTGCTTCCTGCTCTCTCCACTAACTCAGATACTGCCTCATGCTCTCTCAACTAACTCAGGCCCTGCCTCCTGCTCTCTCCACTAACTCAGATCCTGCCACCTACTTTCTCAAATGACTCAGAACTGCCTCCTTTACTTTCCACTAACTCAGATACTGCCTCCTGCTCTCTCCTCTAGCTCAGATACGGGCTCATGCTCTCTCCACTAATTCAGATACTGCCTCCTGCTCTCTCCACTTGTTCAGACAATGCCGCCTGCTCCCTGCACTTGCTCGGATACTGAATCCTGCACTCTCCACGAACACAGATCCTGCCTCCTGCTCTCTCCACTAATTCAGATACTGGCTCCTGCTCTCACCACTCGCTCAGACACAGCCTCCTGCTCCCTCCGCTAGCTCAGATATTGACTCCTGCTCTCTCCACTAACGCAGATACTGCCTCCTGCTCTCTCCACTAACCCAGACCCTGCCTCCTGCTCTCTCCACTAACTCAGATACTGACTACTGGTGTCTCCACTAGTTCAGAACTGCCTCCTGCTCTCTCCACTAACTCAGACACTGCCTCCTGCTCTCTCCACTAACTCAGACACTGCCTCCTGCTCTCTCCACTAACTCAGACACTGCGTTCTGCTCTCTCAACTAACTCAGACACTGTCTCCTGCTCTCTCCACTAACTCAGATACTGACTACTGCTCTCTCCACTAGTTCAGAACTGCCTCCTGCTCTCTCCACTAACTCAGACACTGCCTCCTGCTCTCTCCAATAGCTCAGATATTGCCTCCTGCTCTCTCCACTAGTTCAGAACTGACTCCTGCTCTCTCCACTAACTCAGACACTGCCTCCTTTACTTTCCACTAACTCAGATACTGCCTCCTGCTCTCTCCTCTAGCTCAGATATGGCCTCATGCTCTCTCCACTAATTCAGATACTGCCTCCTGCTCTCTCCAGGAGCTCAGATCCTGCCTCCTGCTCTCCACGAGTTAAGATACTGACTCCTGCTCTCTCTACCAGCTCAGATACTGACTCCTGCTCCCTCCACTCACTCAGCTCCAGCCTCCTGCTCGCCCAACTAGCTCCGATACTGCCTCCTGCTCCTCCACGAGTTGAGATACTGCAGACTATTCTCTCCACTAACTCACATACTGTCTCCTGCTCCCTCCATAAGTTCAGAACTGCCTCCTGCTCCCTCCACTTGTTCAGATAATGCCGCCTGCTCCCTGCACTAGCTCGGATACTGAATCCTGCACTCTCCACGAACACAGATTCTGCCTCCTGCACTCTCCACGAACACAGATCCTGCCTCCTGCTCTCGCCACTAATTCAGATCCTGCCTCCTGCTCTCCACGAGTTCAGATACTGACTCCTGCTCCCGCCACTAGTTCAGAACTGCCTCCTGCTCCCTCCACTTGTTCAGATAATGCCGCCTGCTCCCTGCACTAGCTCGGATACTGAATCCTGCACTCGGCACGAACACAGATCCTGCCTCCTGCTCTCTCCACTAATGCAGATACTGGCTCCTGCTCTCACCACTCGCTCAGACACAGCCTCCTGCTCCCTCCGCTAGCTCAGATATTGACTCCTGCTCTCTCCACTAACGCAGATACTGCCTCCTGCTCTCTCCACTAACCCAGACCCTGCCTCCTGCTCTCTCCACTAACTCAGATACTGACTACTGGTGTCTCCACTAATTCAGAACTGCCTCCTGCTCTCTCCACTAACTCAGACACTGGCTCCTGCTCTCTCCACTAACTCAGACACTGCCTCCTGCTCTCTCCACTAACTCAGACACTGCGTTCTGCTCTCTCAACTAACTCAGACACTGTCTCCTGCTCTCTCCACTAACTCAGAGACTGACTACTGCTCTCTCCACTAGTTCAGAACTGCCTCCTGCTCTCTCCACTAACTCAGACACTGCCTCCTGCTCTCTCCAATAGCTCAGATATTGCCTCCTGCTCTCTCCACTAGTTCAGAACTGACTCCTGCTCTCTCCACTAACTCAGACACTGCCTCCTTTACTTTCCACTAACTCAGATACTGCCTCCTGCTCTCTCCTCTAGCTCAGATATGGCCTCATGCTCTCTCCACTAATTCAGATACTGCCTCCTGCTCTCTCCACGAGCTCAGATCCTGCCTCCTGCTCTCCACGAGTTAAGATACTGACTCCTGCTCTCTCTACCAGCTCAGATACTGATTCCTGCTCCCTCCACTCACTCAGCTCCAGCCTCCTGCTCGCTCAACTAGCTCCGATACTGCCTCCTGCTCCTCCACGAGTTGAGATACTGCAGACTATTCTCTCCACTAACTCACATACTGTCTCCTGCTCCCTCCATAAGTTCAGAACTGCCTCCTGCTCCCTCCACTTGTTCAGATAATGCCGCCTGCTCCCTGCACTAGCTCGGATATTGAATCCTGCACTCGGCACGAACACAGATTCTGCCTCCTGCACTCTCCACTAACTCAGATCCTGCCTCCTGCTCTCGCCACTAATTCAGATCCTGCCTCCTGCTCTCCACGAGTTCAGATACTGACTCCTGCTCCCGCCACTAGTTCAGAACTGCCTCCTGCTCCCTCCACTTGTTCAGATAATGCCGCCTGCTCCCTGCACTAGCTCGGATACTGAATCCTGCACTCGGCACGAACACAGATCCTCCCTCCTGCTCTCTCCACTAACTCAGATCCTGCCTTCTGCTCTCTCCACTAATTCAGATACTGACTCCTGCTCTCGCCACTCGCTCAGACACGGCCTCCTGCTCCCTCCGCTAGCTCTGATATTGACTCCTGCTCTCTCCACTAACTCAGATACTGCCTCCGGCTCTCACCACTAGCTCAGATACTGACTCTTGCTCTCTCCACTATCTCAGATACTGACTCCTGCTCTCTCCTCTAGTTCAGATCCTGCCTCCTGCTCTCTCCACTAACTCAGATACAGCCTTCTGCTCTCTCCACTAGCGCAGATACTGACTCCTGCTCACTCCACTACTTCAGATCCTGCCTCCTGCTCTCTCCACGAACTCAGATCCTGCCTCCTGCTCTCTCCACAAGCTCAGATCCTGCCTCATGCTCTCTCCACTAACTTAGATACTGCCTCCTGCTCTCTCCACTAGCTCAAATACTGCCTCCTGCTCTCTCCATTAGCTCAGATACTGCCTCCTGCTTCTCTCCACTAGCTCAGGTATTGACTCATGATCTCTCCATGAGCTCAGATACTGCCTCCTGCTCTCTCCATCAGCTCAGACACTGACTTCTGCTCCTTCCACTAACTCGGCAACTGCCTCCTCCTCGCTCCACTAGCTCAGATCCTGCCTCCTGCTCTCTCCACTAGCGCAGATACTGACTTCTGCTCTCTCCTCTAGCTCAGAAACTGACTCCTGCTCTCTGCACTAGTTCAGAACTGCCTCCTGCTCTCACCACTAACTCAGACACTGCTTCCTGCTCTCTCCACTAACTCAGACACTGACTCCTTACTCTCCACTAGCTCAGATGCTGCCTCCTTTACTCTCCACTAACTCAGTTCCTGCCTCATGCTCTCTCCACTAACTCAGATCCTAACTCTTGCTCTCTCCACTAGCTTAGATACTGCCTCATGCTCTCTCCACTAACTCAGACCCTGCCTCCTGCTCTCTCCACTAGCTGAGATACTGACTACTGCTCTCTCCACTGGTTCAGAACTGACTCCTGCTCTCTCCACTAACTCAGATACTGCTTCCTGCTCTCTCCACTAACTCAGATACTGCCTCATGCTCTCTCAACTAACTCAGGCCCTGCCTCCTGCTCTCTCCACTAACTCAGATCCTGCCACCTACTTTCTCAAATGACTCAGAACTGCCTCCTTTACTTTCCACTAACTCAGATACTGCCTCCTGCTCTCTCCTCTAGCTCAGATACGGGCTCATGCTCTCTCCACTAATTCAGATACTGCCTCCTGCTCTCTCCACTTGTTCAGACAATGCCGCCTGCTCCCTGCACTTGCTCGGATACTGAATCCTGCACTCTCCACGAACACAGATCCTGCCTCCTGCTCTCTCCACTAATTCAGATACTGGCTCCTGCTCTCACCACTCGCTCAGACACAGCCTCCTGCTCCCTCCGCTAGCTCAGATATTGACTCCTGCTCTCTCCACTAACGCAGATACTGCCTCCTGCTCTCTCCACTAACCCAGACCCTGCCTCCTGCTGTCTCCACTAACTCAGATACTGACTACTGGTGTCTCCACTAGTTCAGAACTGCCTCCTGCTCTCTCCACTAACTCAGACACTGCCTCCTGCTCTCTCCACTAACTCAGACACTGCCTCCTGCTCTCTCCACTAACTCAGACACTGCGTTCTGCTCTCTCAACTAACTCAGACACTGTCTCCTGCTCTCTCCACTAACTCAGATACTGACTACTGCTCTCTCCACTAGTTCAGAACTGCCTCCTGCTCTCTCCACTAACTCAGACACTGCCTCCTGCTCTCTCCAATAGCTCAGATATTGCCTCCTGCTCTCTCCACTAGTTCAGAACTGACTCCTGCTCTCTCCACTAACTCAGACACTGCCTCCTTTACTTTCCACTAACTCAGATACTGCCTCCTGCTCTCTCCTCTAGCTCAGATATGGCCTCATGCTCTCTCCACTAATTCAGATACTGCCTCCTGCTCTCTCCACAAGCTCAGATCCTGCCTCCTGCTCTCCACGAGTTAAGATACTGACTCCTGCTCTCTCTACCAGCTCAGATACTGACTCCTGCTCCCTCCACTCACTCAGCTCCAGCCTCCTGCTCGCTCAACTAGCTCCGATACTGCCTCCTGCTCCTCCACGAGTTGAGATACTGCAGACTATTCTCTCCACTAACTCACATACTGTCTCCTGCTCCCTCCATAAGTTCAGAACTGCCTCCTGCTCCCTCCACTTGTTCAGATAATGCCGCCTGCTCCCTGCACTAGCTCGGATACTGAATCCTGCACTCTCCACGAACACAGATTCTGCCTCCTGCACTCTCCACGAACACAGATCCTGCCTCCTGCTCTCGCCACTAATTCAGATCCTGCCTCCTGCTCTCCACGAGTTCAGATACTGACTCCTGCTCCCGCCACTAGTTCAGAACTGCCTCCTGCTCCCTCCACTTGTTCAGATAATGCCGCCTGCTCCCTGCACTAGCTCGGATACTGAATCCTGCACTCTCCACGAACACAGATCCTGCCTCCTGCTCTCTCCACTAATTCAGATACTGGCTCCTGCTCTCACCACTCGCTCAGACACAGCCTCCTGCTCCCTCCGCTAGCTCAGATATTGACTCCTGCTCTCTCCACTAACGCAGATACTGCCTCCTGCTCTCTCCACTAACCCAGACCCTGCCTCCTGCTCTCTCCACTAACTCAGATACTGACTACTGGTGTCTCCACTAGTTCAGAACTGCCTCCTGCTCTCTCCACTAACTCAGACACTGGCTCCTGCTCTCTCCACTAACTCAGACACTGCCTCCTGCTCTCTCCACTAACTCAGACACTGCGTTCTGCTCTCTTAACTAACTCAGATACTGTCTCCTGCTCTCTCCACTAACTCAGATACTGACTACTGCTCTCTCCACTAGTTCAGAACTGCCTCCTGCTCTCTCCACTAACTCAGACACTGCCTCCTGCTCTCTCCAATAGCTCAGATATTGCCTCCTGCTCTCTCCACTAGTTCAGAACTGACTCCTGCTCTCTCCACTAACTCAGACACTGCCTCCTTTACTTTCCACTAACTCAGATACTGCCTCCTGCTCTCTCCTCTAGCTCAGATATGGCCTCATGCTCTCTCCACTAATTCAGATACTGCCTCCTGCGCTCTCTCCACGAGCTCAGATCCTGCCTCCTGCTCTCCACGAGTTAAGATACTGACTCCTGCTCTCTCTACCAGCTCAGATACTGACTCCTGCTCCCTCCACTCACTCAGCTCCAGCCTCCTGCTCGCTCAACTAGCTCCGATACTGCCTCCTGCTCCTCCACGAGTTGAGATACTGCAGACTATTCTCTCCACTAACTCACATACTGTCTCCTGCTCCCTCCATAAGTTCAGAACTGCCTCCTGCTCCCTCCACTTGTTCAGATAATGCCGCCTGCTCCCTGCACTAGCTCGGATATTGAATCCTGCACTCGGCACGAACACAGATTCTGCCTCCTGCACTCTCCACTAACTCAGATCCTGCCTCCTGCTCTCGCCACTAATTCAGATCCTGCCTCCTGCTCTCCACGAGTTCAGATACTGACTCCTGCTCCCGCCACTAGTTCAGAACTGCCTCCTGCTCCCTCCACTTGTTCAGATAATGCCGCCTGCTCCCTGCACTAGCTCGGATACTGAATCCTGCACTCGGCACGAACACAGATCCTCCCTCCTGCTCTCTCCACTAACTCAGATCCTGCCTTCTGCTCTCTCCACTAATTCAGATACTGACTCCTGCTCTCGCCACTCGCTCAGACACGGCCTCCTGCTCCCTCCGCTAGCTCAGATATTGACTCCTGCTCTCTCCACTAACTCAGATACTGCCTCCGGCTCTCACCACTAGCTCAGATACTGACTCTTGCTCTCTCCACTATCTCAGATACTGACTCCTGCTCTCTCCTCTAGTTCAGATCCTGCCTCCTGCTCTCTCCACTAACTCAGATACAGCCTTCTGCTCTCTCCACTAGCGCAGATACTGACTCCTGCTCACTCCACTACTTCAGATCCTGCCTCCTGCTCTCTCCACGAACTCAGATCCTGCCTCCTGCTCTCTCCACAAGCTCAGATCCTGCCTCATGCTCTCTCCACTAACTTAGATACTGCCTCCTGCTCTCTCCACTAGCTCAAATACTGCCTCCTGCTCTCTCCATTAGCTCAGATACTGCCTCCTGCTTCTCTCCACTAGCTCAGGTATTGACTCATGATCTCTCCATGAGCTCAGATACTGCCTCCTGCTCTCTCCATCAGCTCAGACACTGACTTCTGCTCCTTCCACTAACTCGGCAACTGCCTCCTCCTCGCTCCACTAGCTCAGATCCTGCCTCCTGCTCTCTCCACTAGCGCAGATACTGACTTCTGCTCTCTCCTCTAGCTCAGAAACTGACTCCTGCTCTCTGCACTAGTTCAGAACTGCCTCCTGCTCTCACCACTAACTCAGACACTGCTTCCTGCTCTCTCCACTAACTCAGACACTGACTCCTTACTCTCCACTAGCTCAGATGCTGCCTCCTTTACTCTCCACTAACTCAGTTCCTGCCTCATGCTCTCTCCACTAACTCAGATCCTAACTCTTGCTCTCTCCACTAGCTTAGATACTGCCTCATGCTCTCTCCACTAACTCAGACCCTGCCTCCTGCTCTCTCCACTAGCTGAGATACTGACTACTGCTCTCTCCACTGGTTCAGAACTGACTCCTGCTCTCTCCACTAACTCAGATACTGCTTCCTGCTCTCTCCACTAACTCAGATACTGCCTCATGCTCTCTCAACTAACTCAGGCCCTGCCTCCTGCTCTCTCCACTAACTCAGATCCTGCCACCTACTTTCTCAAATGACTCAGAACTGCCTCCTTTACTTTCCACTAACTCAGATACTGCCTCCTGCTCTCTCCTCTAGCTCAGATACGGGCTCATGCTCTCTCCACTAATTCAGATACTGCCTCCTGCTCTCTCCACTTGTTCAGACAATGCCGCCTGCTCCCTGCACTTGCTCGGATACTGAATCCTGCACTCTCCACGAACACAGATCCTGCCTCCTGCTCTCTCCACTAATTCAGATACTGGCTCCTGCTCTCACCACTCGCTCAGACACAGCCTCCTGCTCCCTCCGCTAGCTCAGATATTGACTCCTGCTCTCTCCACTAACGCAGATACTGCCTCCTGCTCTCTCCACTAACCCAGACCCTGCCTCCTGCTCTCTCCACTAACTCAGATACTGACTACTGGTGTCTCCACTAGTTCAGAACTGCCTCCTGCTCTCTCCACTAACTCAGACACTGCCTCCTGCTCTCTCCACTAACTCAGACACTGCCTCCTGCTCTCTCCACTAACTCAGACACTGCGTTCTGCTCTCTCAACTAACTCAGACACTGTCTCCTGCTCTCTCCACTAACTCAGATACTGACTACTGCTCTCTCCACTAGTTCAGAACTGCCTCCTGCTCTCTCCACTAACTCAGACACTGCCTCCTGCTCTCTCCAATAGCTCAGATATTGCCTCCTGCTCTCTCCACTAGTTCAGAACTGACTCCTGCTCTCTCCACTAACTCAGACACTGCCTCCTTTACTTTCCACTAACTCAGATACTGCCTCCTGCTCTCTCCTCTAGCTCAGATATGGCCTCATGCTCTCTCCACTAATTCAGATACTGCCTCCTGCTCTCTCCACGAGCTCAGATCCTGCCTCCTGCTCTCTCCACTAACCCAGACCCTGCCTCCTGCTCTCTCCACTAACTCAGATACTGACTACTGGTGTCTCCACTAGTTCAGAACTGCCTCCTGCTCTCTCCACTAACTCAGACACTGCCTCCTGCTCTCTCCACTAACTCAGACACTGCCTCCTGCTCTCTCCACTAACTCAGACACTGCGTTCTGCTCTCTCAACTAACTCAGACACTGTCTCCTGCTCTCTCCACTAACTCAGATCCTGCCTCCTGCTCTCTCCACTAGCGCAGATACTGACTTCTGCTCTCTCCTCTAACTCAGAAACTGACTCCTGCTCTCTGCACTAGTTCAGAACTGCCTCCTGCTCTCACCACTAACTCAGACACTGCTTCCTGCTCTCTCCACTAACTCAGACACTGACTCCTTACTCTCCACTAGCTCAGATGCTGCCTCCTTTACTCTCCACTAACTCAGTTCCTGCCTCATGCTCTCTCCACTAACTCAGATCCTAACTCTTGCTCTCTCCACTAGCTTAGATACTGCCTCATGCTCTCTCCACTAACTCAGACCCTGCCTCCTGCTCTCTCCACTAGCTGAGATACTGACTACTGCTCTCTCCACTGGTTCAGAACTGACTCCTGCTCTCTCCACTAACTCAGATACTGCTTCCTGCTCTCTCCACTAACTCAGATACTGCCTCATGCTCTCTCAACTAACTCAGGC
This sequence comes from Chiloscyllium plagiosum, assembly GCF_037043375.1. Classification (NCBI taxonomy): domain Eukaryota; kingdom Metazoa; phylum Chordata; class Chondrichthyes; order Orectolobiformes; family Hemiscylliidae; genus Chiloscyllium; species Chiloscyllium plagiosum. Next base: position 55,259,987 of record NW_028270152.1, on the reverse strand, counting down.
CCTGCCTCCTGCTCTCTCCACTAACTCAGATCCTGCCACCTACTTTCTCAAATGACTCAGAACTGCCTCCTTTACTTTCCACTAACTCAGATACTGCCTCCTGCTCTCTCCTCTAGCTCAGATACGGGCTCATGCTCTCTCCACTAATTCAGATACTGCCTCCTGCTCTCTCCACTTGTTCAGACAATGCCGCCTGCTCCCTGCACTTGCTCGGATACTGAATCCTGCACTCTCCACGAACACAGATCCTGCCTCCTGCTCTCTCCACTAATTCAGATACTGGCTCCTGCTCTCACCACTCGCTCAGACACAGCCTCCTGCTCCCTCCGCTAGCTCAGATATTGACTCCTGCTCTCTCCACTAACGTAGATACTGCCTCCTGCTCTCTCCACTAACCCAGACCCTGCCTCCTGCTCTCTCCACTAACTCAGATACTGACTACTGGTGTCTCCACTAGTTCAGAACTGCCTCCTGCTCTCTCCACTAACTCAGACACTGCCTCCTGCTCTCTCCACTAACTCAGACACTGCCTCCTGCTCTCTCCACTAACTCAGACACTGCGTTCTGCTCTCTCAACTAACTCAGACACTGTCTCCTGCTCTCTCCACTAACTCAGATACTGACTACTGCTCTCTCCACTAGTTCAGAACTGCCTCCTGCTCTCTCCACTAACTCAGACACTGCCTCCTGCTCTCTCCAATAGCTCAGATATTGCCTCCTGCTCTCTCCACTAGTTCAGAACTGACTCCTGCTCTCTCCACTAACTCAGACACTGCCTCCTTTACTTTCCACTAACTCAGATACTGCCTCCTGCTCTCTCCTCTAGCTCAGATATGGCCTCATGCTCTCTCCACTAATTCAGATACTGCCTCCTGCTCTCTCCACGAGCTCAGATCCTGCCTCCTGCTCTCTCCACTAACCCAGACCCTGCCTCCTGCTCTCTCCACTAACTCAGATACTGACTACTGGTGTCTCCACTAGTTCAGAACTGCCTCCTGCTCTCTCCACTAACTCAGACACTGCCTCCTGCTCTCTCCACTAACTCAGACACTGCCTCCTGCTCTCTCCACTAACTCAGACACTGCGTTCTGCTCTCTCAACTAACTCAGACACTGTCTCCTGCTCTCTCCACTAACTCAGATCCTGCCTCCTGCTCTCTCCACTAGCGCAGATACTGACTTCTGCTCTCTCCTCTAGCTCAGAAACTGACTCCTGCTCTCTGCACTAGTTCAGAACTGCCTCCTGCTCTCACCACTAACTCAGACACTGCTTCCTGCTCTCTCCACTAACTCAGACACTGACTCCTTACTCTCCACTAGCTCAGATGCTGCCTCCTTTACTCTCCACTAACTCAGTTCCTGCCTCATGCTCTCTCCACTAACTCAGATCCTAACTCTTGCTCTCTCCACTAGCTTAGATACTGCCTCATGCTCTCTCCACTAACTCAGACCCTGCCTCCTGCTCTCTCCACTAGCTGAGATACTGACTACTGCTCTCTCCACTGGTTCAGAACTGACTCCTGCTCTCTCCACTAACTCAGATACTGCTTCCTGCTCTCTCCACTAACTCAGATACTGCCTCATGCTCTCTCAACTAACTCAGGCCCTGCCTCCTGCTCTCTCCACTAACTCAGATCCTGCCACCTACTTTCTCAAATGACTCAGAACTGCCTCCTTTACTTTCCACTAACTCAGATACTGCCTCCTGCTCTCTCCTCTAGCTCAGATACGGGCTCATGCTCTCTCCACTAATTCAGATACTGCCTCCTGCTCTCTCCACTTGTTCAGACAATGCCGCCTGCTCCCTGCACTTGCTCGGATACTGAATCCTGCACTCTCCACGAACACAGATCCTGCCTCCTGCTCTCTCCACTAATTCAGATACTGGCTCCTGCTCTCACCACTCGCTCAGACACAGCCTCCTGCTCCCTCCGCTAGCTCAGATATTGACTCCTGCTCTCTCCACTAACGCAGATACTGCCTCCTGCTCTCTCCACTAACCCAGACCCTGCCTCCTGCTCTCTCCACTAACTCAGATACTGACTACTGGTGTCTCCACTAGTTCAGAACTGCCTCCTGCTCTCTCCACTAACTCAGACACTGCCTCCTGCTCTCTCCACTAACTCAGACACTGCCTCCTGCTCTCTCCACTAACTCAGACACTGCGTTCTGCTCTCTCAACTAACTCAGACACTGTCTCCTGCTCTCTCCACTAACTCAGATACTGACTACTGCTCTCTCCACTAGTTCAGAACTGCCTCCTGCTCTCTCCACTAACTCAGACACTGCCTCCTGCTCTCTCCAATAGCTCAGATATTGCCTCCTGCTCTCTCCACTAGTTCAGAACTGACTCCTGCTCTCTCCACTAACTCAGACACTGCCTCCTTTACTTTCCACTAACTCAGATACTGCCTCCTGCTCTCTCCTCTAGCTCAGATATGGCCTCATGCTCTCTCCACTAATTCAGATACTGCCTCCTGCTCTCTCCACGAGCTCAGATCCTGCCTCCTGCTCTCCACGAGTTAAGATACTGACTCCTGCTCTCTCTACCAGCTCAGATACTGATTCCTGCTCCCTCCACTCACTCAGCTCCAGCCTCCTGCTCGCTCAACTAGCTCCGATACTGCCTCCTGCTCCTCCACGAGTTGAGATACTGCAGACTATTCTCTCCACTAACTCACATACTGTCTCCTGCTCCCTCCATAAGTTCAGAACTGCCTCCTGCTCCCTCCACTTGTTCAGATAATGCCGCCTGCTCCCTGCACTAGCTCGGATATTGAATCCTGCACTCGGCACGAACACAGATTCTGCCTCCTGCACTCTCCACTAACTCAGATCCTGCCTCCTGCTCTCGCCACTAATTCAGATCCTGCCTCCTGCTCTCCACGAGTTCAGATACTGACTCCTGCTCCCGCCACTAGTTCAGAACTGCCTCCTGCTCCCTCCACTTGTTCAGATAATGCCGCCTGCTCCCTGCACTAGCTCGGATACTGAATCCTGCACTCGGCACGAACACAGATCCTCCCTCCTGCTCTCTCCACTAACTCAGATCCTGCCTTCTGCTCTCTCCACTAATTCAGATACTGACTCCTGCTCTCGCCACTCGCTCAGACACGGCCTCCTGCTCCCTCCGCTAGCTCAGATATTGACTCCTGCTCTCTCCACTAACTCAGATACTGCCTCCGGCTCTCACCACTAGCTCAGATACTGACTCTTGCTCTCTCCACTATCTCAGATACTGACTCCTGCTCTCTCCTCTAGTTCAGATCCTGCCTCCTGCTCTCTCCACTAACTCAGATACAGCCTTCTGCTCTCTCCACTAGCGCAGATACTGACTCCTGCTCACTCCACTACTTCAGATCCTGCCTCCTGCTCTCTCCACGAACTCAGATCCTGCCTCCTGCTCTCTCCACAAGCTCAGATCCTGCCTCATGCTCTCTCCACTAACTTAGATACTGCCTCCTGCTCTCTCCACTAGCTCAAATACTGCCTCCTGCTCTCTCCATTAGCTCAGATACTGCCTCCTGCTTCTCTCCACTAGCTCAGGTATTGACTCATGATCTCTCCATGAGCTCAGATACTGCCTCCTGCTCTCTCCATCAGCTCAGACACTGACTTCTGCTCCTTCCACTAACTCGGCAACTGCCTCCTCCTCGCTCCACTAGCTCAGATCCTGCCTCCTGCTCTCTCCACTAGCGCAGATACTGACTTCTGCTCTCTCCTCTAGCTCAGAAACTGACTCCTGCTCTCTGCACTAGTTCAGAACTGCCTCCTGCTCTCACCACTAACTCAGACACTGCTTCCTGCTCTCTCCACTAACTCAGACACTGACTCCTTACTCTCCACTAGCTCAGATGCTGCCTCCTTTACTCTCCACTAACTCAGTTCCTGCCTCATGCTCTCTCCACTAACTCAGATCCTAACTCTTGCTCTCTCCACTAGCTTAGATACTGCCTCATGCTCTCTCCACTAACTCAGACCCTGCCTCCTGCTCTCTCCACTAGCTGAGATACTGACTACTGCTCTCTCCACTGGTTCAGAACTGACTCCTGCTCTCTCCACTAACTCAGATACTGCTTCCTGCTCTCTCCACTAACTCAGATACTGCCTCCTGCTCTCTCCACTAACTCAGATCCTGCCACCTACTTTCTCAAATGACTCAGAACTGCCTCCTTTACTTTCCACTAACTCAGATACTGCCTCCTGCTCTCTCCTCTAGCTCAGATACGGGCTCATGCTCTCTCCACTAATTCAGATACTGCCTCCTGCTCTATCCACTTGTTCAGACAATGCCGCCTGCTCCCTGCACTTGCTCGGATACTGAATCCTGCACTCTCCACGAACACAGATCCTGCCTCCTGCTCTCTCCACTAATTCAGATACTGGCTCCTGCTCTCACCACTCGCTCAGACACAGCCTCTTGCTCCCTCCGCTAGCTCAGATATTGACTCCTGCTCTCTCCACTAACGCAGATACTGCCTCCTGCTCTCTCCACTAACCCAGACCCTGCCTCCTGCTCTCTCCACTAACTCAGATACTGACTACTGGTGTCTCCACTAGTTCAGAACTGCCTCCTGCTCTCTCCACTAACTCAGACACTGCCTCCTGCTCTCTCCACTAACTCAGACACTGCCTCCTGCTCTCTCCACTAACTCAGACACTGCGTTCTGCTCTCTCAACTAACTCAGACACTGTCTCCTGCTCTCTCCACTAACTCAGATACTGACTACTGCTCTCTCCACTAGTTCAGAACTGCCTCCTGCTCTCTCCACTAACTCAGACACTGCCTCCTGCTCTCTCCAATAGCTCAGATATTGCCTCCTGCTCTCTCCACTAGTTCAGAACTGACTCCTGCTCTCTCCACTAACTCAGACACTGCCTCCTTTACTTTCCACTAACTCAGATACTGCCTCCTGCTCTCTCCTCTAGCTCAGATATGGCCTCATGCTCTCTCCACTAATTCAGATACTGCCTCCTGCTCTCTCCACGAGCTCAGATCCTGCCTCCTGCTCTCCACGAGTTAAGATACTGACTCCTGCTCTCTCTACCAGCTCAGATACTGACTCCTGCTCCCTCCACTCACTCAGCTCCAGCCTCCTGCTCGCTCAACTAGCTCCGATACTGCCTCCTGCTCCTCCACGAGTTGAGATACTGCAGACTATTCTCTCCACTAACTCACATACTGTCTCCTGCTCCCTCCATAAGTTCAGAACTGCCTCCTGCTCCCTCCACTTGTTCAGATAATGCCGCCTGCTCCCTGCACTAGCTCGGATACTGAATCCTGCACTCTCCACGAACACAGATTCTGCCTCCTGCACTCTCCACGAACACAGATCCTGCCTCCTGCTCTCGCCACTAATTCAGATCCTGCCTCCTGCTCTCCACGAGTTCAGATACTGACTCCTGCTCCCGCCACTAGTTCAGAACTGCCTCCTGCTCCCTCCACTTGTTCAGATAATGCCGCCTGCTCCCTGCACTAGCTCGGATACTGAATCCTGCACTCGGCACGAACACAGATCCTCCCTCCTGCTCTCTCCACTAACTCAGATCCTGCCTTCTGCTCTCTCCACTAATTCAGATACTGACTCCTGCTCTCGCCACTCGCTCAGACACGGCCTCCTGCTCCCTCCGCTAGCTCAGATATTGACTCCTGCTCTCTCCACTAACTCAGATACTGCCTCCGGCTCTCACCACTAGCTCAGATACTGACTCTTGCTCTCTCCACTATCTCAGATACTGACTCCTGCTCTCTCCTCTAGTTCAGATCCTGCCTCCTGCTCTCTCCACTAACTCAGATACAGCCTTCTGCTCTCTCCACTAGCGCAGATACTGACTCCTGCTCACTCCACTACTTCAGATCCTGCCTCCTGCTCTCTCCACGAACTCAGATCCTGCCTCCTGCTCTCTCCACAAGCTCAGATCCTGCCTCATGCTCTCTCCACTAACTTAGATACTGACTCCTGCTCGCTCCACGAGCTCAGATACTGATTTCTGCTCTCTGCACCAGCTCCGATACTGACTCCTGCTCTCTCCACCAGTTCAGAACTGCCTCCAGCTCTCTCCACAAACTCAGATACTGCCTCCTGCTCTCTCCATTAACTCAGACACTGCCTCCTTTACTGTCCACTAACTCGGATCCTGCCTCCTGCTCTCTCCACAAGCTCAGATCCTGCCTCCTGCTCTCTCCTCTCACTCAGTTTTGCCTCCTGCTCACTCCTCTTGCTCAGATACTGCCTCCTGCTCTCTCCACTGGCTTAGACACTGCCTCCTGCTCTCTCCACTAACTCAGACACTGCCTCCTGCTCTCTCCACGAGCTCAGATACCGCCTCCTGCTCTCTCCACGAGCTCAGATACTGACTCCTGCTCTCTCCACTAGTTCAGATACTGACTTCATTACTCTCCACTCGCACCGATGCTGCCTCCTTTACTCTCCACTAACTCAGATCCTGCCTCCTGCTCTCTCCACTAACTCAGATACTAACTCCTGCTCTCTCCACTAACTAAGACACTGCCTCCTGCTCTCTCCACGAGCTCAGATACCGCCTCCTGCTCTCTCCATGAGCTCAGATACTGACTCCTGCTCTCTCCACTAGTTCAGACACTGAGTCCTTTCCTCTCCACTAGCTCAGATGCTGCCTCCTTTACTCTCTACTAACTCAGATCCTGCCTCATGCTCTCTCCACTAACTCAGATCCTAACTCCTGCTCTCTCCACGAGCTCAGATCCTGCCTCCTGCTCTCTCCACCAACTCAGATACTGCCTCCTACTCTCTCCACTAACTCAGATACTGACTCCTACTCTCTCCACTAGTTCAGAATTGACTCCTGCTCTCTCCACTAACTCAGATCCTGCCTTCTGCTCTCTCCTCTAGCTCAGATACTGCCACATGCTCTCTCCACCAATTCAGATACTGCCTGCTGCTCTCTCCTCTAGCTCAGATACGGACTAATGATCTCTCCGCTAGCTCAGATCCTGCCTCCTGCTCTCTCCATTGCCTCAGATACTGACTCCTTCTCTCTCCACTGGCTGATACTGACTCCTTCTCTCTCCACTAGTTCAGATACTGCCTCCTGCTCTCTCCACTAGCTCAGATATTGACTCCTGCTCTCTCCACTAACTCAGATCCTGCCTCCTGCTCTCTCCACTCGCTCAGATACAGCCTCCTGCTCTCTCCACTAACTCAGATCCTGCCTCCTGCTCTCTCCACAAGCTCAGATCCTGCCTCATGCTCTCTCCACTAACTTAGTTACTGACTCCTGCTCGCTCCATGAGCTCAGATACTGTCTTCTGCTCTCTGCACCAGCTCCGATACTGACTCCTGCTCTCTCCACCAGTTCAGAACTGCCTCCTGCTCTCTCCACAAACTCAGATACTGCCTCCTGCTCTCTCCACTAACTCAGACACTGCCTCCTTTACTGTCCACTAACTCGAATCCTGCCTCCTGCTCTCTCCACAAGCTCAGATACTGCCTCCTGCTCTCTCCTCTCACTCAGTTTTGCCTCCTGCTCACTCCTCTTGCTCAGATACTGCCTCCTGCTCTCTCCACTGGCTTAGATACTGCCTCCTGCTCTCTCCACGAGCTCAGATACCGCCTCCTGCTCTCTACACGAGCTCAGATACTGACTCCTGCTCTCTCCACTAGTTCAGATACTGAGTCCTTTCCTCTCCACTAGCTCAGATGCTGCCTCCTTTACTCTCCACTAACTCAGATCCTGCCTCATGCTCTCTCCACTAACTCAGATCCTAACTCCTGCTCTCTCCACTAGCTCAGATCCTGCCTCCTGTTCTCTCCACCAACTCAGATACTGCCTCCTACTCTCTCCACTAACTCAGATACTGACTCCTACTCTCTCCACTAGTTCAGAATTGACTCCTGCTCTCTCCACTAACTCAGATCCTGCCTTCTGCTCTCTCCTCTAGCTCAGATACTGCCACATGCTCTCTCCACTAATTCAGATACTGCCTGCTGCTCTCTCCTCTAACACAGATACAGACTAATGATCTCTCCGCTAGCTCAGGTCCTGCCTCCTGCTCTCTCCACTGGCTCAGATACTGACTCCTTCTCTCTCCACTGGCTGATACTGACTCCTTCTCTCTCCACTAGTTCAGATACTGCCTCCTGCTCTCTCCACTAGCTCAGATATTGACTCCTGCTCTCTCAACTAACTCAGATCCTGCCTCCTGCTCTCTCCACTCGCTCAGATACAGCCTCCTGCTCTCTCCACTAACTCAGATCCTGCCTCCTGCTCTCTCCACAAGCTCAGATACTGCCTCCTGCTCTCTCCACCAGTTCAGATACTGCCTCGTACTCTCTCCACAGGTTCAGAAACTGCCTCCTGCTCGCTCCATGAGCTCAGACACAGCCTCCTGCTCTCTCCACTCGCTCAAATACTGCCTCCCTCTCTCTCCATTAGCTCAGATACTGCCTCCTGTTCTCTCCACTAGCTCAGATACTGCCTCCTGCTCTGTCCACGAGTTCAGATACTGCCTCCTGCTCTCTCCACTAGCTCAGATACTGCCTCCTGCCCTCTCCACGAGTTCAGATACTGACTCCTGCTCTCTCCACCAGCTCAGATACTGACTTCTGCTCCCTCCACTAACTCAGCTACTGCCTCCACCTCGCTCCACTAGCTCAGATCCTGCCTCCTGCTCTCTACACTAGTGCAGATACTGACTCCTACTCTCTCTTCTAGCTCAAATACTGCCTCCTGCTCTCTCCACTAGCTCAGATAGTGACTCCTGCTCTCTCCACGAACTCAGATCCTGCCTCCTACTCTCTCCACTAGCTCCGATACTGACTCCTGCTCTGTCCACTAGATCAGAACTGCCTGCTGCTCTCTCCACTAACACAGATACTGCCTCCTGCTCTCTCCACTCGCTCAGATACTGACTCCTGCTCTCTCCACTAGTTCAGAACTGCCTCCTGCTTTCGCCACTAGCGCAGATACTGACTTTTGCACACTCCACTAGTTCAGATACTGCCTCCTGCTCTCTCCACTAACGCAGATACTGACTCTTGCACACTCCACTAGCTCAGATACTGCCTCATGCTCTCTCCACTAACTCAGATACTGACTCCTGCTCTCTCCAATAGCACAGACGCAGCCTCCTGCTCACTCCACTAGCTCAAATGCAGACTCCTGCTCTCTCCACTAGCTCAGGTAGTGACCCATGGTGTCTCTACTAACTCAGATACTGCCTCCTGCTCTCTCCACGAGTTCAGATACTGACTCCTGCTCTCTCCACTAACTCAAATACTGCCTCCTGCTCTCTCCACGAGTTCAGAAACTGACTCCTGCTCTCTCCACCAGCTTAGGTACTGACTTCTGCTCCCTCCACTAGCTCAGATACTGACTCCTGATCTCTACTCTAGTTCAGATACTGCCTCCTGCTCTCTCCACTAGCGCAGATACTGACTTCTGCTCTCTCCTCTAGCTCAGAAACTGACTCCTGCTCTCTGCACGAACTCAGATACTGCATCCTACTCTCTCCACGAGCTCAGATACTGACTTCTGCTCTCTCCACTAGTTCAGAACTGCCTTCTGCTCTCGCCACTAGCTCAGATACTGACTCCTGCACTCTCCACTAACTCAGACACTGGCTCCTTTACTCACGACTAGCTCAGATACTGACTCCTGCACTCTTCACAAGCTCAGATACTGCGCCCTGCTCTTGACAATAGCTCAGATACTGTCTCCTCCTCTTTCCACTAGCTCAGATACTGACTCCTGCTCTCACCACTAGCTCAGACACTGCCTCCTGCTCTCTCCAGTAACTCAAATACTGCCTCCTGCTCTCTCCACTAGCGCAGATACTGACTCTTGTTCACTCCACTAACTCAGATGCTGCCTCCTGCTCTCTCCACTAGCTCAGATACTGACTCCTGCTCACTGCGCTAGCTCAGATACTGCCTCCTGCTTCGCCACTAGCTCTGACACTGCCTCCTGCTCTCTCCACTAGTGCAGATACTGACTCCTGCTCTCTCCACTAGCGCAGATACTGACAATTTTACTCTCTAATAGCTCAAATACTGACTCCTGCTCTCAACAAGTTCAGATACGGACTCCTGCTCTCTACACCAGCTCAGATACTGACTTCTGCTCCCTCCACTAACTCAGATACTGCCTCCTGCTCTCTCCACTCACTCAGATACAGCCTCCTGCTCTCTCCAGTAACTCAAATACTGCCTCCTGCTCTCTCCACTAGCTCAGATACTGACTCCTGCTCACTGCACGAGCTCAGATACTGCCGCCTGCTTCTGCACTAGCTCTGACACTGCGTCCTCCTCTCTCCACTAGCGCTGATACTGACTCCTGCTCTCTCCCCTAGCGCAGATACTGACAACTTTACTCTCTAATAGCTCAGATACTGTCTGCTGCTCTCTGCACGAGCTCAGATACTGCCGCCTGCTTCTGCACTAGCTCTGACACTGCGTCCTCCTCTCTCCACTAGCGCTGATACTGACTCCTGCTCTCTCCCCTTGCGCAGATGCTGACAACTTTACTCTCTAATAGCTCAGATACTGTCTCCTGCTCTCTGCACCAGCTCAGATACTGACTTCTGCTCCCTCCACTAACTCAGATACTGCTTCCTGCTCTGTCCTCTCGCTCAGATACAGCCTCCTGCTCTCTCCACTCGCTCAGATACTGCCTCCTGCTCTCTCCATTAGCGCAGATACTGTCTCCTGTTCTCTCCACTAGCTCAGATACTGCCTCCTGCTCACTCCCCAAGCTCAAATACTGCCTCCTGCTGTCTTCTCTCGCTCAGTTTTGCCTCCTGCTCACTCCTCTTGCTCAGATACAGCCTCCTGTTCTCTCCACTAGCACAGTCACTGCCTCCTGCTCTCTCCACTAGCTCAGACACTGCCTCCTGCTCTCTCCACTAACTCAGACATTGCCTCCTGCTCTCTCCACTAGCTCAGACACTGCCTCCTGCTCACTCCACTAGCTCCGATACTGACTCATGATCTCTCCACTAGCTCAGGTACTGCCTCCTGCTCTCTCCATTAGCTCAGATACTGTCTCCTGCTCTCTCCACAAACTCAGATACTGACTCCTGCACTCTCCACTAACTCAGATCCCGCCCCTGCTCTCTCCACAAGCTCAGATACTGCCTCCTGCTCTCTCCACTAAATCAGACACTGTCTCCTTTACTGTCCACTAACTCAGATACTGCCTCCTGCTCACTCCCCAAGCTCAAATACTGCCTCCTGCTGTCTTCTCTCGCTCAGTTTTGCCTCCTGCTCACTCCTCTTGCTCAGATACAGCCTCCTGTTCTCTCCACTAGCACAGTCACTGCCTCCTGCTCTCTCCACTAGCTCAGACACTGCCTCCTGCTCTCTCCACTAACTCAGACATTGCCTCCTGCTCTCTCCACTAGCTCAGACACTGCCTCCTGCTCACTCCACTAGCTCAGATACTGACTCATGATCTCTCCACTAGTTCAGATACTGACTCCTGCTCACTCTTCTAGCTCAGATACTGCCACCTGCGCTCTCCACTAGCTCAGACAGTGATTCCTGCTCTCTCCACTAACTCAGATCCTGCCTCCTACTCTCTCCACTAGCTCCGATACTGACTCCTGCAATGTCCACTAGATCAGAACTGCCTCCTGCTCTCTCCAATAACTCAGATACTGTCTCCTGCTCTCTCCACTAGCTCAGATACTGATTCCTGCTCTCTCCACTAGCTCAGATTCTGCCTCGTGCTCTCTGCACTAACTCAGATACTGCATCCTATTCTCTCCACTCGCTACGATACTGACTCGTGCTCTCTCCAATAGTTCAGAACTGCCTCCTACTCTCTCCACTAGCGCAGATACTGACTCCTGCTCACTCCTCGAGCTCAGATACTGCCTTCTGCTCTCTCCACTAACTCAGATACTACCTCATGCTCTCTCCACTAACTCAGATACTGCCTCCTGCTCTCTCCACTAACTCAGGTACTGCCTCAAGCACTCTCCACAAGCTCCGATACTGCCTCCTGCTCTCTCCACTAGCACAGATACTGCCTCCTGCTCTCTCCACTAGTTCAGATACTGACTCCTTTACTCTGCACGAGCTCAGATGCTGCCCCCTTTACTCTCCACTAACTCAGTTCCTAACTCCTGCTCTCTCCACTAGCTCAGATACTGCCTCATGCTCTCTCCACCAACTCAGATCCTGCCTCCTGCTCTCTCCACTAGCTCAGATACTGCCTCCTGCTCTCACCACTAACTCAGACACTGCCTCCTGCTCTCTCCACTAGTTCAGATACTGACTCCTTTACTCTCCACGAGCTCAGATACTGCCTACTTTACTCTCCACTAACTTAGTTCCTGCCTCATGGTCTCTCCACTAACTCAGATCCTAACTCCTGCTCTCTCCACTAACTCAGATCCTAACTCCTGCTCTCTCCACTAGCTCAGATACTGCCTCATGCTCTCTCCATTAACTCAGACCCTGCCTCCTGCTCTCTCCACTAGCTGAGATACTGAATACTGCTCTCTCCACTGGTTCAGAACTGACTACTGCTCTCTCCACTAACTCAGATACTGCTTCATGCTCTCTCCACTAGCACAGATACTGCCTCATGCTCTCTCCACTAAGTCAGACACTGCCTCCTGCTCTCTCCACTAGTTCAGGTACTGACTCCTTTACTCTCCACTAGCTCAGATGCTACCTCCCTTACTCTCCACTGACTCATATCCTGCCTCCTGCTCTCTCCACGAGCTCAGATGCTGCCTCCTGCTCTCTCCTCTCGCTCAGTTTTGCCTCCTGCTCGCTCCTCTTGCTCAGAGACTGCCTCCTGCTCTCTCCACTAGCTCAGACACTGCCTCCTGCTCTCTCCACGAGCTCAGATCCTGCCTCCTGCTCTCTCCTCAAGCTCAGATCCTGCCTCCTGCTCTCTCCTCTCGCTCTGTTTTGCCTCCTGCTCGCTCCTCTTGCTCAGATACTGCCTCCTGCTCTCTCCACTAGCTCAGACACTGCTTCCTGCTCTCTCCACTAACTCAGACACTGCCTCATGCTCTCTCCACTAGCTTAGATCCTGCCTCCTGATCTCTCCACTATCACAGATCCTGCCTCCTGCTCTCTCCACTAAATCAGACACTGTCTCCATTACTGTCCACTAACTCAGACACTGCCTCCTGCTCTCTCCAATAGCTCAGACACTGCCTCCTGCTCTCCCCACTAGCCCAGATACTGTCTCCTGCTCTCTCCACTAACTCAGACACTGCCTCATGCTCTCTCCACTAACTCAGATACTAACTCCTGCTCTCTCCAATAGCTTAGATACTGCCTCATGCTCTCTCCACTAACTCTGACCCTGCCTCCTGCTCTCACCATTAACTCAGATACAGCCTCCTGCTCTCTCCACTACTTCAGAACTGACTCCTGCTCTGTCCCCTATCTCAGATACTGCCTCATGCTCTCTCCACTAACTCAGATACTGCCTCCTGCTCTCTCCTCTCGCTCAGATACTGCCTCCTGCTCTCTCCACTAACTCTGATACTGCCTCCTGCTCTCTCCACTAACTCAGATACTGACTCCTTTACTTTCCACTAACTCAGATACTGCCTCCTGCTCTCTCCACTAACTCAGAACTGCCTCCTTTACTTTCCACTAACTCAGATACTGCCTCCTGCTCTCTCCTCTAGCTCAGACACTGCGTCCTGCTCTCTCCACTAACTCAGATACTGCCACCTACTTTCTCCAATGACTCAGAACTGCCTCCCTTACTTACCACCACCTCAGATACTGCCTCCTGCTCTCTCCTCTAGCTCAGATACGGGCTCATGCTCTCTCCACTAATTCAGATACTGCCTCCTGCTCTCTCCACTTGTTCAGATAATGCCGCCTGCTCTCTGCACTAGCTCGGATACTGAATCCTGCTCTCTCCACTAACTCAGAACTGCCTCCTGTTCTCTCCACTAACTCAGACACTGCCTCCTGCTCTCTCCACTACTTCAGATACTGACGCCATTACTCTCCACTAGCACCAATGCTGCCTCCATTACTCTCCACTAACTCAGATCATGCCTCCTGCTCTCACCACTAACTCAGATACTGCCTCCCGCTCTCTCCACTAGCTCAGATACTGCCTCATGCTCTCTCCACTAGCTCAGATACTGTCTCCTGCATCTCCACAAGCTCAGATACTGACTCCTGCACTCTCCACTAACTCAGAGCCAGCCTCCTGCTCTCTCCACAAGCTCAGATCCTGCCTCCTGCTCTCTACACTAGCTCAGATACTGTCTCCTGCTCTCTCCACTATCTCCGATACAGACTCCTGCTCTCTCCAGTAACTCAGATAATGTCTCCTGCTCTCCACTAGCTTAGATACTGCCTCATGCTCTCTCCACTAACTCAGACCCTGCCTCCTACTCTCTCCACTAGCTGAGATACTGACTACTGCTCTCTCCACTGGTTCAGAACTGACTCCTGCTCTCTCCACTAACTCAGATACTGCTTCCTGCTCTCTCCACTAGCTCAGATACTGCCTCATGCTCTCTCCACTAACTCCAACACTGCCTCCTGCTCTCTCAACTAACTCAGATCCTGCCACCTGCTCTCTCCTCAAGCTCAGATCCTGCCTCCTGCTCTCTCCTCTCGCTCAGTTTTGCCTCCTGCTCGCTCCTCTTGCTCAGATACTGCCTCCTGGTCTCTCCACTAGCTCAGTCACTGCCTCCTGCTCTCTCCACTAGCTCAGACACTGCTTCCTGCTCTCTCCACTAACTCAGACACTGCCTCCTGCTCTCTCCACGAGCTTAGATCCTGCCTCCTGATTCTCCACTATCTCAGATACTGCCTCCTGCTCTCTCCACTAAATAAGACATTGTCTCCATTACTGTCCACTAACTCAGACACTGCCTCCTGCTCTCTCCAATAGCTCAGACACTGCCTCCTGCTCTCTCGACTAGCTCAGATACTGCCTCCTGCTCTAACCACTAACTCAGATGCAGCCTCCTGCTCTCTCCACTACTTCAGAACTGACTCCTGCTCTGTCCACTAAATCAGACACTGTCTCCATTACTGTCCACTAACTCAGACACTGCCTCCTGCTCTCTCCAATAGCTCAGTCACTGCCTCCTGCTCTCTCCATTAACTCTGACCCTGCCTCCTGCGCTCACCACTAACTCAGATACAGCCTCCTGCTCTCTCCACTACTTCAGAACTGACTCCTGCTCTGTCCCCTAGCTCAGATACTGCCTCATGCTCTCTCCACTAACTCAGATACTGACTCCTGCTCTCTCCACTAGTTCAGAACTGCCTCCTGCTCTCTCCACTAACTCAGACACTGCCTCCTGCTCTCTCCACTAGTTCAGATACTGACTCCATTACTCTCCACTAGCACCAATGCTGCCTCCATTACTCTCCACTAACTCAGATCATGCCTCCTGCTCTCACCACTAACTCAGATACTGCCTCCTGCTCTCTCCATTAGTTCAGAACTGACTCCTGCTCTCTCAACTAACTCAGACCCTGCCTCCTGCTCTCTCCACTAGCTCAGATATAGCCTCATGCTCTCTCCACGAGCTCAGACACTGCCTCCTGCTCTCTCCACTAGTTCAGGTACTGCCTCCTTTACTCTCCACTAGCTCAGATGCTGCCTCCCTTACTCTCCACTGACTCAGATCCTGCCTCCTGCTCTCTCCACGAGCTCAGATGCTGCCTCCTGCACTTTCCACTACTTCAGATACTGCCTCATGCTCTCTCAACTAACTCAGACCCTGCCTCCTGCTCTCTCCACTAACTCAGAACTGCCTCCTTTACTTTCCACTAACTAAGATACTGCCTCCTGCTCTCTCCTCTAGCTCAGATACTGCCTCCTGCTCTCTCCAATAACTCAGATACTGACTCCTTTACTTTCCACTAACTCAGATACTGCCTCCTGCTCTCTCCTCTAGCTCAGGACTGCCTCCTGCTCTCTCCACTAACTCAGATACTGCCACCTACTTTCTCCAACAACTCAGAACTGCCTCCCTTACTTTCCACCACCTCAGATACTGCCTCCTGCTCTCTCCTCTAGCTCAGATACGGGCTCATGCTCTTTCCACTAATTCAGATACTGCCTCCTGCTCTCTCCACTTGTTCAGATAATGCCGCCTGCTCCCTGCACTAGCTCGGATACTGAATCCTGCTCTCTCCACTAATTCAGATACTGACTCCTGCTCTCTCCACTCGCTCAGACACAGCCTCCTGCTCCCTCCGCTAGCCAAGATATTGACTCCTGCACTCTCCACTAACTCAGATACTGCCTCCTACTCTCTACAAGAGCTCAGATACTGACTCCTGCTCTCTCCACTAACTCAGATCCTGCCTCCTGCTCTCTCCACAAGCTCAGATACTGCCTCAGGCTCTCTCCATTAGCTCAGATACTGTCTCCTGCATCTCCACAAGCTCAGATACTGACTCCTGCACTCTCCACTAACTCAGAGCCAGCCTCCTGCTCTCTCCACAAGCTCTGATCCTGCCTCCTGTTCTCTACACTAGCTCAGATACTGTCTCCTGCTCTCTCCACTATCTCCGATACAGACTCCTGCTCTCTCCAGTAACTCAGATACTCACTCCTGCTCGCTCCACTAGCTCAGATATTGTCTGCTGCTCTCTGCACTAGCTCCGATATTGACTCCTGCTCTCTCCACTAGTTCAGAACTGCCTCCTGATCTCTCCACTATCTCAGATACTGTCTCCTGCTCTCTCCACTAAATCAGACACTGCCTCCTTTACTCTCCACTAACTCAGTTCCTGCCTCATGCTCTCTCCACTCACTCAGATACTAACTCCTGCACTCTCCAATAGCTTAGATACTGCCTTATGCTCTCTCCACTAACTCAGACCCTGCCTCCTACTCTCTCCACTAGCTGAGATACTGACTACTGCTCTCTTCACTGGTTCAGAACTGACTCCTGCTCTCTCCACTAACTCAGATACTGCTTCCTGCTCTCTCCACTAGCTCAGATACTGCCTCATGCTCTCTCCACTAACTCCGACACTGCCTCCTGCTCTCTCCACTAACTCAGATCCTGCCACCTGCTCTCTCCTCAAGCTCAGATCCTGCCTCCTGCTCTCGCCTCTCGCTCAGTTTTGCCTCCTGCTCGCTCCTCTTGCTCAGATACTGCCTCCTGGTCTCTCCACTAGCTCAGTCACTGCCTCCTGCTCTCTCCACTAGCTCAGACACTGCTTCCTGCTCTCTCCACTAACTCAGACACTGCCTCCTGCTCTCTCCACGAGCTTAGATCCTGCCTCCTGATCTCTCCACTATCTCAGATACTGCCTCCTGCTCTCTCCACTAAATCAGACATTGTCTCCATTACTGTCCACTAACTCAGACCCTGCCTCCTGCTCTCTCCACTAGCTCAGGTATAGCCTCATGCTCTCTCCACGAGCTCAGACACTGCCTCCTGCTCTCTCCACTAGTTCAGGTACTGCCTCCTTTCCTCTCCACTAGCTCAGATGTTGCCTCCCTTACTCTCCACTGACTCAGATCCTGCCTCCTGCTCTCTCCACGAGCTCAGATGCTGCCTCCTGCACTCTCCACTACTTCAGATACTGCCTCATGCTCTCTCAACTAACTCAGACCCTGCCTCCTGCTCTCTCCACTAACTCAGAACTGCCTCCTTTACTTTCCACTAACTAAGATACTGCCTCCTGCTCTCCTCTAGCTCAGATACTGCCTCCTGCTCTCTCCACTAACTCAGATACTGACTCCTTTACTTTCCACTAACTCAGATACTGCCTCCTGCTCTCTCCACTAACTCAGAACTGCCTCCTTTACTTTCCACTAACTCAGATACTGCCTCCTGCTCTCTCCTCTAGCTCAGGACTGCCCCCTGCTCTCTCCACTAACTCAGATACTGCCACCTACTTTCTCCAACGACTCAGAACTGCCTCCCTTACTTACCACCACCTCAGATACTGCCTCCTGCTCTCTCCTCTAGCTCAGATACGGGCTCATGCTCTCTCCACTAATTCAGATACTGCCTCCTGCTCTCTCCACTTGTTCAGATAATGCCGCCTGCTCCCTGCACTTGCTCGGATACTGAATCCTGCTCTCTCCACTAATTCAGATACTGACTCCTGCTCTCTCCACTCGCTCAGACACAGCCTCCTGCTCCCTCCGCTAGCCAAGATATTGACTCCTGCACTCTCCACTAACTCAGATACTGCCTCCTACTCTCTACAAGAGCTCAGATACTGACTCCTGCTCTCTCCACTAACTCAGATCCTGCCTCCTGCTCTCTCCACAAGCTCAGATACTGCCTCAGGCTCTCTCCATTAGCTCAGATACTGTCTCTTGCATCTCCACAAGCTCAGATACTGACTCCTGCACTCTCCACTAACTCAGAGCCAGCCTCCTGCTCTCTCCACAAGCTCTGATCCTGCCTCCTGTTCTCTACACTAGCTCAGATACTGTCTCCTGCTCTCTCCACTATCTCCGATACAGACTCCTGCTCTCTCCAGTAACTCAGATACTCACTCCTGCTTGCTCCACTAGCTCAGATATTGTCTGCTGCTCTCTGCACTAGCTCCGATATTGACTCCTGCTCTCTCCACTAGTTCAGAACTGCCTCCTGATCTCTCCACTATCTCAGATACTGCCTCCTGCTCTCTCCACTAAATCAGACACTGCCTCCTTTACTCTCCACTAACTCAGTTCCTGCCTCATGCTCTCTCCACTCACTCAGATACTAACTCCTGCACTCTCCAATAGCTTAGATACTGCCTCATGCTCTCTCCACTAACTCAGACCCTGCCTCCTACTCTCTCCACTAGCTGAGATACTGACTACTGCTCTCTTCACTGGTTCAGAACTGACTCCTGCTCTCTCCACTAACTCAGATACTGCTTCCTGCTCTCTCCACTAGTTCAGAACTGCCTCCTGCTCCCTCCACTTGTTCGGATAATGCCGCCTGCTCCCTGCACTAGCTCGGATACTGAATCCTGCACTCTCCACGAACACAGATCCTGCCTCCTGCTCTCTCCACTAACTCAGATCCTGCCTCCTGCTCTCTCCATTAGCTCAGATATTGCATCCGGCTCTCACCACTAGCTCAGATACTGACTCTTGCTCTCTCCACTAACTCAGACACTGCCTCCTGCTCTCTCCACTAGTTCAGATACTGACTCCTTTCCTCTCCACTAGCTCAGATGTTGCCTCCCTTACTCTCCACTGACTCAGATCCTGCCTCCTGCTCTCTCCACGAGCTCAGATGCTGCCTCCTGCACTCTCCACTACTTCAGATACTGCCTCATGCTCTCTCAACTAACTCAGACCCTGCCTCCTGCTCTCTCCACTAACTCAGAACTGCCTCCTTTACTTTCCACTAACTAAGATACTGCCTCCTGCTCTCTCCTCTAGCTCAGATACTGCCTCCCGCTCTCTCCACTAACTCAGATACTGACTCCTTTACTTTCCACTAACTCAGATACTGCCTCCTGCTCTCTCCACTAACTCAGAACTGCCTCCTTTACTTTCCACTAACTCAGATACTGCCTCCTGCTCTCTCCTCTAGCTCAGGACTGCCTCCTGCTCTCTCCACTAACTCAGATACTGCCACCTACTTTCTCCAACGACTCAGAACTGCCTCCCTTACTTACCACCACCTCAGATACTGCCTCCTGCTCTCTCCTCTAGCTCAGATACGGGCTCATGCTCTCTCCACTAATTCAGATACTGCCTCCTGCTCTCTCCACTTGTTCAGATAATGCCGCCTGCTCCCTGCACTTGCTCGGATACTGAATCCTGCTCTCTCCACTAATTCAGATACTGACTCCTGCTCTCTCCACTCGCTCAGACACAGCCTCCTGCTCCCTCCGCTAGCCAAGATATTGACTCCTGCACTCTCCACTAACTCAGATACTGCCTCCTACTCTCTACAAGAGCTCAGATACTGACTCCTGCTCTCTCCACTAACTCAGATCCTGCCTCCTGCTCTCTCCACAAGCTCAGATACTGCCTCAGGCTCTCTCCATTAGCTCAGATACTGTCTCTTGCATCTCCACAAGCTCAGATACTGACTCCTGCACTCTCCACTAACTCAGAGCCAGCCTCCTGCTCTCTCCACAAGCTCTGATCCTGCCTCCTGTTCTCTACACTAGCTCAGATACTGTCTCCTGCTCTCTCCACTATCTCCGATACAGACTCCTGCTCTCTCCAGTAACTCAGATACTCACTCCTGCTCGCTCCACTAGCTCAGATATTGTCTGCTGCTCTCTGCACTAGCTCCGATATTGACTCCTGCTCTCTCCACTAGTTCAGAACTGCCTCCTGATCTCTCCACTATCTCAGATACTGCCTCCTGCTCTCTCCACTAAATCAGACACTGCCTCCTTTACTCTCCACTAACTCAGTTCCTGCCTCATGCTCTCTCCACTCACTCAGATACTAACTCCTGCACTCTCCAATAGCTTAGATACTGCCTCATGCTCTCTCCACTAACTCAGACCCTGCCTCCTACTCTCTCCACTAGCTGAGATACTGACTACTGCTCTCTTCACTGGTTCAGAACTGACTCCTGCTCTCTCCACTAACTCAGATACTGCTTCCTGCTCTCTCCACTAGTTCAGAACTGCCTCCTGCTCCCTCCACTTGTTCGGATAATGCCGCCTGCTCCCTGCACTAGCTCGGATACTGAATCCTGCACTCTCCACGAACACAGATCCTGCCTCCTGCTCTCTCCACTAACTCAGATCCTGCCTCCTGCTCTCTCCATTAGCTCAGATATTGCATCCGGCTCTCACCACTAGCTCAGATACTGACTCTTGCTCTCTCCACTAACTCAGACACTGCCTCCTGCTCTCTCCACTAGTTCAGATACTGACTCCTTTCCTCTCCACTAGCTCAGATGTTGCCTCCCTTACTCTCCACTGACTCAGATCCTGCCTCCTGCTCTCTCCACGAGCTCAGATGCTGCCTCCTGCACTCTCCACTACTTCAGATACTGCCTCATGCTCTCTCAACAAACTCAGACCCTGCCTCCTGCTCTCTCCACTAACTCAGAACTGCCTCCTTTACTTTCCACTAACTAAGATACTGCCTCCTGCTCTCTCCTCTAGCTCAGATACTGCCTCCCGCTCTCTCCACTAACTCAGATACTGACTCCTTTACTTTCCACTAACTCAGATACTGCCTCCTGCTCTCTCCACTAACTCAGAACTGCCTCCTTTACTTTCCACTAACTCAGATACTGCCTCCTGCTCTCTCCTCTAGCTCAGATACGGGCTCATGCTCTTTCCACTAATTCAGATACTGCCTCCTGCTCTCTCCACTTGTTCAGATAATGCCGCCTGCTCCCTGCACTTGCTCGGATACTGAATCCTGCTCTCTCCACTAATTCAGGTACTGACTCCTGCTCTCTCCACTCGCTCAGACACAGCCTCCTGCTCCCTCCGCTAGCCAAGATATTGACTCCTGCACTCTCCACTAACTCAGATACTGCCTCCTACTCTCTACAAGAGCTCAGATACTGACTCCTGCTCTCTCCACTAACTCAGATCCTGCCTCCTGCTCTCTCCACAAGCTCAGATACTGCCTCAGGCTCTCTCCATTAGCTCAGATACTGTCTCCTGCATCTCCACAAGCTCAGATACTGACTCCTGCACTCTCCACTAACTCAGAGCCAGCCTCCTACTCTCTCCACAAGCTCTGATCCTGCCTCCTGTTCTCTACACTAGCTCAGATACTGTCTCCTGCTCTCTCCACTATCTCCGATACAGACTCCTGCTCTCTCCAGTAACTCAGATACTCACTCCTGCTCGCTCCACTAGCTCAGATATTGTCTGCTGCTCTCTGCACTAGCTCCGATATTGACTCCTGCTCTCTCCACTAGTTCAGAACTGCCTCCTGATCTCTCCACTATCTCAGATACTGCCTCCTGCTCTCTCCACTAAATCAGACACTGCCTCCTTTACTCTCCACTAACTCAGTTCCTGCCTCATGCTCTCTCCACTCACTCAGATACTAACTCCTGCACTCTCCAATAGCTTAGATACTGCCTCATGCTCTCTCCACTAACTCAGACCCTGCCTCCTACTCTCTCCACTAGCTGAGATACTGACTACTGCTCTCTTCACTGGTTCAGAACTGACTCCTGCTCTCTCCACTAACTCAGATACTGCTTCCTGCTCTCTCCACTAGCTCAGATACTGCCTCATGCTCTCTCCACTAACTCCGACACTGCCTCCTGCTCTCTCAACTAACTCAGATCCTGCCTCCTGCTCTCTCCTCTCGCTCTGTTTTGC
Organism: Chiloscyllium plagiosum; assembly: GCF_037043375.1. Lineage (NCBI taxonomy): Eukaryota > Metazoa > Chordata > Chondrichthyes > Orectolobiformes > Hemiscylliidae > Chiloscyllium > Chiloscyllium plagiosum. Next base: position 55,237,765 of record NW_028270152.1, on the reverse strand, counting down.
CTCCTGCTCGCTCCTCTTGCTCAGATACTGCCTCCTGCTCTCTCCACTAGCTCAGATACTGCCTCCTGCTCTCTCCACTAACTCTGACACTGCCTCCTGCGCTCTCCACGAGCTTAGATCCTGCCTCCTGATCTCTCCACTATCTCAGATACTGCCTCCTGCTCTCTCCACTAAATCAGACACTGTCTCCATTACTGTCCACTAACTCAGACACTGCCTCCTGCTCTCTCCAATAGCTCAGACACTGCCTCCTGCTCTCTCGACTAGCTCAGGTACTGCCTCCTGCTCTCACCACTAACTCAGATACAGCCTCCTGCTCTCGCCACTACTTCAGAACTGACTCCTGCTCTGTCCACTAAATCAGACACTGTCTCCATTACTGTCCACTAACTCAGACACTGCCTCCTGCTCTCTCCAATAGCTCGGACACTGCCTCCTGCTCTCTCCACTAACTCAGACACTGCCTCATGCTCTCTCCACTAACTCAGATACTAACTCCTGCTCTCTCCAATAGCTTAGGTACTGCCTCATGCTCTCTCCACTAGTTCAGATACTGACTCCATTACTCTCCACTAGCACCAATGCTGCCTCCATTACTCTCCACTAACTCAGATCATGCCTCCTGCTCTCACCACTAACTCAGATACTGCCTCCTGCTCTCTCCACTAGTTCAGAACTGACTCCTGCTCTCTCCACTAACTCAGACACTGCCTCCTGCTCTCTCCAATAACTCAGATACTGACTACTGCTCTCTCCACTAGTTCAGAACTGCCTCCTGCTCTCTCCACTAACTCAGACACTGCTTCCTGCTCTCTCCACTAGCTCAGATACTGACGCCTTACTCTCCACTAGCTCAGATGCTGCCTCCTTTACTCTCCACTAACTCAGTTCCTGCCTCATGCTCTCCACTAACTCAGATACTAACTCCTGCTCTCTCCACTAGCTTAGATACTGCCTCATGCTCTCTCCACTAACTCAGACCCTGCCTCCTGCTCTCTCCACTAGCTGAGATACTGACTACTGCTCTCTCCACTGGTTCAGAACTGACTCCTGCTCTCTCCACTAACTCAGACACTGCCTCCTGCTCTCTCAACTAACTCAGATACAGCCTCACGCTCTCTCCACGAGCTCAGATACTGCCTCCTTTACTCTCCACTAGCTCAGATACAGCCTCACGCTCTCTCCACGAGCTCAGATACTGCCTCCTTTACTCTCCACTAGCTCAGATACTGCCTCCCTTACTCTCCACTGACTCAGATCCTGCCTCCTGCTCTCTCCACAAGCTCAGATGCTGCCTCCTGCAGTCTCCACTAACTCAGATACTGCCTCATGCTCTCTCCACTAACTCAGGCCCTGCCTCCTGCTCCCTCCACTCACTCAGCTCCAGCATCCTGCTCGCTCAACTAGCTCCGATACTGCCTCCTGCTCTCTCCACGAGTTGAGATACTGCCTATTACTCTCTCCACTAACTCACATACTGACTCCTGCTCCCTCCACTCGTTCAGAACTGCCTCCTGCTCCCTCCACTTTTTCAGATAATGCCGCCTGCTCCCTGCACTAGCTCGGATACTGACTCCTGCACTCTCCACGAACACAGATCCTGCCTCCTGCTCTCTCCACTAACTCAGATCCTGCCTCCTGCTCTCTCCATTAGCTCAGATATTGCCTCCGGCTCTCACCACTAGCTCAGATCCAGCCTTCTGCTCTCTCCACTAGCGCTGGTACTGACTCCTGCTCACTCCACTACTTCAGATCCTGCCTCCTGCTCTCTCCACTAACTCAGATCCTGCCTCCTGCTCTCTCCACAAGCTCAGATCCTGCCTCATGCTCTCTCCACTAACTTAGATACTGACTCCTGCTCTCTCCACCAGTTCAGAACTGCCTCCTGATCTCTCCACAAACTCAGATACTGCCTACTGCTCTCTCCACTAAATCAGACACTGCCTCCTTTACTGTCCACTAACTCGGATCCTGCCTTCTGCTCTCTCCACAAGCTCAGATCCTGCCTCCTGCTCTCTCCTCTCACTCGGTTTTGCCTCCTGCTCTCTCCTCTTGCTCAGATACTGCCTCCTTTACTCTCCACTAGCTCAGATACTGCCTCCTGCTCTCTCCACTAACTCAGACACTGCCTCCTGCTCTCTCCACGAGCTCAGATACCGCCTCCTGCTCTCTCCATGAGCTCAGATACTGACTCCTGCTCTCTCCACTAGTTCAGATACTGAGTCCTTTCCTCTCCACTAGCTCAGATGCTGCCTCCTTTACTCTCCACTAACTCAGATCCTGCCTCATGCTCTCTCCACTAACTCAGATCCTAACTCCTGCTCTCTCCACTAGCTCAGATCCTGCCTCCTGCTCTCCCCACCAACTCAGATACTGCCTCCTACTCTCTCCACTAACTCAGATACTGTCTCCTACTCTCTCCACTAGTTCAGAATTGACTCCTGCTCTCTCCACTAACTCAGATCCTGCCTTCTGCTCTCTCCTCTAGCTCAGATACTGCCACATGCTCTCTCCACTAATTCAGATACTGCCTGCTGCTCTCTCCACCAGCTCAGATACGGACTAATGATCTCTCCGCTAGCTCAGATCCTGCCTCCTGCTCTCTCCACTGGCTCAGATACTGACTCCTTCTCTCTCCACTGGCTGATACTGACTCCTTCTCTCTCCACTAGTTCAGATACTGACTCCTGCTCTCTCCACTAACTCAGATACTGACTACTGCACTCTCCACTCCTTCAGAACTTACTCCTGCTCTCTCCACTAACTCAGATACTGATTCCGCGCTCTCCACTAGTTCAGAACTGACTCCTGCTCTCTCCACTAACTCAGACACTGCCTCCCTTACTCTTTACTCTAACTCAGATACTGATTCCGCTCTCTCCACTAGTTCAGAACTGACTCCTGTACTCTCCACTAACTCAGATACTGCCTACTGCTCTCTCCACTAACTCAGATACTGCCTCATGCTCTCTCCACTAATTCAGATACTGCCTCCTGCTCTCTCCCCTAGCTCAGATACAGATTAATGATCTCTCCACTAGCTCAGATCCTGCCTCCTGTTCTCTCCACGAGTTCAGATACGGACGAATGATCTTGCCACTAACTCAGATACTACCTCCTGCTCTCTCCACTAACTCAGACCCTGCCTCCTGCTCTCTCCACTAACTCAGATACTGACTCCTGCTCTCTCCTCTGGCTCAGATACTGCCTCATGCTCTCTCCACTAATTCAGATACTGCCTCCTGCTCTCTCAACTAACTCAGATACTGCCTCATGCTCTCTCCACTAATTCAGATACTGCCTCCTGCTCTCTCCCGTAGCTCAGATACGGATTAATGATCTCGCCACTAGCTCAGATACTGCCTCATGCTCTCCCCACTAACTCAGACCCTGCCTCCTGCTCTCTCAACTAACTCAGATACTGCCTCATGCTCTCTCCACTAATTCAGATACTGCATCCTGCTCTCTCCCCTAGCTCAGATACGGATTAATGATCTCTCCACTAGCTCAGATCCTGCCTCCTGCTCTCTCCACTAACTCAGACCCTGCCTCCTGCTCTCTCAACTAACTCAGATGCTGACTCCTGCTCTCTCCACTAGTTCAGAACTGACTCCTGATCTGTCCCCTAGCTCAGATACTGCCTCATGCTCTCCCCACTAACTCAGACCCTGCCTCCTGCTCTCTCCACTAACTCAGATACTGACTCCTGCTCTCTCCACTAACTCAGATCCTGGTTCAGAATTGACTCCTGCTCTCTCCACTAACTCAGATACTGCCTCATGATCTCTCCACTAATTCAGATACTGCCTCCTGCTCTCTCCCCTAGCTCAGATACGGATTAATGATCTCTCCACTAGCTCAGATCCTGCCTCCTGTTCTCTCCACGAGTTCAGATACGGACCAGTGATCTTGCCACTAGCTCAGATACTGCCTCATGCTCTCCCCACTAGCTCAGATACTGCCTCCTGCTGTCTACACTAACTCAGATACTGCCACCTACTTTCTCCAATGACTCAGATACTGCCTCCTTTAGTTTCCACTAATTCAGATACTGCCTCCTGCTCTCTCCACTAACTCAGATACGGGCTAATGATCTCTGCACGAGCTCAGATACTGACTCCTGCTCCCTCCACTAACTCAGCTCCAGCATCCTGCTCGCTCCACTAGCTCCGACACTGCCTCCTGCTCTCTCCACTAACTCAGATACGGGCTAATGATCTCTGCACGAGCTCAGATACTGACTCCTGCTCCCTCCACTAACTCAGATCCTGCCTCCTGCTCGCTCCACTAGCTCCGACACTGCCTCCTGCTCTCTCCACGAGTTGAGATACTGCCACTAACTGCCACTCTCTCCACTAACTCATATACTGACTCCTGCTCTCTCCACTAGTTCAGATAATGCCCCCTGCTCTCTCCACTAACTCAGATACTGCCCCCTGCTCTCTCCACTCGCTCAGACACAGCCTCCTGCTCCCTCCGCTGGCTCAGATATTGACTCTTGCTCTCTCCACTAGCTCAGATACTGCCTCCTGCTCTCTCCACTAGCTCAGATTATGCCCCCTGCTCTCTCCACTAACTCAGATACTGCCTCCTGCTCTCTCCACTCGCACAGACACAGCCTCCTGCTCCCTCCGCTAGCTCTGATATTGACTCCTGCTCTCTCCACTAGCTCAGATACTGCCTCATGCTCTCTCCACTAATTCAGATACTGCCTCCTGCTCTCTCCCCTAGCTCAGATACAGATTAATGATCTCTCCACTAGCTCAGATCCTGCCTCCTGTTCTCTCCACGAGTTCAGATACGGACGAATGATCTTGCCACTAACTCAGATACTACCTCCTGCTCTCTCCACTAACTCAGATACTGCCTTCTGCTCTCCCCACCAACTCAGATACTGCCTCCTACTCTCTCCACTAACTCAGATACTGACTCCTACTCTCTCCACTAGTTCAGAATTGACTCCGGCTCTCTCCACTAACTCAGATCCTGCCTTCTGCTCTCTCCACTCGCTCAGATACTGCCACATGCTCTCTCCACTAATTCAGATACTGCCTGCTGCTCTCTCCTCGAGCTCAGATACGGACTAATGATCTCTCCGCTAGCTCAGATCCTGCCTCCTGCTCTCTCCACTGGCTCAGATACTGACTCCTGCTCTCTCCACTAGTTCAGATACTGACTCCTGCTCTCTCCACTAACTCAGATACTGACTACTGCACTCTCCACTCCTTCAGAACTTACTCCTGCTCTCTCCACTAACTCAGATACTGCTTCCTGCTCTCTCCATTAACTCAGACTCTGCCTCCTACTCTCTCCACTAACTCAGATACTGATTCCGCGCTCTCCACTAGTTCAGAACTGACTCCTGCTCTCTCCACTAACTCAGACACTGCCTCCCTTACTCTTTACTCTAACTCAGATACTGATTCCGCTCTCTCCACTAGTTCAGAACTGACTCCTGTACTCTCCACTAACTCAGATACTGCCTACTGCTCTCTCCACTAACTCAGATACTGCCTCATGCTCTCTCCACTAATTCAGATACTGCCTCCTGCTCTCTCCCCTAGCTCAGATACAGATTAATGATCTCTCCACTAGCTCAGATTCTGCCTCCTGTTCTCTCCACGAGTTCAGATACGGACGAATGATCTTGCCACTAACTCAGATACTACCTCCTGCTCTCTCCACTAACTCAGATACTGCCTTCTGCTCTCCCCACCAACTCAGATACTGCCTCCTACTCTCTCCACTAGTTCAGAATTGACTCCTGCTCTCTCCACTAACTCAGATCCTACCTTCTGCTCTCTCCACTCGCTCAGATACTGCCACATGCTCTCTCCACTAATTCAGATACTGCCTGCTGCTCTCTCCTCGAGCTCAGATACGGACTAATGATCTCTCCGCTAGCTCAGATCCTGCCTCCTGCTCTCTCCACTGGCTCAGATACTGACTCCTGCTCTCTCCACTAGTTCAGATACTGACTCCTGCTCTCTCCACTAACTCAGATACTGACTACTGCACTCTCCACTCCTTCAGAACTTACTCCTGCTCTCTCCACTAACTCAGATACTGCTTCCTGCTCTCTCCACTAACTCAGACTCTGCCTCCTACTCTCTCCACTAACTCAGATACTGATTCCGCGCTCTCCACTAGTTCAGAACTGACTCCTGCTCTCTCCACTAACTCAGACACTGCCTCCCTTACTCTTTACTCTAACTCAGATACTGATTCCGCTCTCTCCACTAGTTCAGAACTGACTCCTGTACTCTCCACTAACTCAGATACTGCCTACTGCTCTCTCCACTAACTCAGATACTGCCTCATGCTCTCTCCACTAATTCAGATACTGCCTCCTGCTCTCTCCCCTAGCTCAGATACAGATTAATGATCTCTCCACTAGCTCAGATTCTGCCTCCTGTTCTCTCCACGAGTTCAGATACGGACGAATGATCTTGCCACTAACTCAGATACTACCTCCTGCTCTCTCCACTAACTCAGATACTGCCTTCTGCTCTCTCCACTAACTCAGACCCTGCCTCCTGCTCTCTCCACTAACTCAGATACTGACTCCTGCTCTCTCAACTAACTCAGATACTGCCTCATGCTCTCTCCACTAATTCAGATACTGCCTCCTGCTCTCTCCCGTAGCTCAGATACGGATTAATGATCTCGCCACTAGCTCAGATACTGCCTCATGCTCTCCCCACTAACTCAGACCCTGCCTCCTGCTCTCTCAACTAACTCAGATACTGCCTCATGCTCTCTCCACTAATTCAGATACTGCATCCTGCTCTCTCCCCTAGCTCAGATACGGATTAATGATCTCTCCACTAGCTCAGATCCTGCCTCCTGCTCTCTCCACTAACTCAGACCCTGCCTCCTGCTCTCTCAACTAACTCAGATACTGACTCCTGCTCTCTCCACTAGTTCAGAACTGACTCCTGATCTGTCCCCTAGCTCAGATACTGCCTCATGCTCTCCCCACTAACTCAGACCCTGCCTCCTGCTCTCTCCACTAACTCAGATACTGACTCCTGCTCTCTCCACTGGTTCAGAATTGACTCCTGCTCTCTCCACTAACTCAGATACTGCCTCATGATCTCTCCACTAGCTCAGGTACGGATTAATGATCTCTCCACTAGCTCAGATCCTGCCTCCTGTTCTCTCCACGAGTTCAGATACGGACCAGTGATCTCGCCACTAGCTCAGATACTGCCTCATGCTCTCCCCACTAGCTCAGATACTGCCTCCTGCTGTCTACACTAACTCAGATACTGCCACCTACTTTCTCCAATGACTCAGATACTGCCTCCTTTAGTTTCCACTAATTCAGATACTGCCTCCTGCTCTCTCCACTAACTCAGATACGGGCTAATGATCTCTGCACGAGCTCAGATACTGACTCCTGCTCCCTCCACTAACTCAGCTCCAGCCTCCTGCTCGCTCCACTAGCTCCGACACTGCCTCCTGCTCTCTCCACGAGTTGAGATACTGCCACTAACTGCCACTCTCTCCACTAACTCATATACTGACTCCTGCTCTCTCCACTAGTTCAGATAATGCCCCCTGCTCTCTCCACTAACTCAGATACTGCCCCCTGCTCTCTCCACTCGCTCAGACACAGCCTCCTGCTCCCTCCGCTGGCTCAGATATTGACACTTGCTCTCTCCACTAGCTCAGATACTGCCTCCTGCTCTCTCCACTAGCTCAGATTATGCCCCCTGCTCTCTCCATTAACTCAGATACTGCCCCCTGCTCTCTCCACTCGCTCAGACACAGCCTCCTGCTTCCTCCGCTAGCTCTGATATTGACTCCTGCTCTCTCCACTAGCTCAGATACTGCCTCCTGCTCTCTCCACTAGCTCAGATACTGCCTCATGATCTCTCCACTAGTTCAGATCCTGCCTCATGCTGTCTCCACTAGCTCAGACACAGCCTCCTGCTCTCTCCACGAGCTCACATATTGACTCCTGCTCTCTCCACAAGCTCAGATACCGCCTCCGGCTCTCTCCACTAGCTCAGATGCTGATGCCTGCTCTGTCCACTAGCTCAGGTACTGCCTCCTACTCTCTCCACTAGCTCAGATACTGCCTCCTGCTCGCTCTATGAGTTCAGATACTGACTCCTGCTCTCTCCACTAGCTCAGATACTGCCTCGTGATCTCTCCACTACCTCAGATCCCAACTCCTGCTCTCTCCACTAGCACAGACACAGGCTCCTGCTCTCTCCAGTAACTCAGATACTGCCTCCTGTTCTATCTACTAATTCAGATACAGCCTCCTGCTCTCTCCACTAGCTCAAATACTGCCTCCTGCTCTCTCCACTAACTCAGATACTGCCTCCTGCTCTCTCCACTAGCTCTGATGCTGCCTCCTTTACTCTCCACTGGCTCAGATACTGTCTCCTGCATCCTCCAACAGCTCAGATACTGGCTCCTCAATGGGTATTTGATCTGGTTTCGAGTTGGGAGTTTGTGGCTTTGAACACCTGCCTGTCATATTTCTGTAACTGGCCATGGGAGAAACAGCTAGGTTGCTGACATTTCAAGAGCTGCCAGAGACCAGGCACTTGCTCAGCTCAGGGAGAACAGCCCCACTAGGACAGCCCCATTTGCTGTTGGTTATTAACAACCTCATATAAATGTACAAAGAGACACAGGAACAATAGGCCGGATTTCCGAAGTTCAGGCCAATCTGACAGAAGGAGTGCAGGATGGCACCAGTGCCTTTGGGACTCTGATGCCTCAGGGCTGTGAGTGCCTGGCTGCCTCTCAGGACAGGTTGGCAGTTGTGATGGGGAGTTAGGTTTAGCAATCTCATAGCCTGTCGCTGCAGCCATTGGTGTTCTGCACCAACAGCAAGACAAACAAGGGGATGAGGGACCCTGAGCTCACTCCAGGTGCCTCTTCCTAACAAGGAGCTAGTAAGCACACAGCTGGAGAAGAAACTAGTCACAGGGTCCTCTGAATAGTCCAGAGGTGGCTGCCCATCACCCTCAGCCCTGTAGGAGCTCCAGCTGAGGAGTGTGCACCCTGGAGTGGGCAGGACATACTCAACACCTCTCAGCCCTGCGGACATAATTGCCACCAAGGGTGCCCCAACAAAACCTCCAAGGCCAAAGGGCTCCACAGTTAAGCAGAGTCCCAGCAGGCGATCCACTGTAGACTGAACCTAGACATAATGGGAGGGACTAAAAGAAGAAGATAATCTGAGGCCACGTAGGTAGTTAGGATGTGACTGTGAATGCATTATCACAGTGTTGGTGCTCTCTTTTCACCAGCAATTGTGAGCTTGACTCTTGGTCTAACCTCAGCCATAACATTGAAGATACAGAAGCCAGCTAACCTTAATGCTACATAATGTTTGATGGTGCAAGTTGTGAATTGAGTAGCTCCTGTACCATCTGCAGGCCATGGGTAAATTGCAAGTGACTGCTCCTTTGACAACTAGGCTTCATCTTTCTTGGTAGACCACTGTTATAGGATCATGGGCATCAGTTGGATTCATTAATTATCTCACATGAAATGGTCTGGAAGGCTTGGTGCAAGGATTTAGACTGCACACAGTAAGTGATACCCATGCCACTCCCTCACTGTATAAACACTTACTCCACCCACTCTGGGTGTGGTTACTGTCATTTTTATCACCATTACGTACTTGCTATTTATGGCACGAAGGAAGGTAGTAGCTATTGCTCTTCCTCAGACACTGAATCTCAGGCTCAGCCTTTACTTGATGAGCTTCCAAACATAAATATACCCTTCCTAATAGCCTTCCCATCAATCCCAAAAACATCACACTTCCCCACAGTCCCACCCACCTTGTCTATTTGAGTCTTCATCTGCTCACTTTACAATCTCAGCTCAGTAAACACACTGGGGTCTGATTTTTCCTCAGAGCATTACCTGGCGTCAAAGTCAAAATGCTGCTTACTGTCGATTGTCCGTCCCCTCCCTCATCACCCCTTTCCCTCCCAGGTTCTATGATCTTCCCTTCCACTCCCCAACATACTTATGTATCGTGTTTCTCCCTTGGGCTTTGTTCATCCTCTGCAATCCTGCTTTCTGGCTCGAAATCTCACAATCAAGCTCCCTCGTGTGGCAGTGACCCCGCACACCCACCCACCCGAGAATCGCACTCCCTTGCCGCCAGCCTCGGGTTTCTGTGGATGCGCTCCCAGGACTGACTGTGAGCCACCTCCTCGTGTGACTTAGCCAGACAACCCAAACAATGAATGACCAGACCTCTGACTGAAACCTGTACAGATCCATGATTGTATTGCCAAGACACCCTGGTCTAGGTGCACTAGACTCACAAGGCTGACAGTGTCCCACTCCCTGAAATGGAAAGGTCCCTGAACTTGGTTAATTCCCCAAATTGATAGCAGAGGCATCCCTTGACTTACTAAAGGATATTTTTCTGGACTTGGCTGATGACTAGTCCCCTTTGATTTGGCTGTTTTCTTCAAGCACATGCATTACATTTGCCAGGTACGCTGGTGGCACATGATGCAGGTGTGAGATTGACCTCGCAATGTTCTGTATAGCATGATGTTTACCATTGTGACTGCTGCTGATGCTGCCTGAATTGCTGTGCTCTTCCAGCACCACTGATCCAGAATCTGGTTTCCAGCATCTGCAGTCATTGTTTTTACCAAGTATGAGAAGCTGCCTGGCTTTGTTGCTGCACTAAGCTTCAAAGCAACTCAGCAGACTGTGAGCCATGAAGTTCTGACGGAAGGGGCAGAGTACACAGAGGAAAGGAAAGGCAAGACAGCTATGCTGTGATTTTCCAGGTCAGTGCTAACCGAGCGAGCACTAAGAAAGCAAATGAGCAACCCTAAGATGCAGTCTGGTCAAATCTGCGTGAATGTGTGAATGCTCCAGTGTAAAAAGTGTCCTTGCTGCTACATTTCAATGAAAGGTGCCAGTGCATTCCTAAGTACAACATGGCAATGCAGAAGCATGCTGTAAGTTGATCAGAGATGTGGAATGAGAATGCAGATATCACATCAGTGGATGTTTGATATCTGTGGCTACTGCCAGTGGAGTATGCCCTGGAGGTTTGGAGGAGCAAGCAGCAAGTTGGAGTCTCCAGATACCCACTCTTACACTTCAAATTCTTGACATTTCGTTGCAATTGATAGAATGGGAGCCTGCATATGAATGAGATGGGATTCAGCAGTAAGGCAATAATAATGAGTGTTAATTCCCATTAAAATAAGAACCTCTCAAAGCTTACTATTGAGATTCTCGTCTCAACATCCAAAATTTAGTGGAAAATGCAGCATTTTGCTCCAGGCGTCAAGAAATGACCCCTTTGACTTCTCACGTGGTTCTCCCAAATTTCTCGCCATAGCCCACATCATTCAGACCCTGAGAAGATTTCCCCCAATTTTTAGAATATCAGCGATATAACAACTGCCTTCTAAAACAATAAAATTATTAAATATAAAAACTATATAAATATTAGTTAAGAAAATTTAGTACTTTTTAATTACATCAAACATAGTCTTGTTCTCAAGACTTAGCAGATAACAGCATTTTCCAAAGTATTAAAGTCACTAGAGATATATAACAAGGTAGTTCTCAATAAATACTGCTGTTTTCAAACCCCTTTGATATATAAGGCTTGGTGAGTACAAAAAGAAGTACATGAAAGCAATACTGGTTGAGAACTTGGCTATTATAGCACTACTGGGAATAATGGTATATCGCTTTCACATGAGTTTGTTCTACAATTTATGTTAATGTTCCTCACTCTCAGTTTCAGACCTCTTTTTGATAAAAAAAAACGAAATGAGCTTCATCTCCTGCAGCTTCGCCTAATCTTCATGGCAGTTCTGCAAATCATACTTGCTTGGAGTGAAGCTAAGTACTGCTGCCACATCATTAATCAATTTAAAAAAAGCATATTTATACAGCACTTTTTGTATCATTTGGAAGCATGACTCAATGCACTTTATAGTCAATTAATTACATTTAAATACTGATCAATGATGGATTGTAGCATTTTAATTCGCGCAGTGTGGCAATGATCCAATAATCCAAAAACTTCTGAGTCAGAGTGTATCATGCTGCCACTGAGGCTGGGCACATGTATAAGAGGACTGAAAAAGATGGGGTAAGTAAGATCTGACAGCCAATCTGTCCGAAGTTTTACTTTGTTGGTTTTACACAGCACTTCCTGGAGAGTGGTGTAACCACTCTCTCAACGTGAGATGCATTTCAGTTTTCTTTATTCAGCTCACCCAATCCAATATTCTTTCAATAAAGAAAGCATCCAGAATAATGAAGGAAGAATATTGCTATGATTTAACAAGTAACTTGGATTAATACTGTGTACTGTGGGTTCAGGTCTCACTCCAGTAAATAAGACTGAAGCTGAAATTCGCTATTGAAGAAGGTCATCGTTGCTCAAGGTCCTGCTCTTCAGATGAGACATTAGTCTCTTCAATGAACATAATCGATCCCATGGTACTACTTCCCAGAAAAACAGGAAAGTTTTTCTCTGGACAATATTTATCCCACAACAAACATCACTAAAGTAATTTATCTGATAATTTTTGCATTGCTCTATGCATGTATGACCATGCTGCGTGAGAATTACTATGGTACAATGATAAGTAGCTTTCAAAAGTACTTCTTGACTGTAAAGTGCTTTAGAATTACCTCATGACATGAAAGGTGCTGCATAACTGCAAGGTTCTATTTTTATAGTGAATAATACAGTACTACTGCTCATCTTCAATCCAAGTCATCACTTGTTGCAGAGCTACAGTGAAGATTGGGGAGAGATGTAAAAGATGAAAGTCATTTATGTTTTTGATCACAAGGAGGTCTGAGACTGAGAGCCAGGGACATTAGCATAAAGTGTAGAACAAACTTAAATGAAAGTGATATACCATTATTCCCATTAGTGCTATAATAGACAAGTTCTTTGCTGCTTTCATGTACTTCTGTTTGTGCTCAGCAAGCTTTATACATCAAAGGAAATGTATTCTCGCTAGATGTACCGGACAACCAGTCAGCTGTAACATTCAACTGAAGAGTCTGACAATCTTGATGAAAACAACCACCATCAGGACAATATCACTCAGGTAGGATTTTCTATTACTCAGTCCACAGAAGAGACAAACTGTTTCCAGGCACACAAGACTGTTATTTTTCTGTATTTAACATTAACTGCATGAGGACAAGAATAACATTTTCTTCAATCATTCTTCTCGTGACACACTGCAGTTATGAACATTTCAGTGGGGCCAGCTGACAAACCCAAATATTGAAGCTACTGAAATAGAACCGTTGTGCTATTAACACGTGCTGAGGTACCAAGACTTGAGAAATTCCTAACTATGTTTAGTGAAGACTAGAGAAGGCGGTTGTTGAAGGAGCAGTGCTATGAAAGCTAGTGCTTCCAAATAAACCTGTTGGACTATAACCTGGTGTTGTGTGATTTTTAACAATAACATAGTGAGAGAGATCAGGCAAATGGTGTGTGATTGCAACAATAATTTACAATTATGTAATGCTTTTAACAGCTGGCAAAACTAGTTAGAAGTTTCTAAGAAATGTCTACAAACATCAGCTTAATGCTATGTGGCCTGCCTGTATATCTGTTTATCTCTGTCTTCCTTTCTCTTTCTCAAAGTTGTGACTAATTAAAAATTATATGTTTTCTGTTTAAAAAACGCATAGGTGGTATTAGTAACAATGTGATTACCCCAGAAGTTTTCAAAATTAAACTCAAATTAAGGGAAAGATAGAAGCTAGAATAATGTTAACTAAAACCACCCGGTGTAAATGGAGCAGGGACATTTTGGTACAGAGTCTTTAGATGGATACCTGTCTATATTAAGTGAGCAACTACAAATGAGATGGAAATCAAATTCCCATTAAATGCATAAGACCACAACTGAAGTTGTGAGGTACAATTAAGAAAACACTGTGCATACATAATCAGTATGTTTCTCCTGAAATTCAGTGGTCTAATCTGAGATCTATCATGGACTGAAACTAATTAATGGTATACTCTTGTGGAGTCAGAAAGAGCAGTAAAATTGTATTCAAACTCAGCTAAAATAACTGACTACAAATCTTCAGCCTGAGAAAACTAATCCTCAAAAAAAATTATCTTTTGTTCATGCACTATGGTAGCCAGTGAGACAAGGTAATACAATATTGAAAGACGTCATTCAGTCCATCTAGTTGATACCTACAATGAGTAGCAAATAACAGAAAAGGGAGTACGAGCTAATAGAAAACTTCAAATGAAAAAATAAATTAAAATCTTTTTATTTTTGGCTTAGTGTCATTTTTGTTAAGTGTCCTGGATGATTTCTCTCCATGAGGCATGGTGAGATCTCTTGCCAGATCTGACCAAATTCACCTCCAGCTCCTCTGACGCTCCACTTTCCCAATTCTAGCCCCATGCTAACAGCTACCATTCCCAGAAGAACTTGCCACTCACTGGATGTCTGCCAAAAGACCAGAATCCCTGGTCACCATGCCATTTTAAAAGGATGATGTTCGCTTGGTTGAGCACTAGCATTCTGAAGTTGCCCTGCACATTATAGGACAGATGGCCATGGAAGATGCTGCAAAAGGGGTAATTGGCACTATGATTCTCTGATAGGTACCAGGGTGGTCCAAAGGCAAGGCATGCTCTTCCTAGAGAACTGGCAGGGGAGGCCATGCCTTCAGATTTTGACAGCCAGATCCAAAATTGTCACAAAGTCAATACCATCTCAATGTTCCAGGGGAACAGCCAACAATGACTTTCTCTGCTCCATCAAAGTGTGACATTCTTCTATCTGCTAACTCATATTTACTGTGTCTCTGCCACTGCACCCAATTCCCACTGATGATCAAACTCCATCCTCTCACTACTCATGTAATGTCTTCCTTCAGTCAGTCTCATTCCACTCCTCCCCCACCCCCCAAACCACCACAGTATTAGCACTGATGATCTCTGTGGTGCCTACTCTATTGCATGATACATTTCACCGCCAACTGCACCAGCACCAACAGCTGTGCCACCCAAATTCACCTCAGTCAGTCTCCCTCATTCTCCTATTACAGGAGAAAACAGCTCGTAACAGGACAGAAAGAGTCCTTATAGGTGGAGTGGCTCCTCACCCACTATGAGAAGAGAATCCTGCCCCTCACAGGAGAAGACTGGGACTGCCCCTGTGGAGATGCCAAAATCCCACATACCAATTAAGCATTATTTTTCATTCCAATGCAACTCTCCCATTAATCTCGCTGTCCGTGTCATTCATTAGCACCACTTCTAACCAATGGTCACTCTCCCTGTGTCTTGCAGGTGCCAGTGGGATGGCCATGACCCCAGTGGAGAAACAAGCTGCACTGCCAGAAGGCACCTTCTAGACCTCTGAGGGAAAGAGTACGAAGGGCTCAGAGGAAGCCTGGGCAAGGCTGCCTTCTGCAACCCTACTGGCTCAGACACCTCAGTGGGAACACCAGTTAGAACATCTGGGAAAACATGTTGGTGAGCACCTCAATGTAACAGTTCCACAGGTGGCCATGGAAGAAATATCCCAGTCCACTGGCACTTGGAGGACTACTAGAAACCAGGCCTTGCAGAGTTGTTATGAGCAAGAATCCATTATCTGAAAGGATGGTGGAAGCAGATTTGATAAGAACTTTCAAACAGGAATTGGACAGATGTATGAAAAATAATATTCTGTCCAGCCATTTAGAAAAGTGTGTTAAAGTATACAGAATGAGCCAATAGCTTACTTCTCTGTTTTATATGATTCTATGACTTCGCATTAATTTGAGGGAAGGAAAGTATTTCTCAAATTTGAACATTCATTTAATCTTTAAGTAATAATTGTGGATTAATAATTGTAGATCACATGGATGGTCATTTATTGTGATATTGAAGGTTCTAGCTCTTATTAAACAGTTACTGCAGATTATGTAGTTCAATTCCAGATCTAACAGCCGAATCAATGTTTTGAAGATCCAATGTTTATCCTTTGGTCTTGAATTTAGTCACTACATAATGGATATTAAGCATCCTGCTAGGCTGATGCTATACTTAAAAAGTGCAAAATCCTTTTATCTGTGCTTTACTGATTGGCGTTTTAATTGCTTCTTAGTTGCACCTCATTAGTTACTTCCCAAGATTAAATGATTTACCACATGAAACTGGTTAATTTAGTTAGATGCTAATGGATTTATGAACTATTCAACTGTAATTTTAATTGTGTCATTACTGTCTCTGAAGAAGAACTACTTTTATCTCTCTTGAAATAGGGAATACAAATCCCGAGGTTTTACTAAACCTAAACCATCCAACCAATTTATGAATTCTGTATCCAATGAAAGGAAGGTAGAAGAACAGAAAGAGAGATTTACAAAAAAAAATAGAAAGTGAAATCATTGAGATGTCATTCTTGCCTGGGCATTCAAACCATCTTCATAATACACTGTGGTTGTGAAAATTTCAGTACCATTTTAAGCTGTTGCTTCAGTTATCATGACTGCAAGTCAATGAGATACTGCTAGGTTTGTACAATTCTTTATAAACCACATTCGTACCAAGGAATGGAATTGATTGCATCCATAGCAATTTCTGTTGAGCTTTGCACTATGAAGGTAGGTTAAAGCAGCTTAGTTTACTCTCAATTAAATAAATAAGGCAGGTGATAGCAAATTTATTTAAATTGTTAACATAACTGGAAATTAGATTAGATTACTTACAGTGTGGAAACAGGCCCTTCGGCCCAAAAAGTCCACACCAACCTGCCGAAGCGTAACCCACCCAGACCCATTCCCCTACATTTACCCTTTTACCTCACACTACGGGCAATTTAGCATGGCCAATTCACCTAACCTGCACATCTTTTGACTGTGGGAGGAAACTGGAGCACCCGGAGGAAACCCACGCAGACATGGGGAGAATGTGCAAACTCCACACAGTCAATCGTCTGAGGCAGGAATTGAACCTTGGTCTCTGGCACTGTGAGGCAGCAATGCTAACTACTATGCCACCGTGCGAAATATTTTTGTTGTCCACTTTTTACTCAGCATGGTTTAATAAGACAGAGGGAAGCTAGAAGCAACCACAAAGGATGTTTAGGAAGTAAAGGTTAAACGAATGGAACAACTGTATAATAATTTATTTCTCCCGATATGCAGTAGAGAACTGGATGTCAGATATAGCCTAATAAAACAGTAACCCTCAATACGAGGATGTATGGTGGAGAATAAATAAGCTAGTCTATGTCTGCAGCTATAGAAAAAAGAATTGCATTAGGAGCAGCACACACAACCTGACAAAGCACAACCATCACAGTCAAAGAAATGCGTTAGACATATAGGGCTGGGTTTTACCATGCCATGGGCAGGAAGCGGTCAAGTGGAACTGTAAATTTGGGCATCCTGTCATCGGCGATGTCAGCCTGCATTCCCCCTCCTATTCTTTGACTGTACAAAGTGGTAGGGGAGGCAGCGGGTTGGCTGCCAACTGGGCCCCAATTTTGGCCCTCAATGGGCAATAAATTTAGGGACTCATCCCACCGCTGTTCACATTAAACAGGTAGCTGGAGATGCCTGTGCCCAAAGCAGGTAAGTTGCTGCCCTTCCCATATCCACATTGCCAATCAAGGATCTCCTCATCAACAGTTTTGTCTCCATATCTCAGACTAAACGGCTGCTCTATAAGACAGGACTTCCTGCTTGGGAAAAGGCGGAGGTGTCGCCTCATAAGAATGAATGACTCATTGTCTGAAAAATAAGGAGGTAAGCTGGCCAAACAGAGATTGACTTTTTCTCAACATTAACAATGGGCTTGCATTCAGCGTATAATATAGCCCACAATTATTGTAATGAAGGAGAAGCAGGCAGCAAATTTATGCATAACAAAGTCTCATAAACAGCAGTGGAATGCATGACTACATAACCCATTCAATGATAATGTTTGAAGTATAAATGCTGACCAGCACATCATACAAAGATTTCAAACTCAGTCGAATATTGCCATGCAATCTTTTGCATCTTCAGGATGCAAACCCAATCAAAGTTCCCTTTGAGTTGTGCAGCCAAACCACAACCTGAAAGTCACTCTCCATGTTCCATTTCCATGGCTAAGCAAATATACTTAAAGGAGCTGTATGCTTAAAGAAATCACCCATGGCCTTGATACAAATTGCAGGAGATTTTGGACAGGACACCTCCTCCAATACAAGACACCAGATCCAGCTGAGTTATGGTCCCACAATCCTGCATTAAACCAATTGCCCAGATTGTGTTCTCAAGCCTCTGATATGAGGCTTGAATTCAGAAACTTTGAACACAGAGGCAGGTGCATAACCATTCGGCCGGGACTAACACATGTCAGAAGGAAAGGGTTAATGAGCAAACCTAAGGGTGTTCCTAAATGCCGATGCATGGGTGAGTGAAGAGTTCTTCCTGACCATGTACTTGGATTTACAGGTCAAAATCTACATTTTTTTCTTGTGACTATTAATTCTTGAAAATGTTGAAAAAGCAAAAAGAAAAACAGCAACAAGGGAATATGATAAAAGACTAACATCAAACATGAAAGAGAACCTCTATGTCTTCTATAGGCATATAAACATTAAAAGCATGGTAAAAGGAGGAGTAGAATCTACTAGGAATCAAAAAGAATTTTTTTTCATGTCGGCTAGAGGCATGGCTGATGAGTTTTTAAATGAATAAACATACAAGAATGCTTGAGAAACTCAGCAGGTTTGTCAGCATCTGTCGAGAGAGAAACAGAGTTGACATTTCGAGTCTGTTGTGACTTCTTCAGAAATCAAAAACTTAGCCTGTGGTATGTAATTGACATTAAACTGAAAGCTACCATTCAAATTCTGTTAATGCCACCTCAAGTAGGTTTCTTTCAAGGGTTCCATTAAAAGAACAGTTTAACAGTTTTTTTTATTCTTTCACAGGATGACACCATTGCTGGCAAGGCCAGCATTTATTGTCCAATCCTAATTGTCCAGAGGGCAGTTAAGAGTCAACCACATTGCTATGGGTATGGAGTAAAATATAGTCCAGACCAGACAAGGATGCAATTTCCTTCCCTCAAATGAACCAAATGGACTTTTTCCAACAATCAACAATAAATTCATGATTGTTATTAGATTCTTAATTCCAGATTTTCAATTCAGAACCATCTGAAATTGGATTCTTATTAAGTGAGTCAGATAGGTCTTTTGTGTCAGGAGCTTATGAAACTAGCCAACTTTATGAAACTTTGCACTTGAGTATGACTTACAAAAAATTGCCAGAGTTTAATGGCTTAGGGAGTTAAGCAGAAGAAGGGAAAGAGATATTCAGTTGCTTTTGTCTAACCATTGTCAGCATAAAGGAATTCATTCTTATTCTGCTAGATGAAAAGAATCCGGCAGTTTGATGAATAGCTGGTAAACGATTAAGATTTATTTGATTCCTAAGGCACATATTTTGAGTGGGAGGTGAGCAAGAGAGATAAAATCTGCAGATTGAGATGTCTACCTGCAGTGAGACCAGCAACAGAGTGAAATCACAAACCACTACATGACACAAGTTCAGCGAATGCTGCTGATTGGCAAGTAGGATTGCTGGACATTTTGAGTCTCAAACGCAAATGTAATGTCTTTAGTTTATGTTCAGATCTTTACTTTTTTTTCCCTGCTTTTCTTGAAATAGATTGTTAAGATTGATACTGATGTAAAAAATTCAATAAAGTGTAAATAACAAGAATGCAAAAGTAATTAAGTCAATAAACAAATTGATGTGTGGCTGCTGTAGCATGTGGGAGCTGCTAGGCACCAAGATAATCTAAAGTGAATGCATCTATAATAAATGCTTATAGCTCATGGAACTTTGGATCTGAAAAGAGAGCGGGAGCCTGAACTGCCGACATTGCATCACATTAGGGAGGGGTAATGTCAACAGGACACTTTGATCCAAGAGATGGTCACACCCTTCAGATTAAATAATTCAAACTTGGTCTGTGGTCAGGGACAGTAAAATGTGGGTCTAGGAAAGGCTAGTATGGGGACTCATGAGCTAACGTTCAAGGAAGCCCTGCAAAGCCCCAATAGTTACTAGGCTCTTGTAAGCTGTGTGCTTGAGAACAGTGACTGCAAGGAGGATGAGTGAACTGTACACAACACTGTGCTATAGGGAACCAGCCAAATAGAGACTGGAGATTGGAATATAGTAGTGGTAGGGAAAAGCATAATTAGTGGGATAGAAACTGTCCTATTCAGCTGTGAAAGTTAATCCTGTCTCCCAGTGTCGGGGTTAATGGCATCTACTCTAAGCTGGCGAGGGATTTGGAAAGGGTGGGGAGGGATCCAATTGTTGTCATCACCCACATTGGTGACAATGACATTGATACGACAGAAAGGAGATTCTGCTGAAAGTAGTTGAACATTTGGGAGCAACGTTTCCTCTGAACTGCATGTATGCACCACTGCTCTGAGGGTCCACACACCAGGCATTGATTCCAGGTTCTGGGCATTCCTGCAAGGCAAGACTTTAGAGGATTACCCAGGCAAAGTAAAAATTAGAGGGAACGCTGGTTAGGAGTCAAATTAAGAAGCCGAACCTTCAAGGGAATAATTTTGGCATTGCTACCTGAACCACTGGAAAACTGGCAGTGGATCAAGAAAGCTAAGGAGTTAAATGTATACCCAAACATTGGTGAGGGTGGAATGGATTTCGGTTTGTGGGGCACTGGTACTACTGGGTAGAAGGGAGCTGTTTCACTGGGAGGATTCCATTCCAATGGTGCTGGGACCAGTATCCAGTGAGTTGAATAACCTTGGCTGTAGTGAGAGCTTTAAACTAAATGAGCAGGTGGATTTGGAGAAGAAGTAAGAGGATGTAGGCATATCACAGGGCACTGAGGTAATGATACCAAGAGCAGACAGGGAGAGAAGATTGCACGAGTACAAAACAAGCAGCAAATAGGGTCAAAGGAGAATAAATTGTAGAAAGGCACATTCAATGGCTCTTTGCCTAAACGTGTGTAGTATTCGGAGCAAAATAAATGAATTAATAGCATATATGTAGGTTAATAAACATAGTCATTCAGCCATTACGGCAACATGGTTACAATCAAGATTAAAGCTGGGAACTAAACATTCAGGGATGTTTATCTTCTTGAAAAGTTGTGCTTGAAGGAAAACGTGGTGGGAAAGCTTTGTTCAAATGAGATGGAATACGTCCATAGGTACATTAGCAAGAAATGATTTGGATTGGAAATGTAGAATCCCTATGGATCGAGGTAAGTGGTATGTTAGTAGGTTTGTGTATTTTCACTTTGCAGTTTTAATAAAAAAAGGATTCGATCTTCCAATAAATAAGTTATGATGCACTATAAATCAAAAGAGTGAAATACTTCAACTGAAAACGGTACACCGCTCCTTCAAAATTGTCTGACCATTTCACTAAGTACATAATTTTTCAGAATCAGTGTAGCAAAGTGTCTAGAACATTATTTGATGACATACATTAGGAACTCATCCTAAAACTTTATCTACCTCCTCATCATCTTCCACTCATTAGCTTCAGCAAGTAATCATTCAAAAGTGTGAAAATGGTTGGCATTATAACACAGCTTAGAATCAAAATAAATAAATAACTAGTCTATAATAAACGCTTCATTATTTTGAAAAGCATTTAATCATAATTAGATTGTTGTCTGAGATGATACCACAGAAACAGGAAACAATCATGCAGCTGCCTGAACCTAGTTCATGAATTCAGAACTGACCTGTGATCTATCTCTAACCAGCCACTTCAGTTCTGCATTCCTTAGTACTTTTGGCTGGCAAACATCCATCCATCCATCCCAAGTGTAATGGGCTTTTTTATCTCACACCTATTGCTGTTTGTGGGAGAGAGTTCCGCATTTCTACAATCATTTAAAAGAAGTGTTCACGCACTTCTCTCCTGAACTACCCAGCTTTTGTTTTAAGGTTCTGTCTGCAAACCTTTACCTTAAACTCATGTACCACTTGGAATTAAAGAGGCAATATCCTGGAAATCATTACCTTCAAGCTTCCTTCCTGGGTCACTTATCATCCTGAGATGGATACAAACTGCCCATTGATGGAACATTGTCCTGAAATTCCTAACCTAACATCAATCGGATCAACTGCTAACATTGCAGCAGTTCAAGGATAAGGTCCACTGCCACTAACCAAAGGTAAGCAGAGATGAGACATAAAGGCAGTATTTCCAATGTTAAAAGAACAAGTGATAGAACAACAAGATACTTCTTTTGGAAATGGTCGAATATACAGGTATGTATAATTCAAACCCAAAGTTTGAGTTAAAGGAAATGATCTTATCATGAGGTCCATATTATTTTTAAACTGCATACCTTTTTCTGTTGTCTCTTCTATTATTGTTATTTGAACTTCTCAATGGATTTTAACATATGCATCTATTATGTAGAACAGTTGAATGCAGTGAGTGAGTTATGTACTATAGTACAATCTTAAGGTTGAGACAAAATTTCAGAAATTATACAAGCTTCCTTTTAGTTCAGAGTGCTTATAGGTCCACATGTCATATGTGCAGCTAGATGAAAGCTGATAAACTGATAAGTATGAAATTAAGCTTCAAAGCTTGAGAAATCAAAGCAAAGAAATATGCAGCTGCTCTGTTAGGATCTGGAAAAAAATATTGATTGGGTTTGCACAATACTTATATTTCACCACGATCTACCATAGTCTGAGTTTTTTAGTTACAATACTAATGGATGTTTTCAGCCTTTCTTTGTTAATGTTGTTGAGCTAATTTCCAATATCACAATCAGCTCCTAGATCTAGTTAGACATAAAAAGTCTTTACTTACATTGTGAATTACATACTCCAATGATCAGCTGAGCACAAAATTACTATTGTAGAGAAGACATTGTAAAAGTGACTGAAAGCCTCTTTTCACAATAAAACAATAAAAACACACCTGGTGTGATTAAAGTGCACAGCATGAAACTGTCAGCAACAGTAAACTGCAGTATAATTGCTCAAATTATTTAAAATAATGGTGGCATTCTACAGTTCCCAGTGGAATTAAAATTGCTGAAAGTGGTAGTCGTGACACGTAAGAAAACATAAGTACTGTGCAAATTTCTGAAATTCGTGTTTCTTTCTCCAAAGGGATTTGCTTCCTCCTGTGATAATGTTAACATAAAACACATTTAGACAGAGTCCTTTCAAGAGAAAATGATGCTAGGACACAGAAAACTGCCTCCAATAAACAGACCTAGAACATCTGCTGTACAAATTAAAGTACAGATATTAAATCCCAGAAGGGCAAAGGATACATGAGATTGTGCGAAGTTACATGATTCAATTTTATAACACCTAAAATTTCAAATGAAAACCAAATCAGGTGTTAAGACAGCATGGCATCTTCTTTGGGAAAATAAATATTTAGATGCATATCATTTTTGGGCCATGACAATACTAAGCTTCGATGGTCACATTTCATGTTCAAGCTGTGGCAACAGCTTTTCTTACCACTCTTTGAAGTTTTCATGAACACTCAAATTATGTCATTTACTAATAGTGCCAGTGGCCAGTGTCATACCTATGAATGTAAATGTCCCAATAACAGTTTCACCTTTTGAATTTTAGCTAAGGGGTTGGATTGGTAAGAGAACAGTTTAGCTGCAATGATGACTGGTTGGAATAAATAAGTGAAGCAATACATCCTGGATTAACATACAAACAAAGATCATGTTACCATTAGCATGTATGAGACAAGGGTTTTGAACTCAATGGGTAAACAATTACCTATACCAAAGATATGTGACAACATCAGACATTTTTCACTGTACTCCTACACTTCTGTACTTCAGTTCATAGATTCATAGAAATGTACAGCATGGAAGCAGACCCTTTGATCCAACTCATCCATGCTGACCAGATATCCTAAATTAATCTAGTCCCATTTGCCAGCATTTGGCCCATATCTCTCTAAATCCTTCCTATTCATATACCCATCCAGATGCCTTTTAAATGTTGTAATTATATCAGCCTCCACCACTTCCTCTGGCAGCTCATTCCATACACACATCACCCTCTGCGTGAAAAAGTTGCCCCATAGATGCCTTTTATATCTTTCCCCTTTCATCCTATGTCCTCTAGTTCTGGACGCCCTCGTCCCAGGGAAAAGACTTTGTCTGTTTACCCTATGAATGCCCCCCATGATTTTATAAACCTTGATAAGGTCACCCCCTCAGCCTCCAGTGCTCCAGGGAAAAAAGCCTTAGCCTATTCAACCTCTCCCTGGAGCTCAACAAAATCCAAATCCAAATCTAGAATTTTCCTTTCCATGGTGTGTCATGGTCAATCTTTTTGAGAAACTATTGAATATTGACATCGAGAAAAAGTTCTTTGATTTTGGCTTTAAGCTTTATATGGTCTTTGTCCTTCGTGGCTTTATAGTGCACAACATCTTCAGTCTCAGTTACAGGTTACCAGCCTGTCTGTCTAAATATCTTTCAGTGCAGAGGGAGAGTCAGTAATGGTGGGAAGCATTTCTGTGGCCAGTTACTGCACTGTGTTGAATTAATATTATGCCTCACCTTGCGCAAGTAACTTATACAACAAACACCATTGCATGTGCTTAAGCAAATGGCTATTACTGAAATTCAAATTGGAGCAGTCCTTAGTGGGTTGGTTACAAAGAGCACCAATTAGTCAAGGGGTTTGTCCAATTCCAGCCCAGGGGTTTGGCCACTGTCAGTCACACATCTACCCCTATCAGAGTTTGGACATCTGTGTCCTTGATGTCTGGAGTTTGTGCCATGGTCATTCACATTAGCCAAGTACAACTGGACTGGAAATTACAGATAAATTAGTGAGCGTGCTGAGGTGAGAAGCAAGAGTTTGAGAAGGCATTGGGAATTTGCAAAGGCTCCGGGGTTATTACTAGATGTATAAAAGGGGCGCAAAAGAAATGGAAGGAGGCCAAAAGGTCTTCGGGACCACAGTAACACAAATAAGAAGAGAATATGAATGATGTGGGGAAGGGGAGGTTCATTTTGCCTCTCAAGTGGACCCTGCAACTCACTCACAAGAACGTGAAGTTATAATCTTGCCATATCAGATCAAAAAATCAACTCACAATAAGTGCACATTGGAAATGGACAAAGTAAGTTCCTGTTTTACTCATCAGAGAAGTCTCCTTGCATAAGGGCACATGAGGCAGCACAATGGCTCAGTGGTTAGTGCTGCTGCCTCAGAATGCCAGAGACCAGAGTTCCAGCATTGGGCGACTATCTGTGTGGAATTTGCACATTTTCCCTGTGTCTGTGTGGGTTTCCTCTGGGTGCTCTGGTTTCCTCCCACAGTCCAAAGATATGCAGGTTAGTGGATTGGCCATCCTAACTTGTAACATAGTAACCAGGGATGTGCAGGCTAGGTGGTTTAGTCGTGGGAAAGGCAGGGCTACAGGGATAAGGTAGGTGTGGGTGGAATGCTCTTCAGAGGGTGGGTCTGGGTATGATGCACTGAATGGCCTGCTGCCACACTGTAAAGATTCTATGATCTGACACTTCATTATGATCGAGGTGAGGGCTCAGGAATTCTTGAAATAAAAATTGTGTTATCATTCTGACAACTCCCACAGATTGTCTGACAACATGTACGACATGGACATTGCAGAGCAGACAACTTTACACCGTGGCCTCAAATCTGATGACAGTAAAAGGAGACAGCAGTTACAATGTTCTCAGTAAGAACAGTAACCTCCAGCATCTGCTTCACAGTCTCCAGAGAAAGAAGCAGCAGATGAAGATCCACCAGGGAGGCAGAGGAGAATGATGAGACACCAGATCACAGGCCGCTACTTTATTCTCTTCAACTCTCTGAAAGACAGTGCAGGTGCTGACTAAGGGTGGCCAGGACCATCACCACTCGACAGTGTGTCTGAACTGCTGCAGCAGGGCCCAGATAGATTGGATATGAATCCCATCCTTGTGGCTGTCAAATTCTTAGCT
This sequence comes from Chiloscyllium plagiosum, assembly GCF_037043375.1. Classification (NCBI taxonomy): domain Eukaryota; kingdom Metazoa; phylum Chordata; class Chondrichthyes; order Orectolobiformes; family Hemiscylliidae; genus Chiloscyllium; species Chiloscyllium plagiosum. The sequence goes on along the minus strand of NW_028270152.1, from coordinate 55,211,763 downwards.
GCCCTGAATTCTCATGGGAGCAGCTTGATCTGTGTAGCATCTCCCAATCCTTGCCCATCGATGCATCTGGGATCTCTCATTCATTTTGTCCAGATTACAGTTGTTCATATTCTCCACCATTCCAAAAATAGTCAAGCAGTCCAGGTAGTGGGATTCTCCAACATTGCTGGCTTCTCCTAAGGAGAAAGTGAGGACTGCAGATGCTGGGGATCAGAGCTTAAAAATGTGTTGCTGGAAAAGCACAGCTGTTCAGGCAGCATCAAAGGAGAAGGAAAAGGGCTTATGCCCGAAACGTCGATTCTCCTTCTCCTCTGATGCTGCCTGACCTGCTGCGCTTTTCCAGCAACACATTTTTAAGCTTGGCTTCTCCTAAGTACAAGTAACTGTCGACTGCACCGACATTGCTTTGAGAACACCCTTTCACTAATCTGAAAAGAAATGGTTTCCACTTCATCAATATTCAAATTAGTTTTAACCATCACTACCAAATCTTGATACCATAGGAACTGCCATCACGCTTATATAAGATAAAGACTATAGGGCTGCTGCTTCATCAGAGAGAGGTGACTGGTGGTGATTTTGTTGAGGAGAAAGGTTGAGAAAGAGAGCCCTTCATGGAAACCTCAGCCAGTACAGGAATTGAACCCCCATTGTGGGCATTACTTTGCATTGCAAACCAGCCATCCAGTCAACGGAGACACCTCACCAAGCTTCCTACTAAGGACCTCAAGTGACTCAGGGATGGCCCCTCCAAATATGGCTCATGATGTCTTCATAAAACTCTCAGAATGTGGATACCACACTGCTCACATTTCCATCAGATCCTTAGTGAACAGACTATCGATCTCCTTAAGATGAGGTTTCAATGCCTGGGCTGCTCTGACAGTTCCTTGTGGTAATGCCCAGAAAGGTTGCTCTGCAGTACTGTGGTGTTCTGTGCTATTCACAACTGGAGCCAACATATGGAGCATTCCTAGATGCATGCAAAATGGAGGACAAACAGTAATCTACTGAAGGTGGGGATCAGGACAATGATGAGGAAATCCAACCAAGAAAGCATGGCAGAGAAAGGCATAGTTGAACACAAGAACCCAGAAATAGCCTAATTAAAATCCATTTCCAGGACAAATGAGCCAGGTTTCTACTTCCTTTAATTGTTTAACACTTTGTTGGTAATCTAGTAAGCAACGCACTGTTTAGTTCATAGCACATTTGAATCTTATTATTGTTGCAGTTCCTGACCTCATTTGCTAGATAACTGTCTTATTATCTATCAGATTCCATGCTTAATATTTTCACCCACTTTCAAATATCTGCACATTACATGTCCTACAGCCCATTAAGGAAAATACAGCAATGACCTTTGAATTTTGGGGTGGTGATAGTGGTGGGGGATGAGGGCAAAGGGATGGTGAGCCTTCAAGTTCCCCTCCAAGCCACTCATCAGCCTGACTTGGAAACATATTGCTGTTCCTTCACTGTTGCTGGGTCAAAATCCTGGAATTCCCTCCCTAATGGCATTGTGGGTCAACCCACAGCAGGCCAACTGCAGTAGTTCAAGAAGGCAGCTCACCACCACCTTCTCCATGGCAACTTGGGACAGGCAATAAAATGCTGGCCAGCCAGCAATGCCCACATCCCAAAAATGAATTTTAAAATATCATAGTAGAAGACTGAATCTGAAGTCTTCCTTTTGTAGTACTGTGCCATATGCATTTTATAGACCTATTCTGATAACCTGTAAACAGTTATAGAGTCATAGAGTTGTACAGCATGGAAACAGACCTTTTGGTCCAACTCGTACATGCTGACCAGATATCCTAACCTAATCTAATCCCATTTGCCAGCACTTGGCCCATATCCCTCTAAACACTTCCTCTGCATACATTCATCCAGATGCCTTTTAAATGCTGCAATTGTACCAGCCTCCACCACTTCCTCTGACAGCACATTCCATACAAGCACTACCCTCTGCATGAAAAAGTTGCCCCTTAGGTCCCTTTTATATCTTTCCCCTCTCACCCTAAACCTATGCCCTCTTGTTCTGCACTCCCCCAAACCAGGGAAAAGACCTTGTCTATTTATCATATCCATGCCCCTCATGATTTTAAACATATCTTGTTTACACTATGTAAAGACCTCTTTTTTGTACTGGGGACTAAAAGATAGGAAAAAGTACTGCTTTAAATCGAGGAAGCAATGAAAAGAGATGCTTAAGTTTTTTTTTAAATGTATTAGTGTTTGTGATGCAGAATCCCACAAGCAGCGTGGGTTCAATTCCTGCACTGGCTGAGGTTACCTACCTTCTCAACCTCGCCCTTTGCCTAAGGCATGGTGACCTTCAGGTTAACCTCCCCATCTGTCTTTAATGAGAGAGCATCTTATGGTCCAATAGGATGATGGCGACTTTATCTATTCAAGCAGTGCAGGAAAATGCTACATGCATCAGCTCCATGTTTGCGTTTTCAGGACAGTTTAGCCCAGAGGTAATCGTGTGATTGGTTTGTCAATTGACCACCTCCCGAATGATCTGAAGTTCATCCAACTCCAGCTCCTCGAAAACCAGGTTAAAGAAGTGGAGCTGGAGTTGGATAAACTTCAGATCGTTCAGGAGGTGGAGACGGTTATTGAGAGGAGTTACAGGGAGGCAGTCACGCCTCAGGTGCAAGTAAAAGGCAGATGGCTTACAGTCAGGGGATGGAAAGAAAACCAGCAGGCAGTGCAGGGAACCCCTGTGGTCGTTCCTCTCAATAACAAGCATACCATTTTGGATACTGTTGGGGGGGGAGCTTGCCAGGGGTAAGCCATGGGGTACAGGTCTCTGGCACAGAGTCTGTCCCTGCTGCTCAGAAGAGAAGGGGGAGATTAGCAGAGCATTAATCATTGGGGACTCCATAGTTAGGGGGACAGATAGGAAGTTCTGTGCGAACAAGACAGATTCATGAATGGTGTGTTGCCTCCCGGGTACCAGGGTTCGTGATGTCTCAGATTGTATTTTCGGGATCCTTGAGGGGGAGGGGGAGCAGCCCTAAGTCTTGGGCCACATAGGCACTAATGATGTGGGTAGGAAAGGGATGGATATTTAAGGCAGAAATTCAAGGAGCTAGGGTGGAAGTTTAGTGCTAGAACAGAGTTGTTATCTTTGATTTGTGGCCTGTGCTAGCGAGACGAGGAATAGGGAGAGAGAGGAGTTGAACACGTGGTTACAGGGCTGGTGCAGGAGGGAGCGTTTTTGGATACCTGGATAATTGGGCTCATTCTTGGGTAGGTGGGACCTCTATAAATAGGATAGTCTGCACCTGAACCAGAGGGGTACCAATATTCTGGGGGGAAATTTGCTAATGCTCTTCAGGAGGGTTTACATTAATTCAGCAGGGGGGTGGGAACCTAAATTGTAGTTCCACTGTCCAAGAGATTGAGAGTAGTGAGGTCAGAAATGAGATTTCAAGGTCACAAGAGTTCACCGGCAAGTAGGAAGGTGGTTTGAAGTGTGTCTAGATGGGTGAACTTGCAGCGTGAGTTGGTACCTGGGACTTCAATGTTGTAGCCATTTCGGAGGCATGGATACAGCAGGAACACGAATGGTTGTTGCAGGTTCTGGGATTTAGATATTTCAATAATAACAGAGAAGATGGGAAAAGAGGGGAGGTGTGGCATTGTTAATCAAGGGTAGCATTGCAGTAGTAGAAAGGACACTTGAGGACTTGTCTACTGAGGTAGTATGGGCTGAGGTTAGAAACAGGCAAGGCGATGTCACCCTGTTGGGAATAGTTCCAGAAATATAAAGGAAGGGATAACAAAGAAAATTCCGGATAGGAGCAAGAGTAACAGTGTAGTTGTTATGGGGGCCTTTAACTTTCCAAATGTTGACTAGAAATACTATAGTTCAAGTACTTTAGGTGACTCAGTTTTCGTCCAATGTGTGCAAGATGGTTTCCTGATTGTATGTAGACAAGCCAACAAGGGTTCCAAAAGGCCTTTGATAAGGTGCCACACGGGAGGCTGCTGAGCAAGATGAGGGCCCATGGTGTTCGAGGTGAGCTACTGATTGAGGATTGGCTGTCTGACAGAAGGCAGAAAGTTGGGATAAAAGGTTCTTTTTCGGAATGGCAGCCGGTGACAAGCGGTGTCCCGCAGGGTTCAGTGTTGGGGCCGCAGCTGTTCACATTATATATTAATGATCTGGATGAAGGGACTGGGGGCATTCTAGCAAAGTTTGCCAATGATACAAAGTTAGGTGGACAGGCAGGTAGTACTGAGGAAGTGGGGAGGCTGCAGAAGGATCTAGACAGTTTGGAGGAGTGGTCCAGGAAATGGCTGATGGAATTCAATGTGAGCAAATGCGAGGTCTTGCACTTTGGAAAAAAGAATAGAAGCATGGATTACTTTCTAAACGGTGAGAAAATTCGTAAAGCCAAAGTACAGAGGGATCTGGGAGTGCTAGTCGAGGATTCTCTAAAGGTAAACATGCAGGTTGAATCCGTGATTAAGAAAGCGAATGCAATGTTGTCAATTATCTCAAGAGGGTTGGAATATAAAAGCACTGATGTGCTACTGAGACTTTATAAAGCTCTGGTTAGGCCCCATTTGGAGTACTGTGTCCAGGTTTGGTCCCCACACCTCAGGAAGGACATACTGGCATTGGAGCGTGTCCAGCGGAGATTCACACGGGTGATCCCTGGAATGGTAGGTCTAACATGAGGAACGGCTGAGGATCCTGGGAATGTAGTCATTGGAGTTTAGAAGATTAAGGGGAGATCTAATAGAAATTTACAAGATAATACATGGCTTGGAGAGGGTGGACGCTAGGAAATTGATTCCGTTAGGCGAGGAGACTAGGACCCGTGGACACAGCCTTAGAATTAGAGGGGGTAAATTCAGAACAGAAATGCGGAGACATTTCTTCAGCCAGAGAGTGGTGGGCCTGTGGAATTCATTGCCACAGAGTGCAGAGGAGGCTGGGACGCTAAATGTCTTCAAGGCAGAAATTGATAAATTCTTGATGTCACAAGGAATTCAGGGCTACGGGGAGAATGCGGGTAAGTGGAGTTGAAATGCCCATCAGCCATGATTGAATGGCGGAGTGGACTCGATGGGCCGAATGGCCTTACTTCCGCTCCTATGTCTTATGGTCTTATGGTCTTATGGTTATGTTAAGATGAGACGTGAAGGCTTAGTTAGAGTGCTTGAGAGTTACATGTTAGCCAGGAAAGACCTAAAGAGGGAGCTAAGAAGAGCCAGGAAGGGACATGAGAAGTCATTGGCTGATAGGGTAAAGGAAAACCCTAAAGATTTCTATAGGTGTATCAGGGATAAAAGAATGACAAGAGAAAGATTAGGGCCCATCGAGGATGGTAGTGGGAAGTTTTGCGTGGAGTCTAAGGAGATAGGGGAAGCACTAAATGAATATTTTTCATCAGTATTCACATTGGAAAAAGGCAATGTTGTCAAGGAGAATGCTGAGATACAGGCTACTAGAGTAGACGGGATTGAGGTTCACAAGGAGGAGGTGTTAGCAATTCTGGAAATTGTGAAAATAGATAAGTCCCCGGGCAAGATAGGATTTATCTTACAATTCTCTTAGAAGCCCGGGAGGAGAATGCAGCGCCTTTGGCTTTGATTTTTATGTCGTCATTGTCTACAGGAATAGTTTCAGAACACTGTAGAATAGCAAATGTCCCCTTGTACAAGATGGGGATAGAGACAACCTTGGTAATTATAAACCAGTGATCCTTACTTCAGTTGTGGGTAAAGTGTTGGAAAAGGTTGTAAGAGATAGGATTTATAATCATCTAGAGAGAAATAGGTTGATTAGGAATAGTCAACACAATTTTGTGAAGGGTAGGTCGTGCCTCACAAACCTTATTGAGTTCTTTGAGATGGTAACCAAACAGGTGGATGAGAGTAAAGTGGTTGATGTGGTGTATATGGATTTCAGTATGGCATTTGATAAGGTTCCCCATGGTATGCTGTTGCACAAAATATGAAAGCATAGGATTGAGGGTGATTTAGCGGTTTGGATCAGAAATTTGATAGCTAAAAGAAGACAGAAGGAGATGTTAGATGGAAAGCGTTCATCCTGGATTTCAGTTACTATTGGTGTACCACAATGTTCTGGTTTGGGGCCACTGCTGTTTGTCATTTTTATAATTGACCTAGATGAGGGTGTAGAAGGATTGGTTAATAAGTTTGCAGATGACACGAACGTCGGTGGTGTTGTGGATAGCGCTAAAGGAGGTTGCAGGTTACAGAGAGACATAAATAAGCTGCAGAGCCGGGCTGAGAGGTGGCAAATGGAGTTTAATGCGGAAAAGTGTGAGGTGATTCACTTTGGAAGGAGCTACAGGAATAAAAAGTATTAGGCTAATGATAAGATTCTTGGTAGTGTAGATGAGCAGAGACTTTGGTGTCTATGTACATAGATCCCACAAAGTTGCCACCCAGGTTGATAGGGTTGTTAAGAAGGCAAATGGTTTTTATTGGTAGAGGGATTGAGTTTTGGAGCCATGAGGTCATGCTGCAGCTGTACAAAATTCTGGTGAAGCCACACTTGGAGTATTGTGTACAGTTCTGATTACCTCATTACAGGAAGGATGTGGAAGCTTTGGAAAGTGTGCAGTGGAGATTTACTAGGATGTTGCATGGTATGGAAAGAAGGTCTTATGAGGAAAGGCTGAGGGACTTAAGGCTGTTTTTGTTAGAGAGAAGAAGGCTAAGAGGTGAATTAATTGAGTCAAAAAAGGTAATCAGAGGGTTAGATAGAGTGGACAGTGAGAGCCTTTTTCATTGGATGGTGATGGCTAACACAAGGGGACATAGTTTTAAATTGAGGGGTGATAGTTATAGTTCAGATGTCAGAAATAGTTTCTTTACACAGAGAGTAGTAGGGGCATTGAACGCACTACCTGCAACAGTAGTAGACTCACCAACTTTAAGGGTATTTAAATGGTCATTGGAGAAACATATGGATGAAAATGGATTAGTGTAGGTTAGATGGGCTTCAGATTGGTTCCACAGGTCGGCGCAACATCAAGGACTGAGGGGCCTGCACTGCGTTGTAATGTTCTATATTCTATATTCTATGTTCCTGTGTGGAGAAAAAACAAAAAAAATTCCCTGTAAACTGCCCTCTCTACAAATTGCCAGGCAAGACAAAAATTGGGCAAAAAAATAAACTCTCAGAGACTGAAAGGGGCAAATTCACAACCAGTCGCATGAGTATGGAAACAACCTCATCTCATCAACAAAAAACGGAAAGAAAATGACAGGAATGGAAAGAAACAAAGCATCAGCTCCTGAGGTCAAGATTGGTGCTATTGAACAGCTCTTTTTGTCTCATTTATCTACCCTTAATATTCTTCTCTTATCTCTTCATGTGTCTCTTTGTATGTGTATAGGAATTGTATGAAGAAGTGGCAGAGTTTAAGTTGTAGTTAAAAGTGAGCAATTCATTTTTTTCCTGTTTGTTTAATAAAAACACAGTTTGAGTACAATATATAGTTATTTTCTTGTTAATGAACAACTGGGATGTGCATAATCTTTTAACCTGGCAGTTAGATTAGATTGGGCATCTCAGGGGTTCATATTTTTACATTTGTGCCAACTGTGGGAATAACGTGGCTTGACTTCCAGGGTTCCAAGACTCTTCTTGTCAGGCCAAAAGGTGGCTGCCCTCAACCAGAAAAGACCACATAAAGAACCTACACATTTATAAGATAGGAATAGTAGTATATATAACACAACGACCTTAGGGTAGGTTGACCACCCTCAGCACAAGCCCTCCAATACAAAACCTGAAAGAGGAAGCAAATATAGCAGCAAGTTTCGCAAAATAATAATTTATACACAGTAAAAAATTACAGCCCAGTACACAAGACAACAAAATAATATTTATACACAGTAAAAATGTTCTGCCCAACACAAGGCAAGTATAAAATAATAATAATTTATACACAGACAAAGACCTCTGTCCAACACACAAGGCTCTGTAATTGGGTGTCATTATCACTATAGTTGAGAATAAGCATGGTGCTGAATCTTAATGGAAATCTAAGGCAACAGCTTCATTTGTTGAATGGATTTTGGAGAAATTGGCTAAAACTTACCAGCCATTCCATGTGTTCCAATTTTTCAGAAATAGGAACCGCTTAACTTGTCAATTATCATATCAAGTATTTGAAATTCAAATAAAATGCTTTTAACCTTGCACTACTCATTTCAAAGTCAGTTCAAGAGTGGTGTTGCTTCATTAATTATCCATTATAAACATTGTTGAATAATCTACAAATACTAGCAAACGAGAAAGAACAAGTCAGAGACTAAAAATATTTCAAAAGCAACAATTAAGTAAATTTTCTTTTGCCCACAGCATTGAAGGTTAATCAAATAATGTCGCCATGACAGTTTAAATGTATGCTGCATTTCTCATATTGATTTTACATTTACCAACTTCAGCCTCAATATTTTGCATGCAAATTATTATCTCGCTGTCATTAATGACAGGTTTATTGACAGTCTTTTTTGTTTTATTGTGTCACACCATATAACATTAATAAAGTTGCCATGTGATGCACAATTTTGAAAAATAACTATGTTCTGATCAATTGACACCCGTGACCTTCAAAATATTTTTCATTGGCTTCTGCAGTTGCAGCCTATGTGACAAGCCTTCCTTACTTACCTCAGGGGCTTACTGTCCAGCAAGAGCAATAATAGATCGAGACCCGTAATATCACATATATAAAGAGAATAAAATCAATGGTTTTGATTTTCACATTTAAAGCTACCATGTTCAACTGCTGAGCTCAGCAGGTTTTAATAGACACAGCCAATTCCTTTTTATTGTTTTAATTGTTATTAACTTAAAGGCAAACATTTCATGTTTCAGCCTCCTGACAGAATTAGGTGAGCATACATTAAATGATTTGTATAAAAGATCAAAACCACAATGTTTATTCAATTCCGGAGGAGCTTGATAGATCTGTGTTATGGTATCATTAAAATTGCCTACCACAATGTCGAAAGTAAAGTGCACCATTCTTGTAACAATAAAATGTGCGATTGCAGCTGGAACCTATTTTACAATAGAGCAAACCTCTTGTATTATAGCAGGACCTTATAAAGAATTGTAAAGACAACTTTCCTGACCAGTGAGGATAGCTTTAGGGCATCTGTCCATCTATAGTTATGCTGCAGGGAATGAAAGCATTCTCTGTGTTATTCATTTGGTGTCTCAGTCGCTAGTGTGACTGTGTGCACTACATTGTACGAAACTTTGAAAACTAAAGCCTGAACCTTCAGAGTCAAAGAGTCATGTAACACAAAAACAGACCTTTCAGTCCAATTCGTCCATGCCAACCAGGTTTCCCAAACTAAACTTGTCCCATTTGCTTGTGTTTGGCCCATATCCCTCTAAAGCTTTCCTGTCCAAATGTCTTTTAAATGTTGTAACTGTACCTGCCTCTACCAGTTCTTCTGGCAGCTTGTCCCATATATGCACCACACTCTGTGTGAAAAAGATACCCCTCAGGTCCCTTTTTAATCTTTCCCCACTCACCTTAAACCTATGGCATCTAGTTTTGGATTCCCCTACTCTGGGGAAAATATCTTTACTATTCACCTTATCTATGCCCTTCATGATTTCATAAACCCATATGAGGTTAGTCCTCAGCCTCTTATGCTCCAGGGAAAACAGTCCAAGCCTATCCAACCACTTCTCATAACTCAAACCTTGTCGTCTTGATAACATCCTTGAAAGTGTTTTCTGCACCCTTTCCAATCTAATAACATCCTTCCTATAGCAGGCCGACCAGAACTGTCCACAATACGTCAAAGGTAGTCTCACCATTTGACCAGAAAATAATTATTTTCAAAATAGTGCATCACATGGCAACTTTATTAATGTCTTGTACAGTCACAGCATGACTTCCCACGTCCTATACTCAATGTTCTGACCAATGAAGGCAGTGTGCCAAATACCTTCTTTACCACCCTGTCAACCAATGACGCCACTTTCAAGGAACTATGTGAATGCACCCCTAGATCCATTTGTTCAGCAACACTCCCCAGGGCCCTACTATTAACTGTTTAAGTCCTGCCCTGGAGAGTGTTGCTGAACAAAGCGACCTATGTCCAAAATGCAACACCTCACATTTCTCTAAATTTAATTCATCTGCCATTCCTCAACCCATTGGTTCAGCTGATCAAGATCCTTTTGTACCCTTAGATAACCTTCTCCACTCTCCACTATATCAACAATTTTGGCACCCTCCCCTCCCCAATTTTTTATACAACAGCTGAGAGCCACATTTCTAACCAGGACTTCTAGTGCTATCCTGTTCAACAATGGCATGGTTGAAATAGAAATCTTTCCTCTAGCTGATTATCTGCAGAATACAATTTACAACTCCGCAGCCTGAACACATGAAAAAGCCTTGGCACATTTAAACAGCTTTTCAGTCCATTAGTGAATTGATGTGAGCAAGGTAAGTGCTAAGGAAGGCAGGGTGATAGATGGATAAGTTGGCAACCACATTGCGCAGCAAGTGAGTGGGGTGCCAGGGTGAATAGGATAATAGGTGCACAAGAGGCTCAGATAATTAGGGTGGCATGTGGGTGGAGTGGCAGGCAGCTGAAGTGGCAGCTGGGTATGGCATAGTTGGGTCAGTCAGGGATGGCCTGTCAGACTAGGAGACTAGTCAGATTGGGTCAGTGAGGAGTCATAGGAGTGTCAGGTGGTGGGGTCTAATCAGGTCAGGTCAGGTCAGAGTGGGGAGGCGGTGCCTTATGTAGTCAGATGTTTGAGCGGTCAGATTGTATCTAATTAGTTCAGGTTGGGGGGGTCAGAGGTATGGAGGAAATCAGATGGTCTGGGATGTGGGTGATGTGGCAGGATCCAGTTGGGTCAACAATGGGACAGTCGCAGGGGATGTGGTGGAAGTGGGGTAGAGTCCGGGTAATTGTCATAGAGATAGTTTTAATCTGTCTCACATTTTCTGGCTAACTATCCAGCAAAGTAGATTGAAGCTGTCAGAAAACCCTCTATAGAGTCAGGAGCCATTTTGGAGGGTCCTGGAGAGAAGAGGAATTGCCTGTAGACAGGGTGGTTAGGAAGGTGTTTAGCATGCTTGCCTTCATTGCCCAGACCTTTGAGTATAGGAGTTGGGACATCATGTTGAGGTTGTTCAGGACATTGATGAGATGTCCTCCACTCACTCCGTTGCAACCCCCACCTCACTATCAAACCAGCTGACAAGGGAGGCGCAGTAGTAGTTTGGCGCACCGACCTCTACACCGCTGAGGCCAAACGCCAGCTCGCGGATACCTCCTCCTACTGCCCCCCTTGACCATGACCCCACCCCCCACCACCAAACCATCATCTCCCAGACCGTCCATAACCTCATCACCTCGGGGGATCTCCCATCCACCGCCTCCAACCTCATAGTCCCACAACCCCGCACCTCCCGCTTCTACCTCCTGCCCAAAATCCACAAACCTGACTGCCCCGGCCGACCCATTGTCTCCGCCTGCTCCTGCCCCACCGAACTCATCTCCGCATACCTTGACACCGTCCTGTCCCCCTGAGTCCAAGAACTCCCCACCTACGTTCGGGACACCACCCATGCCCTCCACCTGCTCCATGATTTTCACTTCCCCGGTCCCCAACGCCTTATTTTCACCATGGACATCCAGTCCCTGTACACCTCCATCCCCCATCACGAAGGACTCAAAGCCCTCTGCTTCTTTCTTTCCCGCCGTACCGACCAGTACCCTTCCACTGACACCCTCCTTCGACTGACTGAACTGGTCCTCACCCTGAACAACTTCTCTTTCCAATCCTCCCACTTCCTCCAAACGAAAGGAGTAGCCATGGGCACCCGCATGGGCCCCAGCTATGCCTGCCTCTTCGTAGGATATGTGGAACAATCCATCTTCCGCAACTACACTGGCCCCACACCCCACCTTTTCCTCCGCTACATCGATGACTGTATCGGCGCCGCCTCGTGCTCCCACGAGGAGGTTGAACAGTTCATCCACTTCACCAACACCTTCCACCCCGACCTCAAATTCACCTGGACAGTCTCAGATTCCTCCCTCCCCTTCCTCGACCTTTCTATTTCTATCTCAGGCGACCGAATCAACACGGACATCTACTACAAACCGACCGACTCCCACAGCTACCTGGACTACACCTCCTCCCATCCTGCCCCCTGTAAAAACGCCATCCCATTCTCCCAATTCCTTCGACTCCGCCGCATCTGCTCCCAGGAGGACCAGTTCCAAAAACGCACAACCCAGATGGCCTCCTTCTTCAAGGACCGCAATTTCCCCCCCGACGTGGTCGACGATGCCCTCCACCGCATCTCCTCCACTTCCCGCTCCTCCGCCCTCGAACCCCGCCCCTCCAACCGCCACCAGGACAGAACCCCACTGGTCCTCACCTACCACCCCACCAATCTCCATGTACAGCGCATCATCCGCCGTCATTTCCGCCACCTCCAAACGGACCCCACCACCAAGGATATATTTCCCTCCCCTCCCCTATCAGCATTCCGTAAAGACCACTCCCTCCGTGACTCCCTCGTCAGATCCACACCCCCCACCAACCCAACCTCCACTCCCGGCACCTTCCCCTGCAACCGCAGGAGGTGCAAGACTTGCGCCCATACCTCCCCCCTCACCTCCCTCCAAGGCACCAAAGGAAACTTCCATATCCGCCACAGATTCACCTGTACCTCCACACATATCATCTATTGCATCCTCTGCACCCGATGTCGCCTCCTCTATATTGGGGAGACAGGCCGCCTACTTGCAGAGCGTTTCAGAGAACACCTCTGGGACACCCGGACCAACCAACCCAACCACCCTGTAGCTCAACATTTCAATTCCCCCTCCCATTCCACCAAGGATATGCAGGTCTTTGGACTCCTCCATCGTCAGACCACAGCAAAACGACGGTTGGAGGAAGAACGCCTCATCTTCCGGCTAGGAACCCTCCAACCACAAGGGATGAACTCGGATTTCACCAGTTTCCTCATTTCCCCTCCCCCCAGCCTGTCTCAGTCAAATCCATCAAATTCAGCACCGCCTTCCTAACCTGCAATCTTCTTCCCGACCTCTCTGCCCCCACCCCAGTCTGACCTATCACCCTCACCTTGACCTCTTTCCACCTATCACATTTCCGACGCCCCTCCCCCAAGTCCCTCCTCCCTATCTTTTATCTTAGCCTGCTGGACAAACTGTCCTCATTCCTGAAGAAGGGCTAATGCCCGAAACGTCGATTCTCCTGTTCCCTAGATGCTGCCTGACCTGCTGCGCTTTTCCAGCAACACATTTCCATAAAGTGTATCAGGACCTCCAAAGGGTCCCAATGCCTATCTTTGTTTATGCATTCTCTCTCCAGCTATCCAAAGACCAGAAGGTCCTGGCTCTGTTTTTGGATAGTTAATATTTTGGATCTGTGCAGAAATGACACTAGTTTTTATTTGTGCAGCAGAATGCTTCAAAATGTCGAACCTACATTTCAGCTCTGGCTTCTCGGTCTCCCTCATTCCTTTACTTTTCTTTGAGTGCATGTCCAGGTTTAACTAAACATGCACAGTAAGCATCAGTAGTGAATAGACTCACATCTATTCAAATGTAGAATAGTTGAACATCATATGTTTACCTCCTTCTAAATTTAAATTATTTTAATTTATTTTAAGTTAAACCATTCTAAACAATGGATGTATGTATGCTATGTTACCTTTTAAGAATTCAGCCTGTTTATTTTCTCCAAGTAAAAAAATGTCTTTGAGCCATAAAGGTCTCCAATAACTCTGCTGAGATCTACCAAGGTGAGGATGTGATTCTGTGCAATCAACTTGATGAGAGAGATAATCAACATCTCATCAGAAAAGGAAATCTATCCTCAATCACTATTCTCAAAGATCATCAAAATATCCTGGTCTGCTGACTATGAAGGATCTTGTGTTCCCCACAGTGTTGTCATTCAATCAGGAAGCATTGGTATTAAGCAATGGGTTAAGTGCAGATAAACCTGGTACAAATTTATGGTCGCAATTTGGGCATTTGATGCAAATTCATTTTCCAACTTCCAGTTGCAGCTCCCTTGCACTTGTTCACGTTTTTTAAGTGAGCTTTGGCTCACTTGCTGGAGATCACAGCAAATCACACCAAATGCTGGAGATCACAGCAGGTCAGGCAGCATCCATGGACAGAGAGCAAACTAGCACTTCAACTCTAGATGACTCTTCATCAGAGCTGAAGTGAAGTGTGGAGAGAGGACAGCATTTATGCTATACTTTGAGAGTGGTGGGGTTGGGGGTAGTGGGTGTAGTGTGCTGATGGAGAAAAGATGTTGATTGCTCAATTGTTGCTTTGCGATTTATTCTGCTTTCTTTCAGGAAATCACGTTGAATGGCATTGAAGACTTAAGAATAGTTAATAGCATGTCCAAGTTATAACCTCTCATACATTTGGCTGGTGTCATTCCATTCAGAGTATGAAGGGGATTGATATGTGTCAGGTAGGATTTGAATGGACACTTTAAAAGTTTTCCTCGTTGACATACTAGTTCTCAGACTGTCCATTATTGTCCCGTTGAATTGCTTGATGACAGCCTTTGATCGTAGTAGGTTGTATCATAATGCAATAGGATGGTGAATTCCACATCCGGCTAATAATGCTATCTACCCACTGGAAACAAACTGCTGCTCATTGTCAATAATAATAGTCTTCAGCAAATCCCATTTTGTAACCAAAATGTCTGGAATGTCAATGACCGAAGTGATGATTATGGACATTGTAGCAATTTCCACCCGTTTGCCATGTAAATCATGACCAAATGAAAAAAATAAAATTGATTGCTAATGGCTGGTTGTACTTTTCCAAAAATATCAACATGGAGTTGTTGCCATGGTTTTCCTATGGGATCAGCTGTTGAGGTGTGGGACACAGTTCAGCCGATCTCTTACTGAGTGTACAAGCTATGCAACTTCTAATGAACTCTTCTGTACAGAGTCGAGAAGTATGGGGCTGAAAAAGCACAGCAGGTCAGGTAGTATCTGAGCATAAGCCCTTCATTAGGAATGTGGAGGAGGGAGGGGACTGAGAGATAAACAGGAGGATGGGGGTGGGACTGGAGGGGGATGGTAGCTGGGATGGTGATAGATGGATGCAGGTGGGGGCAACTGTGATAGGTCGATGTGGAGGATGGAGCAGATAGGTGGGAAGAAAGGTAGGAAGGTCGAGAGGGTGGGGCCGAGTTGGAGGGTTGGATCTAGCATGAGGTAGGGGGAGAGAAGATTTGGAAACTGCCTGACCTGCTGCGTTATTCCAGCACCACACTTTTTTGACTCTGACTCTCCAGCATCTGCAGTCTGCACTTCCTCCCAACTTCTGTATATCCGTCTATTGCCAGTCACCAGGCTCATTGTTGCTTCATCAGAACATCACCCAGATATTTTTCAAGGGTAAGATGCAATGCATCTTGTCACATTTTTTGGAATACATTCAAGTTCAGCATTCAATATGATGATCATCAAACACCAGGAGTTCACTGTTCACTCTGTAGTTTTGAAACCAATTATCTCTTTATTTGGCAAGGCCACTTGGTTTTTAGGTACTGGCTTATTTTCTACAGTAGGCTATCTGTTCTTGATTCAGTCTTCAACTCTTGTCTAAGAATCCATACAGTGTGGAAACAGGTTATTTGGCCCATCAAGTCCACGCAGGCCAGCAAAACAGCACCCCACCCCTACAACCTTTCATTTCCCATGGCCAATCCACCTAACCTGCACATCTTTAGACTGTGGGAAGAAACTCGCACAGATACAACAAGAATGTGCATACTCTACACAGTTGCCTGAGGGGAGAATCTAACTCAGATCTCTGGTGCTGTGAGGTAGCAGTGCTAACCACTGAGCCACTGTGCCACCTCTTGCCAGGTAACAAGATTGTGGTCACGGTATAAAATCTTTAAAGTCACATTGTCTCCAATACTGAAGCTGCTTGTTAATACTAACATTGCTGTAGTAGAGTCTCAGTTAATCGGTTGCATAAACTATGAGACGCTTGACCTTGAGGTTATACCAATGAAGATGATCTGACCATCTGTGGATACAGAGAGTAGGATGATGACATAATGCGGCGAATAATGTAGTCAATGTTTAATGATCAGTGTGTGGAAAGTGAACTTTCCACCATAGGGTTATGTGCACCCAATCTTCACAGAGGCAGATGAGTTCTTCAGTTTTCCAATGGTGTAACTGTGTACAGTCAGTCGCATATGCGATTGATCATTCACCATTTCTTTTCATGGGGTGTGCATGCTGGTGGCTAAGCCAGAATTTAATGTCCATAATTAGTTGCCTTTGAGAAGGTGCTGGTGAGTTGCCTTCTTGAACCACTGCAGTCCTCATGCTGAACTTGAGCCCATAATGCCATTACAAGGGGGAAGGTGAGGATTTTAGTCCAATGACACTAAAGGAATGGTGATATATTTCCAAGTCAGGATAGTTTGTTGTTTGGGGTGGGGGGGTGACGACGGGGAGGTGGATCTTGCAGGTAGTGGTATTCCACGTACTTGCTAACCTTGTCCATCTTGTAGACATCATGGGTTTGGAAGGTGCTGTCTAAGGATCCTTGGTGAACTACTGTAGTGCATCTTGTAGATGGTACATACTGCTGCTATTGAGTATTGGTTGTGAGGGAGTGCATGAAGGTGGTTGTGGTTTCTTTGAATGTTATTGAAGCTACACTTATCCAGGTAAGTGGAGAGTATTCTTGTGCTTTGTGGATGTGGACAGGCTGTAGGGAGTCAGGAGGTTAGTACTCACTGCAAGATTCCTAGCATCTAGTCTGCTTTTGTAGCCACGGTATAGGGCTAGTCCAATTTAGCATTTGGTAAATGG
This sequence comes from Chiloscyllium plagiosum, assembly GCF_037043375.1. NCBI lineage: Eukaryota > Metazoa > Chordata > Chondrichthyes > Orectolobiformes > Hemiscylliidae > Chiloscyllium > Chiloscyllium plagiosum. The sequence goes on along the minus strand of NW_028270152.1, from coordinate 55,194,850 downwards.
TAACCCACAGGATAGTGGGGGTATTCAGTGATGGTAATGCCATTGAAAATCAAGGGATAATGGTTAGATTCTCTCTTCTTGGGGAAGATCACTGTCTGATAATTCTGTAACGCGAATGTTATTTGCCACTTGTCAGCTCAAGCTTGGATATTGTCCAGATCTTGCTGCAATTGAACATGCTTCAGTGTCTGAGGAGTAGCAAATGGGGCTGAACATTGTGCAATCATCAGCAAAAATCCCCACTTCTGACCTTATAATGGAGGTAATATCATTGATGAAGCAGTTGAAGATGGTTGCTCCTAGCACACAACCCTTAGGAACCCCTGATTTGGAGGGCTGGTATTGGCCTAGGGGTGTACAAAGTTAAAAAAAAACACACAATACCAGGTTAAAGTTCAACAGGTTTATTTGGAAGCACTAGCTTTCAGAGTCCACAACCACTAGCGCTCCGAAAGCTTGTGCTTCCAAATGAACCTATTGGACTTTAACCTGGTGTTGTGTGATTTTTAACTTAGGAACTCCTGCAGATATCCTGGAGCTGAAATGACTGACCACAAGCATTTTCCTTTGTGCCAGGTATGACTCCAATCAGCAGAGGGTTTTTTCACCTGATTCCTATGGACTCCAGTTTTGCGAGGGCTCATTGATTCATTCATTCGAATGTAGCCTTGCTGCCAAGGGCAGTTACTTGCACCTCCCCTCTGGAGTCCAGCTCTTTTGTCCATGTTTGAACTAAAGTTGTAATGAAGTCAGGAATTGAGTGGACATGGCAGAATCCAAACTGGGCATCATTGAGGAGGTTAGTGCTGTGCAGGTGCTGCTTGGCAGCACTGTCAATGACACCTTCCATCACTTTACCATCAAGGGTAGACTGATGGGGTGGTAGTTGTCCAGGTTGGATTTGTTCTGCTTTTTGTGTAACATACAGGACATAACTGGGCAATTTTCCATATTGTCAGGTAGATGCCAGTGTTGTAAGTTGTTCTGGAACAATTGGCAAGGTGTGCAGCAAATTCTGCAGCATATTTCTTCAGAACTATTGCTGAAATGTTGTCATAGCTTTTACAGTTTCCAACGTCTCCAACTGTTTCTTGATATCACGTGGAGTGAATCGAATTGGCTGAAGAGTGGTATCTATGATGCTGGGGATCTCTGGACAAGACTGACATGGATCATCCGTTTGGCACTTCTGGCTCAATATTGCTACAAACACTTCAGCTTTATCTTTAGCACAGATGAGCCGAGTTGTTGAGGATGGGGATATTTGTGGAGCCTCCTCCTCTGTGTCCACCACCATTCGAGACAGATATTACAGATTAGATTAGATTACATTACAGTGTGGAAACAGGCCCTTCAGCCCAATGATAGGACTCCAGAGTTTATATCTGATCTGTTGGTTGTGGATTTGCTTAGCTCTGTCTATCACTTGTTGTTTATGCTGTTTCACATGCAAGTAGTTCAGACCAGGTTGACACCTCTTTTTTAGGTATGTCTGGTGCTGCTCCTAGCATGCCCTGCTGCAATCTTTATTGAACCAGGGCTGATGTCCTGTCACTAGATTGATGGGAATGATAAAGGGAAAATATGTCAGGATGAAACATTGCAGGTTCTGTTGGAGATAATTCTGCTGCTGATGATGGCCCACAGATCCTCATGGATGCCCAGTCTTGAATTGTTTGAACTGTTTGAAGTCTAGTATAGTGATAGTGCCAATCAACATGATGCAGGGTATTTTCAATGTGAAGCTAAGATGTTGTCTCCATAAGGACTGAGTTGTGATCATTCTTACCAATGCTCCAGTGTACTGTGAAATTACAGTTCCAATCGCAATCGCCTGACGCATCTTTTATGGCATGCATTTTCTGTAAGAGAGTTGAAATGTCTGATGACCAACACAGATTCTAAGTTATGTCCAATCTTTAACATGGACATTGGTTAGGCCACTTTTGGAATATTGTATTCAATTCCAGTTTCCGTCCTATTGGAGGGATGTTATGAAACTTCAATGGGTTCAGAAAACATTTACAAGGACGTTGCCAAGATTGGAGGGTTTGAACTTTGGGAGAGGCTGAAGGGCTTTTGCCCGAAACGTCGATTTCGAAGCTCCTCGGATGCTGCCTGAATTGCTGTGCTCTTCCAGCACCACTGATCCTGAAAAAGGGAGAGCCAGGAGTGTCAAAGGCTGAGGGGCGACCTTGTAGAGGTTTATAAAATCATGAGGGACATGGATAGGATAAATAGACAAGGTCTTTTCCCTAGGGTGGGGGAGTCGAGAATTAGAGGGCATAGGTTTAGGGTGAGAGGGGAAAGATTTAAAAGGGACCTAAGGGACAACCTTTTCACGCAAAGGGTGATGCGTGTACGGAGTGAGCTGCCAAAAGAAGTGGTGGAGGCTGGTACAATTACAACATTTAAAAGCATCTGAATGGGAATATGAATAGGAAGGGTTTAGAGGGATATAGGCCAGGTGCTGATTGGGCTAGATTAATTTAGGGTATCTGTTGGCATGAACAAGTTGGACAGAAGGGTCTGTTTCTGTGTTGTACATCTCTATGACTTGATGACTCTACATTCAACCGTGTTTACTGTGTGGTTGTCAATTCCCATTGTTGAGCTTTGAACATGGCTTTAAAAGTGACTCGTGGTCTCTGTGTTCTTCTGAACTAATGCAATAAAGGTTGGTAGTACAAAGGAATAAGCCTTTCACACACTTTCACATGTTTTACTCTAGTTGATGATACACTATTGCAAATGTGCATTTGTCCTTGTTCAGCATCAATTTGTGCTGCGCTAGTCAGTGAGCACCACTGAGGGCCACTGATCATATTTTATTGTGTTCCTACCATGGACAATGGTGTCACTGTGTAAGCTGAGCATGCCCTCAATGTCTGACAAGACTGAAGAAACAAACTGGAACACATTAGTGTTGAATCTAGTCCATAGTGATAGTGAAATACATCGTCAACTTCATGAATAATCTGTAAGCCATCAATTTTGCTTTGCTAGAGATATTTGGAGATAACTCCATTGATATTGAACTCTATGAAGTCACCAAAATGATGTTGTACTTATTGCATTGTAACAAAGTGATAAATGGCCTATCAGACCTCCCTGCTATTCAATATGATATGTGGTTTCAATAACAACTTCCAGCCCAATCACTATTTTGTCTGATACTATTTTGTTCTGTGAATCTCAGCCTCATATATGCTGAATGATCCACCAACCACTGGGGAAGAGAATTTGAAAGAATCAAAACCTTTTAGTGAAGAAATGTCCCCTTACCTTAGCCCCGACTGACTGGTCCCTTACCCTGAGAATATGCCCCTATGTTCTGGATTCGAAAGGTGTGGTGCTGGAAAAGCACAGCAGGTCAGACAGCATCTGAGGAGCAGGAGAATCAACGTTTCAGGCATAAGCCCTTCATCAGGAATGTTCTGGATTCCCCAAGCTAGGGAAACAACCTCTTATGTCTACCCTGTCAATGCCATTCAGAATCTTTTATGTTTCAATGAGATCACCTCCCATTCTTCAAAACCCCACAGCCTGTAAACCCAACTTACTCAGCGTGTCATTATAGCAGTGACTGTCAACTGGTGTGTCACTACATGTTGGTGTGACGTGAAACTTTCAGGAAGCAGTGCCACTTTATCTGCTGGGACCAAGAGCCCCGATCGTGGAGTCGGCACTGCAAGAACTCCCAGCGTCCGCTTGGTGCACAGTCCTACCACTCAGTGGTGGAGATGGTGAGTCTGTCACTATCTTTGGCTTTTGCCCCTTTGGCTGGGCTGAGCCAGTCAGATTGCACACCACTGTTACTGCAGATCATCAGGGCCTGGCAAGAGAGGAGCTGAGTGTGGAAGCTGCAAGCATGCAGTTTTGCTGGAGTTGAGTCCGGGAGGTGAGAGGCTCGGCTTACTGCCTCCCAAACTCCACGCAGTGTGAGGACAGAATGCAGCTAATGCTGCTGCCAGTGACCAGGCTTCTTCTCTGTGTGACTGGGCCACCTTCAAAGTATATCCTTTCTTATCCAGCAGTGGTCTCACCAAAGTCTGGCACAATTGTAGAAAGTCTTCATTTTTCTATTCCAATCATGTTGCAATAAAAAAACCCAACATGCCATTTGCTTTCCTAATTGCTGTATTATCTTTCTATGTTCCTTGAATGAGTACTCCCAAATCTCTATCACCATCAATATTTACAAATTTCAAAGCCTTTCAAACAATATTCTGTTTTTCTATTCTTACTACTAAATTGAATAACCTCATTTGAAGGTGCATTCCACTATGATACCTCAGTTCAATTTTAATCTCATAATCTTTACATCGAAATTGTCTCTATTTGAAGTTGTACCACAGCAGTTGTCTTTACATTACTTTTAAAAATGTCATTATCATTAGTAAACAGCACTTACTGCTTGGATGTTCAGGATGCAGAGTTCAGTCTTCCCTACATATTAACGTGGAAACTGGGATGTTTTGCATTCAATGTCACAGGTGGAAAGCATAGAATTGACAGCAGAACACAGGTTTTGAATTGAATAAAAATTGCTGCAGAGCAATAACTACTCTGATATAGCCAAGCTTCTCCAATACTTGCTAAATCTATAATAATGCACACACATATACAAGATACATAGAAAAATACTGTTCAATCTTCACAGACTGACCTTTCGTCACTATCCTCCTGCACATTAACATGAAGCCTGAGAAGGAAGTTACAGATAAGCACAAAAATGACGAGAAGGAAGAAAACAAAGAGCAGTAGGAAAATTTACACAAAAGACATTGAATTATGTTGGAAAAATAATAAAGGTAACAAAAATAGTATATTTATTTGCATAATATTAATACTGGTTCTGCTATAAATGTGCTTACAACTTGAACATACACATTTCAACTCCTCTCATCTATGAAATAATGACGCAAATCTTCCAGCCTGAGCAGAAAACCCAAGTTCTGTTCCAAGTCAGACAAAAAGTTACATCTTTACCTTCCTATGGTTTTTCGACCATGTCTGAAGGGACAAAATCCTTCATAATGAATGCAATCCTTGCAGGCACTAGCATAAGATTATCATAGAAGACTCAAGTACCTTTTTTACAGCATTAGCTGCTGTATTCTGGTAAGCAAACTGAGTTAAAGGAACATAAGACCACAAGTTCAAAGTTTGTGAGAAGATTTGTAGCTCGGGTGCTCATTGTTTTTGGCGAATACTTTGTACACACGCTTAGTAGCCACACACGCAGTATCCTTAGTAGCCACACACACAGACGACAAGCAACATGAATTCGACTGGGACAACACTACCATTATAGGGCAAGCCAAACAAAGAACAGCCAGGGAATTCCTAGAAGCATGGCACTCATCCACAAACTCCATCAACAAACACATCGACCTGGACTCAATATATCGGCCACTACAGCGGACAGCTGAAACTGACAACCGGAAGTGGCAGGGACAGGCCACTATAAATGCCAGAGGAAACACCACAGAAGCGCTTCACAGGAGGCTCCCAAGCACTGAGGATGTCACCTAGACAGGGGACGAAACATTTGCAACAAAAATTTCCAGCTCGGCAAACAGAACCACAACATAAGACCACAAGACGTAGGAGCAGAAGTTAGGCCATTCAGCTCATCAAATCTGCTCCACCAATCATGGCTGATAGGTTTTTCAACCCTATTTTCCCACTTTCTCCCCTAGGCAAACAAGAATTTATCTATTTCTGTTTTAAATATACTCAATGACCTGGAATCCAGAGCCTTCCATGGTAGCGAATTCCATAGATTCACTACTCTCCGGCTAAAGAACACTAAAAGGTCTTTCCTTTACTCTCAGGTTACGCCCTCAGGTCCTTGAATTCCTGCCAATGAAAACATCTTCCCAGTATCCACTTTGTCCATGTCATTCAGTATTCTGAAAGTTTCAACCAGATCCTCCCTCATCCCAAAGTCCTCAAATGTTCATCATTTGTTATATCTTTCATTCCTGGGATTATTCATGTGAACCTCCTCTGGACCCAATCCAGGGTCAATATATACTTCCTGAGGTCTGGGGCCCAAGGTCGCTCACAATACTCGAATTATGATCTGACCAGAGCGTTATAAAGCCTCAGAAGTACATCCTTGCTTTTATATTCTAGTCCTCTTGAGATGAATGGCAACATTGTATTTGCCAATGTCATATTGATAACATACAATGTGAAAGTAAGAGGATGAGAGGGTAGGGAGGGAGGCGAGTGTCAAGAGGGTAGGTAAGTGGATAAGAGGAAAAGATGATAGATAAATGAGGAAATAGAATAGAATCCCTACAATGTGGAAACTGGCCATTTGGCCCATCACATCCACACCAACCCTCTGAAAAGCAATCGACCCAGACTCATTCCCCCACCACTTTACATTTACCCCAAACTAATGCACCCAACTCACACTTCTCTGAGCAATCTAGCATGGCCAATTCACCTAACCTGCACACGTTTGGACTGTAGGAGGAAGCCAGAATACCCAGAGGAAACCTACACAGACATAGGGAGAATGTGCAAATTCCACACAGACAGTCACCCGAGGCTGAAATCGAACCTGGGTCCCTGGTACTGTGAGGCAGCAGTGCTGACCACTGAGCCACTGTGCTGGGCTGGTGGATGCAGAAGATGTGGTGTGACAGATGGGTGAGGGGGCTGCTGGTTGTGTGAGATGGTATAGCGGCAGGTTGGTGAGGAAATTGACTCTAAGTGAATGGGAGTGGGTATAGGGTGACAGGCAAATCAGTGAGAAGTAAAATGAAGGATGGGTGAGGGAGGATGATGAACAGAGGTTTTACATTTATAGGGGAGTGTCATGGTGGTATCACGTTGGAAGGTCTGGGTCAATTAGGATTGGGGATTCAGGTTGATGGTGGGGTCAGGTTGGAGTTGGCTGACTGAGTGACCAAACAGGTCAGGTCAGGGTGGTAGTCAGGAAGAGCAACGGAAATGCAGCAATTAGTTCTATAGTTATCCAGGAGTAAGAACCAGTTTTAATAGTTCTAATGTTCCCTGGATAATAATCCAATGAAGTTGGAACACTCTAAAATTTGCTGCTCAAACCTGGAGCTAGAGACTTTTCCAGAAGGTCCTGGATGTAAGGTAATTGTCCAACAAAAGTTAAACCTCCTGGGTAACTCCCTCATGTCCATTATATTGGGGCTTCCAAGGGACCCCAGTGCTTATATCTGTCTATATACCTGGTCTCTGTCTGCTGAAAGATCAGAATCAATATTACTCTGATGTGTATAGTTGTGCTTTTAAGTGAATTCTTATGATACATTGGCCAAACTTTTCAAGGCTCTCCTAAGGCAGAATGGACCTGAAAACGTGAAGGGAATCCCAACATTCTGTCTTTGTGATACAGTCACATTTCCATTGGGTTCTGTAGGAGATGACAGCATTATACACAATTGGCTGGTAGCAATTAAATTCTCTTGGCAACTTGATTAAGAACAATTGCCTGGTGTCAACTGGATTTTCCAGTTTGTGTATGAGGTACCCATCAAGCCAGGAGGCTAAGTAGTCATCGAAGCCAGAAGCTCTATTCACTGGGGAAACCACCATACTAGTAAACATCCACAACCACCTGTTATTGTGGAGGGTTTTTCTCCTTCTGTCTAGCTCCAAACCTTTTGGCCCATCTTATGTCCCTCAATTGTGGTAGTTCCAGAAATGACCATTCTACAAACTTCAGTAGTGTCCATCTCTGAACTGGGGCTACCAATTTGTCAGTACTAGGTTACCTCTTATTGACCCTCTCGACTTTGGAATCAGGATGCTGCCCTAATTGGACAGGAATCCATAAGGCGGGAACTTAATTAGCTGACTCCTTCAAAATCTCCCTCAGTTCTCATTATCGGTGTTTTCAGGTTGCATCTCAACAGCTGCATTGGTAGCTGGGAATGAATATTTTGTGTAGTGTGTTTTGTAGAATGTCTAATCCATGTCCTGGCTTACCCACCTATCACACCACATTTAACTCATCTGCATGCCATCCTTTTTCCTCATCCATGATGCTGAGAGCTTTGATCTGAATGAACTTTCAAAGCATTTCAGTGTTTACTCTTCAAGCTTCAACTTACAGTTTCAGATAAGGACAGAGATAATGCAGAATTAAATTCAGTACCGGAAAAAAATGCTTTGTCAATGTCTTAAATAAATAGTGCTGTCTATTGAAGAATCTTAAAACGTATAAATTGAGGAATACACAATCATTTTTAATTTATGAAGGAGTTTATTAATACTTTTCAGTGATTCATTGCTTCAGTAGGTTTTTTTTTGAAGACTGCAACACTTCACGTTGAAGTGTAAACATTTTCAAGGGGCGAATATTGCAGCTTTTCCAGACTGGATTTTGTTGTAACATTTCCGCTGAGATCTGGGCAAGTTCATTTCAGAACTCAGCTTCAAGCACAGTCAACAGAAATTGATGGAGAGGAAAACTGGCCAGACAGTCATGAGCAGTCAACCAAATCCCATCCAGTTCCTACTAGCAGGTTATGTTAAAAGTCTAAGACTTGATGAAGTAGATTGCTCCATTAACAGCTAACCCAAAATATGTCAGTGTAGTTACAAGTAGTCATTAATTAAGAGATGCTGCAGGAATTAGTATTAACTACATTGTTGGTAAGGACAAATTTAATTTTATGTAATATTAAACAAAAAGTAGTTACTGCTTCTTATTTCCTGGAAGAAGGAACATTTTTTTGCAGCCAACCATGGCTATTTAGTCTATACCTCTTATCAGCATTGTCAGAAAAAATAGGTATTTTTCAATATCCTTTCAGTGCAGTTACTACAATTATTTACTAAGGAACGCAGCCAGAGAAGGTTATACGATACTGCTGATAGAAACTGTGAACCTAATGAGAGCATTCTCAACTACAAAATGGCCTTTCACAAGAGACAGTGGCAGCTTCATATCGTTCCAAAGTGGTGTAATGCACGCAACACTGCAATCCACATAGCACTTATAAATATTACCTATGGCGCAATATTCATTTTCCCTGGTCAAAATGAAACCTTGTAAATTGCATTTTTATTTGTGCCCTTTTCAGGATTTACTGCTGGATGCAAAGAACCATTTTCTCCACAAAAGGTTTAAAAAACCCTCAATGCAGTAATAAACCAAACCTTTCAAAAGGATTAATAGATTCACTACAAATGTGGAAGAAGGCTGTTCATAGTATTCTGTTGCTCAGCTCGACTCAGTGTTATTTTCTAGCTCTTATCCACGAAGAAAAATCTTCAACATTGTAGCTAATAAAGACACCCCAGATTGAACACATTTTAGGCTGACACATGATTTGCAAATATAATTCAAATAATTACAGCGAAGAGATGATATCTTCCTTTTCCTCATGCAAAGAACAAATTGCACCTGTACAAAATACAATTTTCTTTTAGATAGACAAGCAGGACTTGTTATTATGGCAGGTCCAAATTAAAATTGCATCTTCTTTCATACTTCTGACAGTGAATGAGACAGTTTCAAACCTCATTTTCTCCAAAATCTAATTGATTATATTCACTCAACAGACTACCAGGCTCTTCGTCAGAAGCGATGAAATGTGGCTATTCTGTGACTGCATAATTTAATATGTTATCTCTGTAACAGTCCACAGTAAACACAGATTGCAGCAAGGCATGAGTCTTCATTTGTTTGTAAATAGCCTCAAGACTATCGCTATACGAAGATGGAGAACACATGAAAACATTATTACTCGCATATTTCCTAACCTCTGGGTACCTGCTGTTATAGTCTGGTAGGAAATATACTGAAATGGTTCCCACCAAATACTTAAGTTATTTTCTGTCAGAACTGTTTTCATCCACCAACAGGCATAGCTTTAATGCCACAATTAAGATAAAATAGCTACATATTACAAAGATGTAAAGCCACATTTGTCGTTTTTGAAGGATGTATTCAGGAAATGATATACATGATTTTGAAGCAGATGTAAAGGAAAATACTAACAACCTAATGATCTTTGATGTATAACATAAGTAAAGCATTATCAAATTTTGACTTCTCAGGGGTGGCACAGTGGCTCAGTGGTTAGCTCTGCTGCCTCACAGCACCAGGGGCCTGGGTTCAATTCTAGCCTCGGGCAACTGTCTGTGTGGAATTTGCACATTCTCCCTGTGTCTGCGTGGGCTTCTTTTGGGTGCTCTGGTTTCCTCCCACAGTCCAAAGATGTGCAGCTTAGGTGAATTGGCCATGCAAAATTGCCCATAGAGTTAGTAGCATTAGTTAGGGGGAATGGGTCTGGGTGGGTTACTCTTTGGAGGGTTGGTGTGGACTAGTTGGGCTGAAGGGCCAGTTTCCACACTGTAGAGAATCTAATCTTTAAAAAAAACTGCAGAATATTCTTTTCCACTTCCATTTCATATTCCAGGTTCTCACATATGTTGGAATATTCCCAGGATTAGGTTTGATTCAGGAGTGGCACAAAATATTGGGAGTATGGGAGGGAGCGGTACAAATATCAAGTTAATATAATATGTTACGGTCATACTAACAATAGATTATCAATATTCAATTTCCATATGATTGTCATATCTGAGAACTTTCATTTAGCATGTTTTGAGATGATTTGTAGCTCAGGTTGAGGTTCTGGATGTAGGCTAGCTCGCTGAGCTGGGCAGACACAGTATAACAAGCAACTAACACAGAAAATGAAAAAGGTAGACCGGCAGAAAAAACTAGACAAACTTACACAAAATAACAACACTTACAACACAGAAACATGGATAAAAAACTTATCTGACCAACCCTTAATAGAAACTGAAAAGGCCATCTTAGTAAGAAGATTACAACTTCCAGGATGTGGACAAACAAGATTTCTTAGCAGCATTAGACACAACACTGAAAGACAACCAACTCACAAAAGAAACCCAGCAAACCATCAGACAGATAGTCGCACCAACATTAAGCAGGAAAAAGGAAGGAAACACATGCAATACATAAGAAAGGAAAGCACTAAAAAGGCTAAAAAAAACATTGTTATCCTATCTACAGACAAAAGATACTTCACAGTTATCTTAAATCAAAGAGAACCAGCTCAGTAAGCAAACCGAAATAGAGAACCTTTCATATAGTAAAAATGGTTTTATGACAAATGCTCATATAAAATGGCTGTTGGATCACCAGACCAGGCTGAGCAAAGCTCATGAAACCATCAGTAAACGAGAATCAGTCTGAAATTAAATTGAAATCATTGTAAAACTCAGATCTGTATCACACCTTTATGGAAGTTATACACTGGGATGAAATCCAACCTCAGATCATCTAGTTTGATAAATAACAATGGAACTAGACTCTGGAATACACACTGAATTATATTTCATGAGCTGCTTCCGAGCAATAAAACAGAGATAAGGAGAACTAATTCATAAATAAGAACTGGAAGATGTTGTTTCTTTCTCGCACATGCACAATACACACACACACACACTTCATGTAAATTTTTCCATTGCTGCAGAAATGAAGCAACAGCTAAACGGCCAGGATTTAGGTCAATCTCACAACTCAAGGAACCTAAGAACTTTAAACTGTAATCGCCTTTGTCTTCCTGTCTGTAATGAACATCATCTCTCACTTCTTTTTAAGTTTATTATCTATGTTTGTGTGTGCATTTGAAGTTACGTTTTTATTACTTTCTTTGGGGAGTGGATATTAAAATTCATTATTCTTTCATTCAAGAAAACCTTATAATTTGGTTCTTCCATTTTTATTTAATTAATTATGTTTTAATTGACGTGTGAGAGCTCTATGCTGAACAAAATTGTCCAACAGAGGATTAAAAAGAGGGAATCTGATCACTCTTTCTCGACTGATTATAACAAGAGCTATAAAACAGGAAAGATAGTAGCACGACTTTACTGTCTAAGTATTAGTTGCAATCTTTACAGCTTCATGGTGTTCAAGAATTCAATTTGCAGTATTTTTATCTGATTATTTATTGTTATACAGAGTGCATATAACCCAGTCACAACCACAGGACATCAGTGTCGTATCTTCAATGATGCTAAGAACACTCTTTGCATGAATTCTTTTTTGTAAAACAAAAACTCAAGTTATTTGTTATAAAACAAGCTTATTAAAAGTGAATTAAAAACTCACCTTTTAAAGATATATTGTGTTCTGTTCTCAACACATTTGAAAAATGCTATGCTTTGGCATTTCTAGTTGATAATGGAGAATCACCCAAAGGTAAATATTTCAGCAACTTAAAGTTAAAATGATCAGTTGTAAATTGAGTCTTGCTGCTAAAATCATCTCAAGATCTTTTCCACCCCTGTTATTCCTTTACCCACTACTGACAGACAAACTTCAACCTATTAGTTCCTACTTTCAAAAATTCCTAGTTGAACACTCTCCACTTTCTACTCCATAAAATCACAAACTATATCTCTAAACCCAAATATTCCTCTTGTACTTGCTTTCATTTGCTCAGCATGCATCTTTGTTATGCCATTTTGAAGTATCTTGGAGTATTTCTCACATTAAGGTGCCAGAGAAATAATTTAGATTGCGTTAGAATTATTGCTGACCTTGGTAAAAGCAGCAAGAATTCCATATGTTCATTTGCTTTGTCGCACACTCCCAGAAATAGGAGACTTTGCAGCCTTTCAAGTCATAGTCAAAGAGACATTCAGCATGGAAACAGATGCTTTGGTCCAATTAGTCCATGCTAACCATGTTCCCAAACTAAGCTTATCCCACGTTCCTGCACTTGGCCCACATCCCTCCAAACCTTTCCTGTTCATGAACTTATGAATGTCTTTTGAATGTTGTAACTATACCCATATTCACCACTTTCTCTGGCAGTTCATTCCAAACATGAGCCACTCTCTGTGTAAAATCATTTCTCCTCATGCCCTTTTTGAATTTTTCTCCTCTCACCTTAAAAACATGCCCCCTAATTTTGAACTCTCCCACTTTAGCAAAAACACCCTTGTCCACATCCCTCATGATTTTATAAACTTCAATACGGTCACCCCTTAACCTCCTACACTCAAACTCTCCATTCCTGACAACATCCTGGTAGTTTTTTTCAGAACCTTCTCCTGTTTAATAATAGTCTTCCACATACTTATTTGCTTCATCACGTACTCCCAGAACTAGGCAACCAGAACTATACATACTAGTCCAGAAGAGGCCTCACCAATTTCCTGTACAACTTCAACATGACATCCTAGCTCCTATACTCAAAGGTCTGAGTAATGAAGGCAAGTATGCTAAATACCTTCCTAACCACCATGTCTACATGTGATGCAAACTCAAAAGTTATGTACCTGAACTCCTAGGTTTCTCTGTTCTACAACACTACCCAGGACTCTACCATTAATTATATAAGTCCTGCCCTTGTTTGTTTTACCAAAATTCAATACCTCACATTTATCCAAATTAAACTCCATCTGTCACTCCTCAGCCCATTGACCCAATTGATCAAGATCCCTTTGTAACCTTAGATAACCTTTTTCACTGTGCCCTATACTACTAATTTTGGTGTCATCTGCAAACTTACTAACTATGCCTCTTACATTCTCATCCAAATCATTTACATAAATGGCAAATAAAGGTTAATCAAGTATCGATTCCTGTGGAACACCGCTGGTCACAGGCCTCCAGTCCAAAAAAAAACCCTCCACCACTAGCCTCTGATAACTATTGTAAAGCTAATATTATATTGAATTGGCAAGGTCACCCTGAATCCTCTGCGATCTAGCTTTACAAATTAAATTAGACTATGCAGAACCTTGTCAAAGGCTTTACTAAAGTTCAAGTAAACATCAGCTACTGCTCTGCCTTCATCAACCTTTTTGGTTACTTGGTTAAAAAAATAAAATTTGAGAGTCACGATTTCCTTTCCACAAAACCATGCTGTCTATGCCAAATCAGTCCTTGCCTCTCCAAATGCATGTACATCCTATCTTTCAGAATCACCTCCAACAACTTACCCACCATCAATGTCAGACCCACAGGTCTATAGTTTCCAGGCCTCTCTTTACAGCCTTTCATAAACAATGGCACAACCTTAGCCATCCTCCACCTCTCCAGTACTTTACTCGTGTTTATAGATGATACAAATATTTTTGCTAGGGGGCCAGCAATTTCCTCCCTAACTTCCCACAACATCCTGGGATACCCTTGATCAGGTCCTGGAGATTCATCTACCCTTATGTTTTCTCAGACATCCAGCACTTCCTCTTTTGTAATGTGAACTGTTTTCAAAACAATCAATATATATATCTCAAAGTTCTCTAGCCTCCACTTATTTCTCAACAATAAAAACCGACACAAAATGTTCATTTAATACCTCTCCCATCTCCTCAGGTTTAGCACAAAGGTGACCTCATTGATCTTTAAGGGGGTCCTACTCTCTCGCTAGTTTCTGTCTAGTTTCTGCTCGTTGATGCAGCTTCGTTTGTGTGTATTGGGGTGGTTACTTTCATATGAAGCTGCATCAGGACACTATTTAAAAGGGCCACAACACACTGCAGTACACCAGAACTGCAAAAAGAAGAAGAGGAACACCTATACAAGGTATTCGCCAAAAACGGATACCCGCGCAACTTCATCAACAGATGCCTAAGAGAAAGACCACGGAACGAGGACATACCACAACCAAAAGGACTAGCCACACTACCATGCATCAGGAGCATCTCGGAACTGACAGCCAGACTACTGCAACCCCTAGGACTCATAACGGCACACAAACCAACAGCCACACTCAGACAACAACTCACCAGAACGAAGGACCCGATACCCAACATGATCAAGACGAATGTAGTGTACAAAGTACCATGCAAGGACTGCACTAATCACTATATAGGACAAACAGGAAGACAGCTAACAATCCGCATACATGAACATCAACTAGCCACGAAACGACACGACCAGCTATCCTTAGTAGCCACACACAGAGACAACGAGCAACATGAATTCAACTGGGACAACACTACTATCATAGGGCAAGCCAGACAGAGAACAGCCAGGGAATTCCTAGAGGCATGGCATTCATCCACAAACTCCATCAACAAACACATCGACCTGGACCCAATATACCAACCACTACAGCGGACAGCTGAAACTGACAACCGGAAGCGGCAGGGACAGACCACTATAAACACCGGAGGAAACATCAAAGAAGCGCTTCGCAGGAGGCTCCCAAGCACTGATGATGTCGCCTAGCCAGGGGACGAAACGTTTGCAACAAAAACTTCCAGCTCGGCGAACAGAACCAAAACAACGAGCACCCGAGCTACAAATCTTCACACAATCTTTGAGTTTCTGTCTTGCTCTAATATATTTGTAGAATCTTTTTGGATTATTTTTAACCATATCTGCCAAGGCTATCTCATATACCCTCTTTGCCTTCCTGATTTCCTTCTTAAGAATGCCCCTACACTCTTCAAGAGATTCAGTTGATCCCAGTTGTCTATATTTAATGTATGACTCTTTCTATTCTTGACTAGAACATCATTATCTTTATTCATCCATTGTTTCCTAATCTTACCAGCCTTGTCTTTCAATCTAACAGAAACATAATGTCTCTGACCTCATGTTATCACACTTTGCAGGCCTCCCACTTGTCAGTCATTCCTTTATTTGTGAACAGTCTACTTTTGAAAGTTCTTGTTTCATGCCCTTAAAATTTGTCTTACTCCAATTAAGAACTTTAACTTTCATGGAAGACTTAATCTTTTCCATAACAGTTTTAAAACTAATAGAATTATGATCACTAGTCCCAAAGTGTTCCCCTACTATCACTTCAAGCACTTGCCTTGCCTTATTTCCCAAGATAAGGTCAAGTTTTGCTCCTTTTCTAGTAGGAACATTTATATTTTGATATAGAACATTTTCTTTAATATATTTAACAAATGCTTCACCATCCAAACCTTTAACAGTATGGCACTCCCAGTCAATGTTTGGAACATTAAAATCCTCCATTATTACAACCTTACTATTCTTACAGAAATTTGAGATCTCTCTACATATTTGCTTCTCAATTTCTCTCTGACCCGGGAATTGTCTATAGTACAATCCCATCAAGATGATCATCCCTTTCTTTTTTCTAATTTCAACCCAGATAAACCATATGGTCCCTCAGAAATAGCTTCTCTAATTAGAGTAGTAATGCTTTCCTTAATCAAAAATTCCACTCTCTATCCTTCCCATTGCCTCTCTATCCTTCCCATACATCTAAAAGCTGAAACATTGAGCTGCCAGTCCTGTCCTTCCCTGAGCCAAGTTTCTGTAAGAGCTATGATTTCCCATGATTTGGAGATGCCAGTGCTGCACTAGGATGTACCAAGTTAAAAATCACACAACACCAGGTTATAGTTCAACAGGTTTAATTGGAAGCACACTAGCTTTCGGAGCGTTGCTCCTTCATCAGGTGGCTGAGCAGAGGCTGATAGCTAAGGTCGGTACCCATAGGGAGGGCCTCAACCGGGACCTTGGGTTCATGTCACACTACAGGTGACCACCATTACACTATACACACACACACAGCTACTCCTACACACACACAGATCTCACAAACACACAGGCACTCCTATACACACATACACACGGACACACACATACACAGACGCGCACACAGACACCCACACACACCCTTACAGAAGCACACACTCACACATGCACCCCCTCACAGACTTAAGACACTCTGCACTCACTACACACACCCATACATTTTCTCACACTCACAACCCCCAACCCAGATAGACACACACACACACACAGACAGACAGAGACCCACACGCACACACATATTTTGTGGGGTGAGTTTGTACTTTCAGGGTTACGTTGTACTTCGCTCAAAAACTGCATGCATTCATGTAGAACTCTGAGCTCAAAAACTGTATGAATTCATGTAGAACTCCGTTATCTCACTTTTTAGATTAGAATCAATCTAAACATCATGGCATAGACAGAGAACACAGGGGGCCAACATCTTCAACATATTGTCTAGCTATCACCATTGTTAACAGCTAACCCGAGAATGCAACTTTCTAAAAAAAAAGTTTTGTGATTTACACATGAAAGAAGTGAAACTATCACGGTATTCTAACAGATGAAAGGCTTAACAGACAATCAATTTTTCAATGTATAATTTTAGTTACTTCACATTGTAAATTTTTGCCATAAATTCTGTGTATTAGGATTGAGCCCTCCACGACCACCTGATGAAGGAGTGTCGCTCCGAAAGCTAGTGTGCTTCCAATTATACCTATTGGACTATAACCTGGTGTTGTGTGATTTTTAACTATGATTTCCCAGTAATCTATCGGTAATTAAATAATTAATCTAATTGTAATCAACCCTAGCTAAAAACTTCAAATATTACCAGCAGATACACAAAAGACCATGCATCTGGTATTAATTTTGAAATAACTTTATTTAAGTCAGTTACCTACAAAGTAAAATCTTGGAATTCCAATCAATGCATAACTGTCCTGTGAATTGAATTCTCATGTTACACATCTAAATCAGAGATTCTGTAAAACATTGCAACATACTTCAAGCATTCATCTATTTGAGGTGTACATCCAGATGTACACAATCTAAGTTCCCATTTCCCTATGCACATAAGTATAATATTTCACTTGCTTTCTGATCAATCCCATTGGTGACCTGATAGATAAATTAATAAATATGAATCACAAACTGAACACACACTTTAGTTCATCCACTAAGAAAGACTAATCTGCTCAATGCTGCATCCGGCTGTGGCTCAAAAAATGACAGCTTTTTTTTTAGTTCTCTCTTTCACTCAAAAGTAATGTTAATCATTCTTTGCATGCAATGGAACTTCGTAAGATTGCCTTTTGTTGTGTTCGTGTGCATGAATTTGAAAGTAATTTTCCAGATCCAATTCTGACTTGGTTCATCTCTGTAAGATTATCTCTCAGTCATCGCCTTTCATGTCTTCATACTTCATCTCTGGATAGTACTGTGTTTATAACATTCATACTTCTGAAAACATTTCTAAAAAAGGTTCAGCTTTACAATTTGGCTCTTCCATCTGTGTTAATGTGTCAAATGAATACTGCATGATAAATCACTTTAATATGTTAATTGTATATATATTGAGTGTTTATTTATATTCCCGTGGTAGCCATTAATTGGAATTCACTTTACTTCGATATACATGAACAGACTGAAACTCTAGATGTTGGGTTCGGAGACGCATGTTTGGAATATGCATCTTTGTGAATAAACACTTAAGAAGTGTGTGATTATAACAGTCCAGTTCTATCTCTCTCTGCCTGTCTTTCTGGAGTTAAACGTAGTGGAGGTTAACCTCCAATGTTGGCAGACAGGTAAAACTGATGATATCAGATCAGCTAGGTGAAAGTAAGGACTGTAACTGCTGGAGATTAGAGTTGAGAATGTTGTGCTGGAAAAGCACAGCAGGTTAGGCAGCATCCGAGGAGCAGGAGAATTGACATTTCAGGCATAAGCCTTTCATCAGGAATGAGGCTGGGAGCCTCAGGGGTGGAGAGATAAATTGGAGGGGGGTGGGACTGGGGGAAGATAGCTGAAAGTGCAATAGGTGGATGGAGGTAGGGGTAAAGGTGATAGGTCTGAAGGGAGGGTGGGATAGGTGGGAAGGAAGATGGACAGATGGGATGGGTCATGAGGGCGGTGCTGAGCTGGAAGGTTGGAACTGGGGTACGGTGGGGGGAGGGGAAATGAGGAAACTGGTGAAATCCACATTGATGCCATGGGGTTGGAGGGTCCCGAGGCGGAAGATTAGGCATTCTTCCCCCAGGCATCAGGTGATAAGGCAGTGGCGATGGAAGAGGCCCAGGACCTGCATATCCTCAGCAGAGTGGGAAGGAGAGTTAAAGTGTTTAGCCATGGGGCAGTAGGGTTGATTGGTGTGGGTGTCTAAGAGATGTTCTCTGAAACGCTCTGCAAGCAGGTGTCCTGTCTCCCCAATGTAGAGGAGACTGCATCAGGAACAACAGATACAATAAATGACATGGGTGGAAGTGCAGGTGAAACTTTGATGGATGTGGAAGACTCCTTTGGAGCCTTGGATGGAGCTGAGGGGGTGGTGTGGGCGCAGGTTTTGCAATTCCTGCAGTGGCAGGGGAAGGTGTCGGGAGGGGAGGGTGGGTTGTTCAGGAGTGTGGACTTGACATGGTAGTCATGGAGGGAATGGTCTTTATGGAAAGTGATAGGGTTGGGAGGGAAATATATCTCTGGTGGTGGGGTCCATTTGTAGGTGGTGGAAATGACAGAGGATTTGTGATGTACATGGAGGTTGGTGGGGTTGAATTTGAGGACCGGGGGAGGTCTGTCCTTGTTGTGGTTGGAGAGGTGGGGTTCAAGAGCAGAGGTGGGGGACATGGATGAGATGCACTGGAGGACATCATTAACCACATGGGAGGGGAAATTGCGGTCTTTAAAGAAGGAGGCCATCTAGTGCGTTCTGTGGTGGAATGGTTCTCCTGGGAACAGATGTGGTGGAGGCAGAAGCATTGGGAATAAGGGATAGCATTTTTGCAGGAGGTAGGGTAAGGGGAGGTGTAATCCAGGTAGCTGTTGGAGTTGGTGGGTTTGTAGAAACTGTCAGTGTTGAGTTGGTTACCATTGATGGAGATGGAGAGGTCCAGGAAGGGGAGAGACGTGTCAAAGATGGTCCAGATGAATTTAAGGTTGGGGTGGAATATGTTGATGAAGTTGATGAACTGTTCGATCTCCTCGTGGGAGCACGAGGTGGCACCGATGCAGTCATCATTGTACCGGTGGAAAAGGTGGGAAGTGTTGCCAGTGAACTGTGGAAGATAGACTGTTCCTCATGGCCGACAAAGAGACAGTCACAGCTGGGGCCCATGCAAGTGCCCCTGGCTACCCCTTTCATCTCGAGGAAGTGCGAGGACTCAAAGGAGAAATTGCTGAGGATGAGGACCAGTTTGGCCAAACGATTAAGAGTGTCAGTGGAAGGGTACTGGTGGGGACATTGGGAGAGGAAGAAATGGAGGGCTTTGAGGTCTTGGCCATGGCAGATGGAGGTGTTTAGGGACTGGATGTCCATGGTGAAGATGAAGCATCGGTGGCCGGGGAAATTGAAGTCTTAGTGGAGGTGGAGGGTGTGGGTGGTGTCCCGAACGTATGTGGGGAGTTCCTGGACCGGGGGATAGGACAGTATCGCAGTATGTGGGAATGAATTTGGTGGGGCAGGACCAGGCTGAGACAATAGGTCAGCTGGGGTGATCAGGCTTGTGGATCTTGGGAAGGAGGTAGAATTGGGTAGTGTGGGTTCCCAAACAATGAGGTTGGAAGCTGTGGGTGGAAAATCCCCTGAGGTGATGAGGTTGATATCAGATCAGTTACCCATTATACACCCAGCTGATATTTTCTTTTTATCCCATGGGAAATATAACCAGCCATCAACCTGAAATTATTCATTTAATATCCCTACTAAGGTTAAAGACTACCTATTACCCTTGCTCCCACCCTGCCACTCCATTGTTCCTCCCCTGGATTATGTAAAAAAACAAATTCTCCCATTTGTAAATATTAAAACAATTTGCAAGTGAGTACATTTTAACTTAAAATGGTCATATGATAGTTTGATACTCAGTCTTGGTCAGAAGTCTACATTTTAGTTCCCTTCCACACTAATGCAAATCATAGGAGAAGCAACAGATGATTGCCTTTTAAGACGTAATCTCAGAAATGGCCAAGAAAAGTGCTGAGTTAGTCTTACAATTTACCTTGAGATAATTGCTTCAAAAAATATGATGCAAGAGGTATTATATACCCATGCATTTGCAATGAAACAAAACAAATATATCTAAGATATATTCTATACTTTTACAATTGTGAGATGCTTCACAATCAGATGAACAGCAATGTCAATTCTCTAAATACAAAGAAAGCTAAATTCCTATATAAATTCAGTGATCAATGATAAGGAACGCAAGCCATTAACTCAAAGGGATACAACCAGTCATGAGATGCTCTTGCAGTTTTAGATATCTATTATCTAACTTAAACCTAACTCTGTTCCCAAATGAAGAGCAGATTAACCTAATTTAGTTGTTTCGTTGACTTCGCATTTTATTGATGAGAAATCTTTTGTTGAAAACAAAGGACAGTTTGTGGAAATTGATGCTGGGCAGGAATGTGGCAGCAAATTTATTGTTTATATATGAGCCAGCCGAATGAGTGTTGGCAAGCTGTTTAATCAGAGACTAGTGGGACCATGGATGGAGATAGTGGGGACATCCTAGCCAAGCACTCACTTGGGAAAGGTCTAGCAGATTGCAGGTTGGAATTATTTTAATTCCTGCACTATTCAGTTTTTGCCAGGTTTAATGGGAGAGTGGATTTAGTGGTGCTGGAAGAGCACAGCAGTTCAGGCAGCATCCGAAGAGCAGTAAAATCGACATTTCGGGCAAAAGCCCTTCATCAGGAATAAAGGCAGAGAGCCTGAAGTGTGGAGTGAGTGCTTATCTCTCCACGCTTCAGGCTCTCTGCCTTTATTCCTGATGAAGGGCTTTTGCCCGAAACATCGATTTTACTGCTCCTCGGATACTGCCTGAAACTGCTGTGCTCTTCCAGCACCACTAATCCAGAATCTGGTTTCCAGCATCTGCAGTCATTGTTTTTACCTTAATGGGAGAGTGGGTGAGTTAAAATTTGTCCTTTGTAGTCTGATGCTGTGCCAAATTCATAACAAGATTCCAATTTTTAGATGTGCCAATGTGACTATCAGACAACAGACAGGATCAAAACGCATCTGAATCATATCTTAATAATTTTCCATTTGTCATGGATGAAGTTTATGGCATACAATTTAACTTGCAAACTTTTACAGAACCAGCAGCTCCATCTAGTGATAGATTTAAATATCACAATTTCATAACAGTTCCAAATATTTTCATGTGCCCAGTAGAAGCAGAATAATGGAGATTTTTTATCAAACAGTACTTAAGTGACCATTGATACCACAAGGGGTTTATTTAGAATTCACATGAAAGATTCTACTCTTGTCTCTCTATGTTCTGTAACGAAAACCATTATTTATAAGTATTTAAACAATCAGAAAATTATTTGCTTGATTCCCAGCCTGAGTTCTGTTACCTGATATCAGCCAGGGAAACAATAATAATTTGACAATTAGTTTCAGTGTCCCCAGTCTAAGCAGGCAAAAGTAAACAGTTAAGCTTCTGCCTCTGATCAGGGCCCAACCTGCAATCTGCTAGACCTTTCGCAAGTGAGTGCTTGGCTAGGATGTCCCCACTATCTCCATCCATGGTCCCACTAGTCTCTGATTAAACAGCTTGCCAACACTCATTCGGCTGGCTCATATATAAACAATAAATAGCTGTGGTGTGATCCCAAAGAGACTAATAACTTCTAAAAAGATACTCAAACTTCTAGTCAGACGCTGAAAATTTGATAGAAGATATCAAAATATAGAAGTTCTACAGTACCAAATGACTGAAAAAATCTCTATTGACGAAAACTTGTTTTATGTTTGTAGCCAACTTATGCTTTAAACCTGCAAAGTTCATGTTTTCCCTTGCAGACACATCACATCTTCTGCAGAATTACAATTCTCATGATAAAACAGTCCACAGTTGTTCCCAAGATTCAACAGGGTCATGTTCAACAGGAATTCTGAATGACTCCATTCAGATACTTCCCTCAGTAATCAGAGAGATTCCATAATCTTCATTCAGGAGCAAAGCCTATTCTGGTGACTCTTCTTCCCCCACCTCGGCCGTGCTGGAATGAATCTCCCAGGAATTTTACAGAGCTGTGAGATGCATCTCTGTGATTGAACTTTGTCTTCTCCCTGCATGCAGCTGCAACCTTTGCAATTACAAGCAGCCTTTTGGCTTTGCTAACCACATCAGCATTTCTGTGTGAAATGTATTGATTTGTAACATCAGCCCAACAATGGCTTCCTCCACATTTGCCCTCATGGAAAGGTTGCTTGGAGAGGTTAGGACTGCCTTTCTTGGAGAAAAGGTGAATGACATGCAATTTGACAGAGGGATCCGAAATGATGAGTGGTCTCGGCAGGGAAGGTGGAGAGTTAGTTTTTCCAATTATGACGGGATTAAGTTTAAAAAATTACGGTTTTTAAATTATTGGTAGGAAAGCAAAAACAAAAAAAGACAAATAAAGTATTTTCATGCAGCAAATGATTAAACTTTGAAATGCACTACATATCTAAAAGGACTGTTCAAAATACAATCAGTTCTGTTATAAAGCATGTTTCTTCGATGCAAATTGGCTATAATGCGATTGAAGAATTTAGATCATTAATTGTAGAACACGAACTTTCTTTATCCATATCGGCTATTATGTGATTCCAGCCCCATTAGTTTAAATGAGGCTGCTATTATGCAATTTTCTTATAACGCAGGATCACACAGGAACGGAACCGTCACGTTATATCAGAACCAGAACCAGAATTTGAGTCATTGAGTCATAGAGATGCATTGCACAGAAACAACGTGTTCATATCAACTGGATATACAAAATAAATCTAGTTCCATTTGCCAGATTTTAGCCCATTTCCTCTAAATCTTTCCTATTCATGTACCCATCCAAATATCATTTAAATGCAGTAATTGTACCAGTCTCCAACGCGTCCTCTGGCAGCTCATTCCATACACGCACCACCCTCTGCGAGAAAAGGGTGCCCCCTTAGGTTAGGCTATAACCTGAAAAGGAACAATGTGCAAGGTTATGAGAAGAAGGCAGGAAGATGTCACTAAATGAATTGCTTATTCAGAGAGCTAGTGGAGACATGGTGGGTTAAAATAACCTCCTTCTGCCCTAACACCATTCTATGACTTGAACATGAAAGGGGACATGTTTTTAATTAGCTATTTTTGGCCCCAGTAGTCTTTCACCTTAGAAGTAAATGGAGGACTTACAGCAAATCTGTTTGCAATATGAGGTTTTCAAAATCTTTCTGAGAATTTCAGAGATTAGGTTCCCCATGCTTCACATACAGGCTGCTGCCATTGTTGGGCTCGGAGACAGAACTTGGTGGTGGAGGCCTATGGCCAGCAGTATTCCACAGGGATCTGTGCTGGGGCTGCTGTTTTTGTCATTTATATAAACAATTTTGATGAGAATTCAGGGAGAATGGTTAGTAAGTTTGCAGATGACACCAAAATTTGTGGTGGACAGTGAAGAAGTTTATCCAAAGTTATAAAGAGATCTTGATCAATTGGGCCAATGGCCTGTGTAGTTGCAGATGGAGTTCAATTTGGATACATGTGAGTAGTTGCATTTCAGTAAAACTAACGAGGGCAGGATTTATACAGTTAATGGTAGGGCCCTGGGGAGCATTGTTGAACAGAGAGACTTAGGGATTCAAGTATATAGTTCTTTGAAAGTTGTGTCACAAGTAGACCGTATGGTAATGAAGGCACTTGGCAGGCTTGCTTTTATTCTCAGACCATTGAGTATAGGAGTTGAGGTGTCATGCTGTGGTTGTACAGAATGTTGGTGAGGCTAGTTCTGGTCGCCCTGCTTTGGGAAGAATATTGTTAAATTGGAGGGGGTGCAGAAAAGACTTACAAGGATGTTAGTGGGAATGGAGGGTTTGAGTTATAAAGACAAACTGGTTAGGCTGTGACATTTTTCACTGGAGCAGAGAAGGTTGAGGGGTGACCTTATAGAGCTTTATAAAATCATAAGGGGCATTGATAAGGTGAATAGCAAAGGTCTTTTTTCCCTAAGGTAGGGAAATCCAAAACTAGAGGGCAGATGTTTAAGGTGAGAGGAGAAAGATTCAAAAGGGACCTGAGGGACAATCTTTTCACATAAGAGGGTAATTTATTTGTGGAATGAACTGCCAGAGGAAGTGGTAGATGCAGGCACAGTGAAGAGGCTTCACATGAAAAGTTACCTTTCATAGAGAGTATTTCTCATTTCTTTGACAGCAAGATGTTTGATTGGCAGTTAGCGCTCAGGCAGTTTTTCTCTCTCTAAGGCAGTTGCTCTCCAAACAATTTTCAAAATGTCCGTATTCTTATACCACCCCCAATATTGATCGTCTTATTGATTTGATATTGGCAAAACAATAAATTCAAACTCAATTGGGTTTTAGTATCCTGGTGCATAATTTAAACAGATTGATTAAATTCAAATTGTTGTCAAAACAGCAACCAAAACTCAGGCATCCATTTCACAGCCAAATGTTACATATTTTCAATTTTATAGTACACTCTGGGACTATGATCTAGCCATATACACAGGTGCTTGTAATCTCTCAGTTCAGAACAGCATTCTCTCTCTCTTAAAGGTACAGTACATGCTTTCAACTTCATAACACATATACCAGCCTCCTCACATCATCATCAGTGTAAATCTGCAATTGATGTACAGTACACTTCTGCACTTCAGTGCTGCATTTTGGAATACATTGGCTCCTTTTCATGACAGTGCTGTTACGAAGGCACTTTGAGTGAAGCAGCAGCCACTCAGCTTATGAGTTGGACCAGGGAGTGTCTCAGGACTGCTTGCTCACCCTCTTAGCACCCACTCGCTCACATTGTGCCTACATTGTGCTTGCCCACCTTGTCTTGAATGACCTTTTTGCAGTTTACCATCTCAGTCACAAAGCTAGGCATCTTGTCATCATGGTTAGCAATCATCAGTCAAGTGCATGGACAAAGTATAATGTGGCACCATATGTTACATTGTTAGATCTGCACCATGTAACAGCTGCATAGCATATCAGATACTGCAAGCGCATCAACCAAAAGGCCATGGCTCAAAGACTGCTGGGAATGGTTCTCAATCAACATACTCTTTACGCAGGGGCCATAGCTCAGTAAGTGAAGCACAGCTTCTGACATTAGACCAAGGGCTTGGGCATGGTCAGTCGGCCAATCAGGGCAGTCAGCTAGTTCTGAAGAAGAGTCACTGAACCTGAAACTTTAACTCTGCTTTCTCTGCACAGGCGCTGTCAGACCTGCTGAGATTTCCCAGCAGCTTCTGTGTTTGTATCTGAAAAATAAACAGCATTCTCTCAGTATTTTACAAAGTCTGAACTGAGAATACTTGTACAATCTTGGAGCAGAACTTCAACTTTTAAGGCAGAGATGAAAGGGTGCCACAGTGGCTCAGTGGTAAGCATTGATGCCTCACAGCACCAGAGACCCAGGTTTGATTCCACCCTCTGGCAATTGTCTGTGTGGAGATTGTACATTCTCCCTGTGTCTGTGTGGGTTTTCTCCGGGTGCTTTGGTTTCTTCCCACAGTCCAAAGATGTGGAGGTTAGGTGGATTGGCCATGCTAAATTGCCCATAGAGTTCAGGGATGTGTAGGCTAGGTGGATTTGCCTTGGGAAATGCAGGTGTGAGATGCTCTTTGGAGGGTTGGTATGGGCCCAGTGGCCTGCTTTCACATTGTAGGGATTCTATGATCCCACTAAGATAAGTTGACACTTGGCTGTATAATTCCAACAGGAGGAGAAAGATGAGGTTTGTTCATCAGTGAAGCTACTGACAAGGACAAATCAGTACATTTTTTAGTATTCATACTTTTCAGTTTTCCTGTCATGCTTGCTTCACTATAGCTTGGAAGCAATTACCCCATGGAGTTGAATGATTGACTAACTGAAGAGAAAGATGTACCTACTGGAGCAGAAGGTGACGGGGAAGATGGTACAATTATTGGTTTGGTTTTTGAACACTGACAAAAAAATGTACCATTCTGTTTAAATCTACTGCTTGTCAAGATCAAAATTCTCCTCACATGCTTTATCATTTGATCACCTTTTGAAGGGAATCCTTATAATACTTGACCATGTTTTCAATCTGCTTCTTTTTCAAACAAATATACTTGTGCACAATGAAGGATTAATCCACCACTTACTGTTAGCAGTCTGCATGTCAGATGTTTCAATAGTATATGTTACATGTATAATCTACACAGAGACTCCAGGTGGTTTAGTCTATAGGATTTTGATAACAATGCTTATATTGTTGGATTCTATACTGACTGGAACTAATATTTATGGATTTCATTTTAATCATACTTTGAGCAGGCTGATTTGATTTCCTGTTATGTTTTGTATCGATTATATTATGTCCAGAGGTGCATAATAACATCTTCAAACAGGTTGATTAAAGATATTCTTATAAAAGCATATTATGGCCAATAGGTTACTTGCTTGCAAAACATAAAATCCTCCAGCAATCATTTTTCAAAAAAAAAATACAGCCCACAATTAAAACTGCAGTTTTTTTTATTGAAAATGGTCTTTACACAGCGCAAGCTACCACCTCCAACACTGAAAAGGAAACTAGTGCTCTAGTTTTCAGAATATGTGCATTTCTGGAAAGGGTTTCATTTCTCATACCAACCACAAACCGCTGGAAATGATTTGTCTAAAAACCTAAGCACAACGAATAGGTCCTCACGCTGATACATACTCTTAGGTCATTCACAAATGAACTAGGATTCTCCACAATGCAATCTTCAAGGGTAAACCAGTTGTAATTTTGCAAGGTCTATGTTCAGATAAATGGTGACCCTTAGCACAGAAGATATCATGAGATTAGTGTCTGGTCTCTGTATCCATCTAAGGAACCAGTACTTATTAGGACATTGACCAATTCATCAAATTGTACAAAACATGTCAATTCCATTAACTTTCAACATTCAAAAGAACCTCTCCTTTCGGATGAGATTCCTTCTAAGCCATGGTGCAGGATTGCAACTGATATTGTTCATGTCAAAGTATGTTCTGGTGACTGACTGCTTCACCTAATTTCCCTTTGTGTGACTAATCAAAGATACCACTTATAACACAATAATTATTGACATACTCACCACAATATTCATTATGTTTGGTGATCCTCAACAAAACGTGCCCAAAAATGTTTTTTGGTAAATTACTGCATCTGTCAATATGCACAGGGAATGAGATGTTCAATATACCACCTCTTTGCATACACTCAGTTGAAAAATCTCACAGAATGCACAGTTCACAGTAAAAAAAAGCCATGATCATTAAATATAAACTGTTGGACATCACAGTGGGTCAGGCAGCATCCATGGAGAGAAAAAAAACTAATGTTTTGAATCTAGATGACACTTCATCAGAGCTGGAGTAAAGTGTGGACGGAACAGTTTATGCTACAGTGAGAGGAGGGAGGGGTTAGAGTGCTTTGACAGAGAAGATGTTAATAGTTTAGATTAAGATAGTGGAATGTGAGAATGTAAGATGCAGCTAGAACAGCAGTCCAAGGAACATTGTATGCCCTGGAGATATTTATAATTTTGCGTGGATTCGAATCAGGAAGAATAAAACTTGAGTTGAAATCCATGATGGGATAAGTCTGAGTTAATTTGACTACAAACATTCTTCCTCCCCAAGCACTCTGACCCCAACCCCGGCCTCCCAAACCCCACAATAGCATAAATGCTGCCCCCTCCGCGCATCACTCCAGCTCTGATGAAGAGTCAGCTAGAAACGTTAGCTTGTTCTCTCTCCACAGCTGCTGCCTGACCCGCTGTGATCTCCAGCAGGTTTTGTTTTCACTTCAGACTCCAGCATATGCAGTAATTTGCTCCATCATTAAATGTAAAGACTTGCCAAGATTTTCGGGTAGCTGTATGAAGCCTTCATGCTTCTCCTGAAGTAAATGCATGACTGACAGTTGTAGTACTTGGGAGATGAATTCACATAGCACTTCCATCCAAAACTCTGACCAGCCAATCACATGTGCAGTCCACATGCTGTGGGTTGACCTACAGTGCCCTTAGGGAGAGAGTTCCAGGATTTTGACCCAGTAACAGTGAAAGATCGCTGATATATTTCAAAGGCAAGATGGTGATTGGCTTGAAGAGGAACTTGTAGGTGATAGTGTTCCCATGTATCTACTGCCCACGTCCTTCTAGGTGGAAGTGGTTGTGGATTCGAAAAGTGCTGTTTAAGGATCTTTGGTGAATCTCTGCTGTGCATCTTACAAATAGTATGCACTGAAAATATGCCAGACGACATCCCACACATCTACAATAACTGATACACATCCAACTGCAGTGACAGACAGCACACTGCAGAGTGAATACAGGCAAGTTTGATAACTCTATGAGGATTGAATCTGATCATGTCATGCACGCATCAAGATGTTACCTAAATTTAAAGAAGCAATATATTTATGTGCATCTTTGTGGGAAAAAATGACTTGCATTCTTTAAAGGGAAAAGCAAGGGATGTTGTGTTCTGGCAGAGATTCAACACCAAAGAGGCCTGTAGCTTTATGACAGTTATTTGACATCACAGCATGTAATTTTCAAGTACAAAAGTATCCTTCTCACCTTGGGCCACTCACTCTGTGTGATGGAGTCAGTGTAGTGTAGTGTAGTGTCTTCTGTC
The DNA here is from genome assembly GCF_037043375.1 of Chiloscyllium plagiosum. Classification (NCBI taxonomy): domain Eukaryota; kingdom Metazoa; phylum Chordata; class Chondrichthyes; order Orectolobiformes; family Hemiscylliidae; genus Chiloscyllium; species Chiloscyllium plagiosum. The sequence goes on along the minus strand of NW_028270152.1, from coordinate 55,165,433 downwards.
AGTCAGTATTGTGTATATAAAATACGATTACATCTGTCAACACAGAACCAGACTATGTGATAATACAAATGTAAATAGTTAGTGTAGTTAATAAACTTCAGGATATCTGTCTCAACCAGAACCCAACTCTCTGCCATATATATGTTATGCAGACTAACATAGAAACCCAAAGTCCATCAGGAGAGAAACAACATAAGACATTGAAACAATATAAGACATTGCCATGGCTTCATTAGTACTTTGCCATATTGAAAGATACAAATCGAAAAATAAATCCCTCCAGCCGCTACTGTCTATATATATTACAAGTAAGAAGAATGTGAGATAGTGGAAGTTGTGTTAAGTTGGGCACAGGACCTCTTGTCCATATTCCCATAAGATTTGGCATTTTACATACACGTGCAGATATAATAATGTTATAATTCTAGCTATTGGTAATAGTGGAGAAGTAAAATCCCAGGTTTGGTAGTGTCCCTATCCTTGGACTGGAAGACCCGAGTTGAAATTCCACCTGCTTCAGAGGTGTGTAATAACATCTCTGAACAAGTGATTTAGAAAAATAGAAAAACAGATTAGGTTTGGTAGATTATATGCTTAATTTTTGCAGTTGTTTAATGTGATGGTTAGTCTCTGAAACATGTTCACATGATACTGCACATTAGCAGCATGGTGGCTCAGTGGTTAGCACTGCTGCCTCACCGTGCCAGGGACCCAGGTTTGATTCCAGACTCGAGCGACTGCCTATGTGCAGTTTGCACATTCTCCCGTGTCTGTGTGTGTTTCCTCCGGGTGCTCCAGTTTCCTCCCATAGTCCAAGGATGTGCATGTTAGGTGAATTGGCCTTGCTAACTTACCCATAGTGTTCAAGGATATGTAAGTGAGGTGCATTAGTCAGGGATAACTGTAGAGTAATAGGGTAGGAGAATAGGTCTGGGTGGGTTACTCTTCGGGTGGTCGGTGTGGTCTTGTTGGGCCGAAGGACCTATTTCCAAACTGTAGGGGTTCTATGAAAATCTTCTATAATTCATCACACAAATAAAAGAAATTTTAAAATAGCTTTTATTTAAAAAGAAGTTAAAAAGAAAGAACTGAACAGAAGTAACAAAACAAGTTTCAACCTGTTTCCAACACTGCTTTTTCTAGATACTAAATCGCAGAGAAATATCACATCTATCTCAGATTTTTAAATCTCTACTTAACTGAATCTTCCCAGTTCCTTTCCCTTGAACTGTTGAGAGCTTTTTTTTTGGAATATTCATTTTGAGTTTACTAGCATGAAACTTTCATTATACTGATAGCCTAAACTTCCTCAGTCCCAGCAATTTTGAAGATTACAAGCTCTCCCAGCTCAAAAGCTCCACAGATTAGAAACCATTCCTGCTGAGGTTCATCTGAGCTGAACTGAAAAAACTCTCCTGCTGAGCTGAATTCTAGGTGCTTCTGAATGGTCTGTTCTGAACTCAAAACTAAACCTAATGGTTTCCAGTCTATTTACTCTGCTGGTCATATATTCAGGAGTTAAAAAATGGTATATTATTAACACTAGAAGGATTTTCTAGGCATTTGATTGCAGTCACCTGCTTTCTTAAATTGATGAATCTCGATCACTGTTCCAAATTACCTTCTGACCTGTTCAAAAAGCAAACCTTCACAGGATCCCATATCCATCTGCCTCTACTTTTTAAAATCAAAATGCTGAAGTGTAATAACATGTCATTCATGTTTATCAAAATTGAGCTGAGAAGAATATAATCCTGCAAGGAAACAAAACCAGGTACCTATTGCTTTTAGCTCCAACTCAGCATTTAGTCTCCAAAAAAAACAAGATTCCACCCAAAGTTACTTACGTATATTTGAATTCCCACAATGTTTTAAAATCTTCATTTGTTTGCACTCAGTATATATGTGCATCTGGACTGATATCAGGAAGAAACTGTGGAAACTTGCCTCTCGCAAAATTTATTTCCTCGCAATACCAGCTTGAAACTATTTGTGAGTCTATTGCTGTCAGCATATAAGATTGTACTCTTTCAACATAATGAATGAATCACTAAATTCTGATTGACCCATATCGTTGTGCAATAAAATATTTTAATGTTTAGCATCATTATTCAAGTCAACAGCAACCACTAACCTCCAACCCTAGTGAAGTGGATAAATCAGAAAATAATTTTCTTACTTGACCTCTGAAACTCTCTTAATTTATATGTAAATATAACTGGCATTTAGAATACAATGTATTATTGTAACCATTGTCTTGGCTATCCTGTTAGCATTTAAATGTTGGCATACAAAGTAACATCACATTTTGTTCTGAACAGCGTTTTATTCCAGCAAAGCTGCTCCTGAACATCTTGTACAGCGACAAGATGATGTAAGGCTGTGTGCTCCTAGCAACTACAATGCATCAGTTTTATTTTGTACTAATGCGAGCTTGTTTTGCGAGTTTCTTGGGTACGATATATCGATGTTTTGTGGAGTGCTACCAGATGTTACCACAGTTGTAAACAGCTAGAAAGTTCACACTGTAACTTTTATTTCGCTTTAGTACAGAGAAAATTCTAAACGCATGTTAAACATGGTAGCTCAGTGGTTAGCGCTGCTGCCTCACAGCTCCAGGGTCCCAGGTTCAATTCCAGCCTTGGATGTGTAGGTCAGGTGAATTGGCTATGTTAAATTGCCCAGAGTGGTAGGTGCATTAGTCAGAGGGAAGTGGGTCTGGGTGGGTTACTCTTCGGAGGGTCAGTGTGGACTGGTTGGGCCAAAGAGCCTGTTTCCACACTGTAGGTAATCTAATCTAAAAGCTTATTTCCCAATTTTTTGACATAATTAATTAACCATTCAATTTTTGTTTGCTAGATTAATTTGGTCAGCTTAATACACAAATAAAGTTATCAAAGTAGGTTTAGTTTAAACTGCACTGTGGCAATAGACAATGGAATCATTGCACTGAAACACAGGCAACTGGGCAACTGGGAACTCGCCCACCAGCTTGAAAACTGGCGAGAACCCCATGTCATCTGCTTTGGGAAGCCCTACCAAACGCAACACCTCTCTACCCAAGGATCAAGGACACCTGAGGAAAGAAACCTTCTCACTGCAAGATATCAGCCACTCAGAGGCTGATAGCTATCCATGTCAGGCAGTCACCCAGTGAAGCAGTGGAAGTTGCTGATCATCCAGCCACCAGAAACCCAGGATTGACAAGGAGACATAGGCCACACGTGAGTGAGGGATGATAGTGTGCACAGTGAGGGAGGATAGTATTGAGCTGGAAAAGCACAGCAGGTTAGGCAGCATCCGAGGAACAGGGGAATCGACGTTTTGGGCATAAGCGCTTCATCAGGGCTGTGTGGCTGAGAGATAAATGGGTGGGGGTGGGGTTGGAGAAAGATAGCTGAGAAAGCGATAGGTAGATGAAGGTGAGGGAGAAGGTGATAGGTCAGAGATAGCCACCTGGCCCACAGGCCTCATTCTTGATGAAGGGCTTATGCCCGAAGCGTTGATTCTCCTGCTCCTTGGATGCTGCCTGACCTTCTGTGCTTTTCCAACACCACACTCTCAACTCTGATCTCCAGCATCTGCAGTCCTCACTTTCTCTCGGGAGGATAGTGTGCTCAGTGAAGGAGGCTGTTTACATTGAGGGCAGATTATGCTCAGAGCTAAATCTCTCTCTCCAATGCTGATGATCAAGCACAGAAAACCATCAAAACCCCAACCCACACCCATTCCTCGTCATGCCGACACACACACTCTCCCATTTGCTCCCTGTTGTGGTGGCTCATCGAGGTCCACCTAAGGGCTAACATTTATGGCAAGGTGGGAATGTCATCCAGAGGTTTTTCCAACCCAGATGTAAATTGGCAAGCAGGGAGATTGATGGGGTTCCCAGCCACCATTCCCCAGAACCAATCAAACACACCCCTGTCTCCAAAGTGGCCTCAGGGGATAGCATTAAGTTCCATCCACCAAGTTTGCTGTCCAACATAGCCTACTTCCATGTTCAGCTCTTCTTGGATCTATCACCAATCCCAAATCAAAATTTCAATAAACTCACACAAATTAAAAATTCACTTGTCTTTAGTTACAGAAAATCTTTGCTGAATCGAGCCAAAACAAAATATTTGCAGCTTTTAGGCATCCCTTGCATATAGCCAAAGTAAGCCTGAAAAGAAACATAGAGTAGAATACCTACAGTGTGGAAAGAGGCCGCTCGGCCCATCTACTCTGCTCCAAAGCTCTGAAGAGCATCCCACCCTAACGCACCCCCCTATCCCTGCATTTTGTATGGCTAACTCACTTAGCCTGCACATCTCTGGATATTACAGGGCAAATTTAGCATGGCCAATCCACCTAACCCACACATCTTTGGACTGTGGGAGAAAATCAGGGCACCTGAAGAAAACCCACACAGACACAAGGAGCACACGAAAACTCCACGATGATAATAAACTAAGGCTGAAATCGAACCCAGGTCACTGGCACTGTGAGGCAGCTGTGCTAACCATTGATCCACCAGGCCGTCTCTAACAAGCTAATTATGAATTTCTCTCTTGCAATGACATATGGGAAAAAAATGATTTTTACTTGCACCTTTCACATCCTTAGGACCTCCCTTTGCAGCCAATTATGTCCTTCTGAAGTGCAGGAACATTTGTAGAAATTTTCAGACATATTAATCAAAAGAAAGATAGGCCAGTTAAAAGCCAAATCTGATTCTTTGTGAGAAGGGAGAAAGTATATCTGAGGTACCATCGGTACTTTATATTTGTCTGGCACCAAGGAATAGGAAGCTTTTAATGGCAGAGTAGGGCGTAGAGAAACTGTAAATCAATCAGAATGAAATAGATTGCCAAAGGAAGTAAGTGGAGTTTTTTTAATCTTCCTTAGGTACTGTGCCTGAGGATTGGAAGAATGCAATGATACTCTCATGTTCAAAGATGGAACAAGAAATTAATCACTGCTGACCAATCTGTTACAGAGACCCCATTCAATGTCAAGGAGCGACTGGATAAGCAGTGGAAAAAGAATAAGAAGAAGAGAGAAAGATGAACTCTATTGCAGTAAAATCTCTCATTATATTCAGTGATGGCATGGTGACACTTTGCAAATAACATTTCACTGTATTTTTATATAGATGTGGCAATAAAGCTAAGTCTAATCTAAATCAGTGGTGGGGAAACTTCTAAAGACATTAATACAAGACAAGATAGAATGTATTTTCATTTAGAAGAACATAGGTAAATTAATGACAGTCCATACACATTAAAGACAAAATATGTCTGACAAACTTGAGTGATCCTTCCAATTAAATTGTAGCCTAAGATCTTCGGTGGGGAAATTGTTAGAGTCTGTAGTCATAAATGGCGTAACTGAGCACCTCAAAGATTTTCAGTTAATCAAGGAGAATTAGCCTGGATTCATGACAGGTAGGTCATGTCTGACAAACCTCATTGAATTCTTTTGAAGAGGTGACTGAGGTAGTGTGCATGGGAATATCTGTGGATTTTGCTTATATGGATTTCCAAAAGGCATTTGATAAGGTCTTCCATAGGAGATGGCTAACAATGGTGGAAGCCCATGGAATTGAGGCAAATTAATGACATAGCTAGAAAAAAATGGTTGAGTAGCAGATGACAGAAAGTAGAGATAATGGGAAAGTAATCAAATTGGCAGGATGGTGTCCCACAAAGATTAGGGCTGCAAATATTCACATTATTTATTGATGACTTGAATAATGGCATAGAAAGTCATATATGAAAATTTGCAGATGACAAAGAATTAGACAACATTGAAGACAGTGTAGCTAATAGCACAAAGTTACAAAGGGATATTGATAGGCCAAGTGAATGTGCAAAACAGTAACAGATGGAGATCAATGTAAGCAAATATGAAGTTATCCATTTTGGTCTGAAAAAGGAAAGATCAAGGTATTTTCTAGATAGTATGATGTTAAACACAGTGGATGCCCAAAGCGACTGGAAGAGTTCAGGTGTGCAGATCTTTAAAATGCCATGAACAAGTGCAGAAGATAATCCAGAAAGTTAATGGAATGCTGGCCTTTATATCTAAAGGATTGGAGTACAAGGATGCAGAAGTTATGCTTCAGTTATGCAAAACCCTGGTTAGACCCCACTTGGAGTACTGTGAACAGATCTAGGCAACTCATGTTTGACAGGAGTCATTGGCCTTGGAGGGAATACAATGTAGGTTTATAAGAATTATACCTAAACTTTGGTGGTTAGGTTATGTGAACAAATTATACAAATTAGGCCTGTTTTCTCTAGAACTTAGAGTGATCAAATCGAAGTCTTCAAGATGTTAATGGGGGAAAATATCAGGTTAGACAAAGATAAACTATGACTTGATAAACCAGAGGACACAGCTTAAAAATACGGGGTAGACCATTTAGGACAGAGATGAGGAGAAACCTCTTCACCCAGAGAGTGGTGCCTGTGTGGAATGCTCTGCCCCAGAGGGCAGTGGAGGCCCAGTCTCTGGATTCATTTAAGAAAGAGTTGGATAGAGCTTTCAAGGATAGTGGAATCAAGGGTTATGGAGATAAGGCAGGAACAGGATACTGATTAAGGATGATCAGCCATGATCATATTGAATGGTGGTGCAGGCTCGAAGGGCAGAATGGCCTACTCCTGCATCTATTGTCTATTGGGATTCCAGAACTAGAGGGGATTTTCTGAGAATTGGGCCAGACTGTTCAGGAGAGATGTAAGGAAATACTTCAACACACAAAAGGTAGTAGATGTCTGGTACTCGCTTCCACAAATGACAGTGGATGCTGGAACAGTTGTTAATCTTAAATCAAAGATAGATAATTTTTGTTAAGCAAAGGTACTAAGGGATATGGAGAAAAAGCATATCTATGGAGCTAGGCCTCATTGAGTGATGGAACAGGTTCGAGTAGACTGAACGGCATATCTACTTTCCTTTGTTGCTATAACAGGAGGAATTGATTAATGTAATGCAATTGATTTGCATATATTGGTTTTCAAAATATATCTGGTAAATGGAGAGCATTATAGAGGTCTGTGATGGAATTTGTGCTTTCAGAGTTATTGTTTAGGCAGACTCTAACAGAAAACAGAACCTGAAAACTGAAGAAGGCAAACAATCCTCCTAGCTTCTAAGGAAACAAAAACTGAAGCTGTGATTTAGAAATCAAAACTCAGGGTGACTCAACTTGGTTGAAAGATGTCAAATGAAGCATAGCAGTTGCAGTTGCTAAGTCCAATGTTCTGGTACAGGCAGGTTCAAGTGGGTGCAGCTCAAATCCACATGCTGAGAACAAGTTGCTGTAATTGTTTCTAATAACTCATAGAATCACAGAATATTACGATTCGGAGATGCCGGTGTTGGACTGGGGTGTACAAAGTTAAAAATCACACAACACCAGGTTATAGTCCAACAGGTTTAATTGGAAGCACACTAGCTTTCGGAGCGACGCTCCTTCATCAGGTGATGAAGGAGCATCGCTCCGAAAGCTAGTGTGCTTCCAATTAAACCTGTTGGACTATAACCTGGTGTTGTGTGATTTTTAACAGAATATTACAGTATTGAAGCATTGACCCATCATGTCTGTACTGGCTCCCAATACATTTACCCAGTTAGTCCTACTCTCCAGCTCTATCTCTGTCGCTGTCTAAATCCATCACTTTCAAATATACATATATCCAGTTCTCTTCTGAAACTTCCTATGGAAACTGTCTCCACCACTGTGCCACGCAGTGCATTCCAAATCCTAACAACCCTCTGACTAAAGAGATTTGTCCTCATTTCACTCCTAGCTCTGCTGCTGACAATCTTGAAATTGTGACCCCTAGTTACTGACCTACCAACTAATAGAAACAGAAGTATCTTTCTTGACCCTATCAAAATCATTCATTATTTGACCATCTCAATAAGGTCACCTCTTAATCTTCTCTGCTCCAAGGACAATAAATCCAATTTCTCTAATCTGTCTTTGAACCTAAAATCCCTCATTCCTGGTATCATTATGATAAATCTCCTTTGAACTCTCTCTAGGGCCTTAAAGATTTTCCTTAATTAAGGTGCCCAGAACTGAACATAATTCTCCAAATGTTGTCTAACCAGTAATTTATAAGAGGTGCGGCATCATTTCCTTGCTTTTATATTACATTGCAGATAATATTGATGTATTATAAGGGCTGTTGTAACACAGTGGTAATGTCCCTACTTCTGACCTAGCAGGCATGATTTCAAGTCTTTCCTGCTCCAGAGGTGTGTCATAAAATATCTGAACATTTGAATAGGAGACATCTCTACCTCCTAAATTAAATTCAAGATGTTCTGTGAATAGGTGAAACCTATGGTGAGAATTGTACCCTTAAAACTTCAATCAACTGTGCACTGCTAGGTCTTAGAAACAAAGGCACTGAAATTCTTCGTCGGAAAGACAGAATTTACTTTGTGACTAAATATGCTATGTGGATTGCCAAATCGATTCATAGAGTCAGTCTTAGTTGTATCGTCTGATATTAATGTGTGATTAATTGTTTATAATTGGCCACAAATTGGCCTTTAATTCAAGTTTATTATATAGTGGTTGTGGGTGTTAAGCTTTAGGAGGTTATTTAAGATAACATTTAATATTTTCTTTGTCAAACTCTTGTATAGTAAAATTTCTTTGGTGTTAATATAGGGATTCTCGTGGCACTTTTCTTAAGTAAATAACTAGGTTTTCAGACTTTTTTAAAAGGTCATTGGTCTATACTGAGTTCATAATATCATAACACTTGCTAGTCAAATTGAAGCCTCTTGGATTATATGGGTAACTGGCAGTGTGAATATGAAAGTGGTTGAAAGGCAGAGAACTGAGACTAGTGGTGCACAGTTGTTTTTTCAGATTGGCAAACATATACAGTGGGGATCTCAAGGGTTCAGTAGGGACCACTATTCCACCTGATATATGAGATATAAAGGGCATAATTTTAAGTTCACAAACTAGCTAGGAAATTTAGTAAACAATGAGAGGAACATTGGCTGTCTTCATGACATCGACTTGTGAAAGGGTTCGTTTTGCAAACAGTCCCTGGGTGAAGGTCCTCCAACTTGTTACAGCCTCTGATGGAGATAACTCCATATTGTCATGTTCCCAGGTGAGAAGGGATGCACCCACTCTATTTAACTCCTTCCCCTACTGGATGCAACAAAGCATAGTTTAAAAAAAAAGTTATTTTCCTTCTTGCCAGATATTTATGTTTTAAAAGGACAACATTTAAGCAGGTTTTCTTAAGGCAAAGAAAGAGTTTAATAGCTATTAAAATGCTGTGCAAAATAATAAACACACAAATTCGCAATGATGGGCGAGTTGATAAAGTGAAAGTAAAGCTAGAATATATGAATCAATCCATGGCTTGTCCATGATGAATAGATTGTGTAAAGTTGTGACTGTTAACTGGGTGATTCCAGAAACACAAATTTTGGCAATTGCATAGCTGTTTAAGTTTCTTTGTTCTGTAATTATCTAAAAGGAGTTTCTCCAGTTCCTTTCAACAATGGCTTTGCTGAAATCGGATATCTTATATTCTACTTGCAGGAGTGTCGAGTCCCCTTTGCCAGAAACTTTAGCCCAGTGGAAGTTGAACCACAAACAACCATACCAGCATACCAGCTCTCTACCATAAAGAGACCAGAGTCTGCATTTGGATTTTAGTCCCCTTTCCTGTGAATTCATAAAAGGAAAAAAGACAAGGATCCTTTGTCCAAAACAGCCTTGCTTTCTACTCACCATATCTGTTTTCTGGGACACAACCTACAGGTGATCAAGGTTCAGTATTTTGAATGTGATCGCTCCCATTGAAATGTTAAGGTCTGAATACCCTTTGACAATCTTCATGTGTGACATTTTATGATACCTCTTGGGATTTAGTTTAATTCACACAGAAATTTTAGACCATCACTGAATTTACATCTTTTTACTTGTCTAGCTTTATTCTTTTTAATAATAAAACAGGTGCAGTTAAAACTTTAACACAGAGCAAACTTTGTTTTAACCAGCACTTTATGAATCAGCACTTTTGATAAAACTGGCAAAAATTTATGCATCTCAAATACTGTGAAGTTTAGTGTATTATTCTGTCCAATTATTATTTGTCTTCTCATTTATTTACCTCAATGTAAACATACTTGTTGTTCAACCAAATGGCCACATGAATGTCAACAATTGATTCAATATCAAGTCAACTTCTCCTCAAATACCCTGATCTACCTCCATGTCTGCATGCAGTTGAGGATCTAAGTGAGAAGGCTCTCTGCTGGTAAGTTTTATTTAAGGCAAAATTTCATTATTATTGAAGTGAGTTTTGATGCGAATAAAGTATAACAAAACATTCCTGATGAAGGGCTTATGTCCGAAACATCAACTCTCCTGCTCCTCGGATGCTGCCTGACCTGCTGTGTTTTTCCAGCACCACACTTTCTGACTAACACAGTGCTGTGTACACCCCCTGCATTATGTTTCTATTACTTAAAGTGTGTTTTTACATTGTTGATGTGGATCTCTTCACTATCTGGAATATTTGATCAATCGGCACTCTCCTAGTCCAGTAGGTACCAATTAATAAAATGTTTGCTGTTTTAGTAAGTAATTCAAGGTTATGATCTGTGGCAGATAAAATTTGATTCAGACAAGTATGAATATTGCATTTAGAAAAGAAATATGGAAATGAATTTGTGTAAATTACATGACAGATTTTTAAAGGGATACAGGAATGGAAGAATCTGTGGCAGAATTCATTGTAGATGGGGTGTACCCTTAAAATTCCGACTTTTCATTGACCAGGGAGGCAAGTCATTAGGGAGGTGATGAGTTGAGGGCTATAAGTGGCCATTAATTTACCAAGTAAGGACATTAATTGTTGGTGAGTCAAGCAAATTGCTCAGGGACCTTCTTGCCCCACCCTTAATGGCAGAGATGGTGAGAAGGAACAGAGTTTTTCCCAACTTGCCCGAGTATTTTCCCTTTTCTCCTCTTTCATGATGTGAAAAATCATGGCATTCGTTTTATTCATCTAAGTATGAGTGCAAACACAGGGAACTACAATGAAATTTCAACAATCACTGGTTATCCCTCAGCTAAAACCTTGTGTCCAAATACATCACATTTTAGGAAGGATGTCAGGTCCTCAGAGAGAGGGAGATTTACCAGAATGATAGCAAGGAAAACAAGTTCACTTATATGGAGAGACTAATGAAGATACCTCAAGGAGTGGAAACTCATTTGAAAATGGATAGATGTCATTGAGATAATATGCAAATTAACAGTGAAATGCATCTGACATCAGGTTAAAATATAGACCAATTTTTTTAACAAGCTAGAGGGAACAATTGTGAGCTTCTTCATTCACGAATGACACATAACTCAAAGAAAATAATTGTAAAGCCATACTAAATTTTGCTGCAATGTCTAGCATTACAACTATAAGATCAGTTCATTCTCAATTATAGGCAAAGAATCATTGTGGGGACTAAAACAAAAATCCAATTTAAGGGTGTTAATTCAACTATATCTTTTTTAAAAAAGTTACATGTTAAGCATTTCTTTACCAGATACATCAGTTAAACTTGGTGTGGTCAAGATAAGATGATTCTATTGCATACTTTGAATACTGGAATCAGAGAGTCATAGAGATGTACAACATGGAAACAGACCCTTTGGTCCAATCCGTCCATGCCAACCAGATATCCCAACCCAATCTAATTCCACCTGCCAGCACCTTGCTCATATCCCTCCAAGCACCTCCACCCACATCATCTACTGCATCCGCTGCAGCCGGTGTGGCCTCCTCTATATTGGGGAGACAGGCCGCCTACTTGCGGAGCGATTCAGAGAGCACCTCTGGGCCACCCGGACGAACCAACCCAACCAACCTGTAGCACAGCATTTCAACTCCCCCTCCCACTCCACCGAGGATATGCAGGTCATTGGACTCATCCACCGCCAAACCACAACAACCCGACGGTCGGAGGAGGAGCGTCTTATCTTCCGACTGGGAACCCTCCAACCGCAGGGGATGAACTTGGACTTCACCAGTTTCTTCATCCCCCCTCCCCCCACCTTGTCTCAGCCGGATCCCTCCAGCCCGGCACCGCCTTCCTGACCTGCAGTCTTCTTCTTGACCTCACCGCCTCCATCCTACTCCGACCTATCACCCTCACCTTGACCTCTTTCCACCTATCACATTTCCAACGCCCCTCCTCCAAGTCCCTCCTCCCTACCTTTTATCTTCTCCTGCTGAACACTCTCTGCTCATTCCTGAAGAAGGGCCTGTGCCCGAAACGTCGAATCTCCTGTTCCCTGGATGCTGCCTGAGCTGCTGTGCTGTTCCAGCAATAAAGTTTCAACTTCCTATTCATGTACCCATCCAGATGCGTTTTAAATGTTGCAATTGTACTAGCCTCCACCACATCCTCTGGCAGCTCATTCTATACATGTACCACCCTCTGTGTGAAAACGTTGCCTCTTAGGTCTCATTTACATCTTTCCCTTCTCACCCTAAACCTATGGCCTCTAGTTCTGGACACTCCAAGGAAAAAGACTTTGTCTATTTATCCTATGCATGCCTCTCATGACTTTATAAACCTCTATAAGGTCACCCCTCAGCCTCCGACACTCCACAGAAAATAGCCTCAGCTGATTCAACCTCTCTCTGTAGCTCAAATACTCCCAGCCTGGCAACATCCTTGTAAATCTTTTTTGAACCCTTTCAAGTTTCACAACATCTTTCCAATAGGAAGGAGACCAGAATTGCACGCAATATTCCAACAGTGGCCTAACCAATGTCCTATACAGCCACAACATGACCTCTCAACTCCTGTACTCAATACTCTGACCAATTAAAGAAAACATACCAAATACCTTCTTCACTATCCAATCTACCTGCGACTCCACTTTCAAGGAGTTATGAACCTGCACTCTGAGGTCTCTTTGTTCAGCAACACTCCCCAGGAACTTACCATTAAGTGTATAAGTGCTGCTAAGATTTGCTTTCCCAAAATGCAGCATCTCCCATTTATCTGAATTAAACTCCATCTGCCACTTCTCAGCCCACTGGCCCATCTGATCAGGATCCCGTTGTAATCTGAAGTAACCTTCTTCGCTGTTCACTACACCTCCAATTTTGGTGTCATCTGCAAACTCACTAACTATACCTCTTATGACAATAGACAATAGACAATAGGTGCAGGAGTAGGCCATTCAGCCCTTCAAGTCTGCACCGCCATTCAATATGATCATGGCTGATCATTCCAAATCAATATCCTGTTCTTGCCTTATCTCCATAACCCTTGATTCCACTATCTTTGAGAGCTCTATCCAACTCTTTTTAAATGAATCCAGAGACTGGGCCTCCACTGCCCTCTGGGGCAGAGCATTCCACACAGCCACCACTCTCTGGATGAAGAAGTTTCTCCTCATCTCTGTCCTAAATGGTCTACCCCGTATTTTTAAGCTGTGTTCTCTGGTTCAGCACTCACCCATCAGCGGAAACATGTTTCGTGCTGCCAGAGTGTCCAATCCTTTCATAATCTTATACGTCTCAATCAGATCCCCTCTCAGTCTTCTAAACTCAAGGGTATACAAGCCCAGTCGCTTCAGTCTTTCAGTGTAAGATAATCCCGCCATTTCAGGAATTGACCTTGTGAACCTACGCTGCACTCCCTCAATAGCCAGAATGTCTTTCCTCAAATTTGGAGACCAGAACTGCACACAGTACTCCAGGTGTGGTCTCACCAGGGCCCTGTACAGCTGCAGAAGCACCTCTTTGCTTCTATACTCAATTCCTCTTGTTATGAAGGCCAGCATGCTATTAGCCTTCTTCACTACCTGCTGTACCTGCATGCTTGCCTTCATTGATTGGTGTACAAGAACACCCAGATCTCTCTGTACTGCCCCTTTACCTAAATTGATTCCATTGAGGTAGTAATCTGCCTTCCTGTTCTTGCCACCAAAGTGGATAACCATACATTTATCCACATTAAACTGCATCTGCCATGCATCTGCCCACTCACCTAACTTGTCCAGGTCACCCTGTAATCTCCTAACAACCTCATCACATTTCACCCTGCCACCCAGCTTTGTATCATCAGCAAATTTGCTAATGTTATTGCTGATACCATCTTCTATATCATTCACATATATAGTAAAAAGCTGTGGTCCCAGCACGGATCCCTGCGGTACCCCACTGGTCACTGCCTGCCATTCCAAAATGGAGCCGTTTATCACTACCCTTTGTTTCCTATTAGCCAACCAATTTTCAATCCAATCTAGTACTTTGCCCCCAATACCATGTGCCCTAATTTTACTCACTAACCTCCTGTGTGGGACTTTATCAAAAGCTTTCTGAAAGTCCAGGTAAACTACATCTACTGGATCTCCCTCGTCCAACTCCAGAGTTACATCCTCAAAAAATTCAAAAAGATTCGTCAAGAAGATTTATGCTCACATCCAAATCATTTATATAAATGATGAAAAGTAATGGTCCCAGAACTGATCCTTGTGGCATTCCACTGGTCACAGGCCTCCAGTCTAAAAACAACCTCTCACCACCACCGTCTTTTTATTACCTTTGAGCCAGTTCTGTATCCAAATGGCGAGTTCTCCCTGTATTCCATGAGATCTAACCTTGCTAACCAGTCTCCCATGGGGAACCTTGTCAAATGCCTTACTGAAGTCCATATAGGTCACATCTACCGCTCTGCCCTCATCAATCCTCTTTGTTACGTCTTCAAAAAACTGTATCAAGTTTGTGAGACATGATTTCCCACGAACAAAGCCATGTTTTTTTTAATGATATTTTTATTAGAAATTTAACATTTTTACAAGTTTACAAAAATAAACAAAACTCTCAGATATAAACATGATATACAATTAACTCAAATATACAATAGCCAAAATTTAACAAAAAAAAACAAAACAACAAAAAAAAAAACCGAAAACCGAAAAGAAAAAAAAAGAAAAAAAACAAACAAAACTCAACTATCTACTAATCTAACCTACAACTAACCAGGGTGTATATTTAAGTCTCTTACATGCTCGGGATGTGTTAGCATCAGATATAATAAAACCCGTATTCATGCGGGATTCCTCCCCCGAGGGGCCGTGGACCAGCCAGGTTTGTAATCTCAATTAAATAAAAGCCCTTGTTAGGATAGCCGAAATATCTGTATTTATGTAATTCAAAAAGGGCTGCCATATTTTATAAAATAATTCGGTCTTTCGGTGCACCATGTTTGTAAGGAAGTCAAGGGGAATACATTCCATAATTAGTCTGTGCCAATTTGAAAGTCCAGGGGGGCCCTCAGCCGCCCAGTTCACCAAAATATTTTTCCTTGCACAGAAAGAAAGAATAGAAAATAGTCTCTTCCCGTACGTGTCCAGGGAGGGAAAGTTCAAAAAGCCCAAGAGGAGAGATACAGGGTCCACTTTAATTTCCGCTCCTAAAATTTCTGTCAGGGTACTTGCTACTTTAGTCCAATATCTACGGATCTTATGATAGGTCCATAAGCAATGTACAAGAGTGCCCACCTCTATTTTGCATTTAGGACACATCGGAGATGCTCCTGCCTTAAATTTTGCCAATCGAACCGGTGCCATATGGGCCCTATGAAGTATCTTCAGCTGGATAGCCTGGGTTCTGTTACAAATAGTAATTCTGCTAGCATTTTCCCAAATATCATTCCACGTTTCTGTGGAGATTTCTAGTCCCAGATCCTGATCCCATGTTTTAAGCAGATTATCCATATCTCCCGATACTTCATCATGTAGTAAATGATAAATAGTACTGACGGAAGATACCCCCACTGGTCGTAGGACACTACATTCTCCATCAGATTTATAAAGACTATCTAATAACGTAGTTTTCTTTTGTATATAATCTCGAATTTGGAAGTATCGAAAGAGGTCTCCATTGGGTAATCCGAATTTCTGACGCAGCTGTTCGAAAGACATCAGGACCCCATCTTTAAATAGATCCCCTAGACATGAGATACCCCTGGATCTCCAGAGTTTAAAAGTGGCATCTGTTAACCCCGGTTGGAATCCCCATGCTCCCACTATCGGTGCATAGGGAGATGTTTTATGTGAATTGCCCTCATTTTGTCGCATTATATTCCAAGCCTTGATTGTATTTAGTATTATAGGGTTTTTACAGTGATCTGTAATGATTTTCCTCTTGTCTGAGAATAAAAGGTTAATAAGTGGGTATTTTACTTGAGAAGCCTCGATGTCCAACCAGATTGATTGTGGATCAGACAAGACCCAATCAGCTATGTAACTTAATAGGGAACTTAACTGATATTTCCTAAAGTCTGGGAAGTCCAATCCACCCCTTGCCTGTGGAAGCTGTAGCTTCTTCAGCTTAATGAGGGGCCGCCTATGATTCCAGATAAAGGAACTCAGCCAGCCATATAATTTACATAAAGCCGTCCTCGGCAGCATCACCGGAAGCATTCTCATAGGATATAGGAGACGGGGCAGGACATTCATTTTGATTAATGCGATTCTACCCAACCAGGAAATTGGTAGGTCTCCCCATCGCTGGAGGTCATGCCTTAACCTTTCCAATAAATACACAAAATTAGCCTTATACAACTGACCAAATACTGGAGTAATAAAAATGCCTAAATATAAGAAGCCCTCCAGGGACCAGCGAAAGGGAAAAAGGGATCATAGCAAGGCCACCCATTGGCATAGCCTCCGATTTTGAAAAATTAATTTTATAGCCTGAGAATGCACTAAATGTATTAATAACTTGGATTAAGCGAGGTATGGACATCAAAGGGTTACTGAGGAATAGAAGAACATCGTCTGCATAAAGGGTAATTTTATGTTTACCTGTACCAATCCTTGGGGCCACTATATTAGGACAGCTCGTATAGCTTCTGCTAGTGGTTCAATTATTAGCGTGAATAACAATGGCGAGAGGGGACATCCCTGATGGCAGCCCCTACCCACACTGAAGCTATCCGAACCTAATCCATTGGTAACCACAACTGCTTTGGGATCACTATACAATATTGAGACCCATTTGGTAAACACCTGTCCAACGCCAAACCTCTCCAATGTGTAAAACAAATATGACCATTCGACCCTATCAAATGCCTTTTCCGCGTCTAATGAAACCACTACTCCTGGTATCTTTCCCTGATGACAAGCTTGAATCATATTCAGAGCCCTTCTAACATTATTGGATGATCTACGGCCCTTAATAAACCCCGTCTGATCCTCCTTTATAATATGTGGCAGTATCCTTTCAAGTCTCAGTGCTAACGTTTTAGAGAGGATTTTAAAATCTACATTTAGCAAGGATATTGGTCTGTATGATGTACAATCTTCTGGGTCCTTTCCTTTTTTAAGGATAAGTGAGATATTTGCCTCTTTCAGCGAAGGCGGGAGACAGCCCTGACTATATGCATAGTTATACATGTCCATAAATGGACCAGCCAGTATTTCTGTAAATTCTTTATAGAATTCAGCTTGAAAACCATCTGGGCCCGGCGCCTTACCATTTTGAAGGTGCCTAATTGCATCAACTATTTCTTGGGGTGTAAGAGGAGCATTTAGGACCGATACTTGTTCCGGAGTTAGGTCTGGAAAAGTCAAATTTTTTAAAAATGACTGCATCCTCTTCGTCCTATCTTCACAATCCTGTGATTTATATAACTCAGAATAAAATTCTCTAAAGATCGCATTAATCTTTTTGTGATCATGAGTCAAAATACCCGTACTTTCCTTGATAGACGTAATAGTCTGAGGGGCCTTTTTTTTCTTTGCAAGAAATGCTAAGTATCTACCCGGTTTGTCGCAATATTCATATAACCTTTGCTTTGCAAATAATATTTCCCTCTTAGCCGTTTGAGTAAGCGTAGTGTTTAGAGCTGTCCTAAGAGCTATAATCCTTTGCAATTTAATAATAGAAGGTCTATCAGTGTGTGCTGTTTCAGCCGCTTTTAAGCGGGCTTCAAGCAGACGCTGTTGTTCTCCCTTTAATTTCTTCTGGGTCGCTGAGTAGGAGATGATCAAGCCTCGCGTGTAAGCTTTGATGGTCTCCCACATCATTGACGGGTTGCTAGCTGTACCTGAATTAATTTCTAAAAAAGTTTTAAATTCTTGAGAGAAGTACTTTACAAATTTACTATCTTTCATTAGGAAGGGGTCTATGCGCCAATGCCGAGAGGATGTCCCATTGTTCCTCGCCTTAGTTTCCATATATACAGCAGCGTGGTCAGAAATTGCTATATTCCAGGATGATATGGAATTTAAAAAAATCGAGGGGGCAAAAAACATATCAATTCTGGTATGACATTTATGTGGATTAGAGTAGAAAGAAAAATCTCTACCCTGTGGATGAAGACATCTCCATACATCTACTAATCCTAATTCTTTGTTCAGATCCATCAATTGTCTAGATCTGGGAGATACTCCTGCAGTACTCTTGGGAATCCTATCTATTTCCGGATCCATAATACAATTAAAGTCTCCCCCTATAATTATATGACGGGCATCAAAAGCCTTCAATTTTGAAAAGGCTTCCGTTATAAATTTAAAGGGGTGTGCTGGGGGGCAGTACAAATTTAAAATCCCATATTCCTCTCCATTTATGAGGGCTTTAATCAAGATATATCGTCCAGATTCGTCTTTTATCTGCTTTAGGATTTTGAAAGGGAAATTCTTCCGAACAAGAATAACAACTCCCCTGCTTTTTGAGCTAAAAGAAGAAAAAAAGGCCTGATCAAATCCGCCCTGTCGTAATTTCAAGTGTTCTTTATCTGACAGGTGTGTCTCCTGTAGGAGAGCTATATCAACTCTTTCCTTCTTAAGATTTGATAATATTTTCTTCCTTTTGACTGGCGAATTACTCCCCTTGACATTCCAGGTGCACCACTTAACCGACTGATCAACCATAATCCTCTGGGCCAATCCGAGACCCCTCGGGAGGGGGAACCCTATCCATAACATCCCGAGCGTAGAACATGTAAAATTTACAAAAATAAAGCCTCTTTAATGCACCCACAACAATACAGTAAAAAACTATTTCTAAATAAAAAAAATATAAAAAGTATCTAAGTGGAGACTTTCCCCCTTGTTCCCAGGGGGCGTCACTTCCTCTCCAAAAGTCCCTCATATCCTCTCCCAACCAATGCCCCACCCAGGCACTCCTCAATAAAATGAGGAGAATTCAAATATAATACAAAGCTAGAGTTAACAGTGAGCACCCTGCCCCCACCCATACCAACACCTGGGTATATTTGGTAATGTTAATACCATATATAAACATATAACTATAAAATTACCATCTCAACAAATAATAATTAAATATGATAATACAAAATAATGAGGGGAAAACAACGCCGCTCCTAGAGACAGAGGTAAAATTGAATAAGGTAACCACCTCCCCCCACCAACATTAACCAAACCCCCCAGCTTTTATATATATATACACACATATACATACATCCCTCATATATACATAAAATAATAACAGAAAACAACCCCAAGGGGGGGGAGAAAATCAAATCCCTCTCCCCACCCCCCATGATAATATTAAACAGTAAGGTAAGAGAAAAAAAAAAGGGGGGGATATAAACCAAAGCGGGGGGGAAAGGCAGACCAACATCCATTATGTCTTACAGTTTATCTAAGAGAGTCCAAGAATTCCTTAGCCTTTTCTGGTGATCCAAAGTTATATACGGATCCTTCATGGTTAAATCGCTGGGTAGCATAAGGAGTACTGAATATTTAAGTCCCTTAAACGCTTCTTCACCTCGTCGAATGCCTTCCTCTTTCGAACCAGAGCCGGGGAAAAGTCCTGAAATAGCATGATCTTGGATCCTTTGTAGATCATAGCTTGGGGGTCTTTTCCGAGATTTCTAGAGGCTTCTAGGAGTATCTGCCTTGTAGCTCTGCAGCCGGAACAGGACCGGGCGTGGACGTATTGCGACCCGCGTATTGCGACCCGGTAGGCCCATTCCACCCTTACCTGGCCTGATCCAGCTTGCAGATTTAAAAGCTGTGGCAGCCACTGCTCCAGGAACGCTGTAAGCTGGCCTTCCTCTTCCCGTTCGGGAAGGCCCAGCAAACGAATATTTTTTCGGCGACCTCAATTATCGAGGTCGTCAATATGATTTTCCAAGGTCCGGACTCGCTGCTCGAGAGTCCGGACCTGATCCACGGCCGACTGAGCGGTATTTTCGGAGGTCGCGGCCTTTAGCTCTGCCCCTCCGACTCGGCGTTCAATTTCTTGAATCTCTCGGTCGTGCTTCTGCAGCGCGGCCGAGAGCGACTCCCAACGATTTCTGGATTCTACAATAAAGGCATCGATCTTCGAGTCAAGCTTGGAAAGCATTTCTGCAAGGCTTGTTACTGTTGGTAAGTCCCCCGGGGCGGCTGTGGACGCCTCTGCTGCAGCTGGAGAGGGTGGGGGAGGGGTTCCTGCTTGCTGAGAGCTGCGGGCTCCCTTCCCTTTAGTCATTTTAATTTAGGATTAAATTGTTTAAATGTAATATTACACAACTAATTAAATTACACAACTATTATAAATGATTTGGTGAGCTTGGTAGGGGGTGGGTGACCCACTGTACCCAAGTCTTGGGAGGAGCACTGTAGACTCAGTCTTGCTGGGTCGCCGCCATCTTGGATCCACAAAGCCATGTTGACTATCCCTTATCAATCCTTGCCTTTCCAAATACATGTACATCCTGTCCCTCAGGATTCTCTACAACAACTTGCCCACCACCAACGTCAGGCTCACTGGCCTGTAGTTCCCTGGCTTGTCCTTTCCACCTTTCTTAAACAGTGGCACCACGTTGGCCAACTTCCAGTCTTCCGGCACCTCACCTGAGACTATCGATGATACCAGTCTTTTGATTTTTTTTCTGTAATTTTGCTTGTGAACTGAAATGAGAAATGAATATTTTTTTAAGTCAAGGATTGCTGAAGGATTACAACACATTTTTGAACATAGCTAATCTGATACTTATTGTAAGGACTATTTAAATAGCTGCTGGTTTAAGTAGCAGTAAAAGAAGCTGCAGAAGAGTTGGAGCCATGGTTGTGTACAAATGGAGACCCAGCCTGCAACAAGTAGCTGATTGGTCTGTGCACTAGAGACCAGTTATCAGTGACAAAGGGCTTTTGCCTGCCAACTACTATGTGACTAGTTACCCAGTAGCTGAACAGCTTGGCGCTTTGAACAAGATAGTGAGAAACATGGATGTCCACCAGATCACAAGTTCTGTCTGTTTTCTGCAGCAAAGTCTATTTGAAACCTAAAGCAAATTAGTTTATAGATCCTTCAGTAGTTGATGCAATCAGTGATGAGTCAGGAACCTTTTGTAAGTGTGAACAAGTCAACCTAGGCCTCCTGCAAACCAGTGAAAACACACAGTGGAGGAAGACCAAGAAGCAGTCTTTCAATCAACATAAAAACTATCGTGGCAATTCCTGTACAACAGGAACCATTGAGCTGCTCTCCTACTCTTTCCTTCTGTCCATAACACCCATTTGTTTTCTGTGTGTGTGTATGTGTGTACTGGTTCATTAGTATTTACCTGTAATTGGAGTCTATTTTGTAAGTAGCAATTCTTGTTAAGTACAGAAACATGGTCAGTTCTTTCTGTCAACCTTGGTCTGAACAATCAGAAGAATTTAGGAGAGGCAATAGTTTAGTGGCATTGTTGCTGGACTAGTTCAGAGGATTCAGTTTTGAACCCCACCATGGCTGATGGTGGTATTTGAATTCAATAAAAGTCTAAAATTGAGAAGTCTATTGATGACACTGTCAAGTTGGGCCAATGGGAAAATAAAATGCCCATCCTAATTATGTCTAGCAACCTTTGAAATGATCACTCATGAAAAGATCAATCAAGCTGCAATTGAAGTTGATAACTAAGCATATTTTCAAGTCAATTTTGAATAAATATATTTCAATTACTTTCAACCACCACCATCCAAGGACATGAAGGAAATATGATGCAAAGTTATATTATCCAGAAGCATATCTACAAAGGTGTTATCACATTGAAGTTTTGACACTTGCAGCAGTTTATTAAATCATACGGCCTCCAACCACCCCCCACTCTACATCTGACAGAAACCACACTAGCACACAGATCTATAGTGCATCCAACCCATATCTTATTTCCACTAACTCAAACTGTAAGGTCATATAAGCAAAAATCTTACTATGTGTTATCACAGTATCAACAAATCCAAACATCTCTTTTGTACTCCTGTATGGACAAATAATTTTGTCCCTCACTGAAAAGAAATGCAGAAAATAGAGAGATAATAGCAAAAGCAAATATGGAAAAAATGATTAAGGATATGAAGAATTGGCAGATAAACAAAGGCAGGATGATTGCAGGAGTGTACTGTAATGTCACTTAGCTGCAGGTAGAATATTAAGACCTTCCAAGTTAAGTATAAAGTAGAAAACAAAAACTCACAACAAAACAAAAGTACTGAATTACATGCAATCACATAATTGCAAAAGCAGCTTCAAAGTTGGTTTTAAAAGAAAGGGGAGAAAAGAATCAATATCTTTCCAAGAGCATCTCTCACATATGCTCCCAGAATCTAGATTCAAGATTCCTAAGTTTCACATTTTCAAAAGGAATAATTCATTTTCATATATACATTAGGACCATGTTCACATCCATTTCAGCAGAAGTGAATTTTTCAGTGCTGTGAAATCTGGTTTGTAACTCTATGGAGCAATCATTAACCAGCTTCTGGAATGGTTTCAGCATGAAACAAAATGGAATTATTAGATCCCAACAATTAATAAGTTAATCAGTCAAAGTTAAATTACCACAAGTTTGAGAATTAAACAAATCCACTCAACAAATATTTCTTAAAAAAAGACATTTTTTTTCATTTCATTCTAGAATAGTTATCCTTGTTCAGTGCAGATTATGACAAGTAAATGCAAGAAAATAAAGTAATTTGATGTTCTAATTATTCTATTATTTTACCTCTTCCCATATTGAAACATGCCAGGAGCAATGCTCAATTACAAACTGCAATTTCTGAAGTTATGTGGAAGAAAACATATTATTGTGCTGCAAGCTACAAAAGCAATTCAATACTTAGCAGATTAAACAAGATGTTATCTGCACGCACAGCAGTTACGCTTCCCCAGAGGTTTACTCCCTACAGATAGTCTTAGCATAATTCTCCGGATGGGAAACTAAGCTAATGTGGAAATTATGAAAAAATGTAAATTGATGACTAGTCTCTCATAAATTCATTTACAAAATTATTTATATTAAATAGGTTGAACCACATAAAAATCTAATGAATCCCCAAAGAACCCTTTCAACCATTATATTTCAAAATAGGAAAAAAGCCAGGGAAAGTAGTCAGGTCAAGCAGAATGGCTTTGAAAATGAATGCTCCATATTTCAACACAAATATGTTAAGATATGCTTAATGCATGAAGATGAGTTAAGAGTACCAGTATTTTTAAGGCTAATTTTATTTCTAAGTTCAACATTTAATAAACCTTAGACATGGCATATACAACATTGTAATTTAATTATTAAAAAGGAAGTATCAGAAATTATGTGTCTCCAATATGCGAAAAGACTGCTTTGGTTCTGAAACCATAGTTCTAAGAACTAACTAATCTAAGTCATTTTAAACAGAGTAGGTTTTAATGTAATTTGATGCAGTGCAATGTTATAATGATTTTTTATAACATTGCTTACAAAGTGGGTTTAGTCGTAAAAGAACAAATAAGCTCTTTTGCAATTTTAACAAAGTAAACAGCTTCAGGATCTTACAACATTCGAATATTCTAGCAAGGAAGAGACCACTGGAATCAAGAGTCTGTTCAGTATCAGCACATTGCAGATTTCTGCTCTGATTTTGATATTAGTGATGAATGCTGTCTGCAGGAAACTCTGATAAGTGTCCACATCCATATCGATGCCAGCATAAGACTTTTAATTCCAGATCTCACTAACAAGTTGCAGGGTTTCTCTTCACAGATGCCGCCAGACGTGCTGAGCTTTTCCAGCAACTTCCATTTTTATTTCTGATTACAGAATGCATAGTTCTTTTGGTTTTTATTGTGCTTTCTGGAGTTGGATTTTACTCAGCATCTGAGTGGTACAGTGGTTAGCACTGCTGCCTCACAGCACCAGGAACTGGGTTTAATTCCAGCCTCGAGCAACTGTCTGTATGGAGTTTGCATATTCTCCTTGTGCCTGTGTGGGTTTGCTCCGGTTTCCTCCCACAATCCAAAGATGTGCAGGTTAGGTGAATTGGCCATGCTAAATTGCCCATAGGGTTCTTAGTGGAATCCACACAATAAATATTTCTTTAAAAAAAGACGTTTTATTCATTTCATTCTAGAATAGTTATCCTTGTTCAGTGCAGATTATGACAAGTAAATGCAAGAAAATAAAGTAATTTGATGTTCTAATGATTCTATTATTTTACCCCTTCTCATATTGAAACATGCTGGGAACAATGCTCAATTACAAACTGCAATTTCTGAAGTTATGTGGAAGAAAACATATTATTGTGCATTAGTCATGGGAAATGTACAGTAATAGGATAGCGGGATGGGTTTGGGTGGGATACTTTTTGGAAGTTTGGTGTAGACTTGTTAGGCCAAATGACCTGTTTCCACACTGTAGGGATTTTATGATCAGGTGATGGGCTGGGATAGAGTAGAGCTGGTGCTGTGATGGAGGCAAGTAGGAAAGGAGTCTTCCTATTGCCATGGCACTTTACCTGTAATAGGAACCTCAGCAGTGCAGTTCCTGGTTGTGTCAACAAATTATGTTAAAAGTAATAGCCAAATCAATTCCCACCACAGCCGGCATTTTACCTACAGTCATGACAGCCTATTGCCACATGGGGAGACTGCTAGCTGATCCTCGCAGCCTCGCAACAGATTCCTGGGGGTAGGGGCAAAGACACCTCTTAATGGATGCTCCCTGGTTCATGGAGGATTTCCCAGCAGCAATAGTTACCTCCTTGGTTACAAGGTGCCTCTAGAATGCAACAATGGCATTATTCGTGGAGATGTAGTAAGGTAAAAAAAGAGGAGAAAGTGAGGTCTGCAGATGCTGGAGATCAGAGCTGGAAATGTGTTGCTGGAAAAGCGCAGCAGGTCAGGCAGCATCCAGGGAACAGGAGAATCGACGTTTCGGGCATAAGGGCTTATGCCCGAAACGTCGATTCTCCTGTTCCCTGGATGCTGCCTGACCTAAGGTAAAAAAAGACCACTGTGTGAGAGAGCATCATATAAGTTCTAAATATTCTTGCAAGGAAGAGACAACTGGAACCAAGGAGAAAAACATGTCTGGGAAAATATTCTGGAATCCAGAGGAAATTTCTTTTGTCAAGAGGTCCAGAAGACGTTACTGTATATTAGTTTATAAAAGAGGAAACTGAGGCAGGAAAAAGGGAAGTGAGGAGAGTGATTTGGCATTAGACAGCTGACTAGAGAGAATTAAGAGTGAGAAATGATAATAAGATAAAAAGAGACAACAATGATATAAACTAAAGATGATTCATACATGTATCCTGCACCCACAGGATTAAAAAATATTTAAAGAAGGAAAACAGAGGAGGAGCGAAACAAGGAAAATCTGGCAAAATGTTAAAGGCACTAGCGTTCCAAACATTTTGTGTTACAAAGTCTGCCAACAGAGGTGCAGATCACCATTCCAACCACCTCAAACTCCAACACATAACCTCCCCAGTTTCCAGAAGGGCATCTGATATTACAGTCATGCAAAATTAGAATGTGGTTAAGACTGATGTTATTTATGCTAACGTGCGAGGGCTGTAAATTGCATAGTAGGAAGATTAGATGTTGTTCCACAAATGACACTAAAGTTCACTAGAACAAGGATGAAGAAATTGGAGGGGATGTGCAACAGGGAAATAAAAAGAAGCCCAGGTTTATTGTAGCAGATGGAACAGGGTGGGTTCAGCAAAGAGATTACCGAGGCTGTGTTTGGTCTCCCAACATTGAAGAGAGTGCATTGTAAACAACAACAACAACAATTGAAATGGGTACAAGTAAATCACTCTCGTCTGGATGGTATATGAGAGGAGGGGTAAAGGGCAGGTCTTGTCTTTCCTGTCTTGGAAAATCTGAGAAGAATCTAGAGAGAGAGGAGATCAGGCGTTAGAAGTGTTGGAGGAGTGGATCAGGATGTCACAGTTAGAATGGTCCCTTTGGAAAGATGGAAGAGGAGGGGAAGATATGTTTGATGGTGGCATAATGATGAGTAGTAAATAACAATCCATCAAAAATGGAGATGAGTATGCATGAAGGTGAGGGTAAAGAGAGGGGGAAGAGGAGAAGGAGTGAGAGCGCAAATACAGAAAATGTGTTGGATCCTGTCAAACATCCTAACACAATTGAATAGAATTCTCAGTGGAGAAAGCTTTGGAAGGTCAGGCGTGGAATACACGCTTTAAAATACATTTTCTATTATAGCACCATATTAGAAAGTATGATTGATTGTACATGAATATTTGCTGAAAATGTGTTGCTGGAAAAGCGCAGCAGGTCAGGCAGCATCCAAGGAACAGGAGAATCGACGTTTCGGGCATAAGCCCTTCTTCAGGAATAACTGATATTCGGGCTTATGCCCAAAACGTCGATTCTCCTGTTCCTTGGATGCTGCCTGTCCTGCTGCGCTTTTCCAGCAACACATTTTCAGCTCTGATCTCTAGCATCTGCAGTCCTCACTTTCTCCCTGTACATGAATATTTGTTATACTTTGGACAGTGTTAATAGAAGGACAGGCATAATTATAACAACACTCAAATATAAATAAAATACTGCAGATGCTGGAGATCTGAAATAAAAACTGGAAGTGCTGAAGAATCTCAGCTTCTCAAGAGCCATATTCGACTTGAAACACTAAATCTGCTTCTCTCTCCACGGATGGTGCCACATCTGTTGAGGTTCTCCAACACATTTGTTTTATTTTGAATATGTTTGTCAAGCCTTTTATTTTGTTTTCCTTATGAAGCAACAATTTTCAATCTATAGAAGTGATCTCAGACATCTTAATCTTTTTTTTAAAATGAAGAACATGACACATAGCAGCCTCATTTGACATGACATCACAGCCTAAATTGTTGTGCAGAAATCCAGTTGATGAAAGGATAGGTGATATCCAGTAAGCAATAGGATCGGTGATACCCAACTTATAATGGGATTGGTGATTTCTAACTTATAATTGGATCAGTGATATTCAATTTGTAATGGGATTGGTGCTATCCAGTTTGTAATTGGATAAGTGCTATCTAGTTTGTATCCAGACTTTCACTAAACAGTTTAATTTGAGAAAACTGTAGGGAAAGTTTACAAACATCATATTTTTGATCCTGAACCCAATCAATTTCAATTCCTGATGTTAAATACAATTCTCAATCTGCTGAGAAGTAATTTATTTCCCAATTAACTGATTGGCGTTTTGGAATCTGAAACCTTAGAGCACTGGGATTGCTCGACTTTGAGTGCATGCTCCTTGTCAATTCATCCATGAGTTAGGTAATGAATTTAAATAAAGTACAACTGCTGCTTGCAGGATGCATTTCACTTCAATTACAGTCAACACTGAAGTTAGAAAAACTCCAGAGACCATACAATGCCAAAGTTTCACACAAAGAATGTGGAAAGGATGAGTTATTGGCAAGTAGATTTTAAAGAAGATGAAACTGGAAATGGTCCTAAGTAGTGATTATTTTTAAAGTAAATAAGATCACACCATGATGTCACCCTAACCCGTTATCCAGAATGTAATTAAGATGAAAGGCTTAAAACCACACTGTTATCAGAATTAAAGTCAGCAGTTCTGATGAAGGGTTATTGAACGTTAATCCTGACTAAATGTTGTGGACCTCCAGGAGGGAGGTGAGAACCAGGATGTCAGTAAAGGCTTGTCAGATCAGCATTCCAGTGAGATTAGATTAGATTCCCGACAGTGTGCAAACAAGCCATTTGGCACACCAGCCCTCTGAAGAGTAACCCACCCAGACCCATTCTCCTACATTTACTCCTGACTAAAGCACCTAACACTATGGGCAATTTAGCATGGTTATTCACCTAACCTGCACATCTTTGGATTGTGGGAGGAAACCGGACCACCCGGAAGAAACCCATGCAGACACAGGGGAAATGTGCAAACTCAACACAGACAGTCACCGAGGTGGGAATCAAACCTGGGTCCTTGGCGCTGTGAGGCAGCAGTACTAACCATTAAGCCACCATGCCGCTCTAGGATCAGGTATTAATTCAAGGGTAAGGTCAGGAACAGAGAGGCTACCACCCTGAATGATAGGCAGCAATTTATATAATCAATTATCAATAAGGGGTCAATGTACAGGACAGTCAGCTCCTTCTGACTGGTGCATCCTGCTTCCCCAGCCTGTGAGGAGACTAAATTAAGAACCTAGTGGCAAATTAGGGGAAAGGTGTAACTGAAGAAAGAAGCGGTTGATAGGAAGACAGCTCCTGAGGTCCCAGCAATCTCCCAGGCACTCTGGTGTGTGACTCATTGAAATGTTTGTTTCTTGCCTACTAACCTGCCTGCCTGCCTCAGCAGCACCAACATTCCCAGTGGCATTGTTGCAACTGCTGGTCTGGCAGCCACGGTACTGGGCTTCTGCATCTCCTTCATAGGGATGGCAGCACTAGCAGCCACTGCTAGGAGGATACGTTTAGATATCAACACAGATTATATAAGACCATAAGACCTAGGAGTGGAAGTAAGGCCATTCGGCCTATCGAGTCTACTACGTCATTCAATTATGGCTGATGGGCAGTTCAACGCCACTTACCTATACTCTCCCTGTATCGCTTAATTCCTTGATCAATCTCTCCCTTGCAGACATTTAATGTGCCGGCCTCCACTGCGCTCCATGGCAATGAATTCCACAGGCCCACCACTCTCTGGCTGAAGAAATGTCTCCTCATTTCCATTTTAAATTGAGCCCCTCTAATTCTAAGACTGTGCCCACGGGTCCTAGTATCCCCGCCTAACGAAAACAAATTCTCAGCAGACACTCTTTCTAAGCCATGCATGATCTTGTAAGATTCTATTAGATCTCCCCTCAACCTTCTGAACTCTAACAAATACAATCCCAGGATCCTCAGCTGTTCATCATATGTTAGGCCTACCATTCCAGGAATCATCCGTGTGAATCTCCCCTGGTCATGCTCCAGTTTTCTGTTTTGCCCCCAGCAGTGGGACCTGAGATAGCCTGGTAAAACTCAGCCATCATTTTTCATCTTTTTTTTCAAGTTAGCTGCCAGATCTGTCAAGTGTTTCTTGAAATATCTGTTTTCTTTTTATATCCGATTTGCAGGATTCACAGTATTTTGATTTCGTAGGATATTAGGTTCATGTTATAACCAGGATTGTTACACGTTACAGTCTGAACATTTAACAAAGAACTCTGTTTTCAGATAAATACATAGAGTCATAGAGATGTACAGCACAAAAACAGACTCTTTGATCCAACTTGTCCATGCAGAGCAGATATCCTAAATTAACCTAGTTCCATTTGTTAGTACTTGACCCATATCCCTCCAAACCCTTCCTATCATGTACGTATCCAGATGCCTTGTAAATGTTGTAATTATACCAGCCGTCACACTTCCTCTGGCAGCTCATTCCATACACACACCATCGTCCGTGTGAAAAGTTACTCCTTAGATCCCTTTTAATTTTTGCCCCTCTCGCCCTAAATCTATTCCCTCTAGTTCTGGAGTCTCCCACCCCAGGAAAAAAACCTTGTCTATTTATCCTATCCATGCCTCTCATGATTTTATAAATCTCTATAAGGTAATTTCTCAGCCTCTGTCGCTCCAGGGAAAATAGCCTATTCAGCCTCTTCCTATAGCTTAGACCCTCCAACCCCAGCAACATTTTAGATTATTGAAGATAAACATTGATTTGAAAAGGTTAGAAACCAGTGCCAGTGAATAATGCTCAATATCACAGTTCCTATGAATATCTTTGGCTAAGTCTGAGTTGTAGCGAGTTATTTGGAGGGTTTTCCACTGAATGCTGAGTGAGTACTCTCGCTATATTTTACCAAACGTGCCTCATGATCTACCTATCATGTTTCTATGACATCTCTCTCTGGCCCCATCTGACCACATACCAATTCCAGAACAAGTGGCCTCCCCATGGAGATCCTGGAAATCACCAAATCCCTTGCATATCTGTTTCACCGG
This sequence comes from Chiloscyllium plagiosum, assembly GCF_037043375.1. Taxonomy (NCBI): domain Eukaryota; kingdom Metazoa; phylum Chordata; class Chondrichthyes; order Orectolobiformes; family Hemiscylliidae; genus Chiloscyllium; species Chiloscyllium plagiosum. The sequence continues at coordinate 55,135,176 of NW_028270152.1, read as the reverse complement.
TAAATGTCCATTGTGCACCCGGAATAGCACTATCATTCTGGAGTTGTCTGCATTGATTCAGATTCTCTCACAGCTGACAGGGGAAATTGGCAGCTGGGTGTGGTTGCAAGGAGCTTTTTTTTTAAATCCATTCATGGGATGAGGATGTCACTGAGCAGGACAGCATTTATTACCCATCCCTAAATGCTCAGAGGGTAGTTAGGAGTCTGAGTGTGGATATAGGTCAGGACAGTAAGGATGGTAGTGCCCTTCCCTAAAGAGTTTTAATGAAGTAGGTGGGGTTTTTTTCCAAAAATCAACAATGGGTATTGGATTCTTTAATTCCAGATATTTATTATGTTCAAATTCCAACATCTGCCGTAGTGGGATTCGAACTTGGGTCTCTGTGATAATCCCACTAGGCCATTGCCTCCCCACTGGGAGTACAGCTGAATGGGTGCTGCTTAGATGGGATTTCCGCTTCACCCAGGAGCAGGAATGGAGCCACAGCACCAGACTATGCCAGCTTGGTCCAAGCTTCCCACCAGGATCAGTTGCAACCATCCAGAGGGATTCCAGGCTCTGCGGGAAGAAGGTCAATAATCTTCTCCACTCCACCAACATAAATGTCACCATCTCCGCTCTGATGCCTCACACTCACATTCTCTGCTTCTGTATACTCATCTCCCACCAAAGCTCATGCTCTGCCACTCTCACTATTGCCTGCAACATTTTCTCTCACTCACTGTCACAGACCCCAAACCTTGGCACCACTAACCCCACCTGCCCTCACTGCCACCTGTTCTCTCATTCACTTTAGCCCGCTCCCCACCTGCACCCAAAGTAATTGCTGTGCCACTCACATCCGTCGCCCTTAATGCCTGCCTCTCTCTCATTTCAGGAGGAAAGCAATTCACAATAAGGCAGAAAGAGTCGATATGGATTGTGGTCTTCTCAACATTCTCAGCCCCTCACCCCTCTATGTGGAGAGCATCTGTGGCCATCCCAGTGTCCAAGCCCTCCTGGACTGGCATCAGTAGTTCTCTCTTTACAGTGCCACCTGGCTGAAGGCTATCTTCCTTGACTTTATTGAGGCCAGCTGACAACTTGACAGACTTCCTTTCTTTCTGTCTGTCCTAAATAGCAAGACAAGGCAATGATAAGCTAGGGATGCTGTGAGCATCCAGGTTGGTTCAGAGTGAGGGAGTGCTACAACAGCAAACAAACAGTTCAGAGATTCTGCTTGATCCCGTCCATGAGCTGGATTTGTGTCCCTGTGCACACAGTGTCCTCAATGCAGCATTACAATGAGAGTACCAGTGCAGTTGTTGAAGTGCAGAGTATCCTGTACATGGTTAGGAGAATTTGGGAGACAATTTCATAGGGAGAAAGTACAGTAAGTGGCCAAGTCATTGAGAAATCAATTTTAGAATACAGAATTGTAAAAGTCAATATATTCACAAATAAGTAAACTTAAAAAATGCATCAGACAAAATTATCAGACTAGTAGAACCAGGGAATTATGAATGATATTTGCAGTTCATTGTTGACTTTAAGAAATGTTTTTTGACAGGAATATGCCAGTGAAGATTCCCTGGAGTGATGAGGGAGAAAACATTGTTCAAAGCAAATCCCTTCCTTGTGTGTTCCCTTTTGTTTTTTTTAAGGTACTTTATTACATTTCTCAAATTTACAATAACTTAAACAAAGTAAGATAAAAAGGAGAAAATGTTGAAAATCTGAACTATATATAGGAAATGCTGTAAATCGACAGAAAGCCAAACAGCTTTTGAAAAACAAAATGAATATTAGAGTATTGAATAAAACAGTAAGCCATTTCCAATTACAAACCTCAACTCAAAATATTAAGTTTTTTTTTGTTTTGACGCTGATGGATCTGATACAGTTTACACCATTTCCTGTTTTATTACCTTCTGATGGCAAATGTCTGAGCAGAAGATTCTCACAATCTTACCACCTTATCAGAGAGATTTCCAGATTGCAAATAACTGGTTTGGCTAAGCTGTGGGAGACCCTCCGTGGCCATTGAGTCCTGAAGGGGGACTGCATCACAGAACAGCTGGCCCAGAGTTAGAAACACTACCATTGCATGATTCCAGACCTCCCTTGCTTTCAACAATAGCTCAAAAGCAAACAAAGCTTCCTTTTACCAAGTTCAAAGATTACCAAGTTGAGATCAAAAATAATCTGGAACATTTATAATTTCTACAACATTCAGACACAATATATTCTCAAAGGCTTTTGGGAAAAAATTATAAAAGAGCGCATTGCTGCATGTTGAATGGAAGTTGATCTCAGGTGAAACACAACATCAGTATCACATGCAGCAGGTCAAGCAGAGGAGAGCAGGAAGCATTCTGGTGGGGACCTAAACATAACATCTCTGAAGTGAGAAGCACTCAGAAAATAACAGCTCTTACCAGAATTACAGCCAGGGGGCAGGAATATATTGATAGTAATTTTATGAAGGTACATTTTAAAACGCTAAGTAGATAATAATGCAATTCTCAATTCAAGACATTCAACAATCTTAGATTATACTGCTAATAAAAAATTTATCATTTGCAGAGAATGGGTGAAGTTGACAACATGTTAACATCACTAAACTAAGTTTATCGAGAAAATTCTTTCCTATTTATAGTAATCTTGAAAATGCACTCTTAATTATTTTATAACGGATTCTGTATTCCTAATATTTTTCTCCTTTAAAATCCTTCAACAGTGACTTTCCTGTGTTTTATATATAAAATTTAAAATATATTCCCATGTTAATGTCTGACATTTTCATTGCTGAGCTAGAAACGAAACTTGACTTTTGATGATGATCATTAAGTACTTTCATCACTTGAAATGTTGGCAATGAACAAAATGCACATGACATTCAACGAAATTACTTCTTTTAAAAACCTAGTTTGATCACATACAGTAGTCACGGACAAAGAGCAAATACATTTCAGATGATTTCATATAAATATTTTATTGGGAACAGAAATCACAAAAAGCTATCAGACAAATCCAGAAGGTAATAAGGAAGGCAAATGGAATAGTGGCCTTTATTTCAGAAAAAAATGGAGAATAAAAATAGGGAGGTTTTGTTACAACTATACAAGGCACTAGCAAAGCCACAGCTGGAATATTGTGCATAGTTTTGGGCCCCTTCTCTACGGCAAGATATACTGGCATTGGAGTCTGTCCAGAGAAGGTTCATTAGGCTGATCCCAGGTGTGAAGGGATTTTTTTATGAGGAGAGCTTGACTAGGATGACCCTGTTCTTGTTAGAGTTTAAAAGAATGAAAGGCAACCTTCTTGAAAAATGCAAGGCTCTTAGAGGACCTGACGGGGGAGATGCAGAATCATGTGAGAATAAGGAGTCTCTCTTTCAAGACAGAGGTGAGGAGAATTTTTTTTCTCTGTTGTGAGGGTTGTGAATCTGTGGAATTCTTTACCACAGAAGGCTGTTGAGGTTAGCTCATCAAGCATATTCAAGACTGATTTTTAATCAGCAAGGGAATCAAGGGTGATGGGGAGGAAGCAGGAAAGGGAAGTTGAGGATGATCACAACCGTCATGGTCTCATTGAGTGGGTTTGATGAGCTGAATGGCTTGCTTCTGTCTTTATGCCTTAAGGTCTTAACAAAGTTAAAAAGCACACAACACCAGGTTATAGTCCAACAGGTTTATTTGGAAGCACTAGCTTTCGGAGCACTGCTCCTTCATCAGGTGGAGGACTTTTGATTTTCCTGCTCCTCGGATGCTGCCTGACCTGCTGTGATTAGATTACTTACAGTGTGGAAACAGGCCCTTCGGCCCAACAAGTCCACGCCGATCCACAACCCACCCATACCCCTTTAACCTAACACTACAGGCAATTTAGCATGGCCAATTCACCTGCCCCGCACATCTTTGGACTGTGGGAGGAAATCGGAGCACCCGGAGGAAACCCACGCAGACACGGGGAGAATGTGCAAACTCCACACAGTCAATCGCCTGAGTCGGGAATTGAACCCGGGTCTCTGGCGCTGTGAGGCAGCAGTGCTAACCACTGTGCCACCGTGCACCACTCCAATATTGGCTCTAAACTCCAGCATCTGCAGTACCCACCCCCGCCTAGTTGATTTTCAACTTTGTCCACCCCAGTCCAACACTGGCTCCTCCAAATCGATTTTAACAAAGAACAACTTGCAAATTAATTTTGAGGTGTGCTTCATAGTATACTTATTTTTCATCCAGGGAGAAATGCATGTAGCTTTTCTGCAATTTTGTTGTAATTTTCATAATTTTATTTTAATATGGCTCAGTGTCTCTTAATTTTATAAAGTTTCTGTGATGTTTCACTACATTAAAGATACTTTATAAGTATATGTTCGATAATATAAAATCTTGCCATTTTATTCTGATCGTTAGCCCTAATCAAACATGAACTATGAACCATATTTTTCTTTTGCTTATTTATTGTATTTCCTATTAAACTAATTTCTTCCATAGTGTGACCCATTCCATCGTTAATACTTTGACTTATTTAATTAATCTCATCTTTAAAATATCATGTACACTGTCTACCAGAACAATACTTTTTTAAATAATTGCAAGAAGTTTGATAGGAACATTGCTTAAATCTTTTAATTAAAACCTTTAAGAGCAGAGTGGTAGATGGCAGGACATCACTATTGACTGACAGGTTCAGCATTAATGCCCAACAGTTGTCTTCTAAACAGCAAATACACCCAGATTACAGTCCTGAAACTACAAAAGCTTCAGAGTCCTCAATATATTCAACTGTTGAATCTGACCAGCCGATTAACTGTATACCTATGGGAAGTACAATTGTCCAATGCTTAGCACTGCTTCCTCACAGCATCACTGACACAAGTTTGATTCCAGCCCTGGGCAAAAGTCTGTGTGGGGTTTGCAAGTTCTCCCTGTGTCTGCATGGGTTTCTGTTGGGTGCTCAGTTTCCTCCCACAGTCCAAAGATGTGCAGGTTGGATGGATTGACCATGCTGCAATTGTCCTTAGTGTCCAGGGAATAGCAAGTAGTTGGTTTAGCCATGGGAAATGCGGAGTTATGGTGATGGGGTGGGATGCTTTTCGGAGGGTCGGTGTAGACACGATGAGCTGAATGGTCTCTCTCTGCAATGTAAGGACTTTATGATTCATAAGACACAACCTGATTTGAAGTCTGACTCCTGTGACAGAACTGCAACAATAGTTTTCAAACTAAGTGATTCAAACAGTTGCCATGTTAAGAAAAATTTGGAAGAACTATTTTCAATTGATCTGTAATGTGCATTCATTACTTCTTGTGTGAGAAACAAAAGACTCAATTCCTATATTTTCATTTTGCCAGATTGAAGATTTATTACTAATTTATTCGGTTACACAAATAATATGAAGTAAATGAATAATAGTAGCACTTTAATACTTAATATATTAAATAATATTGTAATATTATGAATATGTATGCCACTCATTAATTTATCCACCTAATACTTGTAATATTTCAAAAATGTCATACTTTCATTTAGAACTTACTGAGAGGAATGTAGTTAAAATAACTTCTGAGCATGAATCAGACAAACACTACATTCCTAAGCAGGTATCTTTCCATTGTTCTCACTTACACCAATTCACCTGCCACAGGTAGCTGCTGCACAAGGGCAGCCTGTGGAAAGGATTGTTTCTTTTTCAAAAAAAGCTGTATAAAAAGAAAAAAAGTACTCAATGACTGAATGTGGCTCCCGTACATATTTAGCATTGCAGTTGCCTTTCTCTAACGATAAAGCCCCATTTGATTCTTGTGCTGCAAACCCAGCAGAGTTATTGACAGGTGAAAAGATCAGCCAGTTTCAAGCCCAAGTTAGATTGTGCCCTAAATGTGCCCATCCTAACAAGAGGCCCTGCAGTATAATATCACCATGGCCACCCAAGAGATGTCCTTCTGACTAAGCCAGTATTAAAGCCAGTGCATGCTAAAACAGGAGCTGTGCTTCAATTTTAAAGACAAATTATCTTCTTATGTGGAGGCTAACTACTTTTCTTTAGACTCATCTTGCATCAACATCTTTGCTTTTGTTTTAATATTGGAAGCTCCCAACTTCATTTGGAAACATTCTACAACATATTAATCTTATCAGTTCAAGATCAATGAGTAGAGGGAGATATGATTGGGTACATGATTGGGAAGGGTTCAGAGGGATATGGGCCAAGTGCTGGCAAATGGGACTAAATTACTTTAGGATATTTGTTCAGTATGGATGAGTTGGACTAAAGGGTCTGTTTCTGTGCTGTGCAACTCTATGACTCTTTGACCCTATGGATTGGATAGTTAATAGAACATAGAAAAGTACAGCACAGAGCAGGTCCCTAGGCCCACGATGTTGTGCCGAGACTTAATCCTAATGTAAAATATAGTAACTTAACCTGCGCACTCCTCAACTCACTGCTATCCATGTGCTTGTCCAGCAGTTGCTTAAATATCCCCAATGACTTCGCTTCCAGCACCTCAGCTGGCAACACATTCCATGTATTCACAACTCTCTGCATAAAGAACCTACCTCTGATGTCTCCTTTATACCTTCCTCCTAATATCTACAAACTGTGACTTCTCGTACCAGTTAATCCTGCCCTGGGGAGAAGTCTCTGGCTATTGACTCTATCTATTCCTCTCATTATTTTGTACACCTCAATCAGGTCTCCTCTCTTCCTCCTTCTCTCCAGAGAGAATAGTCCAAGCTTATTCAATCTTTCTTCATAAGGCAAGCCCTCCAGTCCAGGCAGCATCCTGGCAAACCTTCTTTGCACCCTGTCCAAAGCCTCTGTATCTTTCCTATAGTAGGGCGACCAGAACTGGACACAATATTCCAAGTGTGGTCTCACCAGGGACTTGTAGAGCTGCAGCAAAACCTCGCAGCTCTTAAACTCAATACCCCTGTTAATGAAAGCCAAAATATGATATGCTTTCTTAACAATCCTATCCACTTGGGTGGCAACTTTGAGGGATCTATGTACTTGCACACCCAGATCCCTCTGTTCCTCCACACTGCCAAGAATCCTGTCTTTAATCCTATATTCAGCATTCAAGTTCAACCTTCCAAAATGCATCACTTCACATTTATCCTGGTTGAACTCCATCTGCCATTTCTCAACCCAGCTCTGCATCCTGTCTATGTCACGCTGCAGCCTGCAGTTGCCCTCTATACTATCGATGACACCTCCAACCTTTGTGTCATCTGCAAATTTACTAACTCACCCCTCAACCTCCTCATCCAAGTCATTTATAAAAACTACAAAGAGCAAAGGCCCAAGAATAGAGCCCTGCGAAACCCTACTCAACACTGTCCTCCAGGCAGAATACTTTCCATTTACAACCACTCTCTGCCTTCTGTCAGCCAACCAATTCTGAATCCAGATAGCCAAATCTCCCTGTATCCCATACTTCCTGACTTTATGAATGAGCCTACCATGGGGAACCCTATCAAATGCCTTGCTGAAATCCATATACACCACATCCACTGCTCGACTGTCGTCGACCTGTCTTGACACCTCCTCAAAGAACTCAATAAGATTTATGAGGCGTGGCCTGCCCCTCAGAAAGCCATGCTGACTATCTTTAATCACACTATGCTTTGCCAAATAGTCATAAATCGTATCCCTCAAGATTCTTTCCACAACTTTGCTGACCATCAACGTAAGACTGACTGGTCTGTAATTGCCAGGGATTTCCTTCTTGAAAATTGGAACAACATTCACCTCTTTCCAATCCTTCGGTATGACTCCCGTGGAGAGTGAGGAGGCAAATATCTTCGTCAGTAGCTTAGCAACCTCCTTTCTCGCTTCCAGGAGCAGCCTAGGGTAAATCTGGTCTGGCCCTGGGGACTTATCAATCTTAATGTTTGCCAAAATGTCTAGCACATCAACTTCATCAATCTTGATCTGGTCAAGACTGTATCCCAGCTCCTCTAAGTTTTCATGTACAACAAGTTCCATTTTCTTGGTGAAAACCAAAGCAAAAAACTAGTTTAGGGCTTCCCCTATCTGGTCAGACTCCAGGCACAAGTTCCCGACCCTATCCCTGATTGGCCCTACCCTCTCCCTGATCATTCTCTTATTCCTCATGTATGAGTAAAACACCTTTGGGTTCTCCCTAATCCTTCTTGCCAAGCCTTACTCGTGCCCCCTCCTCGCTCTCCTCAGTCCATTTCTGAGCTCCTTTCTAGCAAGCCTGTAATCCTCTTAAGCTGTGCTAGGTCCTTGCCTCCTCCACCTTACGTTAGCTGCCTTCTTCCTTTTGATAAGAAGTTCCTCTGTTCTCGTCATCCAAGGTTCTTTAATCTTACCCCTTCATACCTGTCTCAGAGGAACAAATTCGTGCATCAATCACAACAACTGCTCCTTAAATAGTCTCCACATGTATGCTGTGGAACAATTGCTCCCAGTCTGTACTTCCCAACTCCCGTCTGACAGTGTCATAATTTCCTTTTCCCAATTAAATATCTTCCCTCGGTAACTGCTCCTTTCACTCTCCAAGCTATGCTAAATGTGAGGCAGTTGTGATCACTTTCACCAAAGTGCTCTCCCACTGCGAGACCTGACACCTGTCCTGGCTCGTTGCCGAGCACCAAATCCAAAATGGCCTCTCCCCTCGTCAGTCTGTCTACATACTGAGTAAGGAAACCCTCCTGGACACACCTGAGAAAAACGGCTCCATGCAAACCATCTGCACGTAGGAGATTTCAGTCGATATTGGGAAAGTTGAAATCGCCCTTAACAACAACGATGCTACTTTTGCATTTTTCCAGAATCTGCCCGCCTATGAGATCTTCAATCTCTCTACTGCTATTAGGTGGTCTGTAGAAAACCCCCAATGCGGTGGCTGTTCCCTTGCTGTTCCTAACTTCTACCCATACTGACTCAGTAGACAAACTTTCCTCAACAACCTTCATTTCTGTAGCTGTGATGCACTCTCTGCTTAGCAATGCTACACCCCCTCCTCTTTTACCACCCTCCCTGTTCTTTTTAAATGTTCTAAACCCTGGAACATCAAGCAACCATCCCTGCCCATGTGAAACCCACGTCTCCATTATGGCCACAACATCGTAGCCCCAAGTACTGATCCATGCTCTAAGTTCATCACTCTTATTCCGGACACTCCTTGCATTAAAGCAGACACACTTTAACCGAGTCCTTTCTTTCGTCGTGTGAGAAACCTTCCTGATAAATTCAATATATCCTGTCATTGTCCTGACTGCAACTGACCCCTTCTCAGACATGTGGCTCTGATTCCCAACCCCTCTGCCAAACTAGTTTAAACCATCCCGAATCGCATGAGCAAATCTCCCACCCAGGACATTTGTACCCCTCCAGTTCAGGTGCAACCTGTCCTTCAAGTATAGGTCCCACCTTCCCACCTAACAAGCAAATGTAAAGACTTATTGGAGAGGCTAAGTCTGAGTGTTTAGTTACACTTTAGCCCCTGGCTCCTGATCTTTGACCACCCGGTGTGGGGGTAGGACAAGTCAAAGTATCTATGGTGGCCCTGCTCCTCAGCTTGGACCAGGAGGCCATTAACAAGGTTAGACCTTGGGTCAGGGAGGGGTTCAACAAACCTGACTGTCTGTCTCTCTTTTTTAACTGTGTCTGCCGCCAGGTGGCCTCAGAGAGGGAGCACATGTTGTCTCCTGATCAGTCAGCACCACAGGGGCTGCAGCGCATCGTGTCCTTGAAAGAGTTGTTTTCAAAATGCACGGTGCATGGCAGGCAAAACTGTGCAGACACCTTGTGGTTTCCTACTGGGCATGGGGGAAAGTTGCTTGTTCGAAGGCCCCTGCAGATTTTTATGTGCAACTCTGTTAAACGCTTTTCAACCTGCGGTTGGAGTACATCGTATGATTTGAAAGAATCCACTCGCAAAATTCATTCATCAAGAAAACAAGAATATTGCAAAAACATTTAGTTTCATTATTCATAAGTATTTAGTTTGGCCACTGAATTCATAGTGTCCCTACTGTGTGGAAACAGGCCCTTCAGCCCAACAAGCCCACACCGACCCTCTGAAGAGTACCCCACCCAAACCCATTCTCCTACCCTATTAATCTACATTTACCCCTAACTAACACATCCCTGAACACTACAGGCAATTTAGCATGGCCAATTCACCTAACCTGCACATCTTTGGATTGTGGGAGGAAACTGGAGCACCCGGAGGAAACCCACGCAGACACAGGGAGAACGTGCAAACTCCACTCAGACAGTTGCCTGAGGCGGGAATTGAACCCAGGACTCTGGCACTGTGAGGCAGCAGTGCTAACCACCCTAAATGTTAAATATAAGATCAATGAAAACCCCCTTGGGGGGTGTGATATCTGGTAAACAGACCCTTAAGTAATTGCCATCTAAGGGGTGAGTGGTCTGTGTTTATTTTCTAAGGACAGAGAGGTTGTGGGGAAACTTTAAACAATGGGTGGTGCTTTTCGAAGTCTTGGTGGGTAAAACATGTTAATCAGTATCTTAATAAAGGTTTATGAATCATTCATATGATTTCCAAAAGGATGTGGAAGTTTTGGCAACTATAGGTGATGAGCTTGAATTTCGCTCTGAGACATCCAGGGTATGTCATATCGGTGTGAGGATAGAGTTCATGAAGGAACCTTGTCTTTATTTTCTTTCTTTTTAATTGGAGCAGCTTCTCACATAAGAGTCAGAGCCCGGGAGCTACTTTGAGAATCAGGATGGCAGGGCTGAATTTTACTTGTCATACTAGGAGGGAAAGGAAATAGACAATCTTCTGGAAGACACAGAAGGGACATTGTAAAAACCTTCTCAAGTTTGGAAATATATATACTTACTGTTCATCAACAGCTGTGTCAGCGAAGGTCATTTTAGCTGAAACTAGAAGATCGAAAGGCCAGAGGCTGGCCATCCTTAACACTGTACAATGTTTTATGGTCTAAGGCGTGAAGTGAGCAGCTCCTGCACCATGTCCATTACACCCATTGATGGGTTGATATCCATATTGCTTGAAGTGGTTAAGAATGCTTGGAGCCAGGATTTGGAGTCCACACAGTATGTCAATGTCTAAGATCCACATACAACAGCGAGTGCTCATAGGGGTCATTCACTTGTACTGTATTGGTGTCTGTTTAATGCCATTGCCCTTTTAAAGGCTTTACTTCACATAAAGACAGAACAAGTATGAAACATTCACTCTGTATGTGGTGGCAGCTATTTTCATCTTCAATGCACACTTGCAGTTTGCATCAAAATGAAAGAAAGCAGTGACCATGTTTCATGCAGTGAGTCCCATAGTCAGCCTCTCAATCTGATGATCCCCAAACCTTCACATTCACTTCTAGCTTGCTCCTGCCATCAATTCCATTGGCTTTGACATTCCCCACATTGCCACACAACCTGTTTATTTAACTGTTTATTTCTCCATTGGGTTCCATCATGCCAGACGTTGTAGTGCACTGTCCACCCTTCGGCATCAGTGTGGAGCTGACTGTCAATTACCCTTCTCACCTTGCTCCTTTCCATCCTACTTTCTGTCATCTCACCCGTTTATATATACACCCCGCTCCCCACCTTGTGTTGCATTTCGTATATCTCTTCACTGAATTCAGAATTTAAGCTGAGGAAATTATTTTTAAAAATGATTTCAAGTTAATTCTGCATCCCAGCTGTCTCCAATGCCTACAATTACGTTTTTAAGTAGAATCATCCCCAGGAAAGACTGTGGCCCATCTCCTTAAATGACTGGAAAGACAGCCCCAACCGATGAGTGACCAGACCCCTGACTGATCGCTGTGCAACTCCCCAGTCATCATCTGCAGTTCCTGAGACTGGTGACACAGGAGCCACAGGGTTGCCAGCAGCCTCCTCCCTCCACTGTAGTTGTGCAAATTCACCCCATGTGCCAGACTCAGCATATTCAAGCTCCTGGTCTGATATCAGATGTTGCCTGCAATGTTCTGTGACAGGATCCCATGCCCCCCAACTGATGGTTGACTCCCTTGCCTTGTCTAATAACTACTCCCCTTAGACTTTGAGACATGGCCATTTGCAGTGTGTCTGCTGCACAGGCTTCTGGCTCTCAGAGATAAGGTAAGATTGACATTGCATGCTGCCACACAGCAACGTATTCAACCCTTTTGACTGATAACGGCTGACAACCATGACAGGCTGTCTGGCTTTGTGTCTGCACTAAACAACAAGGCAACACCAAGTGCTGTGAGCTTTTAAGATGTGGCTGAGGGGGATAAGTGTCAAGAGGCAAAGCGAGGCAAGGCAGAGACACTGTGAGCATCCAAATAGGTGCAAAGTGAATGAGTGCTCAGAGCACCCTAGTCAAATCCGTAAGTTAAGTTTCTGTCCCTGCACACAAAGTGCCCTGGCAGCAGCATTACAATGAGAGGTGCTGGTTTGTCCACAGTGCAATACTGAAGTGCATTGAAATATTGTAAGTCTGTTGGAGATATGCCATGGTGATGCATTGAGGTTGGTATGTGTCCAATACCAACATATGTGAATATGGTAGGGGGAAGTGGCAAATTCATTTCAGGTGTTTAAATTTTTTTTTTATTATTAACAAACTAAAATGCTGCACTTCTAGTCTTTAAATTAATTATAAATGAGAGTAAATTAACTTGAGATCATTTACGAAGTCATCCTGTAAGTAGGTTACCTTCTTAATTCAGTGAAGAGATATATTTAGAGAATCACAATTCTCATAATCCCTTTAAATATTAGATGGTCATTATAATATAAACTAAAGCCATAAATTTCCCTTTAAGCTATTTATGGGGAAGAAGGGAAAGGCATATCTCATACACATTGGAATTGCACTGGACAGTCATAATCTATATAAATCAACCTAAAGCAATCATAAAATCCTGAATTTCTTGTGTAAGGCATGACCCAACTATTCCCATAGAATTAAGATATAACTTTTGCTGTTCTTTACTAGGTCAAACAAAGAATGAGTGAGGTAGTCAATTGCTTGCCATTAATAGAAATGTATTTATGACTTAGTGATGAAAAAGAATTCCACAAAAAGGCATTATCAGCAGAGTTCCATACCATCAACCTTAAAACATATCAGTGTTGATGTATAGACATTGGTTGAGTAAGGGGCATCAAGGGATAAAGAATAAAGAACATAAATGGGGTTGGGACACAGATCAGCTATGCTCTCACTGAATCCTGGGAGAGAATGATGGGCTGAATTGCCTACTCCCACACCTATTTCTATTTATTGAATTCTTGGAAAAAGCATCATTTTATGTTTTATATTTGATTAAAAAAAACAATAAGGCCAGTAATGCAATCAGATGCATGCTATGTTCATTAAGTTCATTTAAAGTCCATTTCAATAATGAAGCCCTTGCAATATGACTGCTGTGGTTAAACAGTGCACAATATCCATGTTTTCCTAATTAGCTGCATTGAAAGTTAAAATCTGGAGAAGAAAATGGCACAAATGCCCAGAGGTGGACACTATTTAACAGGCATATACATTGATTTTTAAGGCTATGGAAGCTATAGAAAAACAATTGCAAATGCTGTAAATCTAAAATTAAAACAAAAAATTGTAAAAATGATCAGCAGGCCAAGTAGCCAGTGTGGAAGGAGTGAAATAGTTAATATTTCAAGCCAATGACCTTTTGCCATAACTAGAAATTTGCAATGTGAGGGGCTTTAAGTGAGAACAAAAGTCACAACATGGCAGCAATGGAAGAAGGCGAGAGACATAATTGAAAGACTGCAACGTGGTAGAAGGCAGAGGGATTAAACTACATAAATTATGATAGTGCAAAGGCAAGAGGAAATGTAAACAGAACAACAATGAAACATAAGATGTGTCTAAGAGATCTGTAAATCAGAACAACAGCATTACAGCCAACATCCTCCATGCAAAAAAAAACACAAAACTTCAGTCTGAAATGATCATCTGGAACTGGTGAGCTCAATTTTGAGTGCCAAAGGACACAACTTGTCTAATCAAAAAATGAAGCACTGATCCTCAAACTTATGGTAAACTTATTTAGAAAAGTGTAGGAAACTAAGGAAGTAGACCAGAGAATAAAATTATGGGTGACTGCAAGAAAAGTTTGTGACCATGTATGTGAAGGAAGGCAGTAAAAGGGCAGCTGTTGTATCGCATGTGGAAAGTGTTGTAGGGAGGAGACAGGGTTTTAGACAATAGACAATAGGTGCAGGAGTAGGCCATTCAGCCCTTTGAGCCTGCACCGCCATTCAATATGATCATGCTGATCATTCCTAATCAGTATCCTCTTCCTGCCTTATCTCCATTACCCTTGATTCCACTATCCTTGAGAGCTCTATCCAACTCTTTCTTAAATGAATCCAGAGACTGGGCCTCCACTGCCCTCTGGGGCAGAGCATTCCACACAGCCACCACTCTCTGGGTGAAGAAGTTTCTCCTCATCTCTGTCCTAAATGGTCTACCCCGTATTTTTAAGCTGTGTCCTCTGGTTCGGCACTCACCTATCAGTGAAAACATGTTTCCTGCTGCCAGAGTGTCTAATCCTTTCATAATCTTATATGTCTCAATCAGATCCCCTCTCAGTCTTCTAAACTCAAGAGTATACAAGCCCAGTCGCTTCAGTCTTTCAGTGTAAGGTAATCCCGCCATTCCAGGAATTGACCTTGTGAACCTACGCTGCACTCCCTCAATAGCCAGAATGTCTTTCCTCAAATTTGGAGACCAGAACTGCACACAGTACTCCAGGTGTGATCTCACCAGGGTCCTGTACAGCTGTAGAAGCACCTCTTTGCTTCTATACTCAATTCCTCTTGTTATGAAGGCCAGCATGCTATTAGCCTTCTTCACTAAGTGAAGACGGAGTGGATGGAGGGTGAAGGTGGAAATAATCCCTGTGGATTACTGAAAGGAGGAGACACAGCAAAATGTGTTGGTTGTGGTATTATGCAGGAGATGGCAGAAATCATTGAGGATAATCCATTGAACCTTTAGACATTTTGGATGTAAGATGATGGCAAGAAAAACCCAACCTTGGCTCTGAGAAGGGGTGAGGGAAAGGCTGAGAATACAGTTATAAGGTATGAAATGGGTGAGTGGCTTGTCAACTACAATTGGGGATTTCTCAGTTATGGAAAACAGAAGACATATTGGAAACATTGGTATGGGAAATGCCTTCTTCAGAACAGACAAGACAGAAACAGGGAAAATGGAGTTCCTGCAGCAAGCAGAGTGCTAAGACATGTAATTGATGTCGCTGTGCAAATCAACGGGTTAGTAACGGACATTGACCAAGATCTTACAACAAGAAATGGTTAAAACAAAGTTGAGACAGGGAATGGAAAAATCAAAAATCAACCATGTGAATATGCTGGAAGAGTGGAAATTGAAAACAAAGTTGATTAAACTTTATAGTTTTGGGATAACAGGAAACAACACCGACAGTCACAATTTTGTCACAAAATAAGATAAGGGACGGAACCTGAGTAGAACTAGAACAAAAAATGTTCTACATAATCTCATGAGAAGGCAGGTACAGTGAGAACTGGTATGGAATCTCATAGCGTCATATTTTATTGGAGGAAATGAGTAGAGTTGAAGGAGTAGTTGTTAAATGAGAGAACAGGTTTAGCCAAATGATGGAGGATTGTGGTGGGTCACAATTGTTTCTGCTTCTATTCAAGTCCACATATTGCACATCACATCAGCCCCCACACTCAACAGGTCATCCACCACTTTCAATGTGATGCCACCACCAAACAGATTGTTCCCTATCCTCCCTTTACAGCATGCCAAAAGGACCAATCCCTTGACAACTCACTGATCTAAATCTCAATCGTCTCAACATTCCTTCCCTTTACAGCAGCTTCGCATGCAAGCACAAGAGATGCAATGTCCGCCCTTTTACCTTCTCCTTCTTCACTATCTGATACACCAAACACTCCTTCCAGTTCAAACAGCTATTCCATTGCATTTTGTTCAATTGCATTCGCTTCTCATAATTTGGTCTCCTGTGCTATGGCTCTTTCCCATTACCTTGCATCATCATCATCCTTTTGATATTTAATTTTGAACGGAGATGAGGAGAAAATTCTTAATCCAGAGAATGGTGAGCCTGTGGAATTCTCTGCATTGAATATCATAACATTATTCTCTGCATAACAGTGAATATTTTCAAGATAGAATAAGGTAAGAATCTTAGACTAAAGGGAATGGGGAGAACAGGATAATGGGATGGATGAGCAGCCATGATCATAATGAATGGCAGTGCAGGCTCGATGGATGAATTGGCTTACTCCTGCTCTCACCGTCTGTGTTTGTTAAGGCGAATTCCAAATAAAACATCATTTTAGGATGTATTACAATCTACCATGTGCATGAGGCTGAACATATTTATTAGACTTTATAATATATCATTTGAATTTCTACAACAAATAAGTAATGTATTCCATCTGTGTTTCTAAACAGATTGCAAATCAAGACAGATGTAACAACAGATCTTGTCATAGAGAAAATGGTTCATTTAATATCACACAACATAGTTTAAGGATGAAATAAATGGAGATTTCATCTGCCTACTACAGTTTTTGTATTTACAATGTTTTGATTACGAACCCCAATTGCTTTGATACCAATTCCCAAGTTAGATGAAACTTTAAATGATGGAGAAGCAACATCTAAAATTGATCATTGCCCCCCTTGCAACAATAGGAAGACCCAAAAATCTCCACTTTTAGACAGTCAAGATCACTTGGAAGGGCATTACCACCATTACCAACAATTATCATGACAAACCGTTAGATTCACTTCTCCTCAGTTATCAGCCCATTCCCATAAATCTATTCTCAGTCAGAAATATGTTACTTATTTCGGGTAAAAACTCATTGATAAATACTTCATCAAACTTGCATCCAACGTTTTAATGTAACACACTTATGAATATGCACAATTCACCCCTTCATATGGTTGTCCATTGGCTGTTCGTAAATGTTAATAACACAGATGGTCCCTGGTAATTTTGATAGTAGGAACTGTCAAGGCTTTGTAATGATATTTCTGCTGCCTGCAATTACTCCCAACTGGATGAGAGACCTACTGATTTACAACATATCATTACCATTTAAATACATCTTCTGTCCACCTTAGAGAACTGACTGTTAGAACATTTCCTGAGAGACTAATGAAATCCTATATATTATCCAAGAACAGACTTACTTAATTCAGAGCAGCAAACCTATACCTCAGGTTTGCTATCAAAGTTGTGGAATTTGTATATTTTCTTAAAACTGTAGATACCATTTACACAAAAGTTAACTTTAAAATCTAAGCTACAACAACTTATATTTAAATAGAGTCTTTAATGAATGGAAACTTACCTAGGCACACTGCAGGAGTATAATTAAATAAGATATGACACCGTGGTCTGTAGCAATCATCAGGTCAGAAACCCAGATGGTTGACCAAAGAGATGGATATTACAAAGTGCCTTAAATGAGCAAAAGCATGGGAGAGAAGTGGAGTGATACTGGAATGGAATTCCAGAGCTTAAAGTCTAGCTAACTAAAGGTTTTGCTATATATCGAGACCCAGTTTAAATTGGGGATGGTCAAGAGGCCAGAAGTGGAGATACACAGATATCCTGAAAGGTTGCATCATTGAAGGACATTTCAGAGATACAGAAGTGTAAGGCAAGAAAGGGATTTGAAAATAAGAATGAAAATTTCAAAATCAAAATGTTGCTAGACTAGAAACCAATGTAGATTAGTGAGGATAAGGATGTTAGATGAACCACACTTGTTCCAAATTAAGACACAGGCAGATTTTGGGATTACCTCAAATTTGTGGAGGGTTCAGTATGAGGGATAAACCAAAACTGCATTGCGATGGTTAAGTCTACAGATAATAGAGACGTATAGCTTAAAATCATTTATCGTAAATACCTTTATGCAGTGTTTTTTTTCCCCACAGTGAGTTAAGATATGATGGACGTAAGTATGATCAGAAAAAGGTTACAACTTTAACACAATTTAACTCTGTAATGTTTTATGAAATTTTTGGATGATGAGATTTCCAAATCATTTTGTACCAAATCTTTGGGCTGAATCTTCTAGTCCTGAAGATGAGAAGAATGCGATCAGGTTGATTTAACTGGGCAAGAGTCAAAAAACAGATTCTCACTGGTAGGAAAAAGGTTTTGCAATTAAGTTCTCCAACCCCAAAAGGCAGTTCGAGCTTCTGAACATAGGTGACGGGAAGCATACCTGCATTCTACAGCATCACATTAAATGTTTAACTTGCTAAAATTACATGGGCCTTCCCAATTCGCTTCTGGCAATTGAAAAATCCATTTTTTTAGAAACCTAACTGTTTATAATAGGCATGTATCTGGCAACCTTCACTTCAATGTAATACTTGCTACTCTGTCATTACAGCAATACAGCTTTCAATTATGTTTGTATTTAGTTTCATGTAAGGTCTCCACATATGGTCAAAGCAGCAAAGGGGAGAGAATGGAGTACCCATGGGCCATATACAAGTGTAAACAGCAAAGAGAGGGAGGTTAACTGTGGCCAAGGGGCACGAATAGCAAAGGGGAAGAAGGAGGCAAGAGTGGGGTAATCTGTGTCCAGGGATTGGAGGGTAAATTTCACAGCAGTTTCTGTCCCATCCTGAGCATTTGGGAGAGTCACAGGGAAATGGCTGTTCAGAGTGCTGTCCTCATTCATGTCTGGGATATATCTGGCAGCATTGGATTAAGGAGGTTATGTTCACTGTTGGATCTGGTAGAATTGGAGTTGGTAGGTCAGAGTCGGAGTACGTACAGTCTCCTGGGGAGGGGGTGATTCACCAAAATGTAATTGGGCAGATGACTCGAGGATTGGAGGTCAGGAGGGGCATCGGGACCTGAATGGTAATGGGTGAGGGAGCAAAATGGGGAAATGTATAAAACACATGGATGGGATCAGTGGAAATCTGGGTGGGGATTAAGGTTCAGGATGATAGGGATTCATGAAGGTAAAGAATGGGGCAAACTTGATAGATAACAGAGGAAGATTGAACATATTCATTCTAAGCTGAAGGTAAATTTCACTATCTTCAGGTAATCAACCAAAAAGGTTACCTGCAAAGTGGAAGGAGGTTTTATTTTTGAGTAGGCAGACTTAAGCTTAAATTCTCTCTCCAGCTTAAAGCATGCCCCCTTAATCATGAGCTGAAAATGTGTTGCTGGAAAAGCGCAGCAGGAATCCTGAAGAAGGGCTCATGCCCGAAACGTCGATTCTCCTGCTCCTTGGATGCTGCCTGACCTGCTGCGCTTTTCCAGCAACACATTTTCAGCTCTGATCTCCAGCATCTGCAGTCCTCACTTTCCCCTTAATCATGAGTCAAGTGAATGGACCAGTCTAGTTTAACTACAGAGATAGGGAAATTTCTAGGAACTTTTCTGGAGTAGAATTAATTGTCAGATGGAAATCAGTGGGTTGATTAGGAAAAGCCAGCATGGATTTTTAAATGAGAAATTACATTTAATGAACTTACTGAATTTTATTTTTGAAAAGGTAGAAGATAGGTTCAATGAAGAAAATGTTACTGATTTAGTGTACATGAACTTTCAAATAAATAAATGAGAGCACCATTCAAAAGATTTATGAGAAAAGTAATAGCACATGGAATAAAAGGGACAGTAGCAATGTGGATACAAAATTGGTTGTGTGATTAGAAACAGAGAGTATTGGTCAATGGATATTTTTCAGACTGGAAGGTGGCTTGCAGTGGAGTTCTCCAGGATTGGTATTGGGGGCTTTGTTTTTCCTGATGTATATTAATAATTTGGATCTTTAGTATGTGGGGATTAATTTCAATGTTTGCGGATGATATGAAACTGGGAAGCATGATACAGGGTAGGGGGACAGTGTATAAATCCAAGTGGACATAGTCAAGTCGGTGGAGTGGGCAGGAAGATGACAGGGAAAGTTTAATAAGGAAAAGTGTGAGCATTTTCATAAAAAAGACCATGGACAGACAATATAAAGTAAAGGGTGTGAATATATTAGAGAGAGTGAAGAAGAGATAAAGAAGAATGGATTCAGGGATAATAAACTTCAGTTTCGAAGATAAAGAGGCTAGGACTGTATTAATAGAGTCTTAGAGATGTACAGCACAGAACAGACCCTTCCATCCAACTCACCCATGCTGGCCAGATATCCTAAATTAATCTAGCCCCATTTGCCAGCGCTTGGCCCATATAGCTCTTAAACCACTCCTGTTCATGTACCCATCTGGATGCCTTTCAAACACTAATTGTACTGCTTAGACCACCTCCTCTGGCAACTCATTCCAAACGTGCATCCCACTCTGTTGGAAAAAGTTGCCTGTTAGATCCCTTTTAAATCTTTCCCCTCTCAGCTTAAACCTCTGCTCTCTAGTTTTGGATTCCCCTACCCCATGATTTTATAAACCTCTATAAGGCCACCCCTCAGCCTCTGAAGCTCCGGGGAAAACAGCCCCAGACTATTCAGCCTTTCCTTATAGCTCAAACCCTCCAACCCTGGCAACATCCTTGTAAATCTTTTCTGAACCCTTTCAAATTTCACAACATCTTTACTATAGCAGGGAGACCAGGGTTGAACACAATATTCCAAAAGTACTCCTTGGAGAGAAGGCAGCTAAGGGACATCTGATGAGAAGTTTTCAAATTCACAAGCATTCTAGATAGTAGGGAGAAACTGGTCCCACTCCAAAGAGTTTCGAGAATGAGAAGGAGCAGATTCAAAGTGAATTGCAAAAGTAACAATTGTGATGTGAGAAGTAAAACTTTTTACACAATGAATGGTTCATGTTTGGAAAACACAATCTGAAAGTATGGCAGAGGTAGTGTAAATTGCATCGGTAAGACAACATTGTTTCTGTTCAAATTATCATCCAAAGGAAAGGGCACAGGAAAAAGCCAGGAAAATGACATCATGTCATAATACTCAATTGGATAGTCAATGCAGATATGATGGGCTGATTGGCCTCCTTTGGCACTACAATTCTGTGATTCTGAGAATCATGAATAGCTAGGGTTCAATCTCCAAATAACCCGAATGGCTCCTGAGCTCATGGCATCACATTCCAAAGAGAGTGCATTTATTATGTAGCCAAATTGTGAATTAATTGTCCTCTCACATTATGTCTAAGATACGGATGCAGGCATGAGGAACGGATTTACATTAATGCGATCACCCCTCATTCTTCTAAACTCCAATAAGCAGAGTCCCAAACTGTTTAGCCTTTGCTCATAAGACAATCTGTCCCTATCAGGAATAATCCTTTTGTGAACTGCCTTCAATTAAACGATGTCCTCCCTTAAGTAAGGGGACCTAACTGGTCACAGTACTCCAGATGTGATCTAATCAGCACTTCGTACAATTGGTCTCAAAACAGTGCTAGCGGTGGAGTAGGCAGTGTAGGTAGCTCCGGTGCTGGGCTTGCCCTCTGCATCTGCATTTTGCTTTTCTTCTTTTTCCTTCTACCTCTCCTGTTTTTTTACCTCAAATTTATCCGATTAAGAGAGCTCTTCAGCTGGAGGTGGCTTTGATGGGCTCCAGAGCAACAGCGGTGTTTTCAGCAGCAGCCTGGTCACAGAGATAGTCAGTCGGTCTGTGAAGCCTGGAGTGGGACTCTCGCTTCCACATGGAGTAAACCACTGGCAGCAGTATGGGGTGGGCTGGAAAGCTTGGAGTGGGACACTGTCTCTCGATGATGAAGAGCTTTTGCCTGAAACGTAGATTTTCCTGCTCCTCAGATGCTGCCTGACCGGCTGTGCTTTTCCAGCACCACTCTAATCTAGACACTGTCTCTCGACGGCATGGGGTGGACCTAAATCTAAACCTAAGATACTCCTGGTTTAAGCAAGATATCCCAGGAGAAGACATGACTCCTACATTCTGAAGAATTCAGAAGTGGTAGAAGCTTTTACTGTGCCTTGTCAGATATAGGGCTGGCTGCTGGGAGTCTGGACCTACACCAGGCTGATGACAACAGTCAGCATTCCTCACATTGACATCAAGGAGACAAACAATGTGTACATGCAAGGGCCAGCATTGAGTAGATCATGGGAGTGCCCAAATTGAGTTCCCAATGCCTGGACCACTCAGGCACACACTAGGTATACACCAGAGAGAGTTTCCTGCAACATTAGGATGTGCTGCACCCTCCATTACCTCATTCCTCAAAAGGCAGACACCTTGGGAGAAAAGATTTGTAACAAAAGATTTCATCCAGTAAAGAAGGTAAAAATTAAGGATCCTGAAATAAGATGGGACAAACCGAGGAAAATAGTCCATTAAGATGGAAAAGCCTGTGAAAACCTATTGCAAAGCAATTCCAAGGAAATTTAGTTGCGAATTCATATTTGCTTTATTGTGATTTTCTTTGGAAACCAGCTAACTGGGAGATTGCTGTGTGCTCTTTGGGACATGGATCATTCATTGACAACCATTTCATTTTGTATAAGGTCATGAGACAATAATGCACAGGAGCAGAAGTAAGTCATTCAGCCACTTTGAATCTTTTCTGCTACTCAATGAGATCATGACTAATCTGATAATCCTCAGCTCCACTTTCCTGCCTTTATCTCCTAACCCTTGGTTGCCTTTTTGATTAAAGATCTCTCCATCATCTTGAATTTAATTACCCAGTCTCAACAACACTCTGAAGTAAAAATTCCAAAGATTTATTCCTCTCAAAAATAAGAAATTCCTCCTTAACTCTGCCATATGTGGTGCATGAGTTGAATGGCAAAGCCTATGCAATGCCTGAGGTTAAAGAGAAATATATTTAAAACTATGGAGTCAGGCTTAGTGTCCTGCGTTCAACTCATGCAACAATTCACATTAAGATACAGAATGACCTGAAAATGTATCTGTTCACATGAAACTTGATGACCTCGAACATATGTGATGTCAAACTTGTCCAAAATGGAAGATTCCACCCTTTGCTTTTAAACCAAGTGTCCCAGTTTGCACAAACTGGAATTGCTGTTGCACCCATGATATTTAACAATTAGACAATAGATCATTGGTTTTAGTCACAGGTAATAATACAATTCTACGCCATATATTTTCAAATCATCACCACTAAAAACAGATTACATGATTGCACTTGTTGCTTTTGGGAGATTACTATATACAAATTGGCTGCAACACATCCAACATTATAACATAACTGCACTTCAAAAGCGATTCCTTGTGATGAGCTGTCAAGAATGCTATGGAAACATAAGCCTTTCTTTATCTTTTCTTTCTTTCCTTAATCAAATGGTTTTTAATCTTTTCCTGGATTAGTCAGAGGTTAGTAAACTTCATATTTCGAAAGAGTGTAAAATATGATACTGTTTAGGTGTTTTAAATCTTCATGTTCCACTGAGAACAACCTCTCTTGCGCTACATGTTTGAAATGAGGCAGCATTGTTAAAATATCACTGACTCTCCAAAGATTTAACATTGAGAAACCAAATTATATAATCCAAACCACAACCTGGCATGTATATGAAATCCTGCTCAGAATCACGAATTTGATATATACTACAAACAAAGGAGACAATCAAATTTAATTTTCAAATGGGTACTGTGCTGATTTTAATTCACGTAAGGGAAATGAGAGCAGCTTTCATGCAACACACATTATGTGATCAATATGTTCCAACAAATATTCAGAACTGTATCTAATGTGCAAAAGCAGACTGATAAAAGAATCTTGCAGGTGAACCAAACAGTATTAAAATGCTTTTGAAAAATTAGATCATTTCACATTCCAAACCTTTTACAATATAATGACAAGCAGAACAGGTTTTCACTATAGCACCTGAGACCTTATGCTCAAGTCCCAGAGGCAGGCAATGTACAAAGTCAGATACATTAAATGTAATAAATTTAAGTCAGATCTCAGCTGCACAGCCACTATGGGTATCCTCACTGGACAAAATCTATATCCCATTCGTCAAATATTGACATGTTTGTCTCATCGTTGGTTGTGGACTGACCTTAATGTTTTGCAGGCTAATCAACAGCCTTTCCAAGTTACAAATCAATTTTAAAGAGTAGCAATGGGACAGCACTTGAAGAGAGCTCTACCACAGAAGTTAATTGATAAGAAAACAAGTGATTGGACACAGAAACAACAGATCTTTATTTCAAAGATTTTTGCCACAAAAGTCAAGTTATATTGTGCAAGGAACCTACTATAGTCAAAGCAATTCAAACAGTTAGCTTGTAAAGGTTTCAAGACCAATAATTTAATAGTTCTGAAGACTTATCTCCAGACCTTGTCAGGCCCCTAGCCAGGCTGTTCCAGTACTGACACAACACTGGCATCTTCCCTAATGTGGAAAATTGCAGGTATATCCTGCACACAAAATGTAGCAGACAGCCCAGCCAAATACCATCAGACTCCTCTTGGTTATCAGTGATGGACAGTGCTATCAAAGAATAGCTACAAAATAATAACTGGCTCACTCACTGCTCAGTTTGAGTCCCGGTAGGACTACCTGGCTCCTGACCTCATTAAAATCTTGATCCAAATGAGGAAAAATGAACTTAACTCCAGAGGTGAGGGCAGGCTGCCCTTAAGAATAAATAGCATTTGACCAAGTAGAGCATCAATGAGCCCTAGTCAATAGGAATCAAGTGGGAAAACTCTCTGCTAGTTGGAGTCATAGCTAGCAAAAAGGAAAATGACGGTGGTTTTTGGAAGGTCAATGATCTCAGCTCCAGGACATCTCTGCAGGGGTTCCGTGGGATAGTGTCTTAGGCAGAACCATCTTCAACTGCTTTGTCAATGACCTTCCCTCCATTATAAGATCAGAAGTGGGGATGTTCACTGGTGACTTTACAATGTACAAAAGCATTCCTGAATCCTCAGCTGCTGAAATAATTCATGTTCGTATGCCACAAGATCTGGACAATATCTATGTTGAAAAGTGACAATTAACTACTGCACCACCCAGACAAAGGCCATCTCCAAGATGAGAGAATCTAACTATCGCCCTTTGAGGTTCAGTTACATTACTAACATTGAAGGCCCCACGATCAGCATCCTTAGGGTTACCATTGACCCGAAACTCAACTGGACTAGTCATTTACTGTGGCCACAAGAGCAGTAGAGAGGCTACAAATCTTATAATTAACTGCCTGACTCCCCAAAATCTGTTGACCATCTATAAGTCATAGAGTCATAGAGATGTACAGCACAAAAACAGATCCTTCAGTCCAACTCGTCCATGCTGACCAGATATCCCAACCCAATCTAGTCCCACCTGCCAGCACCTGGCCTATATTCTCCAAACCCTTCCCATTCATCCATCCATCCAGATGCCTCTTAAATGTTGCAATTGTACCAGCCTCCAGCACTTCCTCTGAAAGCTCATTCCATCCACCTACCACCCTCTGCGTGAAAAAGTTGCCCCTTAGGTCTCTTTTATAGCTTTCCCCTCTCACCCTAAACCTATGCCCTCTAGTTCTGGACTCCCCCACTCCAGGGAAAAGAATTTGTCTATTTATCGTGGGCGGCACGGTGGCACAGTGGTTAGCACTGCTGCCTCACAGCGCCTGAGACCCGGGTTCAATTCCCGCCTCAGGCGACTGACTGTGTGGAGTTTGCACATTCTCCCCGTGTCTGCGTGGGTTTCCTCCGGGTGCTCCGGTTTCCTCCCACAGTCCAAAGATGTGCAGGTCAGGTGAATTGGCCATGCTAAATTGTCCACAGTGTTAGGTAAGGGGTAAATGTAGGGGTATGGGTGGGTTACACTTCGGCGGGTCGGTGTGGACTTGTTGGGCCGAAGGGCCTGTTTCCACGCTGTAATGTAATCTAATCTGTAATCTAATCTAAATCTATCCTATCCATGCCCCTCTATAAGGTCCCCCTCAGCCTTCCACGCTCCAGGAAAAACAGCCCCAGCCTATTCTACTGCTCCCTAATAGCTGAAATCTTCCAAACCCTGGCAACATCCGTGTAAATCTTTTCTGAACTCTTTCAAGTTTCACATCTTTCCGACAGGAAGGGGACCAGAAATGCTCGCAATATTCCAACAGTGGCCTAACCAATATCCCGTACGGCCGCAACATGGCTTCTCAACTCCTGTACTCAATACGCTGACCAATAAAGGAAAGCATAACAAATGCCTTCTTCACTATTCTATCTAGCTGAGACTTCACTTTCAAAAAACTATGAACCTGCACTCCAAGATCTCTTTATTCAGAAATACTCCCCAGGACCTTACCATTAAGTGTATAGGTCCTGCTAAGATTGTTTTCCCAAAATGCAGCACCTTGCATTTATCTGAATTAAACGCCACCCGCTACTCCTCAGCCCACTAGCCCATCTGATCAAGATTCCATTGTAATCTGAGATAACCTTCTTCACTGTTGAGCTGGAAATGTGTTGCTGGAAAAGCGCAGCAGGTCAGGCAGCATCCAGGGAACAGGAGAATCGACGTTTCGGGCATAAGCCCTTCTTCAGGAAGCTTATGCCCGAAACGTCGATTCTCCTGTTCCCTGGATGCTGCCTGACCTGCTGCGCTTTTCCAGCAACACATTTCCAGCTCTGATCTCCAGCATCTGCAGACCTCACTTTTTCCTCACTGTTGACTACACCTTCAATTTTGGTGTCATCTGAAAACTTACTTACTATACTTATGCTCATATCATATAAATCAGGAGTGTGATGGAACGTTCTCTGCTTGTCTAGATGGGTGCAGTTCCAACAACACTCAAGAACCTTGACACGGAGGTTAAGCAGCCTGTTTGATTGGCGCCACATTCATCATCCAAAATCTACACTCTTCACCACTAACGCAGAGTGGCAACAGTATGTACTATCAACAAATTGCACTGCAGGAATTAATCAAAGATCATGCAATAGTACCTTTAAAGCCTATAACCTCTACCACCTGAACGGACAAGGGCAACAGAGACTTGGTAACAATGCCACTAGCAAGTTTCCATCCAAGTCACTTACTATCCTGACCTGGAACTACAATCGCCATTCTTTCACTGTCAGTGGGTCAAAATCTTGGAATTCCCTTCCTAACAGCAGTGCAGGTGTCACTGTATATAATGGGCTGCAGCAATTCAAGGTGGCAGCTCACCATCACCTTCTCCATGGAAATTATGGAAGGGCAACAAGTGCTGGCCAGCAACATCCACAGCACAGTTAACAATTGTTAAAAAAGTGCTATCATATGAGGCAAAATTTCATGTTCACTTTTTCATACTTGCAACAGAAACCTTAGGTTCAAAATCTATTGCACAGATCATACCACACCAGTTAGGTCAGCAGCTATGCTATAACTCATTAACTGCTCAGAATTTCTTAAATACCTGGTTACTCTAGCTTACTGAAACATTTTTCCTCTTGTAAGAGAATGTAGACCTAAGGGTCATTGTTTAAAATCAGGGATTGCCCTTTTCAAATGGGCTGAAGAGAAATCTTTTCACTCAGAGAGCTGTGAGTCATTGCAATTCTCTCCTTGAAAAGGTGGTGGAAGCAAAGTCCTTGAATACTTCTAAGGCAGATGCAGATACTCAGGCGGGGAGAAAGTTATCGGTGGTAGGTGGAAATGAGGATTTGAGGCTACGGTAGACCAACCATTGATTTTACTGAACGGCATACAGGCTCAATAGCCTATTCCTGCTCCTAAGTTGTTTGCTCTTTTGTATGGCCCGGTCCTCACTGCCCCCAAATGCAAAGCTTTTACTTTCATTTCTAAACATTATCAACCATATGTCCTAGTTAGTCATGATAAATATAATTTGATGATTATCAGAGCTTGCAGCTTCCCTCTTGATATGTTCAGCAATAAGTGATTGCGTGCTTGTAAACAATAAATGCTTAGGATATATTCTCTAGTTTAACAAAATGATACCCTGAACACTTTAGTCAGACGAGTTACATTATTGCTGTATGTAAATAAGTTCCCAAATACATGGAAAAACAAATACATCTTCGGAGAAATAAGCCAGAGGAAAAAAGGAGGAAATGCTTAACACTTATTAAAAATGCAATCCAAGTCTATCAACTTTGACCATCCATACCTATTTCTACTGAACATTTTATTTTTAAAAAGTTTCTAAAATATATTGGGAAAAAAACCTCCTTGAATTGTTAAACTAAAAGGGGAGAGTTAGGGCTTTAGGGTTAGAGAGTTTGGTATAAACTGCACTTTTAAACCAATCACTTGTTTGAAAAATTCTTGTACTTTGAATAAACTGTCCCACTCATTTGCAAATTGTGCATGGATCAAAAAGGAGGGTATATAGACTAACACTTGTGTAAAAATTGGCTATTTATTTGTTCACTCAGAACTGCAGTCCTGTAGTTCCATATTTGTCACAAAATGCTTATCCTTTGTACAATCACGAGATGATGACCACCTGGGTTCTGGTGACATTCCAGCTGTCAACTGTGTACTTCATGAATCAGGTGAAATCCTGGGAGAGTGGAGATCCTTATGAATTAGACCTGAGTATGACTGCAAATCAGGACACAAGTACAGCTTTGTCCCAGATCTTGAGGGGATATATCAATCTAAACATTCTTAATACTATCCATTCTTGCACATGCAGTGATTAAACAACAAACAAGAGCTTAGCTGGCTGAGTTTAAAAAAATCAAAAGCTTTTTGTGACACAAAGCACAAGTATAGGCATTCTATGAAATAGTACAGAAATGTATTTGAAGAGTGATTATCAACATAAGTAATAATATTGTCAAAAAGAGAAATGGCTTTTTTTTTTGCAAAACGTGCTTATCGTGATGCACTAATCTGAACTGAAAACAAATCTTCCTAAATCAAAGTTTATGTTCAGACTTATTTCATGTCAGACTGCAATAAAAATACAGCTCACAGAAGCTCCATCCCGGTTTTCATTTTCATCTTGTGGGTTGTATTTGAATCTCATTGGTATGTAAAGTGCAAACCTTTAATAACTTTGGACATTTATTTATACATATTAAATTACTAGTTACCATAGAACACATAGCAGATGATCACTAGTGGCTGCACTTTATTTCCTTAGAGACTAATGTTCAAAGTCTGTAGTTAAATGGCTAGCAATGGCATACCGCTTTACAGATAATACCTGTAACTTTGATTTATTTCCTCAGAGACTGAAAGCAAATTCCAATATAAATTAAAGAAATAATGCTAATCTGCCTGATTGTATGTACAATGCAGTAAAACTAAAATCAAACATCAGTTCGCACTATTACTGCATCAATAATGTTCTAATGATATAATATTTAGACCCTTAATTATTTACAAGATTTTCTCCAGAGATTTGATAATAAAATATGTAAGCTCAACAACTCATACAAACTACACTATCCCGTAGATTAAAACAATAAAACATTAAAGCTTATGGTCTGAATGGGTTCCTGTTCATTTCTAATGATCCACACTGAAAATCATCAGAAACTCAAAGTCATTATTTCAAATGATGTTGTTTTTCTCGATGAGACATTAAACGAGGCAGTGACTGCCTTGCCTTCTCAGGTGGAGGTGTAAAACTTCATGGTATTTTGTTAAAAATAAAACAATGGAATCTTCCCTAACATCCTCATTAATATTAATCCCTCAATCAACAACACTACAGTAGATTAGAAGCAAGTTATTGCAGATGCTGGAATCTGGACTGAAAACCAATAAAATGCTGAAGATCACAATGGGTCAGGCAGCACCCATGGAGAGAAAGTAAGCTAACTCTTCATTTAAACCTCTCAGTGTCTGCGTGGGTTTCCTCCCACAGTCCAAAGATGTGCAGGCCAGGTGAATTGGCCATCTTAAATTGGCCATAGTGTTAGCTGCATTAGTCAGAGGGGGGGTAGGTTGCTCTTTGGAGGGTTGGTGTGGACTTGTTGGGCCGAAGGGCCTGTTTCCACACTGTAGGGAATCTAATCTAATCTAAACATGAAATGTTAGCTTGCTTTCTCTCCATGGATGCTACCTGATCTGCTGTGATCTCCAGCATTTTTTGTTTTCACTACAGTAGATTTTCTGGACACCTCATCGTTGTTTATGGGATCTTGCTGTCTACAAATGAGCAACTAAATTTCCTGAATTACATTAGTGACTATGCTGCAAAGCACTTGACAGCATCCCATGATGCTGAAAGGTGCATTAATCGAACTTCCATTATGTTCACTCTCAACAAATATTGTGACTCAATTTTTCTTGGTCTATCTGACTTGTCAAACAACAGAACTATGCTTGGAAGTTTTCAAGATCGATTCATTAGGCGATTGCAAAAGCAAATAGCTTGCTAGGACATACCACCAAAACAGTAAAATACAACCCAATAAAAACTATCACAGACAGAAATCGCATGAGAAACTCACAGGATCTAGCAGCATTCACGGAGAGAAAACAAAGTAAATGCTTTGAGTCTAGACAGCTCTGAAGATTGGTCACTGGGCTTGCTTTCTCTCCACTGATGCTGCTAGATCAGTTGAGTTTCTCTAGCAATCTGTTTTCCTTGGTTCAAGTCTCCAGCATCTGCAGTTCTGTTTTATTTCCGATTAGAACTATTGTGTTGGTCCAAGAGCTTGATTGGATCTGATTTGGAATTGTGATTTTTATTTTATATAGTAGTATAAGGGTAATATAGTCACTGCAGAAGGTTCAAAGGAGTTCTAGATTGATGCCTAGTTTCAAGGCTCACAATTGCAACTTGCGGTTGAACATCTCTGTTTTACTCTAGACGCAGAACTTGGATTTAATTATGCTTTTTACAAATAATGAAACATTTACATTTAGTTTATGTAAACTTGCTATTTCAGTTATGGAGTTTTTGAAGACACAAATGGCAACACGAGTCAATTAGGCATAGACAATAAACATTGGCCTAAACAGCAAAAACCACATCCAGTGATTCAAGGTGAAAAAAGTTGTGTAAAGAGAAGTTAGAATCCAGTCAATTTGACTTTTCACAGTCATGGACCTTCGTCAGTGCATGCAGTGAGTAAATGCAAACGTTACCGTCTGTTGTTGACTGCATAGAGAAATTAGCTGAGATTATGGTGGTGTATGGCACTGTGATCACCTGGTACTTTTTACAGTCAGTTATAAACTTCAGTTTTGTTTACCATAAATTAGTTTTTTTGTTAAGATCATAAGACATAGAGCAAATCTGCTCTACTACTCAATGAGATCATGATTATCAGAACTACTTTCCTGTCTTTTTCCCCATAGTCCTTCCTTCACTTTCTGATGAAAAATTGGTCTATGTCAGCCTTGAATAGACTTAACAACCCAGCCTCAACAGTCCTCTGTGGTAAAGGATTCCAGAGCTTCACTATTATCAGAGGTAAGAAAGCCCTTACCTTATTTTGAAGTGTACCATTCTGAGGCACTCTGGTCCTGGACGCTCCCACAAAGGAGAACAACTTCCCACATTTACCCAGTCAAATCCCCCAAGAATCTTGCACGTTTAATAAATTTCCCTTTCATTCTTCTAAATTCCAGTGAGTACAGACCCAATCTACTCAACCTCACCTCATAAGACAGTCCCTCCAAACCCAGTATCAGCCTAATAAAGCTTCTCCAGCTGCCTATGATGCTAGTATACCTTTCCTTAGATAAAGGGCCCAAACTGTTCGCAGTATGCCAGCTGTGGTCTGAAAGTGCCTTGAATAGTTTTTGCCATAACTTCCAAGTTTTATAAACCATTCCTTTTGAAGTAAAGGCCAATATTTGATTTGCCTTCCCAATAACCTGAACTCAGATGCTATCTTTGAGATTCATGGACAAGCATTCCCAAATCCCTCTGTTCCATAGCTTTCCAGTCTTTCCCAATTTAAATATTACTCAACTTCTCTAGTCTCCTGCCTAAGTGCATAATCCCACATTATATTCCACTTGTCAAGTTTTTGTCCATTCACTTAACATGTGTATAATCCCTCTGCAGACTCATTGTATCATCACTGACCTTCCCACCTATTTTTGTCATCCAAACACTTAGCTACAGTACATTCACTTTCTGTGTATAGCAAATAATTGTGCCTCCAGTGCAGCACTTCATTAGTTATAAGTTACTAAAAATATATTTAACTTGTCTCAGTACATATCACCAGATCCACAACATAACTGTTGTAAGAAACGGACCTGAATACACTATGAATTCCTCCCCCAATGTGTCTATTTTAATCTTTATGAAGATTATAGTCACCCACAATACTGTCTTTGTTAAAAGTCCCAATACATAGCTGTAGTTATGGTGCATATCAATTACTGCTATCTGTGGCTTTTTTCCCTTTTTATTTCTTCCTGTAATTGGTATTGATTCTACATCTTCCAATTCAACAGCATTTCTTGCTGTCCTACTAAGCCCATCCCATAGTAACAATGCTACACCACCTATTCACATACCTCTCAAAATTTAGTTCCCAGCTTTGATCTCCTTGTAACCCTATGTCTTTATGGTTACATGATTATACCTATTTGTATTTGTATGGTTAACCTTTTTTGTTTCAAATATTATGCATTCAAGTGAACAGTCACTAATTTTGCAATTTCCACTCCCCCTTCCCCTACCCTTGCCTCCGACCCTGCTGAGTTTTGATGTTTGTAAACATGTCCTTTCCTGTCCCACTCTGGGTACAGTTATCCAAGTAGTTGCCTTGTAATGTTGCCATGTCCTTTTGCTTTTTAAGCCTGTATTCCCCCTCTCCCAAACTCTCCCTCTACCTTGAATTAGGTTATATTTGTTGTTCATCCAATTGTTTAGCTGGCTGTGGACATGTGAATTGAACATACACAAACCCGACAAAAGCATGGACCAGACATGATGGACTGACTGTCCTTTCCTGTCAGGTTGTTTTGGGAATATTTGGAAGCTAGGGGAATACACCCCTACCTGATAGAGAGTGCACACCTCTGTTTGCAGGAACTCAGGTACACTCAGTGGTATTGACATTTAACCACAGCATTTAAGAAACGGCCTAGCCATGGACTCAAACGGCCCTCAATTAATTACCTGTACAAACTGTACTTCTGACTTTGACATTTTCTGCATCCTCCCGGGTCATTGATATGTGTGCCTTCATTCCTACACTCCTGCCTTCTCAAAGCTCCTATATTATTCAGCATATGGCTTTCGCTAAAGCTTAAAATTGGTCAAGTTACTTTATACCGGAAAGGAAATATTCTTGCATTCTTTTATTATACATTAGTGATTTTTGATGAGTATTCAATAGAATACAGCGATCCATCAAATATTAATCAGATACGCAAATTAAATGTAAGTTTCAATAGAGGATTTACCACTGCCCACCATGCTTTTGCTGATAATTTGTTTTGTTGTTGCAATTCATATTGTGATTACACCTAAAATGCAAATTTATTTCCGAAATCCTTGTCATAACCAGTTCACGGTTTAGTATCTACATGAGATACTTCCTCACAGAAAAGGAAGGCAAAGCATATTTCTGTTCTCATTGAATTGTCAATAAAGCGTCTGGGGCTGGAAATATGCATCAGTTCTTTTGTCTATACATGGCTGTACACATTTAAAACAACAGGCTGAGATATTGCTGTATTTTTAAGAGAGAATATGACATTTGATTCTGTTAGGGAATGCATACCAGCATAAAAGGAATTTATAATTCAGCAAAGTACTTTCTAAAAAAAAAGCACGTTATTTGTTCCCAAGAAATTTAGCATACCCAAATCCCTTGCTGAAATTTAACACCAGAATTAATCATATGAAATAGTGCAGAACTCAAATCAGGAAATATTGATAATTCCCATAAACCCAAGTTCATCCAAAGCCATGCTGCGCATATCTGAACTCGGACAAGTTTCAATCACACCACCTTATCCATCCAACCTTACCATCCTACTTTGGCTCTCAGTTACTGAGTGACACAAACTTTAAAAATTATCATCCTCATTTTTATATCTTTGCAAATTCTCATCCCTTCCAATCTCTGCAAGCACCTAGGCTTACCATTCATATTTCCGTTTATCCAATTCTGGTCTCTTGCCTTTTCCTCAACGTATAAGGTGTGCATTCAGCAGCCCAAGACCTCTCTGCCACTAGGCCTTAAATAGAAAACACTATCAATTAGGACTGAAAGTAACTGAAATATAACTGAACTGTTGGTAATTAAAAGCAGAGCACTTCAGGACATGTTACAAAGTTTAAAACTGGAAGCTCTTATTGATATTAATGTTGAAAGTTCAGACCTTTGAGGATACGGGTTGTTCTATATTGCTACTGTTGCATTCCAGTGAAACCTCGCTTAATAGAATATTGGTTAAGTCTAACACAATGTATAGCACAGCTGGAATCAAAGTAAATTTAACACAGTACATTTAAAAAATATTGTTAATGCAGGGATAGAGGGTCATCATGGTACACAAGGTAGACTCCCTCGTTAAGTGAGCTATATCACATTCTCTCATGCTCAAAATGCAGAATAAGCGTGTGAAACGATCACTGCTGGAATCGCGCTATTTCGAACAGAGGTATGCATTCTCGAAAATACTGTTCCTTAATTCCTCAGCGACATTATAAGCAAATCGCACAGCTGGAACACGCATTATCCAAGAACTATCTGCAGTGTACTGAGTAACATACATTTCCTCGCTGAAACTTAACTGGTGTACGTTTCCAATATTGTGTCTAACTTGTATCAAGACTTCCCTCAGTACAGCTCATGTGTTTTAGGACTTTGAGAGCTGTCTTATATTTACTGTTAGCCCACTGGTCAATGCTTCACAGTTTAAAAAAAAATGCTCATCATCAGAGGGTGTAGTTGTACAAATCAACTCAACCACAGATAATGTAGAAAGGTTTGTGGGGCTGGGTGGGGAAGAGGTCTGAATAGCAAGATGGCATAGGTAACAGAGAGGGATTCTAGTAGGTACATTGATAAGTTCAAAAGGATCTTCAACTCAGTCAAATTTTCAGATGAAACCAGGACGAAGTGCAGCATCAAAGAAGGTGATTCAAATTATATTTGGAGTCATAGTCATAGATGGACAAATGTGCTTTGGCAAAACATTCAATTTTTATAGACTACAGAAGAAAGAATGAGACAAACAGCTGTGTCCCTAGGAAATAACAAAAGATTTTGTTGAAAAAGCCAAGTTTCTAACAAAATGTTCAACCACAGAGGAGCAAACAAAGTCAATTGAATATAAACTATACAACCAAACCAGTAAATAGAAATCAAAAAAGAAATGATTTAACCAGAAGCCTGACCAAATTATACATTGGTTAATCATCACGATGCTAGAAGGCATTCAGACCAGGGAACTGATGCAAGGAAACATAAAATATGGTCTTTCTGGTTGCAACTTGGAAAAGCCTAGGGACTTTGAACTTGGAAAGAAAAATGCAAATGAGACAAAGTCAAGACTTTTAACATTATAGGAAGGATAAATTCAGACATTACTTTGAATTGCAATTAAGGCAAGATGTCACAATTTAAACTGTTGAAAGGTAAATTTCAGATTGATGTGAGGGAGCTCCTGCAAGAGTGACTAACGTTAGGAATGCACTCCCTAAGTATACTGGATGGGTGCAGCAAATGACTGCTCAATGGTAATCATCTTGTGATGTTTTGCTTATTCACACCACATTCACTGAAGCAATTAAATGGAGAATTGACTGATGTGAAATATACGCTTTATAATTTTACAATACTTACTTTACAACTTCACAAGATGCCTACAGATCAAAGAAATGTCAGTATCGAAGTAGGCAGTCTGAGTCCATTTCAGCTGTGCCAGCATTGGCTCTTGGAGAGAACTATCCACTCTAATTCTGTATCCCCATACATTCTACCAACCCTTTCAAAAGATCTAACCAAGTACCTTTGATATATGAAGGCCTAAGTTCTAGTTGCCACTTGTAATTGCAATTATAAAATGCCACTTGATAAAAAAGGATGAGTATTAAAGCTTTTCATATTCCTCTCATCAGGACAAAAGAATGTTAAAATTCGAAGGAAACAAGTTTACTGTATTATAAAAAGGTGGAGATTATAGTCTGCTTGCCAGCCAATCAGTTGAAGTATTTTTAGAGAAATTACCATGAAATAGCTGATGCTCAAGCTTTTGTTCAAATCAAAAAGGTCCATGTCTGGACTAATTTCTATCTCCCCCAAACCCCTCCCAAGGCACAAGTCCCTTCGTCTGAATACTTGCAGTTTCAAGCAAGCCTGTGCGAGTCCAACTTCACTGTTCATTGCTGGACATTTTTAACATGGTATTATTCAATAAGTCTCATTCAATCACACAATCACATCCAACAGTAGAAAGGATCTGTCGTTTGATACAGTCCACTTTTCATTTGACATATGGTCTATGCCCCTGAGATGGCACTTCCAGTTCATGTACTCATTTGACGTTGCAAGCCTGTTAACCATTGTGCTGCTTGGGGAAGCCAAACGCATTTGTGTAGCATTAGATAATCACGGTGATCAAGAGATTAGGAATATGACAGTGCAACTACTCATGGAACTCAGTAACTCATGTAGGTCAGCTTTATTGGTGTCATGGATGACAAAAATAGATGCTGTCACATGATACCCTTAGGGCCTAGCTCTTACTAACATTTTGCATAGCTCCCTTGAGTCATGTTTTCAATATAATGATCCCCAATCTCTTATCACTCACATTTCAAACCATTAAATGATAAGTTTACTATATTTGAACCCTCAATTACATGGAAGAATATTCTTACACACCTCAGTGTGCTCATCCCTTTTAAAATTGATTTATCATCAACACCCTCACTTTGACTTCAAATGTGTAAGGCAATAATTCCCTGATGCATCTTCTATTACACTGCCTTGACCAGATATGACGTACCAACAAATCAGTAGCTTTTTCTCATGCAATATAAATTGTTGCTTCTTTGAAAAATTGGCAGTCAAGAGCCTGCTAAAATGAAAAGCTTCAACAGCATCTTTTTTCTCAATCATATGCAAGTAGAAAAATCTTTCAAACATTCTTTTTGTACTTGGATTTGATATTATCTGCCATTACAAGAACTGAAAGCAATTTTGTTATTTGTGCTTATATTCCCCAACATTACCACCTGAATTTATTCATCAACTTAAAATATATAACACTTAAAATCTTCCATAACTTCACCTGCAAAGAATGGATATTTCAAGACTTTTATAACAAATATAATTTCTCATTCCCCAAATGCTCTTTTCCCCAAACCCCTGAGATAAAACTCACTTCTTTAATTTATACCAATAACTAGAGAGAAAAATAATTATCTTTACTTCCGAAGATGGAGTTGTGGTCATTGCTTAAGCCAAGGTAGCGTTTTCTTGAAACATTTTGGCCCATTGTTAAAGTCAGCAGTACCCAGCACCTGAACAGATGCCCACTTGCCACAGCAGGGGAAAACCACCTCCTTTCACATTACAAGATTTGAACTTCACATTAAAAAGTCTTCAATAATTACTCACTGTCCCAAGCATGAACTGTAGGTGCCCAAGAACTCAAAAATTCCCTCATACCAAACACCATTAAAGCAATTATTTTATTCAATGGTTTAAACAGCATAATTGCAAAAAGTTAATTTGATGTTTCTCAACAATTTCCTGAAAGCAAACCAGACAGTTGAAGACATCACAAGAACATACGCCCCAAGTATGCATCCACATATGATTAGAAATTTAGGTGGATTTGGCATATCTGCCATCCTGGCACTGGCTTATTGACACGAGACCCCAGGCTCCATCACACCACCTTCCATTACATACACCATCCCATGAACTGATTCATCAACATGTAAAACACTACAGTACTGGACATCAAATGAAAATAAGAAAATGGTATGACATTCAAGTCAGGCAGCCCCTGTGGAGAAAAACAACTCAGCAATCGAAATGTATGTCTTGTATTATTGCACTGCTCAGGTGGTGGTAAATATTGGGACCATTTCCTGTACTTCCACTGCTGGAACACATGGTATTATTTGAGCCTGTCTGAAGTTGTGATTCTGCAGTCGCCCATTGGGTTACCTATTGCTTACTAATGACAATTATGTTAGGAAATTCTGTTTTTTTTTCTACCTGTTACCCGAGCCTGAGGTAAACTATACTTATTGAAGTGTTCAGCTGAATTCATCATATGAAAACATTGAAAATGACAAAGATCAAACACAAATAAGTGAATATGACTTCCGGGATCAGTGGTATAAAGTAAGCTCTTACTAACTTGAGCATAACAACCACAAGTCAACGTATTCAATGTAGCTTTTTTTTGTTTAAGTCACTGAAAAATTAAAATCTTTTTCTAATGGAGAATAAAAAAAGTATAAAGCAACAAATAAAGAATATCTGCTTGAGCTGAGACCTACGCAAGATACAACATTAATGTCAAAAATATAAAAGATGAAACATATTACTGTTTTTCTATTTAGTGGGCGGCACGGTGGCTCAGTGGTTAACACTGCTGCCTCACAGCGCCAGACACCCAGGTTCAATTCCCGCCTCAGGCAACTGTCTGTGGGGAGTTTGCACATTCTCCCAGTGTCTGCGTGGGTTTCCTCCCACAGTCCAAAAATATGCAGGTTAGGTGAATTGGCTATGCTAAATTGCCCGCAATGTTAAGTGAAGGGGTAAATGTAGGGGCATAGGTATGGGTTGGTTGCTCTTCAGAGGGTCGGTGTGGACTTGTTGGGCCGAAGGGCCTGTTTCGACACTAAGTAATCTAATATTTCTGGTCCTGTTTAATAAAGTTGAAGAGGAAAGTTATAAAAAAAATCTTAGTTAA
The DNA here is from genome assembly GCF_037043375.1 of Chiloscyllium plagiosum. Classification (NCBI taxonomy): domain Eukaryota; kingdom Metazoa; phylum Chordata; class Chondrichthyes; order Orectolobiformes; family Hemiscylliidae; genus Chiloscyllium; species Chiloscyllium plagiosum. The sequence goes on along the minus strand of NW_028270152.1, from coordinate 55,096,401 downwards.
CTATCAAATGTAGCATGGTACAATGGCACTCGATTCAACTTCCTACAAATTATCAATCAACAGAAAGCCCCTGCAGATGGAGAAAATATTTTAGGCTACCTTACAGGAAAGCTTTCTACGCAACTGCATAATGAAGTTAGAGAAGGAATCTTGAAATGAAGACTTGAATTCCAATACCATTTGAAAAGAAAACTGATTAAACTGAAATTAAAGAAATTTTTGACACAGAAGAAACTCAAATTGGAAACCTCTATCTAAATGTAACTTGTGTAAATTTAATTCTAAACTAACCGAATTGAGCAAGAAACAAATAAACACCCTTCGTGATGGGAAATATCCTGGTAAATTAATTTGGAAGATCATGTGTGCTCCGGGCATGACAAATTTTACCAACCACACACAAATGTTTCATAATCTTTAATGGTATCCTTGGATATTTTCTTGTCTGCTGAGATCAGCCGAATGACAGCAAATAAAAATAGATAATGTTAAAAAGCCAATACTGGATTTGAAACAATAACTCAGTTTCTCTATCTATAGATGCTGCCAGGCCTGAGTTTTATTTACCTTATCTTACCTTTATTTAAGAAGGGAAGGTAACAAAAAAACAAATCAGCCAGTAAGCGTAACAGCTATTATTGGAAAGATGTGTCTTTATATTTACTTGTGGGAGGTAGGCATTGCTGGGTTAGCCAAGATTTAACCCCCATTCCTAGTTGCCCTTGAGAAGGTGCAGTCGATTTGCTCTAAGTAGACCCACAATGTTATGGAAGGAATTCACAGATTTTTACCGAATGACAGCGAAGGAATAGTGATATATCATAAAGAATGTTATAGCAGAGCATTTAGAAATACATGATATGTTCAAACAAAGTCAGCATAGCTTCACAGAAGGAAAATCATGCCTGACAAATTTATTAGAATTGAGGAAATAAGCAAGAAAAATGGGAAGCAGTGAAGAAAATATACTTAGATTTTCAGAAGGCAATTGATAAGGTACATTAGTTTACTTCAGACCACATGGTGTTAGAGGTGGTATATTAGCATAGCGAAAGGACTAGATAGCTAACAGAAGATGGTGAAGGTATAAGTGGCAAATTTTCAGGATGACAACCTGTAACTAGTGGAGTGTCATAGGGATCAATGCAGGAAGAACAGATGAGCTTAATATTATTTAAATGGAGAAATACTGCAAGAAGTTACAGCATAGAGTGTTTGGGAGTCCTTGCGCATGACTTTCAAAAGTCTTCCGTACAAATTCAGAAGATAATCAGGAAAGCAATTAGAATGTTGACTTTTATTTTAAAGGAAATGAAGAATAAAAATAGTGAAATCTTCCTACAGTATATAAGGCACTTGTCAGACCACAGTTAGGATGCTATGAATAGTTTTGGTCCCCTTGTCAAAAGAAAAATATACAGTACCTGGCATTCAAGGCAGTCCAGAGATTCCACTACACTGATCCCAGGTATGGAGGATCATTTTATGAGATGACATTGTGCAGATTGGGCCTGTATTTGGAGTTTAGAATTACTGGAAATCTTACTGAAACCAGCAAGACTCTTCGGGGACTTGACAGGTTAGATGCAGAAAGGTAAATTCCCCTTGTGGGAAAGTCTAGGACCAGAGGATATGATTTCAGAATAAGACAGCAAAGGAAAAATTGTCTTTCTCTCAAACGTGGTAAACTTATGGAATTCTTCACCATAGATGGCTGCAGAGCTGGGTTGTTAAGTACATATCAGTTAGAGAATCAGGGGTTACAGGAATAAGACAGGCAAGAGGATCGACAATGATCAGATCAGCTATGGTCTCAATGAATGGTGGAACAGACTCAATGGATTAAATGACCTGCTTCTGCTGCTCCATCTTATGCTCTTTCCCCAGCACTGTTTTATTTCAGATTTCAGCATCCATAGTATTTTTTGTTAACCTGAGCGAGCAAAGACTGGCACATTCTGCTGCTAATCATGCAAAGGTTCAATCACCACACTCAATGCTGAAGGTACACATTTACCCCCTAAACTTCGGAATAGGTTAAGTATCTGTGAGATAATGCTATCCATTACTTATTATTTGCCACTGTCATCACGATGCAAACCTAACCTCAATAAATACAAGAATGTTGAAGTAACATCTCAAATTTCAGGCTTTCACATTCACTACTACTTCAACATAGTATCTTAAAAGCAAAATAAATTTGGCATGATGAGATCATACAATGAGTCTAATTTGCTAATTAGCCTGTAAAAAGCTGAAAAACTTTCCCTAACATTTACCCAAGTAGGCAAAAAAAACAAAACTGAAATTAACAGTGGGCTTGTTTTGGAAATGTATTCTTATAAAGGAGGAAAAAAGTTGATTAACTACAAACTAGCCAGTCTAATATTAGTAGAGGGTAATTTGCTGCAATTAAGGTTCAGAATGAGCTAGCAGTAACCCAAAGATAACCCAGGTTAACTGAGCCAGAATAGAAACACTGGTGGAAACAAATGAAAAACTTGCACCAAAAATGGTCAAAATTCGGAAAGGGAAACTGTAAAAGTGGATTGGAAAGACATAGGTAATTAGAACTAAATAGAGAGCTGAGTGCCAGGCACTGATATAAAAATTTGAGTTAACACAATGTGTTATAAAATTCTAAACAGTTAAATTAGTACTGTACATTTCTTTTATTCACTCCTGGGACTCAACGTCACCGACTGGCCAGCCAGCAATTTTTTTATTGTCCATCCCAAGTGACTAATTTGTTACTAATTAAAGCTTTCCTTGGAGGTGATAAACAAGTTGTCATTTAGAATTTGAGTAATGTCAGACATTACTCCTGGAAATTTAACTTTTTATCCATTAAAAAGCAAACTTTCAGGTGGGGAGGAGAAAGGGAAAAGTTCATTTCAACCATTATCCACCTTTCTTCAACCATATTCCATCGTGTTTTGTTTTGTCATATTTAGAATCACAGAATAAAACCAATTCCTCAACCGAGATTTTCAACTCAACTGGTACACAAACAAACATATTACTGAAAATAATCATGTGGAATAAGGAATTCACTAAATTACACAGATGAAGAGCTGGGTTGGAAATCATGCTGATGGCATAAAGATTTCAATTAAAAATTTGCTTTTGTTCCCCACACCCTCATACAGCAGTGTATTAACGAACTTGTCTTTTACAAGCAGAATTCAAGGATTCTTTAGAAAAGGGAGAAAATTCAACTCCCTTCTACAGTACCGCTAAAAATTCTGCCAGTGGCATTGACAAGGTTAAGATTCAAAAACATTTCTGCTGATCAGATTGGTTTAAAAACTTGTGAAAACTATTGTTTAATTGGCAAAGATGCATTCTCTTCCCAAGCACAGGACTGAAGAGAAACAATGTTACAGCTCTTAGGCACCCTGTAAAAAAACTTTACATACTGGTTAGAATGGAGACTCTTAATTCTCTCAAAGTGAATTTTAAGATCCCACAAAATTATATCTTCAGAATATTCACTTTAACAAGTGCAAAATACTACATTCACAGGAAAGACAAAACTGTCAATCTTGCAGATTGTCAGTTACGTGCAGTCATCATGGCCTCTGGCAACCCTGTGCAAATTTTATCAACGGGAACTGGAGTGTATCTCCAGACTGTGTCCAGATATAACATTTATTGCTTTATATGAATACTGTATTGAAAGCCAAAGCATTCAGTTTACACACAAATTATACAATTATATAACGTTTCACAAAGGCAGTGAACAATTACATCTACATTTAATCTACAAAATCTACTTACAGAAATTTAAAAATTCTAAATATCAAAAAGTACAGTTGCCAGAAACAAGTACAAACAAATTTTGACAGCCAATAATTGTGGTCAAATGATTAAAGGATTTTGAATTTACAAGATGGATATCAGAAAAATCAGAAGTACAGATGAAGATTTGTGCTGAAATATCATCTCCAAAAATGTACAACCACTGGCTGTCAAAATGTAGTAGCATGTTCAAAAATATTTCATTCACTTCAAAATTTTATACAAATCATGGTGGTTCAATGCACCCCCTAAAATTGCATTACCAGTACATAAGATCTGGCACAAGACTAAATTAACAAGGTAATTGCAGTAGATCTTCAATGCAGTCAGTGGTGTGTGTAACAGTGCTGTCTGCATGCTACAAAAAAAATGTAACTGAAAGAAACTTATTCAAATTTACATATTCTAACCACTGAGCATAAATTGAGTGATTTACCTCCCACACCTTTCTCTGCTTGAACAATGAATCAAAAAAAAAGCATTTATTCTGCAACCAAAACAAACCGATCTTGAAACAAGTCCTAACCTTTGCTGTTTCACATTAACGTGAACCACACACTCCCTTTTGATGAATAAATCCCATTAATATAGGATCAGAAGTAAATGAATGTGATGTATTGTTTTTGGGTTTTTTTTTCCTGGAATGTGTCTTTAACCTGTTGCTTGATGTATTAAACGTTGAAACAGTGACCACGTAGGAAATGTAATTTTTCTGAAGAGATTTAAAAATGAGACAAAAAATGCTGTGGTAAATGGCCTAGTTCAATGAATTGGAAAACAACTTGACAATTATAGTTTTACTTTCCAGTTTAAAAACTCTCTTTCTAATTAAAAAATCTATACACAAAACCACTGATTTGACCAAACAAAAAAGCGGGAGCAGTACATGAGACCTGAAGGAGCAAGTTTCACAGTTCTCATCTTGTACAGCTCTTCCAGGTTTTTCTTAGAGAAGGTTTGCCTCTCCTTCTCCTGGAAACAAAGGTCCACTTTATTACATAAAACTTTATACAGTGTAAAATCAACACCTCATTGAAAATACTGCAGAGTATCTCAATATTTAGTCCTGTTCCATTGGTTCTTCTGTGGCATCTGCACTATTCTCCATTGGGCTCTCAGAAGGCATGTCTGGAGTTTCAGGAGGTGTGTCTGGTTTTTCTGTATCACTGTAGTCCACACTGTTACTATCATCGTCAGTGCTTTCACTGATTTCACTTGCCTTTGAAGTTAATGTCTTGGCTGGCTCAGTTTGGTCCATTTGATTTTCATCTGAGGCTTTGACATTTCCAGATGAAACTTCATCTTTCTCTTGCTCAGATTCAAACATGGCTTTTACTTGTATGCTTGAGGGCTCTATAAACACACAAAAAGCCATCAGATCTCACTTTTGTGCTTCCAGTACTGCACAGTTGCCAACTTTCAGAGAAAAATAAATTGAACCCACTACAAAGAGGCAAACAACGGAGAAACAAATTGAGGTGCAAGAAATTTCATGTATTACTGTTATAAATTCATTTACTTTCAACAGATTACCATTTTTACTTGCAACATTTGAAACTTGTGCGCACAGGGGAAGAGAAACATTTTAAAAATTGTAAGATTTATGCTCAAGCAAACGTTCGAATGCATGAACTTCACTGATTTGTTCAATCATTACAATATGAAATTAGGGTTTACATAATGAGACAACCTGGAACCTAATCAATTCTTTGTTCTTAAATGGATTAAGTATTAAAAGTCACTCAAAACTTTCCAGTATTGTACTAAATTCAATGAATATATCTTCTGGTTAGTAAATCCAAAGATTACAGAAATTACCTCTCAAAATCTAACTTGCAGTAAAATAAAAAGAAAGCAATGCTTAGGGAGGAAGTGGAGACACAGATCGAAATGTAAAAGTAAACTGAATACACGCTTGAAATAAAAAAATGACTATGGGGTAAGAGCAGTATTGTTGGGTAATGGACAACTCTTTCAAAGAGCCAGTAGACAATGGACCAAATAGCTTCTTTCTGTGCCTAAAGAATTTGAAATTCAACTATGTCCTGTCATTTACTGCACACATCAAAAGCAGCAAACTCACTGAGAAAATATTCAGAGCGAAATAAGACTAAAATAAATAAGATTTTGAAACTTGATTTATGTACTGAATCAAAAACAGATAACATTGCTTAAACATTTTTTGAATAAGATTTATTTCACAAGAACATTCATGATCTCTAGTAGCAAACTTAAATGCAGGCATAAAGTCAATTGCAGCAAGGTTGCATATTGTGCACTCTCTAGCAAGAATGCTAAGCGATGACAAAGGAATCCAAGCAGCTGGATTAAAAGTATTCAGAGGGATAGGTATGCCAAAATCCATGCTTAAGACAACTATACTACAAGCACTGTTCTAAGACATGGCTACTTCTGATTGATGCCCATATTAAAAAGAAATTCCTTAAATATTTTTACTTCTTCCAGGAAATTATGTAATGGCCAGGATTGAAAGAATTGTTTAGCCATTATGGAACTGAACAGGATACATGACAAGTTTTTTTTGTCTGTGTTCATACTGTTTGCAAGCAAATACACAGATTTGTTTGCAAACCTGTAACATTTTCAAGTGAGACAAAAATGGAAGAACACATGGGTCTGACATAAAAGATTATTAAATACAATGCAATACTTTTTATTGGTCACTTATGAAAGTCAATACAACTTCAACCTAACGTAAAGGCCCTTGATACAAAATTTATTATTCTTGAATTCCAAACTGTAATTCCAGGTTTTGCTTCTCACCTAGTTTTATTGTACTCGAGTGGAATTACTAATGTACCTATCAATCTCCACTGTCACTTTCCAATCACTCAAACAACACAAGAAATTAGAAAATGATTCTTGTTAGCTATAGTACTACTCTATATTCAGGAAGGTACACAGTACCTTGTTTATCTGCATTGACTGGATCAATCCATTCACTATCATCTTTGGCTTCTTCCTGCTTTGCTGTGTTCTCAGTTTCCTCAGGCATCTCTGAAGAACTTTCAGAATGAACAGACTCCTCTTCCTCGTTTTCTGTATCAAACTTCAGCCGTTTTACCTCTGGTGCCTCAGCTTCCATCGTGTCCTCTAAATGTTTATTTTTTGAACAGTTACTCTGAGTGTCTTCTCCATGGGAAGTAGGTGAATCACTGTTTAAAAACAAATGTGCAGTCACTAGAATAATTTTGATAAGAGCCAAAGAGAACCTGAACATTTCAGTAAGCTTAGGTACACAACCAACTTTAATCAGACGGACAATTATTTTCAGAACAGATTCCTTGTTACCTTTGGATCTATACATTAATTAGATTCATTGTTGCTCCACGGTGACAAACCTTTTTGCCACAGTTGTATGGTTTTATCATTTCCTATTCAGACTTTCAGGTTTTAAGGCAGAAGACTCAGTTTTAGAATAGGAAATGTATGCATTGTAACATAAAATGTACTATTCTCCAGCTAAAGCTTTTCATAAAGCCATAAGGTTATTTTTTCTAGCTCAGGCAGTTATGGGTCTAAATTCCTGGCTCCATTTCAAAAGAAACTAGCAGCAAATCACTATTAATTGGCAGATTGTTAATTCAGATGATGTTTCCAGCTCAATTGTAGATCAGTCAGGAGCACATTCACCTGAGTCAGAAGGCCCTGAGTTCAAACCCCACACAGAAGATTTCAGCACAACAATCAAGGGAGACACTTCAGTGCAATATTATGGGAGGGCTTCAGGGTCAGTATGATGTATTAAGTTGAGACCCTGTCTGCCTTCTCAAGTGACAACAGATAAAAACATGCTACGATATTTTGAAGAGCACTCCTGGTGGCCTGGTCAATAATTATCCCTCAATCACGAAAAAGTTGATTATCAAGTCATTTTTTTGTTGCTGTTTGTGGGGGCTTGTGTGAAAACTGGCTGATTCATTTTCTCCATGGCAACAGTCACTAGACTTCAAAAATATGCTTTAGAAATTAAGGCACTATGTAAATAAATTCTTTTCTTCATTTCTTAAGGATATATTATAATTTATTCACTATAAGTGTAACATAAATAAGCTGTGAAGGACATACACATACATATTTTGAGCAGACCCATAAACACCACAAATTCAAAAATTTTCACATTTACTTTTGAAATAGTGGAATACTTTATATTGAATAGCATCTTGCATAAGGCCAAAAGTAACAACTTTAAGTGCATTACATTGTCTGCTTCAAACAGAATCCATGTATTCTTCAGCTGATTAAAGAAGTGTTATATTTATCATACTTCACCAACATGGAAAATGTGGAATATTTGACATAAATAATTACACTGTCATGGAAGAAACATTCAAGTTGACAGAAATTTACCTTCTGTGACTAGCTATTATTTCATTACATGTAGAGGACTGTTCAAGTAGAATGAAGAATGCAACATCAGCTTGGAGGTTAAAAAACAAATAATTTTTAAAAATCAATTCTGAAATACAATTGAATGGCTTCAAATACTCCAAGTTTTATAGAATAAACAGATTATTGTGAGAAAAAGGGCAGATTAAATTGATTACATTTGAGAATGAGGGTTTTATCCAGACACTAGCAAAATCGTTTTATACTGAAGTCAAGCTAGACTTTACTGGTTCTACTCTCGTGTTCTGGCTTAGTGACAAATTGCTTTTTCAGTTGAATTAGAAACTTAATTTCTGTTCCAAGTAATGTATTAACAATTTATTTTGCTCAATATCATAAAGAACTTCAATGGGATCCAAACATCTTAACACAGAAAATGTTTAACTTTTCAATGTTTCTATGAAAGTTACCAACTCTGTTCAAAGATATGGAAAATATACCTGCGTGATTTGTCTTCTGTTTGTTGCACATTGATTTCTCTATCAGAGCTATCCGGCAAACCATTTGTTGTTAAAGGACTTGGTAACGAAACTTTTGATCGACTTAAAGGCCTCGGAGTACCAGGACCATTGATATTAGATCTGAAAGCAAAACAAGAGCAAACTTAAGATTCTGAATTACATCACGTATACACAAGCTACTTCTATGATCCAATTAGACAATGCAACCAGAAATTGGTTATAGGGATTTTACTGATAGAATTTTGAAAGCATTTCATCAAATGTAATTTCTTGCAAAAGTAAATGATCCTCCAAATTCAGTATTAAGCTAAATAAAGATCTTTTTAAATTCAGTTAATTATGCTCAACTTTTAAAACGTCCATCCAGATGTACGAATTCAGATCATCGATCCACATTACCACCAGAGGGCCCTATATTTTGATTAAGTTGCCCCAGAATTTCAAGCAGCATCAACATTTTAACTTACTCATTTTGTGAATGAAAATAAATCCAGGAGTTCAAAGAAAATTAAGCCCTTTTAAGGCTTAAACAAATGCAACTTACATTTAAGTGGGCGGTATGGTGGCACAGTGGTTAGCACTGCTGCCTCACAGCTCCAGAGACCCGGGTTCAATTCCCGCCTCAGGCGACTGACTGTGTGGAGTTTCCACATTCTCACCGTGTTTGCGTGAGCACCCTCCGGGTGCTCCGGTTTCCTCCCACAGTCCAAAAATGTGCAGGTTAGGTGAATTGGCCATGCTAAATTGCCCGTAGTGTTAGGTGAAGGGGTAAATATAGGGGAATGGGTCTGGGGGGTTGCACTTCAGCCGGTCGGTGTGGACTTGTTGGGCCGAAGGGCCTGTTTCCACACTAAGTAATCTAATCTAAATTAAAGCAGAGGAACAATGCAAAATTCACTTCAAGATGTAACCAGTGGCATGAATTTTGGAAGTTGTGGCATCATCATCATATTTTTCAGCGTAAACCATTATTTTCAGTACACTCCCATATTTGTTCTGCACTTGCATTGCATTAGTTAAAGAAAATTGCATGATATTTCTCATTCATTGCTGTTTAGTATGTTCACAATCAAGGTATAATTTCAGTTACATCACACTAAACTTTTGCTATAAATTCTGTGTCTTACAATTGTGTCCTCCACAACCACCTGATGAAGGAGCGGTGCTCCGAAAACTAGTGCTTCCAATTAAACCTGTTGGAATATAACCTGGTGTTGTGTGATTTTTAACTTTGTACACCCCAGTCCAACACCGGCATCTCCAAATCAGATTTCCTTTCCTCTCTTACTCAAGATTTCTACTTTTCTCTCAGTGAGGGGCTTAAAGGACTAATACGGGAAAGGCCAACAGGTATGAATTCAAGTCTGCTACAATTCTCTGTTCTAGTATCTAGCGTCTTCTGAAATTGAACTAACTGAAGAACCAAGATGATAACTTTCACAAAACCCCTCAACAGATGTTAAACAGAGTAAAAGCTAAAATTTAAGGATTAACATACAGCAGGATGTAACAAAAGAATCACAGTGAGAGTAGTCAAGTCATATAAGTAAATTATTTGCAAGATTAATTTATTGGATGGGAGATAAAAACTTTGATTGAAACTGTAGGCTATTCTCATCAATACTGTGTGTGTTACTTTTGAGAGAAAGTCAATATTCACACTGGATAGCTCTGCAAGCATGTTTTTAAAAGGAAAAGTATCATGGCAACTAGCTGTTTTCTTTCCTGAAGGATCAGCTACTGTTTCACAACTCCTCTGAAAATATTCAACAGCGCCACAAAGAAAATTTGCATCGTGACTCACCTATCTGTATACCCGGTATGGCTTCCAGACAGCATGATGCCATTCACTCGATTCAAACTATTTGAGCCAAAGTTGCATTTCCTAAAGGAATTAGAAGAAATTTTAAACCTTTGAAATATTAAATAAACTGAGTAAAAAGCATGAATCATTAAATATATTAAAAGTTTACTTACTCTGTAGAAGGATACACACAGCTAACAACCATAACATTCTGTAAATGTACAAAAACAGTGCATGAGATGAAAGGCAAGAATTCTCTGCATCTAAAAACTGACTGACTCCACTCAGTTCAATTATGAAACATTTCATCTGCAAAGTCTTCGAGGAAATGAAAAGATTAAAGGATGCTTTGCTTGCTACTGGTCAATATTCCTCATGACTACAGTCTAGAGATATACAGCACGGAAACAGACCCTTCAGTCCAACTCGCCCAAGCTGACCAGATATCTCAACCCAATCTAGTCCCACTTGCCAGCACCTGGCCCATATTCCCCCAAATCCTTCCTATTCATATACCCATTCAGATGCCTTTTAAATGCTGCAACTGTACTAGCCTCCACCACTTTCTCTGGCAGCTTATTCCATACACGTACCATCCTCTGCATGAAAAAGTTGCCTCTTTAGGTCTCTTTTATATCTTTTCCCTCTCATCTAAACCTATGCCTTCTCGTTCTGGACTCCCCCCACCGCAGGGAAAAGACTGTCTATTTATCGTATCCACGCCCCTCAAGATTTTATAAACCTCTAAGGTCACCCCTCAACCTCTGACGCTCCAGGGAAAACAGCTCCAGCCTATTCAACTTCTCCCGACAACTCAAATCCTCCAATCTTGCAATATCCTTGTAAATCATTTCTGAACCCTTTCAAGTTCCACAACATCCTTCCTGTAGGAAGGAGACCAAAATTGCATGCAATATTCCAACAGTGGCTGAACCAATGTCCTGCACAGCCGCAACATGACCTCCAAACTCCTGTACTCAATAGTCTGACCAATAAAGGAAAGCATAACAAACACCTTCATTATCCTATCCCCCTACAACTCCACTTTCAAGGAGCTACGAACCTGCACTCCAAAGTCTCTTTGATCAGCAACACTCCCTAGGACCTTACCATTAATTGTACGAGTCCTGCTCTGAGTTTCTTTCTCAAAATTCAGCACCTCACATTTATCTAAATTAAACTCCATCTGCCACTCCTCAGCCCATTGGCCCATCTGATCAAGATACCGTTGTCATCGGAGGTAACCTTCTTCGCTGACTATCACACCTCCAATTTTGGTGTCATCAGCAAACTTACTAACTATACCTCTTATGCTCACATCCAAATCATTTATATAAATGACGAGTAGTAGTGGACCCAGCACCAATCCTTGTGGCACTCCACTAGTCACAGGCCTCCAGTCTGAAAAACAACCCTCCACCACCACCTTCTGTCTTCTACCTACAAGCCAGTTCTGTATCCAAAAGGCTATCTCTCCCTGTATTCCATGAGATCTAACCTTGCTAACCAGTCTTCCATGGGGAATCTTGTTGAATGCATAACTAAAGTCCATATCGATCACGTCCACCACACTGCCCTCATCAAGCCTCTGTTACTTTTTCAAGAAATCTCAATCAAATTTGTAAAATATGATTTCCCATGCACAAAGCCATGTTGACTATTCCTAATCAGTCCTTGCCTTTCCAAATACATGTACACCCTGTCCCTCAGGATTCCCTCCAACAACTTGCCCACCAACGACGTCAGGCTCACCAGTCTACGTTCCCTGGCTTGTCCTTACGACCTTTCTTAAATAGTGGCATCTTGTTAGCCAACCTCCAGTCTTTCAGCACCTCACTTGTGACTATTGATGGTACAAATATCTCAGCAAGGGGCCCAGCAATCACTTCCCGAGCTTCCCACAGAGTTCGAGGGTGCACCTGTTAGGTTCCTGGGGATTTATCCACTTTATGTGTTTCAAGACATCCAGCACTTCCTTCTCTGTAGTATGGACATTTTTCAAGATGTCACCATCTATTTCTCTACATTCTATATCTTCCATGTCCTTCAGCACAGTAAACATTGATGCAAAATACTCGTTTAGTATCTCATTCCATCTCCTGCAGCTCCACATAAAGGCTGCCTTGCTGATCTGAGGGACCATATTCGCTCTCTAGTTACCCTATTGTCCTTAATGTATTTGTAAAAACCCTTTGGATTCTCTTTAACCCTATTTGCCAAAGCAATCTCATGTCCCCTTTTTGCCCTCCTGATTTCTCTCAAGTATACTCCTACTGCCTTTATACTCTTCTGAGGATTCACTTGATCTATCCCATCTATACCTTACATATGCTTCCTTCTTTTTCTATAGTCTCAATTTCTATAGTCATTCAGCATGCCTTATACCTACCAGCCTTTCCTTTCACCCTCACAGGAATATATTGTCTCTGGATTCTCGTTATCTCATTTCTGAAGGCTTCTCATTTTCCAGCCATCCCTTTAACGGCGAACATCTGCTCCCCCAATCAGCTTTTGAAAGTTCTTGCCTAATACCGTCAAAATTTGCCTTTCTCAAATTTAGAACTTCAACTTTCGAATCTGGTCTATCCCTTTCCATCACTATTTTAAATCTAATAGAATTATGGTCGCTGGCCCCAAAGTGCTCCCCCATTGCCCCCTCAGTCACCAGACCTACCTTATTTCCCAAAAGTAGGTCAAGTTTTACATCTTCTCTCGTATCATAAAATTTTCTTGTACACATTTAACAAATTCCTCTTCATCGAAACCCTTAACACTATGGCAGTCCCAGTCTATGTTTAGAAAGTTAAAATCCCCTACCATAACCACCCTATTATTCTTACAGATAACTAAAATCTCTTTAGAAATGTGTTTCTCAGTTTCCTGCAGACTATTAGGGGGTCTATAACACAATGCCAATAAGGTGATCATCCCTTTCTTATTTCTCAGTTCCACCCTGATTGTATTTCGGGAATATCCTCCCTCAGTACAGCTGTATGCTACCCCTTATCAAAAATGCCACTCCCCCTCCTCTCTTGCCTCCCTTTCTATTATTCCTGTACCGTTTGTATCTTGGAACATTAAGCTGCCAGTCCTGCCCATCTCTGAGCCACTTTTCTGTAATTGCTATGATATCCCAGCCCCATGTTCCCAACCATGCCCAGAGTTCATCTGCCTTCCCTGTTAGGCCCCTTGTATTGAAATAAATGCAGTTTAATTCATCAGTCCTACCTTGTTCTGTTTTGTCCCTGCCTGCCCTGACTGTTTGACTCGCTTTTCTCAACTGTACTAGTCTCAGATTGATATCTTTCTTCAATATCTCCCTGGGTCCCACCCCCCTCCTTAATAGTTTAAAGCCTCCCAAGCAGCTGTAGTAAATCTCCCTGCCAGTACATTAGTCCCCTTCCAATTCAGGTGCAATCCGCTATTCTTGTCCATGTCACTTTTCTACCCCAGAAGACACTTCAATGATCCAAAAATGTGAATCGTTCTCCCATACATCAGCTCCTCAGCCATGCATTCATCTGCTCTCTCCTCCTATTCCCACCCTCACTAGCTCATAGCACTGGGAGTAATCCAGATATTACTACTCTTACAAGATGAGCAAGAAAAATATTGCAGACACTATTTCTGTTGAGATACGTTGACCTAGGATTGATTGTATCACAGATTAACAAGAATTGTACAATAGGTCGTATAAATGGCTTGCATTTCCTGACTCTGGGGACATCTAATCAAAGTGTTTAAAATTATTACAAAATTGCCATAGAGAGAAACAATTTTCTTTGGTGGAAGAGCACAAAACAAAGGGCCATAATCTTACAATCAGAACTAGATCATTCAAGATCAGTACACACTTCTTCCTGCAAAAGTACTGGAAATCTGGAACTTATTTCCCCAAAAGTCTTTGGATATTGAGTGAAAGAAATTTTCAAGCCAGATCAATTTTTTTTCTTTTTGAAAGGTGATATTAAATGGAGTCAAGACATGGACCAACCACAAAACAGGCAGATCAGTCTCGAGTCACGAAAAGGCCTGAATGTCATAACACGTCCATCAGGTTGATTAAAATAATTAAAAGACACTACAAAGTATGAAGTTAACTTGCTTGACAGCAAGCATGGCCAAATTAAAACAAAACACAAACTTCAAAACCTATGAAATAAATGGTTTCCAGAAGATATTTGAAGGAAGAACAACATTCTTACTAAAAGCTTCATGAATGTTATTTCATTTATGACCACTCTGAATTGCTTTCATAACTTGACAAGAATCCATCTGGTAAAACCCAGGTTTAGTGCTAAAAAGGGCAGAGAGCAAATGAGGTCATTAGTAATAAGATGAAGATTAGTTTCTAGATTCTTGGTTACCTTTTCAACTCCCCTGAGAAATTTGTCTGTCCCAGTGTAATTCTTCTTAGGATCTGTAAGCAGCTCACATAAACGCTGGATAGTGAAGGGAATACTGGAGATACAAACAAAGATTAGGCATTAACAAGAACATGCAAGAGTTGGGATAGGTGAAAGAGAAAGGTTTGGGCGGCATGGCAGGTATTTTCAAAACAGAACATAATTTTGAGCTTGTATTGAAACATGCTAAATAAGTAATAATTAGCATTGGAGTTTCTTATTAAAACTACAAACTTGAATTCTCAGCTGCCCATTCCGAACTTGGCCTCCTCATTCAAAAATCTATCTCCTCTTGGAGGCATTGGCTTAGATAGTAACTACAGCAAAGCAGAAAAAAATCCCTAAAAAGACTGAGCAGAGAACAAAAAAGCCAACACTAAAGCAAGTTTTGCTGAAGGTATTGCTTGATGTCTTCAGTGGATCCATCACACATTAACCATCATCGCAGTAGTAGCACGAGTTAGATGGTCATGAATTCAGGATCTCAAAGTACAAGGCATACTGTCACTTTACAGCAGCAGTCTACAGCACTGCCCTCAGATTTGAATGGTGACAATTCAAATCAAGTTTTCCTGGTCTCCTGGTCAATGTTTTGCTCTCAACAAGCATCATAAAAGAATAAATTAGTCATTTTATTACTTTTTTGCAAAACCTTTGTATGTGCAAACTCAGTTTCACCTCCACTTGTATTACATCAATAATACTTTTAAAGTAAGTTATTGACTGCAAAGGGCTCTGGCAATCATCACAACATGAAAGACAAGTTAAATGCAAGTTTTCTTCAATACTTTATTCTGCAGTCTGCAGCCGGAAGTTTTCTTGAGAGAAATATTTACCCCAACCCCATAAATAATTTCAAAGTCTGACTCTAAATCATAAATTTGCTTAATTCCAAAGAAAACTACACAAAACTTAGTATTTCGACTTAGTTTAATTTCAACTACCCATTAAATACACTACCCTCAAATTCCACATTTGCGAAACACAAAACAAAAACAAAAAACTAAAATTTGCTTCTCAATTCATGATTCTTCTGAATCAAGACCCTTGAATCTTGTTATGAAGTCAAAACTAAGTTGATGTGTTTACTCTGTCATAAACTCAATAGAAACATTCTATTCATTCACACCGCAGGTGTTGTTACTGCATACTTTACTGCAGGGTCACTTGCTCACTTGAAATTGGTCCACTTGATCATTTTCCAGAACTATAGTCTGACCTGGTTAAAAATCATCTTTACAGAACTGACCAACAACCATCTGCCTCTATTTTGCTACCATTTTTGCAAATTTCTTCTGCAATCTCTCAAATGCATTTACACATCAGATCAACTAAAAACTTGCTTGACTGTTGTCAACCAAAAGGAAGTATATACATCGATCTTTCCTTTCCACCTCTGTGGATAAGCTGTTTATTGAAAGATACTAAGTAATTTTAAATTTCTAAGTGAAAACAATCAGACACACGAGGCAGCCATTCGGTCCAACATGTTTACACGAGCTCTAGAAACAATCATGACTTAATCCAAAAGAGAAAATGCTGGAAAATCTCAGCAGGTCTGGCAGCATCTGTAAGGAGAGAAAAGAGTTGACGTTTCAAGTCTAACTGACCCTTTGTCAAAGCTGACCTTTTTAATCATGACTTAATACCATTCTTCTGCAGTTTCCCAGTTGCCTTGCATTGTTTCTGTTTAAATTATCATCTAACATATCCTCAAACTTGAGTGCCTTAACCCTAACCCCAAATTAAACCTGCCCTCCATCACACTTCCAATCAGTACACTCTAGATCTGAAATATTGTGGACGTCAAAGATTTTTCTCAATATACATTTGCTTCCTTTGCAAATCACTTTAAAACTGTCTGGCTGTTCTTGACCCTTTTACAATTAGTTTCTCCAAAGTAGTCAATCCAGCACCCCTGTCAGGATTTTGAAAATGTTTATCAGATCTCCTTTTGGCCCTCTTTCCAAGGCAAACAGTCCCAGTACCTTCAATTTATCCCCACAATTGAAGCTTTTCATTCCTAAAACCATTCTTCTAAATCTCTCCTGCAATCTCTCAAATGCATTTAAATCTTTCCTATGGTGTGTTGCCCAGAATGGTACACAAAACTTTTGCACATCTCAAAACTGAAAGTGACCATCAGAGTGACAACAAAATCTATATGCAAAGATGAAGACTTTACCATCCTGCAATTTTAAACAAAAAGAAATCTGTTTATAATAAATTAAACACTGACAATTAGGTTTGCCCTCCAATGTCCCAGACCGGTTTGCTAATCCAGGATGTAAAAAAATTACACTGTTATAACTATACCAATGAATTGTAGTTTAAAAGTGGTTGAATTAAGATGGTCATTTTGTAACAGGACTCAATTTCCAGCATCTTCACTGGCTTCTCCAATCCTTTCATTTGATTAGCAATACAGCAAATCTGACATCATGCTCAACCAATTTGGATAAAGCAGCTGAACAAAGTTGCTCGTAACTGGAAAAAAACTGCAAGCTTCACCAACATAAAAATATCATTTACTTGTTCGGCTATGAGACTTGCAAAGTAGATGCTGTATCCAGGAGGAGAAAACAAACACCTGCTACATTTGCACAACAGGAAGTATTCAGAATTTTTATCAAAATAAGATATCCAAGACAGACAGTAAAACAGTTTGCATCCGAACTCAAATCAAATGGTTATGTGGTGTCAATTCAGGTTGAATAGTCCAAAGACGAGTTTGATGAAACCTAGGTGGATAGGTATATTGTTATCAGAAGTTCATTAACTTTCTATTGCGACTTTGTGTAACAATTCAATAGCCCTGTTAGATGCTGAAAAGCTGGTTAAATACCAGCTTTACATCAGTCTACATGAGCAGCACCACTGCACCAAATGGACAATGACAATAAAATTGTGCACCACTGATGTTCAAGACAGCACGCTGAATGCTCAATCTGAACAGTTGCTCAAGAACAATCCACTACGGTAAATATATTATCCAAAGCAATGGCAAGTTGCAATACCGAAAGCAAACAACAGCAAGCTGGCATACACAAATTTCCTGATCAGGTTGAAAGAAGTCAATAACGTGACTGAATATTAAGTGCATAAATTTGAAAATGTAATGCAACATAATTTTTAATGTTCAATCATTTGCATTAAGAGGTGAATCTGTCAACACTAATTTTACCAGAACATCAGGCTGGACAGCCAGTTAAAAATAAATATGAACACATCTGATAACAAGCCATTCAGATACACCTTACAAATACTGGTACTATTGGCTCTGCTGGAATGAACATTCATAATTTAAATAATCTTTTATATGTGCAAAACCTGGAGCAGAAATATTTTGTTTCGAGGTCAAGGGGCAAAATATGCACATGCATAGCAATTACCCACTAGTGACTTAATGCAACTTTCACTCCACCACCTTTAAAGGTTTCCACAATGTCCAGAAACTTGTAAACTACAGATGGAACGTCACTATTCCGGCACTTTCTGGTCTACTGACTTCTGTGGTCCTGCACGTTCTGCTGGTGCAAACTCAGCAGCACTTCCAGCTTCCTAAAAAACACGGAGTGCTTTTGGTTTTCTGGAATTGTGTCAACAGGTTAAGAGAGCACTTGTATTCCCCCAAATAACTGCTTTTCATATAACTTTATGCTGCATAATGAAAACTCCTGTGCTGACCCTGTTAAGTAACCTTCACGGTCTGGCTAAGATCCAGTCCTGAGGCAACTCGATTGCAAAGGCAGAACCTGCGATGTAAAAATAAATTGAGAACAGGAACTCAAAAAAGATGCTCACTACAAGAAATGCAAGGTACCCTAATGGTTAAAATTAATGCAATGAAACTGAAACCTAAAAACCGAAAAATTTAAGATTCAAAACTTAAAAATCAGATATCAAATGCCTATTTTAATTAACTGATTCTGGCCAATGCAGTCGATTAGGTGAAATAATAGAATCCCTGCATTGCGGAAAGAAGTCACTTGGCCTACCGGGTCTACAATAGCCCTCCAAAAAGCTCCCACCGAGATCCTGTAACCCTAATGCTAACTCATCTAACCTGCATATCCCTGGATGCTACAGAGTAATTTATTGGGAGTTACCCATGATTAATCAAATATATCATTTCCAACATCGTTAATCTTTAAAACACTAGCATGAAAGAAAAATGAGGTATAATAATCTAGTAATTTTCTTAAACTAGTCAGCAGCAGAGTTCTCTTTTTCATTAATAAAAGTGCTCTCATTTTGATAGTGAGACCTTTCTGATAATTAATACAAATAGGCTACCCAGAACGGCCTATCCTT
This sequence comes from Chiloscyllium plagiosum, assembly GCF_037043375.1. Classification (NCBI taxonomy): domain Eukaryota; kingdom Metazoa; phylum Chordata; class Chondrichthyes; order Orectolobiformes; family Hemiscylliidae; genus Chiloscyllium; species Chiloscyllium plagiosum. Next base: position 55,077,205 of record NW_028270152.1, on the reverse strand, counting down.
ACAAAACCATAACCAAATAAATCTAGTTAGGCCAACCACTGCTTAACAACATATTTGTAATCAGTTAGTTTTTGAAGGAGTCAATAGTGCCACCAAGAGGTACCTACTCGCTAACAGTGAGAACCAGAGTCATACAGCATGGAAAAAGAGCCTTTGATCCAACTCATCCATGCCAATCAGGTCTCTGAAAGTAAACTGGTCCCATTTGCTTGTGTTTGACCCATATCCATCTAAACCTTTCCTGTTCATGTAACCATCCAGATGCCTTTTTCAATGTTATAACGGTACCTCTACCACTTCTTCTGGCAGCTCATTCCATACATGCATAACCCTGTGAGAAAAAGTTGCCCCTCAGGTCCCTTTTACATCTTTCCCCTCTCACCCTAAGCCTATGATTTCGTGTTTTGGACTGCCCTATCCTTAGAAAAAGACCTTGGCTACTCACCTTACCTATGCTCCTCATGATTTTGTGGACTTCTATGGTCATCCCTCAGCCTCTTAGAAAAGCGTATTAGAAAATACACTTTAATCAATTAAGAAGGGATAGTGGTGATGCAGCAATACATCTCTACCTCTAGACCAAGTGAAACCTGCTTCAGAGATGTGCCAGGCAGCAGAGTGGCTCAGTGGTTAGCACTGCTGCCTCATAGCATCAGGGACCTGAGTTTGATTCCACCTCGGGTGACTGTTTGTGGAGTTTGCACATTCTCAGTTTCCTTCCATAGTCCAAAAATGTGCAGAATAAGTGGATTGGCAATGCTAAATTGCCCAGTGACCAGGGATGTGCAGGCGACGTGGATTAGCCATGGGAAACGCTGGTTTACAGGGATAGGGTAAGGGGCTGGGTCTATGTGGGATGCTCTTTGGTGGGTCAGTGTGGACTTGAAAGGTTAGACAGCCTGCTTACACAGTGTAGGCATTCTACGATTTGATAAAGAAATCTTTGAACAAATTCTATCAATGGTTTTCTGATTAATTTGATTACCCAATCAATATGCATATTAAAGTAACCCATGATTACAGATGTTACTTTACCACACGTACTTCTGATATTCTGTTTCATACCATTCCCAACATCACTGCTAACGTTTGGTGGTCTATATACCAGTCCCACTAACTTATTTTTAACCCCTTTGTATTTCTCAATTCCACCCATAAAAATTCTATAATGACTGAGCTAATAGCTTTCCGCAATGTTGTGTTTATATCCTCTTTAACCAGTAATGCAGCTCCACTATCTTTTTCTATTTGTGTCTCCTTCGTAAATACTTAAAACTCCAGGATGCTCGGCTCCCATCCTTGATCACCCTGCAGCTATGTCCTCGAATTCCAACTATATCCTACCCATTTTTCGATTTGTATGATTAATTCATCCACTCCACGTGTTCAGACACAGAGCCACATAAACACAGCCTTTAACAAATGCCCAAGAAAAGAAAGCTTTACAAATCTATTATGACATAAAATATATCCTCTTTAAATCCTAAGCAAGATAGATGGTTTGACAAAAATATTCTGGGTGGAAAAACATATATAGGGGGAAACCAAAATTCTGAAGCTCAGAAGTCTAGATCACAGGTGTGGGTTAAGTTGCCTCTGGGTCTTTTTGATTTTGGCAACTTGAACAGGTGGACCTAGGTTGCCAGCTCTGACTGTATTCTCCCACCAAATCTGATGGATGTCACCAGGCAGTTTTTCTTCAACTCAAAGACTCCTGGTGCTGCTCTGAATTAATCAAGTAATAATGTCACTGTTCCAAACCTGTAATGTGCAACACCTGTTTTTCAAATTGCAAAACTCTCCTGTTATAGCAGTGTCCAACTTCCATTCTAGTTCATAAACCGAGGAAGAAAAACGTGGCCCCTTACATAACCAGAGAAAGTAGTTAAGATAAATAGACTGGCTGCTCTGAAAAGAAAACTAGATTAACACGTTAAAAAAAATGAATAGAAAGAGGAGATGAGGGACTGACATGAGGCAGGGATGGTAGCAGATTAAGCTCAGTACAAACATCAATACTGGAGCTATTTTAGCACTGCACGTTCTATTTATTCATTTTAAAAAGCTGATAAAACACCACGCATTATTTGTAAATAGCATAAAGTGTGAATACTGAAGTAATTTAGGCAATAACATCCAAGAAAAGCAATTCCTGAGGCTATAAAGATTCATACATGGGCCGATTGGTGTTCTCTGGAGAGAATTTGCCAGGAGAATGAACAAAGGTAACTTTCTGATTCAAAGTAAAGTATCAACTGTACAACAAATACTTTTGACTAAAATGGCAAGTGTGCTACAAAGTCTATCCATGTCATAAATGAAATAGATGAATCTTCAAATGGATTCAGAAGCAGGCCTTCTTTGTAATATTACTTTTGTGACTAATGCGTAGACTCCAGAAATTGGAGAAAACTTAAGCAATCTTCTTGCTGACGTGATGAATGAAGGTCATCTCATTTGAATCATCAAAGTCTGATGTGGGCTGGATAAGTCAGCTTTACTCATGGAGAAACCAAGTACCTGACTTCCTCGCCAAGTGACAGAGAGTTACTCGATATTAAAAAAAAGCAAAGGGAAAATTTAGAGTTCCGTAGTTAGGATTGTGATGCTATTAGCATTCGTGGCCAAACATTAATCAGGAAATTTGGTACCAACTCTCTGGTGTCGCCATGTTGGTAGGGAGGCAAGACAACTCAGATAGTAACATTTTGACATGCACAGTGAAAAAGAAATAAAAATGCCAGTTAAAGTTACTGTATGCTTCCACACACTTTATTACACTGTTACCTCAGAGGCTTGACATCCACATTTGAGAGTTAGCCATAAGATATCCAATACACGCTATAAAAAGTCGAAGACTTCTCTACACGAGTGAAAGTGGAATTTTACATATACACAAAGTTTCGGTTACATATTTTTAATTATTGGAGATTGTCAAAATTACATTAACTCAAACTTTTATTTTTGTCTCCAACTTTTTAAATCTCAACTTACTTTCCCTCTCCACTCACTTCCTACTCTAACTTAGACTTGCTGGCTTGGAATTCACACTTCAGCACAATTTTTTCAAGCTAACTGTTTGCAAATATCAGTTCCAATATAGAAGATGCTGCACTATTTCAGCTCTTTTTAATATGACAAATTGCCATGCCAAGGCCATTAAAAAGTGTGGGGGCATTGAGTGCAATGAACAGCAAGGTGTTGTTCACTGACAATACTCAGGTTAAAACGCTTTTTAACCTCTACATTCCAAGATCATATCCAGTGAATGGGCAAAAATAGAGAATGGAACAGAAACAAACCTGAAGTTTACATGAAGTTTGACCAAATTAATTTACGTATATTGTTCTTCATGAAGCCATTTCTGATCAAACACATTGAAGTTTTACCACAAATGTAGGTTGAAAAATAAAATTTCCCTGTACTTTTCATTCACTTACTGCTTTTTTTAAAAAAGGTAGCATCAGGTCAGATACACAAACACCAAGACTGTTCATACCTGATTAATCTACAGATCAAAAGATCTTACAGATTTACTCCACTTTGAAAGATGAAATACATTCTAGCATGATTTCACTGTACCAATAGCTTTTTCTTACCTGGTCCAAATAATTACTCTTCATCGACATTCTGGGATAGTGAATGAGAGTGGACCATTTGAACATTGGATGCATCAAAACAGAGTTCAATAGTCTATCGCCATGAACATGCATTTTCAGTCATATTTTTTAAGTGTAATCACCAGTACAAACCTATTTTATCCATTCTTGGCCTAAGATGACCCAAAACCAATATATCTGATCCTAAGAAATGTTTGAGAAAGAACTCAATTAAGATTGCAAAGATAATTTTAATATAGCTGCAACTTCAGTCACAAACAGAGGAGGGAGCAGTGAAATCAAAATAAGCTTGAAAAGAGTCACAGTAGCAGATTTCAACACCACCAAAAGGATATCGCTAGCACTGATGGAAATTTTCCATTTAATAAAGTAGGCATGCCTGCTGACCATATCTAAATTGAAATTTAAAAAAAAGAATTCAGCTGGTGGCCCCTGCAATAATTCAGCGTGGTAAGAATACTAACCAAATAACATGAGCCAGAGCATTTTCAGGTTCAATCATGGAGCTCTGAATTCTAATTAGTTCAGAGATAAAAGGACTATAAATGTAATTAAAGTACTAATCACTATACAAGATTTGATCAAAAGCTTTTAATTTGCCCTAAGTTAGCATTATCATTGTATTTTTCATGATATTGCACTCGCAAAAGCAAAGTTATAACTGATTCCAAAAGGAATTTGTCACGTGTTTTAAAAGCACAGGTTTTTGGCAATAACTGCAGCGAATTTAAGTACTTGGCAATGAAGCAACTGAGTGAACACATCTGTCAACTTATAATCTTATTTGGTCAGAAGTCACATGACACCAGGTTATAGTTGAACAGATTTATTTGAAATCACAAACTTTTGTATGGCTGCCCCTTCAACAGGTGGAGGAGCAGCTCTCTGAAAGCTCAAGATTTCAAATAAACCTGGCGGACTATAACCTGATGTCATGTGACTCCTAACCTTGTCCACCCCAGTCCAACACCAGCACTTCCACATTACAATCTTATAAAACATGGATGAATTACAGGATGGGAGACCATCTGTGTCACACCACTCCATAAATGAACCATTTGGTGAGCTAGTTGCTTAGCCTGTATAAAGCAAGAGCAAGTCTCGATAAGGGTAGCCCTGCAGATCTGCCAGTAACTAAAAATAATCAGATCACTTATGCTAAGTGCAGAAAGAAAGGCTGTAAAGGTAAGCCTCTCATCATCTTTTAGAAATCCAACAAACTTGGGAAAGATGAGATAGCTATTTAAATGTTGACTGAATGATCAGACAAATTGACTGACTACCTCTATCAATGAGACAAAAGGAGGCATAGTAGCTGCTATTTCAAGGTAAGTCTCTCAGTTAAGCATACCTTTGACAACACCTTTCAATCCAGATCACTAGCACTTGGTAGGATAGGGCAGCAAATGCATGGGAACAAACCGCCTGAAAGATTCACTCCAAGCTACAAACCATCCTGAATATAAGCGTGTCACCAGTGCTTCATTGTCGTGGGATCAAAATCCTGGAACCCCCTGGGTGACCCTATGCCCTAAGTATTGCAGCATCTAACCAGCATCTCCACCAGGGTAATAAATTCTGATTCAGCCAGCAACACCTAAATCCCAAATAAAAGGAAATGGGTAGCAATGACCCATTCAGGATAGCATCTATTTAGAATAGCAGAGTTAAGCTTTCAGGTTAATGATCTAAAATCAGAACTGGGGAAGTTAGCAATGCAACAGATTTTTAGCAAGTGAAAGGTGGAATAAAAGTCCATTTTAGGGTGGTAGAGAAGAGAGATTAAATCGGGAGGTGTCGGAGCAGGAGCTAAAGTAGAGTGCCAAAGGGAGTGTTAATAGGACAAGAAACAAAAAATGCATGTTTCGATGCCACAACTTGTTTAGAGACAAAAAAAACCAACTGCAAATACTGGAATCCAAAATAAACAGGCAGAAGGCTGGAAGAACACAGCAAGCCAGACAGCATCAGGTGGTGAAGAAGTTGATGTTTCAGGTGCAACCCTTCTTCAGGTCCCAGAAACATCACCTTCTCCACCTCCTGATGCTGTCTGTCTTGCTGTGTTCTTCCAGCTTCCTGCCTGTCTATTTTACATGCTGTAACCGGCAGAATGATTAACAGCTGCAGTGGGAAATAGCGAGTGAAAAACAAGCTAAACCAAAATGTGTAAAGGCATGTGAGATTAAAATTCAGCTAGAATGTTTCACTAAAGCAACAGTGACAAAACAATTTGAGGTATGGGAAGCCAACAGGTATCAAAAGGGGTTCATCTTGCTCTTTGCAAGGTAAGGTGGTTTTCTGTTATTCATTCATGGCAAATGGGCATCGCTGACTCGCCAGTATCTGATGCCCATAATTACAAATCCTTGAGGTGGCACTGAACTGCGAGTCACTGCAATTCATGTGTGATAGATAGACCCACAATGCCCTCAGAGGGAATTCCATGATTTTCAACCCAATGAGAGTGAAGGAACAACAATTTCCAAGTCAGGACGGTCTGTGGCTCGGAGGGGAACTTTCAGGTGGTGACGTTCTGTTGCCGCCGTCCTCCTAGATGGAAGCAGTTGAGAGTTTTAAAGGTGCTGCTTAAGGAGCCTTGGTGAATTGCTGCAGTGCATCTTATCGGTAGTACACACCAGTAATGGAGTGGGGGAGGGGGGGGTAGACAGGTTGACATGGTTAATGTACACAACTTCCCTTCACACGTGGTTAGAGATGCCCTCCAACGCATCTCATCCACATCCCGCACCTCTGCCCTCAGACCCCACCCCTCCAACCGTAACAAGGACAGAACCCCCCTGGTGCTCACCTTCCACCCTACCAACCTTCGCATAAACCAAATCATCCGCCGACATTTCCGCCACCTCCAAGCGGACCCCACCATCAGGGATATATTTCCCTCCCCACCCCTTTCCACCTTCCGCAAAGACCATTCCCTCAGTGACTACCTGGTCAGGTCCACGCCCCACACCAACCCACCCACCCGTCCTGGCACCTTCCCCTGCCACCGCAGGAATTGCAAAACCTGCGCCCACACCTCCTCCCTCACCTCCATCCAAGGCCCCAAAGGAGCCTTCCACATCCAAAGTTTTATCTGCACATCCACCAATATCATTTATTGTATCCATTGCTCCCGATGCAGTCTCCTCTACATTGGGGAGACTGGACACCTCATAGCAGAGCGCTTTAGGGAACATCTCTGGGACACCCGCAACAATCAACCACACCGCCCTGTGGTCCAACATTTCAACTTCCCCTCCCACTCAACCGAGGACTTGGAGGTCCTGTGCCTCCTTCACCGCCGCTCCCTCACCACCCGACGCCTGGAGGAAGAACGCCTCATCTTCCGCCTCGGAACACTTCAACCCCAGGGCATCAATGTGGACTTCACCAGTTTCCTCATTTCCCCTTCCCCCACTTCACCCCAGTTCCAAACTTCCAGCTCAGCATTGCCCCCATGATTTGTCATACCTGCCTATCTTCCTTTCCACCTATCCACTCCACCCTCCTCCCTTCCCCCACTCACCTATTGTACTCTATGCTACTTTCTCCCCACCCCCACCCTCCTCTCATTTATCTCTCCACCCTTCAGGCACTCTGCCTGTACTCCTGATGAAGGGCTTTTGCCCGAAACGTCAATTTTACTGCTCCTCGGATGCTGCCTGTCCTGCTGTGCTTTTCCAGCACCACACTCAACTATGGTTATTGTCTGACAACTGTATGGTTTGAATGTTTCATGCCACTTGTTATCCCAAACATGGATACTCTCCAGATCTTGTTGCACTTCACATAGACTGCTACATTATCCGAGGAGTGGTGAGTGGTGAACATTGTGAACTCAGGAAGAATTACCATTTTGACCTTAGGATGGAAGGTCAGTCATTGATGTAGCAGCTCAAGTTGGTCAGGACAAAGATACTTCCCTGTGGAGCTCCTGAAGAGATGTCCTGGAACTGACATGACTGAGCTCAAACAATAACAATCATATTTTTTGCTAGGTGTGACTTCAACCGAAAGAGCTTTCTCCCAGAATCCCATTGATCCAATTTCTCCCAGGCTCCTTGATGCCACACGCAATTAAATGCTTCCATATTTGAGCCAACACTATAATTCAATTAAGAGTGAGGGGCCTTAACAAAAGCAAACTTTGAGTGTAGATGGATAGCCAATAATTGGCTCAGATTTATCCTGCTTGTGTACAGGATATACCTGGGCGATTTTCCATTGTCAGGTCGATGCCAGTAGTCGTAGCTATGGGTAAGGGTTGGAAGACACAAGGAAGGCAGTTCTCATAACGCACTGACAACATCCAGTTACAATCCTAGATTGAAAAAGGAACTTCAGATGGCTGAAAAAAGTACAATGTCAGCATTCATTTCAGAGGGTTAGAATACAAGTGCAGGGCTGCACTGTTGAGGCTCTGGTCAGACTGCCTTGGGAATATTGAGAGCAATTCTTAGTCTCATATCTAAGGAAGGATGTATACTGGCCTTGGATGGGGTCCAGAGGAGGTTTACAAGAAATGATTCTGGGGATGAAGAGCTTGTCACATGACGAGCAGTTGAGGATTTTAGATCTTTACTCAATGGTGTTTAGAAGGATGAAGGGGAATCTCACTGAAAGTTTTAAAATATTGAGAGGCCTGGATATAGTGGACATGGAGAAGAGGTTTCCACTAGTAGGAGAGACTAGGACCCAAGGGCACAGCCTCACAGTGAAGAGACAAGCTTTCAGAACTGAGCTGAGAAGGAATTTTCTCATCCACAGGGTGGTGAAACTGTGGAACTCATTGTCACAGAAGGCTGTGGAGGCCAAGTCATTGAGTGTATGTACTGTATAGTAGATGATTAACAAAAGGATCAAGAGTTACAGGGAGAAGACAAGAGAATCTGGTTGAGAAACATATCAGCCATGATCGAATGGTTGAACAGACACAATGAGTTGGATAGCCTAATTTTGTTTCATATGGTCTTATCCATAAGTTCACATGGTAATTGTCAAAGGGCAGGAAAGATGAAGCAGGAGCAGCAAAAAAAATAAAAATGTGTGTTGCACTATGAATTTCTATTTGACTAATGAAGACTTCACAGAATTACAAAAGATAGAGTGCATAATAGATTAGATTACATTACATTACATTACAGTGTGGAAACAGGCCCTTCGGCCCAACAAGTCCACACCGACCCAACGAAGCGCAACCCACCCATACCCCTACATTTACCCCTTACCTAACACTACGGGCAATTTCGCATGGCCAATTCACCTGACCTGCACATCTTTGGACTGTGGGAGGAAACCGGAGCACCCGGAGGAAACCCACGCAGACACGGGGAGAACGTGCAAACTCCACACAGTCAGTCGCCTGAGGCGGGAATTGAACCCGGGTCTCTGGTGCTGTGAGGCAACAGTGCTAACCACTGTGCCTCCGTGCCGCCCACACTAAGCCAAACAATATTGGTATCTATGTTCCACTCGATCTTCCTCATCGAACAATTAGCCTAACATTCACTCATTTACTTAACTAGATGCGTTTTAAATGTATCTGCATGATTACTCAAATACTCAGCAGCAGTGACTTCTATTATCTCTAGTCTTAGCAAAACAAGTTTCTTCAGAATTCTAGATTTGATTTCTTGGTGTCATCTTCCCTAAAGTCTTTCATAGTGTCTTCAGAACTATAAGGTTATTTCTCCAAAGATACCTAGTCTTCATCCTATCCTAATGAGAACAAGCTCTCAATTGTGGTAACATTTTAATTTTGTTTAATACCATATATCTGTAGCTCTACTTCATTTTTATAATATGATGACCAGCGCTGAACACAATACTCGAACACAACTTTAGCATCATCTGCAAAATCCAAAGATCTTCTAGTGTGAGCCCAACACCTGCTACTTCTACGAACCTCTCACCTTGAATGTGGTAGCCAAATTAACTGGCAAATTCTTAGACATAGAACACGTGAGTCAGATCAAGTCTCAAAACACTATCCAGACAAAAATCAAAATATTCTTTCAAGAATGTTTTCATTGAGCAGTTTGGCAGACGGAAAGATAAGGTTAAAATAATGCTGTAAAACTGTATGCTATACCATTAATAGCATAAGATCAAAACTCCCATATTTAAGACTATGAAAGACAGAAGCACTTTTTTAAAAAAAACCTGGTCCCAGTAATGTTCAATCAAGAATGAGGACTCAATGAAACAATGAAACTATCTGCAATGAGAGTTCATCGTGTGGAGTTGAACCAATAGGAAGCAGTTATCCACTAAAAAAGATCATTAATCACACCTTATTAAAAGGCAATACATTGTTCAATGAAACTTCAGCATTATGCTCTATTCAAGTACTAAAAAGATTAAAATGCAGAAAAGCATACAATTTAGTATAGCACCAAGCTGTTCTGTTAAAACGAATACAATTGAAAAAATCCTTGAAAACAAATAATTTAGGTGTACAAATTAGTTATGTAAAAGGAAAAAGGTTTAGGAATCAGCCTCAATGGTAGAACAAACAACTCAAGTTTATGTACAAAAATTCATTATTGCATTTATATTTGAATGCAATATAAATTAAGTGGATTTTTTAAAAATGACTTAAGTGATCAACTTACCCCGTAAACCCATTAACAATTTTAAGAATTCGGTTCTTCATTTCTTCATAAGGAACATATTCCACATTTGGATTAGGCGGAGCTCTGGGTTCAGGGGCTGAGGCTCTGAAATCATCCATTACTTTTTCCAATTTGAATACAAAGTAGCTTTTAAATTGTGACCAAGGAATTCTGAAATTAGAAGCAGGGATAAATTATTGGACATAATATATGGGATAGATCAAGAATAAATTTATCTTACATCAGCCTAGGTAACAGAATACCTCCCAACATACTCTCAAATGGTACAGTAGCATAATGGTCTGTCACTGGATTATCAATAATCCAGAGACTTGAGTTCGAGTCCCACCACAGCTGCAAGGGAAATTTAAATTAAGTAAATAAATCTGGAATATAAACCAGTGACCATGAAACCACTAGACTGACCAAATCCCACCTGCCTGAGTCATGTTACCTACACGAAAAAGACTGCCAACCTTATCCAGTCTAGTTAGATGTGACTTCATGTCTTCAACTAGTGACTGTTAACTGCAGATCGAAATTACCTTGCAATCATCCAATCAAACTAACAAAACCTGATGAAACATCCAGCATTCAGATACACTAGACATCTGACCATGACGAATACTGCAAGCTCATCAACATGTGGGGTCTTGTGCGAAAACCTGCCTGATATTGCCAGAGTCATGGCATTTTGGGCAATACCCCAGTATGAGACCCATTATTAAATCTTAGAGACTTCGACATTGACTTTGAACCAAACTCATGCCATAAGGAAAGTTCCTGATTAGTACCTACTCAGTATTTAACATCACTTGAGAAAAACAATAAAAGTTGCAAAGGCATAGAATGTAGACAGTTTCAATGCATAGGACAAGAGTAGTTGCCCACAACAACTTCAGCAACGTCACCAATGCACTGCCCTTGCAGAAATAACACCCCATTTCCACAATGAGGACACCACTGATCATGTTCTATGGAACTATTATCATGTTAAGTGGGATAATTCAGACCAAAAGTGGAACCATTTTCCACCACAACTTTCATCAAAGCAGCATTTGGTAAAGTGTAGCATCAAAGTGTAGCACCACTATGATCAAAAGGGAAAAGTCTCCACAGGCTAGTGTTGTATCTAACACAAAGATGAGGTGGGTATGAACCGAGCAAACGAACAAATCATGCTAAACAGAACCAGCACACTGCAGACAGAGGTAAATTATCTGACAGTTTGTTGTAACCAGTCATAAAAAATCTAAATAATAAACCAAACAAAAGATGACCCTACAGTGAATATTCTACAAATGCTGCCATCTTCAAATGGTGGAACAGTACAGTACCTGATGCCTGACACCACCCAAGAAAACTGGAATCACATCCATCAATGGTGTGCACCATGGACACGATACAGTGTATTGACCTTCTATAGCTTCTTCAACACCATCTTCCAAATTCAGGATCGCCACCGTCAGAAAATTGGGCATAACAGGCACATGGTAATACCACAACTGCATGATTCCTTCAAAGTGCAAACACCATGCTGACAATAATCATTCTTCCTTCATCGTTGCCAAAATTCTTGAAAAGCTTTCCCAAATCATTTTCCCCTACACCAGCTGCAGCAGTTCAAAAAGATCACCACATCAAGGACAATTAAAAATGGGCAACAGATTGCAAGCAATGTCTCATCACATTCAAAAAAAGTTCTTAGGTTTCAACCTGAAGTGCTACGCCAAAAACTAGAAGTAATGATGAGTTTCTCTAGACTTCTCACTTTAGCACAGTCTATCCAACATAAAGTTCAATCCAAATATTGTTCTCACTTCTCAACAGTCGTTCTTCCAGAAGGTTATTTCAGTAGTCGAAGAAACAGCAAGCCACATCAAATGTTGTTTTAAGCGGTAAACTGTCATGTTGAGTTTCTCCAAAGACCTTCTCTGCAATCACATTCAATTTTTTTTTGAAGGGGGGGGGGGAAAAAGAGGTGTTTGAGATTTAACATTCCTTTTCTATTGTCACATGTATAAACAGGAACTGCTGACCAATTTTCCACACTGTAATTGCACCCTCTCTAAAACGGTGACACAGGTGTTATTGACCATTGTGTTTCAACTGCCCCAACCCCTTCTTTTGCTCATATTGTAGATATTCCAAATTTCCATTAAGTCAAGTTTGCGCTAGAAGTACCACCAAATCCAAATATCTGACCCAGGAGAAGTTGTTCATTTTAAAACTGAGATGGAATTATCTGCCCCAAATCAATTATGCCTGTCCAATGACAATGCTGTATTTAAAATTTATAATTCTGCCCATTAGAAGGCACATATCATCACAGGCTTCCCTCGTGATGGATGATGAGTCATTTTATCGAGCAAATATTCATGAGATCCTCCCTTACAAAAAAAATTATATGAAGTCTGGCCACCTGAATAGCATTTTGGTGCTTGCTTACATTTGGCTTTCCCCATGCCACAACATAGTTAATGGTGCAGATAAAAATCACAGCAGCCTTATCGTATCTTAACTGGGCTGTTTGAACAAGAAACTGGCAAGCCATAACTAAAGCTTCTACTGATAATTAGGAAATCTGAGCAAGCAAAAATTAGTGTTTAAACACACTCATTACAGGTGATTTCCCACAAAGATAACAGATGCTCACAAAAGCAATCCAATTGCTGGAGGAATTAGTGTTGACTAACTGCCCATTTGTTAACAGGATAAAAAGGCAAGAGCAATAGTTTCCAAGCCAGTAAGCCTTCAGCAATTGCACCTCAAACTCCATTGTCATTGTGCTGCACAATTCCAGGAAGAGAACAAGCACAGCTTATTTTTGAGCTAGGGGGCATAACTGCAAGACTACTGACCCTAGACAGTGGTTTGAATCTCTCAAAATAAATGACGTAATTTCATTTCAATTATTAAAGATCTTTAAAAACTAGTCTAATGATGATCGTGAAGCCATTGTTAATTGTTGTGAAAACCCCATCTTGAAGAAAGAAAATCCGTCACCTGCCCTAGTCTGGCCTACATCCAACTCACCATTCATAATAATATGAATGACTGTCAACTGTCCTCTGAAATGCCTCTTCTCACAGGTGACATTTTAAGAGTCCAAATTTGTTGATTGAAAAAACATGCAGGTCAAGTGTGAGCCAGTGGTACTCATCATAAAAGCAACTCTCAGATTAGCTCCTGGACAAGAGGACAGTCTATTTCCAAAGCAGCAAAAAAGCCTCCAGAATCTAAACAGACAAGATCCCCTCTCTCCTTGTGTTGAAGCAATAATTATTTGAAAGCTAGGTCTCACTTACCATTTGCCTAGAAGGTACTGCTTTGAACCAAAAACTGAGATATGGAACAATTTGTGTGCCAAACTATCCTGTGCCAGCAGTAAAGAACTTAAAACGCTTTAAAAAAATTAAAGATCAAAAGGACTCGGAAACAGTAAAAAAGATACCTCTCCAAATCTCATGGACTAATCCTTTTGACCTGTGGTCTCCCAATAGTTTTTTTCCTCTCCCCATTTTTTTTGGCTTGTCTACACCTATCTGCATGTTTGTGTATTGTTTAAGAGGTAGAGTCTAAGTCAGTTATAAGTTGATAATTCATCTTTTGCATGCCTGTTCCCAGTACTGATTTACTTGCAATTATTAATTTTCTATTAACTACAGAAACCGCTGTCAACTGAAGCTTCTCAGGCATGAATTGCAATCAAATGTAACTTTTGTGACAATCCTAAGAATAGAAGAGCATGCTTTATCAAAAGGATTGTTACAACTCACGTCTATTCAAACATTCTTTGCACTACTATCTTAATAATCAACTGTCATCCTCTATTTAAATATACAGGAAAAAAAAACCATTGGAAAGGCAGAACCAGTTTAATCAGGAGAAGCACAGAGCAACAGATAACAAGAAACAAAAATAGATTAAGAGAGACATGAAATTTGAAAAATACATTGATAAAAGCAAAATACTGCGGATGCTGAAGATCTGAAATAAAAGCCAAGTGCTGAGGAACTCCGATGTGTCAGCATCCGATCTGAGCAGATAGTGAGTGTGTAACATTTCAATTTCATCATGATGCTTCTTTCCAACTGCTTGGAGTTAAGATGATGATTCATATTGAATTTACACACACTCTCCCCACAGATGTTGTTAGACCTGCTAAGCCCCTCCAGCTTTCTGCTTGCAGACAGAGATGTTGGTCTTACATCATGTCATGTATCTTTCATCTAATGTTCTTCATGCATTACAGTTTCTCAAACCTACCTTTTTAAACTTTACCCAGGCAAGGATTCTCAAATCACAGACTTTTAAAAAAAACATTTTATTGCTTTGATGTTCACAAACCTAAAATGTCAATTCAATCAATTCTTGCAGATGTTTTCAGCACTTTCTGTTCTTCACTATTTTACAAAGCTAATTTAGAACATCAAAGTACATCTTAAAACCTGAGCATGTTGTACATATAAATTTGAGCAGTTAAGAGATTAATGATTCCTCAATAGTGATTCATTTCAGATTTTTAATGTTCAATTACCCCTATTGGGAGAAGTCAAAATCAGTTAAGAAGTGAACTCTATTAAGTCTAATCAACTTGCTTGAACGACTTGTTCAAAAAGTAGCAATACTAAATGCAAACACAATGCTTTAAGTAAAAATCTTCTTAGAGATCCATGTCACCATATGGAGCACATCAGCAAAAGCAAATCAATATCTGCAATTCTGTATGGACAGCTGCACATAGCACACTGAAAACCAAATTCCCTGCTGACTAAAAACCCCTCTACGTTTGCTCATGCACACTTAGAAGCTCAACAGCACACATTGTTTTGGATAGTCACAACCATGAAGAAGAAAGATGTAGATGAAGGGGTCAAATCAAAGGATTAGGTTATCTGAACAAGCTTACAACAGCACACTGTGGATGCATATATTCAGACACTATTCACCCTCCACAAGCTAAAACAGGTAATCGAAATAACTATCCCAGTAACAATTCAGATAATACCTATTGTCAACTTGTTTGCATGTGCAATACACGGCAGCATGGTAGTTCAGTGGTTAGCACTGCTGCCTCACAGCACCAGGGTCCCAGGTTTGATTCCGCCTCAGGCGACTCTCTGTGTGGAGTTTGTACATTCTAGCCATGTCTGCATGGGTTTCCTCCGGGTACTCTGGTCCAAAGATGTGCAGGTCAGATGAACTGGCAATGCTAAATTGCCCATAGTGTTAGATGCATTAGTCAGAGGAAAACAGGTCTGGGTGGGTTACTCTTCGGAGGATTGGTCTGGACTTGTTGGGCTGAGGGCCTGTTTCCACACTGTAGGGAATCTAATCTAATCGGTTCTGCTATAAGACAATTGAAGGATTTAGACAATTGCCTGTAGAATGGGAACTTTCCTCACCTGTATTGACTATAATGCGATTCCAGCCCCATTAGTTTAAATGGCACGGCAATTGGGTGATTTTCTTATAACACAAGATCACATGAGAACGAACTATTGCATTTTCTCAGAACCAATGGCACTCCTTTTTATCACCTGGATATATGTAAACATTGTTAGCTTTTATCATTTGGAACTGCATTTTTATATTCCATTTTGCACTCAGCCTTGCTTTTTCAATGTCAGTATTGCTACAACTCTCCAAGATGGCTGGGTTTCCACATTTTCAGGCACTTTGAGGACAGGAATAATTCTGGGCCTGTAAATTGACATTAATAGTTGTTAAGAATGCCTTAAAGAGCCGATAATTCAGGAACAACTATGGTACTTTTCTATAAAGGTGAAAGGTAATAACAAACAAATCCAGAAATAGTTCTTTGGATGATGCGAGAGACAGGTGAAACTAAAGCAGAAAATATTGTTGTTAATATAACAAACATCAAAGTTTAATAAAGAAGATTTGAAGCAGAATGGAAAAGCAAAGAAGAGTAAATATCAAAAGAGACTGACAACTAATAGGAAAGGAAACCCCAAATTCTTCGATGGATATATAAATAGTAAAAGATTGGTAAAAGAAGGGCCACAACAAGGACAGAGTCCCCCGCCCCAGTCCTCACATTCCAACTCACTAATCTCCAAGTAGAGATCATCCTCCGCCACTCCCGCCAAATACAGTCAGCCCCCACCACCAAAATGATATTTCCCTTCCCTCCCCATCTGCTTTTTACAAGGACTATTCCCTCCATAACTCCCTCGTTAGGTCCACACTCCCCACCAACCCCTCCTCCACACCCGGAACCTTCCCCTGCAGCTGCAGAAGGTGCAAAACCTGCCCCCACACACCCTCTCAGCGCTGTCCAAGAATCAATCCAAGTCTGTCAGAGATTCATGTGCATTTCCTCTAACCAGATTTATTGCATTCGTTGCTCCAGATATGACTTCCTTTACTTTGGAAGACTGCTCGCAAACTTGGGAACACAGAGTCTGTATTGCTCTAATCAACCACACCTTCCACTTACCAGCCATTTCAAATCTCCCTCCCCTGACATGTCCATCCTGGGCCTCCTCCACTGTCAATACAAGACTACATGCAAGCTGGAGGAAAAACATCTCATCTTCCTCCTTGGGAGCTTCCAACCATACAGTCTCGACATACAATTCACCAGCTTCCAAATCTCCCCATTCCCCACCTCATCCCAGGCCCAGCCCTCCCTCTCCAACCTACCCCTTTTACCTGACCCTACCTCTCCATCCTCCTTCCCACTGACCAATCACAGCCACCTCCTACCTATATCCACCTATTGCCGAGCCAGCTGCCTTTCCCCCAACTACACCGCCCCCCCCATATATTTCTCAGCCCCTTTTCCCTCCAGCAGTCCTGATGAAAGGTTCTGACCCGAAAAGGTCGACTCCCCTTCCCCTCTGATGCTGCTAGCTCCACTCTTTAACCACCAAGTCTCCAGCATCTGCAGTTCCCACTAACTTCAAGGGAATGAAATGAACATCTTACTTTTCTATCTTCACCAACTATGTTGTTGCTGCTCGGATCTTTATGAAATGAGTAATTTAGACACTTGAATTTAAAGTTGATAAGAAGATGGCATTGGATATGCTGATGGACAAAGTTCATGAGGAGCATGCAAGGGTACAGAGGCAAACAGCAGAGACACCAGTCGTGGTTTTCAATCTTCCTTCGGCTTATGGTAGTGCATAAAGTGAATAAAACAATCTGACAGCCATTTCAAGTAGTAGCATAGGATGAAAATGATTAGGTTGTGAATACTGAGGTGTATGGGACTTAAAAAAACAGGAAGCTAAGTCAACAATGACGTATGGTAGTCCTAACCAAAGATGTCACTAATACAATTGTTAGAAATGATCTCTCAGGAAATCAGGGATGTAGAATCAGTTTAGTTGAGATGAGGAACAGTAGGGGGAAATAAATCATGTGGGATGTAATGTACATATCCCCAAATAGTAACCATGGCATAGGAAATATAAAAGACATACTGAATGCCTATGATTAAGGGACAGCGAAAATTATAGGTGAATTAAATAAACATAACCTGGAAAAATCAGGTTAATAATATTAGCCACCATGTGGAACTCCATCAAAATGTTTTTAGAGCAGCATGGTTTGGAAACAACTAGATTATAGGTGAAGTAATTTTTATGTACTTTTCAATCTCATTTATTGCAAGGTTGGGTTCTTGGATTCTGGGTGAGAGAGAGAGACATGGATTTCTCTGTTTCTGAAGTTAACTATTAACTTGTCAGTATTTCTGCAACCATGATAATGTGGTCTACCTTTCAGATTTATATGGCTTTGTGTACTTGCTCAAGTTCAGATGGTCAGGAGATTTACTTTAAATCTCAAGGGAAACACCCATAGCTTAGTGGTTTTTTTTCTATTTAACTTGGAGTTTCAGACAGTCCCGCAAAGTCCTTGATGAAGATGGTTGTATAGAGCAGTGGTGCTGAGAAGGGAAGAATATAGTGCAACTAAATAACCATACAGTAAACATTCAGTGATAGTTCCAAACCTTAAGTGTTGGGATAAAACCCTGAACAGGTTGCTTAAAATTTAAGCTCAGGTATATAACATCGCCAGGAATAAGCTAGTTGCAGTCTAGGAGTTAAGTCTGAGTGACTTAAACCTACCAGGGTGTTAAGAAAGGTGGTCTCTGGCATGGGCACTTGACCAGGGGCATGTTTCTGGGCAGTGTACAAAAGCGGTTTTTCGTTGTAATTCATAAAAGTACTATGGATTTATACTAAAACTGTACTTAAACATTTTTGAATGTACATTATAAGTAGCTTGTTTGGTTTATTATATTATTGTTTTATTTCTCTTGTTAATAAATTTGTTTTGTTGTTTAAAGCAAAATCTGTAGCATTGTATGTTTATGCTTCCGTGAGAGACCATTTTGTAGAAATCAAACCATGATCTAACTGGCTAGGTTTCAGTCTGGGATCTGACCTGTCCAGTAATAACAGTAGCTAGGATTATAATATACAAGACGTGGCAACATGTAATAAGACAGGATTAATTTGTGGCCACACAGGAAAGACATCTAGGTAGCATGATTAAGTCTTACACAGTTTGAGAGGGATAAAAGTGGGCTGGTAGTATTTCCCTTTGACTAATGCACTATGGGCAATTTAGCATGGCCAATTTACCTGACCTGCACTTCTTTGGACTGTGGGAGGAAACAAGAGCACCCGGAGGAAACCCACAGACACTGGGAGATTGTGCAAACTCCATAGACACAGTCACCCAAGGCTGGAATCAAACCTGGGACCCTGGTGCTGTGAGGCAACAGTGCTAACCACTGAGCCGATAACTGGTCGGAATACAAAGAACAGCAGAAAATGAGTAAGGGGTTGACCAGGGCAAGTAAATTAGAGCATGGAAAGAGCTACCTAGAAATGCAAGATACAAATAGAAGTTAGTAGGAAGAGTTGGTCCTCTAGAGGGTGACTGTCAATGACAATCACTCACGAGTGAATAGGAAATTCTGTGTCACCGATCAGAAGTTAAAGTTGCAAATGACGCAAACTAGGTCGGAGAAATAACAATATACAGGTTGATGTAGATAAGTTAGGTGAATGAGTGAGTAAATATCTGGCAGATGGACTATCGTAATAGGAAAATGTGAAGTTGTTTTCTTTGGCAGGAATGTTTTTAAAAAAGTATTATTTAAACAAGGGCAGAATTCAGAGGTGCAGTGTAATATAGGTATTCTACACCATAATTTATAAAAACTTAGCATGTAGGTACAAACAAGTGATGAAGGCAGTTGTAGGGATGCTACATTTTATTCCTACAAATCAAACATTAGAAAGATGCTGTGCTTCATTCAAACAGGACACTGTATTCGATATGTTATCTCAGTTTGCAGTATTAGTCTGCTTATTTAAGGAAGGTTGTAAATGCGTTGGAGGTGGCTCAAGGGTTTACTAGATTAATACTGGAGCAAACTGTCTCGAGGAAAAATTTTGACAGGCTGTGCATTTTTTGCAAGAATTTGAGACAGCAAGAGTGATTTTGAGGTAAACATGGAAAGAACATTTACTCTCGTGGATGAATCCCAAACTGGAGGCACAGTTTCAAAACTAGGGGCCACCCTTATTCGGAGAAATCAGGAGAGCTTTTTTCTGAGCGCTGTGCAATTTTCGACACACTGCCTCAAGTCAATGGATTGGGGGTCAGATGATGTTTAAAGGCACAGGTTGATGGTTTCTCATTAGGCAAAGGTTATCAGGGATAGATAGGAATGTAGAACTCGAAACAAAAACAGACCAGCCACGATCTTACCATGGGCAGAATACCTTTGAAAGGCCAAATGACCTACTTTTACCAATTGATACATTCGTAATTAGAACTTGAGAGCCGAGTTATTCAACTTGTTGTTGGAAGCGAGCATCTGTTGGGCCATCTTCTAGCCGAATGTGTATCAAGTCCAGAGTACAACAGGATTGCACACAGCTGTCAAAATTATTCAGGACAAATATTCAGAGAACCCCAGATGTATTCCCAGGGATAGGAACTGAATGCAACAGCATGGGCTTTCAGTAAGTTGACAATATGGCACTACTTGGAGAATCAGGCAACGCCCTACAAAATATCATAAAGTAGGTAAAATCTAGTAGATAGATTATGGACAGAGTACAATCAAAAAGATACATGACACAGGAAATCTTTATCTACAGTTGTGTTTGTGTTTCTGAAAATCATGACTAAGTGAATCATTCCCAAAGACATCAGCATTAGAACTGGAATTATACACCTTTGGACACTTCTTGCCCAGAAAGTAAACAATGTATAAGCTGAAATACTTCAGGCACATGTAATATTGTATATGATCTCACAAAATAAAACAACCTACTAAATGAAACATTGTACAGTCAGGTACTTTAGGACATCTCAGCAGAAAATTTCATAATCAAATAACCTTTTAAAAAAGTTAAAACTATGAAAACCAAGTGCAAATATTGCAAATGAATGTTAAAATTACACTCAACTGATAGTATGTTATTGAACTGGCACCATCTAGGGGCAGAGTTGGTCAGTGCAGGTAGCTGCTCAATTCAAGAACTATAGCACACTTCTGCCACTAGGTGGAGCATTATACTACAGTACAAGTTAAGAATGGAAGCAAGAGGAGCTGTGAAAATCGCCAGCGCTGACAATGAATACCAAAGACTTTAATATCAACAGAGGATGGGAACGACTTAGGGCAGGAACAGGAGGAAGTCCAAAAGCAGACACCTCAGCAATTGTCGCAACAATTAGAAAATCCTTGCAAGCTGAGCAGAGGAGTAGGATCCTGCTCCAATAGCTACCTGACGAAGGAGCAGAACTCCGAAAGCTTATACTGTACTTTCAAACAAACTTGTTGGACTATAACCTGGTATTATTCACATTGGTACCATTGATGAGAAAGGCAGTTTTACTGAACGTATTTGAACAATTTAGAGCTAACTTAAAAAACAGACCCTTGAAGGTGATAATCTCTTGATTACTACCTGAGACTGGACAAATTGGCAAAGGGGAAATAAAGCAAGAGTTAAATTTGTCACTTAAAGATTGAGGTGGGTGGAATGAATTTCAATTCATAGAATAGTGGCACCAGTACTGAGTTAGAGAGAGCTGCTCTAGTGGGATGGGCTTCACTCGAACCATGTTGAGACCAATTTCTATGGCTGCAGAGGGGACTTTAAATTATTTTTTAAGGGGGATTGAGGGGTGAATATAGTCTTACAAAGCAAGGGGGTATGGCATTTTTGGACAGCTATTTAGATAATAATTACAGGAAACTGACAGTATACAAATAAAAACAGCAGCAAACAAGGTGAAAAGGGGAAAAATGATTAAAATGCAAAATTAATTATTCAGTTTGAATACGCAGGGTGTTCAGAACAAAATAAATGAGCTAACAGCACAAATACGTGATCTTATAGCCATTAATGTGATATGGCTAAAAGGAGTTCAAAGCTGAAAACATTATTCAGGTTATTTGTGATGTTTTGAAAGGTTGGGGAAGAAAGAAGGGTTGATGGGGTTGTTGGCAATGGAATGGGATAAGCATGGTAGCAAAAATGAGCTTGCTTCTGAACATAGAATACATATCGATGGAGGTAATAAATAAAATGAGAAATATTGGCAGCAGTCCCTCTCACCTTAAACCTATGTCATCTGGCTTTGAACTTCCCTACCCAAGAGAAAACACCTTTGCTACTCACCTTATCTATGCCACTCATGATTTTATAAATCTCTAAGGTCACCCCTCAACTTCCTACACTACAGTGGAAAAAAAAGTCCTAGCCTATCCAGCCTTTCCTCATAACTCAAACCATCGAGTCCCAGCAAGGTTAGAAGATATTGAAGGGATGTAACAAAGGCTGTACATTAACTTTGGGTGGCTTTAATCTTGATGCACATTGGGATAGTCAGGTTTAGCAGAGGTAGCCATGAGGAAGAATTTAGTGTATTCGGGTCAATTTCCGAAAACTGTAGACAAAACACCCAAGAACGATGGATGCTGGAAATCAGAAACAAAAACAGAAATTTGGCAGCATCAGCGGACAGAAAGCAGAATTAACGTTTCAGATCCAGTGACCCTTCTTCAGAACTGCTTTGAACAAGGGTCGCTGGGCCAAAAACGTTATAACTGCTTTCTCTCATGGATACTGCCAGACCTGCTGAGCTTTTCCAGCATTTTCCTTTTCTCATTCTTAGAATGGCACGTTGAGGATCCAGCCAGCAATCACGCCATTATGGATCTGATGATGTGTAATGAGACATATTGAGCTCAGAGAAAAAGATCCTCGAAGAAACACAGTTACCATAATATGGTAGAACTTAGCATCAAATTTGAAAGGGAGGGAACATGGGTCAGAAACAACTATGCTAAGCGTAAATAAGGGTAATTTCAAAGGAATGAGGGCAGAACAGGCTGCAGTGAACGGGAAAAGCTTAGCAAAGGTAGTCAAGGAAAATAGCAGACGAAGAAAACAGTTCATGGCTCACAGCAAAGATACATGCCAATGGGTTAAAAAAAATTATAGGAAGAGAGAGCCAAAGTGAACACTGGCCCCGTGGAGAATGAGGCTGAGAAAACAAAAGGGAACCAGGAAATTGCAGGGGAGTTGAATAAATACATTACATCAGCCTTCACAATAGAAAACACTAATGTTATATATATTCAAATGGGAAATGGACAGATGTCCTAATCAGGAGAAAGTGAGGACTACAGATGTTGGAGATCAGAGCCGAAAAATGTGTTGCTGGAAAAGCTCCTTGGATGCTGCCTGGCCTGCTGCGCTTTTCCAGCAACACATTTTTCAGATTTTCTAATCAGTAACGGAACCAAGAGTGATAGGGATAGTCAGGAAAGTGGAGATGAGGATTATCAGATCAGCCATAATCTCACCAAATGGCAGAGCAAACTCAATACACTGAATAGGACCCACCTACCTCAGGTCCTATTTTCTATGCTTCACATGGACCCACATCCCAAGGACCCTACAATAGCCCATGTATGGATGTAGGTTTGCTCACTGAGCTCAGTGAGCAAACCTACATCCAGAACCTCAACCTGAGCTACAAATCTTAAAACCTGCGAACAGCCCATTTATGTTCAATCAAGTAATGAATTCAGTCATGGCAACAGTGGATCTGCATTTCCACAGAAGTACTGTTTTGCAGTATGCAAACAGTGTCCTCATTGTAGCTAAGATTGAGAGCAGATATTAACGAACAAGGGTTTATGTCTTGAATCCCCTACAAAGGGCCATATTCAAAATCGATCTTGAGGGAGCATAGATTAGACAACTGGTGGTCCACTAACTGGGACAAACTTTTCTCCAAAGGCAGTCTATTTCAGATGATCAAAGTGCCACCATCATCTGTCCCCCAACCCATGAATATAAAGGGAGTCACAAAAGTGTTAGGATTCATCATTAATGGTTGGAATGTTACCTGAAACTTGTCATTATTGAAAAAGCCCACAGAGTCTGGTGAAGGGGGGACTGATAACCTACACTGTCCCAACTGATTCAGGGAAGCCACAAGTTTCCATAACTACAAAGGAGCACTGGATTGTGCTGCCTAAACCCTGTGGGTTAGTGAACTAGTGCAGATGGACAAACAAGTCAGAGTTATCCAGCATAGAAATTGATCCTTCAGTCCAACAAGTCCATGTCAACCATAACCACAAACTAAACTAGTCCCACCTGCCTATGCTTGGCCCATATCCCTTCAGACAATTTTTATTTGTGTGCTTATCCAAATGTCTTTTTAATGTTGCAAGTGTACCCACAGCAACCACTTCCTCTGGAATCTGGTCTGCATGCACCAACCAACCCCACACTCCTGTACTTATCCATTCAACTCCTCCTCTCACTAGATCCATGACATGTCCATTCTGGGCCTCCTCCACCACCTCAACGCCACCCACAAACTGGAGTAGGAACAGGAACAGCTCATCTTCCACCTCGGCAGGATACAACACCACGGCCTCAACAGTGAATTCATCAGTTTTCAAATATCCCCTCCTCCCCCACCCCCACTCCATCCCAGATCCAACCCTCAGGTCCACACTCTTGACCTAATCTGCCTGTCCACCCTCCTTCTGACATATCCACTCCACACTTCCCACCAACCTGTCACAATCACTTCCTACCTTCACCCACCTATCGCCATCCCAACCACCTTTCCCCTAGCCCCAACTCCCCATTTATTTCGCAGCTGCCTTGCCTCTCCCAGTCCTGATGAAGGGTTAAACCTAAAAGCATCAATTTGCTTGCTCCTCAGATGCTGCCTGACCTGCTGTGCTTTTTCCAGAGCCATAAGCTATCAACTGACTCCTCCAGTATCTGCAGTCCTCACTATCTCCAAGTTCATTCAACACACAAACC
This sequence comes from Chiloscyllium plagiosum, assembly GCF_037043375.1. NCBI lineage: Eukaryota > Metazoa > Chordata > Chondrichthyes > Orectolobiformes > Hemiscylliidae > Chiloscyllium > Chiloscyllium plagiosum. Next base: position 55,052,602 of record NW_028270152.1, on the reverse strand, counting down.
ACTCCATGAAAAGAAAAACCGTTTTATGTTAAATCTCTCTCGTCTCACCTTAAAAATATGCCCCCTAGTCTTGAAATCCTCCATCCTAGGGAAAAAAAAGTCTGCCCTTCACCTTATCCCCACATACCTTTGGCAGGACTGCTAAATACAGGCAAGTTAAAATAGGCATCAGATCGCAGTAGACAGCAGTAGAGCTGCATGAGATGCTGCCTTGATTCCCAAAAGCAGATCTATGCAGATGGTGAGAACGTAGGGATCAACTAAAGTGAAGGAGTGTTGTCAAAAAGAGAGAAGCCTATACTAAAACACTAATTGAAAACAAAAGACTGTGAAATTAGGGTCTTCCTCTGGAAGGAGAAATAAAAGAACTTTTGAACATGGGTCTCGAAGACAGATAGATGGAACACCCAAGCCTGACTGAGCCACAGTAAAACTAAAAGGAATAGTACAACAAGGAGCACTAGAGGGAGCAAACTCTGCCCAAGTGGCCAAATTGGTAGCTCACCAAAACATTCAAGTGGTGTGACAGTAGGCAAATAAGCACATAAATGCATAGTCAATATGTCTTGGGAATAATGCACCATAATATGGTAGCATGGACTACGCTGGGACACATAATGCTAGGAGGAGCCATCAACATGAGCTACTTCAATCACTGGTGGAGGCATCAGCCTCCCAGACAAGATGATAATCAAATGTTAAGGCCCTTTTAAGAAAGATTAGTCTATTCAGCAAGGGAGTCGATGGGCAGACCTTGACTGACTAAAGCACCAGAAACAAGTACAAACGGCTTGCAAAGTTCTATTGACTAACACTGGTGCTTGTGCCAAAATTGGAATGGCTATCCCACAGGTTAGTTTGGCAACACCAAGAGTCACACTCACAATATTAAACTTCTTAGAATGTCCCACACATCAATTCACAGCCCAAGGAACAAGAACATGCATTTACAGTCATAAGATACAAGAGGTATAGTTAGTAAGTTTACAGATGGCACCAAAGTTGGAGGTGTCGTGGACAGCGAAGAAAGTTACCTCAGATTACAACAGGATCTTGACCAGATGGGCCAATGGGCTGAGAAGTGACAGACGGAGTTTAATTCAGATAAATGCGAGGTACTGTATTTTGAGAAAGCAAATCTCAGCAGGACTTATATACTTAATGGTAAGGTCCGAGAGAGTGTTGCTGAACAGAGAGACCTTGGAGTGCATGTTCATAGCTCCTTGAAAGTGGAGTCGCACGTAAACAGGATAGTGAAGGCAGCATTTGGTATGCTTTCCTTTATTGGTCAGCGTATTGAGTACAGGAGTTTGGAGGTCATGTTGTGGCTGTACAGGACATTGGTTAGGCCACTATTGGAATATTGCATGCAATTCTGGTCTCCTTCCTATCGGAAAGATGTTGTGAAACTTGAAACGGTTCAGAAATGACTTACAAGGATGTTGCCAGGGTTGGAGCATTTGAGCGATAGGGAGAGGCTAAACAGGCTGAGACTGTTTTCTCTGGAGCGTCGGAGGCTGAGGGGTGACCTTATAGAGGTTTACAAAATTATGAGGGGCATGGATAGGATAAATAGACAAAGTCTTTTCCCTGGGGTCAGGGAGTCCAGGACTAGAGGGCATAAGTTTAGGGTGAGAGGAGAAAGATATAAAAGAGACCTACAGGGCAACATTTTCACAGAGGGTGGTACATGTATGGAATGAGCTGCCAGAGGAAGTGGTGGAGGCTGGTACAATTGCAACATTTAAAAGGCATTTGGATGTGTATATGAACAGGAAGGGTTTGGAGGTATATAGGCCGGATGCTGGCAGGTGGGATTAGATTGGGTTGGGATAACTGGTCGGCATGGATGGGTTGGACCGAAGGGACGGTTTCCATGCTGTACATCTCTATGACTCTAAGTTATTAGGATTAAATTTATTATTAACTATTAAAACCACAAATTCCCAAACCAAGAGAAGATATTTGTAACAAAAACAAAGTGCTGAGACTTGCCTCTTCAGAACAGGGTGACTGGACTCAAAATCTTAACACTGCTTTCTCTCTACAGATTTACCAAATCACAACACAACATCTGCTGCTCCTGTAATACCTTGAAATGCATCATGGGCAATTCAGCTATAATGCTCTGTTAATTCTCTCAGAAATGCTATCAAGGCAATTAAATTTCCAGTACACAGTGATGCTCACTGACAGACAGGAAGGAGAACTCAAAATGTGGCAACAACCACAGTTGATTACAAATCATCTTCATAACAGGAGGCTCCCACGTTGCACGCAGGGCCCTTGGTTAGCCTGACCAGAGGTCTAAAACAAGGGACTGTTAAAGTATAATAGGGAAAGGTAATATTCGGTTACACAATATTGTATAGTTACACGTGTTTGTTACGTGAAAACCACAATACCCCAAAAATTAAACAAAATAATCATGTGATGCCAGATTTCTAACGTGCTACGATTTTGTGAAATTGTTATAGAGGAACAAGAACTTGAGCATTATAAATAAGCATTACCATCTTTGTGCAGTTGAACGACATGCTTGGGTGACCAAGACATGCTGTCTTGCATATTCTCAACAAAATTCTTTGCTGACTTGAAAGAGGTATTTTCATCACAACAACAGTAATATCCTGAGTCTTGGTAGCAGTGCCACGGAATGTCAAGAACAGACATGGTAGGAATGCTATGCATCATTTGTCAGATAACTGTGGCTAACATTGCATGTGTCCAGGATGTGGAATAGAGGGTGACAGTGACCGCTGTGGGTCAAAGGGAGGGGTAGCAACTTCAGGAGGAGTAGTGGGAGATCAAGCACTATCAAGAGGGTGGTGGGTGTCCAGGAACAGTGGAGGTCACGGCCAGAATTAGCAACAGCTTTGGAGGGGGTGAAGGTGAACTACAGTGGACAGCTAAGATTACACTTGAGAACTTGGTCATTTACCGACAATTAGTAGGTCAGTGAATTGGTAGGCTAATTATCACATTAATTCAAATAAATGACAGACGGTTCTGCAAAAACGCATATTTCTTCAATGCGAATTGGCTTGAATGTGATTGAAGAACTTCGGCCGTTATTTATGGAACACAAACTTCTTTACCTGCATCGGCTATAATGTGATTCTGGTCCCATTAGTTTAAATGATGCTACTAATTTTCTTAAAACGCACGACTGCACACAAGTGGAACTGTTGTGTTGTATCAGAGCCGACTGTACTCAACAAGTTAAAGTTAATTTTCTTCCTATCAACTGGAGACAAACATTTACTTATTGATGAATGCTTATCATCAGACACTTATTAAACCAAAAAGAGAGAAGTGTTATGGAGGCATTTTAAAGCACAAATTGCTTAAGAGTCATATTCCATTTTGCACTCAGTGGTGGAGTGAAGAAACAAAATTAAATTCAGACATGCAACTCTTCCATTTCCTTTACATTTCAGTAAACTGCTTGTAAAATCGATGACTGACCAAAAAAGACCACGAAGCCACCTCTTCCAACATTAGCAAAGCTTCACTCAATCATTAAATAGTTTAAATCGCATTATGTCAGTTAAACGCTGAAAATTCTGCTGGAAGCTATAATGCTCAGCACATAAATGATCTGGGACCTTGGAGGTGTTTAGTTACTCCTTCAACAGCCACACTGCACATTTACAAAAGTCATCCAATGAGCCTTTCAGAACTATTTTATCATGAAATATACCTGCTTCCAATTTTTTTTCAAACAAAGTAAATATCTTATTTGAATTACCTGCTGCTGCTGATAAACTGAACTCTCATCGCACTTCGTGGTTACACTAATAATGCAGTCACGAGATTAATTTTAGTGTTAGTCTAAAGACAGTACAGGTAGCACAAGTCATTGCACGTTGGGTATAGATCACAGAACAAGGATCTTGTTGCTGATGTTGTCAGAAATAAGCTAAAATGTAATAACTTGTTTACCTATAACAAAACAAACAATGCAAATACAAAACTCAGCTTCAGAGTCCCTTGGATGCTGAGGGAAGGTAAAAACAGAATAGTCCATGTCCCAACCTCTCATAAAAGGCAGGTTTAATTACAAAATAGCTTACAGGACAGTGTAATCATAAGGTGATATTGTCAAATTAAATAAACTTCAATAGTAAAGCTACTTTCCTAAAATATTATGATCCAATGTAAATGCTATATCAACTCAAAAGACTACTTTGCCAGAATGTATCATCGCATTGGTTCCTACAAATATTGCTAAGAAAACATATCAGCAAAGAAATGACATGTCAATGCCATTATTAAAGAAACAACTTGAACTTGCAATATTAGATAGGGTAAAAACTGAAAATATGCAATTCAAAATTGGTCAGTCCTCAAATAAAAGTTACTCTGGTCTGAAGTGGATTTATCATTGGAGGACAGTCAGCTAAAGATTGCAAATACCATGCTATTGTTACAACAGAGGCAAAAAAAAGAGAATTGGCCATAAGATACTCATCCTATTAATGGGAGGACAGAAACATTTAGAGGCAAAAAAACAGGACAAAACTAACAAGTATTTGGAAAAGTACTGTTTCAGCTTTAAGTAAATGTCAACACCGATGCATTAAAGGCAGATCATGTCGGATGAATTTAATGTTAAAGTGACAATGGAAAGAAACATGATGATGGTGTGTTTGGCATTTCCAAAAGAGTTTGACTTTAGAGCAGAATTAAAGCCCATAAGATAACTAGATCAGTGGCAGGCTGGGTACATGATTGGGTAAGGACCAAAATGGCAAGTCAGTAAGACAGAAGAAGGAAAGTATAGTGGTCATTACTAAAACAGTTTCTCTCTTAGTATTTAACAAATTGGTTTGGCATCCAAACAAGAGTACAAACATCTTAAACATGGAAACTTATAAACAATGATGAGGCTAGCAAGGGATTTCAAGAGGACTAGACAGAAAATTAACAAAGACGTGTGAGGTATTTCATGTTGAAAGGAAGAGGGAGGTCAGGAAATATGTCCTAATTGGTATAATTTTCAAGGACATACAGAAACTGAGACAGCTGGGATGTATGCAGATGAATCTTTCAAGGTGGACAGATAAATAAAAAGGCTATGAAAAAATCTCTAATTGACCACTGAGGTACAGAAGCAAGATTATGGTAAACCTTCATAAAAGACTGGATACACCCCTACTGGAGAAATGTGTCCAGTTCTGGACATCACGCTTCAAGAAGATATCAAGTCTTTAGAGAGGGTATCGAAGAAATTTTACATGAACATTATCAGAGATGATGGACTTGACAGAGGAGAAATGGTAGAAACTCAAGTTGTTCTTCATTGAGCAGGGAAGGTTAAAGAGAGATTTTGTAAAGGGTTCAAAATATTAAATGGTTTTAATATAGAGTACAGAAAATGTTTCCCATCGTAGACAGTCCAGGTTTCTGCATTACTCATCCAGTGACATGTTGGGGTCAGTGGTTAGCACTGCTATCTCAGTGCCAGGGACCTGGGGAACAATTTCACCTTCAGGCGATTATGTCATGTCTGCATGGGTTTCCTCTGGAGCTCCAGTTTTTTCCCCACAGTCCAAAGATGCGCAAGTTAGGTTGATCAGCCATACTAAATCACCCATTGTGTCCAGTGATATACAGGTGGACTAGCCATGGGAAATGTCAAAAGCTAAGTCAGACAGGTTTACAGAGATACGGTAGTGGTGTGGCTTTGACTGGTATGCTCTTTGGAGGGTCAGTGTGGACTCAATGGGTCAAATGTCCTTCCTCCATACTACAGGATTCTATGATTTAAAGAGGACTATTTGGCAAGAGCACAGGAACAGGATTAAGTGGATAATGATGAAACAGCTGACAAAGGGAAGATAAGCCATGTGTTCCCTCTGACTCTATTATCCCATGATTCCTGGGAAGAGCACTGTATTATAAAAGGAATAGCTGCTCAGGTGCAAACCTGAAATTCTCATGAGGCTTGTGATCAGCTGGGAACACCTAAACACTGGTGCTTATTACTTTCAAACCAATGTCTTCAGCTGCCATAAATGAACACTCAAATATTCCTTTCCATCAAATCAACATAGTTACTGACTTTATCGCCTGCAGAAGCTCACTAGCATCAGTAACACAGACCTTATTCTTTATCCAGGGTATACACATTATCTGATGGCTTACTGGATAGTAAATGAGATAGGTCCCAGGATAATCATTTTCTCCACTGCAGTCCAGCTGCACTGAAGCTAATGATAGCACTTTGACCCATATCATCATCACAGAATCCCTGCATTGTGCAAACAGGCCATTTGGCCCAACAGATCCACACCAACTCTCCAAAGCGCATCCCACCCAGACCCATTCCCCTACCCTATCCTTGCCACTCTGCATTTCCCATGGCTAACCCATCGAACCCACATATCCCCAAACATTATGGGCAATTAAGCACAGCCAATCCACCTAACCTGCACACCTTTGGATTGTGGGAGGAAACCGGAGTACCCAGTAGAAACCCATATGGACATGGAGAATGTGCAAACTCCACACTGACAGTCACATAAGGGTGGAATCAAACCCAGGTCCCTGGCACTGTGAGGCAGCACTGAGCTACCTTAGCAGAAATCAGCGAAGACAGGGATCAAGGATGACATCTCTTAATACGATGTCACAAATCTATTCTGCTTGAAAGAGAATGTTTAGCTATGATAGAGTTCACTGCTCTTGCTAAAGTATCATGAGATCTTCACTATCAGACTACCGTTGTAATGCATAGCTCTTCCAGTTGTAGGTTTACTCGCTGAGCTGAAAGGTTCATTTTCAGATGTTTCGTCACCATTATAGGTAACATCTTCAGTGAGCCTCCAGATGAAACACTGGTGGTGTCGCTTGCTTTCTATTTGTATGTTTGGGAAACCCAAACACAAATAGAAAGCAGCGACACCACCAGAGCTTCATCTGGAGGCTCACTGAAGATATTACCTAGTATGGTGACGAAACATTTGAAAACAAATCTTCTAGCTCAGCGAGCAAACCTACATCTAGAACCTCAACCTGAGCTACAAATCTTAAACTCGCTAACTTGTACTTCTTTTATAACGAGACAGTTGCATTCTTGTGCAACCCTGTATTATAGAAAAATCACACTTTAGAATCAGCGCTTAAAGTGATGGTGATGTAATCATGTTAGAGCCAGCACACATTTTAAAAGTTAGCCCTTTAGAAACAATGTCTCCAATTTGTCAATCACATTCCATCAATTCGCGTTAATGGAATACATGTTACAGCAGAACAACCTGTACATCATTTGAAATACATGTTAACCAAGCGAATATCAAATGCTTGAGTTTCAATCTGTAATCTTCAGATGTATTAGGTCAACATGTTACTATTTGAAACAAGATAACCACCAATAAGTTAAAAGCAAGCAATTAAAACTAGTCTTGTTCTACAGAGTTGGGATTTGTATTAAATCCAAAGTAAATCTAACAAAATCTTTTTACAGGAAGCTCAAAAACATTCCAAGTGTTACTAAGTTGGACTCAGTCACAAATACAAACCACCTTTTAAATTCATAAAATCAGAGAATCCATAGCGTGGAAACAGGTGGAATGCCACAGAAGTCAGTGGAACCTTAACTGTTTACAATTCATACAAATGACTTAGATGAAGGAACAGAAAGTCTGGGTGCCAAATTTGCTGACAATAACTGGATAGAAAACTAATTTATGAAGTGAACAATTAGGAGGCTACAAGGAGTATAGATCGGTTAAGTGAGTGGACAAGGTGTAACAACTGAAGTACATTACTTTCATCATTTACATAAATAATTTGGATGCGAGCATATAGTTAGCAAGTTTGCAGATGACACCAAAATTAGAGGTGTAGTGGACAGCGAAGATTACCTCAGATTACAATGGGATCTTGATCAGATGGGCCAATGGATGTGGCAGATGGAGTTTAATTTAGCTAAATGTGAGGTGCTGCATTTTGGGAAAGCAAACCTTAGCAAGACTTATACACTTAATAGTAAGGTCCTAGGGAGTGTTGTTGAACAAAGAGACCTTGGAGTGCAGGTTCATAGCTCCTTGAAAGTGGAGTCGCAGGTAGATAGGATAATGAAGAAGGCATTTGGTATGCTTTCCTTTATTGGTCAGAGTATTGAGTACAGGGGTTAGGAGGTCACGGTGGCCTAACTAATGTACAGGACATTAGTTAGGCCACCGTTGGAATATTGCAATTCTGGTCTCCTTCCTATCGGACAGATGCTGTGAAACTTGAAAGGGTTCAGAAAAGATTTATAAGGATGTTGCCAGGATTGGAGGGTTCGAGTGATAGGGAGAGGTTAAATAGGCTGAGGCTGTTTTCCCTGGAGCGTCGGAGGCTGAGGATTGACCTTAGAGGTTTATAAAATCATGAGGGGTATTGATAGGATAAATAGACAAAGTCTTTTCCCTGGGTGAGGGAGTCCAGAACTAGAGGGCATAGGTTTAGGGTGAGAGGGGTAAGATATAAAAGAGACCTAAGGGGCAACGTTTTCACTCAACGGATGGTATGAGTGTGGAATGAGCTGCCAGAGGAAGTGGTGGAAGCTGGTACAATTGCAATATTCAAAAGGCACCCGGATGGGTATATGAATAGAAAGGGTTTGGAAGGATATGGGCAAGGTGCTGACATGTGGGACTAGATTGGGTTGGGATATCTGGTCAGCATGGATGATTGGACTGAAGGGTCTGTTTCCGTCTTGTACATCTCTATGACTCTAACTGCAGACACAGCAAGAATAATTAGAAATGCTAACAGAATGTATCATTTAGCACAAGATGAACAGAATACAAAAGTAGGAAGGTTATGCAGTTATACAAAGCATTGGTGAGACTGTGTTCGGAGTTCTGTGCACAGTATTGCTCACCTTATTTAAGGAGGATGCAGTTCAGAAAATATCGGGTCGACTAATATCGGGAAAGAAAATAACTCTGGAAACCTGGTGGTTGTTTTATGATAAAGGTGGGATACACTAAGCTCATATACACTGGAGTTTAAAAGTACAAGAAGCGACTTGATTGAAACAAATTCTCAAAGGTCTTAACACTGGAGACATGAAGGCTTCCTTCCTCACGTGAAGAAGACATGATCGTTCTTCTCATGGGAGAATCTAGAACTGACCTTCACTTGATAAATCAGGTCACCCCTTTAAAATAAAGATGAGGTGAAGCTTGTTTTCCTGAAAGAGCTGCTTTAATTGATAGCCACGCCTTCTTACAATAAGTTAGCAATTCCTGATGGCATTTATGAGGCTCAAAATGTTGTGAACTTAAAATTTTAAAAATTGACCACAAGAGCAGAAGACAATCAATTCATGAAGTCGGGTGTGGGGTGCTGGAAAAGCACAGCAGGTCACGCAGCATCCGAGGAGCAGGAGAATTGATGTTTCGAGCAAGAGCCTTTCAAAGTCTCCTCCCCCACTCAATGAAGTCATGGCCGATTTGGCCATCAACTCCACTTATCCGTCTGTTGGCTGTGCCACCCACAAACCTGGAAGATATTACATTTACATGCCTCATCAAAGCCATGGATGTATATTGTAAATAATTGTGGCCCTAGCCATGGTCCATGTGACACTCCATTCATCCTAGGTTGCCATTCTGAAACTGCCCACTCTATCCCCAATTTGCTTTTTATTGGTCAGCAAATCGTCTATCCATGCCAATATATCATCACCTCCAACACAATGGGCTCTCTTGTATCAAGCAGCCTTCTGTACATCAACTTTACATGATACATTTTAGATTTCCTGCAGAAACCTAAAGCTCAGTAAATCCATGAACAACATAAACTGAGGCTTGGACTCAGCCCGTATGAGGCATGCAATACTTTATTGTTCGTAGGGGAAACAAGAGCCTCTCGGTTTACTGCCAATCTATAAAGGTCAGAATTGAAAGCAAGCAAAGTTTTGACGGTATCCATTCGGAGAGTGTTTGAGTTGGTAACAATGAAGGAAGGGTATGAACTGTGATGCCACATGCAGCTGAACAGCACAGGGCCGGGGTTGTGTGTTGTTTCTTTTGGCGGGTTGAGAATCGGAGTGTTTCCGCAATGCGGCTCCGACTCCCTGGGTCCCGGCCGGCCCCTGTGGCAGGGAGGAGGAGGCTCCAGCCAAAGGGCCCCGAGGGTTTCCCCTGCTGCACCCACACAGCTCCCCCGCGGAACCCGGCCTGCACTTCACACGGGAGCAGGGGGCACACGCTCGGCCGCATTCTCTAACCGAGCTGCAGGACTGAGGCCTCGCCTCGCCTCGGGGAGGGGGGGTCTGTCTCCGTTCCTCGCCCGCAGGCACCAGCTCCGGCCATCCGCCAGCGCCTGAGCCTGAGCCGAGGCCCGGGATATTCCCGGCACAAAAACAAGTTACAGTCAAGGCCGGGCCGGAGGCCTCCTCAAACGGAGGGTCCAGTTTTACTCAAACTACCGCAGCTCCACCCGGGGATCCAATTTCAATCATTACAGTCATGGAACAAGTTTGTTTTACTGCTTCACCTCAAACTGATCAACTTTGGAGGGAGTCAGAAGCAGAAACAAAACAAAATCCCCATTGACTCCCACATCCGTTGGGATTGATAACCAACTGAAGACACTGAATTGTCAGTTTCTTAAAAACACAGATCGAGGGGATCGTGTCCAACAGCAACATTCAGAAAGGGGCGCCACTCAGTCTCCTGTTTACAATGAAAGTGTTTCAAAACATTGTCACCCACCAAGACCGAGCAGAATGTGCAACTAATCCAAACAGTGATCCAATTTACAACACCCACCTCCACGGTTCACATTGGAGGATAACTATCATTCCTACGGTGCAACAGTCTGAATGGGCTGAAGACCAAAACATTGACCAGGAATCAACTGATGCAAGTTACACCACTCCTGTCGAAGGTCTCTTATCCGAAAGTGGGGGTGTGGGGGGGGAAAAGAGAAAAGAGGGGTGGGGGAAGGGAGGAAAAGACGAGGGCAAAAGAGAAAAGGGAGCTGAGTGGCTGTGGTTGGTACGAGAAGGATGGCGAAGGGAACGGAGGGGGGGAAGGATGGCGAAGGGAACGGAGGGGGGGGAAGGATGGCGACGGGAGAAGAGGAGGGGTGAGGATGGCGGCTGGGGGGGGGGGGGTATGAGGATGGCGACCGGGGGGGGGGGGGGAGGGGGGGTGGATGAGGATGGCGACCGGGGGGTGGGGGTGGGTGGGGGGAGGGGGGGATGCTGCCCGGAGGGGGCAGGGTGAAGATGGGGAAGAGAGAGCAGGGAGTGAGGATGGCGAAGGGAGCGGGAGGGGTGAGGATGGCGGAGGTCGCAGGGGGATGAGGATGGCATAGGGAGCAGGAGGGGTGAGGATGGCGAACGGAGCCGGGGGGAGGATGAGGATGGCGAAGGGAGCCGGGGGGAGGATGAGGATGGGAACCGGGGGGGGGGGGGGTTGAGGATGGCGATTGGGGGGGGGGGGGGGGGGGGGGTGTGAGGATCGGGAAGAGAGCAGGGAGTGAGGATGGCGAAGGGAGCGGGAGAGGTGAGGATGGCGGAGGTTGCAGGGGGATGAGGATGGCATAGGGAGCAGGAGGGGTGAGGATGGCGAACGGAGCTGGGGGGAGGATAAGGATGGCGAAGGGAGCCGGGGGGAGGATGAGGATGGGAACCGGGGGGGGGGGGGGGGGTTGAGGATGGCGATTGGGGGGGGGGGGGGGGTGTGAGGATCGGGAAGAGAGCAGGGAGTGAGGATGGCGAAGGGAGCGGGAGAGGTGAGGATGGCGGAGGTTGCAGGGGGATGAGGATGGCATAGGGAGCAGGAGGGGTGAGGATGGCGAACGGAGCTGGGGGGAGGATAAGGATGGCGAAGGGAGCCGGGGGGAGGATGAGGATGGGAACCGGACGGGGGGGGTTGAGGATGGCGATGGGGGGGTGGGGGGGTGTGAGGATGGGGAAGAGAGCAGGGAGTGAGGATGGCGAAGGGAGCCGGGGGGGATGAGGATGGCGAAGGGAGCCGGGGGGGATGAGGATGGCGAAGGGAGTCGGGGGGGATGAGGATGGCGAAGGGAGTCGGGGGGGATGAGGATGGCGAAGGGAGTCGGGGGGGATGAGGATGGCGAAGGGAGTCGGGGGGGATGAGGATGGCGAAGGGAGTCGGGGGGGATGAGGATGGCGAAGGGAGTCGGGGGGGATGAGGATGGCGAAGGGAGTCGGGGGGGATGAGGATGGCGAAGGGAGTCGGGGGGGATGAGGATGGCGAAGGGAGTCGGGGGGGATGAGGATGGCGAAGGGAGTCGGGGGGGATGAGGATGGCGAAGGGAGTCGGGGGGGATGAGGATGGCGAAGGGAGTCGGGGGGGATGAGGATGGCGAAGGGAGTCGGGGGGGATGAGGATGGCGAAGGGAGTCGGGGGGGATGAGGATGGCGAAGGGAGTCGGGGGGGATGAGGATGGCGAAGGGAGTCGGGGGGGATGAGGATGGCGAAGGGAGTCGGGGGGGATGAGGATGGCGAAGGGAGTCGGGGGGGATGAGGATGGCGAAGGGAGTCGGGGGGGATGAGGATGGCGAAGGGAGTCGGGGGGGATGAGGATGGCGAAGGGAGTCGGGGGGGATGAGGATGGCGAAGGGAGTCGGGGGGGATGAGGATGGCGAAGGGAGTCGGGGGGGATGAGGATGGCGAAGGGAGTCGGGGGGGATGAGGATGGCGAAGGGAGTCGGGGGGGATGAGGATGGCGAAGGGAGTCGGGGGGGGGGGGTGAGGATGGCGAAGGGAGCTGGGGGGAGGATGAGGATGGCGAAGGAAGCCGGGGGGAGGATGAGGATGGGAACCGGACGGGGGGGGTTGAGGATGGCGATGGGGGGGTGGGGGGGGTGTGAGGATGGGGAAGAGAGCAGGGAGTGAGGATGGCGAAGGGAGTCGGGGGGGATGAGGATGGCGAAGGGAGTCGGGGGGGATGAGGATGGCGAAGGGAGTCGGGGGGGATGAGGATGGCGAAGGGAGTCGGGGGGGGGGGGGGGGGGGGGGGGGTGAGGATGGCGAAGGGAGCCGGGGGGGATGAGGATGGCGAAGGGAGTCGGGGGGGATGAGGATGGCGAAGGGAGTCGGGGGGGGGGGGGGGGGGTGAGGATGGCGAAGGGAGCCGGGGGGGATGAGGATGGCGAAGGGAGTCGGGGGGGATGAGGATGGCGAAGGGAGTCGGGGGGGATGAGGATGGCGAAGGGAGTCGGGGGGGATGAGGATGGCGAAGGGAGTCGGGGGGGGGGGGGGGGGTGAGGATGGCGAAGGGAGCCGGGGGGGATGAGGATGGCGAAGGGAGTCGGGGGGGATGAGGATGGCGAAGGGAGTCGGGGAGGGGATGAGGATGGCGAAGGGAGCCGGGGGAGGATGAGGATGGCGAAGGGAGCCGGGGGAGGATGAGGATGGCGAAGGGAGTCGGGGGGGATTAGGATGGCGAAGGGAGTCGGGGAGGGGGGGGGGCTGAGGATGGCGAAGGGAGCCGGGGGGGGGGATGAGGATGGTGAAGGGAGCCGGGGGGAGGATGAGGATGGCGAAGGGAGCCGGGGGGAGGATGAGGATGGGAACCGGACGGGGGGGGTTGAGGATGGCGATGGGGGGGTGTGAGGATGGGGAAGAGAGCAGGGAGTGAGGATGGCGAAGGGAGTCGGGGGGGATGAGGATGGCGAAGGGAGTCGGGGGGGATGAGGATGGCGAAGGGAGTCGGGGGGGGGGGGGGGGGGGGTGAGGATGGCGAAGGGAGCCGGGGGGGATGAGGATGGCGAAGGGAGTCGGGGGGGATGAGGATGGCGAAGGGAGTCGGAGAGGGGATGAGGATGGCGAAGGGAGCCAGGGGGGGATGAGGATGGCGAAGGGAGTCGGGGGGGGGGGGGGGGGGGTGAGGATGGCGAAGGGAGTCGGGGGGGGGGGGGGGTGAGGATGGCGAAGGGAGCCGCGGGGGGGGGGGGGGGGGATGAGGATGGCGAAGGGAGCCGGGGGGGGGGATGAGGATGGCGAAGGGAGCCGGGGGGGGTGATGAGGATGGCGAAGGGAGCCGGGGGGGTGATGAGGATGGCGAAGGGAGCCGGGGGGGGAATGAGGATGGCAAAGGGAGCCGGGGGGGGAATGAGGATGGCAAAGGGAGCCGGGGGGGGAATGAGGATGGCGAAGGGAGCCGGGGGGGGAATGAGGATGGCGAAGGGAGCCGGGGGGGGAATGAGGATGGCGAAGGGAGCCGGGGGGGGAATGAGGATGGCGAAGGGAGCCGGGGGGGGAATGAGGATGGCGAAGGGAGCCGGGGGGGGGAATGAGGATGGCGAAGGGAGCCGGGGGGGGAATGAGGATGGCGAAGGGAGCCGGGGGGGGGGGATGAGGATGGCGAAGGGAGCCGGGGGGGGGGGGGGGGGATGAGGATGGCGAAGGGAGCCGGGGGGGGGGGGGGATGAGGATGGCGAAGGGAGCCGGGGGGGGGATGAGGATGGCGAAGGGAGCCGGGGGGGGATGAGGATGGCGAAGGGAGCAGGGGGCGGGAATAAGGATGGCGAAGGGAGCAGGGATGAGGATAGCGAAGAGAGCCGGGGGACATGCTCGCAGAAGGGAGAATATGTTCAATGGGATGTGTGGGGAGGGGATGGGCAGATGAAACATTAGGTGGTGGGAGAGGGAAGAGGGGGCACGGAGGGGGGGATGGGGATCCGGGGGGGGGGGGGGGGGGGGGGGGGGGAGGGGGGAGAGAGAGAGGAGGAACGGGGAGGGGGGGGGGGGGGAAGAGGAGGAACCGGGGGGGGGGGGGGGGGAGAGGAGGAACGGGGGGGGGGGGGAGAGGAGGAACGGGGGGGGAGGGGGGAGAAGAGGAGGAACGGGGGGGGGGGGGGAGAGAGATGAGGAACGGGGAGAGGAGGAACGGGGGGGTGAGAGGAGGAAAGGGGGGGGAGAGGAGGAACGGGGGGGGGGGAAGAGAGATGAGGAACGGGGTGGGGGGGGGGGAGAGAGAGAGCTGAGGAACGGGGGGGAGGGAGAGAGATAAGGAACGGGGGGGGGGGAGAGAGATGGGGAACGAGGGGGGGAGATGGGAGGGGGGGGGGGAGAGATGGGGAACGGGGGGGGGGGGGGGAGAGAGATGGGGAACGGGGGGGGGTGGGGGGGGGGGGGTGGGTGGGGAACGGGGGGGAGAGGTGGGGAACGGGGGGGGGGGGGAGAGGTGGGGAACGGGGGTGGGAGAGGTGGGGAAACGGGGGTGGGAGAGGTGGGGAACGGGGGGGAGGGGTGGGGAAACGGGGGTGGGAGAAGAGGTGGGGAACGGGGGGGGGGGGAAGAGGTGGGGAACGGGGGGGGGGGGAAGAGGTGGGGAACGGGGGGGGGGGGGAAGAGGTGGGGAACGGGGGGGGGGGGAAGAGGTGGGGAACGGGGGGGAGGGGTGGGGAACGGGGGGGAGGGGTGGGGAACGGGGGGGAGGGGTGGGGAACGGGGGGGAGGGGTGGGGAACGGGGGGGAGGGGTGGGGAACGGGGGGGAGGGGTGGGGAACGGGGGGGAGGGGTGGGGAACGGGGGGGAGGGGTGGGGAACGGGGGGGAGGGGTGGGGAACGGGGGGGAGGGGTGGGGAACGGGGGGGAGGGGTGGGGAACGGGGGGGAGGGGTGGGGAACGGGGGGGAGAGGTGGGGAACGGGGGGGAGAGGTGGGGAACGGGGGGGAGAGGTGGGGAACGGGGGGGAGAGGTGGGGAACGGGGGGGAGAGGTGGGGAACGGGGGGGAGAGGTGGGGAACGGGGGGGAGAGGTGGGGAACGGGGGGGAGAGGTGGGGAACGGGGGGGAGAGGTGGGGAACGGGGGGGAGAGGTGGGGAACGGGGGGGAGAGGTGGGGAACGGGGGGGAGAGGTGGGGAACGGGGGGGAGAGGTGGGGAACGGGGGGGGAGAGGTGGGGAACGGGGGGGAGAGGTGGGGAACGGGGGGGAGAGGTGGGGAACGGGGGGGAGAGGTGGGGAACGGGGGGGAGAGGTGGGGAACGGGGGGGGAGAGGTGGGGAACGGGGGGGAGAGGTGGGGAACGGGGGGGAGAGGTGGGGAACGGGGGGGAGAGGTGGGGAACGGGGGGGAGAGGTGGGGAACGGGGGGGAGAGGTGGGGAACGGGGGGGAGAGGTGGGGAACGGGGGGGAGAGGTGGGGAACGGGGGGGAGAGGTGGGGAACGGGGGGGAGAGGTGGGGAACGGGGGGGAGAGGTGGGGAACGGGGGGGAGAGGTGGGGAACGGGGGGGGAGAGGTGGGGAACGGGGGGGGAGAGGTGGGGAACGGGGGGGAGAGGTGGGGAACGGGGGGGAGAGGTGGGGAACGGGGGGGAGAGGTGGGGAACGGGGGGGAGAGGTGGGGAACGGGGGGGAGAGGTGGGGAACGGGGGGGAGAGGTGGGGAACGGGGGGGAGAGGTGGGGAACGGGGGGGAGAGGTGGGGAACGGGGGGGAGAGGTGGGGAACGGGGGGGAGAGGTGGGGAACGGGGGGGAGAGGTGGGGAACGGGGGGGAGAGGTGGGGAACGGGGGGGAGAGGTGGGGAACGGGGGGGAGAGGTGGGGAACGGGGGGGAGAGGTGGGGAACGGGGGGGAGAGGTGGGGAACGGGGGGGAGAGGTGGGGAACGGGGGGGAGAGGTGGGGAACGGGGGGGAGAGGTGGGGAACGGGGGGGAGAGGTGGGGAACGGGGGGGAGAGGTGGGGAACGGGGGGGAGAGGTGGGGAACGGGGGGGAGAGGTGGGGAACGGGGGGGAGAGGTGGGGAACGGGGGGGAGAGGTGGGGAACGGGGGGGAGAGGTGGGGAACGGGGGGGAGAGGTGGGGAACGGGGGGGAGAGGTGGGGAACGGGGGGGAGAGGTGGGGAACGGGGGGGAGAGGTGGGGAACGGGGGGGAGAGGTGGGGAACGGGGGGGAGAGGTGGGGAACGGGGGGGAGAGGTGGGGAACGGGGGGGAGAGGTGGGGAACGGGGGGGAGAGGTGGGGAACGGGGGGGAGAGGTGGGGAACGGGGGGGAGAGGTGGGGAACGGGGGGGAGAGGTGGGGAACGGGGGGGAGAGGTGGGGAACGGGGGGGAGAGGTGGGGAACGGGGGGGAGAGGTGGGGAACGGGGGGGAGAGGTGGGGAACGGGGGGGAGAGGTGGGGAACGGGGGGGAGAGGTGGGGAACGGGGGGGAGAGGTGGGGAACGGGGGGGAGAGGTGGGGAACGGGGGGGAGAGGTGGGGAACGGGGGGGAGAGGTGGGGAACGGGGGGGAGAGGTGGGGAACGGGGGGGAGAGGTGGGGAACGGGGGGGGAGAGGTGGGGAACGGGGGGGGAGAGGTGGGGAACGGGGGGGGAGAGGTGGGGAACGGGGGGGGAGAGGTGGGGAACGGGGGGGGAGAGGTGGGGAACGGGGGGGGAGAGGTGGGGAACGGGGGGGAGAGGTGGGGAACGGGGGGGAGAGGTGGGGAACGGGGGGGGGAGGTGGGGAACGGGGGGGAGAGGTGGGGAACGGGGGGGAGAGGTGGGGAACGGGAGGGAGAGGTGGGGAACGGGAGGGAGAGGTGGGGAACGGGGGGGAGAGGTGGGGAACGGGGGGGAGAGGTGGGGAAAGGTGGGGAACGGGGGGGAGAGGTGGGGAACGGGGGGGAGAGGTGGGGAACGGGGGGGAGAGGTGGGGAACGGGGGGGAGAGGTGGGGAAAGGTGGGGAACGGGGGGGAGAGGTGGGGAACGGGGGGGAGAGGTGGGGAACGGGGGGGAGAGGTGGGGAACGGGGGGGAGAGGTGGGGAACGGGGGGGAGAGATGGTGAAGGGGGGGAACGGGGGGGAGAGGTGGGGAACGGGGGGGAGAGGTGGGGAACGGGGGGGAGAGGTGGGGAACGGGGGGGAGAGATGGTGAAGGGGGGGAACGGGGGGGAGAGGTGGGGAACGGGGGGGAGAGGTGGGGAAAGGTGGGGAACGGGAGGGAGAGGTGGGGAACGGGAGGGAGAGGTGGGGAACGGGGGGGAGAGGTGGGGAACGGGGGGGAACGGGGGGGAGAGGTGGGGAACGGGGGGGAGAGGTGGGGAACGGGGGGGAGAGGTGGGGAACGGGGGGGAGAGGTGGGGAAAGGTGGGGAACGGGGGGGAGAGGTGGGGAACGGGGGGGAGAGGTGGGGAACGGGGGGGAGAGGTGGGGAACGGGGGGGAGAGGTGGGGAACGGGGGGGAGAGATGGTGAAGGGGGGGAGAGATGGTGAAGGGGGGAGAGATGGTGAAGGGGGGGAGAGATGGTGAAGGGGGGGAGAGATGGTGAAGCGGGGAGAGATGGTGAAGCAGGGGGAGAGATGGGGAAGGGGGGAGAGATGGTGAAGCGGGGGGAGAGATGGGGAAGGGGGAAGAGATGGTGAAGCGGGGGGGGAGAGATGGTGAAGGGGGGAGAGATGGTGAAGGGGGGAGAGATGGTGAAGGGGGGAGAGATGGTGAAGGGGGGAGAGATGGTGAAGGGGGGAGAGATGGTGAAGGGGGGAGAGATGGTGAAGGGGGGAGAGATGGTGAAGGGGGGAGAGATGGTGAAGGGGGGAGAGATGGTGAAGGGGGGGAGAGATGGTGAAGGGGGGGAGAGATGGTGAAGGGGGGGAGAGATGGTGAAGGGGGGGAGAGATGGTGAAGGGGGGGAGAGATGGTGAAGGGGGGGAGAGATGGTGAAGGGGGGGAGAGATGGTGAAGGGGGGGAGAGATGGTGAAGGGGGGAGAGATGGTGAAGGGGGGGAGAGATGGTGAAGGGGGGAGAGATGGTGAAGGGGGGGAGAGATGGTGAAGGGGGGGAGAGATGGTGAAGGGGGGAGAGATGGTGAAGCGGGGGGAGAGATGGTGAAGCGGGGGGAGAGATGGTGAAGGGGGGAGAGATGGTGAAGCGGGGGAGAGATGGTGAAGGGGGGGGGAGAGATGGTGAAGGGGGGGAGAGATGGTGAAGCGGGGGGAGAGATGGTGAAGGGGTGGAGAGATGGTGAAGGGGGGGGGAGAGATGGTGAAGGGGGGGGAGAGATGGTGAAGGGGTGGAGAGATGGTGAAGGGGGGGAGAGATGGTGAAGGGGGGGAGAGATGGTGAAGCGGGGGGAGAGATGGTGAAGCGGGGGGAGAGATGGTGAAGGGGTGGAGAGATGGTGAAGGGGTGGAGAGATGGTGAAGGGGGGAGAGATGGTGAAGGGGGGAGAGATGGTGAAGGGGGGAGAGATGGTGAAGGGGGGGGAGAGATGGTGAAGCGGGGGGAGAGATGGTGAAGGGGTGGAGAGATGGTGAAGGGGTGGAGAGATGGTGAAGGGGTGGAGAGATGGTGAAGGGGGGAGAGATGGTGAAGGGGGGGGAGAGATGGTGAAGGGGGGGGGGAAGAGAGAGGGGGAACGGGGGGATGATGAAGGAGACGGGGAATGGCGGGTACAGGATGCGGGCGGTGTGTGGGAGGGTTGAGAATAGACTTGAGTTCCCTGATTTTCCTCCCCCTTCCCCCAGGCCTCAGCGCCCTGTATGTCCCGGGGCCTCAAGGCCCCCTCTCTCTCTCTCTCTGGGTTTCACTCACAGGGTTTCTCCCGTCTTAGCGACATGACAAAGGAACTGGTCCAGCAGCGACGATACTTCCTTCTTGGATTTCTTCTCGAAATCTGGCGGTGGGGAAGACAACACAGACACGGCACAGGTTAATCACAGCGGAGGCCACAGGGACTCCCAGCCCCCGGTGAGACACCAACCCGCGACAAATATGTTGGTTCGCCGCCACTGACCTGCCAGAGCTTCCAGGAGGCTTTCGGGCTCCATCTTGGAGGTGCAACTAAAACCAATTCCCCGTTCCCACCCTCCCCCCCCCAACCCCGGTGCCAGTCAGCGGGAACCAGAGTACCGCCGAATAAAGTTTCCCCCCACCCCCCCCCCTCAGCACTCAGCGGCCCCGGCACTGGGTGAAACACACAACATGGCGCCGCCCGCTGACGTCACCCCACCGCACCGCGCGATGGCGTCATCCACCGACACCTGACGTGGTGGCGTCACCCCGTCCGCCTTCCCCCAAAGCGGAGGAGGTGCTGCGCATGCGCGCGTCCGCCAGGTGACGTTCAGGAGCACGTGCCTGTCCCCAGTAGACGAGCAGAGGGATCGAACAACGCTGCAGTTTTTTGATGAGAGTGGTGCTAGAAAAGCACAGCAGGTCAGGATGCCGCCTGACTTGCAGTGCTTTTCCAGCACCACTCTAATCTAAACTCTGGTTTCCAGCATCTGCAGTCCTCACTCTTGCTTGGAAGAACACAGCAGTCTAGAATAGAGTGGTGCTGGAAAAGCACAGTAGGTCAGGCAGCATCCCTGATGAAGGGCTTTTGTCTGCAACGTCGATTTTCCTGCTCCTCAGATGCTGCCTGACCTGCTGTGCTTTTCCAGCACCACTCTAATCTTGACTCTGACTTCCAGCATCTGCAGTCCTCACTTTTGCCTGGAAGAACATAGCAAGCCAGACAGCATCAGGAGGTGTAGAAGTCGACGTTTCAGTGTACCCCTTCTTCAGGACTGGTGTTGGGTGTAAGGGGAGCTGCAGATAAAGGGGGAGGCGGGAGCACGGGTGGTGAAATGGGGATAGGTGACGATCGGTTTTTTTGCATTTCCAGAATCTGCAGTTCTTTGTATTATAGGAATTATGCAGATACACTTGCTTAGTATAGCATCAACTCAGCACAGAAGTTTTGAAATATTTTTCTTACTTCATCCAGGGTGGAAAGACTTTGGGAAGTTGCTCATACCAAGCTAGTTTTGGCACAGCAGCATGTAGATTCCAGCAGCCTTTCGCCAACCCACATCTATTCATGTGTAGAACTGGTCGATCTAATTAAGGTTCAGACAAGAAAGAAACATTCAATTCAATGAATTAAACTTTGCAGTTGTCATTTTCATGAGTGTTTGATTTTAAAGTAATTCTTAATCAGTTTCGGCGGCAATGGCCCAGTGATATTATCAAAAGACTATTAATCCAGATACCCAGGTAATGTTCTTGCAGATGGTGGAATTTGAATTCATTGAAAATCTGGGATTAAGAGTCTAATGATGACTATGAAACCATTGTTGATTGTCAGGAAAAATCCATCTAATTTACTAATGTCTTTCAAGGAAGGAAATCTGCCACCCTTATCTAGTCTGGCCAGATGTGATGCCAAATCCAATGTAGTTAACTCTCATCTGCCTTCTGGGCAACTAGGATGGGCAATAAATATTGGTCTGGCCAATGATGTCCATGTCCTGTGAAGAAATAAAATAAAAAGTTGCCTCTGATCCCAGTACCTTTTGTCTGTGTTGTAATAATTGTGGTTCTGCTCCAGCCATGATTTTGCAGTTACACTTCTCCAATGTAGAATGAATCAGAGAATGATTTTGGACTGTGACTTTCGAATGTACTAAGTCTCTGATACGCCAGAAAAATTGGTTTATGCAAAATGAGCAAAAATACGTTTTGCTTATCTCAAAATTTACATCAAAGCCATATTAATTTTTACCAATATTGATACTACACTGACGCTTTAACATACTTCAAACTCATACAAACCCATAATTATCTTTATAATTATCCTTACAAAAATGAGCATGTATGTTTGCACAGTTAAACAACAACTATTTATATAGAGCCTTTAATTTAGTAAAATCTCCCAGGACACTTCACAGGAGCAATGTAAGACAAAATATAGCATCAAAAAAAAAGTTAATTTCCGAAAATCATTGTGTAAATGAGTCATTTAGAATAAACTTTGAAAGGCAGAGAGGCTTAGTAAAGAAATTCCAGGGTTTTCTGGAGCTGAGCCAGCTGAAGCCATGGCCACCAATGATGAAGCAATAAAAATCAAGGGAACAGAGTGGGTTGAGTGCAGAAACCCAAGGCCTGTCAGAGCACATTAGATAACAGAGGCAAAAAGAGTTAAGATCCTGGAGGGATTTGAATACAAGGATGAGAATTTTAAACTTGAAGCATCATTTAATCAGGAGTCGGTGATGACCAGCAAGAAAAAAGATGATAGAGGAATGGCATTTGGAGTAGGTTAGGATACTTGAAGCAGAGTTTTGGATGAGCTGAAAGGGAGGTTGGGGAGCAGTAAATTAAAAGAGTCATGTCCACAGGTGAAAAAAGAGGCAAGAACGTGGGTTTCAGCAGCAGGTAGTCTGAGACAGGTGAATTAAGTCGTCACCAAAATACATAGAGTAACTGACCTTCTGTCTGAAGTCAATGTCACTAACCATGAAATGGAGATAGATGAGACGAGGAAAATAATGGTTAATATTGAGGCATTCCGCAGGTAATTGTGTCAGAAAATAAACATCTCAGAGAGTATAGTTTAGAACTAGTCAGCTGAAAGAGGCTCAATTCACTGACAACGATTGCAACATCAACCTGCATTTATGTCATCCCTTTAAAGTCGTAAAACACCACACTACATAATGTAAAACCTGCGCCCATACCTCCCCCCTCACCTCCGTCCAGGGCCCCAAAGGATCCTTCCACATCCAACAGAGATTTTTCTGCATGTTCACTCACCTCATCTACTGTGTTCTTTGCTCTTGATGTGGTCTCCTCTACATCGGGGAGACAGGATGTCAACTTGCAGAACTTTTCAGTGATCATCTCTGGGCACATGCACCAAACAATCCCACCATCCTGTGGCCAACCACTTCAACTCCCCCTCCCACGCCACCAAGGACATGCAAGTCCTGGGCATCCTCCACCGCCAAATCTTAGCCACTTGATGCCTGGAGGAAGGACACCTCATCTTCCACCTTAGGACCCTTCAACCACACGGCATCAACATCAACTTTACTAGTTTCCTCATCTCCCTTCCCCCTACTTCATCACAGATCTAACCCTCCAACTTGGCACCGCCCTTTAGAACTGTCCTACCTGTCCACCTTCCTTCCCACCTAACCGCTCCACCTTCCCCTCTGACCTACCACCATCACCCCTCCACTGACTATCACCTTACCAGCTACCTCACCCCCACCCCATCTCCACCCACCTATTTATCTTGCAGCTCCCCCCCCTCACCCCTAACCACCATCTTGATGAAGGGTTTAATGCCTGAAACATTGATTCTTCTGCTCCTCACATGCTGCCTGACTTGCTGTGCTTTTCCAGCGCCACACTTTTCGACTACACTGCATTGCTCTAGTCTCCTTATTTAAGGGAGAATATGATTAAGTTGGAAGCAATTCAGAGAAGGTTCACTCACCTGATTCAGGATGAAAAAGTTATCTATTAGAGACGGTTTCAACAATTTCTATTCAAATATAATTTCTGTATCATTGGAATTCAGACAATGAGTGGTGATCTTCTTGAAACAATTCAGATCTTGAGGGGACTTATCAGAGTGAAAGCTGAAATAGTGCATCTCCTTCTGGGAATAACAAGAACTAGAGATGCATTTTAAAAATAAGGGGTCTCCCATTTCTGTCAGGGATTGGGAGAATCTCTTTCTCCCAGAGGATGGTTTGTCTCAGGAATTCTCTACCCAAATGCAATGGGGGCAGGATCATTAAATAATTCTGTTGCTGAATTGTACAGATTCTTGACTGACAAAGGAATCCAAGAGTCTCGGGCTAGTGAGGAGAGTAGACGCTAGAATCAGATCAGCCAAGATCTTATCAAATTGCAGAGCAGGTTTGATGGGCTGAACAGCCTACTCCTGCTCCTAATTCATAGGTTTGTACTTTTAACAGCATTACAATTAAAACTGTCATCTGGGCTATTTAAGGAGATATTAGGACTGGTGATCTAAGGCTTGATCATGGAGGGAACCTTTAAGGAACATCTTAAAAATGGAAAAAGAGGTAGACAAAGAGAATTAACTAGGGAATTTCAGAGTTTAAGGCTAAGCAGCGGAACACACAGTGCAACAAAGATGAAACAATTAAAATCAGGTATGTAATTGGAGAAGCACAGATTTCTTGGGGGATTCCAGTGCTGGAGATGGTTATAGCAAATGGTTTTAGTGAGAATTTTAAAATTGAGATGTCACTGAACAAGGTGACGGATGAACTGGAACTGGTGCATCCCTGCAAATGGAAAAGAAACCCTTCGACACTCCATCCTTTTCTGCCACTCTCCCCACCGATCCCCTGAACCCCCAGGTACCTCCCCTGCAATGGGAAAAGAACAGTCCTTCCAGGTGAGACAGAGGTTCACCTGCCTCTCATCAGGTGCTCCTGATGTGGTCTTCTCTACATCAGGGAGACCAAATGTAAACCTTGCCAAGCATCTCAGCCCAGAGGGCTCAACATTGAGGTCTTCAATTTCAATAGCCTTCTTTCCCTTCCCCCGACTCCCTTCCCAGCCCCTTCCCCTCCCTTCCACTCCTTCTAGCCACCTACCAGATTCATTCCTCCCATTGACCAATCAGGTCGTACCCTCTACCTGTCTTCACCTATTCCCATTTCACCATCCTGACAACCCCAGCCCCTTTATCTGCAGCTTCCTCTACACCCACCCCAAGTCCTGAAGAAAGGTTTCACCCGAAATGTTGACTTCTCCACCTCCTGATGAAGGGTTTATGCCCCAAAACGTCGATTCTCCTAGTCCTTGGATACTGCAATTTTTTTTTGTCTCTAAGTATGTTTATATTAAGGCAGCGGCTTCATAGAGTCATGTAGTCCAGAAGAGTCCCTTCAGCAAGTCTGTGCTACCTCATTCTTGAATGTGGAATAGTTTATTTATGTTGCAAGTTGAGAAACTAGAGAGGAAAGGTTGAAATAATTATTCTTATACCTATCTTCATAGCCCTATGGATGTAACTGTAGGATCAGTTGTTTATGGTGAAAGCTTTTGTGTCTTAGTGCGTCATTAATTTTAATTTAAAATGTTGCTGACTTATGTCTGTTACCTTGAGTCAATTTAAATAATGTATTGTCTAGTAAATTAATGCTTTCATTGTGAATGGTGGTTTTGTGTTGAATGGAGTGATGACTGGAGATTTTGATTAATTCTTCTAATTCTGTTTCTCTGTGAATCCAAATCCCCTATATGTCATCACATATACAGAGGGTATTGTTACTAAGTTATTGTATCATGTAATGAAGGAATTAGTGAAACCAAAAAAGGAGCCCCTGTAAACCAAAAATGTAGACCTTGAGAAATCTCAAGAAAACTACTCAAGAAAAGTATTCTTTGAGCCTTGTTGTTCAGTATGTTGGTGACACTCAATTGATGCTGTGAGTACATCACTTACTTCCCAGCCTATAAACTGCAACTATTTTTAGATTTCACTAGCCCACCAGGAATTCTACCTTTACTTCTGAACCTCAACTCTGGACTGTTCCTGTAGATTATTGGCACACTGCCTGTGACTAGTGTTCCAACTACACGGAGTTCCTAGCTACACTCATTGCTGTGTCTCTTTTAGATTAGATTAGATTACCTACAGTGTGGAAACAGGCCCTTTGGCCCAACAAGTCCACACCGACCCTCCGAAGAGCAACCCATCCAGACCCATTCCCCTACATTTACCCCTTAACCTAACACTATGGGCAATTTAGCATGGCCAATTCACCTAACCTGCACATTTTTGGTCTGTGGGAGGAAACCCACGCAGACATGGGGAGAATGTGCAAACTCCACACAGACAGTTGCCTGAGGCGGGAATTGAACCCGGGTCTCTGGTACTGTGAGGCACAGGTCTGAAATGCATTTCACAATCGACTGTAAATTCTGCCTTGTAGAATCATTCCACATATTTCTCTTCTGCAGAGTTCCCGAACGTTCAGCTCTTTCTGCCAGAACAGCATTCTTGTAGCTGGGTCTGAAGAATCTTTAGATTTCAATGGCTGCCAGTATTTTGTATGCTGCAGCTACTTGAAGTCCGCACTATTATCATCATGTTGTTGGATGATTCACCTGATAAATTTGCTAGCACCATTCGCATCCTGGTAGGGATCTACAGGGCACGCTTGGTTCATGTGAGAAAGGATATCCACCTGCTAGTATAAGAAAAAGAGGCCCTTATTGTAACTAAGATGTAATTTATTGCATGAAAAGTACTATTACATGTACAAGTTACACTGATATGTAACTGATATGATAGGCATTGATACAGAGATTTTGAGGGTAATCTCGATGTTAGGTTGTACTCCTTCGAGATACAACACCGTTCCACTTTCCAAATCTACGTGATGTCCATATTAAGTGATGCCTATTGCACTTGTCAAAATTGGCTCTTTAAGACCTTTACGTACAACAAGCTGGAAAGGGTCCAGAAGAAATTTACTAGGACGTTGCTGGGATTGAAGTGTTTTAGTTATAAGGAGAGACTGGATAAGCTGGGATTTTTTCCACTGAAGCATAGGAGCTTGAGGGATGACCTTATAGAGGTTTATAAAATCATGACGGACATAGATAAGGTAAATGGCAGGTTTCTTTTCCATAGATTGGTGGATTTCAACACTAGGGGGAATATTTTTAACCTGAGAGGAGAAAGACACGAGCGGCAATTCTTTTACATAGAGAGTGGATTGTTTGTGGAATGAACTTATTGAGAAAGTGGTCGATGCGGGTACAATATAACATTCAAAAGACATTTAGAGAAGTACATTAATGAGAAAAGTTTGGAGGGATATGAGCCAAATGCGGGCAAGTAGTACTAGTTTAGTTTGGGAATGTAGTCGGCATAGACTGATTGGATGAAGGGTCTGGTTCCAAATGACTATATGACTCTACCGCATTATAAATACTTTGGTAATGGAGAGGTTATAGGACCAACAGAGATTCAACTCAGGATCTATCAATTGCTTTATATTCTTTTCTTTAGTTCTTCGGGTAATTATTTAAGCTTTGAAAGGGCAGTTGTCACTTTACAACAGAACATCATTCATTTGATGCTGTGTGAAAAACGTATAAATCCTTGCACATGACATTTTAAGTGAATCTGCAATAACCACTGACAGTTATGAAATTTTTATTCT
Source organism: Chiloscyllium plagiosum (assembly GCF_037043375.1). Lineage (NCBI taxonomy): Eukaryota > Metazoa > Chordata > Chondrichthyes > Orectolobiformes > Hemiscylliidae > Chiloscyllium > Chiloscyllium plagiosum. The sequence continues at coordinate 55,025,704 of NW_028270152.1, read as the reverse complement.
TTCAGTGAACATGGGCATTGTCACAAGCTCAGTACTTGTTGTCCATCCCTAATTGCCCTCAGGCTCAATAGGCCATTTCAGAGTGAAGTTAGGAGTCAAATGCATCATTGCAAACAGATCCATGTCTCAGATCAAAAGCTTCCAGAAAGAAGTAGTATCAAGTGCTCATCAAATAAGCATTCATCTTCCATTCTCACACTAAACAATTGGAGCTTAATAACAGGAATAGTTTTACTTTAATTTATTCAAATAACTTTAATCTAAAAGAACATTAAATAAGGCCAGACAACTATGCTATGCTCAGCTTTATGTCAATTAAATAGAATTAAAATTTTCACACAAAGTACATTGTGTTCTTCATCAAATACTGAGCTGCATTCTGTGACTACTGTTGGTGCCTTAATACCACTATTTTATTTCTTCTGATTCCTCAATGTGAGTTCTCATTGTGGATCTGGGAACGCCTCATGAGAAACCGATGGGAGAACCTTTGATCATGGGAGGGAGTGATCCTGCAGTAGGAGTCCAGAAAGGTATCAAAGTACAAATAGAGCCTATAATTTGACTAGATTATGCAATCAGAGAATACAGCACAATCTCGGAATACTAGTTGAAGTCAAAGTCCTTATGAACAGAATGCATTGGTGCCTGATGCATAAAATATTAAGAGACGAGAAGAATTTGGATTGTTAGAAGGTATTTGGTGTCTACGCTCAAGTGCCAGGTAGAAGATTGTGCCATGTCAAGATGCCAGACGCAGTTCCCCAATTTGTTAACATTCCAGATGAGAAGCCGCAAATTGTTAAGCTCCAGGGTGATGACGGATGAACTGGCTCCCTTCTTCATTCACCCACTCTCCTGGTTGGTCATAAAAAGGTTAATTTAATAACAGACATATCTTGTGGGATACATTTCTCACAAGGGTGACGTGTTTTAAAAGGAACCAATACAATGAGGCTCTCTTTAGTTAACAATAAAGAAATAAGAGGTCCTTCAAACATAAAAGCAAAAAAGACACAGATGTACAAATCAGTGTCTGAATTATTCGTTAAGAGCAGATAGTTGGACATTGCAGCAATTGCAGTGGAGAATATTGGTCAGATTGATATTGAGAATCGAACAGTCAATTTTATAATATATATCTTTGCAGATTGATTGAAATTCTGAGTCTTTTCGATCATTATTGAATTCCAGCATTCAGGGTGACAAAGAGAGTCATCTTATTGTTCTTTTTTCCTTTTATTTGGCTACTCACTCTTTGACTTCCAGCAAGCAGACTGACCGAGAGTCTTTACTTTCAATGTTGGGGTAACTAGGAGACAGTGTTTTCACTGTGACTTTCACTGCATGCTAATGCTTGAAGCAAAGTTGGACACATGAAAGTGTTTAGTCCCAAGAACAGACTTCAGTAGAGTTGAAACTACCTTTTTATCCCCTGTATTATTTGAAGGGAAAAACATGAAATGTATCTGTAGCTTGTGACACAATCTGCAGGGTGTGGTTTGTTGTTGAGTAGGAAGCCATCAGCTCCACGTTATATTTTTAGTCACAAAAGATCATATGATAGTCTTTTTTGGCTTGCCTCCACCCTCCTTTGAACGACTTTTGATTGAAGTCACTTTTGCATTCCTAGGAGTGACATTCATGGCCCTCTCTCTCTCTCTCTCTGTCCAGACAATCAATTAATTTACATTTGCACCAATTCTTAAAATATATCAGCCTACTTCTTTAAAAGAAAACATTTTCTCGCTTAATTTACATTTGCAACTTTTTAACATTTTGGAACAACAAGATAAAAATGTCCTTCCTCTTTATGATTCAAAAACATGACCCATGGTCAGGACAATAGCCAACAATATCATCGATAAGAACTATGGATGAAAAAGTCCTCCTCATCAGAGCAATAAGTCTAAAGTGACACTCATAGCTCAGGGTTTCAAAGTGAAACTTGAGATCAAGATGGTAGAATGAATTTCCCATGGTGGTAAAAGTAATCTTGAAAATGTTCTTAGCTCTGTTGGCCACGTTAGTGGGAATATTGGCCTATTGATATAAAAGTTGCATATTTTCATGGAGGAAAAACACCAATCAGTGTTCTTGAAACTACTTAAAATAGAGAGAATTGTCAAAAGAGAGCCATGGAATTTTTAAAACTGCTTTTATTCATTGAATGATATATTAAATAAAGTCATTGAGTCACACAACATGGAAACAGACCCTTCGGTCCAACTCGTCTGCATCAACCATTCATCCCAATCTAGCCTAGTCCCATTTGCCAGCACTTGGCCCACATCCCTCTAAACCCTTCTGATTCATATACCCATCCAGATACGTTTTAAATGTTGTAATTGTACCCACCTCCACCACTTCCTCTGGCAGCTCATTCCATATGCATCACCGTCTGTGTGAAAAAGTTACCACTCAGGTCCTTTATAAATCTTTTCCTTGTCACCTTAAACCTATGTCTCCTAATTTTGGATTCCCCCGTATTAGGAAAAAGACCCTGGCTATCAACCCTATCCATGCCCCTCATGATTTTGGAAACTGCTGCAAGGTCACCCCCTCAGCCTCTGACGCTTCAGGGATAATAGACCCAGCCTATTCAGCCTGTCCCTATAACTCAAACCCTCCAGTCCTGGCCACATCCTCGAGTCATATAGTCATAGAGTAAAAGAGATGTACAGCATGGAAACAGACTCTTCAGTCCAACTTGTGGGATGATGTTCAGGTAATGACCGGAATCAGGGAGTGGCAAAAATAGCCTCTTCATTCGGGCAATCACAGGACAAGTTCGAGGCAGCAATAGAATCCTGAGATATAGTTCTTACAACAGCCTCTTTATACACAGCCTTACATATACAATATTAAAATTCCATTATTATAGTGTTACATTTTTTTATTGATTGTACACAAAGGTTTGAAAGGTTTCTGTCCTGGGAGACAGGAGATGGGTTGAAATGTGCTAAATGCTGGCTGCTACCTCTGAAAAGATTAAGAGAGCCTGTCCGGTTTGCTTGCATAATTAAAAGGTCCATTTGTCTTTTAAGTTCGTAAATGTTAATAAAAGTACTAGGCCTATATGCTCTAAAGAAATTAGAAATTGTACATGTACTTAATAAAAGAATAAAGGATATTAAACTGATTACTGCAGCTGGATTGTGAGATTTATTTACTATTTGCCGGTATGAGTTCATTCGTTCATGCAATTTCATGGAAGCGATGTTTTTCAGTTAGTTTCTTAAAGGGATAATGGAACAGTTAAAAAGTATTTAACATGTACTTACTAACTGGGGAATCTACTCAGGTCCAGGAGATGGTTGGTAAGGGCTGATTAATATTATAATGTTTTGTGGAGATGCAGTGGGAATGGTAATTGTTTTGTATGATATGCTTATTCGAAGATAAACACTGCTTGTAGCAAGGGCTGATAAGGTGTGAAAATGCAGTAACGGGTTTGACAGGGTTGTTTTGATCAGAATGGGTTATTTTAAATTTGGATACTAAAATATACTGCAGAACTGCAGTTTTATGAGTAAATGCATGAAACTGTGTTATAGTAAATAACAGGTTAATAAAAGGTTATGAATGAATGAACGGTAATCCGGTATTAATGAATACACAAACTAGTGAGTGAGTTAATAAAACTAACCTATAACACAACATCTTATAATACAATATCTCACAAGCTCATCTATGCTGACCAGATATCGTATATAAATCTAGTCCTATTTGTCAGCATTTGGCCCATATCCTTCTAAACCCTTGCTATTCATATATCCATCCAGACCCCTTTTAAATGTTGTAATTGTAGCAGCCTCCACCACTTCCTCTGGCGGCTCATTCCATATACACACTACCCTCTGCAAAAAGTTGCCCCTCATATCTGTTTTATATCTTTCCCTTCTCACCTTAAACCTATGCCCTTGGGTTTGGACTCCCCCACCCTGGGGAAATGACCTTACCTATTTACCCTATGCATGCCCCTCATGATTTTATAAACCTCAATAAAGTCACCCCTCAGCTCCAGAGAAAATAGCCTCAGCCTATTCAGCCTCTCTATAGCTCAAACCCTCCAACCTTGGCAATATCCTTGTAAATCTTTTCTGAACCTTTACAAGTTTCACAACATCCTTCTCACAGGAGGAAGACAAGAATTTTCTTTTATATTCATTCACAGAATGAGAGCGTCACTGGCTGGCCAGCATTTATTTCCCATCCCTAATTGCCCAGAAGACAGTTAAGAGTCAATCACAATACTGTGATCTGGAGTCATATGTATGTCAGACCGGGTAGGGATGGCAGTTTCTCTCGCTGAAGGACATCTAGATGGATTTTTCCAACAATTGGAAATGGATTCATGGTCATCATTAGACTCTTAATTCCAGGTTCTTATTGAATTCAAATTCCACAATCTGCTCTGGCAGAATTTGAATCTGTGTCCCCTGAATATTAGCAGGGTCTCTAGGTTAACAGTCCAGCGATAATACCACTCGGCCATCACCTCCCTGATTTGCATGCAAAAGTGGCCGAACCAATGTCCTGTACAGCTGCAACATGACCTCCCAACTCCTATACTCAATGCACTGACCAATAAAGGCAAGCATACCAAACCTGAATCTTTACTGCACCTTCTCAAGTTTACTAACATCTTCCTATAAAAGATCAACCAAATTTATATGCCGTATTCCAAGTGTGACCTCATCAATGTCAGCAGCAACATAATATCCCAACTCCTATACTCAATGTTCTGCCCAACGATGGCAAATGTGCCAAATGCTTTTTTTCACCACCCTGTCTACCTGCAACTCCATTTCTAAGGAACTGTGCACCTGCATCTCTTAGTCTCTCTATTCTGTGGAATTTGAGCAATTGCTTACATATACTATTAAAGTGGGATTTCATAGAATCCCTACAGTGTGGAAACAGGCCCAACAAGTCCACACTGACCCTTCAAGGAGTAACCCAGCCAGGCCTATTTCTACTACCCTATTACTCTACACTTCCCATGACTAATGCACCTAACCAACACATCCCTGAACACTATGTGCAATTTATATGGCCAATTCACCTAACTGGCACATCGTTGGACTTGTAGGAGGAGATCCATACAGACATGTTGAGAATACGCAAACTCCACACAGACAGTCGCCTGAGGTTGGCATCGAACCTGGGCCCCTGATGCTGTGAGGCATCAGTGCTAACCACTGAGCCACCATGCCCCTGATAAGATTTAAGATTGAACTCAGGCTTCAGGGTGATTTAAGTACATAGGCTGAGACATAAAGCAGAATAGGTTAGTGGTAACTTGGAATCAACAATTTTATCAATCATTAGTTATTTGTATTCCAATAAATCATTCCAGGTCATCACAGAAAGATAATGTTGCATTAAAAGAAGAAATGGATCAGTTAAGACTCTTGATTGAATAATGAAATTGGCTATACTCTCAGACAAGACCGGATGCGCATCTTGTTGTATTAGAATTAGGCATTATGACAAGACAAACTTAAACTGAGAATATTTTAAGGGCAAATAATATTTACTCAAGCTTCAAGCCTTTGCAGACCCAAAGTACATGAAATCAGACATTTTTAGTGAAGTTTCATGTTCAAAACATCTGGATGGGTATTTGATACAGCTGAAAATGTGTTGCTGGAAAAGCACAGCAGGTCAGGCAGCATCCAAGGAGCAGGAGAATCGATGTTTCGGCCATGAGCCCTTCTTCAGCCCTTCTTCATTCCTGAAGAAGGGCTCATGCCCGAAACGTCGATTTTCCTGCTCCTTGGATGCTGCCTGACCTGCTGCGCTTTTCCAGCAACACATTTTCAGCTCTGATCTCCAGCATCTGCAGTCCTCACTTTCTCCTATTTGATACAGCTGGGTTTATCATATTCTTGGTGGTGAAAATGGAACATGTATCTTTTGGCCTAGAAAGCTTAAAAAATGAAAGTGCTTATTAAAAATGTGCAAAGAAGCGATAAACATATGTTTTTATTTTGTAAGGATCATTCTGATAATAGAACCTTATACAAATAGTATTTCTTTGGAGGATAATATTCATTCAACAAAAAGTGTAACTGAGAAGTTAACCTTGCTACTGTAGAAGAGATGCTCAAAAGAAATCTCCAAGACTAAATGGGTTGATGCAAATCATCAATTCTCAGATTGTTTAACAAGAATGTTTGCACAAAGAGAATTGTGGAAATCCTTGTTGCATTGTATTATGGTGTGGTGCACAGAATATGAACATTATTTTTTTTCTCTCTTGTATGGTTTGTTTCAAAATATTTTTTGTGTATTATAATTTTTTGAAAAAAAGAATGGAGTCTCTGTTGTATGCTGATTATACTAAGGTTGAGAATACATATTGATTAAGAAACTGAAACACAGATAAACAGAAAACTATAGTATTTCATTAGACCCATTAATGATAATTTAACTTAATAAGCATCCATTTAAAATTTTGTTTATGATACCTGTTAATGGATAGTGTAATTAATTTATTCATTTGATCATATGACTTAGTCAAAATTAGGACCTCTGAGACATATTGATGGTTTGAAAGAAAGTAGGCATTTGTAATGTTGTGAACTGTAAATAATGTAGTGTCATGTAAAATATTGAAATTACATTCCCTTTTTCAAAAACTCAGAATGAGTCAATTCAGAATGAATCCATTCTTTACACTGGGGAACTATTTATGAAGCTCAGTATCCAAAATGCCTGCAAATAAACCTGCCCTACAACTTTCAATGTTTTGTGCACACATAAAGCCTCAGCTTTCTCTGCTCTTACAACCCCTTTAATATTGTTCTCTTTAGTTACAATACCTCTCTTATTCTTTCTACCAAAATGCACCGCACAATACGTCTCTGCATTAAATGTAATTTGTCATGCACCTACACTTTCTATCAGCCTATTACCACCCTCTTCACATAATCATAGATTCTTACAGTGTAGAAGCAGGTTATTCAGCCAATCGAGCCCACATCAACCCTCCGAACAGCATTCCACCCAGACCCACCCTGTCCCTGGAAACCTGCATTTCCCGTGGCTAATCCACATTGCCTGCATATCCCTGGACACTACAGGCAATTTAGCATGACCAATCTACCTAATATGCACATCTTTGGACTGTGGGAGAAACTGGAGCACCCAAAAGAAACCCACACAGACACAGGAAGACAGACAGTCGCCCAAGACTGGAAATTAACCTGGGTCCCTAGTACTGTGAGGCAGCAGTGATAACTCATTGAGCTACCGTGCAAATTTTGAATTTGTGCCCTTTACACCCAAATCATGGATAGTATATCAAGAAAAGTAGTGGCCCTAGTACTGACCTCTGGTGAGCAACTCTCCTCCTCACCAGCTTTCATCCAGTCTGGAAAATAACTATTCGCCACCACTCTCTGTTTTCTATCAAGCAGTTCTAATGGCAGGAACAACAGAAGTGTACATAATAATCATGTATACTGACGAATCCTCAACAGAATTGGAATCAGTACTCCTTCAACTGTAGAAAGACAGAAAGCATAGACCAATCTGCTCTGCCTTTAGATTACTTGCTAAAGTGAAACAACATTAAACCACAAATGAAAAAGAAACTTTAAAGGCAACTTATGCATGTAAAAATGTCTCAGATGATGTTTTGGATTGATAATTTAAGTTAGAAACTGACTATAAGTCCTGTAGGAAATATTAAAGACGCAACTCAAAAATCAATGGTTCAAATTGAAGCTAATGTGGTTAAAAACATCAGTTAGATTCATGTGGGCATTACAAACTGTTGTCTGAGAGTGTAACAGTCAACATGATGGCCAGGAAATATACACTCTGTTCAAGAAATGATTAAAAATTGCATTTTTTATGTGATGAATACGTTTTTGACGAGTACCAAAGGTGATTTGACATAAACTGTCTTCAAAAATCATAAAAGAGGTAGTGACTGAATGACTCAAGAAAATCTGTTTAGTTCTATATCTCAGACTTTTTGATCTCAGACAGTGATTGACAGTTTGCAAATGACCAGTTCAAGAGAATTACATGTGAATATAATTTTATTAATTCACCAAACTATCTTTTAGTTTCATGCACACTGTCCTCAAGTTGAGACACGTTTGCACAATCAAGGTATTCTTGAAAAAAAGAATGAAGATTTTTATCTCACTCTATTAAGTGTAAGAAAAACACGTGTATTGATGGATTAGGAGAAACTGGAAAATGGGTTGAAGAGATTTTATCATATGATTTCTTGGAAAAGGCTATGGAAAACTCTGGATTATTTGTTGTTCATCGGAAAACTAAATCATTTTGGTCAATGATACGACCGACAGCTTTTTTAAAAATAAGGTAAGACATTGCTCTTATGGCCTTAATGGCTTGTCAAACAAACCTGAAGAGAAATTGGAGGATCAATGCTTCTGTTGCCAAGCAACAACTTCTGGGCTTTTTGACTTCTGTTTTGCCACAGAGCTGGGAGCTATTTGCAGTTTGAAGAAAGGTGACAGGAGGGAAAACATCTTTCTCCTTCAGTGAATAAAAGATAACTCTCAGAAAAGCAATAATTAAAAAGATATTTTGATGAAGTATTTTCTGGGATTCAAAGAAAATTCCATAAATCAGTATCTCTGATCTCCTCATAAAGTCCAAAAATGATCAGTTAACTCAATACAAAAATCTGGGTCTAACTGAACTTCCAATTACATTGAGGGTTTCTATCACTCTGTGGCTGACAGCAATTTGATGTTGTTGACAGGGGACGAGAGGAACTATGAGAGATCAACTGATTCTACATTTTTAGTTTTACTTTGGACTTTTGATCCACAAGGGAATGGTCTTCCCTAATTTAGCCTACTCACAATTCCTCTGTAGAGCTGTGTCTTGACCTGCCTGTGTATGTGGGATAAAAAGAACATAGTATCTCAGTTAATAATTAATTTTGCGAGTTGTTTCATGGAAAAGCTTGTTCTTGATAAACAAGTTATTGTTGAGTTCATTGACGAAACCTGGTAAAAGGTTGTTTTGTTCTTAGAACAAGAAAGGGAGGCAATAGCCTAATGATATTACCGCTAAGCTATTAATCTCGAAACTCAACTAATGTTCTCGGGATGGGGTTCGAACTCCATCACAGCAAACAGTAGCATTTTAGAAAATATCTGGACTTAAGAACCATTGTAGATTATCAGAAAAAAACTCATCTGACTCACTAATGTCCTTCAGAAAAGGAAATCTGCCACCTTTGCCTGCTGTGTCCTACATGTGACTGCTGACCCATGGCAATATCATTGACTGTCAACTGCCCTTTGAAGTGGCCTAACAAGCAGCCATTCAGCTGCTATCATATCTCAACAAATAAATGAAAGTAAACTGACCACCTGGCATCGACTTAGGCACTGGAAACGACAATGGCAGAAGCAGCCCTGTTGACTCTGTCAGTTCTCCTTAATAATATCTGGGGACTAGTGTCATAATTGGGAGAATTGTCTCACAGGCTAGTCAAACAACAGCCTTATGTAGTCATGATCACAGAATAATATGTTACAAACCATCTTCCAGATACCACCATCACCATCCCTGCATATATCCTGTCCTTACTGGCAGGACAGACTCAGCATAGGTGGTAGCACAGTGGGATACAGTCATGGGAGTTGCTCTGGGAGTCCTTAAAATTCTGTCCAAACACAAAGTCTCATGGCTTCAGGTTAAACATGGACATGGAAACCTCCTGTTGATTATCACGTGTCATCATGCTTCGGCCAACGAATCTGTACTCCTCCATGTTGAACAACACTTGGAGGCCAGCAAGAGTGCAAATTTTCAATGCCCACCAAAAGTGACTCAGCCACAGTATTACTGATCGAGCTGGTCGGGTCCCAAAGGACAGAGCTGCTAGACTGGGTCTGCAGCAGGTGGTGAGGAAACCAACAAGAGAGAAAAACATACTTGATCACATCCTTACCAATCTGCCAGCTGCAGATGAATCTGACCATGACAGTTTCAATAAGAGTGACTACTGCACAGTCCTTGTTTACATGAAGTCTCATCTTCAAATTGAGAGTAACCTCCATCATTGCTATCACCCGTGCTAAATGGGACAGACTTTCAACAGATTTAGAAACTCAAGACTGGGCATCCATGAGGTGCTGTGGGCCGTTAACAGCAGCAGAACTGTACTCCAGCACAATCTGTAACTTCATAGCCCAGCATATCTCCCACTCAACAATTATCATCAAACCAGGGAATCAACCCTGGTTCAATGGAGGGTGCAGGAGGGCATGCAGGAGCAGCACAAGGCATACCTAAAAATAAAATGTCAACCTGGTGAAGCTACCAAACAGGACTACTTGCATGCCAAACAGCATAAGCAGCACAAACAGAGCGAAGCAATCCCACAACCTATGGATCAGATCTAAGCTGTGCAGTCCTTCCAATCCAGTGTGAATGCTGCTGGATAATTAAATAAGACAGTGGAGGATGTGGCTTCATAAACATCTCCATCCTCATTAATGGGGAAGCCCAACACATCAGTGCATATAACATATCACTCCATGTGATATCGATAAATGATTGGAGGCACCGAAAATTAGAAAGGTTATGGGCTCTGACAACATTCTGGCAACTGTACTGAAGACTTGTTCTCCAGAACTTGCCACTCTCCTACCCATGTTCCAATATAGTAACAAAACTGGCATCTACTTGACAATGTGAAAATTGCCCAGGTATGTCCTGTACTCAAAAAAGAAAGACAAATCCAACCTGGCCTACGAGTGCCCCATCAGTCTACTCTCAATCATCAGTAAAGTGATGGAAGGTGTCATCAACAGTACTATCAAGCAACACCTGCTTAGCAATAACCTACTCAGTGACACCCAGTTTGGGTTCTGCCAAGGCCACTCAGCACCTGATCTCATTATAGCCTTGGTTCAAACACAGACAAAAGAGGTTAATTCCAGACAAGAGGTGAAAGTGACAGCTCTTGACATCAAGGCTACATTCGGTCGAGTGTGACATCAAGGAGCTCTAGCAAAACTGGAGTTAATGAGTATGGGGGGGCAACTCTCTGGTGGTTGGAGTCATACCTGACACACAGGAGGATGGTTGTGATTTTGGAGGTTAGTCATCTCAACTCCAGGACATCCCTCAGGAGTTCCTCAGGCTGGTGTCCTAGGTCCAACCATCTTCAGCTGCCTTATCAATGACCTTCCCACCATTGTAAGGTCAAAAGTGGGGATGTTTGCTGATAATTGCACCATTTTCAGCAACATTCACAACTCCTCAGATACAGAAGCAATCTGTATTCAAATGCAATAAGATCTGGACAATATCCAGGCTTGGGCTGACAAGTGGCAAGTAACATTCATGTCGCACAAAGGCCAGCCAATTACCATTTCCATTAAGAGACAATCGAACTACTACTCCTTGACATTCAATGGTGTTACCAAGACTGAATTCCCCCCTTATCAATATCCTTGGGATTACCATTGACCAGAAACCAAACTGGACTCACCGCATAAACACAACGGCAACAAGAGCAAGCTAGAGACTAGGAATATTGTGGCAAGTAACTCACCTCCTGTCTCCCTAAATCCTGTCCACCATTGACAAGGCACAAGACAGTAGTGTGATAGAATGCTCCCCATTTGTCTTGATGGGTACAGCTCTAACAACAATCAAGAAGCTTCATACCATACAGGGCAAACTAGCTCAATTTTTGGCACCACATCCAACAACATTGTGTACTGTCTACAAGATGCACTGAAAAAATTCACAAAAAGTCCTCAGACCCACGACCACTCCCATCAAGAAGGACAAGTACATATGGGAATACCAGTACCTGCACTTTTGCCCACTTGCCATGCTGGCTTGGAAATATATCACCTTTCCTATACTGTCATTGGATAAAGATCCTGGTATTCTCCCCTGAACAGCATTGTGGGTCAACATGGCCATGGACTGCAGCGGTTCAGGAAGGCAGTTCATCATCATCTTTTCAAGGGCAACTAGAGATAGGCAATAAATGCTGGCCCAGCCAGCAATGCCCACCACCCATGACAGAATTAAAAAATCTAAGAAAGAAAGGAAATTGGCCAGCTTGATGATTAATTAAGACATTCATACGTTTTGGCATGGCTAGTGGAAGAATTGGATTTGATTTTCTGCACACCCATCCCATCAGAGTTATAACTTCAGTGATAGATTCCTCCAGAACACAATGTTACCATCAGAGTTATTGATTGGTGGGAGATTGATGTCACAACTTTCATCTCCATCACAGAAGCAACAGCACTGAGTGTGATCATAACAGAATAACATGGCACAAAGAAGAGGGAAGAGACAACTAGACAAAAAAAAAATGACAAAAGGTTCAGAACATAAGATATAGCACACCTACAACCCAGGGAGAGAATAAACATAAGCAATCAACAGGGGGCAGGAATGATCACAAGAAAAAAGACCACAACTCAGATTGCATAGGGTCTTGAATATTGATTGCTAACCAAAAGAAAGCAGTGGAAAAGTGGAACTATTTCTTAGAAGAAAGGAAACACGAACACACTGCACCCATTAAGGAGAGGAACAATCAGCCTGAAAAAGGGCAATGTGCAGAACATCCTCGCCCTCAGAATGAGACTACGACCAGAGTAGGGAGATTGGTCAAAGCACCATGTGAAGTCTGAGACTCTGGGGCCAATGTTCATCGTGATGCATTAAAGGGGGATATAAATGTGGGGGCGATATAGGGAAATGGAATGAACTTCAGTATTATGCATAATGAAGATGCAATCATAATATCAGAGTTGTATGATTAAGTCGAGAGAATACAAAGGTACCAGGGTATGTAATGATCAATGAAGAGATCTTTGATTTATTAACTCCAGCAGTAGTATTTTGGGAGGATTAAATAGAGTAAGATCATGTACACTGAACAAAGTAGCAGCCAATTTCATATTCATACTCAACAGTCCATCTTGTTCCATGGGCTTCAGCTTTTCTGGCAAGCTTCTGGTGTGGCACATTACCAAACAGCTTTTAAAAATTAGTATACCTCATCAACCACATAATCTTCATCAACTCTGTCTGTTACCTCATTGGAAATCTTAATAAGGCTGCCATTAATTAATCTGTACTGCCTTTCAGTAATGAATCCATATTTGTCCTCATGCCTATTAATTTTGTTCAATTATTATTTCTAAAAAGCTATTCCCAAAGTGAAGTTAAACTGACTGACTTCTAATTGCAAAATTTATCCTCACATCTGTTTTGTTGAACAAACGTAAAACATTTGTAAAATAAAAACTGAAAGAACTACTGATGCTGGAAGTCAGAAACAAAAGCAGAAACTGCTAGAAAGGATCAGCAGGGGAGGCAGCATCTGTGCAGAGAAGTCAGAGTTAATTTTTAGGGTTCAGCAACCTCAGTTCTGAGGAAAGGTCATTGAATTCAAAACATTAATTCCAATTTCTCTCCACAGATGCTGCCTCCCCTGCTGAGCCTTTCCAGCAGTTTCTGCTTTTGTGTGCAAAATATTTGCAGTTCTCCCATAATCTAGTGCCAATCCACATGCCATCTCCTCTACGCCCCAATTTCCAAGGGCCCTAAGAAAATAATAGACAGTACCTGTGTTATTTCTTCCTTACTTCCCTCAGCATCCTAGGTTGTTTCCCACCAACTACTTCTGACTTGTCAATTGTAAGTAGAATCAGCCTTCCTAATACCTCCTTCATCAAACTTGTTCAATAACTTCTTCATTCACTTTGACTCTAGCCACATTTTCTTCCTTGTTGGAAACAGATGAAAAATACTAATTTAGAAACTTGACCATGTCCTGCTTCCATACATAGGTTTATTATCTTTTTGGTTTGGAATCAAACCAGCCTTCTTCGTACTGCGTTTTTACTAATAACATGCCTGTAAAAGACTTTTGGATTCATATCTATTTTTTGGCTGCCCATCTGTTTGTTTCATCATTCTTTCTCTTTGCCTGTCTTCATTCCTTTGTTATTTCCCTTTTGAACTTTCTATATTTGGTCAAATTCTCACTTGTATTATCAACCTGACATCTGTCTCACACATCCTTTTCACTTCTGCTGCATTTTCCATTGTATCTTGTTCCTCATTCATGAAATTCTAGTTTTGTTTATCCTGCCTTCTTTCATCTGGAAACATATCTCAATTCCACCCATACCATCTCTTTAAAGGCAACCCAGGACCGTTTTGTTTTCCAATCTTTAATTGGAATTTACACAAACATGTCCTTTCTTAACCCAGTGAAATTTGCATTCTTCTGAAGTGGGAGATGGCACAGGGCAGGGGACACTAGATACATGGACACACAAGATGGCCACTGAGCCATCAGTTAGCCACTAGACACACAAAATGTTCGCCAGACCACAATATGGAGAGAGACAGCAGAGCAAATGCAGACACTGCCTGGGGCCACCAGAATGCCAGCACAATGCACTCACACCCTAGGTGATTAGTTTAAGCCAGGTGGGGGAGAGTAGCGTACACTCCCTGCCGAAGTGTCTGGATCCAGCCAACACCTTTGATAGAAATGCTAACAGCTTGATATGGACTCAACACGAAATGCCAATAGCAAGGGCTGCAGTAATCGCCCTTCTCAGGAAGAGTGATTTTCACCCATTACTACAGCAATGGACTTCCGCACAGACATTGAAACTGACAAAGTCTGCGCTGAAACTGACACTGACCGCGCTGAAATTAACAAAGGCTATGCCGGAATTGACAATGACTGCAGCGAAACTATTAACGATTCTACAATGTTTACCATAAACAATAATACCTCATCACCAACCTATTATTACAAAACATATAAAAGTATCTTGACATGTGCTCCGGGTTGAGAGAAGACTTGCAACTTACCATTGTGCTGAGGTGTCTTTCTCTCCCCGGAGCTCCGGTATAATTAACTCTGTAATTGAACCCTGACTCTGATGCTGAGGCTGGTGACTTTCCCCACAACACTTCCAATCAAGTAGGTTGGTGTAGATTGTAAAACAGATGAAAGCATTAAGAGAAGATGACCTATTCCACACTTCTCACGATAATTATATGCATTGAAGTCCATTTGAATCTCTGATATCCAGAGATACTAATCTCTGGATATTCTTTTCTACCTTAAAATCACACTATAAGTACACATTGTTCTCAAGTTACATACATTGAAAATTTAACTCTCATGGTTTATGCACAATTACTAAGCTATACAAACAAGAAAGGTGCTACCTTTGATGTTAGAGCTGTGTTGAGTTAGCTGAGCTCAGTGCAGATGGTGGTGGTAGGTGTGGAAAGCTACAACTGGTTTTCATACACCTAGGTAAATGTAAAAATAGAGCCCGCCAACAATACTGAAATAATCAGTTTTGTAAAACAGGTAGTTTGAGGCAACTTGACATGCTGATGAATCATAATAAATATTAATAGAAATAAAATCAGATTGAAAACCTTTTGTGTGAAATGATATAAATATTTCCATACACTATGCTTTCCTCATCAAAATGTCCTCTGGTCTAATGATTAATAAATAGTTATGGCTGGAGCCCAGTTGCACCTTGTAACTCAATAAGCTATGAAAATTATATTAGATATCACACAGTGAGTGAATATGGGGACTTAATAATTTACAGATAAATGTATTATGCAGACACAAATCCCAACAAGAATACTTAAATGGATTTAACTTCAATTCTCATCAATTCAAGGAC
This sequence comes from Chiloscyllium plagiosum, assembly GCF_037043375.1. NCBI lineage: Eukaryota > Metazoa > Chordata > Chondrichthyes > Orectolobiformes > Hemiscylliidae > Chiloscyllium > Chiloscyllium plagiosum. Next base: position 55,009,979 of record NW_028270152.1, on the reverse strand, counting down.
CTATGAAGTCACATAACAGTGGAGTCTAAAAATAAGACACAGCACTGAGAAAGAAGGGGCAACAAGACTTGAAACAAGTGCTGAGAGAGGTGAGTGGCTTCATTCTGAGCACAGCATTAGAGGGGAGGCAACAAATTAGAAAGGGCGCAGAGTGAGGAGAGTTGTTTCATGCTGAACACAGAGGCAAGAGAGGAAGTGGCAAGTTAATTAAGGTCATGGGGAGTGGGCAGTGACTAGGTTCTGAACACAGTGCAGAGAGATGAGGTAGCAAATTCAAATAGAGCGTGGAGAGTGAGCAAGTTCTTTCTCACCACAGGGTCATGTGAAGAGGCAGCAAGTTTTAAAAATGCGCAGAGGGAGAACAATAGCTCCACTAGGATCATGTTGCCAAGAGAAACAGACATCAAGTTTATAAAGAGCATGGAGTGTGGGCAATGACTTCATTCTCAATACAGTGTCGAGAAAGCCTAAATCCAAAAAGGAATCCATGGGTGATATGGCAGTTAGTGAGCAGTTGCTGTTATGGGGTGATACTAAAAGAAAGTATAATTTTAAAAGTAAAATAGAATAAAATAATCCAGCTACTTGGATTTCAGTAAAGAACACAAACAAAAACTAAAGGACTACATGGAGAATACCTACAGGGAGGCAGTCACACCACAGCTTAGAAGTGTACAGACAGAAAGGGAATGGTTGATTATCAGACAGTCTAAAATAAAACCAGGCAGGTACTGCACGAGTCTACTGAGTCTCTTGTGCTTGCTTATCAAAATTCTATTCTGGAAAGCAGTGCAAGTGATGGTTTGTGTGGGGCCAGACACAAATCTGTGGCACGAAGCGTGTTTCAACTGTAAGGGGATGAGAAAAGGAAAAAAAAAATGGAAAGGCAATAGTAATAGGGGATTCCATAGTCAGGAGATCAGGCAAGCATTTCTGTGGCATGAAAGATGACTCCAAGATGTGTGTGGCCTCCTTGGTAACAGGAGAAAGTGAGGACTGCAGATGCTGGAGATCAGAGCTGAAAATCAGTCAACTGATTCCTCACTCTGAACAACTTCTCTTTCCAATCCTCCCACTTCCTCCAAACCAAAGGAGTAGCCATGGGCACCCGCATGGGCCCCAGCTATGCCTGCCTCTTCGTCGGATATGTGGAACAGTCCATCTTCCGCAGCCACACTGGTACCACCTTCCACCTTTTCCTCCGCTACATCGATGCTATATCGGCGCTACCTTGTGCTCCAACGAGGAGGGTGAACAGTTCATCCACTTTACTAACACCTTCCACCCCGACCTCAAATTTACCTGGACCGTCTCAGACTCCTCCCTCCCCTTCCTAGACCTCTCCATTTCTCGGGTGACCGACTCAACACGGACATTTACTATAAACCAACCGACTCCCACAGCTACCTAGATTACACCTCCTCCCATCCTGCCCCCTGTAAAAACACCAACCCATATTCCCAATTCCTTCGCCTCTGCCGCATCTGCTCCCAGGAGGGCCAGTTCCAATACCGTACAACCCAGATGGCCTCCTTCTTCAAAGACGGCAATTTCCCTTCAGATGTGGTTGACGATGCTCTCCACCGCATCTCCTCTACTTCCCGCTCCTCCGCCCTTGAACCCTGCCCCTCCAATCGCCACCGGGACAGAACCCCACTGGTCCTCACCTACCACCCCACCAACCTCCAGATACATCGTATCATCCTTAGTCATTTCTGCCACCTCCAAACAGACCCCACCACCAAGGATATATTTCCCTCCCCTCCTCTAACAGCGTTCCGAAAAGACCACTCCCTCCCCGACTCCCTCGTCAGGTCCACACCCCCAACCAACCCAAACTCCACTCCCAGCACCTTCCCCTGCAACCGCAAGAAATGCAAAACTTGCGCCCAAACCTCCTCCCTCACTTCCCTCCAAGGTCCCAAGGGATCCTTCCATATCTATCACAAATTCACCTACACCTCCACACACATCATTTACTGCATCCGCTGCACCCAAGGTGGCCTGCTCTATATTGGGGAGACAGGCCGCCTACTTGCGGAACATTTCAGAGAACACCTCTGGGACACCCGCACCAACCAACCCAACTGCCCCGTGGCTGAACACTTTAACTCCCCCTCCCACTCCGCCAAGGACATGTAGGTCCTTGGCCTGCTCCATCGCCAGACCCTGGCAACACGACGCCTGGAGGAAGAGCGCCTCATCTTCTGCCTAGGAACCCTCCAACCACAAGGGATGAATGCAGATTTCTCCAGCTTCTTCATTTCCCCTGCCCCCACCTTATCTCAGTCCCAACCCTTGGACTCAGCACCGCCTTCTTGACCTGCAATCTTCTTCCTGATCTCTCCGCCCCCACCCCCTCTCCGGCCTATCACCCTCACCTCCTTCCACCTATCGCATTTCCAACGCCCCTCCCCCAAGTCCCTCCTCCCTATCTTTTATCTTAGCCTGCTTGGCAGACCTTCCTCATTCCTGAAGAAGGGCTTATGCCAAAAATGTCGATTCTCCTGCTCCTTGGATGCTGCCTGACCTGCTGCGCTTTTCCAGCAACACATTTTTCAGCTCCTTGGTAACCGGGTCAAGGCTGCAGGATATATGAGAGGAGAGGGCTCAGCCAGAAGTTGTGGTCTACATCAGTTCCAACATCATAAACAGGAAGAGGGATGAGGTCCTGAAGGTAGATTTCAAGCAATGAAATTGAAAAGCTCAGGTTGATTCCTAGTGCCATCTGCTAGTGAGCACAAGAACAAAAACAACAACTGATTCAATACATTGCTGGAAAAATAGTGTAGAAGGGAAGGCCATCAAATTTCTGAGACATTGGAACTATCGTTGGGACACATAGGACCTGTAGCAGTTGGATGGATTACACCTTGACAGTCCTAGGGCTGATATCCCCACAGGAATTATTGTTGGAGTACTATTAAGCTAGCTTATCAGAGGTTTGGGAACCTGAGTGGCAACTCAAATTGGATGGGAGTTAAGCTGGTAATAGGGAGTGGAAAAGTTTTGAAGGAGACTAGAAGAAGTGTCTTTGAGTGTGGAACGATATTGAGAAGACAGAGTTAGGGATACCTAAATGCAACATTTCCAATAAAATAGATCTAATGGCACAAATTGAAATAGATGGTTATGGGGCTACAACAGCCTTGGAATTAACTGGTCATCATATACAGCATTAATCACTTTACAAAAAGTCATACTGTTAACATACCATCTCTTTCATATATGCTGCTAGACTTGCAGTGTATTTCCAACTCCTGTTTGTATTTACTTCCTTTCCCTTCACTGAATTTTCTTTGGAATCCTGTCTATCCTGCAATGAATTCTAAGGCAACTTGCTTATTCAGGGTATTAGTCTAGTAAATCATCTCTGAACTCCTTCCAATATGGTGGGTCAGTGGTAGGCACTGCTGCTTCACAGTGTCAGGGACCTGTGTTCAATTCCAACCTCAAGACGACTGTCTATGTGGAGTTTGCACATTCTCCGTGTCTGAATAGGTTTCCGCCAGGTGCTTGGTTTCCTCCCACAGACCAAAGATGTGCAGGTTAGGCAGATTGGCTATGCAAAATTGTCCATAGTGTTCAGGGATGTTCAAGCCAGGTAGGTAAACCATAGGAAATATCGGGGGATGGATCTGGATGGGATGTTGTTCGGTCTGGGCCTGTTGGGTCAAATGGCCTACTTCCACACTGTAGGGACTCTATGCTAGAAGCATGGCTGCATTATGACCAGGACTGGAAACTAAGTCAGGAGAATGTATAATGGGGAAAAGAGAAATGGCAGAGAAGCTAAATTATTACTTTATGTCTGATTTCACTGAGAAAGATAAACAAAAATATTCCAGAATTAGAGAGTCAAGTGACTACGGGAAATAAGGAGTTAAAGGAAATTAGTATTGACTAGAAGGATGAACTAGAGAAATTACTGGAGTTGAAAGTTATTGAGTCTCTAGGACCTGGTAGTCTACATCCCACCATGTTGAAGGAGATGGCTATAGAGATAATTGATGCATTGCGAACCATTTTCCAAACTTCTACAGGTTCTGGAATGATTCTGCAGATTGGAAACTAACAAATGTCATGCCATTATTTAAGAAAGGAGCCAGGGAAAAAAAAAAGAGGACTACAGACCCATCAATCTTATATCAGTGGTATAGAAAATGCTAAAATCTATCACAATGGATGTAACAAATGGACACTTGGATCAGAATTATCTGATTGGGCATAATCAGCAAGAGTTTGCAAATGAAAAATCATTTTGATGAACATGTTAAATTTTCTTCAGGATGTTTTTGAACAAAATGGATAAAGGGCAGACGATGGGTGTACTGCTTTTGAATTTTCAGAGGGTTTTTGATGCCTATGGGTCACAAGCAATGCTGAGCTCACAAGCCTGTTTCACCCTCACTGTGTGGTAGTATGTCTACCAGGGTTGTACTTTGAGAGGCCTCATATAGCTGTTACTTACAGACCCCTCCCTCATGTATGGCAGCACACATTCCACCCACTCTGGGTGTGGACCCAACCATTTTCATTTCTATGATGCACTTTGTGAAGATGATGGAGGGCAACAGCAACCGTTCCTCTGACCATGAGTTCTAGGTTTCACCTCCAGCAATAGGTGAGCACTTTCCCCCACTACCCCATTCCTGTTGCTCCTTCCTGTCAACCTCAACAGTGTTGTACCTCCTCAAGACCCCACTCAACCCATCTATCTGAGGTTACATCCTCATGAGTTAGCTGGAAAATAATTTCCAGAGTAACTACCCATCAAGTTACTCACAAAATAAGCGCCTGTTGAGCCTGTCTACATTTCACATCAAGAGTTGGTGGAGCACGGTGTATGATTTTAAAAATAGCTTCTTCTTAGTGATTTAAATTTGGCAACTGAAAATTAGAGTTATCCTGTCATTTTCTATTTCACAATGACATGATGCCGTAACTTTATAGCAATGTCATTACTTAGCTTCCCTTGAGGGAGCCATCTGACAGGATTTTTACTCCAAGATAAGTTGTGAACAATATACATTACTCAAATGGTGCACTGGGCTTACTGAGCAGTTATAAAGTGTAGTTAAGCAGTTCTTAAGTCCACACAAAATTTGCAGTTACAGTAGAGCTGTCTAATGTGTGTCGTATATGTTGATGTTGTTGATTCTGAAATTTATTTGAGATCAGAACATGTACGGTCTCAGTCCAACTGCAGCTGAATAGGTGAATTGCTACAAAATTGATACAAAACGATGTTTTCATAAAATTATTACAAAATATTTAGCCATTTTATGTGACACTCTTGTCTTTTGTTCCTTCCTTTAGAAAATGACTGAAGATTGCATTTCCCAAACTTTAAGTGCTTCAAAAGGCATTGATTGATTTTGACCAGGGCTTTAAATCTAATGTAGAATATTCCAGTCGCGTAAAATGGCAGTTGAGCTTGAAAGAAGTTGACCTGGAACTTCTGCTCGATTGTGTGCAATTTACACAATATCGAAGTAATGAACAATAGATTGCAGAATTTTATGTCATACAGTCATAGGGACGTCATACAGTCACAGCACGGAAACAGACCGTTCAGTCCAACTCGTCATTGCCGACCAGGTGTCCTAAACTAATGTAGATTCATTTGGCAGCACTCGCCACATATCCCTCCAAACCCTTCCTATTCATATACCCATCCAGATGCCTTTTAAATGTTGTAATTGTACCAGCCTCCACCACTTCCTCTCACATCTCATTCTGTACACGCATCACTCTCTTTGTGAAAAAGTGGTCCCTTCGGTCTCTTTTATATTTTCCGCTCTCACCCTAAACCTATGCCCTCTCACCCTAAACCTATGCCCTCATCCATCCCAGGGAAAATACCTTGTCTATTTACCCTAGCCATGCCCCTCTGATTTTATAAACCTCTATAAGGTCACCCCTCAGCCTCCAACTGCTCTAGCGAAAACAGCCCCAGTCGATTAGGCCTCTTCCTGTAGCTCAAATCCTCCAAACGTGGCAACATTCTTGTATATCTTTTCTGAACCCTTTCAAGTTTCACAACACTCTTCCTATAGGAGGGAGACCAAAATTGCACACAATATTCCAAAAGTGGCAGAACCAATGTCCTGTACAGCCGCTACATGACTTCCCAACTCCCATACTCAAAGCTCTGTCTAATAAAGGAAAGCATACCAAACAACCAAACACCTTCTTCACTATCCTATCTAGCTGCAACTCCACTTTCAAAAAACTATGCATCTATACTCCAAGGTCTCTTCATTCAGCAACACACCCTAAGACCTTACCATTAAGTGCATAAGTCCTGCCCTGATTTGCCTTTCCAAAATGCAGCACCTCATATTTATCTAAATTAAACTCCATCTGCCAGTCCTTGCACCATTGGCCCATCTGGTCAAGATCCTGTTGTACTCGGAGGTAACCTTCTTCCCTCAAGCGTTCCTTAATTCAGCAGACCTTGAGTTTGGGCAATAAAAACAAAAAAATTCTGGCTGAATCAGTGGAGAGAAACAGATTTAATGGGATGGAATTTTGATTTTTGGGTTGTGAGTCTAATGTTGAATGAATTCCCATCTCCTCAGTGCATTGGTGTCAGATGCCTGATGAGAAGTTTGTAGCGATAACCAAATCATGTCTAATAAGGAGGCACTGGCAGTGTCAGTGTCACAAGCCAAGGTGAGAGTTGCCACGACATTTGTGTGTGAGAAAGAGAGAGGAGCAATCCTCAATGATGGCACACTGTGAAAAGAGGTTTGTTCTAAAAAGTTCAATTTAAAGACTCCATAGCTGCCAAGCTGTCACCATGGAGAGAAAATCTCTCAACTGGACAGTCAGCAACTGCAGGTATGGCCTGAGAGCCTTGGTGGGGCATGGACCCCAGTGTGATTTTGTGGCCCAGTTCCAACTCTGATCCTCTGCCAAGGACCATCTGCATTCCCTGGTTGTGTTTTCATCTCAGTAGGGTTCCATAGGCCATAAGGAAACTTCAGGTCGACTTCTGCTGACTAAATCTAACAGGCCAATAAATTAACTTATTCACTCCTGCTGTTAGCCCCACCTAACTCACTCCTGGCTCCTTCCAGATGAAAAAAATGGGCCAGAGCAAGCAACATGACCTGCCACTTACCAAAACCCAGCCTCTGGTCCCATGTCCAAAATCCAAAAGCCTGCCCAATTTTCAGGTCAACAATCGTTAGAACTCCTTTCTGTATTCTTTTGCAGTAGTTTTAAAAAGGTCTTGTGACTCCACCTGTACGATTGACCATACCCCTGGTCACCTAATCACTTTTGGCAGATTCCATTCAGTGCATTGCCTTCTATCATGTGCATAGATTTCATTTGTAAGTTCTGAAAATTTACACAAAAACATAGACTTAAAGAGCAAGATTAGGCCATGTGGACCTCCAACCCCGCTTTCCTGTCCGCCACCCATGAAACCTTGAATGAATTCAATGAACCAGCCTCCACTGTTTTCTGGGAAAGAGAATTCCATTCTGAGACCTCCTCTTCTCAAACTGTGTCCCCGAGGTCGAGACTCTCATGCAAGAGGAAAATATCATCTCAGTATCCACCCTGTCAAATCCTCTCAGGACTTTACATGTTTCCCAAGTTCAGCTCAAACAACTCCACAATGTCCACTGGATAAAGGTCCAACCTGTAACTTAAGGTGCAAAGCCACCAATAGGTACTATTTCTTCAAAAAATCAAAAGAAAATTGAAAACCTAAAGCTGTGCAGGTTTAATACCCCAATTAAATCAGGAAATAGCTTTTCATCTTTGTATGTCATTTTCCGTCATTTAAAATCAATGGCTATGAGGGGCAGGCGGGAAATCAGCACTGTGGCCCAATAGCTGCCATGATCATATTAAATAGTGCAGCAAGCTCAAAGGGTTTTACATTTTACTCCTGCTGTTATTTCTATCCTTATTTCAACTCTCAGGCAATGACTGATACTGATTTAAAATGTTAATTTTCTGTGATAAGATCCATTTTTAGCCACATGAATCAAATTTTATCAAGTTCATCCACACTAATACATCAAGGAGTTTTTTTTTTGAAAAATAATCTTTTTTGTAAAACTGCATTTTTAAAACGTCAGTTAATTCTGTTGGTTCAAGGCAGATCTGTTTTTGGCGATATACAAAGAAACTTCAGCAGAAAAGCAAGAGAAAAGCAAAAGACTTTATAACATGAGCAGAATTAAATTGTCATTTGGACGCAACTTTAAAAAAATACACAAAAGCTTATTGTGCAAAAATAATGCAAATGAATACTGTAGGAGACACCTTTTTTGAATGAAATGTTACTTTATATTAAAAACAGACACGTACAAATATTAGAGATTATAGATATCACATAACAAAAAAAAACTTGGACCTCAATGCAAATCTTTAGTTGGTGTCTGGAGGATTCGTTCTTTTTAAACTGTATTTTCTGTGAAAATCAATTTTAGGATACAGATGATCCTGCTGTCCCAAGTTGGTATGTTCAGAGAACATAAACTGCTGATGGTTGATTAAATATAGTGACACAAGAACAAAATCATTGCTGAATTATATCTCTTTGCATCAGATTATAGATAATTGTCAGTTCTGGAGTACAGAAGAAAATCTATTTCTGTAAAGTTCCAGTTTCATTTCAATACTTTGGTACCATAAAATCCTCCCCTTTCCCATCCTCTGCAATTTTCTACCTCTTCTCAAAGTGCTGAGGTCTGACGCATGGTATCTCTCCGATGTGATCAGATCTCGTCTGTAACTGACAGCAGGCTGTTCCTGCCTAAAGGCTATCACCAGTTCAGCTCTGAACCTGCAGCCAGACCATCGATTTCCAGTCTGACTCATGAGACTTCGGTTTGCTTCCTTCTTAAAAATGATACAAGGGCACTGAGCCCCAAAGTGGTACTTCAGCTGACATCAGTTAAGTCAGCACAGACCAGGAATTGAACCCGCAACCTTCCCGTCTGCAGTCACTTAGTTTTAAGTCAAGTTCCACCTTTACCCATATCATGGTCAAATGCAGCTTAAGAAATCTTCAGTTAAGTAATTCACAGCGTCTGTCTCAAGGAATGTTTTTGCTATGCCAAGTGTGGTGATATTACTCAAAAAAAAATTAAATTTCAGCACACTAAGTACTAGAACAGATTGTATATACCCATTGTTAATTCTTAGAAGGAGAAAAATAATCCAATTGTTTTCCACACAGTTTGCACCACTCACTCTACTTTTTTAACCTCAGATTCTCCTGAGGACAAAGGCATTTTGCAACAGTGGCTTAATATCGTGTAGATACTATCAACAGCGTAGTTCTCCAACACAGGTTATCATTGCAAGTGGCAGCCTGATCTTAACAATGCATTTGGCTAGATTCATTCTAACATTCCTGGCTTCACAGTTAGCCAATTGTACAGTTCATAAAAGGGTGTAAGACAAGCCAAAGTGATATCTTAAGGCTAATGAGAGGAAAGCTCTTCCGCAAGATGAAAAAGTGCATCAAATTTCAAAATAATTACTACTACGAAGTTTTTGCCGTATAAAACTTGCACAGTAACAGGACAGAAACAAAAACGTATGCAAAGTAAAACTGGAAAATTTAAATCGGAGTATTCCCTTTGAAATACAGTGCAGCACACACAAAAATATCTTCCACTTTCAGTCATTATCCGACATGGATAACGCGTAGCTCATATACTTTCCTCATGGCTTGTTCAACCTGTTTCAGGAACACTTGTGGAAGCCTCCCACATAATGTATGTACAGTTTTCAAGAAGTTGTTTTGGAGGGGGAAGTATAGTGACTGAAACAAATTTTCTTCAAAAGGAAACTGAAAGACAAAAATAAGTCATGATCAACATCTTTGCTTTAACATAAATTTCAGTTGTTCCACTGCACATTTATGAATGGATTGGACACATTTTTGCTAGTGATTAAAATAAATTATCAATATTTGACTTCCATTATGTGATTTTAAGACCCAACACCTTTTATGAACTAAGATTATATTAGAAAAGGGAAGACACTAACCTAGGGTAGTCACAGTGATCACTTAAACATGACATCGAAAATTACATCGATAGCCAATTGTACAGTTCATAAAAGGGTGTAATGACAAGCCAAAGTGACATCTTAAGGCTAATGAGAGGAAAGCTCTTCCGCAAGATGAAAAAATGCATCAAATTTCAAAATAATTACTACTACGAGGTTTTTGCTGTATAAAACTTGCACACTAACAGGACAGAAACAAAAACGTATGCAAAGTAAAACTGGAAAATCAACCACCCAGATCTACAGCTCCTGTTTGACTTGCATCTTTATCAAAATAGGAGAAAGCGAGGACTGCAGATGCTGGGTAACAGAGTCGAAAAATGTGGAGCTGAAAAAACACAGCAGGTCAAGCAGGATAAAAGGCTTAGAACATAGAAGATAGAACATAGAACACTACAGCACAGATCAGGCCCTTTGGCCCACGATGTTGTGCCGAACATTTGTCCTAGCTTAAGCACCCATCCATGTACCTATCCAATTGCCGCTTAAAGGTCGCCAGTGATTCTGACTCTACCACTCCCACAGGCAGTGCATTCCATGCCCCCACCACTCTCTGGGTAAAGAATCTACCCTGACATCCCCCCCTATACCTTCCACCCTTCACCTTAAATTTATGTCCCCTTGTAACACTCTTGTACCCGGGGAAAAAGTTTCTGACTGTCTACTCTATCTATTCCTCTGATCATCTTATAAACCTCTATCAAGTCACCCCTCATCCTTCGCTGTTCCAATGAGAAAAGGCGTAGCACTCTCAACTTATCCTCGTACAACCTATTCTGCATTCCAGGCAACATCCTGGTAAATCTTCTCTGCACCCTCTCCAAAGCTTCCACATCTTTCCCAAAGTGAGGCGACCAGAACTGCACACAGTACTCCAAATGTGGCTTAACCAAGGTCCTGTACAGCTGCAACATCACTTCACGACTCTTGAATTCAATCCCTCTGCTAATGAACGCTAATACACCATATGCCTTCTTACAAGCTCTATCCACCTGAGTGGCAACTTTCAAAGATCTATGAACATAGACCCCAAGATCTCTCTGCTCCTCCACCTTACTAAGAACCCTACCATTAACCCTGTATTCCGCATTCTTATTTGTCCTTCCAAAGTGGACAACCTCACACTTGGCAGGGTTGAACTCCATCTGCCACTCCTCAGCCCAGCTCTGCATCATATCCAAGTCTCTTTGCAGCCGACAACGGCCCTCCTCACTATCCACAACTCCACCAATCTTCGTATCATCTGCAAATTTACTGACCCACCCTTCGACTCCCTCTTCCAAGTCATTAATAAAAATTACAAACAGCAGAGGACCCAGAACTGATCCCTACGGAACTCCACTTGTAACTGGGCTCCAGGCTGAATATTTACCATCTACCACCACTCTCTGACTTCGACCGGTTAGCCAGTTTTCTATCCAACTGGCCAAATTTCCCTCTACCCCATGCCTCCTGACTTTCCGCATAAGCCTACCATGGGGAACCTTATCAAATGCCTTACTAAAATCCACGTACACTACATCCACTGCTCTACCCTCATCCACATGCTTGGTCACCTCCTCAAAGAATTCAATCAGACTTGTAAGGCAAGACCTACCCTTCACAAATCCGTGCTGGCTATCCCTAATCAAGCAGCAGCTTTCCAGATACTCATAAATCCTATCCCTCAGTACCCTTTCCATTACTTTGCCTACCACCGAAGTAAGACTAACTGGACTGTAATTCCCAGGGTTATCCCTATTCCCTTTTTTGAACAGGGGCACAACATTCGCCACTCTCCAGTCCCCTGGTACCACCCCCCGTTGACAGTGAAAACGAAAAGATCATTGCCAACGGCATTGCAATTTCCTCTCTTGCTTCCCACATAATCCTGGAATATATCCCGTCAGGCCCGGGGGACTGGTCTATCCTCAAGATGTTCAAAATGCCCAACATATCTTCCTTCCTAACAAGTATCTCTTCTAGCTTACCAGTCCGTTTCACACTCTCCTCTTCAACAATACGGTCCCTCTCATTTGTAAATACTGAAGAAAAGTACTCATTCAAGACCTCTCCTATCTCTTCCAACTCAATACACAGTCTCCCACTACTGTCCTTGATCGGACCTACCCTCGTTCTCGTCATTCTCATGTTTCTCACATACGCATAAAATGCCTTGGGGTTATCCTTGATCCTATCCGCCAAAGATTTTTCATGCCCTCTCTTAGCTCTCCTAATCCCTTTCTTCAGCTCCCTCCTGGCTATCCTGTATCCCTCCAATGCTCTGTCTGAACCTTGTTTCCTCAACCTTATGAATGAGGTAAGCTTATGCCTGCAATGCTGACTCTCCTGCTCCTCGGATGCTGCTTGACCTCCTGTGCTTTTGCAGTGCCACACTTTTTGACATCTTTCCCAAAACGTCATAGAATGAGGTGAAAGTCGATTACAAATTATCCAATTTGATAAAACAATAAATCCAATTCAATGATTTAGTACAGGAGCTAAAATCCCCAATAAACAAGGAAATCTCACAAAATTTACTCACTCTTTCCTGAAAGGATTTTAAGTTAATAACAGGCTCGTACGCTCAGGCAGGCTGGGGTCTAGAAACTTTCATATACCAGAGACCAATGTGGGTGAATTAAATAACTCTGAGACAAGCTGGTGAGAAAGGAAAGAATGGCAGAGAAAATGGAACTGTCTCCAACTGTTAAAAGACGGGATCTCACAGAAGACAGAGAGGAAGAAAATCCAGCATCCCACACAGTCTCAAACTACAAGACCTGTGTCTGCAGCATCAGTGTCTGCTCACGCATGACCACTGACCAGAATATTTACCAGCAGTCTGTAGTCAAAGTAATGCTACCTACTTACTCATTATCTGGGGAGAGATATCTATGTTCTCCAAGACAGCGGGTGCTCACAGTCCTTGCTGGTTGGGAAAACTAAAACTTGAAGTGTGCTGATAAACGAGTTCAAGGGAGGAGTGCAGAAGTGCCATTAATCAACGCTTACTTGAAATGTGAACTTGTTATGGGCCTGGTGACAGTGTGGCAGTTTAAATTTTGCCAGTGCCAGTGACAGATATTTGATTGGGGAACAACTTGGCAACAAATCTCTCACATGCAGAGAAAGATAGTCTGGAGTAGGCAAAAAATTGGCAGATGGAATACAAATGTGGGAAAGTGTCATGTAATGCACTTTAGTAGGAAGAATAAAAGCACAGACTACTTTCTAAATGGGGTAATGCTTCAGAAATCTGAAGCACAAAGGGATTTTGGAGTCCTCATTCAGGATTTTCTTAAGGTTAACACACAGGTTCAGTTGGCAGTTAGGAAGACAAATGCAATATGACATTTATTTCAAGAGGACTGGAAAACAATAGCAGGGACGTATGCTGAGGCTGTATAAGGTCCTGGTCAGGCCACATTTGGAATATTGCGAGCGGTTTTGGGCCCTGTATCTAAAGGAGGATGTGCTGGCATTGGAGGGAGTCCAGAGGAGATTTACAAGAATGATCCCAGGGATGAAGGGCTTGTCATATGAGGAGCATTTGAGGCCCCTCTGTACCTGTATTTCTTTAGTTTAGAAGGATGAGGGTGGCAATCGGATTGAAACTTACAGAATACTGAGAGACCTGGATAGAGTAGACGTAGAGAAGATGTTTCCAAGGGTAGGAGAGACTAGGACCCAAGGGATCAACCTCAGAGTGAGGGGATGACCCTTTAGAACTGAGATGAGGAGGAATTTCATCAACCAGAGGGTGTTTAATCTGTGGATCTCATTGCCCCAGAGGGCCATTGAGGCCAAGTCATTGAGCATATTTAAAACAGAGATAGATCGGTTCTTGATTTATAAGGGGCTCAAGGATTATGGGGAGAAGGCAGGAGAATAGGGTTGAGAAACATATCAGCCGTGATCAAATGGTCAAGCAGACTTGATTGTCAAATGGCCTAATTCTGCTCCAATGATTTATGCTTGAAAATTTGTTGAGCATAAACTGCAGATTACCCAGTTTAGAAAGAAAACAATGAATTCAGACATGGGCATACACAAGGAATGTATTCTAGAATTCAGGTTTTGGAAGGAGCAGATCCCCCTCTGTTTTCTCAGTCTCTCAGAAAACAATGTCTGATGAAAGGCATATCAGAGAAACATCCATTCATCAGTTAAATAATCAAACCTTGCACTACAAGGCCTCTATGCATTTTGCATATTCTTGATCCTCCTTTATGTACAAGACACATTGCCTTTTTAAACTTCAATAACTGTGCTTGTGAGTATGCTTGATTTTATGTTTTATTGCTTTTCTTGCGATTATGAGTAATGTCATTCATTTGTCTTTCACTCAAGAAGTCCCTTGTCATTGGCTTTCTATTTGGTTCTTGTCAAGCAATGCGCTATAGTTTTATTTAAATGTGACATTGCTGCATGCTAAGAAGAGTTTAAAAAAAAATCTTTGTTGCAGTCAACAGGGAAAGTTAAGAAGAATGAAGCCAATTCACCTCTTCTCACTCGGTTGTAGCCACATTATACTAAGTCATATATTAGGTGGGTTCACCCATCAGAATAAAAAGGCTGTGACCAAACAATTCGCTCCAATGGCAAAATGACAACTTCCCATAATGCACTGTCTTCATTATTTCAGTCTTGCTTCTTTTGCAAACTTAATTAATTTTTCCAGTTGATTTTCAGAAACAGAAATAGAACATTCTGGCATGAAAGTAGCGCAATAACAAGATCCTCGTTCTTGTGAAAAGACAAGCAAAACACTTGCCATTACTGTTATTTCACAAATGTTACACTGACAACACAGTAATAATGCACCTTTGACTGCTCTTATGCAGTTTGCAGCAGGAGCAATAGCTCAACTGTCAAGTGCTCTAAGTAATTAATTGTCAGCAGAATTTGTTGATATTACCATCACAGGGACAATCATTTGACTTCTGTTCATTGTATTGATTAAACAAAATAGTAAACTGCAAACTCTGAGAAACTTATGGTGATGCAACATCTGTTTGTCCATTAAATATAACAGAAAGACCTAATGGGGAAAAAATTCTAACATTAGTAATGTGCTCTTATCAGTTTTCAACATATAAAGTCAAGTGGAAATCAGATTTTGAGCTACAGTAAATCAATAATGGAAAGGCAAAACATTTTGGATTCTGGCAATCATTAATTAAAAACAGAAAATATTCAAAACATTTAGCAACCTACATCTGTCTCTTTTCCAGGATTCATATCTCCTCCTCTCCTCTCTTTTCAGAATTCCAAAGGTATCAATCTCTTCTCAACATCCTGTTCTTCACCTCCGTCGCTGAAAATCTTGTCCCTTTTCCACAGCATCGCTCCATGCATTCCAAACTCTCCTTCAGATGTGTCAGTAACTTACTTACACTTCCATCAAGTTTACAGAATGGATTCGCTGTTCATGATGTGATCTCCCATACATTGGGGAGTGACTGGATTAACACTTTCAGAAACACCTCTATTCAGTCCGCAAACATGAACTGGAGCTTCTACTTACCAAGTACAGTACCTTCATTTTAATTTTAAACTCTGCTACCTATCCTTGGGCCTCTGCTCTCAGTGTCCTTCAGTGTTCTGAA
Source organism: Chiloscyllium plagiosum (assembly GCF_037043375.1). Taxonomy (NCBI): domain Eukaryota; kingdom Metazoa; phylum Chordata; class Chondrichthyes; order Orectolobiformes; family Hemiscylliidae; genus Chiloscyllium; species Chiloscyllium plagiosum. Next base: position 54,994,341 of record NW_028270152.1, on the reverse strand, counting down.
GAATTTGAGATCTTCTACCTCAATTTTCATTGGGATGCTTTACAGCCTTGCAAAATCATCACTTCTATCTGCTGACATTCTCTCTATTTTTATTTCCCTTTCCTTTTCATTTAGAATGTAGAACATTACAACGCAGCACAGGCCCTTCGGCCCTCGATGTTGCGCCGACCTGTGGAACCAATCTGAAACACATCTAACCGACACTACTCCATTATTGTCCCTATACCTATCCAATAACCATTTAAATGCCCTTGAAGTTGGCAAGTCTACTACTGTTGCAGGCAATGTGTTCCATGCCCCAACTACTCTGAGTAAAGAAACTACCTCTGACACCTGTCCTATATCTATCACCCCTCAATTTAAAGCTATGTCCCCTCGTGCTAGCCATCACTATCCGAGGAAAAAGGCCGTCACTGTCCACCCTATCTAACCATGTGATTATCTTATGTATTTGGACAGCCAGCATTCATGTTTCCTTGATTCACACCTCCTGTCAACAATTCTGTTGTTTCTTCAATTGTCCCATTACTCTCTTACCTTGCACTATGAACACTATTGTCATTTAATCTGTTTCACACTATTACAGTTCTTTCATTTGTTCTTTATTGTACCTGCTCCCGCCACCCCCATCCCCACTTCACTTGCACAAATGGCTAGTAAGTTGCTAACTGTTTCCAGTTCAGCTGAAAGCTCATCAGCCGAAAACTTTGGCCCAGATTCTCCAATGACCATCATAATAGGTTTGAGTGATATCGACTCTTTTTAAAATTACCCACTTACCTTTTGCCAATTTTTTGGCCACAATTCCAAGACAGACTAGTCCCAAATGCGTCCATCAGTGGACACTGGGGATATACAAGGGCAGGAGTAGGCCATGATACCCTCATTTTGACAACACTTGCAGCTGTATATCAGGAGCTAAAGATCCTAAACGAACTTTGACATTGACTGAGAAAAGGTAAGTGAGGAGTTAGGGTGACAGGTGGATTGGTAAGCTGATAGCGCCATTGTAGGTGAGGGGAATAAAGTATCGAGAGGGTGGATGAGGGAGACAAAGTGCCAGGTAAGTAGATGGACGTTTAGGGTTGGGGCTCTGTGATGCAGGGGTTCTCTGGTGTCAGTTCTGTCATAATTCAGTCACAGTTGGGAGTGGTCAGTTTGACTCCAGACTGGTTTGCGAGCGATGCAGCATCTGGCCGGGTGAGGGGAGAGCTGCGGTATGTTAGGGCTGGTGCGGGGACGGGCATATGTTGGGTCTGGAGTTATCTGGGTGTTAGTTGGGAAGGGCGGGGGGGGGTTGCTGTCAGCAGAGTTTAGACAGTTTAGTTTAATAGTTACTCAACAGTTAAGAGTAGGTTTTTAAGCCTTTAACAATTCCTGGCTAACTATTAAACTGACATGAAGGGGCTTCTTTGGTGAGTTCCAGATGCAGGAGAATTCCTTCTGAGGCGGCTGAGTCTAGAATTCTGCAAGGTCTTCACACATTATTCCAGTCTATACTACTCTAATGACTCGCTGGCCTATGGAATGCCTCTTGTACTTTTTCACAAAAGTGACTAGGCCAGTTGAATATGTGCAGCATTTTCTGTTTTTAAATCAGAAAGAGGCATTTCATCATAGTCTGAGAATGTGAAACTTCCATCTATACTGCTCCTGATTAAAAGAAAGCAGACACATCAATTGTGTTTGAGACACTTACATCACGTATAGCCTCATACATTACTTTGAAGGCAGGCTGTTTATCATCGTGATAAACTCCACGGTTCCCATGGAGAATGGAAACTCCCTGGTCCTCTGCTCCCCGACAGTTGCTGCCATACATACAATGATCTGGTCTATAATTCCATTGACAAGGGAACACATATAGATATTCTACAGAATCAAAACAAATGTTGTTTTAATATCTTCCAAATTCCAACCAAATTACCGTAGACGGAGATGTTTAAGTTAAATCACTGTATAATACAACTGTATACACTCCGTCCCAAAAAAATCACTTTTTTATTTACTTAGTGTATACGTGACCTCCCACTCCCCCAACCACAACATGTTACACTCAGATCAGTAGTTAGTTTCAATTCTTCACCACATTAATTGGGCGTTTTACTTCCTGGTAACTGGTAACTGGGGTGGAGGGGTCAAGTAGACAATATAGGCTGTGGTGTGAGGTTGTGTGGGAGTTTAGACTATGCTCACACAGAATAGAAACCACGTAAAAATTAACAAACTTGGTGAGCCCTCTCAACCACTGTTACACCTATTCTATTCCCATAGCATAAAAATATTTGGGGCGTGCAAGTTTTGTGAAGGTTTGTAGCTCAGGTTGAGGTTTAGGGTGTAGGTTTGCTCGCTGAGCTGTAGGTTTGATATCCAGACCTTTCATTACCTGGCTAGGTAACATCATCAGTGGTGACCTCCAAGTGAAGCAAAGCTGTTGTCTCCTGCTTTCTATTTATATCTTTCTCCTGGATGGGGTTCCTGGAGTTTTTGGTGATGTCATTTTCTGTTCGTTTTCTGAGCAGTTGATAGATGGCATCTAGATCTATGTGTTTGTTTATGGCGTTGTGGTTGGAGTGCCAGGCCTCTAGGAATTCTCTGGCATGCCTTTGCTTAGCCTATCCCAGGATAGATGTGTTGTCCCAGTCGAAATGGTGGCTTTTTTCATCCGTGTGTAGGGCTACGAGGGAGAGAGGGTTGTGCCTTTTTGTGACTATCTGGTGTTCGTGTATCCTGATGGCTAACTTTCTTCCTGTTTGTCCTACGTAGTGTTTGTGGCAGTCCTTGCATGGAATTTTGTAGATGATGTTGGTTTTGTCCATGGGATGTACTGGGTCTTTTAAGTTTGTTAGTTTTTGTTTGAGCGTGTTGGTGGGTTTGTGTGCTACTAGGATTCCGAGGGGTCTTAGTAGTCTGGCTGTCATTTCTGAAACTTCTTTGATGTACGGTAAGGTGGTTAGGGTTTCTGGCTGTGTTTGGTCTGCTTGTTGTGGTTTGTCCTTGAGGAATCTGCGCACTGTATTTTTGAGTATCCGTTCATTTCGACTGGGACACCACATCTATCCTGGGACAGGCTAAGCAAAGGCATGTCAGAGAATTCCTAGAGGCCTGGCACTCCAACCACAACGCCATAAACAAACATATAGACCTAGATGCCATCTATCAACCCCTCTGAAAACGAACAGGAAATGACATCACCACAAACTCCAGGAACCCCATCCAGGAGAAAGATATAAATAGAAAGCAGGAGACAACAGCTTCACTTCACTTGGAGGTCGCCACTGATGATGTTACCTAGCCAGGTAACGAAACGTCTGGATATCAAACCTACAGCTCAGCGAGCAAACCTACACCCTATATTAGGGGTGTATTTGAACAAAGGCCTTTTATATTCCATACACTCTTAAAGACAAAGGTTTAACATTTGTTTTTGCAGGTTTCTCCAGTGACTCAGTGTGCAATGTAGTGTGCAAAGTACAAAGCTGTACAAACCAGGAAGTATGCAGGTGCAGTTTAAACTTTTATTTCGTGATCTAAACCATGTTTATATAGGAAAACTGGAATTAATCCAAATATTCTTCGTTTGTGAGGATTAAAAAGGAGGATCGAACTTGATCCCTGGTGCTGTAGCCCTCCAGTGACAAAGAATGGTAGTGATGTCCCTGATAGCTGCAGCATCTGCTAATGCTCAGCATCTGGGCCAGAATTTCCTCAAATCAATGGGGGTCTCCCTTACCAGTTGGACAGTTGGTCGGATCCCCTGTCATCTCCATGGGGTATGTCTGACAAAACCAAAAGCCTTCAGACACTTAATTAGCCACTGTCAAGTCATCCACGTGACTGACTGACACCCCTGGCAGAACAGGTCCTGCTTGCCATCAGTGAGCCACCAGAGACTGGCAGTACCAATATTACCAATGATAGCAAGTGACAAAGCCTTCACTGAGGCCCAGGATCATCAGGGCTGAATGAAGGTGGGGCAGAATTGTGATAGAGAACTGGAACAGTATCAGAGGCAAAGGCAGGGGCTGACTTTCAGTGGCTATCTCCCACACCGGATGCCAAATCCCTTGATTGGACACAAAGCACCTGATAGCAAAGGATCCCTGGCCCGAGAGACCACTGGAGAAGCCGACAGGTTTTGTCGGATGTCCTTTCAGGTGTGCAGAAATCCCATGCACCCCTCTAACTAATCCCTTAACCATTGATAAATTACAGTGGGCTCAAGGATAATGGATAGCCAGTTGGTCATTAATGGGCTTAATTGATATCCCACCAGTAGTGACTGGGAATCACTCCTACTTGATTAGGGGATGTTCTTCTGATGTTGATGCAGGGCCTCCCCATGATTAAGTGGACTGAGTAACCATGCTTTCCATCACGTTGGGCTGCATAAAATCCATCCTGAGAGTCTTACGCAGAGTATCAAGTCACCTTAGTCCAGAGATCTGCTGTGACATCACAGAAAGATGACTGGAGGTGGTTTAACCTGAGGGTCACCATGCCTTGGGCAAGATGGAAATGGCAGGACTTACAAAGTAATCTCAGCCAATGTGGGAACCAAACCCATGCTGCTGGCATGACTTTGCATCACTAACTGAACCCCTCACAGAGAGTTTGATGCCAATCATCGGTCAGTACAAAAACAGACATGTCTCACTGCTTTCACGAGAAGGGACAAGGAAAATGTTTTGCAAAGGAGTTGTTCATCAACTCTCCTGACTCAAATTTCAAATCATTTGTGAATTAATGGTTTATACTTGTTATAATATTTGGGGTAGAGCTGAAAATGTGTAAAGAGGCCCCAGTGGGAGATGAACTCACGATCTCTGGTTTACAAGATCAGAGGTCTTGGGGTATTTGGGGTAGCATGACATGTGTTTGTTTGTTTCTTTGTTCATATTAGCATTTGTAAAATGGCCTGTAATTGGTTAACATTTATAATACATTTACAGTGAAAGATTACAAAATAAACTTTGATAATGTCCTCTGTCAAAGCATTTAGCCTGATTTGGTACCAGGTCTCAGATTACGCATATTTCAATTGTCTTTGCTCAACTGGAGAAATTGTTTATAAAAAGACAATTGTTATTTTGCTTCTTAATTACTAGGCACAGTACAGTCAAGTTTGTGATTATCACTGTTTACCTGCCACGCATTGCTCAGGCCTTGTTCAGTGCTCCAAAAATGTCTTAATTAGAAAATTGATTTAATTACCTACAAGACAATCTTTGGTATCTGACACAGTTAATATTCTCAAGCAAAACGGCATTTGCAATAACCCTATACTGAAATCACAACAACTCTAAATTTACATCACTTGCTATAACTCCTCTTTTCTACTTTGAAAATGTTTCAAGCTATGATCTTCCATGACTGGTAGGCCGAGGAGGTTGTGCATTGTCACCCCTAGATATGTAATTTGAATGTAATAAGTCTCCTTTCCTTTTGTTTGTTGCAACAATATAAAAGCCCCTTGAAAAGGGGCTGATGAAGTGTTCTGAAGTACTACTTCATCTTATGGGTTGATCAGAAGCAAGTAAAGCTATGATTTCTGTGACTGAATCCTTGATCATTCTATTCAGCAGTGTTCAGGAGCATCTCAAAACTAGGCTAAATGAAGATCAATGAGGCTATGGCTTGGATTTTCACCGCCGCACCTGGGTGTCTGAAACACAACACGTGCAGTTTGACCCTATAGGAGCAGGTATGTTCTCTGTGGAGTCCTTTGGACAGCATTGGTACTATAAAGTATCCCTAATGATATGGTTCTAGTGTATCTTTGGGGATGGTAATTTGCCTTTTGGGAGAGGTATGATGCCTTTTGGAATTGTTAAAAGTAGGTCTGAATGGGCATAAGATAGGCATAAACTTTTCAATTGTCAAGTTCACTGTAACTGTCATCCAACTTGTCAAAACTAATTGTCAAAACTGTCAGAAGTATAAAGATGAATTATTAAGAGGGACTGTCAAAAACAACTCTCAAATGGAGATGTCAAGCAATCAAGGCATTTACATAGCTTGTGTTTTACATCTTTGGAAACATTGTTTTGAGTGTTTAAAAAAAATCACTTAATATTTGACTGTTCACTTAAGCCTGAGAGTTTCTACAAAGGATTAGTACTACGCAACTGATTTCACAACCGTCTGTTATCACAGATGAGTACTTGTCATTCCACATTTTGATACCTTCAAGTGTCCATAGACATATTGAGGTTGGAATGTAATTTTTAAGGATGGTTATAAAGGATTATGCACTTAAATAAAACACTTCATTTAATAAGGTATTATGTAAGGGACATTTTGGAGAGGGACTGAGTTCAAATTGCTGCTGTTGAAGTCAAAATGCAGCCTTTGGAAAGCCTCTGAATTTGAAGAAGAGGATGAGCAGCATTCAGGTATGGCAATACAAGGATTACTATGTGTTATGTATAGAAAATTAGATTGGGGCAGCTGTTTGAGGGGAAATCACATCTGTCATTTGGGAGTCTTCAAAAGGCCAGTTGATCAGAATTCAGGACCAGCATATTCCTGTGAGCAAGAAAGATAAAAATGGCAAGATTTTGGAACCCTGGATGACAGCAGATATGAAAATCTAGTCAAAAAAGCAAAAGGAAGCATTTAGGAGAAAGTGAGGACTGCAGATGCTGGAGATCAGAGCTGAAAAATGTGTTGCTGGAAAAGCGCAGCAGGTCAGGCAGCATCCAAGGAGCAGGAGAATTGATGTTTCAGGCACAAGCCCTTCTTCAGGAAACGTCAATTCTTCTGCTCCTTGGATGCTGCCTGACCTGCTGCGCTTTTCCAGCAACACATTTTTCAGCTCAAAAGGAAGCATTTGTAAGGCTTCGGAAACTAAAGTCAGACAAGGTCCCTGAGGATATCAAGGAAGCAGGCAAGAACTTAAAGAATTAAGAGGGCTAAGAGGGGCCTGAAATTATCTTGACAAGTCAGGTTAAGGAGAATTCCAAGGCATTTTATACATATATTAGCAGCAAGAAGGGAGTTATGGAAAGGTTAGGTCCATTCCAGGACAAATCAGGGAATTTATGTATGTAGCCAGAGGAAGTGGGTGAGGTCCTTAATGAATACTTTGCATCAGTATTCACCAAGGAGAAGTACTGGGATAATAGTAAGATTAGGAAGAGTTATGCTGATAATCTGGGACATGTTGATATTAAGAAGGAAGACGTGGTGAGTGTCTTGAAAAACATTAAGGTAGATAAGTCCACATGGCCTGATGGGATCTATCCCAGGATACTGAAGGAGGCAAGGGAGAAGATTGCTAGGGCCTTGACAGAGTTCATTGTACCCACTTTATCCACAGCTGAAGTCCCAGAATACTAGGGAATAACCAAAGTTGATCTTTTGTTTAAGAAGGGCAACAGGGATAATCTAGGAAATTATAGGCCAGTGAGCCTTAAATTATGGTAGGGAAATTATTGGAGAAGATTCTTAGGGACAGCGTTGATTTGCATTTAGAAAATAATGGACATATTAGAAATAGTATGGTTTTTTGTGGGGATGTCTTGTCTCACAAATTTGATTGAGGGAGTGACAAAGATGACTGATGAGAGTAGGCCAGTGTATGTTGTCAACATGGACCTTACTAAACCATTTGACAGGGTCCCTCATGGTAGTCTGGTCTAGAAGATTAAACCACATGGGATCCACAGTGAATTACTAAGTTGGATACAAATTGACTTGATCTTCGAAGACAAAGGGTAGTTGTGGAAGCGTGTTTTACTGACTGGAGATCTGTGATCAGTATTCCACAAGGATCAGTGCTGGGACCTTTACTTTTTGTAATTTATGTGTAATTGATTTAGATGAAAATGTAGGTGATCTGATTAGTTCGTTTGCAGATGACATGAAGATTAGTGGAGTTATGTGTAGTGAGGAAGGTTATCAAAGCATACAGCACTATATAGACCGGTTGGAAAGTTGAGCAGAGATGGAGTTTAACCCAGACTAGTGTGAGGTGATGAACTTTGGGAGGTCAAATGCAAGAGAAAAGTATACAGTAAATTGTAGGACCCTTTCAAGCGCTGATATCCAAAATGATCTTGGGGTGCTGAAAAGTGCCCAGAAAGTGGCAACACAAGTGAATAAGATGGTAAACAAGGAGTATGGCATGCTTGCCTTCACCATCTGGGACACTAAGTATAAAAGTTAACAAGTCAGTTGTATAAAACATTAATTAGATAACATTTGGAGTGTGCAGTTCTGGTCACCACACTATAAGAAGGCTGTGGAGGCTTTGGAAAGGGTGTAAAAGAGGTTTACCAGAATGTTGGCTGGATTGGAATGTATTAGCTACAAGGAGAGGTTGGACAGACTTAGCTTGTTTTCACTAGAGCATGGGAGACTGAAGGGCGGCCTGACAGAGGTATACAAAATTATGAGAAGCATAAATAGGGTGGATAATTGGAGTCTTTTTCCCAGGGTGGAAATAGGAGGCACAGATTTAAAGTGATGGGGACAAGTTTAAAGGAGATGTGCAAGGCATTTTTTTTTTTACACAGAGGGTAGTAGGTGCCTGGAATGTACTAGGGGAGGTGTACTGTTCTATGTGAAGGGATATAAATGAAGTAAATGAGCTTTTACGAATGTGTGTTTTGCAAAAGTGAAATCTGTAATTTATACTTTATTTTATCTTTGTACAGGTCCTGAGCTCTGTCTACTGTGGATACTGGTTGATCTTGCACAGTAGATGTGAATGCAAAAGATGGTGTGTGAAGTGCATGCATTGGCATTCAGCTGGCATACAGGTTATAGACGGCGAAGGAGCTGGTTACAAGGAAGTAGGTTGGCATAAAGGGTATTTTGAACCATGAAAGGTAGGGGTGAAGGCAAGGCATGATGTGACATGGGATGGCATGAATGAGGCATTATTGAGTGTGTGAGGCATGATGGGATGTGAGGGTTTGAGGACTGTTTTTTTTTTAAACATTTCCATACAGTGTCAGTGTACTCAGCCAGGCCTTTCACGCAGTCTGCATCAGCTACCAGCATCGTCTGCTTTCATTCTGGGGCTGACCAGCTAGACTCCTCAGGAGCTCTACCACGCCAGAATAACAGCTCCAAGCTGTTTAACCTTAACACAGATTATACTCGTCAAGTGGAAAAATGTCCTGCAAATCCAGGCCTCTGTTACGCTGCATTCCAATGCAAAACAAGCAAAAACTGGTCAGAAACTATTATGTTTATCAGCAGCAAAATACTGAAGTTATTCAACAGTTCACAGATCATACACAAGACTTCACCACAGGGAATAGACTCAAGAGATTGCAAGTTTCTAAATATTTTAGAATGTAACAATTAAAATGGAAAGCTAGGTGTTAACTCGTTTTTTTTTCCCCCTTGAGGATACACCTTTTGCCCCACCATGTCTGTGATCATGATGCCATTTGCAACTACTCCCATTGCTTGAAAAAAAATTTAAAAATAAATTATCGTAGCTGGCTTTACATTACTTACCTGGGTTGTAGTGAAAGATAATATTTAATAAATCCTGGTCTCCCCATGTGATATCATTTTTGTATTTATGATATAAAGGGTACAGCAGTTCTTCCCATCTTAGTCCCGTTGGAATCATACTGTTCTATAGGAAAAGATCACAACATAAGCTATTTTACAGATAAAGTAACATTTCACTGACAATCCTACTGGATTATATCACTTACATTTCTGTTGTCAGCCAACTGAGAAAGTACAAAAGTGCACTTGAAGAAACTTCAGGAAATTACCACTTATTTCCCCATATAAAAACTTTAAGGTGATAATGGGTGAATACACTACAGAAATGAGGGGAACACGGTTGAAAGGTCGACAATAATTGTGAAAGGTATAAAGAAGGAATTCATGTTCTGTGTGGTATGGAGGCCCTGCTACAGGAATTCCAAGTGAGCTGGAATACCGTGGGCGCTTTCAAAGATTCCTGCCACTGGCACTGTATTGTTGTGTACCAGGTCAGTCAGTGCCAACCATGAAGCTTTTCACAGTATACATAGCGTGAAGGAAACAAAAAAAAAGCTACTGAGAGTACATAGGTGTCACAGGTGACACTTCATTGCAAATAGAAGTTTACATTCATCTTTTGATTGCTGTTCTACATCATCAATTTCTGATCTAATGTTATTGCAACTGTAGTTACAAGAACCAAGCTGCACAGATATCCATTCTTAGTACCACACCTCCATGCATTCCTGAGAGAGGGGCTGCTTGCTGAATACCACATAACATTTTGCCATTGTTCAGGACTGAACATGCTGCACAATCCCCAATTTCCTTGGAAACACAGCCCTCAACTTATGGGTGACCAGACCCTTGACTGATTTCTGTGAAGCTCCAGAACTGAGTTACCACCAATCCCCTGACTGGATAAACACAGCCTGCAGTGCTATTGTGGTCAACTCCACAGACTGTACTGATATGAACTCTTAAATGTCCCAATGGCCAACAAACTGTGCTCAAGCCCCCAGACTGATATTCAACTGATACTGTTTTGATTTTTCATTTTTATTCATTCAAGGAAAGTGGGCTTCACAAGATAGGCATAATTTATTGCCCATTCATGTGTCTCTTGAGGGGTTGTGGTGAGCTGCCTCTTGAAACACCGCTGTCCATTTAGTGAGGTACAGCCAGGGGGCTGCTTAAGAAGGAGACTGTGGGATTTCTACCCATGACAGTGAAGGAACAAGGTGGTGAGTGGCTTGGAGGGGAATTTACAGAAACTGGAATTTGCTGCTTTAGCCATTCTAGATGGAAGTAGTTGTGAGTTTGGAAGGTGCCATCTAAGGAGCTTCAATGAATTTTCACAATGTATCCTGTAGGTGAGTACACTACTGCAACACAGCATTTGTGGTGTGGGGCTTGGATGTTTGCTTTTGTTGGGCTACTTTGTTCTGGATGGTGTGAAGCTTCTTGAGTGTTTTTGGAGCTGTACTGATCCAGGCAAGTGAGAGTATTCCATCACACTGCAGGCTTGTGTCTTATACGTGGTGGGCAGGCTTTGGGGGGTCAAGAGCTGCTCCAGTATTCCAAGCCTCTGATCTAATGGAGGGAAGATCATTGGTGAAACAACTGAAGATGGTTGGGTCTGGGACGCTATCCTGAGGGACACCTGCAGAAGAAGGTTCCTGGAGATGAGGTAACTGACTTCTATCAATCATAACCATCTTACATTGTGCTCGATATTGTTTAAAATCATTTTCAATCAGATGTCCTAGAAGTGGCAATGGGTGCATAGAAGCTAGTGAGACTTCCTAAATGAATTGCTGCCTACATTTGGTAAGGCCATAAGAAATGAGAACAGGAATAGGCTGTTCAGTCTCTTGAGCCTGCTCCACCAATCAGTAGGTTGAGGTTCATCCAACTTTCTTCACATTCATGTTTTTGCCCTTTCCCCATTACCCTGGGATTGCCCTGTCAAGAATCTATCTCAGCCTTAAATATACACAAGGTCCCTGTCCCTACAGCTCTCTGTGGCAAGGAGATCCAAAGAATCACAATTCTCTGAGAGAAGAAATTCCTTGTCATCTCAGTCTTAAATTGGTGTCCCTTTATTTTGAGACTATGGCCTCTGGTCTGAGACTTTCCCATGAGGGGGAGCATCCTATCAGCATTTCTACTGTCAAACCCATTAAGAATCCTATGTATTTAAGTGTGATTGCCTCTCAATCTTCTAAACTCCAATGAGTAAAGTCACAACCTGTTTAAAGTTTGCTCATAAGGCAATACCTCCATACCAGGGATCAGCGCTTGAACCTTCTTTGGACTGTCTCCAATGAAATGACATCTTTCCTGAAATAAAGGGACCTCAACTGCTTATAGTTCTCCAGATGTGGTCTCACCAGCACTTTGTACAGATGAGGTAAGACTTCCCTACTCTGATTCTCCAACACCCTTGAAATAAGGGACCACATTGCATTTGCTTCCTTGATTACTTGCTGCACATGTGCTAGCTTTCTGTGTTTCATGCACAGATATTATATTACAGCTTTCTGCAGTTACTCTCCATTTTTAAAAAAAATTCTCCCTTCCAAAATGAACAACTTCATATTCTCCCACATTATACCCCATTTGCCAACATTTTGCCCACTTACTATGCTTATCAATATCTCTCATAAACTGTTTGTACCCCTCTCACAACCGACCTTTTCACACATTTTTGTGTCATCTGCGAATTTGACTACAATACAATCATATCTTGCTCCATGCCATTAAATATACATTGTAAACAGCTGTTGTCCCAGCATTGACCTTTGTGGAACCCCACCAATCACAGCTCACCAACCTAAAAGGATCATTATCCCCACTCGCAGTTTCTCGCCCATGAGCCTATTCTCTATTCGTGCCAATGTACTACCTTCAACACTCTGAGCTCTTAAGTTATAACTTAACCTTTTCTGAGGTTCCTTGTTAAGTGCCTTCTGGAAGTCCAAATACAACACACCTACCAGTTCCTCTCTCTATCTACTCTGGTTGAGACTTCCTCAAAAAACTCAAATATTTGTCAGACACGAATTTCCTTTCATGAAGCCATGCTGATTCTGCTTGATTAGAATATGATTTTCCAAATATTCTGCTTTTACTTCCTCAATATTTGATTCCAATACTTCTCTAACTATAGATATCAGGCTAATTGGCCTATAGTTACCCACTTTTTGCCTCGCTCCCTTGTTCAATAGGGGAGTCACATCTGCAGTTTTCCAGTGATATCGTACTTCTCTGGGATCCAAAAAGAATCGCAAAATTGCAATTAATGCATCCACTATCTCTGTAGCTACCCCTTTTAGGTTCCTAGAATGCAAGCCATCAGAACCAGGGAACTTACCCGCCTTTAGCCCTATTTGTTTAGTACCATTTTCTAATTGATGTTACTTAATTCCTCCCCCCATATTCTTTAGTATTAATAGAATGTTCAAAATATCTTGCATTGTTAAGACTGATGAAAAGTATCTGTTTAACTTCTCTGCCATTTTTTGTTCCCTAAAACTGTGCCCAGATTCATTTTCTCAGGGGCCTATGTCCACTTTGACCTCTCTCTTCCTTTTCTTTATGTTTAAAGAAGCTCTTATTGTCAGTTTTTATATTCCTTACTTGTTTGTCCTTGTAGCTTATTCTCTCTGTCTGTATTTTCTTTCTAATCCTCCTTTGCTGGATTCTGAATTAATCCTGATTTTCAGGGCAATCACTGACTTTGACCTCCTTATATGCTTTTTTTCCCAACTGAATACTCTTCTGAACTTTCTTAGTTCACCACAGTTGGGTTATCCCTCTCTCAGAATCTTTTCTAGGATATAGCTTTGCTGAGAGTTATGAATTGTCTCCTTAGACATCTGCTACTGCTTGCTTAAGAAAGACAAGATGGGGGTTTATATATTGATCCTATGCAAGATCAAACTAAAGATGTTGCACGTATGAGACAAACGTGATTATCACTACACTATGGAAACTCTGCACCTTGGTAACGAGCTTGGCAGCAAAAGAGATTTTTTAGGCAAGGCAGAGGTATGGTGAGCAATGAAACTCTCAATGAAGTGGTGCATAAAGACAAGGTTGATAGATTGTGTGCCTTTAAGTAGTTGCATAGTGACTAAATGCTCAGAGAGCAGCTAAGAGGCCTGAGATGCCCTCTGCTCTAATCCATGAGATGAGTGTCTGTCCCTGTGTGCAAATGGAATTACAATGCAAGGTATCAGTTTGTTCCAAAAGTACAGTGTTGATGTTGAGAACTCCATTCTAAATAAGTCAAAGATATGCTCCGATGATGTAGTGAGGCTTGTGTGTGTCCAACGGCGGGTGGACAAAGAATGCAGATAGTCATTATTCATTAGGGTGCCGTGTAAGGTTGGGGAATGCCAGCCAAGATGGAAAGCCAGAGGAGCAAGTAGCAAGCTGGCATTGCCAGGCACCTATCATGTCACAGCTAGTTTCCCTCTGCTGGGTGGAAGGATGGAAAGCTGCAAATGAATGCGGTGAGAATACGAATAATGAGCTGTTAATGCAAATGGACCTCTTTCGTCTCACCAGTGAGTGTTTCACCTCACAATTCAAACACTGGATGCAAAATTGCACTTTTTTTCCCCTCAATATCTTGAATCTGATTTTTCTGATCTCACCGCATTTTCCAAACCATCTCACCACTGCCCACTGTTCAGGCATTGGTAAAGTTCAGCCCTACATGTATGCACCTCAGAGAGTAGGTTATACAAGGGGATCTTTTCTTGGGGGATTGTTAACCACAAGTGCACAGGAGCGAGAGCAGGACATGGGAAACCACAGGTAATAATATAACAACCACAAACATGCTTTGTTGCTGCATATCACTCGGATTTGTTTCACTAATACAAACTAATTTTCAACTTCTGCTGTGTGACATGTCAGTTTTGCAGCCATTTCCTTCTGGGTTTCACTTTGTTGCTGTTTTCGGTGTCCAATACTTGATTGGCAGGATTCTATCTCGGAAACCTGCCTGCCTCTGTTACATCGCATTGTTCACAGCCAGGAGAAGGAACTAAAAATTCTCAACATCTGTGCGATACATTCTCAGATTTCTGGAAGTTCACAAATGGCTTATTCTCTGTGGAGAAACAATGTCAAAACTAGTTTAAAAACATCCTAGCTCTCTACCATTTCAGACAACTTGCACATGTCCGTCAGGTGTATGAACACAACAATCAAAGCCAGCCATTTTTCTAATCCTGCTTGGAATCATGACGCAAAGTCTCATCTTATGTAATATAGATCAAAGAATAATAAAGATCCTGGGACTTGCTTTATACTCCATTAGAAGAGCCTGCCCAGGAAGAACAGTAATGGATTCAGGATGCAGTTGCAGAAAACCCAATTCTTGCAAGATTTATTGTGAACCATTGCTTTGTTACCTTGAATAGTTGATTTCTTATTCGAGTCAGATTCATGAGCATGACTCCTGAATTGACTCCAGCTGCTCCATAATAAGGATGCTGTGCAAATCGACTGTACCATCCAATTCTGGGTATTTCATGTTCTGGGGCCATAGCTGCAAGTTGTGTGGAGTTGAACAAATTCAGGAAATGCCAGACATCATCGATTGGTCTCAGGAAAAGAACATCAGTATCAACATACAGCAGAGAATCGACATCTCTTAGAATCATCTGATTTGGAAGCAGAAAAGCAGAAGGTTTTTTTTAAAAATGCATATTATATGTGAATATGAAATAAAGTGCAAATAAAATAAATTAAGTGCAACATTTATTCAAAATCAGGACCTGATTACCAAGCTAAACAAAATTGAAGATCGGGTTTTCCATTCTAAGTAAGTGCAATCCAAATTGGGATCACAAGATGAGATTTCTAATCCAAGCAGAGCTCTATTCACCAATAAATAAAGGTTTGTAAGGTGCTCAAACTTTTGAGCTCCCTTGATAAGGGATGTAGGGATGACAAGAATGATTTCAATTAAATTCTCTTAATATTTCTGAAACAAGTTTGCAACTTCATTTAAATCAACACAACAGGTATCAGGTTTAATAATCCAAACTCATAGTTCCTAGTTTATTTTAAGAACAGTCTTCTACTCCATTATAAAATGTGATCATTGCCCAAAGTCCACATTTTGTGCATAAAACTGAACTGGTTACAGAGCTTGTCAAAAGTGGACTTCATGCTTTACTGGACTTTAGACTGCATTAAAGATGTTCTACTCATGCCCCATATAATGTTTCTAATAGTAATGACCCTATTAGAAATTTCAATTTCTCGTTAAAATGGAGTTCTAGCTGTTCCTACTCACAAACACCTGAAACCCAAGGAAAGGAAGCACTTGCATTTATGTTGCATGACACAAGTAAGCCAATCTGTCAAGCTGGTCACTATTACATTTAAAATATGACACTAGGCCCCACAAACCATATCAAAGTGAACTCTTCTTAATGATGTTTCTTGATGCATAACTGTTGGTTCAGGTGCCAGAACTATCCTGCTCTTTAAATAATGACATGTGATCCTCTAAATCCACCAAATAGATAGATTAGGTCTCAGTTCAAGAACTCATCTGACACAGTCAATTCTGGTAAATGCAGGTACAACCAAACTACTGCATTAGATGACAATATCTTCTCAAGTCTCGAGAATGGAGCTTAAACCCACCTACCATTTTATTGTGAGCAAACTACAAGGTTTTCAGCAGAGTTGGGGTTAGAATCGACTGCATATTCAAGTATTGTAAAGCGGAAAAGGATTTGTAGATTGGGCAATAATTAGAAAGGACAGGTGGGTTAGTGAAGAGACAATGAGAGTAGCCCATTATCCCTCCAACTTCACAAATTCAGGAAGTCTGCAGGTTTCACAACTTCTCCACATTGTGATCACTTTGGACTTGGAAGTTGGTAGTGCATTGGAGGATGTCTTGTTACAGTTCTTGCATGGTATTTTGTAAATGACATTAGTTTTGCTTCTTGTCTGTATAGGATCTTTCATGTTCATTAGCTGCTGTTTTAGTGTGTTGGTGGGTTTGTGGGCTACCATTATACTAAGGGGTCTGAGTAGTCTGGCAGTCATTTCTGAGATGTCTTTGATATAGGGGAGAGTGGCTAGGGTTTCTGGACGTTTTTTGTCTGCTTGTTTGAGTTTGTTGCTGAGAAATCGGCGGACTGTGTTCATTGGGAACCCAGTCTTTTTGAATACATGGGATAGGTGATTTTCCTCTGCTCTGCGTAGTTCCTCTGTGCTGCAGTGTGTGATGGTTCATTGAAATGATGTTGTGATGCAACATCCCAACATCCACAAATGAAGCTGCATCAGCACATTATTTCAATGAGCCAACACACACTGCAGCACAGAGGAACTACGCAGAGCAGAGGAAAATCACCTATACCATGCATTCAAAAAGACTGAGTTCCCAATGAACACACTCTGCTGATTTCTCAGCAACAAACTCAAACAAGCAGACAAAACATGTTCAGAAACCCTAGCCACTCTCTCCTATACCAAAGACATCTCGGAAATGACTGCCAGACTACTCAGACCCCTTGGTATAATGGTAGCCCACAAACCCACCAACACACTAAAACAGCAGCTAATGAACATGAAAGATCCTATACAGACAAGAAGCAAAACTAATGTCATTTACAAAATACCATGCAAGAACTGTAACACTACATTGGACAAACAGGCAGAAAACTATCCACCAGGATACATGAACACCAACTAGCCACAAAATGACATGACCTTCTCTCACTAGTATCCTTACATACAGATGAGAAAGGACACCACTTCGACTGGGACAACACATCCATCCTTGGACAAGCCAAACAGAGACACGCACAAAAATTCCTAGAAACATGGCATTCCAGCCGGAACTCTGTCAACAAACACATCGAGTTAGACCCCATTTATCACCCCCTGAGAAAAAGAACAGGAAATGACATCGCCACAGGAAATGACATCACCATCCCAAAGAAACCTAAACATATAAGTAGAAAGCAGGAATCATGGACAATGCTTCACCTCGAGGCCCACTGAAGATGTTACCTAGTAGGGTGACGAAACGTCTGGAAATGAACCTTCCAGCTCAACAAGCAAACCTACATCCATTTCCTTCAGCTTTTCAACTTTGATGATTTCTGTCATCTGAAGATTCTGGAGTGATGATATGAAAATCCATCATCTCTAATTACAGACTTCTTTCTTGTTAAAATCTCTCATGCTAACATAGGTGATCTCAACATAACCTATATGGGTTTTTCCATGAGCCTTGAAAACCCAGTGAAGTCTACCAGCTGCCTCTTGACTAGTTGGAGGACAATTTGTTCCTGGACCAGTTGTTCCCTGACTTGCTTTTCTTTGAATAGATTTGGAAAATAAAATGCTACCACAGCCTGAAAAAGGTTAACCTTTTAACTTTGACACTTTTCACAAAAATATCATATTTACATCAGACTTAAGTTTCAGACATATTTGAAATAGAAATCAGTTATACAACTAAAGAAAAAAAATGGAAACATACCGGAAGAAAGAGGCGTTGAGCAGCACATGGTTTAAATAGTTTTTTCCATTCCTGGGGTTTTCCTGCTAAAAAGGTGATTGGGTAGATGTTATAGTCAACTTGCGACCTGAATGAAAACGGCCAAGCTTTAATCTGTTCGAATCAAAAATAAGACATTAAAATACAATATGCAGCATCTCATTTTGTTTTAAAGATGCTTAAGCAGAATGAAATTAATGCAGCTATATTCTGAAACTATGTGAAAACTAACAGATAGCACAACGTCTGCAGAATAATGGTGCATCCACAACATATTGCAAACCAACAAATATACAATGATGAATTCTCAATTCACTGCACACTTTCATTGTAGCAACCTACACTTTTTTAAAATGTTTTCTTTCAAATTACTGCAGTAAATTACCAACATAAGTTCATGTTCAACTATATGGTGAAAAATAAATTGAGGAATTTCCCTTTTCTTTCCCTGAAGGTCAACTGAAGATGTGTACTTTCTAACTTGCACTAACAGTAAAAGTGTAGCACACACGAAATGTGCTACATATTCAAACAATTGTTCATCTCATTTGCATTGGAAACCAGATGTTCAAATAGTTTTCGTTTCTGTTTTTTTGGTCAGCTGCAAAATATGCAAAATCTTATGAACTACAAAGTTCTTTGTGGGTTGGTTTCAAAAACTCCTGCTGAGATAATCACTGAGACGTAGTCCCAAGACTCACTGGCAGCTTTCTTCAAAGGAGCTGTTACCCATGATGATAGATCCAGTATTTTACACTGGGCTGCATAAAACGCAGTTAACACTATAGATAGTCAGCTCATGGGATCGGAGTTAAAAAAAGATTACCTAAAGAATTGTTACCTGATGAAGGAGCAGTGCTCCGAGAGCTAGTACTTCCAAATAACTTTGTTAGACTATAAGCTGGTGTTGTGTGATTTTTAAATTTGTCCTCCCCAGTCTAACACCGGTATCTCCACATCATCACTATCATATATGGCAGACCCAAAATTATTTTCATAAAAGAACAAATGACTGATATTTATGATAATGTTCTGGATGAAATCAATGTCACACCCTGCATATAATTTACTTTTGATTATTGCTGTTGACTCCAGTTGCTGAGTTTCAACTGCAAAGCTTATATGAGAAAAGGGGCATGGAGTTTGCAGTAACCAAAGAAAATAAACAACTGGCTCCACAGGAATGATGATTATACACTTTCCAATTCTTTACAAAAAGTACATTTACTTGTTTTGAGGTTTGTTCCCATTTTCATGATCATCCACATTCCTGTTAATTTGCTAGATTTAAAGTCTCAAAATAATGATTTTCTTTCCTCGAGAAAAATAAACTGCTGGCCTAATTTCATCAAAGGCTACTTTTTGGTTATCAGTGGCCCTTTCTTTTCTTTAATGTTTCAGTCCAAATCTTTCAAAGCTGTTAACATGAGCAGATCAGGGTTCTGTCTTTCCGTAGTCCCTCAGTAATTTTTGTCAAATTTGGATTTTAATTATTTTCTAATTAACCTGTTCAGAGACATTGTTACACACCTGTGGAGCAGGTGGGACTTGAACCAGGGGGCCCAGTGATACTACCACAGCATCACCACAGTCCCCTAAATTTGGAATCCAAGTATAATTCCTAATTTACAACAATTAACCAACATTCCCGCTTAACTGCACAGCCACTCCGAGGGTCAGAGCATAGTGGGTAATGTGCCATCGCTGTTTGCAGCATTGACTTTACCACACACAGCTTTCGGAACTCTGCACAGAGGAAAATAAATTAGTGGGAACACTGCAACTGACCATGTGCACTACCCTTGCAATTTCAGAAACTCAACAACAATATTGTGCTTGAAGAATTTGGATTTCCTTCTACAGGATTTCTTGTCCTTAAAGTTTTTGCACAATAAACATTGACTATATCTACATTGTAAATCACAACCTATGAAATCTCTCCAGTTCACGTGTCTGGACATATAAATAAAACCATTCTGGAGTTTTCAGCTATTTATTGCTTGTGCCAACTTTTTAAAGCTGTTTGCCAACTTTTGGCACTGTCAATTTTCAAACTTATAAATCAGATGCAGGAGAAAGCATTGGTGAGTAATATGAAGGAATAGCCAAAGGGATTTTTAAAAACAGAGACAGCAAGAGAATAACTAGTGAAAGTGTAGGAACCTTTAAGGACCATAGAAGTGATCGTGGACCACCAAGATGTGGGCACAGTCTTTAATGAAGACTTGGCATCAGTCTTCACAATGGAAAAGGATAATGCAGGTACAGAGATCAGCATGGAAAACTATGAGATAGTAAAAGAAATTAACATGGAGGGAGAGACAGTATTAGCAGCTTCAGCATCCTTAAAAATGGTTAAACTCACAGGCATATACAAGGTGTACTCCAGGCTGTTGAGGGATTCTAGCAGTAATTTTTAGATCCTCTGTAGCCACAGGTGAGGTGCCAGAGGACTGCAGAACTGCTAACATTGTCCCATCATTTGAAAAAGGGAGGGAGAGATATATCAGAAAACTATAGGCCAGTCAGTCTAACCTTGGTGATGAGGGAAGTTATTAGAAAGAAGTCTAAGGGACAGAATATATATCTGCATTTAGAGAGGTAGGGACTAAGCAGGAATAATCGGTATGGGTTTGTTAAGGGAGGGGTGGTGATGGGTGGAGGGAACTTACAAGGTAACTGAGTGAGAATGTCATGCTAGATCCCTTTGGTGCTACCTCAGTTTTAGACAGCCTGTAGGATGAGGTGGGGAGAGCGTACTGACTGGTTTCATCTCTGAGCAGCTTGAGGTTTGCCTGGCTGAGTGCACAAGCTTTAAGAGGTCTCTGTCTCCCTGTATTTTCTATGTTTTTACAATGAATTTAGGAGGTGTGTTGATGTCTTTTACACAGATATTTTTGAGGCAAGTTGATGTCTCGAAGCTTTGCTTGGTCAGGGATTATTGCAGTTCTGTGTACCTCTTGATTATCCAGAATATTTGATCAACCAACCCACTCCTGGTCCCATAGGTACCAGTTAATAAAAGGTGTCTGTATTCACTCGTATTGCCCTAGTCTCCAGGGCTGTGGGCCAAGAGCTGGAAAATGGGATTAATGCAGCCATTCTGTAAGTATGATGACCAGTACTGCATATAGTATTCTGGATGCGGTCGCACCAATATACTGTACAACTAAAGCATTACCTCCTTACTCTTTCATTCAATTCCCCTCACAATAAAATAAAACATTCTCCCTTTACAGTAAAACAGATCATTCTCTTAACTGTCCTAATTACCTCCTGTAGCTTCTGCAATTCGTGCACGAGGACACCTGGGTCTTTTTGTGTCTCAGAACTCCGCAGCCTCTTGTCATTTAGATAATTTTTTTTAAAGGTAATACTCTTTTTGCCAAAACGATCAATTTCACACTTTCCCATATTGTATTCAATTTACTAAATATCAAATGCGATCAAGACAAATCGCACAAATTTCTTAGCTAATTCGGTCCCCCGCCCACACCACTGACTTCAGTGTTAATGACATAGAAGGTCATTACATTTCAGGGAACTTCACAAAGGATTATAATTCTCAACTTTGCTGATCTAGCCTTGAAATTCCCTCTCAAGAACCACACCATCATGGATTGTCTCAACGACTGCTCTATTCTGATTGATCAGTCTCTTTCTTAGGCCTTCCTTCATCGGACTCTGAAACTACCCTTGATACTCACTCACAACATCTTAAAGGGAAAAAAAAGTTAAAAAGCAATTAGTACTTGGAAATAAACATACTGGTTGCACTGGAGATCCATTTAAGGAGAGAAGACAAGTCAGATAAGTAAGTGCCACTCGCACATTTTATTGGCTTTTTCTTCTGGGACAGTTCGTTGCTGACAGCTACCATCACTGGGCTAGTCCTGCTCCTGGGACTTTTAGATTAGATTAGATTACATTACATTACAGTGTGGAAACAGGCCCTTCGGCCCAACAAGTCCACACCAACCCGCCGAAGCGCAACCTACCCATACCCCTACATTTACCCTTTACCTAACGCTAGGGGCAACTTAGCATGGCCAATTCACCTGATCTGCACATCTTTGGACTGTGGGAGGAAACCGGAGCACCCGGAGGAAACCCACGCAGACACGGGGAGAACGTGCAAACTCCACACAGTCAGTCGCCTGAGGCGGGAGTTGAACCCGGGTCTCTGGCGCTGTGCTAACTACTGTGCCACCGTGCCGCTCACCGTGCCTCCCAAGCTCTAATCTTGTTCAGTTGTATCAAATAAAAACTGTCTGCAAGCTTTTCAATACTCACTCTCATCAGCATTCAAATGTTAATATTCATTAGCTTCTTCCAAGCCCCTTATGACTTTCTCAGTACAACTTCAGCAACCTTCCCACTGTCTCAACTTCCCTAGGGCTCCTACGGAGTATTGCTGCCTAATACTTCCAAGAACTTTTCTCCAAGTTCTAACCAGACAGAACCTTCCAACTGCTCTTGATTCCTCACTAAGCCCCTACACAGAATCTGTGTAGTTTTGTTGTCCACCCAGCTGTACAGTTTACTGCAGCACTCCCAGCATGGGTTCTGTTCTATTTCTCACACTGTCTCTCACTGCCCGTTATCTTTGAACTTCTTTTCAGTCACCCTCTAAGTTCCTGAGCGACCGATCAAAATCCTTGCACTAAACCACTTCCTGTTGCTGGGCAGAATTGAATATTGTCACTATTTGCTTCAATCATTCCTGTGGTAAAATGTTCCTTAGTCTTAACATGCCTGAGTGCAGACATTTCTTGAATTCCTTACCAGATTTCTTGCTGACTCTCTTATATTGAAAGTCTCTAGCATACTCTTTCCCACAAGCAGAAACAAAATCTCTTTTAAGTGTTTGGGTTATCTATTTTACTTCATGCAACCACCATGTAAATGCCAACTGTTTTCATTTACTCAAAAAAGCACCCTCTCCAACCACAGATAAGCACCTCACCTTCATAAGGGCAATTGCAACTGATGTGTCAAGTGACTTGAATAGAGGCTTCTGCTGTCACACAAACATAAAATGTCAAACGTCAAACATCTCCTGAACAACAGTGACACTATCATTTCTGCATATCAATTGCCATCTAAGGCTTTCCAGATTAGATCAAATGCTGAAGGGAAAACTGCAATACATTGTGGTCAGTTTGTCCTGGAGATCAACCCCATTTTGAATTGAATTAAGACTCTCACAAACTAATTTCAATTCAATCCTTCAGAGGAAACAGAGCGAGGTGACCACCAACCCATCGGGCTGTAAGAAAGTAAGATCCATGTTCCAGCCAGTTCTCATCCTTTTTCAGCATTTAATATTTCCAAAAAGTGTTCAACACTCTGATCATGTGGTGACATGTCATTTTATTTCAATATAGTTCTGAATTAGAAAACAATTCACACCATGCTTCATTTGGATCAATCCTGATTGAATAATTCAGGTCATCAGTCCTGCAGGCACTTTAATAATAAATATTTAGAATTTTCAAAATTATGAACTGTTTCAGAAGTTGGAAACAACATTAAAACATTCATACTAACATTATATATTGGCTAAATATTCCTCCCACTGGGCAACATTAATCCTGGATGTGTATGTAAGTTAGTTCATTTTATAGTGGTATTTAATATTTTAGCATGTCAAATAATGAATGAACCGCAATAATGTTGTTGAAACCCTCATCCATGCCTTTGTTACCTCTACATTGACTATTCTAATACCTCGTGGGTCTTCCACATTCTGCCCATCATTAAATTAATGTCATTCAAAAGTCTGGTGCCCATGTCTTAACTTGCACCAAACTTTGTTCATCCATCACTCCTCTATTGCTTGCCAACTTGCACTGGTATCCAGTAAAGCAATACCTCCATTTTCAAATTCTTATCCTCATTTTCAAATTCTCAGATGGCCTCATTCCTCTTTGTCTCTGAAAGCTCCTGCAACCACACAATTCTCTGAAATATTTTGGCTCCACTAATTCTGGCCTAAGTTGCTTTTATTAAGTGATGTAAGAACTTACTGTTTATGGTGGGCCAGATTTCGTTCAAAAGCAATAAGGTCAATGACCCTCTGTTTATGCACAAATTAGGCAGCAATATCAGACACGCGCAGATATGTAGTTACATGCAAAAATATGGAATGATTGATTCACACAGAAGGTTGTGGTTTCAATCTGGAAACCTGAATACAAATTCTTTGCTGATGCTTCAGTATAGAGGGAGCACCGCAATGTCACAAGTTCAATCGTTTGATAATATATTAAACCATTAGCCCTTTTGCCCTGGATGCAAAGGTTTCCCTGACTGTTTTTGAAAGAAATGCAGGAACGTTTCTCCACCCATGTCCTGTGCAATATTTCCTCAACCAACATTAATACATAGATTATCTGGGTGTTACTACTGTTGTTGTAGGAGCTTGTTGTTTGTAAATTTCAGCCATTGCACATTACAACTCACGTGGCACAGTGGTTAGCACTGCTACCTCACAGCGCCAGGTTCGATTCCAGCCTCGGGCAATTGTTTGCGTGGTGTTTGCACGTTCTCCCCGTGTCTGAGTGGGTTTCCTCCGGGTGCTCCGGTTTCCTCCCACAATCCAAAGATGTACAGGTCAGGTGAATTGGCCATGCTAAATTGGCCATAGTGTTACGTGCATTAGTCAGAGGGAAATGGGTCTGGGAGGGTCAGTGCGGACTTATTGGGCCGAAGGGCGGTTTCCACATTGTAGGTAATCTCAACTGTAGTTACAGTTCAAAAGTAAGTTAATTCTAATATAGTTCTTTCGGGCTGGAAATCACGCTGTAAGTGTTGCTCTATCTGGCTGAGATCAGTTATCCTAACACTGCCAGGGAATATTACAAAAAAATTACATACGGATGCTGGAAATTTGAAACAAAAACAGAATTTGGTGGAGAATGTTCTGGACTCGAAACGTTAACTCTGCTTTCTCTCCACAGATGCTACCATATCTGCTGAACTTCTCCAGCAATTTCTGTTCTTATTTCAAACCAGGGATTAAATGGGGACTTTCCTGTTGTAAATGTCACAGTAGCACAGTGTAAGCACTTGAAGTTACACAAAGTAATAATTGAGTGAATGTCTGTTTATTCACACTGATCAACTTCCATCTGTTGAACACTCTGAAGCTGCATTATACAAACATCAATTAGTTACCAAGGTGCTTTTAAAAATATGGAGAACAATAGATTTTGATTCAGAAATACACTTTGCTGTATAATTAACTATAACAGCAGCAATAAACTGGCCAAAGCATTGAATTGTACTTCTGGTAAAGGAAACATCTGAACTACAAGAGGCCATTCATGTGGGATGCATCAATACATAAGTCATTAAACTATTAAATTAATTCAAATGAAATTCAGAGACACAAGCGCAGAGTCAGAAAATGTAAAGACAGTATGTGGGAGGATAGAAAGCAACCTAGATGCAAAATAAAACAATGCTGGCATAAATTTTCTGACATAAACAGTTGCACTATTTAGCAGACATAATATATATAAACACAGCACTTTAACACCACAAACATCTTTCATTTGAAATACTTACACTAGTTTCAAATTTCGGTTGCAGAGCATCTTCAGCAAAAATATGGAATTTTATCTTATTTAAGGTGAAGAGAAGAACTGATTTTAACATGGTCATTGTTTCTTCAAGCCGGTCCCCACAAGCTACCACTGCTAAATGCATCCACTGTTCTCCCTGCCATGTATGGAGGCGAAAGACTGGTTCATTAGGAATTCTGAAGGGAAAGAAAATATTGGAGAATATTGATCAATCAAAATCTAGCATTACTGCTTTCAAAGTGTACAGTTCAGGCTTCTTCTTTCTTTCCTGACTTAGAACATAGAACAGTACAGTACAGACCCTTGATGTTGTGCCAACCTTTTCTCCAACTCGAAGATCACACTAACCTACATACACTTCATTTTACAATCATCCATATACCTATCCAAGAGTTGCTTAAATGTCCCTAATTCATCTGACTCTACTACCACCGCTGGCAGGGCATTCCACGCACCCACAACTCTCGGTGTAAAGAATCTACCTCTGACATCTCCCCTAGACCTTCCTCCAATTACCTTAAGATTATGCCCCCTCCTGATATACATTTCCACCATGGGAAAAAGTCTCTGGTTATCCACTCTATTTATGCCTCTCATCATCTTGTACACCTTTATCAAGTCACCTCTCATCCTTCCTCACTCCAATGAGAATAGCCCTAGCTCCCTCAACCTTTCATCATAAGACATGCCCTCCAGTCCAGGCAGCATCCTAGTAAATCTCCTCTGCATCCTCTCTAAAGCTTCCATATCCTTCCAATAATGAGGCGACCAGAACTGAACACAGTTCTCTCACTGCCACTGATGGCAGACATGTTAACATGTTCAAAAACTCTCCGACATTTCAGAGGGGGTGTATGTATGGACACTAATCCCAAACCACATCAGGTTTTTATGGATCTGTCAATATCAAAAATGGTCACATATTTTTCTACATCTGCTCTCCTTTGTTTTATTGAAAAATGAACAATTTTTTAATCTAAAACTTACAGTTAGACAGTTTTATCCACATAAATTGCCAACTAAACCGTTCAGAGAATCCTAGAATTTACAGCACAGGACAAGTCCATTTGTCTAATATGCAGCTTTAAAACAGCTCTTCAGTTTGACACATTTCCCTAACCTCCACCCTGGGCTGTGCATTTTTTTAACCTGTTACTATACAATTCCTTAGTGAAAGAGATGGAAGTGGTTGGGTCAGAGATACAGGTTTTTCATCAGTCAAAAGGGATAAGGGGCAAAAGTAAGCAATGTAGAGTTAGGTCACAGATCAACCTCATGGAGGAATAAATTTGAATGGCTAATTGGCCAATCCTGTTCCCATTTATGCTCTCACATAACCAATTCACGACTTACTCAGCAACAGGTCTGACAAAAAAATGAAAAGAATTATAATTGCCAAAGGAAAAGTTCTTCCAAGAAGTGTAATGGAGGCAAAAAACTCCACGGTCATTCAGGAAGCAGTGATGGGAAACAGGACGCTACTACAGGTGACTGGCCAAATGTTGTCCTTACTCATAAACTGTTAATTGTTAACCTGATCAAAAGATAAGGATCAGGTGAAAAAGTTATGGAATTGGTAGATGAGAGTACACAGAAGTACAGTATGTGAGTAAAAGAAAATCTACCATGAGTTGATGTGAACTAGAAGTTATCCACAGATAACAGAAAAAAGTGAGGACTGCAGATGCTGGAGATCAGAACTGAAAGTGTGTTGCTGGAAAAGCGCAGCAGGTCAGGCAGCATCCAAGGAGCAGGAGAATCGACGTTTCGGGCATGAGCCTGAACAGGATGCAATGCCAATGTGTCCTCTCATTTGCCATCCATAAACTTCCTTTCATATTGCTTTATTTTGTTTTAAAGACAATACTGCTGCCTGCATGATAAAATACTAGTCTGGAATATTTAAGGCTCCAAGTGCCTCAGGCTTCTTGCTCTTTATCTCAAAATAAGGTTCTGTAGCACTTAATTTACTGTAAAACTCCTTTCTTTACATCTGCATATAATGGATTATCAAATATAGCTCTCGAGTGTAGGGACTGAGACCTGTCTCTTCACCTACACATTCTAAACTGGTGTCTTGTCTCTTATTGGTGGCAGAATCACATCATCAGTTATACTGCCATGGTTTACGTGACTCTCATTCTGTCACACTCTGCCAAAGTTTCTCTTTAGAAGTAAACAACTGGATTAATAGGTAAAAATTATTTATTTGTGTTGGCTTTGTAATTATTTGCAGTGAGCTGTCAGACAATATGTGGTTGTTTGACTTTGGATTCCTTATAGATACTTGAACAAGCTAAGAATAGAGAGCTGCAGACCATGAGCAAGCAGATGGGACTGGTTAAGAATAGCATCATGATCGGCACAAACATGTTAGGCTGAAGGTAAAAACAAGGACTGCAGATGCTGGAAACCAGAGTGTGAATTAGAGTGGTGCTGGAAAAGCACAGCAGGTCAGGCAGCATCCGAGGAGCAGGAAAATCGATGTTTCGGGCAAAAGCCCTTCATCTATGTTAGGCTGAAGGGCCTGTTCCTGGGCTGTACTGTTCCATATTAGTAACGACAAAACTGAACTAGCTGAACTAGCAGGCAAAGAACACAGTCTTAGAACCTGGATCAGTGCTAAGAATACATTCAAACTGAAACTGAATCTGAAATCCTTCCAATTAAAGAATAAAACCGGAAATATTTTCCAAGTCTGGAGAGAATATTAGAAAATAAATTCAAAGCCAAAGAGAAATGCTTCCACACAGAAAATCTCTGCGCACACCTGAGGATGTTAGCAGAGGAATTCAACTGGTGATTCCAAGAATTCGATGTGATGGAACTTTTTGGCATGTTTGTTTCAAATCCGTTTCTTGAAGTATACATTCGTGGGCTGGTTATCAAATTCCATCAGGTCTTTGATTTACAAAGCAGCAGAGTTCATATGGAGTAAATTACTAATTGAAATGATACTGAGCTGAAAGTCAGATCAAGGGATCGTGATTTTAAAGGATTCAAACAGTGTAAACGACCACTTCTAGCATCTAGTGGTTGAAAGTGAAAGTTTACTTTGACTCCACATACCTCCATGAAACAGTCTTCTTCCAAATGAAGAAAATCAAATCCAAGTATTAAACCCACCTCACCTACACATTTGGTGACTTGTATATGACAAGCATTTCAAAACACAACTCAGGACTTCAACGCACTGGCAGATAATGTACAGTCACAGATGCCTCCATGAGACTTAGTGAATAGTGGACAAATTGAATAATATCATATATTTTAATTTATACTATATAAATTTAAAATCAACTTTTTATTCTACATTTTCCAGGCGTGCACTTTTTCACTGCACTTAGGATACCTAGATATCCCCTTTAGAGATTCTGTAGGATTTAGCTTTGCATTTACTTTGGTATAACCATTGTACAGTCATACACCAATAATTCATTTCCTATCGACCAGTATTACTTCTGCTTATGATACCTTTTCACGAATAGATCTGCTAGACTATCTTTTAATGATTCTTGGAAACAATTTTCTGACCTTTGTGCACGCTTTATCAGATCTTATGAGCTGCACAAATTTCTCTGAAATTTCCCTCAGTTGCTGGTAATTGATATTGATATTGCCAGAGAACAAGATTTTACTTCTTCTACTAGAATAAGATCTTCTTTTCCACCTCAGTCCACTGTTGAACCTAACTGCGTATCTACTGTTACTTGCACCCTACCTGAAACAGTGTCTATGATATTCTTATCATAAAGGACAAAATATATTTCAAATATAAACTGGAAAACAGAAGTTTGGATTGCTGTGTTGTAGAAAATGAACCAGTTTTTTAAAAAGTATAACTTGAAGGATAAGTGGAACTGTGTGGAGTTCATTCATTGGTTACAACAGGAAAGGTTGGATTTGAAACTTTATTGAAACTAATTGGCGCAAGGTACTTTTGGTTGAACACAAATGCCCAGCAAAAGCTTTTGGTGCAGATTTAAACTCTGGTTTGTCACATAACTGACAAAAGGGAATAGCAGTACTCAGGGTTGCGAAAGTGTACAGCAAAGACTGATCATTCTCTCCTTCTCTCTCGGAGTTTCTCTCTCTGTCTCTCTCTCACCCTTGGAATGGAAGAAAGCCAGCATTAAATGATGCTGAAAAGAAACAGTTCAAAATCAAAAAAGATCTAGGTCCAACTGATCAGCTACAAAATTGAGGATCACCTCAATTGAGAACACCATGATATAATTGCCAAAACCCAAAATAGAATTGTTCAAAACTCATGTCATTCACTCATCTTATGTTTTAGACTCCAGTTGTAAAGACTTTGTTCCTCTTTCACTATATTTTCCCCCTACAATATTTCTGCTAAATTGTTTGTCTTGTCTGTCTTATCTGTCCTATTTATGAATGAATATGTGATAACTGGATAAAAAAAGGTATAATTTTTATTAACGTATTAGTTGTTAATAATCTATTTTGCCACTTTTTAAAAGAAAAGCTTGTTATAATAAATAACGTCGTTGCTTTTTTGATAATTGATGAAACCTGATATGAACATGTTTTTATTTGAGATAGGGATCACAGTGAGGCAAATTAACCACCCTTGTGATAATATTCACATTTAAACTTGTGGCAAGTTAGACTTGTGGAACAGGGGGACTGGTTTTCTACATACTCTTCTTTCAGAGTTGTGATAGTATTTAATTGGCTAAAGTCTGCATTTTCATATGGGTAGACACATTTGAGATTTCTAGTCATTGCAAGAGTTGTGCTAAAGGCTTGTGATCCAACTCAATCTGAAGTTTTAGTCCCATAAGATATTCTGTCAACCTTTCACACTCTCATTAATTGTTAACACTCCCTTCTCTATGGCTGTCAAACTCCACTAGCCTCTGTCAAAACACTTGACATAAAACAAATTTTGTTTTAGAGTTCTGTCTGTTTGTGCTTGAATAAGGACTGCTGCTAATGCTGTATTGGTGAGGCATCTGCAGCTACAATGGCGAATTCGCCTGAATTGTGTTAAACAAAAGCATCAAGAGAAAATAACTTCTTTTTACTCTTTTCAAAAGCTAGTCTGTTTCTGACTCCTTATGGGTTGTGTGAGACTGGCGAAGTTGCGAATTTACATTCCTACTTGATTCATTATGTTTAAGAAAAGCCACACATAATTTATATACTGCGGCACCAGAAAAACACTGATGACACTTACCTTCCTTGGAACAATTGTGATGTTTTGTTCTTAGATAATCTTTCCTAGAACTGTAACTGTCATTCAAGAGAATTGGCATTTCTCATTTAGTGTGAAGTCTGCATTCTGTCATAACTTAAACACATCCCTGACCCTATGTTAATGCTTCCTCTTCATGTCATCATGCACTCGGATGTCATCCATTTGGCGAGTGGTTCTTTCTTTCTTTTCTAGGATACTTTTGGGAATAATCTCTGGTGCAGAGGAGATCCCAAACGGTAGATACGGCAAAACTGCCCCAATGGTGTAACAAATGTCCTCAGCAATCTTGACAATTTTTCTAATGGCATTCAGTTTTCTGCAAAACTTACTTGTTGCCAAACTATCATTGGTGAATTAAATAGGATGAATTTCCCTTCTTACTCCTTTATTGAACAAAGTGAGATCCACACACAATCTTATCTCTCCACTGTCTTGGGAATAATTATTAGTCCCGAGCACTACGGTGTAGGTCCTGTCACTGGAGATATGACCCACCCCCACCCCACCTTTCGAACAGGTTGTTAAACTGAGATTTTACTTTTCCAACAAAGAATTAAGAACTTTAAGGGGAGTGTACAAGCAGATGGACTGAGCATCTTATTGCAGCATCATGATGCTCTGCCTTCTGGTGGCCTGAATCTTTGAATACCTATGGAATGCTCTCCCACCTTCATTCTGAAGAACTGTATCCACTCTCTGTAATAGACCTCAAAGAATTTATGTTAAACAATGGGGTATTCTGATTCCTTCATATATAGAATGTTTGTTGACATTTAGCCCTCTGTTGCAATATTTCATTGTGAATTTCTCATGCATTGGAAAATCACTTCCTCCTGCACTTTGGCATTTTATGCTTGTTCGTCTGATTCTCACAGAATTCAACCACGACAGGTTGTCTACCAGCATTGAAACAGCACCTGTGTCAAGTCTGTATTCTGTTTCAAAGGATTGCTCCTTTACGTTGCTGGTCTAGAATCTTTTGAATTCCCTACGAATGTCGTCCTCAGCTCTTGTTCAGTACTTTTAAATGCTTGAACTTTTTCCATTTCCTTTTCTGTGGAAATTATGTTTTTTGCAGGTGATGAAGGGGCCGTTAATTTACAACAATCATTAATTTCCCAACTGGCCAAATTTATTACATTCAGCTCCCAATTCTGGAGGTTTGTAATGTTCGTAAGTTTCTTTGGGGCCACATGGTTTACTATGTTTATCCTTACTCTTTTGCCATTTATGCTGGCTTTCAGGATAGTGACAATTCCCCTATGTATCCAACCGTGTCAGAAGAATTCTCAATGTTTCCTTACAGTAATGACTGATTTTGGGTCCTGATGTCTGCTGGCAAAATGAATTGGATCAACTGTTCCAATGTTAAATCTTTCACGGATTGAAGAAAGTCAGAGAGTCTGTAATCATTACAAGGGATGAGGATTTATCTATACAGTTTCTAATTACTTCATTCTTCAAAGCTCTACACTAGCAATATCCTGGTAGTCAAGAAAATCCATCAAAAAGGCTCCTAATGATTCTCCCAGATGCTGACTTTCCAATCAATAAATCTCTTTTGGGGTCAAAGTATGCATCATATTCCAGAGTACCTTGTTTTGCACTTTGTCTTACCAGAACATGATTAGCTATTGGAGCTACATCATATAAAAATGTGCTGACTTGTTGACGCTGTTTCTTTGGGAGAAAATCTGAATTCATTCATCTGAAACTGCTGCTTCCAGAGCTGCCAGTTCTGACTTGCTGTGGGCCTTCTGTGTTATCAGATTAATGAGGTCAGCCAAGTCTGCTAGCGGTGCAGTAACTACGGATTATCGTGCCTGACTGATCTGCGTGAGCTCTTGGGCTTTTCCGTCGTGCTGCCAAAGTACTTGAATTCCACATCTTTACCTTCCAGACCTTGGTCAATTAGGGTTCCTTTTGACACCCTTCAGAATCTTCAGTTACAGGGCTACAGAAGAAGAAGTCCTCTGAGGCCTTTAACTTGCACGTAGAATCTTCCTTTTCTCCAGTTTTTTTTTTTCCCCAAAGTCAACTTCTTGTCCTCCATGCTTTTTTATTCAGCTGCTCCTACAAAAGTCTTTTGATGCTCTACACAGACGTAGGAGCTTCCATTTTCAGCTGAGTACCTTGAACTCGGTTTTAATTTCAGATTCTGACTGTGACGTTCTTTCTCCCTAGCTGCCAAAATGCTTTGTCTTGTGCTTTAAACCAATACAGTTACCTGAACATTGAGAAACAGTCTGGAGTATCTCAGGTAATGCATGTTTGCACATGCACTGTCCCTGAGATTGTTCGCTCGTTATCACTACGTAAAGCTCTTCAACTTATTATTTACTCTCACAGTCCTTTAATTACACAGGGGTTGTCAAATATACCTCTCAAGTGCAACATCTAAGACTCCCTCCTCACAAGCTCATTCAAGACTAGTGTACACTGTCTTACTGATGGCACAGTCATGTGATCCTTCAGATCATCATGATTTACATGAATCTCAATGTTCCACAAATATCATGCAATGACTGTAAGTGCCAGGAAGCAAGAGATCAGCAAGATTGAAAAGTTAATTGGATGTGCATTCTCACTGAATGTGGGAATATTAAACCGAAGGCAGAAATAAATCAGGTACAAGTGGCTTGCACTTATCAACAATCATTGAAATATTAAAACTTTCGGGGATGTTTCTGATATGCCAGGGCACCTTTTAAAGGCAATAAATTCAGAGTGAAATCATGGAGAAAGATGTTGTGATAATTAGTGACTCATTTAAAATACCCAAATCGTTGCTGGTTAATGGAATAGGAAAAAGCCAGAAAGAGAGCTCAATTATCAACAAGTGTTAATTAATTATAGATCATCACTTTCTACAGCAAACAGGATGGTAAAGAATATCAATGAAAATCCTATAAAGAGCAACTTGCAAGTTTCTGAGAGATACCTTGCTGGCTTGCTATGACTATGAGGAGTAAAGGGCCACCTTTACAGGAAATTCAGAGAACCTTTCTGAGTGTGTTTACGAAACTGGTCACAGGCTCTTTTATGCTACTCCAAAGAAATGTCCTGGTCGGGGAATAAAATAGAGTCATAGAGAGGTACAGCGTGGAAACAGACCCTTCGGTCTAACCCGTTCATGTTGACCAGGTATCCTCAACTAATCTAGTCACATTTGCCAGCACTTGGCCCACATTCCTTTAAACCCTTCCTATTCATATACCCATCCAGATGGATTTTAAATGTTGTAATTGTACCAGCCTCAACCATTTCCTCCGGCAACTCATTCCATACACAAACCACCCTCTGCGTGAAAAAAGTGCACCAGTTTTCACCGATTCAATACATGACCATAATGGACTTAGCTGAAAATGTGTTGCTGGAAAAGCGCAGCAGGTCAGGCAGCCCTTCTTCAGGAATGAGCTGAAGAAGGGCTCATGCCCGAAACGTCGATTCTCCTGCTCCTTGGATGCTGCCTGACCTGCTGTGTTTTCCAGCGACACATTTTCAGCTCTGATCTCCAGCATCTGCAGTCCTCACTTTTTCCATAATGGACTTAATCAGCTAATTGGCATCTTCTCATTTTTTTCATTATGCAGTCCTGATGGGTGAGAATTAGTTCAATCAAAATTCGGTTATTAGATACAATTTCAGGAATTCATGCGTTTATTTTTTTCATATTGAAGTTGTTACAATAAACCAGGTAGTGTGTCAGACATCCTTGGGAAACTGCAATAGGCCAGGTTTTCACCAGCCTTATAGCAACAGGAGACGGCAGGATGGTTCGTAAAATTATTTACACTCTATTGGGTCCAGGCTGGACTTAGTCCTGAACGTTACATTCCTGCCTGCACATTTTACAAGATGCAGACAATGGGACAGATCAATAAAGGACATATTGGTGGAGAAGAGATCATAAGTTCAAGAATTGCCACTTAGTTAGAATTTTATATTTTTTCTGATTTTACTTGATTTTATTTAGAACATATATTTAGTGGTTGGGCAAAGCCAACAAGAAAGGCTGATCATGTTTAACAAAGCTATTGGAGTTTTTTTTTTGGGGGGGGCACACAGTTTAAAGTAGAATACATAAGGGAGAAGCAGTGGATGCTTTTAGATTTTAGGAAGTCTTTTGATAAGGTTCCTCATAAGAGGTTAGTGTGCAAAGTTAAAGTACATTGGATTGTAGGTAATTTATTGAGATAGATTGAGAATTGGTTGACAGACAGGAAACAAATAAATGGGTCTTTTTCCAAGTGGCAGGCAGTGCCTCATGGGGTACTGTGAGGATCAGTGCTTGGGTCCCAGCTATTCCCAACATATAAAAGTTCCTGGATGAGGGAATCAAATTCAACATTTCCAAGGATGCTGATGATAAATCTGGGTGGGATTGTGAATTGTGCACAGGGTACAACAAGGCTTCAAGATAATTTAGACAAGATGAGTGTGTGGGTAAACATATATCAGATGAAATATAACATGGCTAAATGTTAAGTTAAATACTTTTATGTGAAAATCAGAAGAGTATTATTGAGACCAGTGAGCCTTACATGTGTTGTAGGAAAAGCTTTGGAAAGGATTAAAAGAGATAGAATTTATAATCATCTAGCAAGCAACAATTTGATTGCAGATAGTCAACATGGATTTGTCAAGGGCAGGTCATGTCTCACAAACCTCATTGAGTTTTTTTGAGAAGGTGACCAGCATGTGGCTGAAAGTAGGGCAGTTGACATGGTGTACATGGTGTAAAGCCTTTGATAAGGTTCCACGTGGTAGGCTGTTGGAGAAAATGCAGAGGAATGGGATTAAGGGTGATTTAGCAATTTGGATTAGAAACTGGCTTTCTGTAAGAAGGCAGCGAGTGGTGGCTGATGGAAAATATTCAGCTTGGAGTCCGGTTACTGGTGGTGTGCCACAAGGATCTGTCTTGGGACCACTGCTGTTTGTCATTTTTATAAATGACTTAGACGCAGGCATAAGAGGATGCGTTAGTAAGTTTGCAGATGACACTAAAGTCGGCGGAGTAGCAAACAGTGTGGATAAATGTTACAGGTTTCAGGGGGGCTTGGATAAACTGCAGTATTGGGCTGAAAGGTGGCAAATGGAGTTCAATGCAGCTAAATGTGAGGTGATTGATTTTGGGAAGAATAACAGAAAGGCAGAGTACTGGGTGAATAGAAAGATTCTTGGAAGTGTGGATGTGCAAGGGAATCTTGGAATCCATGTACATAGATCCCTGAAAGTTGCCATGCAGGTTGATATTGCTATTAAGAAGGTTTGCAGTGTGTTAGGTTTTATTGGCAGAGGGATTGCATTCCAGAGCTGTAATGTCATGCTGCAACTATACAAAATGCTAGTGCAGCCGCACTTGGAATACTGTGTACAGTTCTGGTCGCCTCATTACAGGAAGGATGTGGAAGCATTGGAAAAGGTGCAGAGGAGATTTAACAGGATGTTGCCTGGTCTGGAGGGAAGGCCTTAGGAGGAAAGGCTGAGAGACTTGGGTCTGTTCTCATTGGAAAGAAGAAGGCTAAGAGGGGATTTGATAGAGATATACAAGATGATCAGAGGATTAGACAGTGAAAGCCTTTTTCTGAGGATGATGACGACGACATCAGCTTGTACGAGGAAACATAACTACAAATTGAGGGGTGATAGATTTAAGACAGATGTCAGAGGCAGAGGCAGGTACTTGACTCAGAAATTCCAATGTAGTTAGGATTAGAGTGGTGCTGGAAAAGCACAGCAGGTCAGGCAGCAACTGAGGAGCAGGAAAATCGACGTTTCGGCAAAAGCCCTTCATCAGGAATAGAGGCAGGGTGCCTGCAGAGTCAATTCCTGATGAAGGGCTTTTGCCCAAAACATCGACTTTCCTGCTCCTCGGATGTTGCCTGATCTGCTGTGCTTTTCCAGCACCACTCTAATCTAGACTCTGGTTTCCAGCATCGGCAGTCCTTGTTTTTCCCAAACCCAGCCACATTAGGGAGATTTAAACAATCCTTGGATAAGCACATGGATGATGATGGGATAGTGTAGGGGGATGGGCTTAGATTAGTTCACAGGTTGGTGCAATATCGAGGGCCGAAGCGCCTGTTCTGCGCTGTATTATTCTACGTTATATTTTCTATGTTCTATTATTCAAATGGTAATTTTAGTTTTGAATTGTGGATGTATAAAAGGATCCGGATGACTTTGTCTACCAGTCAATGAGTTCGTCAATTAAAGTAGATAGGCAGGTGCAGCAAGCAATTACAAAGGCAAATGGTGTGTTGACTGTCATTGCAAGGTGTTTTGAGTTCAGAAATAGGGTTATCTTATGGCAGTTATACAGGGTTTTGGTGAGACCACACCTGGAGTATTGCACAGAGTTTTGGACTCCTACCATAGTTGCTTTGGAGGGAGTTCAGCAGAGATTCACTAGGCTGATACTGGGTACAGCAGGACTGTGGTATGAAGAGAGATTCATTTCACTAGACTTGTATTCACTTGATTTTAGAAGGTTGAGAGAGGATCTGATTGAAACATTTAAAACTCAAACAGGCTGGATTGACCTAAAAGCAGGGAGGATAGTTTCCCTGATTGGTAAATCTCAAATCAGGGATATAGTTTCAGGAAATGGGTAGACCATTTAGGGCTGAGATGAGGAAACATTTCTTCACTCGAAGGACAATGAACCTGGATAAATCCTCTACCCCAGAAGGTCTATTAAAGAAACAGATTGATCATTTTTTGGAGTCTAAAGGCATCAAGTGGTCTGGGGAGAAAGCAAGGATATGGCACTGAGATGGAGGATCAGTCATGATCATATTGAGTGGCGAAGCAGGTTCAAGGAGTTAAGTGGTCCACTCCTGCTCCTCATTCTCTGTTCTAATGTTTCTGTGATTATCAAAGCATGACTCAATGGGCTGAAAGCTCCTATGGCTTATGGTCTTATCCATGGATATAGTATGCTCAGAAACTTGCTTATCTAATGGAACAGAAATCTGTGCAGTAGTTGACTTTTCCAGGAAACTGACAATCAAACTGTGAAACAAGTCTGAAGATTTTTGAAAATGCAAGACTATCAACTTTGGAGACACTGCAAGGATGTGTCCGGACTGAAGGGCTGCTAACAGCAGAGTGTCTCCCAGGTCCACATCATCTAAAAGGTTGGTAAAGTCAGGGCAAAGATTTTCAGATGCTAATCACAGTTGACACTTGGTTTTATTTGGCTCAGGAGACTCCCAGTCGGAAAATGAAAACGCCTTCGGGATGCTTTCAAAGTATCCCTGAGGGGCAGCACGGTGGCACAGTGGTTAGCACTGCTGCCTCACAGCGTCAGACGCCAATTCCCGCCTCAGGCAACTGTCTGTGTGAAGTTTGCACATTCTCCCTGTGGCTGCGTGGGTTTCCTCCAGGTGCCCCGGTTTCCTCCCACAGTCCAAAAAAAATGTGCAGATTAGGTGAATTGGCCATGCTAAATTGCCCGAAGTGTTAGGTGAAGGGGTAAACGTAGGGAAAGGGTCTGGGTAGGTTGCTCTTCGGAGGGTCGGTGTGGACAGAAGGGCCTGTTTCCACACTAAGTAATCTGTCGACACCTTGGAGTCCCTCCCTCGTTGCTCTCAACCAAAATGGAGGTGGTTCATTTGGGTAGAAAACAATAAAATTTCACTGGCAGCATGCAGAGGCAATAGAGAGAGCACAAATCTCCCAAACAACTCTCCTCCCCAACTCTCCAAGCATCATCAGCGCTGTGTGTATCACAGTCGAGAGATGGATTACGCATAGGACTTATGAGCCAGCTGAGAAATTGTTGAACTGGATGTGGAAGCAAGTCTTCGTCAATCTCGAGGACCTACCCAAGAACAAGGAGCTTCTAAATCCCACACGTCCAGTCATGCCTCCTTCACTTAAAGGCCTCCTCCTTCTTCCCCTATCTCCTAGAAACAGGCTGTCCCTGTTTTGTCTTATTACTGAAAGAGCACGGAGACAGAAGTGTTGCTGCATCACGGAACTACCTTTCCTCATACCCAACCCATTCTCAGTTGTCTCAATTACAGAAGACAACATGTCCAGCCTGTGTCTGCAGCCTCTCCGAATGCTGCAAGTGCACCTTATAAAGTTGGGGTTGTAAAGCGAACTAACACTTCTGCTACCCTGAGTTGGCTGCCTTCCCTAAATAAGATCACTGAGGAAATTCTCCATCAGCCTGTGTATGCCAAGAACCTAAGTTGCTGATTCCATCGAAAAATCTCAACTATTCATAGTCAGGTAGCCTAGGTTTGTCAATTGGGGATTATGCCAAAATTTTGAATGTCTTCAATGTATTTTAATCTTGCAAGCCATCTGTTGTACAGAAAGCCAAACTATTTTCTGCAAAATAATTTGCTGTTTTTAACTCCATTCACAATCTCAGACAGTCCCTAAGAGCTTTCTAGTCAATGAACTACTTTCGAAGTTCAGCCAACGTCATGATGTAAGAAACACAGTCGCCAATATCCACAAAACTCAAAACTTAGAATAAGGCAAACTGACCAGATCTTTTTGATTTTAGGTGTTGTTGAGTGATAAGTGTTGAGAAGGCCATCAGAATCATTTCAATAAAACAAATAACTTCAGATGCTGGATGTCTCAAAAAACAGAAAATTCTAGAGAAACTCAGCAGATCTGCAGCACCTGTAGAGTAAAAACAGAGTTAACCTTTCAAATCCAGTGACCCTTCATCAGAACTAGAATTATTTCACTGTTCCTCTTCAAGAAGCATCAAGGGATTATTTGTCGTAGCACAGCATCCAAAAGAGATGATCTCTGACATTGCAACACTTGTTTGATACTCTGAAGTGTTCGAGATTTCAGGCTGAAGTCCATGAAGGGTCATATAAGAACATGGTACATGGAATCCCTACAGTGTGGAAGCAGGCCATTCAACCCATCAAGTCCAGAGCAATCCTGTTAAGGGCATCCCACCCAGACTCACCTCGTCCCTGTAATCTTGTATTCACCATGGCTAATTCACCTAGCCTGCACACTCCTGTACACCATAGGCAATTTACCGTAGCTAATCCACCTAGCCTGCATATCTTTGGATGAGAGAGGAAACCAAAGCATCTGGAGGAAACCCACACAGACAAAGGGAGAACATGTAAACTCCCACACAAACAGCCACTGGAGGGTGGAATTGAGCCCAGGTCCCTGGCACTGTGAGGCAGCAGTGCTAACCACTGAACCACTCTGCTGCCCCAAAGAAAGAGTTCTGAAATATGTTAATGCTCATGTTACATTGAGCTCTACCCAATCAGATGCTGTCATTTTTTTTTTGGGTGACGATACTGGAGACCTGCATGAATATCCAAAGAAAGCAGATATATTTTGAGAGTTGCTAATTTTGCCTGATTAATAATGTAAACTATACCAATTGCTATCACACAATAAACAATCTTGTTATGTCAGACAAATACAACACAGAGGAACTTGAACCCATCACCTCTTAAAGAAGCAAAATTGCAAGCAATGATCCAGATCTGACACCATGCAAGCCCAGTTGATAATAAAAGCGTGAGTAAAGTTGTAAGTCTCCTGCTTTCATTCTGTCAGAGTGCCAAAATTAATTATATGCACTATTGCTTGCTTACTGAGAAATATCATCTTTGTTTTTCAGAGGATTTGGCTTCCATTTCAAAGTGAAACAGGATTGTATGTGGGCAGCAGTCCGAAAATATTCATTAGTACACTGTTTGCCTGCCAACTTCCATACGGCTGAGGAGAAGCATTCATGAAATGCTTGGAAAACATTCAGTTAAAACATTCTGAAAAGGACAGTGATATTTTAAATGTAATATATTTCAGAGCAGTTAAGTTTCTTTTTAAATTAACCACTGTAATACCTTTGCAATGCATTGTATAATTATGAGTTGTATGGCATATTGCTCACTTTATGTCAAATATAAAGATGTCTTTGTCCAATAATTAGAGTTAGAAGAGAACACAAATTATAATAAATGCATACATGCATGGAGTGGTGTAAAGGTAATATCATGAGAGTAGTAATCCAGAACCTCACACTAACGTTCTGGAATATGGGTTCCAAATCCACCATGCTCGAATTTGATAAATATCTGGTCTAACACCAAATGTATTGTCACTATCAATTGCCATATTAACCCATATAATTCATTAATATCCTTTAGGGAAGGAAATTTGTTATCCTGCAAGATCTAGCTTACATGTAACTCCAGATCCACACCAACGTGAAAGATTCTTAACTGGCCACTGGGCAATTAGGAATGGACAATAAATGCTGGCCTAGTCAACAATATGTGCATTATGAACAGTTTTTTAAAATGTCAACATTTTGCATGTATAAAGTCTAATAACCTGTCACAACCCTCCACCCCACTTCAACTTCCTTCTCTCGGTTCTCTTTGAGTACGTTCCTCCTTCCCATATTCCTTTTGCAGTGATTTCCGGGCTCACACAACTCTGTTAAAATGTTCATCTCAACTCCTCCTCTTACAGCCACATGGCACCTGTATCTCCCTCAAACCCCCACAATCCTCCTGGCATACTCCTCCTTCCCTCCCACAACTTCTTACAGTTTCGCACCTCTGCAGCCCAGAGCACACCCTACAACAAAAACCCCAAAGGGCCCAGCTCTCAGCTGAAGCCCCAGCACTGATACCATCCCTGAAATCAATAGGCAAGGAAAGCTTCCCCAGCAATTCTCCCCCCCCCCCCCCCATTTACTTTCCTAACTCATCTACCCATCATAGGTTGTTTATCCCATATGATTGCTGCTGTTAAGGTCACTCATGTGCCAGCAATGGAACAGATTATAAATGTAAGGGTGTTAGATTTAGAGTGGAAATTAAAAACAAATGTGAAACACAGCACGGCACCATCATTCTGTGAAGGCTGCCATTGAGTCATTGACTGAATGCAAGGTATATTCCACCAGACTGCAATTTCAAGGACAATGTGTGCTTTGGTTCACAATCCCACTCATTAGTCCAATGAGTCTGTTGAGTCATAACCTGCAATAGACCTTGAGAAACAGAATACTACTGATATTAGGTTAGTATTTTAGAAACAGGTAAATACTGATGAATGCAGTTTATTTGTCTGAGTATTTGCGACAGTGACAAAAAAAACTTCTACTTTTTCCAAACATTTTTAATACATTGACTTGAAATGAGATTTTGTTGTTTGCATTCTGAGAAATATTACCCATATTATGCAAATTATATGAATGAAGGAAATCACATTCTTCCCTCCAAATGAAAACCTTTCTGACATTTGATGGAGACTTTTATGTCCAACATGTTAGTTTGTACATGAAAGGTCAAGATTCTGGATTAGTGGTGCTGGAAGAGCACAGCAGTTCAGGCAGCATCAAGGGAGCAGCGAAATCGATGTTTCAGGCAAAAGCCCTTCATCAGGAATAAAGGCAGAGAGCCTGAAGCGTGGAGATAGAAGCTAGAGGAGGGTGGGGGTGGGGTGAAAGTAGCACAGAGTACAATAGATGAGTGGGGGAGGAGATGAAGGTGATAGGTCAGGGAGGAGAGGGTGGAGTGGATAGGTGGAAGAGGAGATAGGCAGGTAGGACAAGTCCGGACAAGTCATGGGGACAGTGCTGAGTTGGAAGTTTGGAACTAGGGTGAGGTGGGGGAAGGGGAAATGAGGAAACTGTTGAAGTCCACATTGATGCCCTGGGGTTGAAGTGTTCCGAGGCGGAAGATGAGGCGTTCTTCCTCCAGGCGTCTGGTGGTGAGGGAGCGGTGGTGAAGGAGGCCCAGGACCTCCATGTCCTCGGCAGAGTGGGAGGGGGAGTTGAAATGTACAAGAGTCAGTTTCATTTTCAGATTTGGATTTTATGTAATAGTGAACTAAACATTAAATCTTACAGACCTTTTGAAAGAAGTCAAGTCAGGAGGCTGGGTTCAAGCCCCGCCTACTCCAGAGGTGTGTAATAACATCTCTGAACAGGCTGGTTGGAAAAGATCTGAACAGAAATTGAAAAATGTCAAAGTGTTGCAGCACCACTAGTGAGCCGAGATTGTAAGTGCAATGGGACAATGTTTACATCAGCAGTTTTCATTCCAGATGTCGACATTGGTGTACAACAGGACAGTTGATAAGGATTGAAGATAAGAACACGCAGATGTTAGCCTATTTTAACACCTTATTTAAATCTAAGGTAACGGGGACAGTTTACTCTGTAAAATGTACAAAATGACAGCAAGTTGATGTTTCTTTGGGGGACGACATATATCTGAAGGAAAACACTTCTTGCAACAGCAAAAGGAGCTCAAAATACAAACATCCACAAATATAGGCCAGATAACTGTCTCAGTTTAAACTTCCTGCAGTTAAACACAGTGCTCTCTTTTAAACTGGCTATTCCCCTTTCCCAAAGTCTTTACAAATCACGAACAACCGCAAGGAACTATTATTTCAGATCTAAACAATCGAAAAGCGGGCGTTATTGTCACCCGTCCGCCAAATCCTGAATTTAAACATTCACTCTGAATGTTTGAACTTTGGCACCGGTACATCTGTCAGACCACAGGACGGTGGAGAATGCACGGAAACATTGCTGCCATTCTCCAAACACTAGCTACACAAATAATTGGAGACTATGAACCACTTCTTGTCAACTCCAAACCATTTGCAGGAACAGTCCACCGTTGCTTCAAAGTCAGATGAGCCACTGATGCCCCGTGCAAACGGGAGCTGGCGAC
Source organism: Chiloscyllium plagiosum (assembly GCF_037043375.1). NCBI lineage: Eukaryota > Metazoa > Chordata > Chondrichthyes > Orectolobiformes > Hemiscylliidae > Chiloscyllium > Chiloscyllium plagiosum. The sequence goes on along the minus strand of NW_028270152.1, from coordinate 54,950,811 downwards.
TTCTGACAGTGCCAGGCAGTGCGTTTTCTCTTCCTCCCAGCTTCTTACCTGTCACTGGCTGGCTTTTTCCGCCTTTTTGTCAAGGGGCGAGGCTGCTGGTTTAAAACGGGCCGATGCAGCAAGCGAAAAGCGGTGGGCTGTCGAGTCACCAGGCGACCCCGAACGTGCTGGACGGCTTTCAGCGCTGGCCCTTGATCTCTCCGAGGCGGTGGCTCAGTCGCCGAGTTGCCCAGCAGCAGATAGAACAGTAGGCGGCCAGCAGCCAGACAAGCAGCGATTACAGCCAACTTATAGTGAAGTTTCATTGTGTCTGCTCCCCAGCTCCGCTCGCTTCAATCCACGTCATTTGCTGTGCACATTGTTGCCGTAAAGTTCTTCAAACTTTGTCGGAAATTAATTCCAGATTTCGCATTTTTTCCTTGGCCTCCTGGTTCGGTTTTATTGGTGCAGCGTGCACAGCGCCCCATTAAACGTAGCAAATCCTTCCCTCAGCATCCCGCAACGCTGTTGCACCCCATCATTAACAAAAGGAGAGCAAATTACATGTAATCCTTCGAAGGTTGTGGTCATTTTATCTTGTCTGGCAGCATTATGGGGACGGTGTTGTTTCACGTTGTCTGAAGTATATTGCAAATTGGGAGTTACAGATGCATTCAGTATTTGAGTACACGTGACAATAAACCCAATTCTAATTCTTTTGTGGATTTATTTCAAATTTCCAGCTGTTGGAAGTTCCTTCCTCTCCTCTATTAAAAAAATATTCGTTTTCCTTTGTCATGTTCAGCAGCATGACAGTGTAACTTCGCCCATCCTAAAAGTCAATAAAACTTCAAACGATTGGCACAGTTGCTGCTTACGCTTGGATAATGAAAGGCCAGAAAAGCTGGATGCATTCTCATCTTATAATTGAAGCCAATTCCAACGGAAATATATTATTGATTGTATATCAAAGAAAGATTGCAAATTTTGTTTAATGTGCAAAACATAAACCACGATAATCACGGAGGTATGTTTGCATCGCAAAGAGACAAAAGACGAGGAATATTAAACTGAAAGAAGTTAGTAAGCTTGAGGGATATTGGACTAGATTTTGCAGTTGCAATTATAAGAAGTGAAATAAAGGTTGGAGCACATGCATGGGATTGAAGTAAAAGTTTAATATCATAAGTATTTTATTCCTTTTTATTATTTTAGAAATCTATTGATTCTTTTGCATAGAACTGAGAAATTTGATTCCAGTAGAAGAGAGATCCCTAAAACAAAAAAAAATAATATTTCTATGTTTATTTCAGTCTGTAGCATCCTGTTCTTTAAACCATAGTGCAAAAGTATGTTAGCCTTTTCGTTCAGTCTTGCTTAAGGTGGACTCTGTTGAGATGTAAGTTCATGAGTGTATAGTTAGTGAACAGCACTAAAGTTCAACAGTTCGACAGAAAGCAAGAACAACTGAAAGAAATAGTCACTATGAACAAATTATTCATGTGCTTGAGGTGCTAAAAGCATCTGGAATGGGTATATGAGTAGGAAGGGTTTGGAGGAATATGGGCTGGGTGCTGGCACGTGGGGCTAGATTGGGTTGGGATATCGGCATGGACAAGTTGGACTGAAGGGTCTGTTTCCGTGCTGTGCATCTCCATAACTCTAATTGTCTGAGTGAAGTCCCTGAAAATGCCCCAGTCAGGTGTATTGTTCATAACAAGTGACTTTATTAGACCATAGAAACCCTGCAGAGCAGAAAGAGGCCATTCAGCTGATCAGGTCTACATGGACTCTTCAAAGAGCATCCCACTCAGACCCCAGTGTTCCATCATACTCCTCCAACCCCATAACCATGATCAATCCACCTAACCTGGACATCCCTGGACACTACAGGGCAACTTAGCATGACCAATCCACCTAAAATGCACATCTTTGGTCTTTAGATATGACCATGCCAGGATTAGTTCTAAAAACACATGTCAGGGACAACACAGGGAAACCTCAAAAGAAAAGAAAAAGGAAAGAGTGATCGTTGAAGGCCAGAAATTATGATGAATGAGCTAATGTCAAGAGAATGATGTTGAAGTTTTTAACCCAAAGTTTAGACACAGTGCTCAACATTTTATGAGTTCCATCGAAATAAAGTAAATCATTTTAGCGTAAAAAATGTCTTGACAATAATCCACCCAGGACCGACCCTGAAAAGGGTATAAAGGAATGGACTTTTGGCAGGCCTCAGTACAGTAGGTGGTGAAGAACTCTCAAAGAGCACTCCATGCCAGCACTTCAGAGTAGTTTGACAAATTATAAAATTCTCCTGCTTACTTTAAACCAGCACCACAGAAAAGATTTACACCATGCAATAATCTGTGAAAATTCAAGAGGCCAAGAACTATTTAAAGTAAAAATTAACAACTTCATTTCTTAGAGTATAAGAGAATAATTAACTAACAACCATTTACAACTCCTTCCTCTAACCAATCATTTACTTTCCCTTCTATAATACTAGTCTGATAAAACCCCCAAGATTTACAAAATTCAAGTTTTCAAAACCAGCCAGATGTCGGATCTTCTATTTAGATTTTAGATTACATTAGATTACATTACTGTGTGGAAACAGGCCCTTCGGCCCAACAAGTCCACACCGACCCGCCAAAGCGCAACCCACCCATACCCCTACATTTACCCTTACCTAACACTACGGGCAATTTAGCATGGCCAATTCACCTGACCTGCACATCTTTTGGACTGTGGGAGGAAACCGGAGCACCCAGAGGAAACCCAGGCAGACACGGGGAGAATGTGCAAACTCCACACAGTCAGTCGCCTGAGGCAGGAATTGAACCCGGGTCTCTGGCGCTGTGAGGCAGCAGTGCTAATCATTGTGCCACCGTGCCGCCCAAATCTTCCTGTGTCTTCTTTTCTTCTTCGGGATTATGTTTCACCGGTCACGGATTGATAAAGGTACCTTTAAGAGAGATTTTTTTTTCAGGCAGTCTCTACATGAGGGTGGTGTGACAGTTTTCCTTTCAACTGTTCAATTTTCCCTGGGTCTTGTACTCCCAAAGCATCAGATTGTGTCATTGGCTTCCAAGTCTGTCAATATATTAAATTCAAACTTGATTGTAATTTGGGAAATTTTTGGGGGGTATAATTTAAACTGATTGGCTGAATTCAAATCTGTTTTGTTGTTTCCAGGCAACCCAGCTAATCTGGCTTTTGACCAAGTGTTACATTGTTACCTTATTGAGAACACTTGGTGCTGTCATGGAGTTCTGCGAGCTTCTAACTCTCTTAAAGTTACAGTATACCCACATCTTCTTAAGGTTATGCATTGAAATAAATAAGAACATCATGGAAAAATATTCATTTTAATGGAATTAATTGTAGCAGCAACAGACAAATTAAGGAGAGACCGTCGTTCGAAATCTCATTTAATTTGTACCAGTAATAGTTCAAACTTTTTCCTGTACAGATTGCCTCGTGTATCTGCCACATGTACACCAAGATAAATAAAAGCAGAGTTGGCAATTTTAAATGGTAAATTATCTAGTGGGTATTCCCTGGCAGGTTTATTGATAGCAAAGATCTCACTTCTGCTAAAATTCAATTTATAGTTTTGGACTTTTCCACCCCTTGTCTATTTACCCTAACCATGTCCATCATGATTTTATAAACCTCAACCTCTGACACTCCAAGGAAAATAGCCCTAGTCTATTCAGCCACTCCCTATAGCTCAAATCCTCGAACCCAGGCAACATCCTTCTAAATCTTCCTGAATTCTTTCAAGTTTCACAACATCCTTCCGAGAGCAGGGAGACCAGAATTGTACACAATATTCCAAAACTGTCTAACCCGTGTCTTGTACAGCTGCAACATGACCTCCCAACTCATATACTCAATGCACTGACCAATAAAGGAAAGCATGCTAAATGCCTTCTCCACTATCTTATCTGGTTGCGACTCCACTTTCAAGTAACTATGAATATGCACTCCAAGGTCTCTTTGTTCTGCAAAAAAACCCAGGACCTTACCATTGAGTGTACAAATCCTGCCCTGATTTGCTTTTCAAAAATGCAGCATCTCAATTATCTAAATTAAACTCCATCTGCCACTCCTCGGCCATTTGGCCCATCTGATCAAGATCCTGTTGTACTTTGAGGTAACCTTCTTTGCTGTCCACTACATCTCCAATTTTGGTGTCATCTGCAAACTTACTAACCATCCCTCCTATGTTCACATCCAAATCACTTATACAAATGACAAAAAGTAGTGGACCCAGCACTGATTCCTGGGGGCACCCCGTTGGTCACAGGCCTCCAGTCTGAAAAACAACCCTCCTCCACCACTCTCTGTCTTCCACCTTCGAGCCAGCTTGTATCTAACTGGCAGTTCTCCCTGTATTCCATGAGATCTAACCTTGCTAAGAAGTCTACCATGAGGAATCTCATGCTTCACTGAAGTCCATATACATCATGTCTACTGCTCTGCCCTCATCAATCTTCTTTGTTATTTCTTCAAAAAAACTCAATCAAGTTAGTGAGACATGATTTCCCAAGCACACAACCGTGTTGACTGTCTCTAATCGGTCCATGTCTTTCCAAATACGTGTAAATCCAGTCCTTCAGGATTTTCTCCAACAACTTGCCCAATATCAGGCTCACTGCTCTATAGTTCCTTGGTTTGTCCTTACCACCTTTCATAAATAGTGGCACCACATTAGCCACATTAAGTCTTTCAGCACCTCATCTGTGGCTATTGATGGTACAAATATCTCAGCAAGGGGCCCAGCAATCACTTCCCTAGCTTCCCACAGAGTTCTAGGATACACCTGATTTGGTCTCGGGACTTATCCACCTTTATGCATTTTAAGATTTCCAGTACCTCCTCCTCTGAAAATGGACATTTTTAAAGATGTCACTATTTATTTCCCCATCTTCTGCATCTTCCATATTGCTCTCCACAGTAAACACTGATGCAAAAAACTCGTTTACTAACTCCCCCATCTCCATATAGATGGCCTTGCTGATCTTTGAGGGCCCTATTTTCTCCCTAATTCCCCTTTTGTCCTTAATGTATTTATAACATCCCTTTGGATTCTCCTTAACTCTATTTGCCAAAGCTATCTCATGTCCCCTTTTTGCCCTCCTGATTTCCCTCTTAAGTATATTCCTACTGCATTTATACTCTAAGGATTCACTCGATCTCTACTGTCTACACCTGACCTATGCTTTCTTCTTTTTCTTGACCAAAACCTCAATTTCTCCAGTTATCCAGGATTCCCTACACCTACCCGCCTTGCCTTTCACCCTAACAGGAGCACACTGTCTCTGGGCTCTCGTTGTCTCATCTTTGAAGGCTTCCCATTTTACAGCTGTCCCTTTACCTGCGAACATCTGCCCCCAATCAACTTTTGAAAGTTCTTGCGTATTACTGTCAAAATTGGCCTTCCTCAAATTTAGAACTTTAACTTTTCGATCCGGTATATCCTTTTCCATCTCTATTTTAATTCTGATAGAATTATGGTCGCTGGCCCCAAAGTGCTCCCCCACTGACTCCTCAGTCACCTGCCCTGCCTTATTTCCCAGGCGAAGGTCTAGTTTTGCACCTTCTCTCATAGTTACATCAACATTCTGAATCAGAAAATGTTCTTGTATGCACTTAACAAATTCCTCTCCATCCAAGCTCTTAACAGTATGGCAGTCCCAGTCTATGTTTGGCAAGTTAAAATCCCCTACCATAACTACCTTCTTATTTTTACAGATAACTGATCTCCTTACAAATTTGTTTCTCAATTTCCAGCTAACTATTAGGGGGTCTATAGTACAATCCCAAGAAGGTGTTCATCTCTTTCTTATTTCTCAGTTCAACTCAAATAACGTCCCTGGACATATTCCCAAGAATATCCTCCCTAAGTAGCAGTAATGTTATCCCTCTTTAAAAAAGCCACTCCCCCTCATCTCTTGCCCTTCTTTCTATCATTCCTGTAGCATCTGTATGCTGGAACATTAAGCTGCCAGTCCTGTCCATCTCTGAGCCACGTCTCTGTAATTGCTATGATATCCCAGTTCTATTTTCCCAATCATACCCTGAGTTCATCTGCCTTTTCTCTTGCATTGAAATAAATACCATTTAATTTATCATTCTCTGCTTTGTTCATGCCTGCCCTGATTGTTTAACTTGCTCCTTTTCCCAACTGTACCAATCTCAGACTGTTCTCTTTCCTCACTATCTCCCTGGGTATCACTGCTCCACCTTACTAGTTTAAATTACTGTCGGTTCTATCCGAGATTTGCAGTGATGTGCAGGTGCTGGGGTGGACAAAGTTAAAAATTTTACCTAGTTGATTTTAACCCTACTGCGAATCCTCTTGCAAGGATACCTGCCTTGAAGAAGTTTTCCTCCTCTCTCTACAACAATCTCAGGGAGACCCTCTTCCAAACTCGATGCTACTTTCTCCCCACCCCCACCGTCCTCCCACTTATCTCTCCACCCTTCAGGCTCTCTGCCTGTGTTCCTGATGAAGGGCTTTTGCCCGAAACGTCGATTTTACTGCTCCTCGGATGCTGCCTGAACTGCTGTGCTTTGCCAGGACCACTAATTCAGAATCTGGTTTCCAGCATCTGCAGTCATTGTTTTTACCAAGTTAAATATCACACAACACTAGGTTATAGTCCAACAGGTTTATTTGGAAGTACAAGCTTCCAGAGCACTGCTCCTTTGTCAAGTAGCTAGTGGAGTAGGATTATAAAACGCTGATTTTATAGCAAAAAAATCACAGTATCATACACAGATGCGATATATTGAACAAACCTAGATTGCTGTTAAGTCTTTCATCTTTTAGAATAGGTTGCAGGTTTCAATTCATTAATATGTAAATCCCAGAACTTCTTTCAAGACACATTCCTGAGATAACTTAAGGTTTTATCAATCTTGTGTCAGACTGGTTCTATTTCCAAAGTAGGAATTTATAAAATGTCACATGGATAATAAAACATATTGGCTGCCTACAGATTGTGTGTTTTTTGAACAAAATAGAATGTATCTGTAAATACAATTCTGCAAATGTAAATTCACCCCATAGACTTATATTTTTGTATGTGTGCATGTGAGGGAGTGAGAGAGTGTGTGTGCGCGCGTGTGAGTGTGATGGAGTATATGCCTGTGAGAGGATGTGCACATGTGTGTGAGTGTGGGGGCTTTGTCCACCGTGGAGGATGATCACCTAAAGATCCAAAGCTGAATGTCCCTGACCGCAGAGGACTTTGGGATACGCAACAACGAAGAGTGGCCGAGCAGAGGCTGATAGTCAAGTTTAGTACCCATGAGGATGGCCTCAACCGGGACCTTGGATTCATGTCAAACTAAAGGTGACCCCACTACACTTGCGCACACACTCACACACAAGCACACAGACACACACACACTCTTACATACTCACACACTCATGTAAACCCTCTCTCATACACATGGTCTCTTAAACACACAACACCTCACAGACATGCACACACCCTCTCACAGGCATATACTCCAGTGCACTCATGCACGCACTCTATCAAGCACGCACACACAAACAAACGCACTCTCTCTCTCCCTCACATGCATTCACACGCGCACATAAGTCTATGTGGTGAATTTGCATTTGCAGAATTTTATTTGCAGGTACATTATATGTTGTGCAAAAAGCACACAATCTGTAGGCAGTCAATTTTTTTTATAATCCACATGACATTTTATAATTTCCTACTTTGGAAATAGAACCAGTCTGACTCAAGATTGGAATACTTACAGACTTTAACCTCATACTTTAATGCATTGTCTGAGCTGAGATATCACCTTTTTTTAATGAAACCTTAAGTTATCGCAGGAATGTGACTTGAAAGAAGTTGTTCTGGGATTTACATATTAATTAATCAAAACCTGCAACCCATTCTAAAAGATGAAATACTTAACAGCAATCTAGGTTTGTTCAATATATCACATCAGTGAATGATACTGTGATCTTTTGCTATAAATTTTGAGTCCAATGATCCTACTCCACAGATACCTGGTGGATGAGCAGCGCTCTGAAAGCTTGTACATCCAAATAAACCCGTTGGACCATAACCTGGTGTTGTGTGACTTTTAACTAGATTTGCAAGACAGTCTTGATCTTTTCAATTCTGAAAACAAGAGACTTGGTCTGAACTTAGTTGTTACAAAAAAAAACTCATATCAACCCAGACATGGCCTGTCAAATATTTCACTTCCCATATATGTTGAAGGAGAGACTCTGTAATAGGTTGAGCACTTTCTACATCTTGGTAACAACCATGACCAAAATGGCCATAATTGACAAGGAGATCAGTTGCACCACTCAGCTTTCCATGAAAATGGCAGTGAGGACTTGACAACAAAGAACTCAAAAAGTCAACTCAAGTACTATTATACAGAACAATTGTTATTAACACACTCTGATACTCTGATGAGAGCTGGCCTGTGTGTTAGTAAGAGGTGGGAGTTGAGAAACTCAATCAGCAATGTCCCTACGGCACTCTCTGGAGTCAATGGGCAGACTGCCAAACAAATATAGTGTCCTTCTTCAAATCTGCTTTGCTAGCATTCTGGTAAGACTCCTTCAAAACCAACTTTGATGGACTAGACACAAGATATCTGAAAAGCATCTCCTTTGTCAGGTCCTGCTTTCTCAATTCTCAAATGGCCAGGACAAACAAAACTCTACACAGACATTTAAATCCTTCTTGAAATGCAGCAGTATTGACATTAGTGACTGAGGGAAGTTTCTTTTCAATCATTTAAAATGGTGATAACTTGTCCATCAAATGGCATCATACTTTGCACTCAACCATCTTAATAATGAGTCAGAGTGATGGTGGAGATGGAAAGAAAAATAAGCAAATCCTGCATTCTAAATCCCAGTACTTCTGAGATATCCTGTTCCATTAGTCCTATTATTTCTGTGTTCAATTCCCTCTATCAACTTCTCTAGCCTGAAAGGCTACCAATTCAGAAATTTATTGTACCTTGGAAGGCTGCAGACTGGAACTGTAATTGAGTCAACCACTTCCCTCATTTCTAGGCTTCATAACTGCTGTTTCCCAATGCCTAGTCAGCAAGTATAATGAAGCACTTTAATCCAACCATAACCAGTACTTCTAAAATTAATAAATCTTAACACCCTTCATCTCAAAACAAAAATAAAGTAAATAAATTATATGGAACTCTGGCTGCAAAGAATAAATACAAAAAATTAATAATAGGAAAGCTGACCAACACTTTAATAATTAAGCATCAGTAGGCATGGATTTTACTCAATCCAATATCATGCCACAAAGTACAAATGATTAAATAGAATTATCAACAAGTAAATGGGTTGTGAATAAATATGTAATTAAATATGAATGCTTGATTCCAAAAGAATAATATCAGGGGAAATAATTGATTTACCATCCATTCCTTGTATCTTCTTCCCTTTTTTCTGCTGAATTGGGTCTCCACGAATCATCCATATATCCTGGGTTTTTTTTTAGATTACCTACAGTGTGGAAACAGGCCCTTTGGCCCAACCAGTCCACACCGACCCTCCGAAGAGTAACCCACCCAGACCATTTCCCTCTGACTAATGCACCTAACACTATGGACAATTTAGCATGGCCAATTCACCTGACCTGCACATCTTTGGATTGTGGGAGGAAACCGGGGCACCCAGAGAAAACCCACACAGACACGGGGAGAATGTACATAGGCAGTTGCCCGAGGCCGGAATCAAACCAAGGCCCCTGGTGCTGTGAGGCAGCAGTGCTAACCACTGAGCCACCATGCCACCCATTGCTGAGGTGTAAATTACTTGAAAATAAAGAGAAACAAATGCAGAGATTGCCAGAAGTGCACTGCTATCATTTTGTGTGGTCAGTTTATTTAATTCTTCAAACTGCCAATTGCTGTCTGAGATGTGTGGTGGGGTAACTTCGTGGTGGGAACTAGAACTTGCAAATTACAAGCACTAAGGGAGAAGTGGCAGAATATGGGCAACATGATTACATATTATGAGAGGCCTGTATTTTCAACTATTGACAAGGTTTGTAAAGACTGAAAAGGCAGAAGGGCAAGTTAGAGTTAAAATTGAAAGACACAACGTTGATAGATCATTGGTGTGGTCCAAACTTTCTGTTTTATGAGAGATTACTTCATGTAGAAAATAACAAGTGCTGTTACTTCGTTCTGATTTTAGTCAGATTATCCTCAGTAATGGGTTTTCTTCATGGTGGCTCAGTGGTTAGCATGCAGCTTCACAGCACCAGGGTCCCACGTTCGATTCCAGCCTCGGGTGACTGTGCGTGGAATTTGCAAATTCTCCACGTGTCTGTGTGGGTTTTCTCTGGGTGCACCGGTTTCCTCCCACAGTCCAAAGATGTGCAGGTCAGGTGAATTGGCCATGCTAAATTGTCCATAGTGTTTAGTGCGTTAGTCAGAGGGAAATGGGTCTTGTGGGAGCTTAGAAATGTTGTTTTTGCAGATGGGTGAGGGGGTGTAGTGGGGGGAAGGGGAACATTATACAAAGAGTCGCGGAATTCTTGTAGCATGTAGCATACTTAAGGCTAAGACTTTAATGAATATAGAGGGTCTTTTAAAGAAAATAGTTTTAAGCTAGGAAATAACTTTAAAGTGTTGTAGTTGACCACAAAAAGAAGGAGCAGGGGCATTTCACAATAAAGCTTATCATATGATAAAAGAAACTGGATAAAAGAACAAGCTGTAACAAACAAGGAACAAAGAATGCAGACATACAAGGACAGCAGGATGGCCAGATAAGAAAATAACTAACAAGTGAGGTAATCGGCTTATGATAGGATGGGAAAAGGGAGGCGTGATTCCGCAACTTGTAAACTGAATAAGAAAGCTAACATGCTCTGTTTTGGTGCGCATTTCTGCTTGATTGCAGAAGCATCCGGTACTTGCAAGACTGTAATAAATTGTTCTTGTTTCCAAGGCTTTGTCTCAGGCTGATTGATTTGTGAGTGAGTTCTGTTTCTCACAATTGGGGGCCTCGTTCCGGGATCCAAAACTCCGACCGCTCAACAGTCTTGGGACGACGGGCGAGGTGCACCTCGCCGATTTCGGTGATCTCTGTCTCCCTTGCTTGTTGTTCGCGGTTTGGGCAAGTACGATCCGGACTGGGAGACCCTGGAAACAAGGTGGGCAGATGCGGCAGGTTCGGTCGGGCAACTCTTGTGCACAAGACCCGGGTAGGGAAAGGTCTTAAAGGATATATCCAGGTGACCGGGGGCAGCGGTTTGCTGCAGGAATTGCCGCGGGATGGGGTGCACCGAAATGACCAGGTAACTCTATGCACAGACCAAGGTAAGAAAAGAGACCCTTAAGTATTGCCTTGATGGTCGGGACGTACGAAAGTGTGGGATGTGGGAAAAATAGTGTTACTTCTGCAATTCCATTTACTTAAACAAAGTAAATGAACTCACACGAGTGTGTAATTGTTTTAGCCAAGAGCTGAGTCAACAAGAATGGAAACTGTGTGGAGGAAATACATAATTGTTTTTGTATTAGCTAAAATTGTATGCCAGAATGAAATGTGACAGCAAAACAATGGTAGATATTACAGGCAAATAGATAAGATGCTGTGAGGGGAGGAAGTTAAGCTAGATACGCCCGTACAAACAGTAGGTATAAACATCTGTTTCCCACTTTTACAGAAACACAGAAACAAACCCCAATTAAAAGGGTCATAAGGATCAGGGGAAGGTACAGATGGAGGGAGTAGATAATGGTGAAGAAAGAATATGCCTAACAATGACCTACAGCGGGATGAGGTCAAATGGCCTTGTGAGGCCAGAAAGAAGCATTTTGTCACAGACAAGGCCGGATAAAGCAAGAGATAAACAGGAGTAATGGGTGCCGGTCTTAGGGAAGTGGAAGATGTAAACAGGGGAGGAGCAATGTAAAACAAAAGAAACCAAATTATATAAATGTTGTGTATTAATTGAATTTGGGGTGTGTATGTCCCCTTCCTTATAGACACTGGACATCACACCCTCTTGCGAGAGTAAAGTAAAGGACACTACTGATTCAGATTTTGTCTCGGACTGCAATTATTGAAGTGTCTGAGCTTTGTTTCTCACAAAAGTATAGGGAATTGGCGATATGTAAAATAAAGCATATGTCAATGGAAAACAGCCCGTGTCAGAAGGGCTAGTAGCTGAAGGGCTACTGAGGGTGCACTTCGTAACTAACTTATGGCCAGACGTCCAGAAGAATATTTAAAAGCTAGAGGAGTCGTTGCGGGAAGCTCAAAGTGTCTGTGAGATACGGTGTCTGTGTGTGTGTGTGAGAGAGAGAGGGAGAGGGAGAGAGAAAGAGCTGTACAGCGAGTAGAAAGTTTAACCCTTTGTGATTTGGTTTGAATGCACATTTGTTTGTTGGTGATTGAATGTTTGTGCTTTGTTCCCTGGAGCTCGAGATCCGGTACTGTTTTGAATCTGATTTCTACTATGGAAATTTTAACATGATTTCTTTTAAGGTTAAGGATTTTACAGATTATGAAATAAAATGTTAACTCCTGTTCGTTTTCCAGGTAATGACTGCCTTACTATCAGTTTCTAACTAATCTCTTTTATCCTTATATAAAAGTGATTTATGGAGAACAATTGAAGTCTCAAAAAAAAAGCATGTAATTGGTCAGATTAATTGGACGAGTAAGGTGTCTAGTCAGGACCCTGAAGGGGGTGTGGAAGAAGGTGACACCGGACCTCATTAAGATTAATTAAATTAGCAACAATGGGAGGTACGGGGAGTTGCCTGTGTAACGATCGATCTGTAAATAACATTAAAGGGGATATATCCTGCCCGACAGTTCTTTGGGGAGAATGTTGGGTAATTGGGAACACAACTCCCGGATGCGGGAGAAAGATAAGGCTACAACAATAAAATATTGTTGTTTCGTTTGGACTAGAGAAAGTATTAAGGCGCCTGGTATTTTTTTTTGGCCCAAATATGGGTCCGAGGAGGATTGGCTGTGTCAAGATCTTAATATATATGTCAATCGAAAAGAACCGTACAGTCAAAAAGAGTCCGATTATGCGGCTTGTTGGATAGGGAGCGTGGGAAAGAAATTATGTCCCATAAATACGGAGGAATCAGGGAAAGAACAGAAAAAGAATGAACAAGGGAAGCCACAATGGGATCCCTTAACGTGTTTGCCGCCCCCATATACTACTCCCTGGAACGAGCCTACAGCTCCCGAAGTGGAACCAAGTCCAGACACAGAAAGAGGAATGGACTCTGAACTAAAAGATGCAGAACCTGGGGCGGGGGGAGGGGGGCAGAGTCACTCGAGCCACCACACATAAAGGAGGAGCAGAGATAATGGAAAATATAAACTTATGTCCCTTACGAGAGGTTCTGATTGGGGAAGGTACAATTGGATATGTAAATGGTCCCTTAACTAGCAGTGAAGTTAGGGTCTTTAAAAAGGAAATGAAAAGTTTAATAGAGGATCTGGTTGGACTAGCCAAACAATTAGAGCAATCCCGAGGGCCTAATTTATATACCTGGGGAGAACTGATGGCAATTTTAGGAACGTTATTTTCAGGGGAAGAACGAGGTATGATTAGGAGAGCGGCTTTATAGGAATGGGAAAAGAAGCATCCAGTTGGGGAAGAAGGGGCCCCAGCAGAACAGAAATTCCCAAATGTTGACCCTTATTGGGAAAACAATGACAGAGAAGATAGGGAGTCAATGCGGGATCTACGAGAAATGGTAATATTAGGAATTAAAGAGGCGGCACCAAGATCATAAAACTTTGTTAATGCCTTTGAAGTACGACAAGAGAAGGATGAAACCCCTTCTGCATTTCTCAAAAGGCTCAAGGAGGCCACAAGGAAGTATTCGGGAATGGATCCCGATAATCCGATAATCTTAAAGGTCCAGTTTGTAACTAAATAATGGCCGGACATTCAAAAGAAATTACAGAAATTAGATGGATGGAGTGAAAGACAGATGGAAGAACTGTTATGTGAGGCACAGAAAGTGTATGTGAAAAGGGAAGACGAGAAGCAGAAACAGAAAGCCAAAATGATGGTGGCGGCAGTAGAAGAAATAACAAAAAGGAGAATGGGATCAGGGGATAACAGGAAGGGTAGGGGAGGACACGAAAGACAAGGGTCAGATACCCGGGAAAGGAGGCAACAGGCAGGGTGTTACCATTGCGGGAAAGTGGGGCATTTTAAATGGGAATGCCCAGAATTAGCACGAGAAAGGGAAGCCGTTTCCCTAATGATCTTAGATGAAGATTAAGGGAGTCAGGGGTTCCTTCCTCCTGAGACCCACCGGGAACCCTTGATAAATTTAAAGGTGGGGCCTGAAGGGGAGCAGGCAGTATTTCTGGTGGACACAGGAGCGGCACAGTCATCCCTAAGTTTTAGACCTACCGGCGTTAAATTGACTAAGGAGTATCTTAAGGTTTCTGGAGTAAAAGGCGAGGAATTCTTGGTGCCTATTTTTGAGCCAACCCTAATTAGAGGAAATGATGAGGAAGTGATAGGACAATTACTATATATTTCTGACATTGGAAGTAATCTATTAGGTAGGGATTTGATTATATTGCTGGGCTTAAAAATTGGGGTGGAGGATAGTGCAGTAACTGTAATGATGGCTAAGACAACCCAAGGAAGATGGATCCTCCCGGATGAAGGGAGTTATTAAGTAAACCAGTCATGAGAAACATCCTAACCACCTTGCACCAAGGCAGTCATTGGGGCTCCCAAGCCATGTGTGACATAGTGTTAAGGAAGTACGAATGTAAAGGGATATACACATTAGCCAAGCAGGTATGCGCAGGATGCCCGACTTGCCAAAAGATTAATAAGAAAGTAACTAGAGGGGGGCCAAGAGGTGGAAGAAACCCTGGGATAAGACCTTTTCAAAGAATACAGTAGATTACACAAAATTTACCCCAGTAGGGAAACAAAAGTACTTATTAGTCCTAATGGATCAGCTAACTGGGTGGGTGGAGGCGTTTCCAATGTCCTCAGCTACCTCGAAGGGAGTAGTGAAAATTCTTTTAGAACATATAATTCCTTGATATGGAGTGGTGGAAAGTATAGATTCAGACCAAGGTAGCCATTTTACCTCTAAGATTCTACAAGAAGTAATGGCAGAATTAGAGATCTCTTGGGAATTCCACATTCCTTGGCACCCGCCTTCCTCTGGATGGGTGGAACGAATGAATCAAGCCTTAAAGAAGCAATTGTCTAAGCTAGTCCTAGAGACTCGATTACCATGGACAAAAAATGTTTACCTATCGCGTTGCTATGCATTAGGATTGAGCCAAGGCGTGATATAGGCCTCTCTCCTTATGAGATGATGTTTGTTTTACCTTTCTTGGGTGGAAAAGGGGAACTCTACCAACTGTAGAGTTCAATGATAAGTTTTTAAAGAACTATATTGTGGCGCTCAGCTCTTCTTTGTCTGTCCTTAGGAAGAAGGGTCTGTTGACCCAGACACCTCCACTTGAGTTCGCCATACATCGAATACAACCGGGTGATTGGGTCCTGATAAAGACCTGGAAAGATACCAAACTGCACTCAGGCTGAGAGGGACCGTTCCTAACCCTCCTGACTACTGAAACAGCCATCCGAACTGCTGAAAAAGGGTGGAGTCATCACGCTCATGTTGAGGGCCCCGTGGAGGCTCCTTCCCCTTTGGCAGAGTGGCAAGCTCATCCTACAGACAACCCTCTGAAAATCAAGCTGAGCAAAAAGAATGGACTGAGATAAGAGCTTATTAAGTATTGGTTAAAAAACTGTATCCCAAAACAATTGTAAGTGTCGCATGGACTCACTCATCCCTGGTATTTAAAGGGTTAGGGAATAGACAGATAGGGTTGTGAGCTGAAATGAGTGGTCAGCTTTATGTTGTCACGATAATATTGGCGCTAGCTGCCAAGGGGGTGGGTGAGAAAAATCATTTTACCGCTTTATGTTAGAATTATGCTAAACTAAGGGGGCATACCGACTGTTGGGTATGTGCGGAGATCCCACACCATGGGGAATCCAGAATTCCTCTCACGGTAATACCACTTACCAAAGAAGAAGTGTACGATGTACAACTATTTGACTCGGGCTCAAATGATACAACTTGGAGGTTTGAAAGGGGTAATTATAACTTTGCAGGATGGTTCCCTCGACCAGCACTGAAAACTCTGGGTGCTATCGATGGCCTTAGAGTTTCCCCACCGAAAGGAACAGTAAATATCACTTGTTTCTGTAATCAGAATGATACCGCACCCTTCCGATTAGGAAAATCATCTTGTGTCTACTCCAGCTAAGCCACTGCCGCGACCATTCCCCGAGTATTGATTGGGACATATTGGGTGTGTGGCTTAAAGGCCTACCCATTTATCCCCGGCGAGAAGTACGTTTGGAGTGGCGGATGTAACGGGAATGGGTGCTGGGACCATCCAGTTCAGACACTACCTCAAAACCAGAAAGGCTGGAGTGGCTGCTGCTACCTTGCCTATATAATTCCCTACTTGAGGCTGTTAAAGAGAGCCCCAAACATACCTTGGAATAAACAGGGAGGAAGGCGAGTAACCCGGAAAGTAACCGAAGGAGATCGCCTCCTCTGGACTTTGATACCTATGTATGGGACCGCTCGAGCAGGAGTAGAAATACAAAAGTTGGCGACTTCCCTGGAAGAGTTGGCCAACAATACTGCTGATGCGTTGGCCGAAACCCAATCCCAAGTAGCAGCCATAACGACCAAAATGATTGCCACTAGGCTAACGACCCTTCAGAAAGGATGGCTCTGGACTATATTCTAGCAGAGAAGGGTGGTACCTGTGCACTAATTGGCGGGGAATGTTGCACGTACATACCTGAGGTCTCCTCTAACATTACTGATATCTCCAAACATGTGTGAGACAAAATCGCCAAGATAAGGGAGGCCGGTAATCGGTACCGGAACGAAAAAGGATGGGAATGGGGGAATTGGGGATTGACTGGTTGGGGAAGGTGGTTAGTCAATCTAGCTATCTATGGATTATTGATATTAGTGGGTCTGGTGGTAGGGTTCAATGTCCTAAAATGAGTAATGAGCCGACTGATGACATCCCTTGGGGAAGGAATCCAAATAAATCATCAGATGCTTTTACTATCAGCAGGTGATATGCAACAAAGAGAAAGTTAAAGAGTGCTTCTAGAGTTCAAGGGACGAACAACACAAATGTAAAATGTAAGATTGTGAACCTCATCGCCAAAAGGCCTAAGAGGGCAGAACATAAGAAAATGGATTAAAGGAGACTTAATAAGTGCAGAAACAATAGTTTTAAAAAAAAGGGGGAATTGTGGGAGCTTAGAAATGTAGTTTCTGCAGGTGGGTGAGGGGGTGTAGTGGGGGGAAGGGAAGGGGAACATTATACAAACAGTCACGGAATTCTTGTAGCATGTAGCATGTAGCATACTTAAGGCTAAGACTTAAATGAATATAGAGGGTCTTTTAAAGCTAGGAAATAACTTTGAAGTATTGTAGTTGACCACAAAAAGAAGCAGCAGGGGTATTTCACAATAAAGCTTATAGTATGATAAGAGAAAATGGATAAAAGAACAAGCTGTAACAAACAAGGAACAAAGAATGCAGACAAGGACAGCAGGATGGCCAGATAAGAAAATAACTAACAAGTGAGGTAATCGGCTTATGATAGGATGGGAAAAGGGAGGCATGATTCCGCAACTTGTAAACTAAATAAGAAAACTAACATGCTCTGTTTTGGCACGCATTTCTGCTTGATTGCAGAAGCGTCTGGTACTTGCAAGACTGTAATAAATTGTTCTTGTTTCCAAGGCTTTGTCTCAGGCTGATTGATTTGTAAGTGAGTTCTGTTTCTCACAGTCTGGGTGGGTTACTCTTCGAAAGGTTGGTGTGGACTGGTTGAGCCGAAGGGCCTGTTTCCACACTGTAGGAAATCTAATCTAATCTAATCAAAAAAGACAATTGAGAGACACATATCTAAATCATTCTGAACAGTGAAAATCATGAAGATTTTAACACTGTGTGGGGTACAGCTTTGTTTAAGTTAGGTAAAATAAATAATTTTGTGTGGACAAAGGGGGCATGGTGACTCATGGTTAGCACTGCAGCCTCACAGCACCAGGGTCCCAGGTTCAATTCCAGCCTCGGGTGACTGTCTGTGTGGAGTTTGCACGTTCTCCTGGTATCTGCGTGGGTTTCCTCCGGGTGCTCCGGTTTCCTCTCACAGTCCAAAGATGTGCAGGTCAGGTGAATTGGCCATGCTAAATTGCCCACAATGTTAGGTGCATTAGTCAGAGGGAAATGGGTCTGGGTGGGTTACTCTTCGGAGGGTCGGTGTGGACTGGTTGGGCCGAAGGGCCTGTTTCCACACTGTAGGGAATCTAATCATATCTAAATCGTTCTGAACTGTGAAAATCATGAAGATTTTAGCACTGTGTGTACAGCTTTGTTTAAGTCAGGGACCCAAGCAAATGCATTGCGTGCCATTCCTCATGTCTATGACCACCAATGAATTGGTAGATTAGGTCAGCGTTGTGTCAACAGAAATGTTGTTCTGTGTTACCAGACCATTTAAGGTTATCTTCAGCTTATCCATAAAGCCATTGGTCTGCGTCATTGGACATGTGGGATTGGACCCACAGCCTTGTCAAAACTGATGGTCCTTCAATTTCACTTTCTCCATCACTCAACAACATATGCAACAGCACCTTCCCAGCCTATGACCTCTACCATCTCGATGGATCAGGACAGCAGACATAAGGGGACACAACCACATGGAAGTCCCCCTTCTGTCCACATGCTATCCTGATATTGCACTCGACAGCTAATTTTTCATGATTGCTGGGACATAAACCTGGAACTCACTTTCTGAAACAGCTATGGATTTATTAACACCACAAGGATTGCATTCGTTCAAAAAGGCAATTTATCTTCACCTTCACAAGGGCAATTTGACATGGGCAACAAATGCTGGGCCAACCATTCATGCTCGCATCCCATGAAACAATAAAAATGAACATTCTTGTCATTGACATGTAGTCATTGATTGTATATATTTCAGTGGACTGCACTTTTACTAGTTTCACTGAATTATCACTGAAAATATAGATATTTGTGTTCAGGTTGTCCTTTATGCCCCGCAGAGGTTGTCTAGTTATGCTTTTTTTTTATCAACTTATAGTGCAATTTCTACTTGTAGGCATGATCTTGGCAGGATTTTTACTTATCAGCTAAGGGGAGACATGTAACTCCATTTTTCAAAAAGGGAAGGTGACAAAAATAAGGTCACTATCGGCCAATTAGCTGAGCATCAATTATAGGAAAAATTGTTATAATCCATTGTAAATGATGTAATAACAATTTTTTAAAGAAGTAACAAGCCGGAAAGATGAAAGGAAAGCAGTGGATGTAACATATTTGGGCTTCCAGAAACTGCTTAATAAAGTCCTGCTTATTAGGCTACTTAACAGCACAGTGTACAGGTGGTACATTCGCTTAGACAGAGGCTAATTAAAAGAAGACGGAGCGTTGGATTGAGAGGGACCTTTTCAGAGTGACAACTTGTAAATAGTGGGGTGCTTTAAGGATAAATGCTGTGTCCACAATTACTTCCAATATATGTTTCTTAACTTGGATGAGGAGCAGGAATGTTTTATAACAAGGCCTGTGGATGACACAAAAATAGGTGAGAAATCTGTCAGATTTTTAAAAATTCATTGATGGGAAGAGGGCATCACTGGCTAAATTTATTGCCAATCCTAATTGCCACAGTAAAGTCAACTGACTACATTGGTACATAGCTCATGTCCATTGTAGGCCAGATGAGGCAAGGATGGCAGTTTCCTTCCCTCAATGACATTAGTGAACCAGACAGGTTTTTCTGACAATCAAGAATGGTTTTGTGGTTGTTAGGGCTGCTCGTGACTACGCGGCACAAAATGGCCTATGCCTAATATAGCAGAACATGGCTGATAGTGGTTAGAGAGCTGAGGAAAATATTTGATTAATGTAGTCTTCACAAGAAGAACCGTAGTAGCTTTGTAGACCCAAGGTAACAGAACTGAGGCAGAATATGCAGCTGCAGTTGTTTATGCATAAGATATAGGCAAGAACATTTCACATTACACTTATTTACTGAATCTCTCTTGAATTATTTCATCAATCTCTCACAATGCCAATGGTATGTTTTAGTTAATATCCTTCAAATAATCCTAGATATAGATTCTGAAGTAGTTATATGTTCACCTACATACAAAAAAAATGCGCTAAAAGCATCAGAGGAAAAGATTCAAATAAAATTATGAGAGCAAACCAGTCTCAGACAGTAAAAAACAACTCCCATATCGTTACAGGGAGATATGAGTGACTCAGAAACTAGCAGACACTGGAATATGGATTGAATGAGCACATTGTAAGACACCCAAGGATAAAGATAGGGGTGTCCAGTAAATACAGTATGAAAGAAACTGTTCACAACTTGTTAGCTAGAGTATTCTAACACCAGGTCTAACCATATAACTGTGTTGGAACTGATAACATAACAATTAGTAAAAATCAATATTCTTTTGTATTTCCTGCAATGAGGTCAATAAGGAACTTAAAAGGTCATAGAGTCATAGAGATGGACAGTATGGAAACAGACCCTTCGGTCCAACTCGTCCATGCCAACCAGATATCCCAATTCAATTTAGTCCCATTTGCCAGCATATCCCTCCAAACGCTTCTTATTCATATATCCATCCAAGTGCCTTTTAAATGTCGCAATTGTACCAGCCTGTACCACTTACTCTGGCAGCTGATTCCATACACATACCACCCTCTGTGTGAAAAAGTTGCCCCTTTGATCTCTTTTATATCTTTCCCCTCTCACCCTAAACCTATGCCCTCTAGTTCTGGACTTTGTCTATTTATCCTATCCATGCCCCTCATAATTTTGTAAACCTCTATAAGGTCACCTCTCAGTTTCCGGAGCTCCAGGGAAAATAGCCACAGCCTGATCAACCTCTCCCTATAGCTCAAATCCTCCAACCCTGGCAACATCCTTGTAAATCTTTTCTGAACCCTTTCAAGTTTCACAACATCTTTCCGACAGGAAGGAGACCAGAATTGCAATATTCCAACGGTGGCCTAATCAATGTCCTGTACAGCTGCAACATGACCTCTCAACTCCTGTACTCAACAGTCTGACCAATTAAAGAAAGCATACCAAACGCCTTCTTCATTATCCTATTTACCTGCGACTCCAACTTCCAGGACCTATGAGCCTGCACGCCAAGGTCTCTTTGTTCAGCAACACTCCCTAGGACCTTACCATTAAGTGTAAAAGTCCTGCTAAGATTTGCTTTCCCAAAATGCAGCACCTCACATTTATCTGAATTAAACTCCATCTGCCACTTCTCAGCCCATTGGCCCATCTGGTCCAGATCCTGTTGTAATCTGAGGTAACCTTCTTCACTGTCCACTGCACCTCCAATTTTGGTGTCATCTGCAAACTGACTAACTATAACTCTAATACTCACATCCAAATCATTTATGTAAATGACAAAAAGTAGAGGACCCTGCACCAATTCTTGTGGCACTCCACTGGTCATAGGCTTCCAGTCTGAAAAACAAACCTCCACAACCACCTTCTGTCTTCTACCTTTGAGCCACTTCTGTATCCAAATGGCTAGTTCTCCCTTTATTCCGTGTGATCTAACCTTGCTAACCAGTCTCCAAGTATCCAATTAATTAGTAATTAACATTGTGCAGCTGGCAAATGTCTGGGCAGGAATGTACTGGAAGACAATGTCCACTGAAAAAGCTCCAAGAAGGGAGATAAGAGAGCCTGGGAAACATCATGAGACCATGAAGGACCGTAGATAGGTTTTTGAGTATCAAGGGTTATAGGGAGAAAGTGGAAGAATGGGGTTGACTGAATAGCAGAGCAGACTCGATGGACTGAATGGCCTAATTTCTGCTCTGATGTCTTATGTTCTTAGGGACTGGGAGTTAACCACAAGCCTGTCCATCTCTCGCCATTCAGTGATATGATTAGCTTAATTGGAAATAGAACATAGAACATTACAGCGCAGTACAGGCCCTTCGGCCCTCGATGTTGTGCCAACCTGTCAATCTGAAGCCCATCTAACCTACACTATTTCATGTACGTCCATATGCTTGTCCAATGACGACATAAATGTACTTAAAGTTGGCTAGTCTACTACCGTTGCAGGCAAAGCATTCCATACCCTTACTACTCGCTGAGTAAAGAAACTACCTCTGACATTGTCCTATATCTGTCACCTCTCAATTTAAAGCTATGCCCCCTCATGCTCGCCGTCACCATACTTGGAAAAAGGCTCTCCCTGTCCACCCTATTTAACCCTCTGATTATCTTATAGGTCTCTATTAAGGAACCTCTCAACCTTCTTCTCTCTAATGAAAACAGCCTCAAGTCCCTCAGCCTTTCCTCGTAACACCTTCCAGGCAACTTCCTAGTAAATCTCATCTGCACCCTTTCCAAAGCTTCCATATCCTTCTTATAATGCGGTGACCAGAACTGCACACAATGTATTCAATTAAATAATATGATTGGCTTGTAAATGTTAAAGGTGGGATGAAATATATGTTTTCCTTTGTTGGATGAAGACCTCTCTGGATTTTCAGAGGGTTTCTTCC
This sequence comes from Chiloscyllium plagiosum, assembly GCF_037043375.1. Lineage (NCBI taxonomy): Eukaryota > Metazoa > Chordata > Chondrichthyes > Orectolobiformes > Hemiscylliidae > Chiloscyllium > Chiloscyllium plagiosum. The sequence continues at coordinate 54,928,128 of NW_028270152.1, read as the reverse complement.
CACCAGTGTAATTTCAATAATCTGTTTGATGCTGAAAGTGAACTCCTGGGTGCTAAGTGAATCATTTGGTCATTCCATCCCAACAATGGTCATATTAGATTCTTAATTCAAATCTTTTTAAATAGAATTCAAATTCCACTACCTGCCAGCAATGTGAGAAAATGTAAGATTTTGCTCTTTAGCAAAAGAAAAGAGGATCTGAGTATTATTTGAATGGAGAAAGACTTCAGAAAGCTTTAGCCTAGAGGGATTTGGGGTCATTGTGCATAAATCATTAAAAGCTAGCATACAAGGTCAGCAGTTAATAGGCAAGGCAAATGGAATGCTGGCCTTTATTTCAAAGGAATTGGAGTATAAAAATAGAGAAGTCTTGTTAAAGCCATCCAAGGAACTAATTAGACTACACCTGGAATACCTAGAATAATTTTGGTCCCGATCTAAGGAAAGGTATACTACCATTGGAGGCAATCCAAAGAAGGAGGGATTGTCTGATGAGGAGAAGTTGAGTAATTTGAGCCGATACTCAATGAGGTTTAGAAAATTGAGAGGTGACCATATTGAAACTTACAAAATTTTTAGGGAACTTAGCTGAGCAGATGTGGAGAGGCTGTTTTATCTTGTGGCAGAGTCGAGAATTAGAGTAATCTCAGAGTAAGGGGTGACCCAATTCGGACAAAGCAGTCATGATTTGGAGGTGCCAGTGTTGGACTGGGGTGTACAAAGTTAAAAATCACACAACACCAGGTTATAGTCCAACAGGTTTATTTGGAAGCACACTAGCGGTCGGAGCGTCGCTCCTTCATCAGGTGGTTGTAACCTGGTGTTGTGTGATTTTTAACTTAGGACAAAGCAGGAATTTCTTCTCTCAGAGGATAGTGAGTCTGTGGAATTCTCTACTACAGAGGGCTGTAAAGCTGGGTCATTGAGTATATTCAATGATGAGATTGTCTGATTTTTAATCAGTAAGGGAATCCAACGTTCGGGGGAAAAGGCAAGAAGGTGAATTGAAGATATCAAGTCAACCATGACATCATTGATTGGCACTGAAAAATGTGTTGCTGGAAAAGCGCAGCAGGTCAGGCAGCATCCAAGGAGCAGGAGAATCGATGTTTTGGGCATAAGCCCTTCATCAGGAATTGATTGGCAGTCATGATTTGGAGATGCCGGTGTTGGACTGGGGTGTACAAAGTTAAAAATCACACAACATCAGGTTATAGTCTAACGGGTTTAATTGGAAACACACCAGCTCCTTTATCAGGTGATAGTGGAGGACACAATTCTAAGGCACAGAATTTATAGCAAAAATTTACAGTGTGATGTAACTGAAACTATACATTGAAAAATACCTTGATTGTCTGCTGAGTCTTTCATCTGTTCGAATACCATGATAGTTTTATTTCTTTCATGTGTAAATCATAAAACCTTTTTTTAAAAGTTGCATTCTCAGGTTAGCTGTAACAATGGACGTTAGCTTGACAATATGTTGAAGGTGTTAGCCCCCTGTGTTCTCTGTCTATGCCACAATGTTTAGATGGATTCTAATCTAAAAAGTGAGAAAACTCCAGGACAACTCCACACAATTCTGTCACGGTAGGCGCTGCAATACGTGTCAGAGTGTGGGTATGGATACCACCATTATACGTGGGGTAACCTCCCACCTTATACGTGGCAGGTACTCATGTGACTTAGCCAACGTTGTCTGTCTTATACGTTACAAGCAAGGATGCCCTGAGGCATGGTACATTGGGGAAACCGAGCAAAGGCTACAACAATGGATGAATGGACACCGCACAACAATCAACAGACAGGAATGTTCCCTACCAGTGGGGGAACACCTCAGTGGTCCAGGACATTCGACCTCGGACCTTCGGGTGACCATCCTCCAAGGTGGACTTCGGGACAGGCAGCTGCGAAAAGTGGCCGAGCAGAGGCTGATAGCTAAGTTCCGTGCTCATAGGGAGGGCCTTGTGTTCATGTCACATTACAGTTGACCATTGCACTATACACACACACAGACACTCTCTCACACACACATACACACGGACACACATATACACAGACATGCACATAGACACTCACACACACCCTTACAGACACACACACTCCCCCACCCACACAGGCATCCTCTCAGAGACTTAGACCACTCTACACTCATGCATACACATACACACTCCCTCTCACAGACACTCACAATCCCCCACCCCAGACACACACACACATACAGACAGACAGACAAAGACCCAAATGCACACACATATTTTGTGGGGTGAATTTGTACTTACAGAGTTAGATTGTACTTTGCTCAAAAACTGCATGAATTCAAGTAAAACTGAGCCCAAAAACTGCATGAATTAATGTAAAACCCTGTTTTCTCACTTTTTAGATTAGAGTCAATCTAAACATCATGGCATAGACAGGGAACACAGGGGGCTAACACCTTCAACATATTGTCTGGCTATCGTCATTGTTAACAGCTAACCTGAGAATGCAACTTTTAAAAAAAAAGGTTTTATGATTTACACATGAAAGAAGTGAAACTATCATGGTATTCGAACAGATGAAAGACTCAACAGACAATCAAGGTATTTTTCAATGTATAATTTCAGTTACATCACACTGTAAACATTTACGATAAATTCTGTGCCTTAGAATTGTGTCCTCCACTATCACCTGATGAAGGAACAGCTCTCTGAAAGCTAGTGTGCTGCCAATTAAACCTGTTGGACTTATAACCTGGTGTTGTGTGATTTTTAACATTGATTGGCAGGACAGACTCAATGAGCTGATTGGCCGACTGTTGCTCCTCTGTTTCATGCTCATATAAATACCATCTCAGATTTACATTGTTCAACTTTTGCAATCTAAAATCTCATTCCTAAAACAAAATTAGGGAGAGATTTGAATAGCAGGATAATAATTTAAAACTTGTGATGTTGGGGAAACCCAGTGCTAATTTAACTCCGTGAGCAGATGGGCAATGAGAGTGTGGTATATAGAGTCATAGAGTCATAGAGATATACAGCATTGAAACAGACCCTTCGGTCCAATCTGTCCATGCCGACCAGATATTTCAACCCAATCTAGTCCCACCTTCCAGCACTCGGCCCATATCCCTCCAAACCCTTCCTATTCATATACCCATCCAAATGCCTCTTAAATGTTTCAATTGTACCAGTCTCCACCACATCCTCTGGCAGCTCATTCCATATACGTATCACTCTCTGTGTGAAAAGGTTGCCCCTTAAGTCTCTTTTATATCTTTTCCCTCTCACCCTAAACCTATGCCCTCTAGTTCTGGACTCCCCGACCCCAGGGAAAAGACTTTGTCTATTTATCCTATCCATGCCCCTCATAATTTTGTAAACCTCTATAAGGTCATCTCTCAGCCTCCAATGCTCCAGGGAAACAGCCTCAGCCTGTTCAGTCTCTCCCTGTAGCTCAAATCCTCCAACCCTGGCAACATCCTTGTAAATCTTTTCTGAACCCTTTCAAGTTTCACATCTTTCCGATACGAAGGAGACCAGAATTGCATGCAATATTCCAATAGTGGCTTAACCAATGTCCTGTACAGCCGCAACTCCTGTACTCAATACTCTGACCAATAAAGGAAAGCATACCAAACGCCTTCTTCACTATCCTATCTACCTGCGACTCCACTTTCAAGGAGCTATGAACCTGCATGCCAAGGTCTCTTTGTTCAGCAACACTCCCTAGGATCTTACCATTAAGTGTATAAGTCCTGCTAAGATTTGCTTTCCCAAAATGTAGCACCTCGCACTTATCTGAATTAAACTCCATCTGCCACTTCTCAGTCCATTAGCCCATCTGGTCCAGATCCTGTTGTAATCTGAGGTAATCCCCTTCGCTGTCCACTACACCTCCAATTTTGGTGTCATCTGCAAACTTATTAACTGTACCTCTTATGCTCGCATTCAAATCATTTATGTAAATGACAAAAAGTAGAGGACCCAGCACCAACCCTTGTGGCACTCCACTAGTCACAGGCATCCAGTATGAAAAACAAACCTCCACCACCACGCTCTGTCACCTTTGAGCCAATTCTGTATCCAAATGGCTAGTTCTCCCTGTATTCCATGAGACCTAACCTTGCTAATCAGTCTCCCATGGGGAACCTTGTTGAACGCCTTACTGAAGTCCAAATAGACCACATCTACCTCTCTGCCCTCATCAATCTTCTTTGTTACTTCTTCAAAAACCTCAATCAAGTTTGTGAGACATGATGTCCCACGCACAAAGCCATGTTGACTATCCCTAATCAGTCCTTGCTTTCCAAATACATGTACATCCTATCCCTTAGGATTCCCTCCAACAACTTGCCCACCACTGAGGTCAGGCTCACCGGTCTATAGTTCTCTGGCTTGTCCTTACCACCCTTCTTAAACAGTGGCATTACGTTAGCCAACCTCCGGTCTTCCGGCACCTCACCTGTGACTATCGATGTTACAAATATCTCAGCAAGAGGCCTGGTAATCACTTCTCTAGTTTCCCACAGAGTTCTAGGGTACACCTGATCAGGTCCTGGGAATTTATCCACATTTAACCGTTTCAAGACATCCAGCACTTCCTCCTTTGTAATCTGGACATTTTGCAAGATGTCACCATCTATTTCCCTACAGTCTGTATCTTCTATATCCTTTTCCACAGTAAATACTGATGCAAAATATTCATTTAGTATCTCCCCCATTTTCTGTGGCTCCACACAAAGGCCTCCTTGTTGATCTTTGAGGGGCCCTATTCTCTCCTCAGTTACTCTTTTGTCCTTAATGTATTTGTAAAAACCCTGTGGATTCTCCTGAACCCTATTTGCCAAAGCTATCTCATGTCCCCTTTTTGCCCTCCTGATTTCCCTCTTAAGTATACTCCTACTTCCTTTATACTCTTTAGATTACTTTACAGTGTGGAAACAGGCCCTTCGGCCCAACAAGTCCACACCGACCGCCGAAGCGCAACCCACCCATACCCCTACATTTACCCCTTACCTAACACTACGGACAATTTAACATGGCCAATTCACCTGACCTGCACATCTTTGGACTGTGGGAGGAAACCGGAGCACCCGGAGGAAACCCACGCAGACACAGGGAGAATGTGCAAACTCCACACAGTCAGTCGCCGGAGGCGGGAATTGAACCCGGGTCTCTGGCGCTGCAAGGCAGCAGTGCTAACCACTGTGCCACCGTGCCGCCCACGGTGCCGCCCACGTGCCGCCTCTTCTAAGGATTCACTCAATCTATTCTGTCTATATGCTTCCTTCTTTTTCTTAACCAAACCCTCAATTTCTTTAGTCATCCAGCATTCCCTATACCTACCAGCCTACCCTTTCATCCTAACAGGAATATACTGTCTCTGGACTCTCGTTATCTCATTTCTGGAAGCTTCCCATTTTCAAGCTGTCCCTTTACCTGCAAACATCTGCCTCCAATCAGCTTTTGAAAGTTCTTGCCTAATACCGTCAAAATTGGCCTTTCTCCAATTCAGAACTTCAACTTTTAGATCTGGTCTATCCTTTTCCATCACTTTTTTAAAATGAATAGAATTATGGTCCCCCCACCCACCCCCCCACCTTACTAGTTTAAATCCTTCCAAGCAGTTCTAGCAAATTTCCCTGCTAGTATATTAGTCCCCTTCCAATTTAGATGCAATCTGTCCTTCTTATACAGGTCACTTCCATCCCAAAAGAGATTCCACTGATCCAAAAATGTGAATCCTTCTCCCATACACCACCTCCTCAGCCATGCATTCATCCGCTCTAACCTCCTATTCCTGCCCTCGTAGCACTGGGAGTAATCCAGATATTACTACCTTTGAGGACCTCCTTTTTAAATTTCTGCCTAACTCTCTGTAATCTCCCTTCAGAATCTCAACCTTTTCCTTTCCTATATTGTTGGTTCCAATGTGAACAATGACCTCTTGTTGGCCCTCTCCCCCGTGAGAACATTCTGCACCTCTCTGAGACATCCTTGATCCTGGCACCAGGGAAACAACACACCATTCTGCTTTTTCTCTGCTGGCCACAGAAACGTCTATGACACAACGTTTGCTGTTGAAAAATGTGATGCTGGAAAAACACAGCAGGCCAGGCAGCATCCGAGGAGCAGGAGAATCAACGTTTTGGGCATAAGCCCTTCTTCAGGAATGACCTCAGGAATATTCAGGAATATTGAGGTTCTTCATCCCTGAAGAAGGGCTTATGCCCGAAACGTCGATTCTCCTGCTCCTCAGATGCTGCCTGCCTGCTGTGTTTTTCCAGCATCACATTTTTCAACTCTGGTCTCCAGCATCTGCAGTCCTCACTTTTCTCCACAACGTTTACTGTGGGAACCTGACACTTGAATTATCTATCATGAGATTGATCATGTAAATTCTCGGGTGAGAACTGAATTGAAACAACCAGTTACATTGTACACACAATCCTATTTGAAGTATTAGGTGACTCCAATTTATGTGTAACACCCTCTGTGAAATCTAAATTTACAGGACTCATATTGACAACAAAGATTTCTTTCTTAGTTCTTCATCTTTTGCATTATGCTGCACGAGAAAAGGGTGTGTACTTTATTGAGATTAAACTTCATAAACTTTCAAGCTCATCAATTACTTTGAAATGTAGTCATTATTGATTCATATGAGAACCAGAAAGCCAACACAACAACAACTTGGGTGTGTGTAGGCTTGAATGTATGTATTACATATACATTCCCATTTGGGGTTTGTTTAGACAATCTTGAACAGTGAAATACCATAAATCAACACGTGTTTCTTTCACTTCCTTGTCACTATTTGGCGCGGCAGAGGAGACTCCTTGCCTCTTGGTGGCGCGGTTGCCTACTTAGTGAGAGGATGTTCTTTTTCCGGGTTGGATGGTCTGAGTCATTCGGATGAGCACGCTGCAGTAGTACGGGCAATAGAGCCAGTGGTAGTGGAACATTGAAGACTGTCACATTCGGGAAACAAAGCATGGTGGAATACTGAGGTTTGCAACATTCGGGGGACAAAGGATATTGGAATATTGTGGTCTGCAACATTCGGGAGACAAAGGACAGTAGAATATTGAGGTCTGCGACATTCGGGGGACAAAGGACAGAGGAATTGTAAGAGGGAACGTTCGTTCAGGCAGACATTCCAAGAACATCATTACAGCGGGAGCACTGTGAGCTGGTTGTGAACTTTCTGCTGAGGTTGCGGCGGCCTCCCCTTCGCCCTGGCTGAACGATCCTGATCGTGATCCTTATTAAAGTATACTGCAATCGTGTAGTCGGTAATAATTAATAGAAGGTAATGTATTCTAAAAATATCAGCACCATGTTGACTTCACCAGTGCAGGAGAGTAAACTTGGGACGCAAAGGTGTGAGTTAGAGAAGTTTGTTTAATCAGACGAAAATGTCCAGTATGAAACATTCACGTGCTGTATCTGGCTGTTTACATGCCTTCAGGTCAGCATGTCCAGAATACCAGCTGTACAGCAACGTACATAACATTTGGCATGATCCACACTATCGGCAAACTTGGTCATAATTTGGAGGTGCCGGTGTTGGACTGGGGTGTACAAAGTTAAAAATCACGCACCACCAGGTTATAGTCCAACAGGTTTAATTGGAAGCACTAGCTTTTGGAGCCCTGCTCCTTCATCAGGTAATTATGGAGGATAAGATTATAAGACACAGAATCTATAGTAAAGGTTTACAGTGTGATGTAACTGAAATTATACATTGACTAAGACCTGGATTGTTTACTAAGTCTCTCATCTTTTAGAATGAACGTGTTGGTTTCAGTTCTTTCATATGTATATCGCAGAACTTTTTTAAAAGTTACATTCTCAAGTGAACTTTAACAATTGGTGTCATGTCAGCCCAGATAATGCATTTAAGGTGTGCGACTGTCTGTGCCACAATGTTCAGACTGATTCTAATCTAAAAAAGGGATTTACAGAATCTTACATGGATTCATGCAGTTTTTGAGCCAAGTAAAATGTAATTGAGCAAGTATAAATTAACCCCACAAACTTATGTGTGTGTGTTCATGTGAGTATGTGTCTGGGAGTGTTCCCTCCCAGTCGGAGAACCCTTCAGCAGTCCGGGACATTTGACATCAGACCTTCGGGTGGCCATCCTCCAAGGTGGACTTTAGGACAGGCACAACGCAAAGTGACCGAGCAGTGGCTGATAGCCAAGTTCGGTACCCATGGGGATGGTGTAAACTGGCATCTTGGGTTCATGTCCCACTACACTGTGCGCACATGCAGACACAGACAGACACGCACATGCATACACACCTACAGACTCTCATACTCACGCAGACCCTCTCTCCTACACAAGCTCTCTCTCATACGCTCACATATGCACTCTTGCACACACGCACCCTCTCAGAGGCACGCATAACCACCACCCCCCCAACATACACACAAATTTGTGGGGCAAATTTGTACTTGCAGAATTGCATTTTATTTTGCTCAAAAACTACATGAATCCAAATAAGATTCTGTAAATCCCTTTTTTAGATTAGAATCAATCTGAACATTGCGGCACGTACAGTCTCACATTATCTGGGCTGACATGACACCAATTGTTAAAGTTCACTTGAGAATGTAACTTTTAAAAAAGTTCTGCGATATACATTTGAAAGAACTGAAACCAACATGTTCATTCTAAAAGATGAGAGACTTAGTAAACAATCCAGGTCTTTCACAATTTCAGTTACATCACACTGTAAACTTTTGCTATAAATTCTGTGTCCTACGATCTTATACTCCACAACTACCTAATGAAGGAGCAGCGCTCAGAAAGCTAGTGCTTTCAAATAGATCTGTTGGACTATAACCTGGTGTTGTGAGTTTTAGCTAACTTGGTGTAATCTAGAGTGTTTTAAAACTTTAAAATTATGATAGTTTGACATAGAACATAGAAGAATACAGCGCAGTACAGGCCCTTTGGCCCTCGATGTTGCGCCGATCCAAGCCCACCTAACCTATACTAACCCACTATCCTCCATATACCTATCCAATGCCCGCTTAAATGCCCATAAAGAGGGAGAGTCCACCACTGCTACTGGCAGGGCATTCCATGAACTTACGACTCGCTGAGTGAAGAACCTACCCCTAACTTCAGTCCTATATCTACCCCCCCTTAATTTAAAGCTATGCCCCCTTGTAATACCCGACTCCATACGCGGGAAAAGGTTCACACTGTCAACCCTATCTAACCCCCTAATCATCTTGTACACCTCAATCAAGTCACCCCTAAACCTTCTTTTCTCTAATGAAAACAGCCCCAAGTGTCTCAGTCTTTCCTCATACGATCTTCCTTCCATACCAGGCAACATCCTGGTAAACCTCCTCTGCACCCGTTCCAGTGCCTCCACATCCTTCCTATAGTATGGCGACCAAAACTGCACACAATATTCCAGATGCGGCCGCACCAGAGTCTTATACAACTGCATCATGACCTCAGGACTCTGGAACTCAATTCCTCTACCAATAAAAGCCAGTACGCCATATGCCTTCCTCACCGCACTATTTACCTGGGTGGCAACTTTCAGAGATCTGTGTACATGGACACCAAGATCCCTCTGCTCATCCACACTACCAAGTATCCGACCATTAGCCCAATACCCCATCTTTTTGTTATTCTTCCCAAAGTGAATCACCTCACACTTAGCTACATTGAATTCCATTTGCCACCTTTCTGCCCAGCTCTGCAGCTTCTCTATATCCTGCTGTAACCTGCCACATCCTTCCTCACTGTCAACAACTCCTCCGACTTTCGTATCATCCGCAAACTTGCTCACCCAACCTTCTAACCCCTCTTCCAGGTCATTTATAAAAATGACAAACAGCAATGGTCCCAAAACAGATCCTTGCGGAACACCGCTAGTGACGGCACTCCATGAAGAAACTTTGCCATCAACTACTACCCTCTGTCTTCTTCCATCCAGCCAATTCCTAATCCAAACCTCCAACTCACCCTCAATGCCATATCTCCGTATTTTCTGCAGTAGCCTACCATGGGGAACCTTATCAAACGCCTTACTAAAATCCATATATACCACATCTACCGCTTTCCCCTCATCAACCTCCTTCGTCACCTTTTCAAAGAATTCAATAAGGTTTGTGAGGCACGACCTGCCCTTCACAAAACCATGCTGACTATCCTTGATCACATTATTCCTATCCAGATGTGCATAAATCCTATCCCTTACAATTCTCTCTAAGACTTTGCCCACAACAGAAGTGAGACTCACCGGCCTATAGTTACTAGGGTTATCCCTACTCCCCTTTTTGAATAAGGGAACCACATTTGCTATCCTCCAGTCTTCTGGGACTACTCCTGTAGACAAAGAGGACATAAAAATCAAGGCCAATGGCTCTGCAATCTCCTCCCTTGCTTCCCAGAGAATCCTAGGATAAATGCCATCAGGCCCAGGGGACTTATCTATTTTCACCTTTTCCAGGATTTCCAACACCTCTTCTCTACATACCTCAAAGCCATCCATTCTACTTATTTGTGACTCAGTATTCACATCGACGACAATGCCCTGTTCCTGAGTAAATACTGAAGAAAAGTATTCATTCAGTGTCTCCCCAATCTCTTCCGCCTCCACATGCAACTTCCCACTACTATCCTTGACTGGACCTATTCCTACCCTAGTCATTCTTTTATTCCTAACATACCTATAGAAAGCCTTAGGGTTTTCCCTAATCCTACCGACTAAGGACCTTTCATGTCCCCTCCTTGCTGCTCTTAGCTCTCTCTTCATGTCCTTCCTGGCTACCCTATAACTCTCCATCGCCCCAATTGAACCTTCACGTCTCATCTTGAGATAGGCCGCCCTCTTCCATTTAACAAGGGATTCCAATTCCTTATTAAACCACGGCTCCCTCGCACGACCCTTTCCTCCCTGCCTGACAGGTACATAATTATCAAGGACACTCAATAGTTGCTCCTTGAACAAGCTCCACATATCATTTACACTCTTGCCTTGGAGTCTACTTTTCCAAGCCACACATCCTAAGTCATGCCTCACCGCATCATAATTTCCCTGACCTCAGCTATAACTCTTGCCCTGTAGTACACACTTATCCCTCTCCATCACGAGAGTAAAAATCACAGAATCACTATCCCCAAAGTGCTCACCTACCTCTAATTCTAACACCTGGCCTGGTTCGTTACCCAGAACCAAATCCAACCTCTTGTTGGCCTGTCTACATATTGTGTCAGGAAACTCTCCTGCACACATTGAACAAACACTGACCCATCTAACGACCTTGAGCTATAGCTTTCCCAATCAATATCAGGAAAGTTAAAGTCCCCCATAACAACCACCCTATTACTGTCACTCATCTCCTGAATCACCTTCCCTATCCTTTCTTCAATGATTCTAGGACTATTAGGAGGCCTGTAAAAGACTCCTAACAGGGTGACCTCACCTTTCCTATTCCTAACCTCAGCCCAAACTACCTCAGATAGCAAGTCCTCATCCATCGTCCTTTCCACCACTGTAATACTATCTTTGACAAGCAATGCCACACCTCCCCCTCTTTTACCCCCACCTCTGACCCTACTAAAACATTTAAATCCTGGAACCTGCAACAGCCAATTCTGTCCCTGTTCTAGCCATGTCTCCGTAATAGCCACAACATCGAAGTCCCAGGTACCAACCCACGCTGCAAGTTCACCTACCTTATTTCGTATACTTCTTGCATTGAAGTATACACACTTCAAGCCACTTTCCTGTTTACAGGCACCCTCCTTTGAAATTGATGCCATGTTCCTAACCTCCCTACACTCCAGGCCCTGCACCCTGAAGCTACAATCTGGGTTCCCATGCCCCTGCAGAGTTAGTTTAAACCCCCCCCCCCCCACCCCCCCAAGAGCACTAGCAAACCTCCCCCCAAGGATACTGGTGCCCCTCATGTTTGATGTTAAATTGGCTGCTGTTAGTACATGTGCATGCAGTGCAAAATTGTCAAGAATTTCATTGTGGCTTGATGTATGAAATGAATGAATAGACTCCAATTCATTGATATCTATATTCATGTCATCTTGTGGCTTGGCTCCACTTTGGGATGATGTAGATCAACATTCCATAATATCATGTAGCATGCTTGCGATTTTGGATAAGATTTTTAGCTCAGGTTGTGTGGATCAGGTTGTAAGTTTGCTTGCTGAGCTGATAGATTTATTCTCTGACATTTCATCACTATGCTAGGTGACATCATCAGTGAGCCTCTGATGAAGCACTGGTGTTCTGTCCTGCTTGTTATTGATCTGTCTCGGTTTGTTATGGTGGGTGATATGACTTCTGGTTCTTTTTCTGAGTTGTTCGTAAGGGGTCCAAATCGATACGTTTGTTAATGGAGTTCTGGTTTGAATGCCAGGCCTCTAGGAATTCCCGTGTGTGTCTTTGTTTAGCCTGTCCTAGGGTGGATGTGTTGTCCCAGTTGACCTGGTATCCCTCTTTGGCTGTGTGCATGGATATGAGTGATGGTTGGTCATGTCTTTTGGTGGCTAGTTGGTGCTCATGTATCCTGGTACCTAGCTTCCTGCCTGTCTGTCCAATGTAATGTTTGTTGCAGTCCTTGTAGGGCTTTTTGTATATGACGTTCGTTCTGCTGGTTGTTGATCCAGGGTCCTTTTAAATTCATCAGGAGCTGTTTCAGTGTGGTGGTGGGCTTGTTGGCTACCGTGATACCTAGGGGTCGGAGTAGTCTGGTCATCATCTCCAAGATGTCTTTAACGTATGGCAGGGTGGCTAGAGTTTCTGGGCGTATTATGTCTTGTTTAGGTTTGTTGTGTAGGAATTGGCAGACTGTGCTTATTGGGTACTCATTGTTCCTGAATATGCCGTGTAGGTGTTTTTCCTCGGCTTCTCTTGGTTCCTGGGTGCAGCAGTGTGTTGTGACTCATTTAAATAATGTTCTGATGCAGCTCCGTTTGTGGGTGCTGAGATGATTGCTCCGATAAGTGAGTATCTGGTCTGTGTGTATGGCTTCCCTGTAGACGCTGATCTGCAGCTCTCCTTTTGGCTTGTTGTTCCACTATGATGTCTCAGAAGGGGAGTCTGTTGTTGTTCTCTTCCTCTTTGGTGAACTTTATACCAATAAGGATGATGTTTATGGTTTCTTCTAATTTGATGCATTTCTTGATGACAAAAGGTGTCATCTACATAGCAGACCCAGAGCTTGAGTTGGATGGTGGGAAGGGCTATTCATTCTAACTTCTGTATAACTGCTTCTGCTAAGAGTCCTGATATTGGTAATCCCATAGGCGTCCCATTGGTCAGTTTGCAGATCTTGTCGTTGAAGGTGAAGTGGGTCGTGAGGCACAGGTCCACTAGTTTGAGGATGCTGTCCTTGCTGATGAAGTTGGTGCTGTCAGGTGTCAAGACAGAAATCTCGTAATCCTACCGGCAGACAAAGGACGCACAATCCTGAACAGAACACAATACATTGAAAAAGCAAACACGCTACGTGCAGATACTAACACCTACCAAAAGGTGGTGATGGACCCAACTCCACAGTTAGAAAACTGTACCACAGCATTCCTGAGCAAACTTCATAAGGCAGGTGAAATTAAAAGACAGACCTCCAAAAAATGAAACCTGAAGGATCCAACACACCCCCTTTCTACAGATTACCAAAGGTACATAAACAAGGGCCCCCCTCAGACTCATAGTCTCACTTCCCGGTCCACTGACGTACAGACTAGCAAAGGAACGAGAAGACAAACTGAAACACCTAGTAGAAGATTCAAGTCACTCCATTTACTCCACCCAGGAATTCCTTAATATCGTCAAGAACACCAAGGTAGAGGACGACGAGGTCATGCTTTCCTTCGACATGATGACCCTATTCACATCAATAAACATCACCCTAGCCCAAGAAACACTGGCTTCATTACTAGACGAACCAAGGACACAAAACACTTGATAGCACTACCACCAGCAGCAAGGACATCATCCTCAAACTAGAAGACCTGTGCCTCTCAACCCACTTCACCTTCACCTTCACCTTCAAAACAAGATCTACAAACAAATCAATGGGATGCCTATGGGATCACCAATAGCAGAAACAGTTATGCAGAGGTTAGAATGAACAGTCCGACCCACGCTGCAGCCCAAGCTTTGGGTCCGCTATGTGGATGGTACCTTTGTCGTCACAAAATACAACAAATTAGAAGAAACCCACAAACAACATCCTTACTGATACAAAGTTCACCAAAGAGGAAGAGAACATTAACAGACTCCCCTTCCTAGATGTCATTGTGGAACGAAAAGCCAATATACAGCTACAGACTAGCATCTATAGGAAAGCCACATACACAGACCAGATATTCAATGACAGGCGCAATCACCTTAACACCCACAAACGGAGCTGCATCAGGACATAATTTAAATGAGCCACTTCACACTGCAGCATGCAGGAACTATGAGCAGCAGAAGAAAAATAACTGTACAGCATATTCAGGAACAACAGGTACTCAATAAACACAGTCTGCCAATTCTTAAACAACAAACAAAAACAAGAAGAGACAACACACCCAGAGACTCTAGCCACAGTACCAGAGATCAGAGACATTTCCGAGATGATGACCAGACCACTCCAACCTCTTGGCGTCGTAGTAGCCTGTATACCTACCACATTGAAACAGTTACTGGTGAAACTAAAGGACCCAGTACCAACCACCAGCATGAGATGTTAAAGGGTTAATTTGCTCTGTTGGCCTCCAGGAAATTGGATGTCCCAGGGGTAGGGTGGTATGTTTCTCTGTCTTGCAGGTAGAATGTCAAAAATTTACATTGCCATCTCCGACTATCCAGAATAAATTTACATTGTTGTCTCCTACTATTCAGAATCAATAAGAATGCTGCAGTTAAAATTCTGACCACACCCTTCAGTTAAAAAAATGACTTGCACCAGATTTTGCCATCAACGAATGATTTAATCACGTTGTTTCTAGAAATAATCAAATCACTACATTGTGTTTTGAGTGGCATGTGACTATGGGGGAGTGACTGGGAGTTGTCTTGTGGGCATTACTGACCGTGATGTGAAATCTTGTATAAAGGAAGAACTGGTCCCTTGTTCAGAGAGATCTTTTGACATGGCTCTGCAAGCATTGTGAAGAGTGTTAAGGGTTCCTCCAAAGCTTTTACTTGCTTAATAAATTTTGGCTGTTCACAGAAGTTGGCGTATTACAGTTGCATCAAGTGTGTAAGAATCTGAAGAAAAACAACTAACAAGCAGAACGAACATCATAATCAAAATAGTCGAGAATGTGGAAAAGCACAGCAGGTCGAGCAGGAGAAATGATGTTTCAGGCATAAACCTTTTATCAGGAATGAAATGTTGACTCTCCTGCTCCTTGAATGCTGCCTGACCTGTTGTGCTTTTCCAGCACCACACACTCGACTCTGATCTCAAGCATCTGTAGCCATTGCTTTGTCCTAGTTATATGCAAAATACTCTACAAAGAGTGCAACAAACACTACATTGGACAGATGGGCAGGAAATTAGCCACCAGGATACATGAGCACCAACTAGCCACCAAAAGACATGACCAGCTATCACTGCTATCCTTACAGATGAAGTCCACTTTGACTGGGACATCACATCCATCCTAAGACAGGCTAAACACAGACACTCATGGGCATTCCTCGAGGTCTGGCACTCAAACAGGAACTCTGTCAGTAAACATGGCCATTTGGACCCCATTAACCAACCTCAGGAAAAAGAACCAGAAATAACAGAAATGATAACATCCATCTTAACAGTCCGAGACACAAAAATAGAAAGCGGGACAGACAACAGCACTTCACCGGAGGCTCACTGATGATGTTACCTAGCATGGTGATGAAACATCTGAGAACAAACCTACCAGCTCAGTGAGCAAACCTAAAACCTAATGTAGTATGCTTTCTTACTTCAGGTGTGGTGCAGTTAGTGAAGAACTGCACATGAGTATAATATGCCAGGTACAAACACTGATGGTTGTTTCTTCATTTTTAAACACTTAAAATTAGTATTTGCATCTAACATTTTCTTATTTGAAAAACATGAGCAATCGTACCTCAATCTCTGTGCTATTTGATAAGATCCTGGTTTATGTTCTTTCATTTTCTTGTTTAGCCCTGTGCCCTTAGATTTTTGTATACTAAAGAAATTAGTTGATCTCAGTCTTTGAGTATGTTAATGACTGAGCATCCATAGTTGCATTGTGAGTATTCTGGTTTGTCAGTTGGTACTTGTTAGATGTGGAATAAAATGATCCTTTATATAGGGGAGCTAATGATTGTGAAATCTTCAAAAATTTTTTACTTGGCAAATTGCTGTTAAATTGGTGCAATATAAAAAAGAGCAAGTTGTTTTAACATGTCTTAGTCTTTGATCTGCTCAGGACCCAGATTTGACAATCTGCCTTATGATGGTTGTACCTTGTTTTACTGATTTTATTGAATAGTTGAACCTTTCTTTAGAAATGTGACAATATATTTTTCCTTGAATCCACTGCTATGGTTTTCCAGGCTTACTGTGATAGTTGCTTTTGGAAATATTTTACTTGATCACTTCAACTATATTGGTTCATTTCTACTTTGGATCATACACCATTGTGTTATAGTTTGATTGCTAGAGCTCCTCTTGGAAGTGCAGGAAGTGAATGCAGATGATCCTAGATACTTGATGGAGCATTCTTCTAAATATTGGCTCTTTGTGGCTGTTTTCTGAGAGAAGTGCTTCTTACTTTGGTGTACTAGTCAAATTTCGCAGTTCAAGATTTTCTCAGACATAGCAAACCATTTCTGTGTATATGGGTGAGTGGTTGGGTGGAAAGAGACTTTTCATGACTGCCAAATGAGTTCCATAAATTTGTAATCTGTGCTAATGTCCCCTTGTTCTTGCCAGCCTGTCTAACTCAAATTGTTTAACTACTGGAACGCAGCTGGTCCTCATCACTTAAGATCTCGATCGTAGTCCGTTTCTGTATTTTGGAGCTTTCTGTCTGAATTGTGTGTTGAGTGACTGAAATGCCACACTTAATTGTAGGATAAGTCCTAATACTGACCTTACCCGTTTTTCAACCACTCATAATCTGAGCAGATGTGATCACAGGCTGAGGAGGAGAAGAACCTGTTTCCCACCTGGCTTAAAATTATCTACGTTCACGATGGACGTACTGTGTCTAGTTATGATCACCCAGTTATAGGAAGGGTATTATTAAGCTGAAGAAGGTTCAGAAGAGATTTGCCAGGATGTTGCCGGTTTTGGAAAGTTTGAGTTATAAAGAAAGGCTGAAACTTTTTTCCACTAGAGCGTAGGAGGTTGAGTGGCGATCTGATACAAGTTTATATAATAATGAGAGGTATAGATAGAGTTAATGATAGTTGTCTTTTCCCAAGGATGGGGACACATTTTTAAGGTGAGAGGAGAGAGATTTAAAAAGGACATGAGGGCAAATGTTTTACACTGAGGGCGGTTCATGTGTGGAATGAACTTCCTGACAAAATGGTGGATGTGCAGACAACTACACTGTTTAAAAAATATTTGGATAAATACATGAATAGGAAAGGTTTGAGGGATGTGGGCCAGGAGCAGGCAGGTGGGACCACTTCAGTTTGGGATTATGTTCAGTATGGACTGGTTGGACTGAAGGGGTCTGATTCCATGCATGACTCTATAACTTCAGCTGATGAGTTTTGTTCTGCCTTCTTGAGCTGTAATTTGTAATTTTTGAGAGAAGGTTAACCTAAAGCATAAATTTGTGTTGGAAACCACCAAGATTGCAAAGAAAGTAGATGGATTCGGGCGTTGTGAGTGTCAGCTTCAATTTTAAGTGGTCCGAGTCCTAAATGGACAGTTGAAGCTGCTAGAAAAAAAAAAGAGATGGAACAAAGAACAGTGCAGGTAGGAATGTGTCCTTCGGCCCATCATGTCTGTGCCGACCATGATGTCATTCTAAACTAATCCAGTCTGCCTGTACATGATCCTTTATTCCCTCCCTGTGTTTATTTCTCTTTCTATATGCCTTCCAGACATTGCTATCGTCTCTGCCTTCACCACCTTGTCCAGCAGTGCTGTCTAGGCACCTACCACCCTCTGTTTTTTAAAAAAAACCTCTCATATCTTCAAACATTTCCCCTCTCACATTAGGTTCCAGCATTCAACTTCTCCACCCAGGAAAATGACTCCCAATTATTCACTCTATCCATCCCTCTCTCAACCTTATACACCTCCATCAGGTTGCCCCTTTGTTTTGGCTAAAGAGTCAAAGCTATCTAAATCTGTTCAAGCTATCTAAGTCTGTCCAACCTCTCTCCACAGCTAATAAACCCCTAACCAGGCAATATCCCAGTAAATACCCCTTCCCAAAGCATCCATATCTTTCCTATAATGTGATGACCAGAACTGCACATAGTAGACCAAATGGACTTCGTAGAATCAGTACAGTGATTCGGCCCAACAAGTCTTAAACGTTGCCATTGTATCTGCTTCTGCCACCTCCCCAGCAGCATGTTCCCAGGTATTTACCACTCAGTATTTTCAAGTTTTTAAAAAAAAACCTCCTTATTCACTTGTGGGATGTGGGCGTCACTGGCTGGCCACCATTTATTGCCCATTCCTAATTGCCCTTGAGAAGGTGGTGGTGAGCTGCCTTCTTGAATTGCTGCAGTCCAAGTGCTGTATGTTGACCCCAATGCCTGAGGGGAGGGAATTGCAGGATTTTGACCCTTGCTTCTCACATCTCCTCTAAACTTTTCCCCCTCTCCCCTGAAACCAATGTTCCCTAGTATTGACATTTCTACCTTGGGGGACAAAGATTCTGACTATCCATTCCTCTCAATTTTGCAAACCTCTATCAGGTCATCCCTCGGCCTTTTGTTTTCACTGAAATGCAAACCAGTTTGTCCAAACTCTCCTCCTAGCTAATACCCTCCAAACCAGGCAACGTCTAGTAAACCGTATCTGTAGTGTCTTTAAGGCCTCCACGGCCTTCTGGTAGTGTGACGACCAGAATCGTACGCAGTATCCAAATGTGGCCTGATTAAAGTTCAATACAGCTGCAACGTGACTTGCTAATTTTTAGACTCTATGCTTTGACTGATTTGAAGGTAAGCATGCCATGCCCCTCCTTGACCACCTTATCCACTTATGTTGTTACCTTACAGGAACTGTCTACCTGTACACCGAGATCCCTCTGCCTGTTCATGAACCTAAGGGTTCTGCCATTTACTGTGTGCTTCTTCCTGCCCCACCCCTGCATCAGACCTTCCAAATTCCATTACCTTGCATTTGTCAGAATTAAATTCCATCTGCCCGAGTCTCCTATGGCAATCCTCAATATCCGCAGCTCTTCCAATCTTTGTATCATGTGCAAACTTACTAATCAGATCACATTCGTTCTCCTCCAAATCATTTATACATACAGAGGAACCTCAATTCATCCGGCATTCGATTAACCAAATTTCAGATCATTCGAAGAAGGTGACAAGGTCCGACACTTGGCTAACTGTTACCCAGCATCAGTTATCCAGCATTCGATTAACCGACGAAATAATCCCCACCTGTGTCGAGGTTCCTCTGTATTACATACAACAGAGATCCTCGCACTAATCTCTGCAGAACATCATTGGTTACGTACCTCCAGTTAGAAAAACACCAGTTCACCATTATACTCTCTTTTCTATGACCAAGCCAGTTCTGTATCCATCCATCATGGTTTCCAAGCGACTTCACCTTCTGTATCAGCCTACAATGAGGAACTTTGCTGAAGTCTACGACGACAACATCCACTGCCCTGCCCTCATCAATTGTCTTCATTGCTTCCTCAAAATAACTCAATCAAGTTGGCGACTTGACAACCTTAATGTTTTTGAAATACCAAACATGTCCTTTTTATTTTAAATAGCAGCATGCCCCAGCATATCAACATACACTTCTCACCATGTACCGTGTCCTCCTTTGTGAATGTCAATGCAAAGTATTCATTAAGGACTTCACCCACTTCATCCGGCTGCCTGCATACATTCCCTCTTTTGTCCTTGAATGGACCTACCCTTGCCCTGCCTACCCTCTTGCTCCTTATGTATGTATGAAGTGCCTTGGGATTTTCCTTAATCCTTTTTTGCCAAGGACGTATCTTGGTCCCTTTTAGCCCTCCTAGCTCCTTGTTTGAGTTCTTTCCTGCTACCTTTGCAGAAGAGCAGAAGAGAGCAGACAACGAGGAAGGCAGAGAGGAGACAGGTGCAAGAGACGCCGGGGGAAGTACCTGTCAGGAACAAGTTGAATCTTTTGGAAACAGTAGAGACAGATGACACTGCCAGTCCGCGAGGCGGCCAGGTCTGTCAATCAAAAGTTGGCGTGGAGGCAGCGCGGACGTCGCACAGAGCCGTGGTAATAGGGGACTCCATAGTGAGAGGAACTGACCGGGGTTTTTGTGGCAGCAGGCGGGACTTAAGGATGGTGTGTTGCCTTCCTGGTGCTAGGGTTAAAGGCATCACAGACAGAGTGCAGGAAATCCTCAAGGATGAAGGTGAAGAGCTAGAGGTGGTGGTACATGTCAGCACAAATGATGTCGGGAAGAAGAGGAGGAATATACTACAGCGGGACTTCGGAGAACTCGGAAGAAGGCTGAAAAGCAGGACGTCCAGGGTGGTCATCTCCGGTTTGCTTCCAGTTCCTCGGGCTGGTGAGGCCAGAAACAGGGAGATAATGGACTTGAACGTGTGGCTGGGGAACTGGTGCAGGAAGCAAGGATTTAAATTCTTGGATCACTGAGGTATGTTTTGTGGTAAGCATAAATTATACAAGAGAGACGGTTTGCACCTTAATAGGTTGGGGACCTGCATTCTGGCAGGCAGATTTGCCACTGCAACACAGCTGCATTTAAACTAAGTAGCTGGGGGGGGGGACAAACTGGATGTTTAAGAAGGAAATTGAAGGGAAAGTTAGAACACGGGAAGTCAAGAAAGACAACTGTATCAATGAAGCAGAAAACTCAAAAAGGGATCATACTGTAAAGTTGAGTGAAATAGGAGTTGATGGGAAGGGTGAGGGCAGTAACAAATTAAAAATACTATATATGAATGCACAAAGCATTAGCAATAAGATGGATGAGCTTGAGGCTCTTTTGGAAATTGGCAGATACGATATTGTGGGGATAACTGAGACGTGGCTTCAAGTGGACAGGGCCTGGGAAATGAATATTCAAGGCTACACGTGCTATCGTAAGGACAGACTGACAGGCAGAGGGGGTGGGGTGGCCATGTTGGTAAGGGATGATATTCAGTCCCTTGCGCAGGGGGGATCTAGAATCACGGGATGTAGAGTCAGTATGGATAGAGCTGAGAAATTCTAAGGGTAAAAAGACCCTCTTGGGAGTTATCTACAGGCCCCCAAACAGTGGTCTGGATGTCGGATAGAAGTTGAATCAGGAGCTGAAATTGGCCTGTCACAAAGATGTTACTACAGTTGTTATGGGGGATTTCAACATGCAGTTAGACTGGGAGAATCAGGATGGTATTGGACCTCAAGAAAGAGACTTTGTGGAGTGCCTCCAAGATGGATTCTTAGAGCAGCTGGTGCTGGAGCCTACCAGGGAGAAGGCAATTCTGGATCTGGTATTGTGCAATGAACCAGAATTGATCAGGGACCTCGAAGTGAAGGAGCTATTGAGAAGTAGTGACCATAATACAATAAGCTTCAATCTGCAATTTGAGAGGGAGCGGGTACAATTGGAAGTGACAATATTTCAGTTGAATAAAGGGAACTATGGAGCTCTGAGGGAGGAGCTGGCCAAAGTTCAATGGTGCAATACCTTAGCAGGGATGACAGTGGAGGAACAATGGCAGATACTTCTGTGTATAATGCAGAAGATGCAGGGTCAGTTCATTCCAAAAAGGGAAAAAATCCTAGGAGGAGGCATGGGCGGCCGTGGTTGACGAGGAACGTTAAGAAACTTATAAAGTTAAAAGAGAAAAAGTATAACATAGCAAAGATAAGTGGGAAAACGGAGGACTGGGAAGCTATTAAAGAACAACAGAGGATTACTAAGAAGGAAATACGCAGAGAAAAAATAAGGTACGAAGATAAACTGGCCAAAAATATAAAGGAGGATAGTAAAAGCTTTTTTTAGGTACGTGAAAGGCAAAAAAATGGTTAAGACTAAAATTGGACCCTTGAAGACAAAAACAGGGGAATATATTACGGGGAACAAAGAAATGGCAGAAGAATTGAATTGGTACTTCAGATCTGTGTTCACTGGGGAGGACACAAGCAATCTCCTTGAGTTAACAGTGGCTGAAGGACCTGAACTGAAGGGAATTTATATTTGCCAGGAATTGGTGTTGGAGAGGCTGTTACGTCTGAAGGTTGATAAGTCCCGGGGCCTGATGGTCTACATCCCAGGGTACTGAAGGACGTGGCTCGAGAAATCGTGGATGCGTTGGTGATTATTTTCCAGAGTTCGATAGATTCGGATCCGTTCCTGCGGATTGGAGGATGACTAATGTTGTACCACTTTTTAAGAAAGGTGGGCGAGAGAAAGCAGGAAATTATAGACCAGTTAGTCTGACCTCAGTGGTGGGAAAGATGCTGGAGTCTATTATAAAGGATGAAATTATGACACATCTGGATAGCAGTAACAGGATAGGTCAGAGTCAGCATGGATTTATGAAGGGGAACTCATGCTTGACTAATCTTCTGGAATTTTTTGAGGATGTAACTCTGAAGATGGACGAGGGAGATCCAGTAGATGTAGTGTACCTGGACTTTCAGAAAGCTTTTGATAAAGTCCCACATAGGAGGTTAGTGAGCAAAATTAGGGTGCATGGTATTGGGGGCAAAGTACAAACTTGGATTGAAAGTTGGTTGGCTGACAGGAAACAAAGAGTAGTGATAAACAGCTCCATTTTGGAATGGCAGGCAGTGACCAGTGCGGTACCGCAGGGATCAGTGCTGGGACCGCAGCTTTTTACAATATATATTAGCAATATAATAACTATATATATATTTGCTGATGATATTAAGCTGGGTGGCAGGGTGAAATGTGAGAAGGATGTTAGGAGATTACAGGGTGACCTGGACAAGTTAGGTAAGTGGGCAGATGCACGGCAGATGCAGTTTAATGTGGATAAATGTATGGTTATCCACTTTGGTGGCAAGAACAGGAAGGCAGATTACTACCTCAATGGAATCAATTTAGGTAAAGGGGCAGTACAAAGAGATCTGGGTGTTCTTGTACACCAGTCAATGAAGGTAAGCATGCAGGTACAGCAGGTAGTGAAGAAGGCTAATAGCATGCTGGCCTTCATAGCAAGAGGGATTGAGTATAGAAGCAAAGAGGTTCTTCTGCAGCTGTACAGGGTCCTGGTGAGACCACACCTGGAGTACTGTGTGCAGTTCTGGTCTCCATTTGAGGAAAGACATTCTGGCTATTGAGGGAGTGTAGCGTAGGTTCACGAGGTCAATTCCTGGAATGGCGGGACTACCTTACACTGAAAGACTGGAGCGACTGGGCTTGTATACCCTTGAGTTTAGAAGACTGAGAGGGGATCTGATTGAGACATATAAGATTATTAAAGGATTGGACACTCTGGAGGCAGGAAACATGTTTCCGCTAATGGGTGAGTGCTGAACCAGAGGACACAGCTTAAAAATACTGGGTAGATCATTTAGGACAGAGATGAGGAGAAATTTCTTCATCCAGAGAGTGGTGGCTGTGTGGAATGCTCTGCCCCAGAGGGCAGTGGAGGCCCACTCTCTGGATTCATTTAAGAAAGAGTTGGATAGAGCTCTCAAGGATACTGGAATCAAGGGTTATGGAGATAAGGTAGGAACAGGATACTGATTAAGGATGATCAGCCATGATCATATTGAATGGTGGTGCAGGCTCGAAAGGCAGAATGGCTTACTCCTGCACCTATTGTCTATTGTCTATATTCTTCAAGGGCTCTGTCTTCACGGTCCTGAAGCTTATGGATGCCTTCTGTTTCTCTTGTTGACGAAGCTCTGTTTCTCTTGTCTTCCAAGGTTCCTGAATCTTGCCATTCTTATCGTTTATTTTCAAGGAACACGATAGTCCTGAATTTTCATCAACTGCCCTTTAAAAGATTCCCACATAGACAATCTAGATTTACCCTCAAACATCTGCCCCAAATCTACTTTCACTAGTTGCTGACTAATATTGTCATAGTTAGCTTTCCCCCAGTTCCATACTTTCTCTCAAGGACTAATCTTATCCTTATCTATAAGTAACTTAAAAAAAAACTGTAGAATTATATTCATTGTTCCCAAAATTCTTCCCTACTAAAACTTCGATCACCTGCCAGTCTCATTTCCCAAAACCAGATTGGGTATGGCCCTTTCCCTGGTTGGACTACTTACCATATATACTCGAGTAAAAGTCGATCTTATGTAAAAGTTGACCTCTTATTTTTGGCCAAAATGTCTGGAATTTTCCATATATCTCATGATAAAGTCGACCCTAGTTCTTCACATATAACAGATCAACATTTGTGAGTCAAGCTATTATCCTGTACATAAATATTATGATAACAAAATAAATTTTTTTGTGCCATTATTTGTTTTGATGTACAATTTGCACCAACATTAGGTTACGGATTTCTTAAGTTCATTATTGAATGAGATCTGTGATTAGTGTGATACAAAGTTTATCGCATCATTATTTTCTGTACAGGATTAGGCCCATGTGCATTACTTCACTATCATTACTCTGCCGCTGTTGATGATTTCTCGCGGCTACAATGTTTGGTGAGACTGTATGAGAGTCAAATGCTTGATAACTTTTTTTTATTAGAAATAAAAACTTAAATTATTAGTTTGAAAAACTAAAACACCAGTAGACAAGACAGAACGGAGGGAAATGCAAGAATTTGGCCCACGAGTTTAAGACACATCAGGTCAGAGTCAGATGACACCTTCCCTTTGTGTGCACCCCATAAATTTAACCTTTTAAAAAATTGTCTAAAAATTTTGACTTTGACATGAACATACATGGTTTGTTTTGCTGCAAGAAACCCTCTTGTGTAGAATTGACACCCCCCAACACCACCCCAATCCAACTCCCTGGTTGTAAGGGCATCCCAGTCAATACAAAGGAAGTTAAATTCGCCCACCACAACAACCCTGTTATTTTCACATTTTTTCCTTTTATCTGTTCCTCTGTCTCCTGCTGGCTGTTGCAATGTCTATAGTACAACTGGGTCATGAATCATTGTTTAAACACAGAAAGGGGAAGTTATTTTCTTTGAGCCAAAGAAAGAACTGAAGATGATTATCAATCACATCAGGCTTTGAAAGCTCGAGAGAGAGATTAGTCATTTGAGGAGAGTTCAGAATCTGGAGTTGTGCAGAATCTGGACTGATTTATAACACCATGACACAACTTTAAATAGAAAGAAGAGATAGGCTCACAGTTAATTGCAACACCCTGGATAGTGCTGTCGAACAAAGACCCCCCCCCCCCCCCCCAAGGGTTCAAGTACATAGTTATGTCACAGGTAGATAGGGTGGTTAAAAAGGCATTAGCACGCATGCCTTCAGTGCTCAGACCATTGAGTATAGGAGTTGGGACATCTCTTCGAGGTTGCACAGGATGTTGGTGAGGCCTCTTTTGGAGTATACTATGCAGTTCTAATCGCCATGGTATAGGAAGGATATTATTAAATTGGAGAGGGCTCAGAAAAGATTTATCAGGATATTGCTGGGACTGGGAAATTCACCCAGTGAAATTCACAACTAATCTTGGAGGAACCTGTTTGGGAGAGTTCACAGCACAGGAACAAGATAAGCGTATATTTTCAAGTGTGGCCTTACAGTAAGTCTGTAGTAGTGAGTAGAGTGGGTTCTTTCTTGATTATATGTTTTATTGAGATACGTCTCTTGATTAAACTTAAGAATATAAACCATAAGTGTTTCGTTCGCCTGGAGCAGTGTTTTGTAGAGGAAAAAGACAGTGTTATTTTCTGGGTCTGTAGATTGAAAGAAGCAAAAATGGCCTGTAGTAGAGTGATATGATCCTCTTGTCGGATGTGGGAGTTGATGGAGAGTTTGTATGTTATTGAGGATTATATCTGCAATAACTGCCATTGGTTGTGAATCCTATCAGATCGAATGGATTGATTGGAGAGACCGTTAGATGCAATGAGGATTTTACAAGAGCAAGGTGATGTGATGGATAGCAGTTGTAGGAATGGAGGAAAGTTGCAGATACACTCACGTAGATGGGTTAACTCCAGGAAAGGTAAGAGAGGTAGGCGGGTAGTGCATGGGTGTTCTGTGGCTATCCCCATTTCAAATAAGTGTGCTGATTTGGAAAATGTAGGGGGTGATGGATTCTCAGGGGAAAGTAGCATGTACAGCCAAGTTTCTGGTATTGAGACTGGCTCGAATGCAATGAAGGGTACATCAGGTTACAAGCAATTAATTGTGTTGGGGGATTCTCTAGTTCTGAGGCAGAGACAGACGTTTCTGTGGCCAGCAGCGAAAAATCAGAATGGTGTGTTGCCTTCCTGATGCCAGGATCAAGGATGTCTCAGAGAGGGTGAAGACTGTTCTCAAGGGGGAGAGGGACCATCAGGAGGTCATTGTACACATTGTAACCAATGACATAAGAAGGCAAAAGGATGAGATTCTGAAGGTGGAATATATAGAGCTAGGCAGGAAGTTAAAAAGGAGATCCCCGAGAGCAGTAATATCTGGATTACTTCCGGTGCTGTGAGCTAGTGAATAGGAATAGGATAATAGAGCAGATGAATGCATGGCTGAGGAGCTGGTGTATGGGTGGAGTATTCCGATTTTTGGATCATTGGAATCTCTTCTTAGGTAGAAGTGACCTGTACAAGAAAGACGGATTGCGCCTGAATTGGACAGGGACTAATATACTGGCAGGGAGATTTGCGAGAGCTGCTCAGGAGGATTTAAACAAGTAAGGTGGGGGTGGGACCCAGGGAGATAGTGAGGAAAGAGATCAGTTCGAGACTGGTACAGTTGAGAACAGAAGTGAGTCAAACAATCTGGGCAGGCAGGGACAAAGCAGAGAACAAGGTAGGACTGATACATTCAAATAAATGTAGTTTAATTTAAGAGGGAATAGGGAAGGCAGATGAACTCAGGGCATGGTTAGGAACATGGGGCTGGGATATCATAGCAATGACAGAAATGTGGCTGAGGGATGGACAGGACTGGCAGCTTAATGTGCCAGGATATAAATGCTACAGGAATGATAGAAAGGAAGGCAAGAGAGGAGGGGGAGAGGTGTTTTTGATAAGGGATAGCATTACAACTGTACTGAGGGAGGATATCCCCAGGAATACATCCAAGGGAGTTATTTGGGTTGAACTGAGAAATAAAAAAGGGATGATCACCTAATTGGGATTGTATTATAGACCCCATAATAGTCAGAGGGAAATTTAGAAACAAATTTGTAAGGTCTTATTTGTTGTGGTTCTGTTTGCCGAACTGGGAATTTGTGTTGCAGACGTTTCGTCCCCTGTCTAGGTGGCATCCTCAGTGCTTGGGAGCCTCCTGTGAAGCACTTCTGTGATCTTTCCTCCGGCATTTGTAGTGGTTTGTATCTGCCACTTCCGGTTGTCAGTTCCAGCTGTCAGTTGCTGTGGTCAATATATTGGGTCCAGTTGCTGGAACTGACAACCGGAAGCGGCAGATTCAAACTACTACAAATGCCGGAGGAAAGATCACAGAAGTGCTTCACAGGAGGCTCCCAAGCACTGAGGATGTCACCTGGGCAGGGGACGAAACGTCTGCAACACAAATTCCCAGCTCGGCGAACAGAACCACAACAACGAGCACCCGAGCTACAAATCTTCTCACAAACTTTGTAAGGTCTTAGTTATCTGTAAGAATAATAGGGTGGTTATGATAGGGGATTTTAACTTTCCAAACATAAATTGGTACAGCCATAGTGTTAAGGGTTGAGATGGAGAAGAATTTAAGTGTATGCAAGAAAATTTTCTGATTCAATATGTGGATGTATCTACTGGAGAAAGTGCAAAACATGACCTACACTTGGGAAATAAGGCAGGGCAGGTGACTGAGGTGTCAGTAGGAGAGCACTTTGGGGTCAGCGACCATAATTCTATTAGATTTAAAATAGTGATGGAAAAGGACAGACCAGATCTAAAAGTTGAAGTTCTAAATTGGAGGAAGGGAAATTTTAATGGTATTAGGCAAGAACTTTCAAAAGCTGATTGGGGGCAGATGTTCACAAGTGAAGGGACAGCTGGAAAAAGGGAAGCCTTCAGAAATGAGATAACGAGAGTCCAAAGACAGTATATTCCTGTTGGGGTGAAAGGAAAGGCTGGTAGGTATGGGGAATGTTGGATAATGAGAGAAATTGAAGATTTGGTTTAGAAAAAGAAGGAAGCATATGTCAGGTATAGACAGGATAGATCAAGTGAATCCTTGGAGTATAAAGGCAGTAGGAGTATACTTAAGAGGGAAGTCACAAGGACAAAAAGTGGACATGAGATAGCTTTGGCATATAGGGTTTAGGAGAATCTGAAGGGTTTTTACAAATACATTAAGGACAAAAGGGTAACTAGGGAGGGAATAGAGGGATGTAGAATAACCGGAGGGAATTAGGACCAATTAGGTGTCTCTGCCAGCTCTTCAGAAGTTGAATGACCTGCACTGTATGCTTAACTTTTCGTCAAGCTTTTGGCAGTTGAGTTAATGATTCAATGTCTTATTATATCAGTTATTGACTCCTCCATTTGAGGCTGTAATAATTTCCATATGGTGCTGCTTTGCTTCCATAAGGTTTATGATTAATTTTGTTTGGGCTTCGTATTTAATGAATACTTTGTACTCTTGCAGGATGGTATTTTGCACTGGTAACTGACCATTGTGATTGACTGACTGTGCTCTTGTGTAACCAACAGAGTTGTCATTTTTTTGATGGATTTTGATTGGTTTCTTATGTTCAGCTGTCATATTTTGCTCTCCCAGAAACACTAGTCAGTACATAAGTAGCAAAGGTCATGTAAGCTGAGGAACTTAACGTGCCTTCTGTAAGTTGCCTTTTGCTTCTGCTAATCTTTGCTCTGAATAAACATGATCTGGTGTTGTAGCCTTGAGGTAGCCACTTTCCGAGGTAAGTAGTCAACATTTCCAGTATATGTATTTTTTGCAAACAGATTAAATTTTTTATTTGGACATGCTAATTTTCAAACTTACTTGCAATGTTATGTTTCTACTTCTAAATGTCGGTGGCTCCTTTGTAGAAATGGTTCCTTGGATTGAGGTAGCAAACTAGGGAGTGCACACATTGCAAAACATGTAACTTCCGTTCATAGCCAAAAGATGTTGAGATCTTTTTAAAGGAGTTCTTAAAACCCAGATTTGTCAATTGTAGCAAATACTTTGGTTCGACGGAAGACCATAAGACCGTAAGTCATAGGAGTGGAAGTAAGGCCATTCAGCCCATCAAGTCTACTCTGCCATTCAATCATGGCTGATGAGCATTTCAACTCCACTTACCCGCTCTCTTCCTGTAGCCCTTAATTCCTTGCGAGATCAAGAATTTGTCAATCTCTGCCTTGAAGACATTTAACGTACCGGCCTCCACTGTGCTCCGTGGTAATGAATTCCACAGGCCCAGCACTCTCTGGCTCAAGAAATGTCTCCTCATTTCCCTTCCTTCTAAACTGACCCCCTCTAATTCTACGGCTATGCCCGTAGGTCCTAGTCTCCCCGCCTAACAGAAACAATTTCCCAGCGTCCACCCTTTTCTAAGCTATGCATGATCTTCTAAGTTTCTGTTAGATCTTCCCTGAGCCTTCTAAACTCTAATGAATACAATTAGAGGATCCTCAGCCGTTCATTGTATGTTAAGCCTACCATTCCAGGGATCATCTGTGTGAATCTCTGCTGGACACGCTCCTTCCTGAGGTGCGGGTCCAAAATTGGTCACAGTATTCTAAATAGGGCCTAATTAGAGCTTTATAAAGTCTCGGAAGCACATCGCTGCTTTTATATTCTAACCCTCTTGAGATAAATGGAAGAGAAGACAGTGTGTTACTGTGGTGGCAATAGTGAAATCTTCAACTCTCAGTGTACACAAGTAATTAAAGAAGGTGTAGGTTCAGGCATTAATTGGGGCAAACTGAAGTTAATTCTCAGATGTTGCAGAGGTTTTAGCAATTACTCCATTTCACCCCCTCTTGAGAAGACTACTCTGTGTCGTCAATGCATGTTCTGAAGCAGAGTCACTGGACACAAATTGTTAACTTTGGTTTTTCTCCACAGATGCTGCCAGACCTGCTGAGTTTGTCCCCAGCAATTTCTGCGTTTGCTTTGGATTTCCAGCATCCGGAGTTCTTTGTTTTGTTTTAATTCCTTGGTTTGGGTTGGCGACTTTTTCCAGTGGATTGAAGGGAGGCTTTGGTGCCAAAATGCGCAGTACATCCAACCTGAAATGAGACTCGATGAGCTTGACTTCAGTCATAGAATAATCGATAGAACAGGTTCACTATAAACACCTGAACAGGGAAGAGCTGGAGTTAAACCTTAGTGCGACTTCTTGGAATATAAATTCACACCTCCATCCCATTCCACTGCTATTGGCTCTGGGCTAATCAGTATCACTTCTTAATTTTTCTGTCCATTCTCCATTTCCCTGTTTGAATGATTAACCACTATGAAAATTGCCATTGAGTAGGTATTTATCACCTTTTGGCAGGATTGAATTATAGATTTTCAAGCGTCTGAGGGCATATTGGAATTAAATATCGAGAGGTAAAACTCATGTGAATCTTTTCAATACTATTTACAAGTCTCGGTTAGGTATCCAAAGCTTTTCTGAAAGTCCCTAGAAGTGCCGTTATGTTTTTCATGTGTTCCATCACTTTGGGATTATACTTCCTCTCATAATTTGACAAAACCAGCTACAGTAAATAGAATGACAAGGTTGGAAGTATTAATTGATCCATGTATCCTCTAACTTGTTGCGTAACCCTTCATAACTTTCCAACTCTTTCAACTTGCCTGATCTTCCTAAACCCTCCAACCCCTAACTTCTCCTTTCATCCCTCACTGTGAGCAGAAAGGAGAGTTGTTTGGACATTTAAAGGCTCACAATCATAATCTCAAGGCTACAATATTAAAAAAAAATCAGCGTATTGAGATTGGTAATCTAATATAAGCTACTGGTTAAATAAGAGTCCAGTTCTGCATGTACAGTGCATGAGCCATCTGGTAAAGCTCTTGAGACTAGCTGTTGGATTGATGTCCACCTCTAAATCAGCAGATTGCATCAAAACCAGGATTTATATTGTAGTTTTTAAAAGTGTGAAATTGTCCTCAAATGTCTCATAAGAATCTCTTCGTTAACGTGCTTAACAGTCTTATTGTGTCTTTAGAGCAATTTTAGATGTAGGAGAGACTTCATTGACATCTTGGAGGTAGTGATGAGATTGAGTAGCATCCATGTGGCTAGACTATAAAAGTTGGAAAGGTTAAGGAAATCTGAGAATATGTATTGCAGAAATGCCAATCTAGGACAGATGTTACTGAACATTCTTTTTTTAATTGACGTTTGGAGCAAGTTGCAGGTAGGTACTGTGAGTGGGTCTGTTGAGAGAGATGCTGAGCTTCTGGCTGTCCTTGATATTGGCTGTATATACGGTCAACTGGATGATGTGCCTCCATGGTCATTGGTTTCCTGGAGCCTATGGCAATTGCTTTTTTGGAAAGTGGAGGGCAATTGCTTGGGGGTTTCCCCTGAAAAGCCGAGGATTTTTCTCCTGCCCCATCCCCCCACCCCACATTGCAAGTTGACTAAGAAAGTTTACGTGTAAGTAAATTTCTTTTTTCCCCCACCCACCTTTCTCGTTATGGGTTTTGGCATTAGATTTTTTTAAATGTGTTGACAGTGCAGCATCAGTGCGAATTGTCTGATGTGTGTGGGGATAATGATGATTGTATTGCAGTGGGTCAGCTAGTTATTCCTTGTCCATTTTCCACATTGGGTTCACTTGGTTTTTACAAAAGGCAATCTTTCATTTTTTCAGGTGGAGACGTCATTAAACTTGGTTTTCAAATTCAGGAAAGAAAAATTGGATGTCACTGGGATTTATTTCTGTGATCAATCACTGCACTTTCAGAGCTGACTGGTATCTTCATGGCTTCCTTTGTTAAAATGAGGCTTTTTGGCAACCACCCAATAAAACTGAAGTGTTTCCAGCCTTTTAACTAGCTCAGTGTGGCTCTGCAGCCTGGCTAAGGCAGTTAGGATCATTAGACGTTTGTGGCCAGCAATAAATAACGGCAAGTGTAATTAATTGTGTGTCCAATCAGTCCTCTGCCAGACTGTTTAATTGCTGCCCTCTGGCAGGTTTTTCCTCTCCATTTCAGATGGAAACTTGGTGGATTCTCAGGGGAAGTGTGATGGTATCTGACTGCTGTTAGTTTGGATGAGATGCTTTGAGAGCAGCCACCGAGAGGAGCTGCTCTGCTTGAGATAAATTGTACGTGACATCTGTGTGATGATCCTGTCAGTGGGAAGCAGTGAGTCCTGTTATCGAGTGTTGAGGTGTTGCAAAGGATTGAGCAGTAATGGGTTTAAATTATGCTGTGCCTTTCATAATCAAAGTGAAGAGGTGTTTCTGTGTTGTTGGAAGAAAAAGGTATTGCTCTTGGAAATACTGCTGACTTGAGTGGTTTTATCCCAGCTTTATCTACCGGAGAAGTCATTAACTTGAGTCAGACCTGTTGTGTGGTGGGGTCAGATGATTAACCTACAATCGATTTATTGTGGAGTTTTTGTTCACTGACTATCATGGCAAGCTTTAGACACAAGTACTTCGCCTTGTTGACTTCACAAGATTGAGTGCGTGAGTTTTATTAACGGCACCAGATACTACACGGGTGCTGATAACCCCCGCAGCTTGACCTCCTGCCCACCTTTAGCACTGCATTTTCTCTCTGTATTGTCAGTCTGATAGTTTGACAGCAGTCCTGAATGGGCTGAACTTTAATTTGGTTAAACATCAGGAAGACAAAAGCGGATGTTTTCAGGCCACTGCCGCAATTGGCAGTCTCTGTAGCTTCTTTGATTCAGAGTTGTGTCGCACTCCAGGCTTCACTCCCACCCCAAAAACATGAGTCTACGCAAAACTCTTGTGTCCTGGTATGCATTTATTGCCTTCCATCCACTCCCTACATGATCATTGACACACATTAGCTGCTGTTCAAACAGTGGTTTTGATTTATACATTCACAACTTGGCGTTGAAATCCCTCCATGACCTTTCACCTCCCTGCTTCTATAATCTCCCCTCTTTGAAAACGTGAGGTTTTGTGTTTCAGGGATTATAGCTAATTTTTTCCCCACCTACTGCTTAATCCACATGGAATTGCCTCCCAAAGCCTCTACTACTAGGGGTGGCACCATGGCTCAGTGGTTGGCACTGCTGCCTCACAACGCCAGGGACCCAGGTTCGATGCCAGCCTTGGGCGACTGCGTGTGTGGAGTTTGCACATTCTCCCAGTGTCTGCGTGGGTTTCCTTCTGGGTGCTCCAGTTTCCTCCCACAGTCCAAAGATGTGCAGGTCAGGTGAATTGGCCATGTTAAATTGCACAGAGTGCTGGTGCATTAGTCAGAGGAAAACGGGTCTGGGTGGGTTACTCTTCAGAGGGTCGGTATGGACTGGTTGGGCCAAAGGGCCTGTTTCCACACTTGAGGGGAATCTAATCTACTAGCAGCATACTGTTTAGCTAGGGATGAGGTACCAGGCAAGCAGACTTTCTTTGAAAAGGGATAAGAGCGTTGCTAGCTAGGCAACATTTATCGCCCATTCCAAATTGTCCAGAGGGTATGTAAGAGTCAACCACATTGCTGTGGGTCTGGAGTCCTTTGTAGGCCAGGCCAGGTTTGAAAGGCAGTTTCTTCCCTAAAGGACATTAATTAACTGGATAGATTTTTCCAACAATGGATTCATGATCATAGTAATAATCTCTATTTCAGATTTTTAAAAACCTGAAATTCAACTTCCATCATCTGCCATGTTGAGATTTGAACCGGGGTCCCCAGAATATTTCCTGGGTCTCCTGATTAACAGTCCATGATACCTCAAGGCTATCATCTCCCCCTTCTTTGTGTTTTGTTATTGTGAGTAGAGAATGTTCTGCACATACATTGGCTTGTGTCTTGTGGAGAGGCTCTGGAGTTGGGACATGAGCTATTCTCCGCAGTGTAATCAGCCTCTGACCTTGGAGTCTCTACCATGTTGATTTTCTGAAGCGTTTAAGTTTTTAATTGGTTGGCAATGAGTATTCTCCGGAACATTGCAAGACCTCTTGTTCTTCTTCACATTGTGCTGATGCCTAGTTTGTGTCCAGTTGAATGAGGAACATCACTGACGAATAACAAATGTGACTTGACATGAACAGTTGCTTTGAGTTCAGCCTTTGTCTCAAGGGGTTTGCCTTGTTACTGTCCAAGAATTCCCTGTTGATTCTACCACAGATCCTCTATTTGAGATGTTCTAATCAATATTAGTTGAAATCTGAACTTTTCAAAGTGACTGTGTCAGCAGACATTGAGCCCTCAGAATATGGCAGAGATTGATGTCTTTTGACCCAATTGATTACAGGGGAACCTCGATTATCTGAATGTGATGGGCAGGCAATATTTCGTTCGGATGATCGATTATTTGGTTGATAGATTAAATGCCTTTCCTCTGGGGTTCGGAGTTTTTGAAGCCTGCTCCCCGATCAGGAGACTGCAGAAGCACACAGCATGTGAGGCCCCGCCCAACCCTGCAACACCTCCCCCGCCCTCAAAATTATCCCCTGCCGTCTAACACTGTCCCTGCCACCCCCAACACCGTCTAACACCTCCCCCGCCCTCAAACCAGTCTAACACTGTCCCCCCTGCTCCCAGGCCCGCCCCCAACGCTGTGCAGCTCCCCCGCCCTCAACGCAGCCTGCCTGCCGTCTAACACCCACCCCCAACACCGTGTTACACTGCCCCCAGCCCCCAACACCATTTAACACTGCCCCCAGCCCCCAATACCATCTAACACTGCCCCTCTCCCTCCCGCCCCCAACACCGTCTCCACTGCCCCCAACACTGTCAAACACCGCCCCCCCCCCCACCTCCAACACTGCCCCTGCCCACCCCCCAACTTCGTACACACTCGCCCCCTCTCCGGGGCAGCTGGACTGGACACTAACAGAAAGACTGCTGCAGCTGCCTGTGTGGGCTAAGTTTCCAAATAGCGTGTGCACACACAGTCACAGCCCCACACACAAATTTTTACTGCAACTCTTTGACAGGTTCCGCCTTTGCCCTGAACAGGACAATGTTGGCCAGATTATCTGGGGATGGGGAGTGGAGGTTTAGGGTGCACCCTGCTGTAGAACCCCAGAGAAAGTGTGGGGACAGAGAGAGAGGGTGGGAGGTCAGTCATTTGGAGACGGTGCTTGTTTACTCACTGTAAGCAACGCGATCACTGTTGGAAGCATGTCTTTGATGTAATGTTTCTATCGGGACCTCGAGATCTCCTTCGGATAATCCGATTTTTGGATAATTAGTATTCGGATAATCGAGATTCCCCTGTATATAGTCGTCGAGTAATACAGCACAGAAGCTGATCCTTCTGTCAAACTGCCCCTGCCGACCAAGTTTCCCAAACGAAACTAGTCCCACTTGCTGTGTGTGGCCCATTTCCCTCTCAACCTTACCTATTCATGTACAGAACAATATCAATTATCTGAACAAGATCTCAAGGTCCTGTAAAAACGCTAAATATTATCTGAACAATCCGTTATTCAAACTCTCAGTTATCTGAATAAAAGACTCCCTGCTCGTCTCGTTTGGATAATTGAGGTTGTTCAGTATCCGTATTTTAAACCTAACTAAGCCTGCATCTACCATTTCCTCTGGCAGTTCATTACATATATGAACCACTTTCTGTGAGAAAGTTGTCCCTCAGGTCCCTTTTTAAATTGTCCTCCTCTCACTTTAAAAATATGCCCCTAGTTTTGAACTCCCCTGCCTCAGCGAAAAGGCCCTTGCTATTCACTGTAACTATGACCCCCATGATATTATAAACCTGTATAAGGTCACCCCTCAACCTTCTATGCTCCGGTGAAAACAGTCCCAGCCGATCCAAACCTCTCCTTATAACTCAAACATTCCTGGCAAATCTTTTCTGAACCCTCCAGCTTAACTCCCTCCTCAGCCTATTGGCCCACTTGATCAAGATCCCTTTGTAATCTTGGACAGTCTTCACTGTTGACTAATGAATTGATCAATCTTACTTCTGCTCTTGAGTTGCAAGGTTTTCTTGTGATTTTTCCAGGTATCTTGCCTCATAGGCTTTGCCACTGAGTGAGTGGAGACAAAAAAGAGAATATTGACTCGATTTACTTTGCAATACGAGGATTGACATGACTTCAACTTGAAGGCTCTTTCTTTTTCCGTAAAAGAATGTTGTTCTGTCCAATTTAGTAATGCAAACAAACTATTCAAAACAGAGCTGGTGATGATTAATGAATTTGACATAGGGGCTGAAAAGAGAACCATGATCACCTGACTTGGCTTCAAAAAAAGTGGAGCTAAAACGCTATTTGTTGAGATTGCATCAGAAAAACTGTCCAAGTCTTACAATTTTTACTCCCTGGAACTACATAACACAAAATACAACAAGGTTTTGAAATTCAGAATTAGTACTTGTCTGCCTGTCCCGTCTCTCTTATGTGAGCTGAGAGTTTTAATTGAAATGGCAATCTTCTGGTCCTGAAATAACCGAATTCTTTTCGTCCAACTTTTGATGTCAAAAGCATTCAATTGTAAAGACGGTATCTTTTTACGTCTTCTGTATTTGTGACTGTAGACTGAACTGTGACAACACTTTTTTTTAAATAAAAAAGCAAGTTACCTGACATTTATTGAAGGGCTTTTTATGCTGCTGTTTATTCAAGCAGAGGGAGAAGTTGTTGAACTTGAGCTGAAGCCTGGGGTTGGCTCAGAAGGGAGATTCAGCTGGCAACAAGTAGCTGTTTGGTCAGGTGTTCATTGATGACAAAGGCCTTCCGTCTGCCAATAACTGAGGTTAGCCCCCAGGTAGCTGAAGAACGTATGGGTGTGAATCTGTTCTGAAGCCATTGACCTCCATAATGGGAGGAGCTGTCCTTTCTGCAGGCAAGAAAGAACAAGCCTGAAGAAAGCGAGTTTATTTCTCCGTATTAGTTGCGGCTTGTAAGTAATAGGTAATAAGTCAGACTTTTTAAAATTCTGAGCCAGTTGCTCTGTGCAACGTGCATTTAAGTGCCACTTGGAGAAGGAAAATTGATGAGCAGCAAGTCCTGACAAAAAAGGATCATCTCAGTAAACTCTGTGGACAGGGACCACTAAAATGCCATCCCAGTCTTTCTCTCCACCCACAGCATCCTTTTTATTTTGTCTGGCTGCATGATTGTAGGCGGTTTTATAAAGAAATACAGTTAGATATTATCATAACTGATGTAGCTAGAATCTATTTGTTACGGATAGTAATTCTTGTTGAGTACAGATTAACCTGGATCTAACACAGATAAATTGGTGAATTTTGCATAGCTTTATGAAATGTTTCAATTTTGTGACTGGTGGGCTTGATTTCCAGCACACTACCCCAGTTGGTCATAATATGTTCAGTTAAAGTTATCTTTTCACCTACCAAGTCTCAAAATGAATAATAACATTCACAAGAAAGTTGAATTTATGAGGGACTCTGTAGTGTAAATTCTATTGTTTTCCCACAGACCATGTTTCCCTGAGGGAGGTTCTGTACTTGATCAAACATTCATTAATGTGGGGTGAAACTCTGTGATTCAGTGTAAATGGGGCTATCAAAAAATGTTCCAGAAAGTTCAATACAAGTGTCAAAAATGGAACCAATATGTCTTGCTGTTTGTTATGTCGAGTGAACTATGTTCAGCTGGAAATTTAACCCATTTAATGGTGCAAAACGTAACTTGAGATAAGTTTATATTCGTGCTGACAGTGTAAAATGTCCTGTTTTAGTAAGTTGACGTTTAGTTAAGCAATCATTTTTAGCATATCTAATCCACTAACATTATGTCTAGGAGGTGAGAGGATTGAAACTTGCTGCCGTTGATAGAGATGTTATTTTTCGTAGTTGTCAATCATTCTAATCCATTGTCCTTTGCACCTTTTAGCATCTCAAAACTACATCAAGCCAGTAGAATGAAGGATAAATATCTCTTCTCTCACAGGCAACAGTAACTGTCCTTTATTCTTCAAATGTATATAGGCCGAGAGGCTACAAAGTCCTGTAATGAGCTGTGACAGATATTTCTCTCATGCTTCACATTTGAGGTCTACTTACATAAACATGCACTTAATCTGAGCATACATTGAGCACCTGCATACATGTGCTGTCACAGTCAAACCTATTTGCTGACCAGGGCCACAGAAACACTTTGTGCCTTTTCACAATAACAAAAGAAGAATTAGTTGACAGAGAGCAGGTTTAAGGTCTAATCTGTATATCTGTTTAGTGAGAGATTAACCCAGCAGACAATCTTGTGTTGCAGTGTATCTTGTTTCACAATTATCAGATGTTGATCACTTTAAAGTCTTCCAATAATACTGAAGCTGGACCAATATCTGTCTGAGAGAAAACTTAGCTGGACTTTGCCTGATGAAGTATTCACCTGCTGCTTTCTCTATTGGTCAAACATTCACAAGTTGTTGCTGAGCAGATCATTTTCTCTCTTTGAGGAGAGAGCTGTCAGTCAAGCACTTGCCCTAGAGATATCCTATGTTATGGCTGACACAATTTGCTCACCAGTCAAAATGTCTTAATGACACTTGGCAGATCTCTTGCAGAGCAGATTTGATTGACAATTTTGTCTTTGGGAATGACAGTACACATATAACGCTTGTGCCATAGACTAGGGGGTCATTCAGTAAACAAACCTATTAGGGTGACTGCCTGTACCAATATGAACCAAGGTAGTTGAAACTCTCTCTACTATTTCCAAATGTTTTGTAATTATGATTTCCTTTTCATTGAGAGAGAAGCCAAGCCTGCTGTCATGGATAGAAGTACTCAGTCATACTCTCTCTCAAATAGTTTTAAAATTTCTCTGGCATTCATCTGAATTGACTTGTCCAAGTGAATAAAATTGAAAGTGCAATCAACCTCTGATCATTTTGTACAGAAACAAACCGTTCAGCTTATTGGATCAATGTTGGTCTATATTATCTCCATATGGGCCAAATGCTGGCAAATGCGACTAGATCAGTTTAGAATACCTGGTCAGCATAGACAAGTTGGACTGAAAGGTCTGTGTCCATGCTGTATGACTCTGTTACTCTATAAGTCTACTAACCTTCATTAAATTCTATTAGTATATCCTCATTTCTTTCTCTCGGTCTGTCCTTGACTGTTCTTTAAATGAATCTGTGCTATTCACATCTCATGACTTGAAGGATTAATTGATGTGCATTCTCAGTACTCTGTAAAGAAGTTTCTCCAGAATTCTGTATTGAATGTATTTTTAACTGTGTGTTTGATATTTACGGCTCATTGTTCTGATCTTTGCTACAATTGAAAACACTTTCTCTGTATCTATCCTTCAGCCTCTTTTAGAACATTGCACATTGCAGCTCAGTACAGGCCCTTTGGCCCTCAATGTTGTGCCAACCTGTAAAACCAATCTGAATCTCATCTATCCTACACTATTCCATTCTCATCCATATGTTTATCCATTGACCATTTAAATGCCCTTAAAGTTGGTGAGTCTACGACTGTTGCAGGCTGTGGATTCCACGCCCCTACTACTCTGAGTAATACAATCACTCCTTCATCTTTTCAAGAGATATGAGCCCTCCCTTTGACAAATGGCTTATGGAGAGTTATGTGAAAATTCTCCGTCCCCTCAGGCTTTAGGATTTGCCAATCTTTTCTGACTCTGGAAATTTATTGTTTTTCTAATATATCTTTGTGTTTCCTCTCCTCCCGTAACTTTTGGAGTTTTATTCTTTTTGCAATGCACAGAGCCACACAATTGCTCTAGTGCAAAAGGGGACCATTTGGCCCATTGGTATGAGTGCCTGTTCTTTTGTAAACATAATTTATGCAGGACCACGTTTTCCTTTCTTTCCCTTACGTCCCTATTTTTCTTCATCTTTAAGGCATTTTAATCTTTTGATCAGTTCTGGTCATCAGTTAAATCTATTTTGCACATGTCTGATGCCTCTGCCTTGCTAACATAAAAATCAGAGCTGTCGGTTTACCAGTTTTGTCAATGTTCACAAGCTCAACAGTTTTTTGACTAACAATTACATCCTTCTAGCTTCTGTGTACAGCACTATCAGTCTGTCGCTGTTTACCCTCGGGTTGCTCTGTACCTCCAAGGCCTTCTGCTGAAATGTATCATCCTATAATTAACAATCGAAGCTGAATTTATCAAGAACCTTCCAAGACCCAAACAGCAAAAAGCTCATTTCAGCCAGTGAAGAATCTCGAGTAAAGCCATTGTGTATTATGGAAAAAGATGGTAACCACTTGTAGATACCATTGACCCATAACCACCAGGGAGATTAATTGACCAGATAATCTGTCTTAGTGATTTATTGAGGGATAAACATGTCCCGTGACACCACAGTTAATTTGTTGTTCTTATTCCTATAATGTCATGGGGTCTTTTTCTGTCTACCTCCCGAGTGCAGATGGGATCATGGCTTAGCATTAAAAATGACTAACTGCACCTGCACCAGTGCAACTGACCATCAACACAGCAATGAACTGTTACTGAGATTGCCCATATCACTATCTTGAGTTGGGCTTGTCTGTTTAATTGCAGAGACCTGCTTTGGTCTTTGCTTTGATTTTGCTCTGAGAATTGATGCCTTTATTTTATTTCTTCAATTACTACAAATTATACTTTTAGATTCCACGTGGTTTGCATTCATTTTGTCAGATAACCTTAGAATAGCTTTATAGCGAGAGAGTTAGCTGTATTTATTCAGTCAGTAAAGGAACATTTTGGAATGATGATGTTGCAAAGTGATTCCTCTGAAAGGGACAATCTGGTTCCTGTGTGAAACCCTGGACGGTAAGTGTTGGGGAGGAGGATGCATCACAGCCATGTCTGATTCTACTCTCCACCTGTGTGTAAATGTGTGTAACCTTGTTAAATGTCCCCCTGGTTCAAACTCCTCGAAGGATCACTCTGCATTACCTTCAGTGTTGCCCTGAATGAGGTAAGTTTAACTTTGCACAGATTGATCACAGCACACCATAGTGGGCTGTGTGCTGGCAACAGAGAATCCAGAAGCAACATAGCTGTGACTTGATACTATCTTATTAGGCATATTGCACAGTACTACTGGCAAATTCTGCATGGTTGCATGCCCAGCGCTATTTGCTCAACCTCTCGAACTTTGGATAGAATAGAGGTGAAATCCCCTGAAGGCATTGCATGTGTTGATTTGAAGTGAGAAAACCTCTGTTTCCAAAAGAACTGTGAATGCTGGAAATCCGAAACCTCTGTTTGCTCTGGCTTTTCAGCTTGGATCCATCTTCACTTTGGAAATTTCCTGTTTCTGTTTAACATCTCTACTTTATAATTACTGTTGTGAATCCTGTCTTTATTTACTGCAAGATTCAGCAATATTCCAATCAAGAACACGAGTGAAAACTTCTCTCAACTTAATTTCCAATGTTAGAACTGAATGTGCTGGAGAAACGCAGCATGTCTGGCAGTATCTGGAGAGAGAAACAATTAAGGTTTTGAGACGGTATGACCTCTTTGGAACTGTGTTCCCTTTGGAGCCTGCTGAGTTTCTCCACTGCATTGTTGTCTCAAATCTGTAGTATTTCACTTTAATTTCTGATGTGTTTTCTTGCAGGATTTGTGCAGTTTTCTGATTTTATCTGGATTAATTATGATCACACCTGCCTTTGAATTGAGTCAAGATCCTAATTTCCTTACTATCATAATCCAAGTCCCATATGCGAAGGTTAATGAAGTTGATCTGCACATCGATGGAGTGGACTTCAAATTTTATGCGAAGCCGTACTTCTTAAGGCAAGTATGACGGCAAATGGATTTGGAGTACATAGCTTTAATTCTCGTGCTAAATTTCGATGTGCTCTAATTTGCAAACTCATTTATCACTCTAATGTGTTTTTTTTTACGGTTAAAGGCATTTATGAGTTGTACACAATTGTATGGCTTTTATAACCTTGAGCATCTACTCTTTCTTTGTGAAAACAGATTGACTCTTCCAGGAAAGATAGTGGAGGATGGCAGAGAGACAGCTTTGTACAATGCTGATGCAGGTAGCAGTGTTACATATATCACTTTGTGTTAGCTTTAATCTTTTGGAAAACTGTATTTGACTGGCTGTAAAGCTGCAAAATATGACTATAGGATGATAAACAGTTGTACTAATGCTGTTAGTTTTAAAGTATTTGTAATAATCAGCCCAGAGCATGTGTTTATGTGCCTTAGCATTATCTTTCTCACTGGATGTGTCCATGATGTAACTGATAGAGGGCATGTCAACAGTGATATTTTTACATAGTTATTGTATCGACTGTTGTATCTGAGAGTTTTTCAGATTTATCCTGCATATTACTTTCTTGTGATATTCTGGGTTATTCTGGGCAAACACTTGATTTCCTCCTTTTATATCCCATTTTTTGACATCATATAAAGCTCCAACCTTCTTTTAGGTTTATTTCAGAAAAGATTCATACAAACTGAGCCAGTTAAGCTGTGTTTATATATTTTTTTAAATCCTCGCAACTTAAAGGGGCTATGTAGCTGTTAGCACTGGGTTTGAGCTGCACCTGGCCGTTTCTGCATCAGGGCTCAAATCCCTAAAATGTTGGCTGCTGACCCTACCGTGGATGTCCACCCATGGATCGGAAATCCTTCATGTCGTCAGTAGATTAATTGCTTCGTACTGATCATGATCATGTTCTCTCTTCAACAGTTCAGACAGAAATGACTCTGCCCTGTGTACAGTTAGTTGGCCAGTTTTCCTGGCACACACTGTCTCTGAGCCTTGATTACTTTCCTGTAGCTGGTGTCAAAAGTGCATGAGCAAATAGTGACGTGCTGCTGTCTAATGTTAGGAATACACAGCTCATTGATAATGACTTGGGTAAAGATACTAAGAATCACTCGATTGAAGTACTGTATCTAACCATCCACCTCCAAAGGTGTGCTGACTTCCACAATTTTATCTCCTCTTCTGAACGTTGGCCTTTGGACCTCGAATGAGATTGACAAAACCATGCATTATCTTTGCTCCACAATGAATTTGAGTTGGGGTTTCTGTCTCTGTCCTCAATACACACATACCGGTCTCTCTGTCTCTGTTTCTTTGCGTCTGTCTCCCTCTGCCTGTCTCTCGTGTTATGAAATGTACTCTGAACTCTGCTGCTGTTGCAATTCCACAGCACCATCTAATTTGGCGCTAATTATCACTGATGCACTAACCTCAAGGACGTTGCAGAATTGGCCTAAGAAAGCAACCTCTGTCCACTTTTTCAACTAAGTGTTATTCACCTTGCCTGATGCATTCTTTCGATCCACTTCTTTCTGAGCACCTTTAGTCAAGCACCTTTTTATGCAATGTCTTTCCACCCTAATGAAAGTAATGTGTGATGATCTTCATGAGAATTCGCAGGTTTTGTTGTCCAACCTGGAATATTTACCAGGTACGAGATAAAGTCTTGTATTTGAAACTGACTATATCCTTTTTCCAGAAATACATCCGTCGACTGACGTGTACATTCACCGGCTATATTTGACATGATGGTCAGCCATGTTGCTGTAACAGCAATGTGTTTGGAATGATTCTGCTGAATATACAGAATTGAGTCAGGCTCGTCGCTGTCTTGGTGTTGTGTTTGACCTCTCGGTGAGCTTCTGCTCACACATCCACTCCATCACCAAAATAGCCTACCTTTTTCTCTGTGACATTGTGTGACTTGGACCCTGCCTCAGCTCATTGCAACTGAGGCCC
The DNA here is from genome assembly GCF_037043375.1 of Chiloscyllium plagiosum. Classification (NCBI taxonomy): domain Eukaryota; kingdom Metazoa; phylum Chordata; class Chondrichthyes; order Orectolobiformes; family Hemiscylliidae; genus Chiloscyllium; species Chiloscyllium plagiosum. The sequence goes on along the minus strand of NW_028270152.1, from coordinate 54,884,080 downwards.
TCGTCTAGGTTTTTGTTCCTTTCAGACATGACTGTTACACTGCTCTCCTTGATTGTTCTCTGCTTTCCATAAACTCGTGCTCAGGTAACACTGTATCCTGTCACCTCTGTACTTCGGATGGACACTGTCGACTGAACTGGCAACGTTTCCATTTTCAGGTCGTCATCATAAGTATCAAATATCTCCCATATCCTTTCCTCTTGTGCTGTCTGTAACCTCTTCTGGCCACTCAAATCTTCAATCTCCATGTGTTTCCAATTCTGTCACCTTGTGCATCCCTGTTTTCAATCATGGTGATTGATGGCCATGTCTTCAGCCACTTTGGCTGTAAGGTTTTGAATTCTTAAACATCTGGGTACTTAATCTAGGTTAGAAGTTCGGCACAACATCGTGGGCCGAAGGGCCTGTTCTGTGCTGTATTGTTCTATGTTCTATGTTCTATGTTCTGTGCTTCTCTCTACATCTGTGGCTTCCTTGAAGATTCTCCTTTTGGGCCTACTTCGTTTTAGTCAAAGTTTTGATTATTTAGTAGTGGCTTGTTGTTGAATATTACACTCTCAATGCTCCTAATGAAATCTTGAAGCATTTTGTTATGTTTAAGACATAAATGAATGTTTTTGTATGATCTTTGGTATGTTAAATGATCATTCATTTTCTCTGTCCTTTGTGATCTTGATGTCCTGTTTTGAATTGTCTGTCTGTTCCTTATTCTTGCTGTCAATCCATCTTACTCATTGAAAGCTGAGTTTAACTCCATATCAGCAGTATCAACATGTGTTAGATCAAAGTACAGGTGCAGATATGAGTTACATCTTACTTCTACTGGATAATTTAATGATTTGCCTCGACTTGAAGAAAGTATTATGGTATATTACTATTTAGTGGTATTTTAAGGAGTTAGCAACTTTTTAATTGTTTAAATGGAGTTGCTGTTTTAGTAATGACCACAACAGATATGATTGTATTCTTCTTTTAAATTTTGATTTTAGAATCAAAGATCAAATCTAATTAGATACAGGAAAGTGCGAAGATGGTCGAATATTAACCTAAATTTAGAAACACCATTAAATTGGTAAAGAAAGTTCCTGATCCTTGTGTTTTATATGTTTAATGTTTTACAAGACAATCATGAAATTACACCATGGACATACTCATCCTTGGAACTGAAGATGATTTGAATTTCGAGATTGTTAGTGCTTCTTGCAATTCTGAGAGGTTCCCGGGTGTACTAAACTTTTTACCAGAGACACCCTCTCCTTGAACAACCCGTCTTTTTATTCTCTTTGCTTGCACTTCTCAATTAATATTGAAACGCGATAAGTCATTTTGTTACTTCAGACATTGGCAATATTTTCGGTGCTTTTGTAATTAGAAACTGGCAGATAGCTTGCATTGTGTTTTTGAGCGCTGGACACTCGAAATCCTGATCGAAAGAAGAAATGACTCAATGTAAAAGACACAGAGGCAATGATGGGAAACCGAATGCTTTGGTTACTATAATAGAGGTGAATTTTGATGTATTACTTGATGCCAAAAAACTTGTGCCCCTTATGTTAGGTTCTGTGTGTTTCTGTTTGCAGGAAGTTTTACAATAAAGGTTCCGAAAGAGACGCCTGAAGAATACTTTGAGGGGTTGGATATGCTGACTGTGCTTCTGGCACCGAAAGGTTCAAGATCTGCAAAGCCATTGCTGGAAGAGATAGGTGTGTTTGCTGTTAGAAGTGGACCTCCACTTCCCTGTCTCCATCCCCATTTGCTGTTTCAAGTACACCATTCGAAAAGCTGTTTGATTAACTCGGTGACCAAGGGCACAAATATTGCTGGTTGTTTGAGAGTGCTGGGTAATTATTGAAATGTCCTTTCACCAGCCTCAAAGTTTTTTATTGCCAAGGGATGAGATTGGAAGGTTGTCAATAGGTCAAAATATTGATTGATTCTCTTGACTTGTGTGTTATTTAATGTGTGACATCTGTAGCTAAGTTAGTTGGGCCTTTGTCCTCTGGGATCTACTGGGGTGATGCATCTAAGTAGAGTCATAGTTTGTGTTTGTTCCTTTAAGGAACTAATGTCCTTTATTGGATTTGAGATGACTGATTTGTATTTAAAAATTGGTGACTGAGATATCAGGGATTAAATCAGGAAACACATTTTATTTTCTATTTAAATAACAAAAGGCTACGGGCACTAGGACAACAGACCTTTTGTTTAAAAAAAGATGCTTCCTGATTTAACTCCCCCACACCCGGGCTCCCCTTGTCAGATTATTGCCCAGAAATGCTGATGACAAGTGAATTGTTTCTGTAGCCTGGATTGGAATGTGTCAGGATCACATGGAAGTCCCATGCAGTAAGGCTGGGAATTTGAAGTTTCCTTGAAGCAATTATCCGATGTCTGGAACCTTCAGTAAAAGTCCTGTAATCCTGAGTTTGAGTCCTATTTCGGAGGGTTCTAACTCACCTTAAGATTAAATAGTTACTCAGAAAATGTTAGAGGCTTAGAGCCTTTTCAAACTCATTGGTAAGTATTACCATTTAATCGTTAAACTGAACTCTACCTCACCATTGACCCAACTCTTTGCCCTTCTGTAACCACCGTAACCTCTCTCCCACCTGGCACCCTAATTCCACATTTGGCTGAAACACTTACTTTTTCTCAGCAGCTGTTAAAGTGGCTGCAGAGCATTCAGACTGAGGAGTATGCCACACTTAACCATGTTCCCCTGTTTGGAAATAAGTTTGACCATTCCTGGACAGGTCTCCACTAGTTCATGATCGGAGGCTGCTGCCTGAGAAATTAACCAAAGATAAGTGTTTTTTTTTGTTGTGAAATCAGGTGCTTAAATAAGGTTTCTGACCCTGATCAGAAAATCTTGGTTACTGTTCTTGTTCTGCATTCAGCTCACCGAGAAAATGGTTTCTTTCTATCCCCCTCAAATGCTTTCAGCATTTTAACTACTCTGTTGCAATCACCATGTGGACTTCTAAACTTAAGGTAATCCAAGCCAACTTTGTACAACCTGTCCTCCCTAAGTGCCACTTTAAAGTAAGGTACCTGATGAATCTGTGCTGAATCCTCTCCAAGATCAGTTTATTTTGTTTGTTGCTCAAAATGCGATAATAATTCTCAAGATGGATCTAGAGTGAATGCTTGAATTTATAATTGCATTGTCCATTTACAATCTTGCTGAGACTATATACTTTGCTTAGGCCACATTTGGAGTACTGTGTGCAGTTCTGGTCGCCTCACTTTAGGAAAGATGTGGAAGCTTTGGAGAGGGTGCAGAGAAGATTTACCAGGATGTTGTCTGGAATGGAGAATATGTCGTACGAGGATAGGTTGAGAGTGCTAGGCCTTTTCTCGTTGGAACGGCAAAGGATGAGGGGTGACTTGATAGAGGTTTATAAGATGATCAGAGGAATAGATAGAGTAGACAGTCAGAAACTTTTTCCCCGGGTGCAACAAGGGGACATAAATTTAAGGTGAAGGATGGAAGGTATAGGGGAGACGTCAGGGGTGGGTTCTTTACCCAGAGAGTGGTGGGGGCATGGAATGCGCTGCCTGTGGGAGTGGTAGAGTCAGAATCTTTGGTGACCTTTTAAGCGGCAATTGGATAGGTACATGGATGGGTGCTTAAGCTAGGACAAATGTTCGGCACAACATCGTGGGCCGAAGGGCCTGTTCTGTGCTGTATTGTTCTATGTTCTATGTTCTCTGTGTTCAGAGCACTTGCTAACCTATCGTACAAGTTGAAATACGCTCTTCGTTCAAAATGTTCATGAAAATTGTAGCTGTTGAGCTGAGCTTCTAATATTGTTTTCCAACTCTGTACAGCCTTTTAGAACAGAGTAGATGAAATACCCTTTCAATTTTGTTGCAGGACAATCTGTTGACACTGAAGAAGACGAAGATCAGCAAGAATTTGATTGGGAAATTGCGCAAACTCCCTACGTGGAATTGGAAGGAAATGTTCTAAGCCCAACTTGTTTCTACGGCTTTGGAAACCTGAGAACTGGAGTCTTCAGGAGACTGCAGGCAAGCTTTTAAGCATGTAGCGCTTCTGCCAACCTAACGGAGCGTGTTCACTGTTTGTATCAGTTTGTGTGTTGTAGCCATTATAAGCTGGAGCTTGCGGCTTTAATCTGAGAAGACACGATTAGAGGGAACTGTCTCAGGTGTGTGAAGTAGATGTTCTAATGGATCAGGTCCTGTTGATCTGTACAATCTGGACAGAATTATTATCAGTTTTTATAAGAGAAGCAGAGTCATGATGTCTGAAATGTTTTGGGATTTGCATTGGCACATTAATTAACTGGTAAATTTCTAGCATTAATACTCACCTTAATTAGATAATTTGATTTGAGTTCTAATGTAAGTCAAATAAATGAGCAAAATTTGGATGCTAGGAGAGAGTGAGGACTGCAGATGCTGGAGATCAGAGCTGAAAATGTGTTGCTGGAAAAGCGCAGCAGGTCAGGCAGCATCCAAGGAGCAGGACAATCGATGTTTCGGGCATAAGCCCTTCTTCAGGAATGAGGAAGGTGTGCCAAGCAGGCTAAGATAAAAGGTAGGGAGGAAGGACTTGGGGGAGGAGCATTGGGAATGCAATAGGTGGAAGGAGGTTAAGGTGAGGGTGATAGGCCAGAGAGGGGTTGGGGGCGGAGAGGTCGGGAAGAAGATTGCAGGTCAAGAAGGCAGTGCTGAGTCCAAGGGTTGGGACTGAGAAAATGTGGGGGGAGGGGAAATGAGGAAGGTGGAGAAATCTGCATTCATCCCTTGTGGTTGGAGGGTTCCTAACCGGAAGAAGAGGCGCTCTTCCTCTAGGCGTCGTGTTGCCATGGTCTGGCGATGGAGGGGGCCAAGGACCTGCATGTCCTTGGCAGAGTGGGCGGGGGAGTTAAAATGTTCAGCCACGTGGTGGTTGGGTTGGTTGGTGCGGGTGTCTCAGAGGTGTTCTCTGAAACGTTCTGCAAGTAGGCGGCCTGTCTCCCCAATGTAGAGGAGGCCACATCTGGTGAGCGGATGCAGTAAATGATGTGTGTGGCGGTGCAGGTGAATTTGTGACGGATATGGAAGGATGCCTTGGGGGGAGCTGTGGGCGCAAGTTTTGCATTTCTTGCGGTTGCAGGGGAAGGTGCCGGGAATGGAGGTTGGGTTGGTGGGGGGTGTGGACCTGACGAGGGAGTCGCGGAGGGAGTGGTCTTTTTGGAACGCTGATAGGAGAGGGGAGGGAAATTTGGATGCTGCAGTCTGGGCATATGCCTGAAGATGGATCATCAGTCATCCAGAATATTCTTAATATGTATGCTTCACAAGACTTTTTTTTCCATATAATTATCAATATTAATTTAAAGTTTTGAAATATAATTAATTTTGAGTGTTTGAGGTGGTCATGTTATTCTCAATGAGTGTGAGAAATGCCAGTGTGTCAATTGCATTCTTGTAACTTTGGTTGTGAATGAAATTTAATAAGTTGTTCAGCCGGCAGTCATTGAGCATCTGGCTGAGAGAGGATTTTTGTCAATGGTAATGATCACTTTTCAGTGAAATACCCTGGTTTGAAGTCAATTAATTCCCTCCATCTGCTCTTATTGACGGTTAAAAATATTGATGCAAATGACTTGTGCCTGTGGAGCAGAGAGTAGTGAAAGGAAAAAGAAGCCCAGAGGGAGTGAGATGCAGGAGGAAGAGAGAAATGCCTCCGGGTAGCAGAACAGAGTGCAGAAGTACAGTGTTACAGGTGCAGAGTGAAAGATCAGAATTAACATTTGAGGGGTCTGTTCAGAAGTCTAATAAGAGCAGGGAAGAAGCTGTTCTTGAATCTGTTCATACGTGTATTGAAACTTTTATATCTTCTATCCGACGGAAGAGAGTATAATCAGGTGGGAGGGACTCTTGATTATGTTGGTCGCTTGTCCGAGGCAGCAGGAAGTATGGACTGAGTGAACAGATGGAAGGCCGGTTTGCGTGATGGACTGGCCGGTTTGCGTGATGGACTGGCCTGTGTTCACTACTCTCTGTAGGGTCTTGTGGTCTTGAGAGCAGCAATTTCCATGCCACTGTGATGCTTCCAGATAGGATGGAGTCCCCAGCTGTACCCTTTGATCCTGCGCAGACCAGCTTGCTCGAGAATTTGTAGACATCTTTCGCCTCTCCTTACTGCTAATTAGTTGGTTGAATATTTTTGAAATCGTCAGAATGCAGATATGCCTCCCATTCTGGCATTTGCATATTTCTATTTCGATTAAAAGCAAACCTTGGAACAGTTAAAATAGTTGGTGATATTTCTCAATTTCAGATGTGTTACAATGACTAGCATTTTTTAACAGCCATGTTTTGCTTGTCTCTGTCTCCACCTTTTGCTTGCTGTCTCCAATAGGCAGAAGCATACAAACCTCAAAAGTGGTACGTGTTTGAAATGTTTGCATATGTATTTGTGAACGAGACACACAATAAGTAAATGATATCGATATGTGATAGACGTTGTAGTGACAATCTCCACCACATGGGGGAGCCAGCACTCACATGGCTTGAAGTGAACAAGTTACAGTCAGACTCGGGGATCAAGATAGAGGACGTGACAGCAGGAGATATCAAATGGGATTTGGATTTTGAGGGGGTTTTTTGAAGATCAGAGTAAAAAGGCAATAGTTAATCCAACCTGACTAATGCAGAGCGCACAACCCTGGCTGTGCGATTGATGGGTGCAAAATCACTTGGATTCTGTAAGACATGGATTGGGATATAGGATTGAGCAGATTGTACAAGACCACAGTTGCCGCTTTTTTGTGCACGAAGGAGAAATTGAGAGTTTGCTCGGTAACTGGTGGAGGTAATCAATGATATGTATTTAAGGCTGAGATGGATTTTGTTTGGAAGAGGAGACAAGGGAATAGCAGAGCTCTGGAGAAATCTGTTTGCGCAGGATGTGGTTGAGGATGAGGGGTGGTTTGAAAGGAGCAATGTTTAATCTTGGAGAGGGTCTGGGATTGGAAACCCACCTCTGGGCCAAGCAAGATGCTTGGACTTTGTGCCTCTGGATTCGATCTGCATCCCAAAAGAGTTTCAACCAGAGTTAAATTGAAGAGTTATTGATGAGAACCAACTGACACAAAGTGGAATTTTAACAGAATGCTTCCTTCTAAGCCATCCAACTGCAGTGTTGGAGACCAGAGGGAGCTGCAAGGAGTGAGCATGGGGACATAGCAATGGCCAAGCAAGCCATTCAGTTGTATCAACCACTAAAATTCTCAAAGAAAGAATGAAACTGGCAACTGGGCAACGATGGCAAACTCTGCTCTGTCAGTCCTGCAAAGTGCTCCATCATCTGGGGACTCATGCCAAATTTTGGAGATTAGTAACCTGTTACAGTCATACTCACTGGTACCTTCCATGCAATGCTGCAGACAACACCATCACTATCTCTTGAGTATGTCCTGTCACACTGGCACATTTGTATGCAGTCTGGAGGGAGTTGCCCTGGGGGGGAAGTCAACATTTGCTCTGGACCACATGAAGTTTCATTGCATCAGGTCAAACATGGGCAGTAAAGCATCCTGTTGGTTATCACACTTAGCTGATTAATCTGTACTTCTCCATGTTGGACAGGACTTGGAGGAAGCATTGAGGATGGCAAGAGCTCTGAATGTACTGGGGTGGGGTGGGGTGGATTTGAATGTCCACCATCAAGTGTCTCCACAGCAACACAACTGATCAATGGTTGAGTCTTGACGGACATAGCTTCTATCCTGGGACTGAACGGGTAATGAGAGAATCAACATTGGGAAAAATTTAACTCATCTCATGCATCTGCAGCAGTCAGACTGATTGGAATCTATCCATTAGCATCAGTAAGAGTGATTACTGTGCAGTCATTATGGAAACAAGTCCTGTCTTCCCATTCCATGTGTGGCACTATCACCGTGCTTACTGGGATAGACTTCAGAAAGGTCAAGCATCTCAAGAATGGGCATTCATGAGACTCTGTGAACCATCATCAGCAGAAGTGTGCTTCAAACGGTCTGCAGCCTCATGGCCCAGCATATTCCCCATTCTATCATTTACCATCAGGCTAGGGGATCAATATTGGTTCAAAGAAGTGTACGGGAAGGCATGCCAGGAGCAGCACCAGGCATCCCTCAAACTGAAGTGTCAACCTGGTAAAGCTACTAAACGGGATTACTTGTGCGCCAAGCAGCAAGCGATGGGAAGAGCTAAGTGACTCCACAACCAATCTGCTGTCCTGCCACATCCAGTCGTGATTGGTGGTGCTCAAGGAAACGGCTCTCTGGAGGAAGAGACTCCATAATTCTGCTCTTCCTTGATTGATAGGATGTCCAGCAGATCAGTGTAAAAGAGAGACTTTGGAAACCGGGGTTTCAATCAGACCACTCGTTACTTTGGTCCAAATAGGGACAAAAGAACTTAGTGAGGTGAGGGTCCCTGCCATTGACATCAAAGCAGCTTCTGACAAAGTGTGATACCAAGGACTTCTAGGAAAACTGTATTGAGTCAGTGCAAATGGGGGGCGGTGGAATCTCTCCACTGGTTGGAGTCATTCCTAGTCCACAGAAAGATGGTCGTGGTGATTGGAGCTCAGTTATCTCCTTTTCTAGGACATCGCTGGAGAAAGCTTGCGATGGAGCAAGACGGAAGAAACTGGAGAGGGGACATGGGGAGATGGGTTTGTGATGGTTGTGGGTAAGGACAGGGCACAATGCAAGAACCCATGAACAGCAGGTCTGTGGTAGAAGAGACAGTGATGTTGGAAGGTAAAAGGAGATGATAAGTGAATAGCAAAAGAAATAAATGAAAGGCTGACTTGTGACTGGGACGAACAGTAGCTGCTGCATGCGAGAAACAGAGCTGAGGTTATGATCTGAAATTGTTGAACTCTGTGTTGGGTCCATTCAGCTGGAAAATGATTAATCTAAGTCAGGAGAGATGCTGTTCTTTGAACTAATGTTGAGCTCTATTGAAATAGTGCAGGAGGCAGAGGCCAGAGTGGGAGTGGGTGAAGAATTAAAATGACAGGCAGCCAGAAGCTTAGGTTCAAGCTTTGTTCCGCAAAGCAGTCATTCAGATGGTGTGTTTGATCTCCCCAGTGTACAGCTGAGTGCATTATGAGCAAGAAATACAATTGACTCTATTGAAAGAAGTACAAATAAATCACAGATTAAACTGGAAGGAGTGTTCAGAATCTAAAGTGGATCATGGAATCATACAGCGCAGAAGAGAGCCTTCAGCCCCATCAACTCTGTAAATCTCCAGTACTCCTAACTTCTATGGCCCATAGCTATGAATGCTACAAATTAAAAGTGCAGTCCAAGTAGTTTGTCAAGGTTCAGACTATCTTCAGTGCATTCCAGACCCACGCCCCCAACCCCCAGCACACTCTGGGTGAAAATTCTTTTCTTCAGATCCCTTGCCATTCACCTTTAAAAGTATGCTCCCTTATTTGACCCTCTAACTAAGAAGCACAGCTGCTTTCTATCCATTCTGTCTATGCCCCTCCTAATCTTATTTGTCTCTGTAAGGTTCCCCTTCAACCTTCTCTGCTCCAAAGGAACCAACCCTAGCAAATCCTGCACCTACATCTTGCTTCTCCCCAACTCAAAACAGTTGTGAAATACTCATTTAACACTCTACTAATGTCCTCCAGCTCCACGCGCAGATTGTCCCCCTGATTCCTAATGGGCCCTCCTATTGCCCTGGTTATCCTTTTCCCCTTAAAAAAACTTGTAGAATACCTTGGGATTTTCCCCGATCTTGCTCACCGGTGTTTTTTTCCTCATCCCCCCCTTTGCTTTTCTAATTGTTTTCTTAAGATTTACCCTGCACTTTCTGAACCTGATGATTTGCACCCTTTGTACCTATTATACTCTTTTTTTTTTTCTTCTTTTTTTATCCAGCCCTGAATGTTCCTGGTCATTCAGTGTCCTCAGGGCTTGTTGCTCCTACATTTCACCCGAAGGAGAATATATTGGACCTGCGTGCTCCTGAATTCCTTTGTGAAGTCCTCCCACTCTTCTGCTGTAAATGTACCTTTTTCGCTTCCCTTTGGCCACATCCTGTTTTATTTTAACAAAATCGCTCCCCTGTGTCTCTTTCCCCACCCCACCCCACAAAGTCAGAAACGCACATGTCCAGACCATCTTTCTGTTTTACCTCAACCAATTTAAAATGTACCGTGTATAATAGGCATTATCACTAAAATTCTCTTAGACTGTCCCCTCAAATCAGTCCGGCTTCGTTCCCAGAAATTGGTCAGGGTTTAATCCCTTAAATTGTCAGTCTCCTGAGATGTCCACAACGCAGTCACTCGGAGCTGGCAGTTTGATTCATGTGGTCTAGGGCATGTGCATAGGTGCATTTCCTGCTGGATTTGAGGCAAGAAGATGAGGAAATGCTGCCGAACATTTTATGTGAAGGCCAGGCTGAGTTGAAATCCTAATGAATTTATATGAAATATTTTGTTTTATTTGTGAAGTTTGTGATTTTCTTTATAGAATGGCTTTTAAGGTCAGGCCGTAACATTCAGATCTTTCATTTTCATTTGAGCAGTACCAAGTATTGTGCAGATGAAAATGCTAATACAGTGTCGACTAATTGATGATCTGTTTCAGGGAGGCCTACTTAATTGTTTATAGCCTTAAACTAAATATGTTCTTTTTTTAATAAGTTCCAGTTAATTAATTGCTTTAGGCTATAGATTAAAGTGAATAATATCAGGGGATTAACTGAAGAGCAAGTTGAAGACATTTGTGTGAAGTATTGTGACTATTTGAGAACTGGAAATCTTGGAATGAAAATGTTTTAATACAGGCCCAGTTATACTTGCAGCACAACAGTTATGAACAAGAGGAAAGAAAAGCCTGCATTTCTAAAGTGCCTTTTACAACCTTGGATGACTCAAATGATTGATGAAGCTGACTTACTACTGATGTATCTGAATACATGGTAGTTTTGCGCAATGTGCAGCGTGACTGAAGTTACTGACTTGCAAATGCAGGAGCAAAGTTTATTAGTCGGACTTTAAATGGAGTGCAGCATTCGCATGTTTGATGTTTGTTGTTGGTAAGGTCGTGAAAACATGCTTATCGATATGTTGAATATTAATTTTCAACTAATTGCTGAGAAGCAGGAATTGGACCCTTTTGAAAAAGGGCACAGTTTTTGAAACTGGCGAAAATGATTTCAAGTACGTCAAAATGTACATTTCTGTGCATTGCATATTCCAACTGTGTGGTGAGTAGACAGCATGTCTACATAATCCATCGGAGGGAATGGCACACTCCTAGGGTTTGTGAACAATCTTCCTTCCTGTGTCCTATCAGCAAGACATTGAGGAACCTGCCTGCAGTGCTCAGCAGCTAAAGACAAACCATTCAAAGGTTAATTGCCTGGGCAAGAAGTCCTTGATTTTTAAGCTACTGCTCCAGACAAACTAATGGGAATATAATTAGAATCTTCAGTTGGGTTTTAATTACTGGCTGGTGGATAGAGATCACTTAACCAGTTCAAGTCTGTAATGTGATTTAAGCATATGGGCTTCTGAGAAGGTCTTGTTCTTGCTGTCTGTCTCACTCTTTCCCACTATGAGCAAGCTTGGACCCTTGTTTATTCATTTCTCTCCGTTCTGCAGCTGACAGAAAGAAAGAAATCAACTCCACAGCAGCAACCCCACACAGATCGAAAACCCAGCTACGGCTGTTGAACACCTCGGCACTGAAAGTAAGGTTTCTGCCTGCAGCTGAACTGTGACTTTCTTTCAGTTCTGTGGACTCCGATTTGGTTCATCCTCCCGTCCTCTCTAATCTGTGTTTGTGTGTATAGTTGGACTGTGTAGAAGATGGAATGTGTTCTACTACTTGGATCAGTTTAAGTCTAAATATGAGTAGTCTCGTACTTGGCCAAAAGGAAGAATGCCTGTTTGGTTTATCCTTTTACAATCCTGTGTCCAAACAACTAAGTACGTATAACCTTTTCAAATAAAAGTAACCTGTTACAGTCAATCAAGGAGAACCAGGAAGAGTCAACCCCTTGCACCTACTTTTTACAGTAAAATGGTGACATTTTATTCTAGCATGACAAAATATTAGCCATTGCTGTGGGTAGCATGTTAACCTGCAGTGGGTACAGCTTTCTCTGAATATACAATGGCTGCAAGCCCTCTTGAAGTCTAGCACTACATGCGGTGATCTCTGTAGTCAATCAGTCTGAACCAGTGCAAATGATTACTCATCTTGTTGTGTCCATCTTTTTGTGCAAAATGAGGGCATCCACCTGAGTTGCAAAAGCATCATTTTTGCAAAAATGGAATGCTGGCTGACATCAGAAATACTGATGTGGATTGCATGCTGACTAATTGACCTGGAAACATACTTTTCTTGTACTATTTGCTGCGGTAATAAAATGGACTCTGCTGCAGGATTCTTATGCATTCTGTTAGTATTGCCCAGGCTGCTTCAGAGTTTCATAGAACAAAATAATCTTGTCACAGAACTGAGACATTTTCTGGAGGTCAAGTGCCTTCAGTAATGTTCAAGTGTAGTCTATTCAGCTAATGTTTGCAGTATGTGTTGCTAAGAAATGATCTCCTTTGATGAAGAGGTACTTGTTTATAATTTGTCAACTTGGTACAAATAAATCTGGGAGGTTGCAGTGTAGTGCAATTAATCTGCCATGGTTGCTATCTGACCCGGTCTTCATGTGGTGCTAGTAATGTTCCCAATATGGAGCCAATGATAATATTAAGGTTTTATTTAATGGTGCTTCATTGTGGAATGATGAACAAATGAGCAACATGTTGTTTGATTACCGTATTGCCAAGCTTAATTTGGGTTTGTCATCACCAGGATGAACTCACTGATGTGATTGACCTGAAGGAACCAGACAGCACCACAATGGTTGAACGTCGGCAGAAACGGTTAGCTGCTGAAGAGGCCAAGTTTGATTCTGATCATTATCTGTAAGTGAAAATTGTGAGCTTAAACCGAGAGCTGCAATTTTATTGTTAAAGCATTTAAACCATGGCTGATTTTAAAGTTGTCATGTAGAACCAACTTCACTTTTCTAGTCTCTCTCTCTTCGCACATGCACTCTCTTTTTACATACTTTCTGTCTGTCCTTTTTTTTTCTTTTTCGACGACTTCTGTCCCTGTCTTGAAACGTACCTTGATTTAAAATTGTATTTTTATATGTTGTCTCTGCCCTCTCCGTACTTCGTATATTGCTCACTTTCTCAAGTACTTTTTCTCCCTCTTATTATTGTACTCTTAATGTTACAGCCCTTGTGTAGATTTGTGTGAAAACATGCATGCGTTCTGGCTGCCCTGAGGGTTATCCGAATGTACGGTCTCAATAGTGAATATTCCTTTACGCTAGTTCTCCTAGTGATCTCTGGACTCTGAGATGCCAAGCAGCTGTAAAATACTTGGAAACAAATTTAGTTGTCCAAACTTTTTTTTAAAAAAAAAACAAGGATCTTCTGTTCTCTCTGGAGACTTGTTGTGATTTTCACCTTTTTCAGTCAGGATCAACTGCAACCAGAATGGGTGTATACATTGGGTTCAATCAGAGTTTAAGACAGGATAAAATAACCTAGGTATACAACAGAATCATACGACCATGAATACTGACCAGGTCAGCTGGTGCCATCAGCAAACCGCACTTTTTCTTTGGAACCTCATGTCTGCAGAACTTCTGACTACCCAAGAGTGTTAGCCTGGATCTGCCCTGCACACATGAGGTATAATTTGTTTTTTAAAAAGTAAGACTAATTATGGCACAATTCTGCACTGTAAAACTTTTCTGAAGCACATTCCTGCTTCTCTTAGAGAAGTGAACAATACAGAGTTGTTTAGGATTAGGTAGTCACAAAAATGTATTCATTTTATTGTAACCATTTATCAGACTTGCTCATTGAGAATAGATGGCTGTATAAAGTCTTTCATTAAGAAGATATTCTGTGGAGTTTACTTTAGTAGTCACCCAGGTAATGGATTGCACAGCAATCCAACCCTCTGTTTAAATCACAAAACAAGAGTATAGAAAAACCACCCACAGTTTTTTTTATTCTCAAGTCTAGAAAGCTCAATCATGTGTTGACAAAATGTTGAAGTTCCATGAAACTGATATCTTGTTAATTTACTGTCGTAGTGCCATGCAGATGTACAGCATGGAAACAAATTTTCCCCTGAGGTCCCTTTTTAAATCTTTTCCCTCTCACCTTAAACCTGTATCCTCTTGTTTTGGACTCCCCTACCCTGGGGAGTCCAAAACTCCCCTACCCTGGGGAGGCCTTGACAATTCACCCTATCCATAACCCTTCGGTCCAACTTGTACATGCTGGCCAGATACCTTAAGTTTAATCTAGTTCCGTTTACCAGCATTTTGGCCATATCCCTCCAAATCCTTCCGATTCATATACCCATCCAGATGCAATTGTAAATATTGTAATTTTGCCAGCTTCCACCACTTCTTCTGGTGGTTCATTTCATACACATACCACCCTCTGCTTGAAAACGTTACCCCTTAGCCTACAAAGGACTGTTAAACTGTACCCTGAAAATTCCCCTGTTACTCTTGAGTTATGTCTTAATGACCAACATGACGGCATGATGGCTCAGTGGTTAGCACTGCTGCTTCACAGCGCCAGGGACCCGGGTTCAATTCCCATCTGGGGCAGCTGTCTGTGTGGTGTTTGCACATTCTCCCCGTGTCTGCGTGGGTTTTCTCCAGATGCTCCAGTTTCCTCCCACAGTCCAAAGATGTGCAGGTTAGGTGAATTGGCCATGCTAAATTGCCCATTGTGTTTGGTGTAATAGTCAGGGCTGAATGTAGGAGGGTGGATTGCTCTTCGGAGCGTCGGTGTGGACTTGTTGGGCCGAAGGGCCTGTTTCCACACTGTAGGCAATCTAATTTTAAAAAAAAATTGTCAAATGAGATTGTGTAACTTGAAACCCATTTGTATAAAAATGCTTTGACTCTTTTAACTTAAATATATTTCTGTGCATTGTTTACAAAATCGTCATATACAATCCCTACAATGTGGAAGCAGACTGGGTCCAGACTGACATTCCAAAGAGCATCCCACTCTATCCATATAACCCTGCATTTTCCCATAGCTAATTCACCTTTCCTTCATATTCCTGGACACTGGACAATTTAGCATGGCTAATCCACCTAACCTGCACATCTTTGGACTGTGGAAGGGAAGGGGAGCACCCGGAGGAAACCCATGCAGACACGGTAAGAATGTGTAAACTCCACAAAAGCAGTCACCCACTAGTGGAATCGAACTGGGGTCCCTGGCGCTGTGAGGCAGCAGTGCGAACCACTGAGCCAGCTTCCTGTCTGAAGGGAGTGGAGAATGTAGGCATTGTTTTTAAAATCAAATTTTCCTAATGGGTTTAGTAAGTTAATTGTACTAAAATAATCTTGTGACAAATAAATAACAGAATCTTGAGTTGAGGGGGGGAAAAAGTGTACCAAATGTTTTAATTCTTTAGTCAGGTTGGGTTTGCTGGTAAAGAAATACTGTTAAGATGCTGTGACTGTCTTTGACCTTCAGTGCTGACTTGTTTGAGGATGACGCCATTCAGGATTTGCTGAAGTATAAACCTTGGTGGGCAGGCATGCAGAAGAGAAAAGAAGCAAAGAAAACCCGGAGTGAACAACATTCGATGGAGGAGACAGAAAGTCGATTTGGTGAGTGAGTGGACGATGATTACTGTCATCTAACTGACAAACTGATCACTATGTCTTGATAATCATAAAATCCCTATAGGCCAAACAAGTCCACATTGATCCTCCAAAGAGTAGCCCACCCAGACCCATTCTCCCACCCTGTTACTCTACCTTTACCCCTGACTAATGCACCGAACCTATACATCCCTGAACACTATGGACAATTTAGCATGGCCAATTCACCTAACCTGCACATCTTTGGATTGCGGGAGGAAACCGGAGCACCCAGAGCAAACCCCAGCAGACATGGGGAGAATGTGCAAACTTCACACACAGTGTCGCCTAAGACTGGAATCGAACCTGGGACCCTGGTGCTGTGAGGCATCAGTGCTAACCACTGAGCCACCATGCCGCCCACTATTTATTTACTTCCTTTTGTATGACACAACATTTGCTCTGGTAGAGGTTCAACTCGATTAGCATCCAAACAATAGGTCAGAAATTATGGAGTAAGCTCACTCTAAATATGTGTAAACCCACATCAAAAGCATTCAGTTACAAATGTCACTCGAAACAATTTGTTGCAGCACCCAGTTAAGCATATTGATCAATCTCAAAATTATATCCATCAAAATTGCATCATTAGTTTCAAAATCTTGGCACGTCAAATTGTAATTAATTACTCTTAATAGAAATGCTCCTGAGCAAAGTGATCATTTCAAGCCCTAGGCTGTAACCTTCCTTGTGAAATGGCTTACAACATTATACAACAGATGGTTTTGAAGTAAGCAATCTGTTACATATGTACTGCTGATTTATTTCTCTAATTATTGAATCTCTCCTTCCAAGAAAATCTCTTAAATAGGCTGTGATGATTGCAGAAAAAATAAGTTGCATTATTGTAGTAACATCCGCTGTTTTATCCCTGTGAAAGGATTTAAATTACTTAAGAGTTGGAGAGTGGAATATCAACTAGGATTAACGCAGAACAAAGAAAATTATAGCACAGGAACAGGTCCTTTGGCCTTCCAAGCCTGCGCCGATCCAGATCCTTTATCTAAATCTGCTGCCTCTTTTCTAAGGATCTGTATCCCTTTTCTCCCTGCTCATTCATGTATCTGTCTAAATACATCTTTAATGGTGCAAATGTTCCCATCCCTACACTTCCACTGGCAACGTGTTCCAGGCACGCACCACCCTCCATGTGAAGAACCTTCCACACATATCTCCCCTAAACTTTTCCTCTCTCACTTTGAACTAGTGACCCCTAGTAATGAAGCCTTCCACTCTGGGGGGGGGGGGGGGAACAGGGAAAAGCTTCTTGCTATCAATCCTGCCAACACCTCTCATGATTTTGTAAGTCTCAATCAGATCACCCCTCAACCTCTATCTTTCCAATGAAAGTAATCCTAATCCATTCAATCTGTCCTCGTAGCTAGCTAGCACCCTCCATACCAGGCAACATCCTAGTGAACCTCCTCTGCACCCTCTCCAAAGGTCACAAATCAATCTGTTTTGTATTTTAAAGCATTCATCACAAAATCTTTTATTAACACTTTGCAAAATGGTGAGTGAAATAGATACAAATGAACATATGTTAGACATTTCATAATGAAAGACATAAGAGAAAACCTTTTGAGAATTTTGATTTTAAACTAGTGGCATATGATTTCTCGCTTATTTTTGTAAATGGGTTTAAAAATTGATTACGCTGATTTCCCCCCCCCCCCCCCCCCCCCAAATCATTAGATTTAAACAACTGCATACCTCCTGGAGACGTTAATGGAACTTTCTTTACACTGAGGGATTACGGCTGGAGAGAGAAATCTTCAAATCTTTAGCTGAATTGAGGATCTTTTTAATTCAAAAGCTTTGGGCAAGTTTAAAGAAACCTAACTAGGCTAGTTTTTTTTTTCTTTGTTTTTAAAACCAAACTTGAGGCCTTGAGTTTGTGTTTCAGTAAAAGAATGCCATGTTAAGTTAATAAACAAACAAAATTTGATCTATCAAGCCAGATGCAAGTGTAGTCTCTTTTAGAAACTGGAGATTTTTCAGAGTTATAAAGGAAAATGTTCCCCCAGTGGAACCATATAGTTTGTGAAACTTCAAAACCAGGCGTATTTGGTTACAACTCTGAAGAGTACTGGAAGACTCAAAATCTAAGCTCTTAATTTTGATTGTGGAAAAGGCCTCACAGCTCATAGACCAGAATTAAAAAGAAGCAGTTAAGGTAAACCTACAGATGTGATAGGAACGAATTTCCCTGGATTTTTGAGTAACGGTAATATGATGGTGGGTATGGGGAGTTGATGGAATTTTGTTCAGCCAAGTGCTTTTAAATCTTTCAGCTCTTCAACTGTACATACTAATTTATTTTATTTACTTTGTGTCATAAACTTCTTTCTTATCGTTAAAACTAAGTTTTCAGCCTCGTATGCTAATCTTTCAGTGAAAATTTTCAAAGGAACAAATTATGATCAATCAAGTCAGATTTCATTCTGGGATTTTATTTTTTCAATAATAACATCGGTGGGGTGAAGAGCAGTTTAGCATTGGCATGTTTGTCCACATCATTGCAAGTTACTGGCATTTTGGCTTTACATTTAGATAGTTATTTGATGACAGTGGCTAGCAATCTATTAAAGTTACTTCTTTCTCTAAGCATATAACTTCAAACATAACTGCAATTCTGAAAAGTAAGTTGCACATATAAATTGAGGGTTTTTAAAGAAGCAAAATTTGTGAACTGGACAAAACTGCACTCCTTTTTGCTCATTTAGAAGTCCACGCAGTAATAAATCAACAACAGCTTGTGTTGAAGGCACTATGTATAAAATCATAGAACCCCTACAGTGTGGAAACAGGCCCAACAAGTCCACACCGACCCTCCAAAGA
This sequence comes from Chiloscyllium plagiosum, assembly GCF_037043375.1. Taxonomy (NCBI): domain Eukaryota; kingdom Metazoa; phylum Chordata; class Chondrichthyes; order Orectolobiformes; family Hemiscylliidae; genus Chiloscyllium; species Chiloscyllium plagiosum. Next base: position 54,865,498 of record NW_028270152.1, on the reverse strand, counting down.
GTAAACCACCCAAACCCATTTCCCCTACCCTATATTTACCCCTGACTAATACACCTAACCTGTACATCCCTGAATGCTATAGGCAATTTAGCATGGCCAATTCACCTAACCTGCACACCTTTGGATTGTGGGAGGAAATTGGAGCACCCGGAGGAAACCCACACAGACACAGGGAGAATGTACAAACTCCATGCAGACAGTTGCCCAAGGCTGGAATCGAACTCCGGTCCCTGGCGCTGTGCAGCAGCAGTGCTAACCACTGAGCCACCATGCCGCCGTATAATTGTAACAAATAGTCCCAAGGCACTTAACCAAATTCTGTTTGCAACTCATGGAAGTTATTCACATAGATGCCTGTAAGTTTGTTTTGGTGGTGGTGGGGGCGGGGGGGGGGGGGGGGGGTTGGGGGGAGGAGGTGGGGGGAGAAAGGTGAACAAAGTGGCTTGTGTAATGCATCTTGATGGCTGTGTTTATTGTTGTGCAAATGAATGGTGATGGCTTTATTTTTTTAAGCTGTCATGAATTTGCAAGAATTGGTCTTGATGTTAAACTCAGCATTGTACAAGTTGGGGTTCCATTCAGCAGCCGTTTACAAAGCACAGGCTGTTGTGGCTGAACTAACTGTTCAATGTGTGTATTAGGTCTGCTTTTTTTTTAAAAGAAGCTGATTTTTTTTGGTTGAGTATGTGAGTGGAGTAAACATGGCTGGGTTCAGTAAATTGAATTCACTGCTGCAAAAGAGATGACATTCCACTGCAGCAGAATCTTAAGGATGTCTGCCGCCTTCACTTCATTGCTGGTGAACCAGGGAAGAATCTCATATTTCTTTGTTAATGTTCTGAGCTACGGTATCTTGAAATAATTCGACAGGCATGCAGCAGCTGGTGAAGGTTTAAGTGCTTGAGCTGACATGCATTACTCTGAGTAAATTGTTTAAGATCTGAATAAACTGCAGCCTTTTCAGAGCACAGTTATCCTTCACAGTTGCTGCCTGCTGGAGACCAAATGTTGTCTAAGTCATTTCAAAGGACTGTTTCTGCTGGATGTCTGAGGGAAATGCACACGATCTGTCAGGCCTGAGCCTGACGTGCTTCCTTTGACTGAGCAGATCTGCCCCTGTAGACTCAGTACAAAGACTTGATACTTTTGCATGGATACTTCTAAATGGATTCCTGTCGTAGTGGTATTGTCGCACCTCACTGGGGTGGAGCACTAGAAAGAGAGCCCTGTTACTCCTTCCTGGAGTCGTCATGAAATGGTGCCAGCTCATAGCAACTTGTACACAATTTACTGTATTTTCATAAATACATGTAACAATAAATTACTGAAACTTTTATATAATCTTTCATTTTAGTATGTACAAGTTCCCAATTTATGTGTTGGTGTAGACCAGTTTTCTCTACTTGACAAGAATTGCTATTTCTTAAAATAGATTCTCGCTACAAGAATTACAAACTATTGCCACGTGATTCTAGGTTAAAACTCTAGGCCTGTTATAAAACTCCCCTGAAACACATACACAAACGTGAATAAACATTGGTGTTATGTATGAAGGTAAAAGGAAAACTAGGCAGACAGTTTAATAGCCCTTGTCCCCTCCGTTCACTGAAATGATCCTGTTGTTTCCCAGGTCTTGCTGATCTTCAACCTTCTCCAGGTACTTTTTTTCACGTCGTTTTCAGGGGACACTGAGAAACTGCGTCACCAATCATTAGTCTCTGATTTCTTATTTAAAAGTAGTACCTTTGAGCAAACTGTGGGAGAAGTTAGCTGGCTCGCCTTATTATTGTAGAGTTAAAAATCACACAACACCAGGTTATAGTCCAACAGGTTTAATTGGAAGCACTAGCTTTTGGAGCACTGCTCCTTCATCAGGTGGTTCATCAGGTGACAGCATAAATCAGGTCATTCGGCCCATCAAATCCAGACCGACACTCTAAAGAGCATCCCACCCTCCTACTGTATCCCTGTTACCCTACGTTTCCCATAGCTAATCCACATTCCTGGATAATATGGGCAGTTTAGCATGGCCAATCCACTTAACTTAATCATGAAAATGGCAGCTAACTAATTAAAATCTCTGGTTCACTAACCTGTTTTCTTTAATGGGTAAGCCCTGCATTTGATGCAGTGTCATTCACTGTAATGTTTGATCTTTACTGCCTCAAACGACCTAAAGCTGCTCCAGAATAATTCAGCATGTTCAATAATTATGGCCTTGCCAGCAACTTGCACTTCCCAAGAATGAATCTGTCCAGGAGTCAAATGGAAGAAAAATGGAGTGCAGATAACTTTGCTGATATTTGTGTTTTGACTATGGGGCTTTTTTTTCTTCCCAATACTCTTCAACTGTTGTAACTTCACATTCAGAAGCCCTGTACTTTAAGTGGCTTTAGGTTTCTCCCAGGCAGTAGACTTTTAATGTTTTTCTTTGACTTCACTTTTGGGATGTGGTCCAATTTTATTGCCAGTTCCTAATTGCCCTTCAGAAGGTGGTGGTGAGCTGCCTTCTTGAACCTCTGCATCTGGATGCTTTAGATATACCCACAATGCCAAAAGGGAGGGAATTCCTGGAGTTTAACCCAAGAAACAGCAATATATTTCCAAGTCTGTATACACTGTTGCTACTGAATTTCAGTGGTGGAGAGACTGAACATTTGTGGATATGCTGCCAAACAAGTAGGCTGCTTTGTCTTGGATGGTGTCAGGCTTCTTGAATGTTACTGGAGCTGCATCCATTTAGGTAGGTAGGGTGTATTCCATCACACTTCTGACTTGCATCTTGTCGATGATGGACAGGCTGTGGGGAGTCAGGAAGTGTGTTACTCACCACAGTACTCCGAGCAATGGCATTTATGTCACACGAATGTTACTTTCCACTTCTCAGCCCAAACTGGAATATTGTCCAGATTTTTTGCATTTGAACATGGATTGCTTTAGTATCTGAAGAGTTGTAAATGGTGCTGAATACTGTGCGATCATTGGTAAAAATCCCTGCTTCTGACCTTACAATACAGGGAAGGTTATTGATGAAGCACCTGAAGATGATTGGGTCTATAACAGTACCCAGAGGACCTCCTGTAGAGATGTCTTGGACCACATAAACTGATCTCCAACAGTCATAACCATCGTTCTATATCATAGAATCCCTACAGTGTGGAAATAGGCCCTTTTGGCTCAATAAGCCCACACTGACCCTCTGAAGAGTGATCCTCCAAGACCCATTCCCCATCACTCTACATTCACCCCTGACTAATGCACCTAACCTACACATCAATGAATACTAGGGACAATTTAGCATGGCCAGTTCACCTAACCTGAACGTCTTTGGATTGTGAGAGGAAACCAGAGCACCCGGAGGAAACCCGTGCAGACACGGGGAGAATGTGGAACTCCACACACACACACAGTTGCCCTGGGCTGAAATCGAACCCGGCTCCCTGGCACTCTGAGATTGCAGTGCTAGCCACTGTGTGCAGGGTATAACTCAAACCAGCAAAGAGTTTGCTCCATGATGCCCATTCACTTCAGTTTTGCTAGGGCTCCTTGATGCCACATTCTATGAAATGCACTGTGGCTCTCACCTCACCTCTGCAATTCAGGTCTTTTGCCCGTGTTTGAGGTAAGGCTGTAATGAGGTCAGGAACCGAGTGGCCCTGGCGGAATCCAAACTAGACGTCACTGAACAGGTTAGTGCTGAGCAGGTACTGCTTAACAGCACTGTTGATGATACTTTCCATCACTTTACTAATGATTGAGAGAAGTCTGATGGGGCAATAATTGACTGACTGGTTAGGATGTGATCTACATTTTTTCATACCTGGGCAATTTTCCACATTGTTGAATAGATACCAGTGTTGGAACTATACTGGAAGAGTTTGGCTTGGGGAGTGGCAAGTTCTGCAGCACAAGTCTTCAGTACAGTTGCTGGAATGTTGGGGCCACAGCCTCTGGAGTATCCAGTGCTTCCAACTGTTTGATATCATGTGGAGTGAATTGAATAGGCTGAAGACTGTTCTCTGTAATTCTGGGGATCCCTGGAATACGCTGAGATGGTGCAACCTCTTGGCAGTTCTGTCCGAAGATTGCTGCAGCCTTCGCTTTTGCAGTGATATGCGAGCCCATCATTTGAGGGTGAGGATCTTCTGTGGTGGTGCCTCCTCCAATGAGTTTTGAATTGTTCACCACCATTCACGACTGAAGTGCCTGGACTGCAGAACTTAGATTTGACCCGGTGGTTGTAGGATTGAGTAGCTCTATCATTTGCTGCATATGCTATTTGCCACGCAAGTAGTCCCCTGTTTGGTCACTTCACCAGGTTGAGACCTTATTTTTTAGGTATGCCTGGTGCATTTTCCATTTAAACCAAGGTTGATACCCTGGCTCGACGGTAATGGGTGAGTGAATGATATGCTGGGCCATGGGGTTGCAAATTATATTGGAGTACAGTTCTACTGCTGTTGATGGCCCACTGTACCTTATGGATGCTCAGTCTTGAGTTTCTGGATCCGTTCAAAGTCTGTGCCATTTAGCACAGTGATAGTGCTGCACAACATGATGGATTGTGAAGTGCAGTGGGAGGTTCTGTTTATTTCCAGATCCATTCATATTGTACACGTTTCTGACTCTGATCTAGATGCCATAGTTTGCAGTGAGTTGAAGTTTTAAAAGGTTGCAAGAAAGGAGAGTGGCCAGGAGCCCATTGGAATAGTAGAGATAAATCTGACAAATCCGATTCTAGCTTAGATACTTGAAGGCAACCGATAGCAACGGTACATGATAGAATGGTAATTGCATTAGAACTATGGGTAATTAGCATTCTCCAATTAACTAAGTCTTCATGAGAAATTGTGCCTTACATTTAATAGAATTATATCTGATTTAGATTCATGGGTTCTCTAGGAAAAAAGAATTATATGTGCTTAATTTTTTCAGTAGCTGTGGTGTGACTGAGTACGTGAGATCTGAACAAATGATTTTAAACTGGAGAGCCTTGTACCTGGGTTGTTTTACCACTGAGAGATTTATGGTGTCTGTAATTACTAGACTAATCAAAAGGCATCGAATTGATGAAACATTGCTTATGATGTAAAACAATTTGAGCTCAACAAAATTGATGCATTTATCCCCTGCTTTGCAAGTTTAGACTGAAATGCGAATCTCTCATGTATATTTTTGTCTGTTTGATTTGAAATGGCAAGGATTTATGAAAATTTGCTTTGTTAGCTCTGTACAAGCAAGCAGGAGGAGTGGAACAGCGGAAACCCTGAGCTTCTGGAACAGTTTGCATTAAAATGCTATAATTGAAGTGATGACATAGCTGTGAACTTGTGCACAACAGCCAAAGAATGGGCACTGTCATAAACACCTGATCAAGTACATTATGGAATAAGCAACTCTTTAGCGTTAAAATGATGATCCACCATTATTTCTAATATGATTACGGAAGCAGGTTTTTGGGGGTTAGTTAAAAAGAAAATTCAGACTAGATGTCAGGAAACTCCTCATCATGTCAAGAGAGATTAACATTGAACTGGATCCCAAAAGTAATAGTCAGATTGGATATTTAATTCGTGATTGAATACTTTAGTGATAGAAATTAAATAATGATTTTGATGGGCTGTAATAAAATTGACTAACTTTCCTTCCTTTAATTCTCTTATTTAGATTAGATTAGATTCCCTACAGTGTGGAAACAGGGCATTCGGCCCAACAAGTCCACACCGACCCTCCGAAGAGTAAGCCACCTAGACCCATTCCCCATATTTACCCCTGACTAATGTACCTAACACTATGGGCAATTGAGCATGGCCAATTCACCTGATCTGCACATCTTTGGACTGTGGAAGGAAACTGGAGCACCCAGAAAAAACCCACACAGACATGGGGAGAATGTGCAAATTCCACCCAGACGGTCACCCAAGGCTCGAATTGAACCCGCGTCCCTGGTGCTGTGAGGCAGCAATGCTAACAACTGAGCCACCATGCTTCCCACAATTATTTCCACAAAAAAAATGTTTTGAATATGTTTTAATGATAATGTGAAACGGTGGGGGCTTTTAGAAAGTGATCAGGACGTGACTGAGGAATCTGAACTGTGTTCTCTTGCAACAAGCAAAATAGCTCTCTTTGACTTGTCTCTGAGTAACAAAGTGAGTTAAGTATTCTTAAAACTTTGTATTGGGCCATTGTTATCGCAATTGAATGCAATCTAATATAACTAGAGGGATAAATATAAGGCAAAATCATTTGTTTACAAAAATGAATAGAGTGAAATGAAAGAGAACTTTGGTGCAGGTGAAAGGGAAAGTTGTCCCATTGAGTATTAGGTAAAGGAATATTTAACCAGGAGATGGTAGGTCCTTAAGTGGAGGAAAAAAAGGATTGTATTGATGGACTAAATTTTAAATTTTAAAATGTGACTATTGCTTGCAGCATTGATAATTAATCCTGGACCAAATAAGTTAAAAATCACACAACACTGGGCTATAGTCCAACAGGTTTATTTGGAAGCACTAGCTTTCGGAGCACTGCTCCATCATCAGGTGGTTGACGAAGGAGCAACGCTCCGAAAGCTAGTGCTTCCAAATAAGCCTGTTGGCCTATAGCTTGGTGTTGTGAGAATTTTAACTTGGTACACTGTCCAACACCAGCACCTCCAAATCATGGACCAAATAAAGAAGTCAAAATGCAAAGGTTTATATAATATATTCAAGGATGTGACGGAAACTTTAAAAAGAACGTCAAAGCCACTCAGAATTAAAGCCAATGCTGGTGAAATTCAGCACATCTGGCAGCATCTGTGGAGGGAGAAAAAAAGTTTCTTTCAGAACTGAAGAGGCGGGAGAGTTATTTTTATTCACTTGTGGGATGTGGGCATCACTGGCTGGCCAGCATTTATTGCCCATCCCTAGTTGCCCTTGAGAAGGTGGTGGTGAGCTGTCGTCTTCAAGCGCTGCAGTCCATATGCTATACATAGCCACACAGAAGGAATTCAATGATTTTTGACCCAGCGACAGTGAAAGAACGGTGATATGTTTCCAAGTCAGGATGATGGGTGGCTTGGAGGGGAGCTTGCAGGTGGTCTTTTTTTTTTTGCTTGAGTTAAAGGAGGAAGAAGGACAAGATGATAGAGAAAAACAGATACTGTGAGAGGTGGGCAGACCTTCAAGATCGGCATTCCTGATCCCAGCTGCTGTTGCTGTTGGATAATTCTGATCCCAGAATGAAATCTGGCTTGATAGGTCGTTTTGTTTTAAACATAGAATTCTTTCACTGAAGCATAAATGAATAACGCTGCATATTTGGTTTCAATAATAAAACAGCATCTATTACACAAGAGAAATGTTTTAAAGTAAAATAAAACCAATCAAGCTATCTAAATATTTTAAATTTGGAGATTTCAAAAACTTAGCCAAACAAACGACCCAGTACCATCACTTCGTTTTACTGTTGATCAAAATCCAGAGACATTTTCCTTTCCTAATTAAATTTGCAGGTTGACCTCTTAGAGTCATAGAGATGTACAACATGGAAACAGACCCTTTGATCCAACCCATCTATGCCGACCAGATATCCCAACCCAATCTAGTCCCACCTGCCAGCACCTTGCCTATATCCCTCCAAACCCTTCCTATTCATATACCTATCCAAATGCCTCTTAAATGTTGCAACTGTACCAGCCTCCACCACTTCCTCTGGCAGCTCATTCCATGCATGTACCACCCTCTGCGTGAAAAGGTTGCCCCTTAGGTCTCTCTTTTATATCTTTCTCCTCTCACCCTAAACCTATGCTCTCTAGTTCTGGACTCCTCGACCCCAGGGAAAAGACTTTGTCTATTTATCTTATCCATGCCCCTCATGATTTTGTAAACCTGTATAAGGTCACCCCTCAGCCTGCGACACTTCTCTTCACAGTTCCAGTCCTGTGAGCTGTGAGACCTTTTTTCTCTTGGTCACTCTCTCAGCTGAGAGCTTTGACTTTTCAGTCTCTTAATCTGCAGAGTTCCACCAGAAGACTCCTGGTCTACATCTTTTCATAAACTGCAACCCTTAGGTTGAGGTAACTTATTCCCTTAACTTCTCTCAACAAATTTATTTCTCTTTGAGAAACCATTCTCCTATCGGATTTCAGTCGTGTCTCCTTTGAACTGAATCAAAAAGCTTTCCTGTCCCTGGAGTTTTCTAAGCTAAAAATCAGTCTTTGATTATTCTAAAGTCAACATATTTCAGTATTTTCTCTATCCCCGTTGTAAAACCTCTCAATACAAATAAACTTCAATTAATCCTGCAGGAGCTCTCCAGTCATTTGTTCTTTGATTCAAACTGTCTTACTGTCATGGTTCCAAATAGATTGACCTAGTTGCTTATTTGCGACAAAAGCAGAAATTGCTGGAAAAACTCAGTAGGTCTGGCAGCATCTGTATAGAGAAAGCAGAATTTAATATTTCAGGTTCTGTGACCCTTCTGCAAACCAGACCTGAAGTTTCATTATCAATAATCCTAGACAGTACAGGTCAGGTGAATTGGCCATGTTAAATTGCCCGTAGTGTTAGGTGTATTTGTCAGAGGGAAATGGGTCTGGGTGGGTTACTCTTTGGAGGGTCGGTGTGGAATTGTTGGGCCAAAGGACCTGTTTCCACACTGTAGGGAATCTAATCATTTTTGGACTGTGGGAAGAAACTGGAGCATCCGGAGGAAACCCACGCAGACACTGGGAGAATGTGCAAACTCCACACAGACAGTCGCCCGAGGCTGGAATCAAACCTGGGACCCTGGTGCTGTGAGGCAGCAGTGCTAACCACTATGCCATCATGCCTCCCTGTTCATCTCATTGGAAGCACTTCCAGTTGTTCTGTTTTTAGAGGAGAGAGAATGCTGCAAGTATTGCCTATCACCAGGTGCTGTACTTCTGGGAATGGGGCTAGACTCTAACAACAGTTGCGCTCTCTCAAGTGGCTGCCTCACACTCCTCCTCGTCTTCCTTTGTCATTCAATAGCAAGTAACTTGCCTCCTGTCATCCCTCTACTGTTCACCCTCTCTATATCACAAAATACTGTGCTATAAAACTCCTTTAACAGCACTTTATGAATCTGCAATCTATACCAACTAGAAGGATAACAACAATGGATGAGTAAGAATGCCACTCTCTGCAAGCCACTCCCGATCCTAAATCATTTATATTATCATTACCCCTCTGTCGGTGGATCAAAAACTGGAACTGGCTCCTTACCAGCACTGTTTGGACTCCCACTGTAAGCATTACAGCAGTTCAAGAAAGCACCTCATTGGCACTTTCTCCGGGGCAGCAAATGTTGACCTTTCTAGCGATGCCCGCATCCCACAGACATGTAAAGGAAAAGGTGGAAGTTATGCATGTAGTTCCAAGACACATAGAAGTTGGGATTGTAGGTCTACAAGGGAGTTCCTAGGAACAGGCCCCTCAGGCCTGTTCCATCATTCAGTGAGATCATGGCTGATCTGTGGCCGAACTACATATAGCTGCCTTTGGCCTAAATCTCTTACTATCTTTGCCTAACAAAAATGAATTTATCTCCGATTTAAACTCAGCAACTAATCCTGCATCCAGTGCCATTTGTGGAAGATGGTTCCTAAACTCTACCGCTCTTTGTGTATTGAAGCACTTCCTAATATCTGTCGTGGGTGGTCTGACCCAATCCTCAGACTGTGCCCCTGAATTCTGGAATCCCCAATCCCACGTGCACGTTGTGCTGCTGCCTAGTCTCCTGAATGGGGAGTGGACTTAGCAAGTCCTCACTGTTTCAATCCCATTGAACTGATTTTGGGTGGGGTGGGTGGAAAACCGTAGGAGGCTTCAGCAATGCTGCAGCTCCCTTACACACAAGTGTGTGTCTGCTCAGAAACAAACCTTGAGACAGGGAGAGGGAGCAAGGCAGGCAGAGCAAGGAAAAAAGGAAACTTCAGAAAACTCTGAGCTCCAGAGGAGAGGCATTGAATCAATTAACCGGATAATCAATTACCGAATGAAATACTGCCCGCTCATCACGTTCAGTTAATCAAGGTTCCTCTATATCCTTTGAGTTGCTTGATAAGAGCAGAAATTCAACTGTAAATTCCATCAGCAATATAAATTGTTCTTGCAGAATCAGTTGTTAGGGGTAAAATAATTGGTTTACTTTTCTTTTTGAGAGCATTGAATGCATGCTGTGCAGTCATAGAAATGTACTGTAGGAGTTTGACTGTTCCTTTGTTTAGTGTGTGTGTGTGTGTGTGTGTGTATTTGTTCTCTGAAGCATGCAATCAGCCAGCTTTGAAAAAAATGCCATCTGACAGGATCGTGAAATCTGCAGTGGACCAGCATCTATATAGAAGTTGTAGGAGCATTGAGGATCACTAAGAACAAGGGTGTTCCTGATTGTTAAAACCCCCAAAACAAGAAAACAGTTTAATCCACAATGGAATTGAACAGTACGCAGTTGAGAGGAATATCAGGAAAATTGTGGGTCATTTTAGGTTCCCCTGTAAATTGTGTAGTTTGGTGAAAGCTGAAATACGAAGGAGAATTCTAGTATATTCCAGAGGACTGTCCCACATCTTTGAGTTGGTCCCAGAAGGAGTGAATAAACCTTTAAGGTTCTTGTAGTGTTTAATGGAATAATAATTTTGGAGGTTGAGGGGCAAGAAGAGTAAATAGTGGGACTGCATTTTTAATACAAGTCTTCATAAACTATAGCTTTAAGATTATGTGGTTTCTGCTTAACATTTTCTTCATAGATACAATAAAGTTTGTTTTGTATAAAAATGTGAAATCTTATGGTGTTGCTCTGTTCAGTTATTGAGGTCTTCTCTTTAAACATCAGTAATCTGCAACAAGATCCTAAAAATACAAAGTTGCAACCTGGAAACCTGCATTTTACAGCAGGGTGCAGTAGTCACTCGAAGTAAAACATGGGTCAGTCCTGTGACTCTTTCAGCATGGTTTAATGTGGTGACTTTGTGCTATTTATAGGCGTGGTTTCTCATGTTTGAGAAGAGTATGTTTTTAGTTTCTGACAACATTGTTTGCTGTTCTCGCTTGCAATTGTGCATACTGCACTGCTTCTGAGACTTTTCGGTCTGTTATCTTGTTGGTTATCAAGCTTTTCCTTGACTTTGAGTAGCACATCTTTTAGTCTGTTCTAACTGGTATTTTTGTTGGCTTGCTTAATAAGAAATAAGGGCTATCAATACAGCCCATTCAGTTAGATTGTGGATGGTCTTCAATTTTAACTTGATATTCCTGCCCTTTCCTTGTATTGTTTATATTTTTGATATGTATAAATATTGATTTCAGTCTTGAATGTACTGTGTGACTGAGCGTCCACTCATGAACTCTTGGCAGCGTCTCATCGCTTTTTCTAATAATGTGGATAACCTCACATTTCTCCACGTTGTATTCTGTCTACCAAATTTTTGCCCCCTCACTTGGCCTCTCGAAATCTCTTTGAATCATCTTTGTATCATCCTCACGACTCCCACGAAGGTTTGTGTCATCCCCAAACTAGGGATAATTACATTTGATCCCAATTCCAGATCATTGATATAGTTTGTGTATAGTTGGGCTTCAGTACTGATCCTTGTGATATCCCAGTAATTTGCCAGTCTGAAACAATTCCTGTATTGTTTTCAACCTGTTAAACAGTTCATGCCAATACCTTTCTTCAGTCCCATGTACTATGTTTGTTTACTAACTCCATGTATGGTAGCTTATCAAAAACATTCTCCTAATCTAAGTACTTAACATGCACTGGTTCTGTCTCATATGTTTTCTAGTTATAATTTCATAAATGATTTTCATGAATCATGTTGACTCTGCCTAGTCCTGCCATTATTTTCTAAATGTTGTATTATCACATCCTTCATTCTAGATTCTCATATGTTCACTATAGTTGACATTAGGCTAACAGGTAGGTATTTCCCTGCTTTCTCTCTTTCCCACCTTTCTTAATTGTCGGGTCACATTTGCCATCTTCCTGTCTGAAGGCACCATTCCAGACATACAATAGAATTTTGAAAGGTAATTTCAATGTTTTAATTGAGAGGCAGATAAATGGATGATTGTCAACCACTTCAGTGATTTTTCTGCATTTACGTTTTCCAAATGTGATTTTTATATCTTAAATGTGGCACTGACTGAACATTATCCTATCTTTGCAATTCACTAAGGTGAGCTAAGATTCATTTTGTCTTTTCTTCAAGAAAGGACATAGAAACCTACAGCTCAGAAGGAAGCCATTTGATCTATCATGCCTATGTCAGCTGCCTGAAAGCTGTTGAACTTATCCCCACACACCAGTCTTTTCCACATAACTTTGCAAATCCATTTTCTGAAAAAGCAAATCCAGTCACCTTTTGACCTGTGGAACCAACTGTCACCACCCCTTTGAGTTGTGTGCTCCTGATCATCTATTAATTATATGGTACATACCCTGCTGATGAGGGGTGGATGATTTAACACAGAGACTGCACCCCCATACGGAGGAGGGGAACTGAGGCTAGGAGTGGGAGGTTGAGGGATTTAGGGTCTGGATAGTGAGTGACACTGGGATAGGCTGCTACACCCTGCACTGCCACCTGTGGATAGGCGTCCATTTTCTTTTAGTTTTGTGCACTACTTGGAGGTCCTGTTCATAGGATACTCTGCCCTCTCTAAATAGTGGTCACCCATTGCTCTAGTACATGCTGGCCGCTCTGACTCCTAGTGAAAGAAGTCTTCATTTTGACATTCTCATCCTTGCTTTCAGCTCCTTCCATACTCTGTAATCTCCCCCAACAATCACCCCTCTGAGAGAAGTGCGTTCCTCCAGTTCTGATCTCTGGGGCATCCCTGACTCTAATTACTCCACCATTGATGGCTGTACCTCAGCTGCCTATGCCCTCAACTCTCCAGTTTCTTGTATAACTTTCTCCGACACTCTACCTCAAATTCCTCCTCAATAAAGAATCTGCTAATATCTCCTCAAACAGCTTTGTACTCTATCTTGCTTCAGAATACCTCTGAAGCACCTTGGAACATTTGTATTATCTAGTATGTGCTATGTAAGGATATGTTGTTGTTGATGAAACTTCACTGAACATTTTTTACATTAAAATGTAATTGAAACAAGTACCTTCTAAAACATTTAGATGTTTTTAAAGCTGGTTCAGAAGTGTTTAAAAAAAACAGAAACCTCTCTTGCCCTCAGTTGAATTTTCTGAAGATGAAAAGGAACACTTGCGAAACTTCACCAATAAGAATTACCTGCTGGATAAAAAAGCATGCCACAATGCTTACCTCTGCCTGCTTGACATTATCCTTGCATATGCCTATGAAGTCCGCATCACTGAAGGAGAAACCAATGTAAGTTCACCTGTAAATTCATACAGTTCCTTTTTTAAAAGAAAAGGACATGTTTGAGCTTGTTAGTGAGAACAATATCAGTCCTGGGGAGCAATGTCACTTTCTAATATCTGTTACCTGTAATTAACATTGCGTAGTGAATCAAACACAAGACCAGTCAGTTTACCAGCCACTTGTTTATCAAGTTCTTTATAGAATTCTATTGCCTTTAATTTTCAGTTTTAATTAAGTTCTTCATTGTGTAAAGACAACTTCAGTGCTTTACTCAAGCAGTTGATTGCAGCTATGTCTTACAATTCCAAGCACGACGCTTAATTGTATTTTTCACATTTGAGCCGTTTTTATGTGCTGCATGGCTGAGAGTTTATTTTGACCCATTTATATTCTCTACATAGGCCTCCCACAGGTTTTGGGGGCAGAGAGAGGGTACTTTGCTCATTCTGAGCTGGATTAATCTTCCAGAATGAAATAGTTGTTCTTTCTGTGCTGCCTGTCTATCTGCAGCTTGCTGCCACTCTCAATCTGACAACTGGTATAAAAGTAAATGACTCTACTGTTAATGTACCAGTCGATGATGACTTTGTTAATGATGTCTTTAAAGTGAGCCTTCACTTATGTAATTGTTTTTTTTTCCCTAGACTGAATCCTCGTGGAACATCCGGAAACTGAGTGGGACACTGTGTTGGCTGGATGTAAGAGAAATGCCTTTTTATGCCATTTGTGTTGCCTCCTATATAGTCTTGGGCAAATCAGTCAATTTAAGAGCTCTCAGCTGTCTCCAGCAACGAAATAGATGTTCAGTCATCAAAGCTTATCTCTCTAGAACATTAACTCTGCAATTGTGGATATAAGGGCCTAAATAGGTACCAAGTTGCTACGAGTCATTGATTGACTGGAGTGACAGATGGCAAATGCCTCTTTAGCTGTTGGATAAAAGCCATTAGAGAGTCAGTGAAGATTGATAATGCTTCAGTTATCTAGTGTACGATGCTGATATGGGAGAATTTCTCAAAACCATGAAAGGCAAAGTTATAGCCCCTGTTCAATTGCCTGTTTGCTCAGCTTTTGAATTAGGTGGGCTAAGCACTTTGAATATTTTGAAGTTTACACAGTGGGCCTTTCTCTGCCAGAAAAAAACTAGTTTTTCCAGTGTTTTCCTCTTTATCTTAAGGCAATGATATTCCTCGGGTGTGTGTCCAAGGTTTTCATGTCTTCCTTTGTCTTGCTGATTGTTACCAGACTCTCTGACTGTGTCAGCCTACATTTTAGTTATTTCCTGCTATCCATAAATGAGATGAAATTTACTGAGTATGAAGGAAGGGTCGGTGCCCTGATGTGCATCAGACTGGTGTGGTCTAGAGTAACAAATCCCCTACAACCAACATTCTGTGGGTTAATAGATAAAAACCGAAAGAACTGGAAGCCAAAACAGAAGTTGCTGGAAAAGCTCAGCAGGTCTGGCAGAGTCTGTGAGGAGGAATCAGAGTTCACGTTTCAGGTCCTTCCTCCGTTCTGAGAAAGAGTCACCAGACCCAAAACGTTAACTCTGACTTCTCCAGTGGGTTGAAGTTGATCAAAAGCTGAACTGAACAGCCATAAAAATACTGCAGGCAGAGCAGGCCAGAGACTAGGAATTCTGCAACACCCAGCTTGCTTTCTGTCTCCGGCGCACGTCCAACAGCAACAAGTGCCACGTTGGCTCTGAGATAGAATAGTCTCCACTTTGCTAGTTGGACGGGGCTCCAACAATACTCTAGCTCAAATCATTCAAAACACAACAACTTGTTTGGCGCCATACCCGACACCGTCAACATTTGACACCGTCAACATTTGACACCGTCAACATTTGACACCGTCAACATTTGACACCGTCAACATTTGACACCGTCAACATTTGACACCGTCAACATTCACTCCCTTCACCTTCACCACCACCATCACCACTGCCACACAGTGAGCAGTGCATACCATCCACGAGATGCACTACATCAATTCACCAAGGTTCCTCTGTGTGCACTTTTAAAACTCTCAGCCATGACTGGGGCGGCACGGTGGCACAGTGGTAAGTACTGCTGCCTCACAGCGGCAGAGACCCGGGTTCAATTCCCGCGTCAGGCAACTGTCTGTGTGGAGTTTGCACATTCTCCAGTTTCCTCCCACAGTCCAAAAATGTGCAGGTCAGGTGAATTGGTCATGCTAAATTGCCCGCAGTGTGAGATGTAGGGGAATGGGTCTGGGTGGGTTGCTCTTCAGAGGGTTGGTGTGGGCTTGTTGGGCTGAAGGGCCTGTTTCCGCACTGTAAGTAATCTAATCTAATCTGTAATCTCATGACTACCTAAGGACAAGCTCAGCAGATATTCGGGGAAACCACCACCTGCACGTTCCCCTCTGAGCCATTCTGATTTGGAAATATATCACTGATCCTTGACTGTCAGCTGGTCACACATCCTAAATGCACTGTGGATGTCCTTACACCTCAATAACTGAAGCTGTACAGGATGGCAGCTCTCCAGCATCTTGAGGGAAGTTGGGGATTGGTAATAAACACCAGCCTCACCAACAACACCTACATATTAGCAGCAAACAATAAAATTAGGTCTGAATGAGAATTTCAGCAGCAGATGAACTGAGGTGGGTAAAGTTAGACAATGTTATGAATGTGGAACTCTTGATAGGAGAGCAAATAGGTATTAATATGGTCATGCCCTTCTCTCTCTTATGGTTGATATTTTTGCACTTTTCAGGAAAAACAAATCAGCAGTTGATGAACAATAAGCTGTCTCATTTTTCACTCTCTTTCTTATTGCATTGGAATCCCTGCTCAATGTCATGGCTGTTTCGGCTGAAATCACCAATGACACTTGGACTGGGGATAGACTGGATAATTTGAGTTTGCTTGAGTCTGGCTCACCAAACTATACATGCCCAAAATGAAATCAAAGGCTTCATCTAATTTGAAAATTGACACATGGCTTACTGTTTTGTATGGAAGTTTGTAAAGTCATAAGGTGTACAGGTAAAGTTAATGGGAGCTGTCTTTTCCCTCGGGTGGCTGATCCCGTGATGCAGGTATATAATTTCAAGTGAAAGGAGAAAGATTTAAAAAAGACATGAGGCAAATGTTTCACACAGAGTGGTTCGTGTGTGGAAGGAGCTTCCTGAGGAAGTGGTACATGTGGGCACAGTTACAATGTTCAAAAGACATATAGATATGTACATGAATAGGAAAGGTTTGAGGGATATGGGCCAGAAGCTGGCAGGTGGGGCTAGTTTATTTTTGGATTAGTTTTGGCATCGACTGGTTGGGCTGAAGAGTCTATCCCCATGCTGTGTGACTCTGCGACTCTATTAGAAAGTTTAGTGCTCTGCAGGTGGTTCCCTGAATTTATTGAATTCAAAAGTTTGTGGAGAATGGACTGTTATTGATTGAGTCTTTTCTTCATGGGAGTATGATTGTGGTTTGTAACTTCATTGAATGAATGTTGGGAGCAATTGATACAAACCCACAATCCATTACATTGTAAGCCAGCAGTGTAACCCTTCACTAAAAGAACAGGCCGAAGCATACATCCTTTCTCAATAAGAGTATACCAACCCCACCCCTAGTCCCACCTCTTTGATTAAGTCTTTGTATTGACAATACAAATGGTTGTTTGAAAATGCTTCTGGATAGGTTGAGTGAGAAGGTTCATAGTCTGTGATAATTATCTTCGCAGGGTAAAGTGACGAGTTCAAAAATTCCAAACAAATCCAAGATCATCATCCAAGTTGAAATCTCCTCCATATGTGCAACGCTGAATCTGAATAATTGTTGGATGGAACAAACAGTGTAACCCAGAGTTGTTACTTTTCAGTGCACATGTTTGAACTTTGAATGAATTGATATTGGGTGTTTACAGAGCTCTGTTCAAAGAATAGAATCATAGAGTCCCGACAGTGTGGAAGCAAACCATTCAGCCCACCGAGTCCACACCGACCTTCCGAAGAGCATTCCACCCTACCCACCCCCCTATCCTATCCCTATCACTCTATATTTCCCATGGCTAAACCACATAGCCTGCACACCCCTGGAAACTATGGGGCAATATAGCACGGCCAGTCCATCTAACCTGCACATCTTTGGAGGAAACCAGAGCACCCGGAGGAACCCCACACAGACATGGGGAAAATGTGCAAACTCCACACACAGTCACCTGAGGATGGAGTCAAACCTGGGTCCCTGGTGCTGTGAGGCAGCAGTGCTAACCAATGTGCCGTGCTTAATATCCTGTGTAGTTTCATTATTCTCAGTTATAAACTGCTGTTGCGAGAAGAATCTTTTGCATTTACCTTGGCTGCAATAAAATCACTGGCAGATTTCTTTTTGAATGAAAATAAATAAAATAAGTTATTCTTTGAAACGAATGATCTCATTTTTGTTTAACAGACTTACCATTCTATTCAAGAAGTTGCTGTGTCCTTCTGCAGAAGAGTTTTGTGTTATCCCTTTTACAGACATTTCCACTTGGCTCTGAAAGCTATTGAGGATGCAGTCTTAATACTTCAGCTGGGTAAGAACCATTTATAAAACTGAAATAATGTTAAGAATTTGCCTTTACAAGTTAGTCATCAAAGACGCTGCTCAGTTATTAATCCTGCAGTGAAGCAAAATAGACTGCATAGTGATATATCTGTTGAACTAAAGTCTAGGATCAATCAGTCCCACTTAAGTTGAATGAGATGTAATATCTTCCATTAAGCATTACAAAGACAGAAACTATCATCTGTTGGGTGGAGCCAAGAACTGCCTCCTTAGCCTCAGAGAACCAGACTCTTTGCAATTTTGACACCCTATTTGAGCCCAACTTACGCCTCTGATCCCTTGCTTATACTTTTACCCCATTGCTATTTCCATCCTGAAGTTCCTAATATCTTGTTCATGCCATTGTCCTCTACACACCCAACTATTCCAGTACAATAAAAGCAAGACGTGTAGATGCTGGAAATCGGAAACAAAAACAAATTTGGTGGGGAAACTCCGGGTCAGCTGAAGGGTTACAATGTTGACTCATGCTTTCTCCTCACAGACTTGTTGAGCGTCTCCAGTGATTTCGGCTCTCATTTCAGTTATTTTCAGTGTTTCCCAACCACCGTCCTTAATTTGAACTAAAGTTATCCAACTCTTTGAAGAATTGAATATGTGCAGTAAGGTCCACCTATCTGCCAACAGGACAGTGGCTTCCCAAAGCATCGCTCATGTTTCAATGTCTCATGGCTTCAACCTTTTCTCTGCTACTTCCTCCATTCAGACAACTCCAACCAAGCTCCATGTTCCTCCCAATTTATTATGCATTTCCCCACCCCATCCTTTTATCCCACTATTCACAGTACTACCTTCTCCTGCATCAGCACCATCCTCTGATATTCCTGTACTCTTTTGCTGCCGTGTTCTCATTAAATCCCTTCTCCACACAATCCATGTTGGTCACCTTCCTAACATCTTTTATTGGGCTACAGTCCTCATTTATTTTCTGATTATGCTGTGCAAAGTTCATGAGATTTGTTTGTCGTCAAACTATTTGTGGAATCCACTTAGATGATCAGTGGGGCAACTCCATGAACAAGTTAGCAAATGGATGTTGGAAACCGTTGCATAGTTGGACAAATGTGAATTAATTTTTCAGAACATTTAGTAAATGAGGCATGTAGAGAATGGTCCTTAGTACTGAATATGGAGTGCGGGTACTTTGAGATTAATAAGATTGAGTCAAATTAACACAAAAAATTGAGTTTAACATTTTTAAATAGTGAAGAACTATGAGAGGTTGCTAGGTCCATAATTCACTGAGTGCTGATGCAAATTTGAAAAACATCGACCAAGATATGGTATGTAAACATGAAAAGTTATCATAGACTCTGCATAATGTAAAAAGAGCCTCAGAATTTAATCCAATGGAAGAAAATATTCTATTTTGTTTGTTTTTATTTAGTGTGCCTGATAATGGACAAATGTCCCATTTTTCAGCCGTGTGGTGGAAATCATGTTTATATGCTCAATGATTCCTCTTGGTGTTGGCAGTGTAGAAACCATTTGTTACAAAGATTCTTTGGCCACATTATCTCAGCTGCATTTGAAAGATGAAATCATGGTCAATTAAGAAAATGTTTTGTACATGTATTTTGTACATGGCATTCCTGATGAAGGGCTTTTGCCTGAAATGTCGATTTTCCTGCTCCTCGTATGTTGCCTGACCTGCTGTGCTTTTCCAGCACCACACTAATCTAGACGCTAATTATTGTAATTTGAGTCAGTGGCACATTGGTTCCATGTAAATTATTGCAATGTCTTTGTTTTCAAGCTCTCGCTGAACTTCTGTTTTGGGTAATAAGCAAGATGCATTATTGAAAATATTTGGTTTCATTTTGGAATATTATGTTATAACATGTGGATTATATTGAAGATTAAAAATGTAGCCATTTGGTTTCACTTTGAACTGAGTTGGAGATTTTTTACTTTCTTTTTGTTCATTATCTTTGTTGACTTATAAACACTGCTTGAATCTGTGATAAAAACAGAAATTGCTGGAAAATCTCAACAGATATGGCAGCATCTCTGAAAAGAAAACAGAGTTAACATTTTGGGTTCGGTGACCCTGAATAGGTGAATCTGTGATCCTGTTGAGATGTTCCTAGGAGTAAATAAGCCGGGAGATTGTAATGGATTTGAGGAATTATATACCGATAACTGCTTGGGCATGGAACTGTTCTCTGAACAGCTGCCAAAAAACATAGTCTATTGTGCTTAAACAAAGACCTCCATTCGCTGTGTGTATAGAGAATGGAAATGGGTGTTGTTTAGTGTTGGGTAATTCTGTAGAGTGGAGGAGTGCAGCTGAGGAATAATATTGCACCTACGTCTGAGTGGACTGTGGCATGTGATGGTCAGCAATACCTTTGCTATGTAAAAGGAACTGGCTTCTGGAGGATGAATGGGTGTGGAAGGCATAATGTAAAGACAAAACTGGATTAAGACTGTTGGATTGGTTGAAACTAGCATCTTGTATTGTTTAGAATCATTATTTTTCTTGTACAGTCTGCTTATTTAGTTATTGGTTATATTTGTTTTATTGAAATTTGTACAGTAAATGTTCTTATCATGTTTCTGTTTGAATCCTGGAGTCCTGCTTATTCTCTTAACCTTGGTTTTTCCAGGCATTGTATTCTTTACATTCATCTACTCTGTCACTCTAGATCCAAACAAATGTCCAGTATTCTTATACCTGAGCATACAAAGCCATGCATCTGAAACGAATGTTTGTAGAGGATAATGGAGGTTGTATGAGTTATCATTAGGGCGGCACGGTTGCTCAGTGGTTAGCACTGCTGCCTCACAGCACCAGGGACCCATGTTCCATTCCCACCTCGAGCGACTGTCTGTGTGGAGTTTGCACATTCTCCCCATGTCTGTGTGGGTTTTCTCCGGGTGCTCCAGTTTCCTCCCACAATCCAAAGATGTGCAGGTCAGGTGAATTGGCCATAGTGTCATGTGCATTAGTCAGGGGTAAATGTGGGGTAGGGGAATGGGTCTGGGTGGGATACTCTTTGGAGGGTCGGTGTGTACTTGTTGGGCCGAAGGGACTGTTTCCATACTGGAGAGAATCTAGTCATAAAGACAACTTTGATCTGATGATTGAAGAGCACCCTCTACAGCAACAGTTTCACTTCCCACGTCAGTTGTCTTCACAGCTCCTTTGACTTGGTGCCAAAGACCATTGAATTATGTCAGGGTTGTGCTTTCTGCGCATAATATTAAAGTTGGACCAACACCTTACCTATGTACAAACGTTTGACGTAGATGTAACATACAGAATTGTAGACAACAAGCTTATCCCAGAAGGAGGCAATCTGTGGCCAAGTTTCAATCCACTCCTTTCTCCTCCGCCCTTCAGTATGCTGTTTTCTTTCCCCTCCCCCACTTCAATTTAACCTTTTCTCTAAATACTAGCTGATCTTATTCTAAAGCAGTACTTCAGTATGGCCTCACAAAAACAATTATGGCATGTGCAAGCTCAGTAGTTTTAAAATGTTTATGTGAGGGTAATTGATTCGTTGATTTGCTCCAAACCTGGTGAAAGGCAAGTAGGTTAGCTGCTTCACCTCTGGCAGTAACAACTAAGCTATGCACTAGAGGAGCTTAAAAGTTAGGAGTTTTGAGTTCTCCATCCCCGTGGCAGAATGGTTCCGGTTATCTGTATAGTCACTTAGTGGTATTGAGGATGAAATTTGTCTCATCGTTGCCATAAGCTGTTAAAGAAAGAACTTAGAAAATGTATGATATATAGCTCTTAAGTCCTTGAGAAAACCTGCAGTGTTTCATAAGAATATGAAAGGTGGGAATAGCTGTAGACCACTTGGCCTGTGGAGCCAGTTCAGGTGCTACAGGGAACTAAAAATGGACTTGTGTTCAGATTGCTAAACAAGCTACAAATTGAGTCAGTATAGTACAATGAACTACAGTCTACCATTAACAGTCAAAGTCACTTAATGATTTAATTCAATTTAACCAAGCCCACCTTCTCCTCCCCACATCCCTTCATTTCCCCGAGAGATCACTTCAATCAAGACTGTGGTGAAATGGTAATAGCAATCCAGAATCCATTGTTCTGGATTGAAATTTGAATTTGTTTAAAACAAAGAGCTGGTCTAATGGCAACCTTGTCAATTGTCATAAGAACCCAGCTAGTTCATTAATATCCTTTTTGGGAAAGGGAAAGTCCTGTCCTTGGCCTACTCTGGCCTACCTGCTACTCCGGATGCTCCTAACTATCCTCTGGGCAATAAATGTTAGACGAGATAGTCATGGCCACATCTCGTGAAGGAATAAAAAAAAACTGGGTGTAATTACTGTTCCAATGTAGACAATCTCTTTTCGTGCCAAGAATTCTGAATGATCCAACTTTTATATGAATGATCCAACTTTTATATATATATATATATATATAATAACATAGCAAAATGGGAATTTGATGCTGCAAAAAGTTAGAGAACTTCGATGAAGTGACTTTGACTGTAAGTGGTGGACTGTAGTTCTGGGCCTCCTCCGTCATCAGTCCCTTATGACCTGACGCCTGGAGGAATAAAGCCTCATCTTCTGCTTCGGGACCCTCCAACCGCATGGCATCAATGTAGATTTCACCAGTTTACTCATTCTCCCTTCCTCCACACTCCCCAGTTCCAACCTTCCTTCCCACCTATCCGCTCAACCCTCCCCTGTGACCTATCACCTTTACCCCCACCTCCATCCACCTATTGCACTCTCAGCTCCTTCCCCCCCACCCCCAGCCCCTCACGTCCCATTTACCCCCCCCCCCCGATGTTCCCAGCCTCATTCCTGCTCCTCAGATGCTACCTCACTGGCTGTGCTTTTCCAGCACCACAGTTTTGTCTCTAATCTCCGGCATCTGCAGTACTCCCTTTCATCCATTGTACTATACTGTCTCTTAATTTGTAGCTTGTTTTACAGTCTGGACACGAGTCCATGTTTATTTCCCTGTCACACTTGAACACAAATCTAGCAAAACCAAACTTCAAAGGGATTATCTTACATGTGTCATGCTAATTTGATTCTGCAGCCAGAAGTAAGGTGACTGTTTCCAGCCTGTTTCTCAGCAAGAAACTAGCTTGATTCAAATTGCTGCTTGGAGCAATTTTGTTTCTCTGACTTCACACTTTTCCTCAGATGGTGTAAAAGTGTGAATTACAGGCAAAATGATCAATGTTGTATTCTGGTTATGAATGCATAGTAGGTAAGGAAACATTTAGACTAAATAACAGGCTCGAGGTTTTGGTCTCTACACTTAAGATCGAGCATATTTAATACTTACATTTATATTTGCTTCGCAAGTTATGTGATTGAAACCAGGACTCTATGTAGTTAATCACACTTTCAGCAGAGGGCAAACAGAAGCTAAATGAAGTAAGAAGGGTAAGCTGTTGCACATTGCAGTAAGAAATAGAGTTTTATTGGATGGTCAGTATCTTCCTATCCTGTCTTTAAGGAAAGTAATCTTTACACTGATAGAAGCCATGAAGCAAAAGTATTGCATTTCCAACCATTATTTTGATATATGGTGAAAGAACTGACCAGTGACTCATAATCTGATCTCATTTCTCATTCTACAGTTCCTGTTTAAATTCATGGCACTGTTTGCAGTTTTACAGGCTAAATACCTTGCACTTTATTTTCTATTTGAATTGTCTAACTCCCAGAGTAGCATGTGTATAGATAGATAGATAGATAGATTTTTTTCAAACCTTGTTCACTAAGGTGATCCTGAACAAACTCTGAGGTCATCAGGTCTGTGAATCAGATTCTCAAAATCAGTGATTTCCTTTTACTTTTTGTTATCTTTACTATCACTACTTCTGCATGTAGAATTGAGTAAAAATCCCCAATATCTAAAATGCTGGACAAAACCCTGGACTTTTTCAAAACTTGTAAAAACTAAATGAAAGCTTCAATGAGTTCTGTGGAGAATACACAACAGACCGTGCAGAATTGAGATGGCTGCCTGGAGTTACATCTACACTCTAAGAGGACAATCAAATAAAATTAGCTTTAACTTTTACAGTTTGGGCTACCCAGTGCACACAATATGGGACCAAAAAAACTGCAGATGCTGGAATCCAAGGTAAACAAGCAGGAGGCTGGAAGAACACAGCAAGCCAGGCAGCATCAGGAGGTGAAGAAGTCAACTTTTTGATCCTTCAAGAAGGGTTAATACCCAAAACGTTGACTTCTCCACTACCTGATGCTGCCTAGCTTGCTGTGTTCTTCCAAACAGTATAGGGGCTGTAGACATACTGGACATTCAACCTCAATCAAAATCCAACCACATATACTCTAATCATCGGAAAGCCAATTAACTTCAGAAGAGACCATCAGGTATAACTACAAACCGGGCGCACTTTAAAACTGTGGTTTCCTCCGCGGCGAGCTGAAATTCCCGAGATCCCAAAGTTCCGACCTAGTGAGCCGTGTTGGGAAGGCAGCTGTTGACAGTGCATGGGACTCCAAAGGTAGGAAACCTGATTAAAGATTCTGTAATTAAAGCTAGCGAACAATGTATTGCATAGCATTACTGAGCTCTGTATAGTTAGGTGTCAATTTCCCTGTTTATTGCATTTGCCTATATTTCTTATGTCATACTTAGCTTTTTGTATTGTAAATTAGTGCAAAGATTCTTTTGCTCTGAAACACCTGTCTACTGCCTTCTTCATTTTACATTCCCTAAATATGGCCAGTGTCTAGAACCAGGGATCTGGGGGTGATTCGAACCACTTATAAACCAGAACCCTACATGTATCCAGTAAAACACCCTTTAGCGAGTGTCCAGAGTTAATATTTTAATGGGGCTATTGTCAAAGTTTCTGCATTTCCATTGCAAAGAAAAGTTTGTAATCCAGATTTCCAGCAACCTTTTACTGCGTCTTGGTGCCTTTGTGAATCAATTTGAGTGAATACAACTCCATTGATTTTTGTATTATTACTGCATATTATCAATAACTGAAGTACTTGCAGAATTCTGGTCATTGAGATGTTCAGCTCTGATGGAGAACGAGAATGATGCTATGGGAATTGGAAAATTATGACACCAGCTGACTAATTTTGGGCATGTTTCATCAAGTAAGAATGAAGCTGAAGGTAATTGGTGTTTAAAGATGTTTATGGTAATAACAATCAAAATGAATTAGTTTCCATTCTTGATCATGTTTCATTTGTCATCTTCATCGTCCACAGCACCAGCAGTATTGTGGGGATGGATGGACATCTGCAGTTGGCTGTAGGGATCAGAATTGTGACTTTGATCCCAGCTACAGTTAAAGAAAGGAGATGATTAAGCTGGAGAGAGTCCAGAAGGCATTTACCAATATGTTTCCACATATGACATTCCTGATAAAAGGCTTATGCCCGAAATGTCGACTCTCCTGCTCCTCGAATGCTGCCTGATCTGCTGTGCTTTTCTAGCACCACACATTGACTCTGATCTCCAGCATCTGCAGTCCTCACTTTCTCCCTGTTGCCGAGTACGGAATATTTGAGTTCTAAAGGAAGACTGGATAGCCTGGGACTTTTTTCACTGAGGTGACCTTCCACTAGTTTGTAAAATAATGAGGGGGTATGGAAAGGGTTAATGGTAGTTGTCTGTTCCCTAGGATGGCGGATTTCAAGGCTAGGGGGCACATTCTTAAGG
Organism: Chiloscyllium plagiosum; assembly: GCF_037043375.1. NCBI lineage: Eukaryota > Metazoa > Chordata > Chondrichthyes > Orectolobiformes > Hemiscylliidae > Chiloscyllium > Chiloscyllium plagiosum. The sequence continues at coordinate 54,839,904 of NW_028270152.1, read as the reverse complement.
TGAGAGGAGAGAGATTTACAAAAGACACAAGGGGCAATTTCTTTTTTAAACACAGGATGGTTCGCATGTGGGATGAACTTCCTGAGGCAGTGGGGGATATGGGTACAATTACATCGTTTAAAAGACATTTGGATAAGTATATGCATAGGAAAGGTTTGGCGGGATCAGGGCCAGGAGCAGGCAGGTGGAACGAGTTTAGTTTGGGATTATGTTTGGCAAGGACAGTTTGGACCAAAGAGGTCTGATTCTGTGCGCTGTGACTCATGACACTGAGATGGATTGGATGAGTAGTGAACCCACCGACCCTGTGTGCGGCAGAACCTACTAGTAAAAGCTGTTGATGCTGTAGTTCTCCTAGTGCCATCATCAGTGAAGAGGGAAATGCTATAATTGCACTTCCTCGATTGATTGATGTGTTCACATGCTCAAAAAATGTACAATCAAATTTCCCACATGAGCATTTATTGACATTTCATGATGACTCCAAGTTGCAGAATTATTAGCAGCAAGAGCTTTTCTTTTCAAACTTTTCAATGACACTCTCCTTCCTACCGTTTATTAAAAATTCAGGTCTGCCTAGAATATTACATTTTCAAACCATGACAAAAGCTTCCTGTTGAAGCTCGCGTACTCATTTATTTCGACCAGGAAGCCTGATGACAGCCAGAGATGGAAAGGAATGCACTTGTTGTGATACATAAAATAATCTATTAATGATCTCAACGCATCCGTTTTAAGCATTATATAAAAATGCAAACACTAATTAATCTCTAGCATTATTTGATCGAATCAAGGGAAGTAGAATCTGTTTCTTAAGCTGTTGTTGATTAAAGCAGATAACCAGCTGAATATGTACAGGTATGATATCTGAAATGCAGCAGCTCAGGGACTGAGACTATGATGGAATTAGGAGGGTTTTTCTGGAATTTGAATTACCTTAATGAATTGAAGCTGCTGGTCGCTTAAGGGACAAATACAGTCTTTCTTGGCTAATTAACAGGGCTGTTGGTGTAACCTGTGGTTATTAGATTTAACCAGCTCTATCGCCAGGAAATTTCTACCCCACTGTAATGAAGAGTGATGTTCTGCTATCTTGCTAGGTTTAAACATTCGTACTGCTCTGTGGCATGTCTTTCAGCGATCTCTTCTCAATGTTTAGCAGGAGCCTGACCTGTTTATTTCAAGAAAAGGGCAGTGCTAACCTTTTATAAGCAGGTGCATCAGTGTAGTTATTAAAAGAAAGGTACTAAATATAATGGGCAGCTGAATTTAGGGGTCCTGCCCTCCTGCCCCCCTGCCCCCCCCCTCGTAACAGCTGAATGTTATCCTGAAGGCAAAAGATGGCGAATATTTTGTGCCACTGTTACCTCTTCCTTTCTCCCCTTCTCCCTTTTTTTTTCTGTCTCCTTTCTAAAGCAAGATAGCAAACTGGAGTCTTGTGAAGTGTTTTATTCCTGAGACCACTAAAACTGAATATTATTAATAACTTGTGGCGCATGTGCAATGCACTTTGAAGGAAGCACACTCTCTGCCAAGTTGAATTATCTTTGAAGGGAAGTGGGGGTGGGTTAGTGAAGAAGTAGTCACTTAAGTTACAACTTTGATCTCTGTTTGACCTGCATTTATATTTTGTGGCTGTTTAGATAAATTTTGGCTTCCAGCTCTGTTGCTTGTACAGTGTAAAGTCAGAACTTGTGGTATTGTTTATCCTCCAAGTTCTTTCTCTCGGGCAGTTAATTGAGTACTCCTAGCTGTTAGTTTGATGTAAACATTTTATAGGTTCATGTTTCATTTGTGAGACCTTTTGAATATATTCTACCTTTAAGTTTCTACAAATGATGGTGTGAGCTTAATTTTTGCCAACTTTCTCTTCACCTGAATTCCTGTGCAAGAACGTAGAATTACAGGTGTTCATATCTTTAGCTGCTTTTATTAACTCTTAACTAGAAAAATAGTTGTTCAGTCTGTACAGATTTATCAGTATATGTTCTTCCTGTTCAATCAAAAACAAATCTAGACAGGTACAGCAAATAATCAGAAGGCATCTAATATAAAAGTGGGGGTGGTCTTGCTGCAACTCTATTGGGCATTGATGACACTGCATCTGGACAATAAAGGTTTGGTCATTACTTGAGGAGAGATGTACTTGCTTTGGAAGTACTTCCGAGAACGTTCCTGAGGCAGATTCCCTATAAGAAAGAGTTGCCCTGTGAGGGAACGTTGAACAAGTTTGCTCTGTACTCACTGGTGAGTGTAAGAATGAGAGCTGATCTTATTGTCAGCTTGAGTTAACAAGATCATGCTTTGCTGCTCTCACAAACAAATAAATTTCCTTAAAAGTTTATATAGGAGAGGGGATTTGTATTGCTGTAATTAAAATCAGCTAGTTCACCAGAGCATTCTGGGCTACATTTGCATTTAACTGTACCCCACTGCTGCATTTATCATCAGAACTACTTGAGGATTGAAGCAATAAATTAATCTTAATGAAAATAATGGAGTCTTTGTTTTGCCTTTCCCCAGTCTTGGCTTTCTTTCGGCCAGTTCATGAGCTGTAAGTCATGGCATCTGAGTGGCAGAAACTGGGTTCTTCCAGAGAGCTATTCTTTCAATTTGTAGAAACTTAAAGGTAGAATATATTCAAAAGGTCTCACAAATGAAACATGCCAAAACTGAGACTTGACCTCTGGAGGATACTTGAGTGTATACCAATGTACATAGATTTTCTGTCGTTTAGTGTGAATATATTGCTTTAATACCAGCTTCTGCATTTTCTATAGCAGACTCAAAGTTAACTCTTCCTTTCTCCACAGATGCAGCTGAGTTGTCTGTCTCTATTTCAGATTTCCTGCACCAGCAAATATTTTGTTTTTAATCTATGATTTTGAGGTTGGCATAAGTTTTTTTTTTGAATGAAATAATTTCAGAGTGAAATCTTGACATATGCATCTAATAGAGAAAGTAATTGATTGCTTTCTTCCCAAAGTGAATGACCAGGAATTGGCAAAAACCCAAATGTTCCCTTTGGCCCCAATCACCGACTTCGTGAAAATTTGCTATTAACTGGTTTTGATGCTTGTGTCAAAATGAATTTTTGGTTAATCCCCTGTGATTTTAGACAAAACAGTCTGCATCTTGCTGATGCAGGCCTTTTCACATGACATTCTGGTGGAAATTTCCTCTGCCCTTTTTGATTTGAATAAAATTTGTGCTGCAATTTGCTGATAGAGCAATTTAATGACAGTGAAGGAAAGAGGGTGTCTGGGACCTTAGTGAACCAGGCATCAACAGTGTGCCTTCATAGAACCAATGAGATTTAAGGATTGTAAAAGAGGAATGACCATGAAATAGAGTGGACTTGAATCAAAATAAACAGCGGAAGAGAAGTAGACAAGTGAAGAAAACATTGCTTGAGAGAGATAAGGGAATATTTTTAAAAAATTAAAAATCAAACTTGAGCCACAAGAAGGGGACACAGCAGTTCAGATTGCCTCCTTGTGTGGCAAGCGAGATGAATTGACATTTCAGATACAATTATCAGATGGATAAAAGGTTATGTTCGGTATTAATTATAAGCTGCAACATTCTGTGGTAGATTTAATCAGCGATTCATGTAAAACTTCAGTCAGGCTTTAAAAATAACAGGGCATTTAAGGACGTGAAGCTGTTTGTGAGAGACAACTACTAGAGAATCAGAGGAAATAAACCCAGCATTTTGCAGCTTGTGATGTATCTCTGCATGCCTTGAGCTTTTGGAATGTTAATTGTATGTGTAATTGCATTGAGGTGCTGGACGTTCTGTTATACCCCATTAAACAAAAGCTAGAGGGTTCTTGTAGCACTGTGGTAGAGTCCCTATTTCTGAGCCAGATAGACCCTGGTTCAAGTCCCAACCACTCCAGAGGTATGTCATTGCATCTCTGAACAGGTTGATGAGAAATATCTAAACCAAAACTGAAACTAACTGACATTGGGTTCCCAGGATGACCAATTCCACCTCAGAAAAGTCCCAGATGGCCTCCTCCTTTCATGATCGCAACTTCCCTTCCCCCATGGTTGATGATGCTCTCCAGCGCATCTCCTCCATTTCCTACCCCACCACCCTTGAACCCCACCCCTCCCAATGCAACAAGGACAGAACCACCCTGGTCTTCTCACCTTCCACCTCACCAACCTCCGCATACATCACATCATCCTCTGACATTTCCACCACCTCCAAAATGGACCCCACCACCAGAGATATATATCCCTCCCCACCCCTATCAGTGTTCCAGAAAATCCATTCCCTCCGCGACTCCTTCATCAGGTCCACGTCCCCCAACAGCTCTCACCCCACTCCTGCCACCATAGGAAGTGCAAAACCAGTGCCCACAACACTCCCCTCACCTCGGTCCAGGGGATCCTTCCACATCCGTCATAAATTTACCTGCACCTCTACCAATGTCATCTGCTGCATCCGTTGCACCCGATGTGGTGTCCTATACATCGGGGAGACAGGATGCCTCCTTGCAGATCATTTCAGAGAACATCTCTGGAACACTCGCACCCACCAACCCCACTGCCCTGTGGCTGAATACTTCAACTCCCCCTCTCACTCCCATCAAGGACATACAGGTCCTGGGCCTCCTCCACTACCAAACCATTACCACCTGATGCCTGGAGGAAGAACACCTCATATTCCGCCTTGGGACCCTGCAACCTCATGGGATAAATGCGGATTTCAACAGCTTCTTCATTTCCCCCCCCCCCCCCACATTATCCCAGTCCCAAGCCTCCAACTCGGCACCGCCCTCTGGACCCGTTGGTCACTCCCCCCTCTGACCTAGCACCATCTCCCTCACCTTCATCCACTTATCGCCTTCCCAGCTACCTGTCCCCAACCCCACCCCCCTCCCATTTATCGCTCTGCCCCAACCCACAAACCTCATTCTTGACGAAGGGTTTATGCCCGAAACGTCAACTCTCCTCGGTTGCTGCCTGACCTGCTATGCTTTTCGAACAACACCCTCTTGACTCAGATCTCCAGCATCTGCAGTCTTCACCACCTCCTAACTGAAATTGTGGTTGATTTAGAAAGTACACGTTTTCACGTGCCAGCCCTTTTGTAAAAGCTTAGAGAATGAAAGAACTTAAATCATTTTTGTGACTTGTCACGTTTGCAAGATGTACGCATTACAATGATTGACTTGTTTAAAGTGAGATCGCTTGTCCAGTTTTTTTAATGTACGATCCCACACACAGCAGATGGACCAGATATATTACTTTGCAAATGTTGAAAGTTGGAATGTGGCCAGGACTCCAGGATAAGTGCCTTATTCAAGCAGGGCCTTATAGTCTTGTATTTCCTTATGAACTAGTAACTGGATGGGTTCTCTGTTAAATGTTTCATCCACTAGTGACACTCCATTTGTGCAGCACTAATGAATCAAACTAGTTTAGGTGATTAGGTCTGGTGGAACTTGAAACAGCAAGAGACTGCCATCAGTTGAGGATAAATAATAGTAATGAAGAGATTCAGCAAAAGACCAGGGCTGGAAAATAACTGGAATGAATTTCAATGTTTAGAAACTATGGTTTGTTTCCCTTATTCCCAATTCTTAAGATGATGAAGTGTAATAACACCTGAAGGGAAAATATCCTTAATGAAAACAAAAAGTAACATGCCACAAAAGTTAATTCATAAGGAATATTGCAGAGCCACTTTACTGGTGTAGTTATGAAGTCGGAGAGTGCGAAAAGTGACCCTTACAGGTGTGACAGTCCACTGGAGACTCTTCAATACATTATTCAATTGATCTTTTATTGATTGGGCTACCCTGACACCATCTATGTGTGTACTTCTGACTAGAGTAGTTGAGAGTGTCTTTCTCGGTACAAAGTGCCTTGACGCAAATCCTTGAACAATTTTCCCAAGTAAATGTTCTCACCGCCTTCAATCCTGGTGACAACTGTGGGGAAGCTCTGTCAATGGAATGGCAAACAAATAATGGTTTGTATATTGTTGCAACGTGTACTGTGACCATTCCTGAAATTACATGCATTGGTATTGGACGAAGTTAGAATTGAGTTATGCTGATACTAGCTGAAAAAAGAAGGTGGGTCTTTGCAGAAAGAAGTGTTTAATTACCCCAGATTGACTGTCTCTTTAGAATTCATAGCATTTCAGATACTGAGCTCTGAAGTTCAGAAGATTTAAAGACTCACTTTGAGATTTGACCAACAGGTTTTCCCAGTTTAGTTCCAGAGCACAATAGACAAACAACATTAAAAGCATGCTTTGTAATGTGGATGTTTTAGAGTTATCTCTGAAAAGTGCATAATATTTGGAGTTCTTGGCTAAATAATCCCTTAATGACACTTCATTTATGCATTAGAATCATAGAATCCCTACAATGTGGAAACTGGCCCTTCGGCCCAACAAATCCACACCGACCCTCCGAAGAGTAACCTACTGAGGTCTGTTCCCCCAACCCATTATCCTGTATTTTCCCCTGATTAATGCACCTAATCTGCACATCCCTGAACACTATGGGCAATGCATGTAGGTGTGCTCGCTGAGCTGGAAGGTTCATTTCCAGATGTTTCGTCACCAACTAGGTAACATTTCAGTGGGCCTCCAGGTAAAGCACTGTTGATCATTCCTGCTTTCTGTTTATATGTTTGGGTTTCTTTGGGTTGGTGATGTCATTTCCTGTTCTTTTTCTCAGGGGGTGGTAAATAGGGTCTAGCTCGATGTGTTTGTTGATAGAGTTCCGGTTGGAGTTAGGAATTCTCGTGCGTCTCTCTCTTTGGCTTGTCCTAGGATGGATGTGTTGTCCCAGTCGAAGTGGTGTCCCTCCTCATCTATATGTAAGGACACTAGTGAGAGAGGGTCCCCTCGTTTTGTGGTTAGTTGATGTTCATAAAGAAACAAACAAAGAACATTTGCAGCCTAGGAACAGGCCCTTCGGCCCTCCAAGCCTAATCCGATCCAAATATACTGCCTAAATCTGTCGGTCACTTCCTAAGCATCTGTATACCTCTGCTCCCCACCTACTCGTGCATTTTTCCAGATGCATCTTAAATGAATCTACTGTGCCTGCCTCTACCACCTCTGCTGGCAACGCATTCCAAATGCCCACCACCCTCTGTGTGAAGTACTTACCGCGTATATCCCTCTTAAACTTTCCATCTCTCACCTTGAAAGCGTGACCCCTCGTTATTGAATCCTTCACCCTGGGAAAAAGCTTGTCTCTATCCATCCTTCATGATTTTGTAAACCTCAATCAGGTCCCCCCTCAATCTCCTTTTTTCTAATGAAAATAAACCTAACCTACTCAACCTTTCTTCATAGTAAGCACCTTCCATACCAGGCAACATCCTCGTAAGCCTTCTCTGCACCGTCTCCAAAATGTCCACATCCTTTTGGTAATATGGCGACCAGAACTGTACACTGTATTCTAAATGTGGCCAAACCATGTATCTGGTGGCTAGTTTTCTGCATGTTTGTCCAAGGTAATGCTTGTTACAGTCCTTGCACTGTGGGCAATTTAGCATTGCCAATTCACCAACCTGCACATCTTTGGGTTGTGAGAGGAAACCCATACAGACACTGGGGGAATGTGCAAACTCCACACACACAGTTGCCCGAGGCTGGAATCGAACCAGAGTCCCTGGCACTATGAGGCAGCAATGCTATCCACTGAGCGGTCATGCTGACTAATAGATAATTTAGTCTCGTTTTAGTTTGAACTGTCACAGTTTGTCAGCATTTTCTTAGTATACTTAATCTTGCTTCCTGATGCAGCAACTTGTAGTCAGTATTCCCTCTCAGCTATTCAGCATTAACCTTCAGTTATGAACATTGAACTGTGAATCTTTTTCTGTGAGGAAATTAGGGGAAGCTGTTTGTAGTCCACATTTCTTTGAAGAACACATTTTAAGTTTGTTGATGTAACATGTTAACTTCAGTCTTGTCATGACAATGGTAAAATATTAATGTTCAACTTCCATCATCTAACTATTATCTGAGATCTTCCATGGGCTGAAATGGTTTCAAATGAAGGAGGAAACTGTGTCATAAGATGGCATGAGTGGCCACCCGAGGAGCTTTGGCCAAGCTCATGCAACAAATATGATATGGAAAAAGACAGAATAAGCTGAAATTAATGTTGCTTCAGAAGGTACTGAAATTCTGATGTGAAGATACACTCTCTGTTTTTTTTCTTATTTTAACCTTTCTGGAAGTTTCTCATGTTTAGATGAGAGATGCCTGGAGATTATCCAGCTTGAAAAATACTTGGCTGACTTATTGTTTGTTGTTTTCATTTCTTCTTGTTTTAATTTGGATGATTTGTGGACTTGGAAGCAGTTTGTGATAACAGAACAGACCAAGCAAGCGTTTGTTTGTGAGGCCAGACCTGGAAGTCAGTGGCAGTCTGAGTTTGAATAAAACGGTCCCTACAGACACAGCGATCCTGGGCTGAGCATCGTGTTTAAACAGATAACACAAGTTGACTACTAATGATGTCAGTACCTGGGAATTGGTTCTGTCAAGTCTGGAAGGAACCAAATATTCAAGCAGATGACAAATGTTAAATGGTAATTGAGGTCTTGATAAATGGTCAGTTTATCGGTGTAGGATCAGAGTTTAAGTTGTTTTCTTCTAAACTATGTTGTTTGGGTAGATGAGTTTTGGTGGCTCATGACGCAGCAAGGACATTTGAAATATGATATTAAAAGTCTAATGATGAACGAGAATCTATTGCTGATTGTAGAAAAAACCAATCTGGTTCACTGATGTCCTTAAGGGAAGAAAACGGTCATCCTTACTTGGTGTGGCCTACATGTGACTACAGTCCCACAGCAATGCAGTTGACTCTTAACTGCCTTCTGGGCAATTAGGGATGGGCAATAAATGCTGCCTAGCCAGTGGCATATTCATCCTGTGAATAAATAAAGAAGAAAAAAAATCTCCTTGCCTAATCTCCCTCACCAGCTTCTGGAACCCAAGAAAATTGAAAACTGAGTCAGAAGTATTACGAAGTTGATTCTGTGAACTCAGGTGACCCTGATCTGTGATTTCAGTAATACTAACAAGCAGTCTACATGACTGTCTCTGAAACAGTGAAAATGGAAGCCATTGAAGTAATCTGGCCAGTTTTGTTGTGTTATTAATCTCTTAACTGCGGTTATTTGTTTGTCTTTTGTGTGAATGGGAGCTGAAAGCAATTATCTTGGGTTTAAAGCATAGACATTGATCAGATTACCATGTTTAATTTTATTCTCTGCTAAAGTTATTGTATATTTAATAAATGATTAAGTCTTTTGAGAAACACAGCTTGTGTCTGGCATTAATCATTCACAAAGTCTGGGGTAGATTATTCAAAAGTCTGGCTGAGAACCACTAGAGTAACTGTTGGGAGTCTCCGAAGATTTGTGTTGCAAATACAGAGGAAGAAAAGCCAATTTGATTTGGCTACCTGTCTCTGTGTCCTCATGCTTGGAAATAGGTGAGTGACTTGTACTTCAAGAAAACGACTATTGGACAGAGCAAAGAAGGGAAAGAGATGCAAAACAGAAACTAGAAGCTTTCTTCTCTCTCCAGTTTCTCCTCCAACCTCAGCACCAGTGATGAAATAAGTTAAAGAAGCAACCATTCATTTAGGACTCAAATATTCTACAAATGTCACTCTGTCGAGTATTCAGATATCAACTAAGTAACCATTGTGTCTATAGCCAATAACAACTCTAAAAACTTCATACACTGCATATTCTTCATCTTCCAGTTGTACTAGACATTCCTCCCTTTTTAAACCTTGAACTGTGTTTGTGTGTATTTTTATTATGCTTGCCTGGGTTAATGAGTTAATTGAACTTACTCCTCCTTTCACTCTGGGAAACCTTGATTCTTAATTTTGATTGGTACTGTGTTTTAATTGAAGTGTGTGTGGTATGACTGCTTGCTTAAAAAGTATAAAAAAATGTTTATTGTGACTGACCAAAGGAGTTTAAAAAAAGGACAGCTGGTTTACTCCTCACCTGGTCATAACGTTAGTCATGAAATGCAAAGCTTGATCTCCCACCTAATTACAGTAAATTCCTGAGTACCATATCTGAACTGCAGTGAGGTTGGCTTTCATTTCAACTTAATTTTCACTGTATTGAGCCCTGTTTCTTAATCAACCTGTTCAGAAAAATTATTAAGCACCCCCCTGAAACAGGTGGGACCTGAACACAGGCCTCCTGGCTCAAAGGTAGGGATACTACTGCTGCACAGAAGAACCCTTTCATGCTGTGTGAATAACCTGAATACTGCCTGGTTGAGTACAGATTAGCCAGAGTACAAAGCTTCTGTGCTGAATCACTGGTAAAAGCAAGTATTAAATATTTCTAGATAATTAAATGAGATCATAATTGCATTTGAGGCAAGCTAGAGTCCCTGTGTTGATTTGCACTTCAGTTATACGTGACAACTGTTTGCAGAAAGTGCATTTTGGAGTCGTCTGAGATGGTATGGCTAGAACTGCAGAATGATTAACTGGGAGAAAGTACCACAGCAATTCTGTTTCTGATCTGATCCACGTAAAATTTGGGGAGTAAGGAACACCATGAAAGACTTGTTAAAAAAAAAACCTCTCTGGACATGTGTAGAAATATGCTTATTAAATGCCAGCACCATGAGACATTAATCTCTTCATGACTAAACTCGCAATTATAGTAACTGGAGCCATTAAGAAATTAGGATGAGAAAAGTGTCTGATATCTTCTGAATTATTCTACATTATTTTAGAAATGCATGATTAAATAACTGAAGGTATCAACAAAGCAAGAAACAGAGGCTACAGAAAACTGGTTCTCTTATGAAGCAAGTTGTCACATCATAGTTTTTAATTAGCTTGTATGGTTGTCTTTTAAGTGACTGGGAGATAACCTATTTATTATAGCATTTGAAGCTGCTTTTTTCCTTAGATTTTAGGATTTAGTTATGGAAAAAAATTTGCTTTTATGATGTCTTTGCTTAAGTAATTAGTTCCATCTTGAACTTTATTCATAATCTTTGTGAACATAGCATTGTTTATTTAACATTTAATTAAATATTTATTTTCTTCCTTTACATCAGGTAAGTCTGCTGTTCTGAAGTCCCTGCTGGGCATCCATAAGATCTTCAGAGAGAGTGACCCTGCATATCTTTTGAATGACCTCTACATCACAGACTACTGCATTTGGATCCAGAAAGTGAAGTAAGTCTCCTAGCAATACAATTGGGTAATCTCAGCAAACTACAAGGACACTTTCACAGCCTGTAAACTGGCAGTACTTGTGTGACCTACCGTGCATAAATTCTTTCCGATATTTGCATAGCTCTATAGGGTTGCTAGGTGACACTCTGTACCTTATTGAATATGTATAAGGAAAAGTTAAGTGGCTGCCAAAATATGCCATTTGAAATTTATTGTTGTACTCTTCCACATATCATTCTTTCTACAAGCTGCTACTTTTTTTCATTTGTGTATTGCGGGTTGTATTTCAAGTCGTCATCTTTTCTCTGACAATTTCTGAAGTCTTGTAAACCCTTCAAAGATTTTGATGCGATTTCTTTGCTGCGTGATATTTTCAGACAAAATATGCATTAGGAAAATGTCACTTTGAGCTTCAAAGAGCTGTCCACCATTTGACAATATGAATGTTCTTCATAAAGTTGAAAAATGTGGCAGGTAACCAAATCTGAAGTCAAAGGTTTCAAACTTGCTGTCAGGTTATTAGACAATAGAGGCACGCACAAAGTGACAGCTTTGGAAGACTGCTCACAAAAGCCTTGCAGACAGACTTCTGTTTTAAGTCACAGACCTTGAAATACGCATGAATATTTGTTGGAGAGGGTGGGAAACAGAAGTTTGGTAAATCTGCTGTGATCACAAGGAGTAACATCTCCAAAAATGTCACAGTATTAATGACATTTTTTTCACAGCAGAACTTAATTCCACACCACAATATAATTTATGAGCCATTTAACTTTCTGGTGTGTGCTAGCACTTTCCATCTGTTTGATAGAGCTAAATTTGTCCAGATTGACGTTGGCTTGAAAATTGATCTTCACAGCATTCAGGGCAGAGTGTATCGCTGTGCACGTGCTGAGTTTTTGAATATTCCTAAGAGGTGTATTGGTCAGTTGATAAAGTCTAGCTTCGCATAATGGGCGGCACGGTGGCACAGTGGTTAGCACTGTTGCCTCACAGCGCCAGTGACCCGGGTTCAATTCCCACCTCAGGCAATTGACTGTGTGGAGTTTGCACATTCTCCCCGTGTCTACGTGGGTTTCCTCTGGGTGCTGTGGTTTCCTCCCACAGTTCAAAAATGTGAAGGTTAGGTGGATTGGCCATGCTAAGTTGCCCGTAGTGTTAGGTGAAGGGGTAAAATGTAGAGGAATGGGTTTGAGTGGGTTGAGCTTCGGCGGGTCAGTGTGGACTTGTTGGGCTCAAGGGCCTGTTTCCACACTGTAATCTAATCTAACCTAATAAGATGGCACTTCGTGCTGATCTACGTTTTAATTTCTATAGATGAGCATATAAATGGTTGCTTGGTAGTACAGAGCTCGCATACTTTTGAAGAGCAAGACATTCTGTGAAAGATTCACACCTTGCACTCATCAGAACAGAATTGCAAGAATACTCGATCCTTATGGAAGCAATAATTTGTACTGCGGGATAAGAAGGTGCTGTTTGGTTGCCATGTGGACTCTGCAATAAAATCACCAGTATTCTGAGGCTATATGATAAATTCTGCCATTTGTACAATGTTGTTCCCAGATAATTAGCATGCCAGTTTAAGTTAATATGGAAAATCTTGAGTGGTATTGATGGGCCTATGTTATGAAGTGGGTCAAGCCATCTGGGCTGATGGCTAAGCAGTGACCAGGTGGAATTTTGTTGCTTTCAAGGGATTTGGGTCAGACTCTTCCTCTCCTGGAAGATGGCGAGAGAGGAACGTAATTGGCCAGGTTGACATTGATGGAGGCCTGACACCACACATCGATGAAAAACAGGATTCAGTCTGCACAACTTCACAACGTCTTCATTTTGCGTAGTGGGGTTTGAAACAGTTACTCATGCTTAAGGTATCCATATTATAGTATTTTTCTGCTCTTAGATAGTCTGTTAATACATTTGTTTCTTTTTTTGACGGTCTGAAAAGCACAATGTGCCATTTTCATTGTGCTGTTCAAAAGATGAGTTTTGGGTTAGTTGAGTATAAGTTAGTGTAGCAATCAGTTCGCTAATACTCCAAGAACAATGTTCTTTAGTTACCCAATATTTTACCAGGGCCTTGGATTTTTTTATGACTGGTATTCTGTGATTTTGTTTTTCCCCTTTCCTGTGGAGGTTGGACTGCAGAATTCTTTCATTTTCCACAAAACTGTAGTTCAGTTAATGTCGTTATCCCATTAGTGTGTAATCAGGACTTGTTCTGTGCCTAGAATACAGGATTGGATGATAGCAGTGGGATGAAGGCAGGTAGGCAGCTTTCATAATCAGAATGGTGGGTGTGCTGGGCCTGGGTAGCAATATGAACGATTTTAGTATGTAATGGTATTACTGAAGAGTAAATCTGGAGTTCAGCAGAATTTGGATAGTGTCTGCATTAGGAGGTCCACAGTCTGCCAATTCTAAACAGGGTGAGGGGAAGTGTGTTGCTGGTGGGAAGAGCCAGAATAACATTTAGAATGAAGTTTAAAGTAAATTTGCTCAGTGACTGTGAAATGCTTTTTGAGTGTGATCCATAGACACACCATCCATAGACCAAATTTCAAGGTCCTGATTTAGGCTTTTTCAGTGAGTTGGCTTAGCACCTTTTTTATGACTTTTCTCCAGAGTCTGTTCTGTTACTTTCAGTAAAAACCCAGATATTTTCTGTCTGAATATTACACTTTAATACAAATATTAGAAGAACCCCCTTGCTCTTCAACTGTGGTATTTCCATTTCCCACGTGAGTGAATGTATATTCATAGGTTTCATTCTCTGGTTGATCAATTTAATATCAAGCTGTAGGGATATTTTTGCAGTTAATTGATCCGTTCGATACAAAATAACCACATGGGAGCTTTCCAACTTTGATTATGGCACTTTGTCTTGTTAACTTGGGCTGGATTGGAGCAATGCCAAAGAGACGTTGAGGAAGCAATTTAACTCAAGGTTATTAACAGACAATCTACCCCATATCAATAAATAATATTGGCTTTGGCAGTCATGAACTACCATAACAGTAGCTCAGTGGTTAACCCTGCTACCTCACAGCACCAGGAACCCAGGTTCGATTCCACTTTCAGGCGACTGTGTGGAGTTTGCACATTCTCCCCGTGTCTGCATGGGTTTTCTCCGGAGGCTCTGGTTTCCTCCCACAGTCCAAAGGATGTGTAGGTTAGGTGGATTGGCCATGCTAAATTGCCCATGGCATCTAGGGATGTGCAGGCTAGGTGAATTAGCCATCGAAAATTCAGGGTTACAGGGTCTGGCTGGGCTGCTGTTCAGAGGATCAATGTGGACTCAATATGCTGAATGGCCTGCTTCCACACTGTAGGGAGTCTGTGATTCTATGGCTAGGAAATTGAAGTTCCTGTTTAAATCTATTACTAATTTTGTACGTGGTAAAATGCAAATGTGGTCTGACTTGGGTAAACTTAGTGTACAGAGATAAAGTCATCTGTTGTATACTGAGAGCTTTGTTCGTATCATTTTGGAGGTCAGCTTAACTTTGTTTAGAGTTTACATTTATTTCAGTTTAGATTAGATTCCCTACAGTGTGGAAACAGGCCCTTCAGCCCAAACAGTCCACACCGACCCTCTAAAGAATGACCCACCCAAACCCATTTCCCCTCTGACTAATGCACCTAACACTATGGGCAATTTAGCATGGCCAATTCACCTGACTTGCACATCTTTGGACTGTGGGAGGAAACCGGAGCACCTGGAGGAAACCCACGCAGACACTGGGAGAATGTGCAAACTCCACACACAGTCGCCCGAGACCGGAATTGAACATGGGACCCTGGTGCTGTGAGGCAGCAGTGCTAACCATTGAGCCACCGTGCTGCCCTTTGACCACACAGACTGGCTGTGTACAAATTAGTTGCTGCATTTTTGCAACACGAGTGACTGTCTACACTTCCATTGGGAATAGGAGTTGGAACATCATTTTGAGGTTGTACGGGATGTTGGTGAGGCCACGTTTGGAGTACTGTGCGGTTCTGGACACCCTGCTATAGGAAGGAAATCATTAAATTCAAAAGGGTTTAGAAAAGGTTTACTAGGTTGTAGCTCAGAATGGCTTTGAGTTATAAGGAGAGGCTGGACAGGATGGGACCTTTTTCACTGGAGTGTCAGATGCTGAGGGGTGACTTTGTTGAGGTCTATAAGATTGTGATGGGTATCGGTGAGGTGAATGGCAAAGATCTTTTCTCTAGTGTAGGGGAGTTCAAAACCAGAAGACATAGGTTTATGGTGAGAGGGGAAGGATTTAAAAGGGACCTGAGGGGCAACTTTTACATATAGGGTGGTGCATGTATAGAATGAACGGCCAGAGGAAGTGGTGGTTGCAGGTACAGTTAGAGCATTGAAAGACATTTGGACAGGTGCACGAATAGGAAAGGTTTCAAGGGATACAGGCCAAACGCAGGCAATTGGGGCTCGTATAGTTTGGGAAATCTGGTCGTCGTGGGCGAGTTGGACTGAAGGGCCTGTTTCAGTGCTGTATGAATCTACAGGTTGGGAATCCTTTATCCAAAAACCTCAGGAGCAACATTTCTTTTTTGGATGGGTCCATTGGGTCTTTTCAGGGTAGCCTAAAAGAAAACTTTTTTTTTCCCCAAAAGGCCCAATGTCGGTGTGTCTACACATGTGCTTTCAAAAAGCCTTTTGGTTTTTAGGTGTTTTGGGTTTTTGGGCATGTGAGTGAAGGATCCCCAACCTGTAGTTGATTGGCTGTAAAGCACTTGAGACCACGATCAGCTCCAGTGATCATGAATGACTCTAAATACAAAGTCTTTTTTGGATCTGTGATATGTCTGTCTCAATACTTGTCTGTTTTTTAGGAGTTTAGCTTGTGGTATACTTAATAATTTTGCTTCTAAATTTCCAACCTCCGTGCTTAAACATTGATCAACTAAGGACACCAGTCTCTTAGGTTGTTATAGCTGTCTCTGAAGTTTATGGTTTTGTCATTAAAAACATCATAATGACCTTAATTTCACAGCAGTCCGTTTTCCGGTTAATGTGTATTTCTGTCAACCAAATGGA
Source organism: Chiloscyllium plagiosum (assembly GCF_037043375.1). NCBI lineage: Eukaryota > Metazoa > Chordata > Chondrichthyes > Orectolobiformes > Hemiscylliidae > Chiloscyllium > Chiloscyllium plagiosum. The sequence continues at coordinate 54,823,632 of NW_028270152.1, read as the reverse complement.
TTTATTTTGTCATGTCACCTTAGAACCAATTGACATCTGGTTTTGTCAGATGTGTATTAGGGACAGGAATAGATATGTTTTAATTAGTTTGTTGAAAGCCAGTGTTATTTTGATAGCTCTTTGTCTTGGCAGCTGAACAATGATAAAACAGAATGTAGGGTAATTTCTCCTTGCTTCATACCTGCCCAGACAACACAACATGTTCATGTTCAGTAAGCTTTGGAACCTCGACAAGTCTGACTTCATTCTGCAGCAATCACTAATTTGGGAACACCAGTCAGTTACAAAAGTCCTTTGTTTGTTTCATCATTCTGAAACTCTTGGAATATTTCCAAAATTATCAGCATTAACCTTTGGATTTCCCAAAGCTAACGCATCACTGTTCAGTAGACCACTGAAGGAAGATATGGGACTAGTTCAGTTTAGGAAACCTGGTTGGCATAAGCTGAAGGCAAAAGTGAGGACTGCAGATGCTGGAAACCAGAGTCTAGATTAGAGTGGTGCTGGAAAAGCACAGCAGGTCAGGCAGCATCCGAGGAGCAGGGAAATCAATGTTTCAGGCAAAAGCCCTTCATCAGGAATGTTAGAAATGTTAGGCTGAAGGGTCTGTTTCCGTGTTATAAGACTCTTGATTCTTCAGATCCAGTTCTCTGACAGTAGAGAGAAGGTACAATGCCTCTGAATGGTGATGGTGTGGGTGGAGCAGTGGTGGCACTTGGAATTGATTGGTAAAGTTCGGGTAAGTAATGTTCTTATTTAGTGTTCCTACGATCTTCGTAGAGACTGATAACCTTTAAGATGGATTTTTTCATCTTTTGTCATGGGATGTGAGCTTCATTGGATGAGCCAGCATTTACTCATCATGATGACTCCTGTGAAAGTGTCGGTGAGTTGCCTTCACAGTGAATTGTGCAAAGAATCACATGGCAAGATTTGACATTTTAAGTGTCGCATTACGTTTTATTCTAACAGATCAACATTGACTATGCATTACATAGGAGGCAGTTAATCCTCTCAACAACTTGAAAGCTATCCCTGAACAACTAAACAAACTGAACCTCAGCTTCCACGTTTATACAGTACTTTGCAATGCTGTGCCATTCTTGTTTTTATGTTTTCAATTCCGCCCAGTTTCTCTTTTCCCTGCTACAGTGAGTTATTTTGAAAACCACTTCACTCCATCTCCCTGGGTATAATCCAAATTTTCTTCAGATTATGATTGAAAGATTTTACTCAGGGCTAATGGTTCATAGTTATTGTTTCATAATAGAATTATGTAAAATTAAGATGTGCCATAATCCTATCTCGTAAATTCCCCTTGGGTTTTGCATGGTCTTATTTATCTAAAAGTCTAACTAGTTATTTTCAGACTGTTCAATACTGCCTGCCAGCATGATATTCCATACACATTCCAAGAAGGAAAGTGAATGTCATGTCCAACTCTTGGCATTTCTAAGCCACACTTCAGCACTGAAAGCATTCACTTGTTTCTGGGTGGCACTGAAGCTGACTCACTGCACACTGAAGTTACATGTGTAACTTCAAGCTTTGATTCATGGGTTTAACTTTGCAATCTGGCTTTTGCTTTCTGGATTTGTTCCACAAACATGTGGAAGAAACCTGAATTTTAACAGGATCCTCAGACAAGAAATGAGGGATCTGGGAAAAGGTCCTAAAACGCAAACCTGTGCCAGGTCAGTAGACCGCAAGTTCTGATCTGTCAGGGGCAAGTGTAAGGTAGATGTCAGAAAGTATTTATTGACACACCAGGTACTCAACATCCAGAAAGAGTTAGATGGGAGATGTGTGAGGCCTGGGCATTATATCAGTTCAATGGGGATTTGCGGGGATGTTGCCGGGGTTGGAGGGCTTGGGCTATGGGTGGGTTGGGGGGCGGTGGTGGGTGGGGGGAGGCTGGCTGGGGCTGATTTGCCTGGGGTGTTGGAGACTGAGGGGTGACCTTGTAGAGATTTGCAGAGTTATGAGGGGCATGCGTGGGATAGATGGACGGGGTCTTCTCCCTGGGCTGGGGGCGTCCGAAACTGGAGGGCATGGGTTTGGGGTGAGAGGGGAGATCTGGGGGACAGCTTTTTCGCACGGAGGGTGGTGCATGTGTGGAGTGGGCTGCCGGAGGGAGGTGTTGGAGGCTGGTGCAGTTGCAACATTTAAAAGGCATTTGGATGGGTATATGCCACAAGGATCTGTTTTGGGACCACTGCTGTATGTCATTTTTATAAATGACTTAGACGCAGGCATAGGTGGATGGATTAATAAATTTGCTGACGACACTAAAGTCAGTGGAGTGTGGAAGAATGTTACAGGTTGTAGGGGTACTTGGATTAACTGCAGAATTTGGCTGAGAGATGGCAAATGGAGTTCAGTGCAGCTAATGTGAGGTGTTGCACTTCGGGAAGAATAACCGGAAGGCAGAGTACTGGGTCGATGAAAAGATTCTTGGCAGTGTGGATCTGCGGAGGGATCTTGGAGTCCATGTACATAGATCCCTGAAAGTTGCTACCCAGGTGGATAGTGCTGTTAAGAAGGCATACGGTGTGTTAGGTTTCATTTGTAGAGGGATTGAGTTCCGGAGCCGCAATATCATGCAGCAATCATACAAAACGCTGGTGCGGCCACACTTGGAAGATTATGTACAGTTCTGGTCCCCATATTTCAGGAAGGATGTGGAAACATTGGAAAAGGTGCAGAGGAGATTCACCAGGATGTTGCCTGGTCTGGAGGAAAGGTCTTATGAGGAAAGGCTGAGAGACTTGAACCTGTTCTCATTGGTAAAAAGGGTAAGAGGGGATTTGATAGAGACATACAAGATGATCAGAGGGTTAAATAGGGTAGACAGTGAAAGTCTTTTTCCTAGGATGATGATGTCAGCTTGTATGAGGGGGCATAACTACAAATTGAGGGATGATAGATTTAAGACAGATGTCAGAGGCAGGTTCTTTATACAGAGAGTGGTAAGGGCATGGAATGCCCTACCTGTTAATGTAGTCAACTCAGCCACATTACGAAGATTTAAACAATCCTTAGATAAGCACATGGATGATTTTGGGATAGTGTAGGAGGACGAACTGAGAATAGTTCACAGGTCAGCGCAAAATTGAGGGCCGAATGGCCTGTTCTGCGCTGTATTGTTCTATGTTCTATAACGAGAGAAGAAGATTGTAAAGTTAATATTTTGGAAGAATGAGATCAGATCCTCTAATTAGCCCATCTTGTGTCGTAAAGAACAGCTTATGAGTGTGAATTCTTCAATTTTTCCACAGATTGAAAACTTAAAATCAAGGTGCACTGAATTTTTTAAGAAATGGCTATAGTTGTTTCAAAAGAACCGTCTCCTGGGCAGTCTGCTCTTCCGAATCAATGGCTATTGACTGCAAAGTTGGCTAGTGCCAGTTAATTTTTCATATTTCTGTGCAGGCATTGCCCAAGTGGCTAATATTTAATGTATGTTATGAGCTAGTAGGCTTTTTATTCATGATGTTCCCATCCATGAGAGAGCTGGCAGGAACCCTGAGGCTTTTCTATCTCTTTCCCTTTCGCAGGCGCTCTCCTTTTGACATGCAGCCAATGTAATGCCCTTAATGCCATCCTGACTGTGACCAAATAATGCAGCACAAACTGGACTCCAAGTTAGAATTTTCTGCCCTGTAGGAACTTGCAACGACTTGACTTTATTATATTCTTTCCATAGTACAGTTATTGACAGATTGCTTTTTGCAAAGAGGCTGTAATAGGACTTGCCAGGAAGTGTTTGCTTCTGCCGGTCTAGAATTAGATTTAGAATTAGAAACCCGACAATGTGGAAACAGGCTCTTTGCCCAACAAGTCCACACCAACCCTTCAAAGAGTAACCTACCCAGAACCATTCCCTTATCCTACATTTACCCCTAACTAATACTCCTAACCTACACATCCCTGAACACTATGGGACAATTTAGCATGGCCAATTCACCTAGCCTGCACATCTTTGGATTGTGGGAGGAAACCAGAGCACCCGGAAGAAACCCACGCAGGCACGGGGAGAGTGTGTAAACTTCACCCAGACGTTCCCCCGAGGCTGGAATGGAGCCCGGGTTCCTGGTGCTGTGAGGCGGCAGTGCTAATCTAAGTATTCTACTGTATTCAGCCACATTGAGGAGGGTCTGTGCTATCATATAATGCAACATCGAAGATTTGGTAGGAATTCAGCATTTCAGCTCCTGGCTGCTTCTCTACTGATGAATCCTATCTTGTGAGATTTTAGTCTTGGTTGTTTGATCAAAGTTAGAGCTGTAGAATAAAAATGAAGATGGATTTCAAATTGTGCTTGACGGTCCCGAGTATATTTTATAATCTGTGACAGAGAAGTACTTACAAGCATTGTATATTAGGAATAATCATCCTGAAAGGAAATTTTCAACCATTTAGGCTGCAATTTGAATATTTATGTTGCCTTTCAATGTAACACTCCTGACTGTCCTCATTTTGCAGCCTGACTGAACATAATGCAGAACACATTTTCTTAAAAGGATTGTCTTTTTTGTCAAGGAATTTTGACAAGTTTTTTGGGGGGAAGAGAGGAAGTTTAATTTTAAAGGCTTTTTTTTCCAGTAAAGTACATTCACAAGTTTGCTTTTCAAAAGAAAGATGCTCAAACGAAACCTGGTTAATATGTCAGAACGAGTCTTGGTTATTTCCACAAAATTTGCAAATGGTGAATTGTTGTTACCCAAAATCAGCAGCAATAAGCACCTCAAACTATTGTTGTGGTGTGGTCCCTGAGCATAGCCGCTTGTTAAATGCGTGTGTTGTGAATAATAGGAGACATAAAAGAGCGATATCTGTGTAGTATGATCCATCCGAGGCTGCACACTTAGTTTTTTTAAAAAGAGAAAGCTGACAAATGCGCCTCTGCTCAGACAAGCGCAAGGGAGTAGTCAACGGTATGTTCATTGCTGACCAAAGCAACAACTGAAGTGGGTGAGAATAGCATGTTCATCATGCAAAAATGTAAAAGTAACAGCAAGTTGAATTAATTAAATCCGATCCTAATCGTTTATTACTGGCCTCATGAAGTGTTTTCTCTTGTTCACCTTCGAAAATATCAGCAAGGACCTAAAAAGACCAAAATATATATGGATTCGGATTACAGTGGCGTATCATTGACATACCCTTGGTTCATACTGCCATCAAAGTAAATTCTTAACAATGAGGGTTCTCTTAGACATCAGAAAGTCAAATCCACTTATGGGAGTAGGAGACTCCACGTACGCGCAATCCTTTGCTATAAATTTGAGAATGTGGCGTGAACAGAGTAAGGGCAGATTATGGCATCATTTCTATCATTGCCGCCCAATAAAAAGATGCACCGATAGATTCGGCTTCACTTTCAAATTAAATCACCATTTTTCCTACATTCTTTAAATATGAAATACCTGCTAGAAACTACTTACAGGCATTTGGGTAATAGACAGGTTTCAGCTCATTTGCACCAAGGCAGTCTGCTGAATCTGCCTGCTTAAGTTCATTTACTATAAAAGGGTAACAGTTTGACAGAAGTACTGGATGACTGCAGGAGCTGTGCTGATGATCAGTCATTCCTCTGGTAAAGCTGAAAAATGAAAGGTCGTTGAGGAGAAGTATATCTGAGCAAAGTAGGTGAATTGCCTTAATCTGGAATGCTTCCCTTTAAGTACGGAAAACGATGTCTCGTTTCATTAATGTATTTCTGTTGTATGAATAGTACTAAATGTATTTTAAGAGACGTGCAGAGCCTCTGAACATGGCTTAAATCTGTAAACTAACCATTTATGTTGTATTTTGATGCTTTGTGTAGTGTGCACTGAGTTAAGGACAACAATGTATGCAGGAAAGGAGCCTCATTCCATTGTACACATCAGTTCACTGAAAGCATGTCTGATGCAAAAAGTCTCTATTGATTGATGGAAGTACTCACTGAGTGCATTGCATATAAATCAACAAGCTTCCCAGTTACTGAGGGAAGCAGTTAATCTTGTCTGTACTAATAAGGCAGCGGATTGCCAGTATCTGTTCTCTCGTATCTTTTCAGTTCGGTTTGACATTATCATTCATTTAAAGAAAAGTATTTCGCCTTTATATCAAAATGGATTTAAAAGCTGCAGTAAATCAGTTCTGAAAATATAAGATGCACCACCCTGTTGAATTATGTTCACTGTTACTTTCTGCAGAGAAAGATTGCGATACTAAATCTGTTATGATGTATGTGCTTATTTTTGCTTCCATAGGTCCATTTTTTGCTATCTTATTCCTGTATAATGAAAAGTTGTCCTGAAGAGAGCATTTTGACACACATAAAGCTTGATCCTCTTTTTTTTGTCAAATAAAGCAGACTGGAGTAAGTAGGGATGGCTGTGAGGAGGAAGGTGAATCCACAGTAGTGAAGAGACAATGTGTATTTTCTTTGGATTCAAGGCCTATTGATTTCCCTTGCATCGTGAGCAGATTTTGTGGATGGTTTTTCACAAGATATAATATTTTTCCAAGTTGCAGAATATTTCCAAGTTAGCATTTCTCTTTTCAAAAAAATAAATTTGACAGCTGTGTTGTTCTATTCCAAGATCTCTGAAGACATGAAATAGTTTTCAAAGTTTATCTCTGCAGTCCAAATCGCAACTGAAATGTTATAGTTCCCACCTTCTGACAGTAGAGGTCCTCAGTGAATTGCTGTTTCCTCATTTGCTCACGTTCAGACTTGACGTGAACATCCTTTCCTGCCATTTATTATTTCTTTTGTTTTGTGTCTGCCACCCCCACACCAGAGGAAACCAGAGGGTTCTGTCTTAACCAGAGTGGAGCTAAGACCTGCTGTTGTGCCTTTTGATTTGCATGTGCCCTTTTCCCTCAATCTTTTATCGTTAAGCAGGCAATTAATCTTGTGCTTACATTTTTACTGCTACGTGCGAATAGACATTTTGCACCATAAATTTTAACCATATATTTTATGCAGCTCCTTGCCCAGTCCTGGAGTTGGAAGGAAGCTTTCCGTTGTAGCGAGCAGCGACGCAGCAGGAATCTATATATGATTGGAAGGTGCATCACTTTAATTCCTGCTGTCTAATAGAGATTGATTCTGAATGGTTCAACGGGGTACAACTAAAGATTTCTGTAACCAGAGGAATGATATACCAGAAAGGCCCAGTTGGTTGCCGAGAGCTCCAAGATTCAGATATTGTACTGGGCTATCAACGGTATTGGATTCATAATTATAGTCCTGAACATAACCATTGATCAAATTGTTAATTCTGCCTTTTGAATTCCCAGTATCAGGAGCAAAGTTTCAAGTTCACCAGTGCATCGGGTTAGGACTAGCTGATGCACTATCCACTGCATCCAGATTTACTGCTGTATTCTTTGTTGATCTTACAGATCACTGAAAAATGCTCTTTAATACATCTGCTTTTGTGTTCAGGACATGGACGTGGTCTCTGACTTAAATCCAAGCATCTCTTACAGACGTTCCTTGCCCATTTTTTAAGCAGGCTTAATTTTTAAGTGGGCCAGCAATAACAGTTGACAATTACACAGCTCATTTACTGTGGAAATTGCTCCCAGGTCCTTCGTGGAAGCTTAAGGTCATAATGGATGCAGAGCCAAGGCCTAATAGATGTGACATTTAGAAGGTTTTTAAAGAAGCGGGAGGTGGCGAGACAGATTACAGGAAGGAATTCCAGAACTTGGTATTTTTGCAGCTGATGGCACAACACTCAATGTTGAGGTAAAAAGAGACACTGTGGGTTCCCATTTAAATAGAATGGTAAGGAAATGAACAGCTTGTTTCAGATTAAAGTCATTATTAAACAAGGGATCAAAATGCTGGCCAAATTACAGTCTGCGGTTGAAAGAACAAGTTCACGATTTCAGTCTTGTATCTATTCAACTGGAGGAGATTATATCTTGTGCCTGCCTGACTGTGAAAGGTAGTTGTGGGTTGAGAGTGTAGTGCTGGAAAAGCACACTAGGTCAGGCAGCAACCAAGGAGCAAGAGAATCGATATTTCGGGCATAAGCCCTTCATCAGGAATAAGGGAATTCAGCCCTGATGAAGGGCTTATGCCTGAAATGTCAATTCTCCTGCTCCTCGGATGCTGCCTGACCTGCTGTGCTTTTCCAGCACCACACTCTCGACACTGAGCTCCAGCATCTGCAGTCCTCGCTTTCTCCTGCACCAAAGAGCTGTTTGATAAAATTTGTTGAGTTTGTCAGACCTTTTGTGTGGTGTTTTGTAATGCTTCCATCTAATAGAGAAAGATAATTGTGATAAGAATTTAACAAAGTTGTATATAAAGTCTTTATTGTGCAATGAACAAAGGTGTGTCATGGTGTGAAAGGTTAGTGAGCAGACTTTGTAATTAAATAGAACAGCTTGAGGTGTTTTTTGATTGATGCCATAAATAGGATGAGTTTACTGTTTAAATAAAGTAAGGGTTGGACTCATAGTTCCTATTATACAATGCTGTTCTGTCTTTGGTCAATATACCAAGGAATATCGATTATCCGAAAGACACGGGTGGGAAGTATTTTTGTTTGGATAATCGAATGCCGGATAATACAGTTTAGCCAAGCATTGGGACCTTGCAATCTTGTCCGGATAATCCATAATTCAGATAATTGAGGTTCCTCTAAATGTTATTGTGCCAACAAAGTTTGGTTTGTCTCCAACAGAGAGATAAAAGTTTGCCCAATAATTTGCTGATCATTAAACCTTAGAAAATTCCTAAATTCCATCCAGAATTACCGAGGAATTGTCTCAAAACTGTTCATACTTTGGAATTGTCTGTGTTTGTGAATTATCAGGTCATTCAATAGGTGTCGCGTTCAGATACTTATAGGAAACCGGTTTACTGAAGTGACTGTTCCTTTCTTCTGTGGTTGCTTTTCCCTTTCCTCCCTTTTAAGTCCATGCACAAGGCTCTCTTCCTGGTTTATTTTTATAATTATTTGGCTGTGGCTTTCCTTAAAGTGAATTTTGAGGTTAAATACTTTTTGTTTGAACTACTGTGTGATAGGGTAGCCGAAGTGAAACTCGCCCCGGGGAAGGAATAAAGCGGAACCTGGAAATGGCAGAGGAGTTAAATTCATTGCATCAGTCTTCACAGTAGACGATACAAATGGCATCTCAAAATTACTAATTATTCAAGGGTAAAAAACAGGAACTAAATAGCTGTCACTAGAGCAAAAAGTGCTAAGGAAACACATTGGAGTAAAGACCAGTAAGTCCCCTGCACCTGATGGGATGCATCCTAAATATTAAAGGAAGTAGTTACAAAGATACTGAATGCATTGGTCATAACCCCCCAGGAATCCTTAGGTTGTGGAAAAAATCCAGAGGATTGGAAAACTGCCGATTTAACGTCTTTACTTATAAGGAAGGTGGCAAAAGACAGGTAACTATTGGCTAGTTAGCTTAACGTCTGTTATTAAAAAAATGTTAGAGGAAGAATTTCTTCCCTGAGGGTTGTGAATCTGTGAAATTCTTTACCACTGACACTGTCGAGGCTGGGTCGTTAAGAATACTCAGGGCTGATATAAATAGATTTTTAATCATAAAGGAATCGAGAGTTATGGAAAAAGGCTGGAAGGTGGAATTGGAAGATAGCCATACAGAAATTAAGGGCCACGTTGTTTGATTTGAAACACAATGACTGAATTTGGAATATTGAAGCACATTAAAATAGTACTTCGTAGAATAGTTTTTAATTCTGAAGTCTAATGTCTTAATCTTGGAATTTTCTTTTAAGTTCTGCTTCCTCATTGTAAGATTTTATTTCCATTTCCTCTCCTTTCTTCTACATCTCCTCATCCCCGCTCCCCCCCCCGCCCCCCCCCCCAGTCCTCCCACCTGTATCTCAAAGTAATTGAAAAGCAACCAAAGTTTTAAAAACTAGTGACTTTGTTGTTTTAAATCTAGATTATTCTGAAGCCTGACATCAAATCCATGTGGGTGGATCATGCATTATAAAAAAAATTAGGTTTGATTGTTAAATGCTTAAGAGACAGCCTACATTATCACAGACAATGATGCAGTATCACACCAATCTAGATCTCTTTTGAAAGCCTTGTGGCAAGGTGAAAACCCACCTATTTCGTGAATAAAGTTGATGTTTTCCATAGTCTTTTTAACATTCTTTTAACAGCATGACACTAAGAATATTGTCAGTAATAAAGAGAGATGGACAGTAGCAACTGCTCTATTTTAAATAACATCCGCTAAGACTAGTTTTGATTTGGAGATGCAGGTGTTGGACTGGGGTGTACACAGTTAAAAATCACACAACACCAGGTTATAGTCCAACAGGTTTAATTGGAAGCACACTAGCTTTCGGAACACCGCTGCTGATGAACGGCACTCCAAAAGCTAGTGTGCTTCCAATTAAACCTGTTGGACTATAACCCGGTGTTGTGTGATTTTTTTAACTAAAACTAGTTTGTACTGCATGAGAACAATGTTCTGAAAGGAAAAAATCATGTAAATTCGGCTGAGCAAATAGCAGAATGCTGATCTGGCAGAATCTGCTCGGAATCGTACAGACTACGTGTGAAACCTGAGCACCACCCTCTTTTTCTCAGACAATCTCCATTGACGTGGGGCTGATTTATAACAGTAATAATTTGGAACTTAACCTGTCTTGAGTGGTAGCTTGTCCAATGCTGTCTTAAAATTCATGTAGACAACATTCACAACATTTGTTTCATCAATCTTTATCTGTTCCTTCATCGGAAAATTCAATTAGTCAAGCATAATGCACCTTGTCCAAATCTCTGCTGGTTTTTCTTCACTGACTCAACCATCTCCCTGCCCCGCTTTGTTTTTCTCTGAAGGAGAGTTTTAAAACCTTCCAATATTTGATGCGCCTCCAGTTGCGCAGACTGCCCTTGAATCAGGTCTGAAGTAAGGCTGTTGTATTGCTCCCTGCCCTGCTGCCGGAACATCTCCACATCGAGGGAAGCTCTTTGGCTATCTCCACAAATATGTGCATTCTCTCTCTCTCTCTCTCTCTCTCTCTCTCTCTCTCTCTCTCTCTCTCTCTCTCTCTCTCTCTCTGTCACGCTTTCTCATGTGCTGGCCCCCTTGCTGTCTCTCACCTCAACCTGCCTCGCACCCCCACCTTTCTTTAACCACCTTGGTTACAAGTCATCTGGGAGAAAGTGAGGACTGCAGATACTAGAGATCAGAGTCGAGAGTGTGGTGCTGGAAGAGCACAGCTGGTCAGGCAGCATCCGAGGAGCAGGAGAACCGACGTTTCAGGCATAGGCACCACACTCTTGACTACAATTCACCTGGCCCAGGGGAAGCATAGCGGGTCCCTCTGGTGGCATCTTTTCACGGGGATGAGTCAAGGGTTCGGGATGATAGTTACTCTTAACATAAGTTTGCTGCATCCCTCTACCATTTCCATCTCGATCTTGGCCTTTGGGATTTCTACATAGGATTCCAGACGCTGCACGATTGCCCCCAGACGGTTTTCTCAGAGGCAGCTGTCAGGACTCCTGGAGGGGAAGTGCTGCCTGGCTGCAGTGTTGCAAGGACTGTCTACCATCTGAGAATCTGGGTCTTTACATCCTTGAATAGCTAAGTGCCCAAATCTCATTATTTTTAATCCATTGAAAACATCAAACTGTGGTATGCAGATATATGTGAACCGTGTATTGAACTGGAAGTTATTCAATCCAACCCAAATTGATCATGCTGCTAATAAAGTGATACACTGAGTGATTTTAATCAGTGAACAGATCCTGACAGCTTGGAGCAGCCAGATGGGAGGAGTGAACATGTCAGTAACCATTTATTTTAAAAGTGGCTTTTCCAATGTTTGTTCGTTTTTGGATTGTGACCATTTATCAATCAGTAGCTTCAGCAGAACTGGTTGTACTCTTGTTGTGACTGCCTTTTCATCTGGTACTTTTAACTATATAAATCTGATCTGGGATTTCATAACCTAACTTGCTGGAGTGTAGCCAGTAGAGAACTACTTGTACATTGTCAAGAACGTGAAGCTTCTTAAATAAACAGAGGATTAATTGTATTTGTGGCATGTCATTCAAGTGACAGGAGAGGTTGTAATCAGTCGACACTTGTGTTTGCCCTCGAGCTAGTTGGATTACAGCAGCCTGAGTAAACACACATTCTGGAGGGAAGTGCAAGGATCTTTTCACACCATTACTTTGTTTAACTATGAAATATAACTGCTTTGTTTCATTGCCTTTGAGGACACTGCAAGTTCTAAAGAATTTGCATGTTTTTTTCCAGTTTTATTTTTTTTTCTTGAGTAATATTGAATTGTCAAGGGCAGGAGTGAACTTGGTTTTAAATGATGCCTAGACCTACTGCCCAAATTGAATGGGCACTGCTAGGTCAAATGCATGGTCGTTTTGTGTTCACGTGGCAGTCTCTTATTGTACCTGGTTCTGCTCACCACACTACCAGAAGGATATGGATGCATTGGAGAGGATACAGAAAAAGTTTACCAGGATGCTGTCTGATATGTGGGGGATCTTAAGCTATGAGGAAAGGTTGAATAGACTGGACTTGTTTTCCCTGGAATGCAGGAGGTTTAGGGGAAACCTCATAGAAGTTCAAAAGATTGTGAATGGCATGGATAGAGTGGAAAGTCTGAGTCTTTTACCCCAGGATGGAGGCGTCAGTTACTAGGGGTCACAGTTTCAAGGTGCAGGGAAGGGGGTATGTTTAAAAGAGATGTGCGAGACATGTTTTTCACACAACAAGTGGTGAGTGCCTGGAACATACTGCCAAAGGAGGAGGTGGAAGCAGACACAATAGCCGCATTCAGGAAGCACCTGGACGCATACATGAATGGGAATGGAATAGAGGGCTATAGATCCTATAAGTGAAGACAAGGGCAAAATGTGTCAGTGTAGGCTTGAAGGGCTGAAGGGCCTGTTGCTGTGCTGTATTGTTCTTTCACCTGATGCCCCAATATCTCAAGTTGAAAATTCTTTTAGATGCATTGTTGCCACCTCAGCATGGTGGTAAAAACAATGACTGCAGATGCTGGAAACCAGATTCTGGATCAGTGGTGCTGGAAGGCCCTAAAGGAGCCTTCCACATCCATCAAAGTTTTACCTGCACATCCACTAATATCATTTATTGTATCCGTTGCTCCCGATGCGGTCTCCTCTACATTGGGGAGACTGGGCACCTCCTAGCAGAGCGCTTTAGGGAACATCTCCGAGACACCCGCACCAATCAACCAAACCGCCCCGTGGCTCAACATTTCAACTCCCCCTCCCACTCTGCTGAGGATATGGAGGTGCTGGGCCTCCTCCACCGCCGCTCCCTCACCACCAGACGCATGGAAGAAGAACGCCTCATCTTCCGCCTCGGAACACTTCAACCCGAGGGCATCAATGTGGACTTCAACAGCTTCCTCATTTCCCCTTCCCCCACTTCATCCTAGTTTCTAACCTCCAGCAAAACTGTCCCCTTGACTTGTCCGGACTTGTCCGACCTGCCCAGCTCCTTTTCCACCTATCCACTCCACCCTCTCCTCCCTGACCTATCACCTTCATCTCCTCCCCCACTGACCTATTGTACTCTATGCTACTCTATCCCCACCCCCACCCTCCTCTAGCTTATCTCTCCACGCTTCAGGCTCTCTGTCTTTATTCCTGATGAAGGGCTTTTGCCCGAAACGTCGATTTCGAAGCTTCTCGGATGCTGCCTGAACTGCTGTGCCACCTCAGCATACTCCATCGACTTGAGAATACTCTGTCCAAACTTCAGGTTAGCCATGAATACAGCTGCTTTTTAATTCCTGTTCCCCCATTACCCATTATTGAAGGCTGCATCTTCACCTTCTTAAATTGAGCTCTGTAGTTTCTTGCCTAAATCCCCCTCAGAATCCCTACAATGCAGAAGCAGGCCATTTGGCCCTTTGAATCCACACCAACCCTCCAAAGAACATCCCACCCAGACCCACTGCATCCCTGCAACCCTCCATTTCCCACGGCTAATTCACGTAGCCAGCACATCCCTGGACGCCATGGCCAGTCTACCTAATCTGCACATCTTTGGATTGCGGAAGGAAACTGGAGCACTTGGAGGAAACCCACACCGGCAAAGGGAGAATGTGCGCACTCCACACAGACAATCGCCCGAGGCTGGGATCGAACCCACATCCCTGATGCTGTAAGGCAGCAGTGCTAACCACTGAACCAGCGGCAACCACTCCATCTCCTTTCTCCTCCGTTAAGGATCTCCTTAAAACTCATTTCTTTTGACCAAGCTTGTGACCACTCGTCCAGTATGTGCTTTCTTGTCTCATGCCTCAGTGAAGCATTTTGGAGTTTTATTTTGCTTGCTCTGAATCTAATTTGTTACCAGCAGTGATAGGAATAAACCTCAGGTTCTCAGTAATATAAATGTTGGGCTCAGTGCTATCTATCATAAAGCACATTTAGTCTGGTTTTTACTAGCACTCTCACCTTTTACATTGAGTTTCTTCAAAATGTTTCAACACAATATCTTCAGGTTGCAGTATTAACTGCCTGTACGAAACTAGGGATTGTGTTTTATATTACTGGCTTATACAGAGGAATCTCGGTTATCCGAATATCAATATCCAAAATTCGGTTTATCCGATGAAGATCTCAAGGTCCCACAAAAACGTTACATCAAAGAGATAAGTGTATTTGATTTACCGGTACTGAAGAACATGTGAAAACGCTGGCAAAAACAAAGAAACACAAGCAGCTCAAGCATCAGCGACTGGATTTTTTTTTTAGGTAAGCGTTAGTTACACCGCCCTTTGCAAAAGTAAATATCTTACAGCGTATTCCCATTACTTTACTGGGCCCTTCATGAAAAAAGGCCGAGAAAGTAAACGCATACACGAGGCAGTGCTTCTGTCTCTCTATCATGTCATTGAGTTCACGGAAACTGACAAATCCTCTTGCGATTGTAGAAGCTGTTCTGGACCTTGTTTAATACTGGGATTTCACATCGTATTTATGTGATGGTAAGGATTTAATCCTTCTCAGTTTAACCTGTAATTTGCAGATTGCAAAGATTAGTTTGTTTAAATAGCAGACTCATTAAAATTACAGATTTAAACAAATTCTCTGGTAGTGCACAGTGTTAGACCAATATGGCTTCCCTTGTTTAAGGTAAAATCCTTATTCGAATAATCAATTATCCAAACAAAATAGTGCCCGCCCATCTCGTTCTGATAATCAGGATTCCTCTGTACATTGTTGCTCGGACCACTTCTCCATGCTTTTTTAGAACAGAAAGGCAGTAGACTGGAAGGAAAATAAATCTATGAAATGATTTCAATAGCAATTGTAAGTTAGATAGGAAAAGACTTCTCAACTTGATCTGTGCTTGGAGGTGTATAGCACTTTGGGAGTAGTAGAATCATAGAATCCCTACAGTGTGGAAGCAGACAATTCGGCCCATTGAGCCCAGACTGACTCTCTGAAGAGCATCCCACCCAGACCATCCCTGTAAGCTGCATTTGCCATGGCTAATCCATCTAGCCTGTAAACCCCTGGACACTATAGGTCATTTAGCATAGCCAATCCACCTAACCTGCACATCTCTGGAATGTGGAAACTGGAGCACCTGGAGAAAACTCTCTCAGACACTGAGCACGCACATGCTCCACACAAACCGTCACCTGATGGTAGACTTGAATCCGAATCCTGGTAGTGTAAGGCAGCAGCGCTAACCAGTGAGTCACCGTGCTGCCCATTGATAGAGTCAGCTTGCGGACTGCTGCTTGATAGTGAGGCGGCAAATGAGGGCTGATGAGAGTATCTGTTCCCTCTTTTGGTATCTTGAAGTTACAATGGAGCAATTTCCCCAGTGATCAGAAAGTGCACCATTTGTGTTTCAGTTCCATTGTCTGGTCCTTCAGAATTGCTGTAAACCCTGTTGCTAGGGCTTGGCATGTAAGCCATTTCAGAAAGATGGTATATTTGAATGGGTAAATGTGTATTATATTCAAGTCCAGTTGCTTTACTGTTAAAGCAATTGTTGTGAACAGATTGTATTTAATCCCATTAAGTTTTGTTGAAATTCCATCATTCATCACGATAATAGAAAAGGTAATGCTCCATGCTACTGAAAGGATTAGGGACCCGCGTCATATTGATTATGTCAGTTAAAGTCAATTTAATTCAAACTGTTATTTTAGTGATTTAACAGGTCAATGCTGTGGGACATATTTGCATTTTAAAAGGCAGTATCTGTATCTGCTGTGAACTAAAATTCAACAGTGGTAATTATTTCATCTAAGAATAAATTGGAATGAGGTTTTAGTGACATTTTATAATTGGTCCTTTCAGTCTAATGATGCTAAGTGGGAGTACATGGACTGATTGAAGAAAAGAGACAGATGCCTGAAATTGAATTTCGCAAAGAAGCAGGTGGATATGACAAAGTCCATCAGCATTTGCAAAGAAAAATGATTATCATTGCAGGTGTAGGTTTACCATTAAAATTTAGGAGATAAGTGAACCTTTCATTAGACAAACCTGAAGGAAGCTGTGTGGAAGGGAACTGGTGAAAATCAAATACCAAGCATGTTCACTCTTGTCACAGAGAACTGATTAGCACGCAGGTCTAAAGATGGGGGCACCTCTGTGAAGCATTGGTAAACCCATTAGTGGAGCATGAAGATGGACAGTGTCAAAGGCTATGCCAAAAATGCTAATTGCAGAAGACTGATATAAATGTGAAATTTACGCACAGCTGGTTGGCACACCAAAAGTCAAGCACAGCCTGACGTTTGTATGATACAATTCGACCACTTTGACTATGTCGTAGGCATCAGGGTATATCTTGTACCACTGATGGGACAGATCCACCAGAGGGGGCAGCAGAATGGTATACAGTTGGGAAGGAATTACCCTGGAAGTCAGCTGGGCCTGGGCCCTGGGATCATTGAGGCTTCTTGAGCAAGGAAGCCACCTGCTGATTACCCCTTCCTTTGTCTTCAGTCCACGTCTGTGTCGAATACTAGTTGGAAGAAGCACGGAGGGTGGGAAGTACACAGAATATACTCGATGAATGGGGTTCTTCAAGGTCCATCGACAATAATAGCTCGGTAGCACCACACCTCACGAAGCTGGCTGCGTCCTAACGGATATAACTGTCAGACTGTGGCAGTTGTTGAGGGGACCAACAAGAAGAAAATCTTGCTTGACCTCCAAGTATTGTTGTGGAGGTGTACGTGACCAGCACACATTTCTTTTGTGAAGCTGGAGCTCCATCTTCACCCTGAGGATATTTTCTATTGTGTCTGACACTATCACTGTACTAAATGGCATAGACTTGGAACAGATCCAACAACTCTAGAATGAGGATCCATGGGGCACTGTGGGCTATTAACAACAGAATTATTTTCGCCTACGTACTGTGACCTCTTGGCCTGGCATAGCCCCCATTCTACCATAACCAAGAGGCCAACCCTGGTTCAATGAGGATAACAACAGAAAATGCCAGGAGCTGCACCCTGCATCGCTAAAAATCACCAAGGATGCATTCTGCTTTGGCTGTTTAGCATGCAAGTAATAAACAGCTGTGCAATCTCTCAACCAACAGATCAGATCTAAGCTCTCCAATCCTGTCACATCCAGTCATGAACAGTGGTGGGTAGTCAAACCACTCGCTGGAGGAGGAGGCTTTACAAATTACCCCGTCCCAACTGATGGGAGAACCCAGCATATCAGTGCAAAAGCTGGGGCTAAAATGTTTGCCAACATCTTCAGCCAGAAGTGCAGAGTGGGTAATCCATCATGGCCTTCATCACAGGCACCAGTCTTCAACCAATTTGATTCACTGCACGTGGTACCAAGAAGCAGCTAAAGGCACTGGCTATGGCCCTGACAACATTCCAGCGATAGTATTAAAGATATACTCCAGAATTAGGCATGGCCCTTGCTAAGCTATTTCAGTACAGCTACAACACTGGCATCTGCCCAGCAACTTAGAAAATTACCCAGTTATGTGCTATTAATTACACAACAGGAATCTGCTCTCTGCTTGGTTTGGGTTCCACCAGGACCACTCAGCTCCTGATTTCATTACAGTCTAAGTCCAAGTATGGCTAAAAAATTGAATTCCTGAGGTGAGGTGAGAATGCTTGTCTTTGATGTCAAGGTAGCATTTGCCTGAGTATGGTATCAAGGAATCCTCTTAAAACTAGAGTTAATGGGATGGGTGGGGGCTGTATACTGGTTGGGGTCATATGGTAACACTAAGGAAGATGGTTGGCAGAGGTCAGTTATGTTAGTTCCAGGACAATACTGCAGGAGTTTCTCAGGGTATTGCCTTAAACCCTCGCATCTTTTGTTGTTTCCGTCCTGACGACAACATGATAGTGGATTTTTGCTGATAATTCCGCATGGTTCAACGCCATTTGTGACACAGATGCTGCACGATTGAGACAACATTCGGGGTTTATCTGATAGGAGGCAGGTATCATGTTGCACAAGTGCCAGGCAATGGCTCTGCCAGCACAAAGACAATCTAACCCTCTTTCTTTGGCATTCAACTGTATTACCATGTGAATGCCTCACTACCTACAGTCTGGGGGTGGGATGGAAGATTACCATTGACCCGAAACCGAATTGGACTGGCCGTATAAATACTGTGGCTGCAAAAATAAAGAATTCTGCTGTGAGAACTCACCACCATCTACAAAGACACAAGATGGAATTGCAACTTGCTTAGATGGGTGGAATGCCAAGAACAGTCAGAAGCTCAGCAGCATCCAGGACAAAGCAGCCAATTGTTTTGGCACCCATCCACCACCTTAACCATTCATTCCCTCCGCTGCTGATGTTCAGGGGCTACAGGGTGTACCATTTACAAGATGTTCTGTAGAAGCCCACAAAGGCTGCTTCAACAGTACTTTCCAAACCCATAGCCTCTATCTCCTCAAAGGCTAGGTTAACATGCTTGGGGACGTCAATACATGTTACTGCCCTTTGAGGACACACATCATCCTGACTTGGAACTACGTTACCGTTCCCTCGCTGTCACTGGGTTAAGTAACTGGAACTCATTTCCTGACAATACTGTGGGGGTACTTGCATTACATTTGACTACAGCAGCTCGCAACCACCTTCCTTAGGGCAGTTCGAGACGGGCAGCAAATGTTAGCCTAGCTAGTGACTCCCACATCCTGTGAATGAATGGGAACTTAACTCCCTGTGTATGACTTTCGTATTTGATCTTGCCACTACTTTGCCAGATGAAATGGAAATCCAGATTTTAGCTTCTAAAGAATTTCCTGCATCTTGAGTGAATGATGAAGCTATCATCTAGTCCATTGTTACAGAAAGTTTAAAATATTGGGCTGTTACAAGCTAGTGATTACAGCTCTCTTGATTAATAGGCAACAGAAATATCCAATTTGGAATTGGAACGGAGGGTGTGTTAAGGGTACAGGGTTTTAGCAAGTGACCGAGTGCAATGATGTTATTTGCGGTGCAATGCTTAGCATTTCCTGATCTCCTCCTCAGGCTGACAGCTGTTAGCCTCAAATGAGCATGGTTTTAATTTCTGCTTTATCAATGTAGTACATGTCTTCCACATTGTTGCTGCTTTGCTTTTTGAGTTTGCATTAAATGTGCTTACATGTCATGGTAGAGTGGGAGAGGGTGGGGGTAGTTGTCAGCGGGAGTAGTACAGTACCAAGTCATTGAATTCAACAAGATCCAAGATTCAAATCCTGGTTCAATACTGTGACCAATCTTGGCTATGCAGGCAATTCACCTCTGTGTGTGTGTGTGTATATATACTATATATGGGATAAATGTGCCAACTGAGCAGTGTTTTATATACAATGACCCTTGTTTTGTGAAGATTAATTGATGACAGTAGCAGACACATTTCTGCAGCCACAAAAGTAAAGTAGGTTGGCAGCACTCACATTGACTCCCTTGGTTAATAATGGCTCTCAAGTTCTTAAGAACCTTTCAGTGCCTTGTTCATTAAACTCTACCCCAGTATTGGTCACTGCTTTCAGGAAAAGAGGGAAATAAAAAGCAAGGGGGAATGTTCTCTGGTGAGAGGTTACGATTTTACAGGCTCGCGTTCTTGTATAAATCAAGTTTCTTGTTATTTCTATGTGCTCATTTTCCGTGATTGTGAATTATTTTGTCAGTTTGCTGCAGTCACTTGGCTGTGCTGTATGAATATGTTGTGTCTTGTAGGTTACCAGACTTAAACAGAGGAAATGAAACAGTTGATTTGTGTTTTATAGTCGTGGTGGCTGCTTTCAGGAAGTGGTGAAAAGTTGATTGATTGGTGTGAGTTGGAGCAGAGCTGCAAGAAACCAGATGTAGTAACTATTAATATCAATTTAACCGTGACCTAGCACGGTCTTCGCTGCAAGGTACTGTGTTCAGAAAATTTGTATTTTCTGTAACGTCCAGCTATGTACAGCTGAAGTTCTGTCATACTTTACATTTGGTCATGCTTCACTAAGCTGTTGGCCGACATTAACTGAAACATCTTCAAGATTGACACTATCTTGTTCTATTTGCTTGCTACATTTATTTGTCTTTCTTTGTGGTATGTATCCCTTTTGTTTTTGATTATTGCAATATTGCCTTTTACCTCCTGTTAGGAGAGTTGGATGCCCACTTGGTCTCTGTGGGACACCAGATCCTTCAAACAGATTTCCGAGGAGGGATGCAGCTTTCCTTTCCTTCTGAAGGTCTAAATTAACTCCGCCTCCACTCTTGGCTTCAAGTGAACTCAGCCAATTTGCTGCTGTCTAAATATATTTCTGTTCCAAGGCGAGAAACTTGGAAAGATGCTGTTGCGGTCAAGCAGAACCGATAATACCTCGGCATAGCCTAAAAGATAAATTTCTACCTCATTTTCAAGACCAAGTATGATCCTTTCTGTAATGGCATTCAGTGCTTGGGCATTCATTCCCAACTCCTATTCTGACTATGAAAAGGTTACTCTCATGACTTTGCTCTGAGGGATGCCTTGTTTCTACCCATTATCAGGCTGGATAATCCAGTGGAGGTAAAACGTTCAGTAGTTTTGTGCACGTATGAAAATGGCAAACTAGGATCCAAGTGTGCTATTTGGCAGTTGCCATCAATGCCAACAGCAGTAAGCCCTCGTTTAAAGATGTGATTGAAAATTACAACTTTAAGTGAAACATCGATTCCCATAGGAATCAGTGTTAAAGCTGAGGTAGTGTTCTGTAGGACTTTTTTTTAAAGAAGACCTTAAAGCATTATACCCTCTTAAGGTTTTATATACTTACATTGTTACATTGCTAAATGATAATGTTTTGATTTTAAAAGTCACATACAAAAAAACTTGCACAGAATTTGTCAAATACCATAGGCCCTTGCTTCTCCAATCTTATCCTACTTTCTGATTTGCTGTTCCACCATTTGCAGCTGCTTTTTCAGCCAGCTTGTGCTGTCTTTTGCTGGGACTCCCTCCCTCAGCAAACCTCCTCCCCTCCACCTCTTTAAAAAGCTCCAGGGTTTGTGCAAACGTCCTGGGATTGCTTGAATTGGTTGCGTATATTTTAAACTGCTTTGGCTCCTTGCCAGTCACATTGGCATTGAAGCGAGGCACAGAGAGAGAGGCTGCAAGTCAGAGGGTGAGGGTGATGGTGAGGCCAAACGTCAACGTTAAAATGAATCAAAGTGCGCAACACAGTTACAAGTCTCCGCAACTGCCCAGTTTTAAAATGTAGTAGCATTAAATGGGGCAACATTTATTGAGGACTGGTCATAGAGATAAGCCCAGATAATGGGAACCTATAGCCAAATCCTTGTTATCCATGGGGGAATAGGGAGGGACATGGACTCCCCATGAATAAGACAAAAATGCAAATACAGAGGAAACGCGATTATCCGAATACCAATTATCTGAAAATCGGATTATCCAAAGCAGATCTCGAGGTCCCAATAGAAACATTACATCAAAGACATGTTTCCAACAGTGACCATGTCTTTTGTTTACTGTGATTAAACAGGCACCGTCTCCAAATGACTGACCTCCTGCCTTCTCTCCCCACACTTTCCCTGGAGTTCTACAGAGTGGTGTACCCTAACCCCACCCCCACCCCCAGCTTCCCAGGAATAATCTCTCCAACATTGCAGGGCAAGCGTGGAACCTGTCAAAGATTTGCAGTAACAAGTTGTGTGTGTGGCTGTGTGCTATTTGGAGACTTGCCCCACAGAAGCAGCTGCAGCTGCAGCAGCAGCAGTTTTCTTGTTGGTATGCAGTCCGGACGCCCCAGAGAGGAGCCGAGGGTAGATGGGCAAAAGTGGGCATTGTGTTGGGGGGTGGGGGTTGGACCAGGTTGGGGGCGAGAGGTGTTTTTTTTTTCCCAGGTTGGGAGCGGGGTTTGGGGTGCAGAGGCAGGTTTGGACCGGGTTGGGAGCAGGGTTTGGGGGGTGGGGGCAGGTTTGGACCGGGTTGGGGGAGGGATTGGAATGGGTTGGGGAGGGATTGGAATGGGTTGGACCGAGTTGGCATGGAGTTGGGCGGGTTGGGGGCGGGGTCTCGCCCGCTGTGCGCTGCTGCAGTCTCCTGAACGTGCAGCAGACTTTAAAACACCGAGCCCCAGAGGAAAGGCATTTAACCGATTTTCCGAATAATTGATTATCCGAACAAAATAGTGCCCGCCCATCTCATTTGGATAATCGAGTTTCCACTGTCATGCTACAATTCTCCTACCACAAAAGTCGGAACTATCCATTGTGACCTGTCAATTCGGTTTAAAAAATGGAGTCCAGGTTGACCTCCCAAGTACTGAGTAGCGGATAGTGAATATACCTTGAGTGAGTATACCTTATGTTTCCTTAGAGACCTACAATTCCTTAATTTGGTTGAGAAAAAATGAGTTTGTGGTTTTTTTTGTGTTTTCAGATGTCTAATGTCCTTTGTAAGTTGCCAGAAGCTGTTTACACTTTGAATGTTGGACTTATTATTTTAGATTCATCGAAATGAGATTAATGTATAAGATTAAATGATGAGGGATAGTTTGAAACAATTATGCCTTGTTACGGGTTATTAAACTGCTAAAGTGACCCGAGATTCATTCTTGTTGAAAGAAGCGGAGGAAACGTTGAAGGGATAATTACTCGAATCACTTTCACAGCTTGTCAGTAACTGATGTGGAGAAATCAGGAGGATGTAGATCATAGAATCCCTACAATGCAGAAACAGCCATTCTGCCCATTGAGTCTGCACTGACCATTCCAATCTATTCCTGTAACCTCACATTTACCTTGGCTAATCCACCTCGCCAGCACATCTCTGTATACTATAGCATGGCCAATCCACGTAACCTGCCCATCTTTAGACTGTGGAAGGAAGCCAGAGCACCCAGGGGAAATCCACACAGACAATGGGAGAATGTGCAAACTCCACACAGATATTCACCTAAGTCTCCCTGGCATTGCGAGTCAGCAGTGCTAATGACTGAGCCACTGTGCTGTTCCTATTCTGCAACTCCAGATCAGCTGCCTGTTCTCCATTTTTAGTCAGGTTACAAAGGAGTTAGGTGGTGATGGAATGGGTCATTGTTCAGTCAGAGAAATGAACTCCTTTTATGATTACAATATAGTTTGTGACCCTTCGAGTTTCAAATTTAAGATTTGTTTTAAGTCACTGCCTTTTGTAGTTAGCAGTAATCTAATGGTACCAGCCACTGTTAGTGCTCACAGCTGCACAGAGACTTCAGTAGGCTTTTGTGTGTCAACTCAAAGATGATTCGAAATGCGTTTGAATTTAGTGCCCTGTACAGGAAGTCTGGCAATGGGAGCATGTGACCTCAAATGATTAAGGTTGAAAATTCTAGGATCAGAATCAGTTAGAGTAATTAATTAAATACATATCATGTTTGTTGTCGAGCAGCATAAGGGCTGGATTTCTGCTCATTTCTCCACTCTTTACAGTCTTCTGCTTTCATTTTCACTATTTCAATTCAGCATCTAGCATCACTGTTCTCTTTTTCTTAAAATCTTGCTTCACAACTTCCTAATCCATTTTCAAGCACCTCTTTTCGTGAAGTTTGGATAATATTCTCTAGTTTATGGGGAGGTAATGGCCTAATGGTATTGTTGCTGGACTGTTAATTCAGACTCTCTGATGATGTTCTTGGTACCTGGCTTCAAATCCTGCCATGGTAAATGGTGGAATTTGAATTCAGTAAATATCTGGAATTAAGAGTTTAATCATGACCATGAATCCATTGCCAATTGTTGGAAAAACCATCCGGTTCACGAATGTCCGTTAGGGAAGGAAACTACCATCCCTACCTGGTATGGCCTACATATGACTTCTGACTCCTGACAAAGTGGTTGACCCTTAACTGCCCCCCCTGGGCAATTAGGGATGGGCAATAAATGCTGCCTAGTCAGCGTGGGATGGGACCATTCACCACAGCAGATTCGCCGCCAACGATTAGCCACTGCCCTTTGACCACCACGTATGTTGAACGTACCATCCACAAACCATGTCGATTCTGCTAAATGATGTATCCAAGATTCCCTACCAAATATGATTATACGATTACTTCTTTGACCATCCAATAGTGTATATACTTCTACTAAATAAGCAGCGTTCAACGTATGTATGCATGTTTGAAATGGTGAAGTCCTTGGTACCTAATCCCAGATCACAGTATATCCATTGTGACTTCGAGTAGGCAGCTATCAGTGCTATGAAAGAATGCTTTCCTGAAGTTAGAATTAGGGGCTGTTTCTTTCAGTTGGCACAAAGTATGCATAGATTTGTTGCTGCAGTTGGAACAACTCGTCAATACAACACCGATCCTGATTATGCTTTAAAAGCAAAAATGATAATTGCTTTGGCTTTTATCTTTATAAATGAATAGCGCATAACTATCAAATGAACTAAAATTTCATTGTTTAATATTAATGTGAGATTTTTAAAATATATTTCCTTTTTCTGGTTAAAGTTTGTAATTCATTTTTATATATAAACCAATAAAATGATATTTATTTTACCTCTTTTTTTAATCAATATGTAGTTGTATAAATAAAGGGGACTGAGAAGTATGAAAGCATAGGCGGGAGGGGAAAACAATCAGTACATATATATATTTCCGGTGGCAAATAGTCTCCAGAGGTCAAACGATCCCAATGGAGAAACGCTGGTGGAGAACTGGCAGTGGCTAATCATCAGCGGCGAATCGTCACCAACCCAGTCAGCGATGTCCTCATCCCGTGAATGAATTTTAAAATAAAGTCTCCAACATTCTAACCTTTCAGTGTCTATTTTCCTCAAGGCCTACCAAACAAGGCACTCCACGTCACAGGTTTGATCATAGTTATGAAGCCACTTTATACTAAATATTGCTTGGAGGATTTGAGCCTCGAAGGATTGTAGAAAATTGATTTCTTTCAGATTCTGTGGAAATGAATTTTTTGTGGTCTCTTTATGAAAGGTGACTGAGTTCACTGTGGACATTGAAGATTATTTTTAACAAGGTTTACTCTAAATCACATGACTGTTGATAGCTGCTTGCTTTGTTGTAGACCCTGCTGAGGCTGTTTTGAACAGTGACTGACTTGTGAAGCTTGTTTTATCTGAATCCGCTGGGGGGAAGCTTGCTAAGAACTAGCTGTGGTAGAGGAAACTCGCTGAGAGCAAGCAGCCCAGCTGATCGTACTCCTGAAAGGAAATCCCTTGTGTTGAATTCCAGATGAAATCTCTTTGTCCTTTTGAAAGAGTGATTGAATAAAATCACATCAAAAATTGTATTTGTTGAGGTTGTGTCTACAAGATAACTGTGTGTGATTAGTGAGTTCACTGTACTAGCCATATACCGGCATATAATTTATATTTTATCCTTTTGTCTTGGAGATCAACCCATTAGTCAAAATATTCCTTTTCTGAAAGCCAATCCTTACAGAGAAAAAGCTTTCCCCCTCCTTCTGTAAATAATGTCTGTGTTTGTTTGTGAATATAATTTGGGGATATTTAGAGGGCTAACTATTTATTCTTCTATATTACTGACTGTTGTGATAACCAATTACTGCATCATCATCATCAAATACGTTTTATTTTTAAATTAAACAAATAATTGTATTTATAAGAAATCTAGTGAGTAAATTATTTTGCTTAAAACTGATATAGAAAAGGTTTTCAATTGATCATATTGGTCACTAGGACAAGTATTTTTATTTTGTGGTATGACCCTGGAATGTTAAGAAGTGAGTGAAAATGCACTTATCCAGCCTCTGTTCTAAGATAATACTGAAGGTCTCTGTTCGTTCCCATGTTGAGCAATTCTGTGTTTGGATAATACATTCTTTAGCATTGCTATTCTAGCTCTTTTTTTTTGTTTAAAGCAGTACCATGCGTCCCAGGTATATGCATTGTGATATAAAACCAAAACGCCACAAATCTGAAGTAAAAACAGAAGATGATGGAAATGCTGAGCTGGTTTGACCCAGTTCTGACGATGGGCCAGCAACTTGGAATGTAAACTCCTGCTTCTGCCTTCACAGATGCCGCATACATCGAGCATTTTGGGTTTTTTTTTTTGGTCAACTTATTCAGGCAAGTTATGACCCTCTCTAGAGCAGATGGGACTTGAACTCAGCCCTCCTGGCTCAGAGATAGGGACTGTACCAGTGCACCACCAGAGTACCCGCATTTTCTGTTGTTTAGATACCATTTTATATTTTACTTAAATTGAGATACGTGTTCCAGCTGTTAACCATTTATCTTGAGCTTATGTTATTTTATTGATTTGAATCATGTACAGAAAGCAAAATGAAGTAAGAGGAAAGCTGAGATTGAGGGGAGAAATAAAGCAAGCAATGAGAACATCTGAAAAATGTGCACTTTATTTTTCTAACGTCTCCAGCTGAAATCTGAAGGATCAGACCTTCACGTTTGTAGAGCTAAGTTTTCAGCCTCAGGGAGGTTCTCTGGAGTATTTACTACACCAATGAACGATCTACTTACGCTGAAATGAGTGAACCCTAACTTCCTTTTGAGTGTGCACCTTCACCCCACTGTAGGAACGTCACCGTTGGGTCTCTCATTGAGTTGCTGCAAAAATGGAACTTGTGGAGGCAATTCAGACTGCATGTACCTAACTTTGTTGAACTGCACATGTGCTGTCGCCAGAAGCTGTTGTCTGTAATGAGATGAGTGCAAATAATCTAGCTGTTAGACCATCGCCATGATATCAAAGGATGGAAACTCCCAGGAAGTACAATATAATCAAAATTCATTTGGACATGTCAGTCCAGTTTAGTATTCTAAGAATCTGTATGTGAAATATTTTCATTTAAATATTCATTCGATGCAATTCATCCAAAATGTGTCATCGTTCAAAGATTTGCAAATGGATTATTTTTAGCTACAGTTTTGAAAGTCCTGGTTCATGTATAACCTTTCTGAGTAAACTAGTTATAGTATTTATCAGGATTGAACTGTGCTACTTAATAAATATGCGTGGTTGCCATGGTGCGCAGACATTGGTTGCCATTTAATTGGGAATGCAATTTGATTTTGAAAATTCCCTGCATTTTCAAGGTTAAGACTCATTACTTTCAGGTTAGCAGCACTTTGATTTTTAATGGGTTCCAATTTTAAAATGTAGTAAATGAAGTAATAATGAGACATTCTGAATAGGCAGTTGTCAGTTCTTCACTACGGTACAAATGTACATGCACAAAAGACTGTTTGAGATTAATGATTACTTTTCTTTTTCGTAATGCAATAGAGAAACAGTACAATGATAATCCAGAGACATGGATGCCCAGTACAACAGCAGGGAATTTAATGTTCAGTTAATTAAAGAAATCTAGAATTAACAAAAACTGGTATCGGTAGTGGTGCACATCAAGCTGCAGGTTTGCTATAGAAATTTATTTGGTTCACTCATGTTCTTTCATAGGTTTTATGATCTTTTATTCCCCTAAGAGCAGAAGTAGACCATTCAGCCCATTGAGTTTGCTCCACTGTTCAATAAGATCACGGCTATCTGATAACCCTCAACTCCACTTTCTTGTCTCTTCCCCAGAACCCTTACGGATTAAAAATCTATTTGAATCAACCTTAAATATTCTTAACCCAGCCATGAGAGTAAAGAATTCCATACAAATTCTTCCTCACCTTAAGTGGGCGACCTCTTACTCCTAGCTTATGCCTCTCTCACAAGGGAAAACCACCTCTCAACATCTAACTTGTCAAGATCCCTAAGAGTCTTAAATGCTTCAATAAAGTTGTCTCTTGTTCTCCTCAGGTGTGTTCGAGCTGATTCTGTCCTCGTAAAACAGTTTCTGTATAGCCAGGATCAACTGAGTTGAACCTTCACTGCGCTGTGTCTAATGGCAATATAGAAAAAAGCGTACTTTTATTTAGTGTCTTTCGCAGCCAGCAGATAGTAAAAACACTTTATGATGAATGAAGCACTTTTTGAAGTATTGTCAGTGTTGGAATGTTGGGCTTAGAGTCATAGAGATGTACAGGACAGAAACAAATCCTTCGGACCAACTCGTCTGTGCTGACCAGATGTCCCAACCTAATCCTGTCCCATTTGCCAGCACTTGGCGCATATCCCTCCAAACCCTTCCTATTCATATACCCATTCAGATGCCTTTTAAATGCTGTAATTGTACCAGCCTCCACCACGTCCTCTGGCAATTCATTCCATACACACACCACCCTCTGCGTGAAAAAGTTGCCCCTTATGTCCCTTTTGTATCTTTCCCTTCTCACCGTAAACCTATGGCCTCTAGTTCTGGACTACCTGACCCCAGGAAAAAGACTTTGTCTATTTATCCTATCCATGCCCCTCATAATTTTGTAAACCTCTATAAGGTCACACCTCAGCCTCCAACGCTCCAGGGAAAACAGCCCCAGCCTATTCAGCCTCTCCCTCAAATCATCCAACATGTTCTGCGCTGTATTGTTCTATGTTCTATCCTTGTAAATCTTTTCTGAACCCTTTCAAGTTTCACAACATCCTTCCTATAGGAAGGCGACCAGAATTGCATGCAATATTCCAACAGTGGCC
Source organism: Chiloscyllium plagiosum (assembly GCF_037043375.1). Taxonomy (NCBI): domain Eukaryota; kingdom Metazoa; phylum Chordata; class Chondrichthyes; order Orectolobiformes; family Hemiscylliidae; genus Chiloscyllium; species Chiloscyllium plagiosum. The sequence continues at coordinate 54,794,582 of NW_028270152.1, read as the reverse complement.
TAACCAACATCCTGTACAGCCACAACATGACCTCCCAACTTATATATTCAGTGCTGTGACCAATAAAGGAAAGCATACCAAATACCTTGTTCACTAATCTATCTACCTGCAACTCTACTTTGAAGGAGCTATGAACCTGTTCTCCAAGGTCTCTTTGTTCAGCAACACTCCCAGGACATTACCATTTGTTTTGTTTTTTCTGAAATGCAACACCTCCCATTTATCTAAATTAAACTCCATCTGCCACTCCTCAGTCCATTGGCCCATCTTATCAAGCTCCCGTTGTAATCCAAGGTAATCTTCTTCGCTGAGCACTATACCTCCAGTTTTGGTGTCATTTGCAAATTTACTAACTATACCTCTTATGCTCATATCCAAATCATTTACATAAATGACAAGAAGTAGTGGACCCAGTACTGATCCTTGAGGCACTCCACTGGTCACAATCTTCCAGTCTGAAAAGCAGCCCTCCGCCAACACCCTGTGCCATCTTAAGGCAGACAATTTGCCCACAGCAGGCTTGACAAATACCAGTGTATTCATGATCAGATAATCTGATTTCATGGGATTGACTGACGGGGGAGAAGAATGCTGGCCATAAACCCAGGGATCAGTCCTCTCCTCTCCCTCGCAGTAGTGATGTATGATCCTTTCGGTCCATCTGAAGGGGCAGGTGAGACTATGATTGGACATCTCAATCACACATGGTATCTCCACCAGTGCAGTTTTGCTTTGGCATGTCAGTCTCGCTAATCCCAGATTGGAACTTGAACCCACAACTTTCTCAGGCCAGAATGCTGCCTGCCATTTAAACCAAAGCCAGGAGTAAGGATGTCTATCATCTACACCTTGTCTGACCAGTGGGTGACTCCAGAATCAGACCCATGACTTTTAACTGGCCTTGATATTGCAAGCAACTCCATTGCATCAAACCACTACAAAACCTCGAATACACTCAAAAACTAGAGGGACCACTCAGCTTCAGTCTAACACTGACCACAACAAAGCCACATCAGTCCAGTTGTTTAGAACATCTGGGAAGTTGTGCCAAATCTGGGAGAGGTGTCCCACATAATAGACAAACAGCATTTTGTCATTGGCTTAATCACACCTTTCACCCACTGATCCTGCCTCGTCTCTCACCATTTGTGTCTTCCATATTGCATTCCCAGACCAAATCCATCAGAAATGGTGGGCCGATGATGTAGTCAGGGAGGTGGCCTTGGATGCTCTCAGATAAATTTGAGGCTGGCTGTTTTGCAATGAATGACTCATCAAAGTTCTAAAACATTCCATCATCTCCAAGACAGAATCAGTAATATTCAGCATCCTATCCACCATCTTAAATCTTCATTCCCTCCACCACGGTGCACAATGACAGCAGTCTGAGTCTGCACGATGTACTGGATTTATTCACCAAACATTCAGAAGCAAATGTCTGAAACCCACAATTTGTATTCCCTCAAAAGACAAAGGCAGAACGGACCACTGCCACTGGCAAGTTTTTTTTGTCATTCTGAACGGGAAATATATTTCTGTCCAGATCAAAATTCTGGAACTGCCTCCCACAGAGTACTGTCAGCACAGCTACATTTCAGTCGCAGTGGGTCAAAATGGCTGCTCCTCCCTACCATCCTAAAAGCTATTTAGGAAGAAGGTAAATGTAGAAATGCTGGTTGATCTGCTATAATCGGTGTCTCGTTAATGTGAATTCACTGTAATGTGATTGACTAATTAGGGACACTGTTTCTAAAGCGCAAGCTTTTAAGATGTGTGTTGGCTGTAATGCGATTACATCACCAACACTTTAAGTACTGTTTCTAAGCATGATTTTTCTATAATGTGGGGTTGCACAAGAACGCACCTGTCGCATTATAGATCAGTCACAATCTTGTCAACAGGCTTAATGGGCTAAATGGTCTACACCTTCTGTTTCCTTTGTCTTGCCAGTGATATCCATATCCCATTAGTGAATAAAATAAAGCCTTGTACTTTCTCACAAGGCATTAATTATTTGTCTCCATATAGTTGGGTAGTCACTTTGTCTACTCAGTGGTTCTTCGTAGTGTGGTATCACCACAAACGCTTCATTACTGCTTTATTTCCTCAATCAAAATTCCATAACCTAAAAGAGGCTTTACCTTTCATTCCCACTTCTTTCAGTTTTTGGTAACAACCTTCTGTGAGTTACTCATTTTACGTCATTTGCAAAATTGAAGTGTCCAGTCTTGTAGCTTTTCACTGCCCACTTTCAGTGTTATGCCCTCAAAGTACAATCGGCTAAAACCTTGCACTTCTGAATGCCTTAGCTACTACAGATATGTAATGCTTATCTGAAATCTTTGGGGCCATTGTTTTTCGTATTTCAGTATAAATGACATTTTCACAGTGAAATAAAAAAAATACCGAATAGCAGACATACGTGACTAGTACGAACACTAAGACACAATTGATATCTGCCAGTGCTGGGCCATGCCTCCTCGTCACATCTGAGTGACATGGGTCGAATGGGTGTGGAGTTGGGTCACCTGTTCGCACCCCAAACAATCTTGTTATACAGAAAAAAAACTTCACGAGAAGACTTTGGATTTCGGAGCTTTTCAGATTCCGGAATTTAGGATAAAGGGTTGTGTACCTGTATTTGCAAGATCATTCTCATATTGGTTGCTCTCAGGCTTTCCTTTGGGAATTCTATTTTTTTGGGTATAGATATTAAATTGATGAGTCTGACATCTCTCCAGTAGAGAAGGATTGAAGAATGGGGATAATTAGTAAATGCACCATTCTATTTTGCAGGAAGCTGGAGAAAATCAGTCCTTCGACTCTTACGTGCTTCGTAATGGAGTAGCACTGTCAGGGCCTACCAAATGTGGGTCAGTCCTGAAGCCTGTATATTATTTTGAGTACATGAAAGAATAAGATGAGAGAAAATATATAAGAAAAGGAATTTGCAGATCCAATAAATGCGAACCTACTGTCTAATGTTAACACTATATTGTCAAGGGGTCATCTTTTTAAAATGAAAATGGAGGAATTTCTCCTATCAGAGGTTCATTAGTGTTTGAAATTTCCTTTCCCAGACAGCAGGGGAGGTGGAGTCATTGAATATATTCAAGACTGAGACAGGTTTGTCACAGAATCATGGGATAGTTGTGGCTTGGAAGGAGGCTTTTTAAAATTCATTCATGGGTTGAGGAAATCGCTGATCAGGCAGCAACTATTGCCCATCCCTAATTGCCCAGAGGGCAGTTAAGTCAACCATATTGCCATGGGTCAGGAGTCATATGTAGGCCCGACGAGGTAAGGATGGCAATTTCCTTCCCTAAAAGAAGGACATTAGTGAACCAGATTGGGTTTTTATGACCATCAACAATGGGTCGTGGTCATCATTAGACTTGTAATTCCAGTTATTTTTATTCAATTCAAATTCCACCATCTGCCATGACTGGATTTGAAAACAGGTTGCCAGACATGATCTGGGTTGACAGTCCAGCAATAATACCACAAGGCCATCACATCACCATAACTGGGCTATTGTTGATCTCCAAGAACCTGAGGGTTGCGTATGAAGTTTTTTGGTCGGGGAGAAGTGGAGTTAAGGCCAGAATCTGATCAACCATGATCATATTAGAATGGCGATCGTATTGAGTCTCAAAGGGCCTGTTTCTTTTGATATTGTGCCAGTTGGTTTGATAAACAGACTTTGTAGCTGAGGCTTTCTAGTTCAGGCTTGTCTTGTGTTGCTATCTATGTTGGAGCCTTTTCCTCTACACAGAGGCATGGTGTAGAATTTAAAACTCAGTGGGTTTTAATTTTGTGGAGATGTGTAGAAAAGTTTAAAAATTGACTGGTGAACTGAAGTGCCATTCATGAAAAGTACGGTAAAACAGAATATTTAATCGTCCTTATTTTATTATTCTTGGAGCCCTCTACTTGATGGATAGATGTCCACTTATGTATTTAAATAAAACAAGTGTGCTCGGGTGATTTTAAATATTCAAATTAAAGAAGACAAGAAATGTTGATCCATCTTGGGTCTTTTAATGAATTTTTAATATCGAAAGGTTCTGCCTGGAAATGAAATTATTCTAAAAATAGTGACCAAGCATTAAGAGGCATAAACAGCTCCCATATGATAGAAGCATAGCTATTTGTCATTGCTGTTATCTTAAACATTCTCGCTTCCTCGCAGTCCATTTATATTGCTTTCAAACAATTGCTGTGGGATTTGTATCATCATCTGTCAGACTTGTACCAAGTCATCTCATTTGGTAAATGACCATAGCCATCACACAATCTATACTCCAAGGTGTGAGATGTGCCTTCAAGATTAACCTGATAAACTGCCTCCTGATAAACATACTGCCCAAATATTTAGCTGCTTTCACAGGGAGAAAGGGGCACAAACCTGTGAAGTGACAACTGATTCAAGAGCTTTGAAGAGTCAAAGGAGATTGAAGAGGCTGCAAGGATGGAGTGATCAACTGAAGTGCAGTTTCCACCCAATAATAAGTAATATAGAAGATTGATATATCTGCTTTACATGTGATGTAAACGTAAATACATTCATAAAGAATGTTATCATAAAACTAACGCTAACTTTGCAATTAATTGTTTTCAGCAGTGAACTCATACTTCACCCTGACCAGTCATTTAAATGTGTGATTTGTACAAGGCTTCTGAGTTTTCACCTGGTGAAGTTCAATTTTAGTGTGACACACATTGGCAGAACAGGAAGGACATTTGGCAAGGCTGAATAATGGATAACAAATGCATTCCATCTAATCATTCTTTCCTTGCAACCTCTTCAGAATCCTTGAATATGCCGTCATTTACTATTCTCGTGTTTGTATCCAGCAGGGATAATTTGATAATGATCAGTACCAAGAGCTGGGTTAGCATGTATTGTTCTCTTCCTTTCCCAGCCTGTGATCACCGAATTTTGTTTTTATTTTTGCTAACTAGCTCAGAATATCAAATCTGAACAAATCAAAAATTAAATTGGAAATATTCTACTTCTGTGCATCATGAGGTTGACCAGACTTCTAATTTTGTCCCACTCCTGAGCTGGTTACAGCAGAGTTCAAACTTAAAAGGGAAGTCATGTTGCTATACTGTATATACTTACCTGTGCTTGGTGTAAGGGAAAAGCCAGCCAGGGATTTTTTTTAAGTTAACAGGTGAAGAGTTTTATATCTAAAACTCACTCAAGCAAAGTTGCAGAGATTTTTAACAAAACGTTTAAAATGTATCCAACTGCCTACTCATTTTAAAAAAAAAAGCACATGCAACCAACTTCCCATCAAACATCTCCCAATCCATGTGAGAATAAAGTGCAATAAAAATCTACAAAGTTTTAGATGTTAAAACTTGACAAAGGGGCGGCATGGTGGCTCAGTGGTTAGCACTGCTGCCTCACAGCACCAGGGTCCCCGGTTCGATTCCAACCTCGGGCGACTGTGTGGAGTTTGCACATTCTCCCCGAGTCTGCGTGGGTTTTCTCCGGGTGCTCCGGTTTCCTCCCACAGTCCAAAGATGTGCAGGTCAGGTGAATTGGCCATCTTAAACTGCCCATAGTGCTAGGTGCATTACTCAGAGGGGAATGGGTCTGGGTGGGTTGCTCTTCGGAGGGTCGGCGTGGACTGGTTGGGCCGAAGGGCCTGTTTCCATTAGATGCTAATCTAATGAGTGCAGTCTGAAAATGAATCATTTCCAGATTGTCCTGAGGTTTCTTTTTGGTTTTCAGAAGAGATATTTCTACCATTGTTGCTGCTCCCCAGGACAGGCAATTTGCAGTTGCAGCTTGGTCTGATTCTCTTGTTTTCTTGAAGACAGTGGCATTGATTTGGAATTCTCTCTGAAGAACCTTGAGCTTGTAGTAATAAAGCCTTCAGACCTCAAGCAGCTTTGATGAGTGAGATTTCCGTGAAAGAGAGACAGGGCTACAGGTGTTGCTGCTTCTGCCCTGTCACAGTTTCTATTGCTGTCAGTTCAAAAACAAGCATTTATTTTTACACCCATGACTTCTCTCTGAGACCTCAGACTTTGCGTCTCCATAAAATAAGTTTGTTTTTAACAAATGCAACACTTGTGCAGCTATTCACGAGTGTTCTTTGAAAAGCATTATTTTAAAAAAAGTTCAAGATATTTATCTGTGATGTTATAAATGAATATTTTAGATAACAAACCCTCATAGCAACCTGTACATGTATATCCATTCTTAATCAAGCAGTTCTCACGTTTGTTATGGCTTTATGCTGTTCCTGTAAAGTTTTCCTAATGCATGTTAAATTTTCATTTAAATTCTCCTGATTTTCCCCAGAATTAGACCTTTCCCAAAGGAGTGTGTTTCAGACTGCAATCAAGAAGAAACAGAAATTGCTGGAGAAATTCAGCAGATCTGGCAGTGTCCATAGAGAGAAAGTAATGTTTCGGGTCCAGTAATGAGCTGAGGAAGGGTCACTGGATCTGAAATATTAACTTTACTTTCTCTGCACGGATACTGCCAGACTTGCTGAATATCTCCAGTAATTTTTGCTTCACATTTCCACCATCCATAGTTCTTTGTCTTTCTTTAGTGAGCAAATATTTGTGATTGAACTTGAAAGCTTTGTGCTTTGTTTGTATCAATACCTCATGGTGCAATTTGTTAACTACTGAGAGGAGCAACTCACAATTTCATGGATGCTAAAGATCTCAAATAAAAACACTAGATGTTGAAGAAACTCAGCAGGTCTGAAAACCATCTACAGTGAGAGAAACCGTTTGTTTCGAATCCTGAGTGACCCCTCTTCAGAACTGAAGGAGAGTCATCTTGGATTTGAAGTGTTAACTCTGTTTCTGTCTCCACAGGGGCTGCTAGGCCTGCAAAGTTTCTCTAACACTTTTCCGTTTTTATTGCATGGTTTTAGGGAATGGATGAAATTAGCTGACACAGTCCTTCTATTGATCCGCAAGTTTCCACATCGGACGCTGCTCCTGTTATTGCTATCACAGGCTTTGCTTGACCATAATTCTCTGACGTGGTTTGCGTAAATATGAGTTTCTAGACAGTTAAATCTGAAAATTAGTGGCTGCTAGTAGGTCACCGGGGCATCGTAAAGCTAATGCAATTTTTTTTTACAAGCAGACTAAGCGATTAAACTTCTTAAGTAACCATGTGAAATCCATGGGTTTAAAGGTTCGACATAATGTCGAATTGACATATTGGAATTGTTGAAGCACTGTTGGCTTTATAATGGATATTCTGTTTTCCACCGTTATAACATTCTCCATTGTGATTGGAGTTAGAAATACTGTAAATTATTTAAATGTGACTCGGAATTGCTCTGCACAGAGACTCAAAACTTGTTGGCAGAAATAATGCTCAAATGTTGTGTTTGTCTTTGATCATTTAATAATTAAAAATTAAGTGTTATTTAAAGGATTCGTGAATGGTGCAGTTTAGAATATGACAGCATTGAAAAATGGCACAATTGTTCATAAATTAGCAAGTTAAAAAATGTATTCCTTTCTCTTGTAGGTCAAAGAAGCTTGCATCCTTAGCCGAGACACTGCGGAATGTAAAAATCACAAAGAGTAATTTAAGTTTTGAACTGGAAGAATTGGAGAAAGCAGCGCTATTAGTTCAAGAGGAAGAAAATGAAATCAAGCCAGGGCAGAGTGGTCTCCAATCACCCCTTTCAGAAAGTGAGACTCAGAAAGATAATGACTCTGAGGAATCGAATAGCTCATCCTATGATACTGGAGAGTCTGATTCATGTGAAAATGATTTGTCTAGGTGTAGCATTTCTGAGGAAATGGATAGAAAATCTTTGTGTCATGCAACAGAGGCTGACTGTGTCACTGAATTCAAAGCTAAAGAGGATTTGATCAAATTGAACTGTGGTGATGAAACTATGCATATGGATGCCACAGGATATCCAGTTAACTGTCCATTGGGAGAGACTTCCACTGACAAATCATCTCCAAGAAGATTGATAGAAGAAGTTGCAGATCAGTTGCAGTCAATGGGGTTTTCAGAGCACTGTGAAAAATCTGCTGTTGAGAATTCGGAGCACAGACCAACAAGCCTGCCTGTTCAGAATTTGGCACAGTATCAGCATTCACAGACGACCTCACAGCAGACTTTCTTAGAGGTGTCTCCTAAGAGGAATTGCCTGCTGCTTGTTGCAGATCCTGATAACACAGAGGATTTTATAAACCTGGCATGAGTCCAGCTTGCATGCTAGAAAAGAACAAACTGATTTACATGCAAGTGGCTGACGCTGGTCATTGTACTTATTAGATCACTTTAGAAATGAAAATTTGCTCTTAAATGCTTTGGTGTTTACGCACATTTATACCAGATATTGTGCAAAAACTATATTCCTTGTGTCTTCAAAATAATAGGTATTGTCATAATTGCCTTTATTGCTGCATTGTGTTGTGATGTTAAATTAAATCACTATGCGATAAGTTTAACCAGTGTTAGTCAATTTAAGACACAGTTGAGATTTGCTTTCGATCACATCAGTCCTTATTGTATCGAGCTTATGTTTATTTTATGGCTGCCTTTTTTAAGTCAAGCAAACGTTCATCAAAACAGTATCAGATAGTAAGTCTGTGGCAGCCCAATAGGCAACATGTCCTTCCAAGAACAGTGCTGTGGGCTGATAGAATATGGTTTTGAGTCAATGGACTCACCTTTTGCTCAGAAACACATCCCATGTAGGATATTGCCTGTGAGCTGATTGCTGCCTCATTAGCTATGGAATTGTATGCAGTGTGAGAAAAGGGAGGCTTAAATGATGAGAGACTTAATTTTCAAAACAGAGAAAAGCGTAGGTAAAATGGCAAATGTAATTTACAATGTAATGTGCAACTGCTGGGCAGGAGCTGAACAGTCAATCCATTTGTACTAATAGTGTCACTCAAATTCGGATGTTGAGAAAGGTGCAATGCTCATTAAAGTTAATGTCAGAGCTGACTGGATCCTGGAAAGCACTCATTATTGACGAGGTTGTGAAAGAGAGAGCACAAAGCAAGATGAGGCTGAGCTGTACCTATTCGAATTCCAGCAAATGTAATCACTGAGCTATATTATAGAATGAAAATTCAAAATAAACAAATTTACACACTGTAAAATCTGTCAGAAAGATGTAGCAATTATCAGGCACCTAATGATTGTCCTAACTGCCTTTTAATGATTTTAAAGTAGCACTAAGAAGCAACCGCTCTCTTCAAAGATTGCCTGATATCTGTCCCCACCTATGGATTTGTTGAGATATTTCATATGGATTTGTATAATCCCTTGAATGAAAACAACTGCAAACATTGAAATATTGGAATCCAGTAAATATGCTTCTTGCCTTTTCAGGTCCGGATGTCTCTTAATAATCGCAAGGTTTGCTTGGAAACAAGGAAAATGTATTTCAGGAGCAACTGATGTGTGTTCCTTTATGAAATAGAGACTGTTACATGTTATGCAAAAAAAAATTGCAACCTGAAATAGTTGCTCCCACACCCTCAGAACACCTTAATTTTGCCTTGAGGTAATGTGATAGGATTTATTGAGTCCTTTGAGAGCCAGCGTTCACACGTGAAAATGCAAGAATTTGTTTCTCGTGCTCCAGAAAAATTGGCTGAGAGTCCTGACAAATTGCATTTTGAAATAGGAATGTGTGCAATTTTGGCATCCTGACACTGGGTGTCACAATTTTATTTTTACAAAGCTCATTTGGAGAGCCGGTGCCATTGAAACAATTTATTTTTGTATGATTTGTTATTGAGTTGGTGCAACAGCTTCCAAACTAGTCACATTGCCTTGATCACATCATGTTACTTTCCATTTAGTGGCTGATTCATTCTTCATAGCATTCAGTTAATAAATCCATACCTGGTAAGTATAGGAACGTAGGATTTAGGAGCAAGAGTAGAAAGGACCTTTGGCCCTCTCAACCTGCTCCACCATTCAATAAGATCATGGCTGATCTTGTTGTAATCTTAGCTTCACTTTCCTATCTGGACCCTTCGATTGTCTTATTTATTAAAAACATATCTAACTCAACTGTGAATGAATTCGAAGATCCAGCCTCCACTACCTTCAAATGGAGAAACCTCATACGAGTAAAAAATGTAGAAATGACTACTGTTGGAATTTAATATAGGAGATCTTTAACCACAAATGAAATTTTCCTGAATTTACACAGCAAGTATTGTTAAATGTACAACAAAATCTTGCATATTTATAGTACTTTTACTGCATGGCAATACTTCCCAAGGTCATTTTATAGATTGTTAACTGTGATTCAGTCAGTTAGCACTCTTGTCTCTGAACTGGACTGGAACAGAGATTTGAGCACAACATTCAGTTTAATAGTTGATTTGAGATGTCCCTTGGATGGGATGTTAATCCAGTGCTCCATCTGTCCCCTCATATGGATGTAAAACCTCGCATGGCACTGTCTTGTACCAGAGCAGAAGAATAATATTTGGTCAATATTTTATCCTCTAACCAAATCACAAAAGTAACCTGTCTGATGGTTATCACATTGACCTTGCTTTATATAAACTGCCTGTGGTATAAATTCCCACTTCATAGCAGTAATTACATGTCAAGAAATAATTCATTGATTGTAAATAGCTTTGGCATATTCAGAGGTCATGAAAGGGGCTACACACAGGTAAGTGTTTCTGTCTTTATGACTACAAGTGACTGGACACAAGTCACTTTAGTATGACTGAAGGTTCTAGCTGACCCAAGCCTGTAACAAACAGGGAAAAATGCATATCAAATAGATGGATAATCTCAGTTGAGGTCATTCTGCACAATCCATTTGTCAGTACTCTTCATTTTTATTATTTTAAGTCCAAATTAAATTCTGACAAGTTGAGGAAATTTTGGGAGGGAGGTCTTATGGAGAGATTTGAATGGGTATATGTTAGATCTGTGACTCTTTGTTTCATATCTGGTGGATCTACCATGTTTCATGTCCATGTTATTTGCCTTATTTTTGAAAGCAGATAGGAATAAGCTATCTCTGCTTATTTAAATGAGTGTCAATATGTTTCATAATCGTAGAATCGTGACAGTCCGGAAGCAGGCCATTTGGTCCATTAAGTCCACACCTGCCCTCAAAAGTGCATCCCACCCACACTCTTACCCCGAACCCATCGCTATAACCCTGAATTTCCATGGCTAATCCACCTAACCTGTACATCCTGGACACTGGGCAATTTACCATGGGTAATCCACCTAACCTACACATCCTTGGACTGTGGGAGGAAGCCACAGTGTGTGGAGTTTGCACAAAGGGTGGAATCAAATTTGGTTCCCTGGCACTGACACAGTAGTGCTAACCACTGAGCCATCATACCACCCTTAATACTACTTACCATTTAGCTGCATGTAATTGATAATCTTGTGCTTGGTTGAATTCTCTGCCTGAAGGCAAGTCTGACCGGTAGAGCTATGAGCTCCACCACTAGTTATCACAACTGTATAATTTTACAAAGCTCCTTACTGACATAGTGACACTGAATCAATTTATTTTTCATTGTGAAGTTACTTAATGAGTTGTGCAACAACACCATTTAGCTTGAATACATCCTGTTACTCTCCAAGAGGCAGGTCCTGAATCCACCCCACCCAGAACAGAGCTGAAACCTGTTATGAAGGTATAGGTGTGTACTGTACCTTTTAAGAGAAAGGAAGCTAGTAAGGAATGACTGAAAGCACAGAGTGAGCTGAACAATTTTAATATGTAACACTTGGTTGAAACAAATAGCTGGGGTTGTGTTGCCATGGAACAAAAAAAATTCAAATTCGGCCAATCAGTTTAAATTATGCCCCAGATACTAAAATCCAATCAAATTTAAATTTGATGTTTGGATGACATCAAACCAATGAAATGATTAAATGTTTTAGGGTATAAAACCAGACATTTTGAACAGTTAGGGGAAAATTGCCTAGAAAACCAATAAGTATAGACTGCTAGCCAAATGGCTCTCTGAAAGGTACCTGTCCATAAGAAATTTGTGCAGCAGAACACCATAGCCAACTTAGAGAAAAATCTACAGAGGAGAGTCAACAAAGCTGACTGATTCTGAAATGTGATTTTTTTTTTTAGGGTTTTTTTTATTGGACCAGTATTGTGGAGTGGGCGGTAAAAGGTTGGTGTAAGAGAAAGAAGTTGCAAATGGTTGTTTAATGTTCTCTTTTGGACTTAAAGAATAAAATTGTTAATTTTAACTTTAAGCAGGACCTATGGGATAGTTCTTTGCCTCTCAAAATTTAACAGGTTACGGTGTGAGGTGAGCTTCTTTGTGTGTTGAGTTTAAATCAGCAGAGGGGTTTACCCTGTGTCGTAACAAACCCTATGGTGTTGGCATAAATCTGATCCATGCCAACCATGAGCCAGCTGAGTCAACCAGCCCCGAGGAGTCAGAATTGCTAAGCAACATACACTTTTACTTAAACGTTATGGTCTAGAATGGTAGAATAGGGATGGTAGAGGCTCCAGTTCCCTTCTGTCCCATGGCTGACCAGGAATATTTCCTACGTTCACCACTTGCCATTCAGGCATGTGTTGGAAGAATTTGCAAGTTGATACTTTCTGTTTTTACGCTATATTATTGACAAGTAAATCAGACTCGAACCCAGAGTTTCTGGTTCAAAGACAGGAACAATGCCAAAAGACACTCATAATTGGTAACATTATAGTTAAACATTAAACTGGTCTGTTGCTCAATGAATGCACAGCAAAAGAAATAATACTCTTGAGTTAGCCAGCAGTCCCCAATCCCATTTATTATGAGATTTGTGAAATCCGTATTTGTTGGTGAATCAGTAAGAAATCTGCCAAATTAATGTAAGCAACAAACCAGTTTTCACATATACTGAAGACTGAATTTATCATAGATTTATAGCGATGTACAGCATGGATGGCAATATTGCTCTTAAATATACACCTTCACTCATGTCTACAATCCAAATCTTAAATAGTCTCTGAAGTGTTTGGAACTGACTGCACACCTCCACTAAGATCTTGTGAGGGTCTTACTGAACAACAGAATAAACTTTGCTGGGTTCAATGCATGATGATATAATGCATATTGAAATCACTTTATACTTATCCATTAATGTGAATTTTGGCCTTTTATACCTACAGGCTTTATATCAGGCATAGTTTCTAGAGTTAACTGGAGCTTCTCTTGTACATATTATGATGATGTTGTTCCTTTATCAAGGTGATGTTGTTCCTTTATCAAGGTTATGTTGTCCTTTTCAGGTGAAAGGCACAGGTTCTGAAAAGGCCAATTTGATTATAGCTAACAGATACCGCCTCATGAAAAAGGCTTTCAAGTTTAAAAAAAAAACTTGTACAGCATTTTGTTTGGATAGTCTGTTGGGTTTTCAGATAGGTTAAGCTATTTGGTGTTCTGTTCTTTTTTTGTGTGTTTAATGCGGTAATCTTGTAAATAAATTCTGTTTTGCTTAAAGCTAAGTGGCTTGACCAGCTGCATCACTCCTGGGATATCCGCGTTATACCTGCTTAAAATAACTAGTAAAGTTAGGATCTGGACTACTTTCTTGGAATGTTTTGAGGGGGTCTGACCTGGTCCACAACAACAGTGGTGCAGCATGAGGTAATCCAACAGCATTTCTGGAGCAGAGTGCATCAAAGTGGCATAATACCTCAATATATAGCACTGTTGTGCTCTGGGAGCTGAGCCACTGAAGAATCAGTTGGAACTTTCTTCAAAATATGTAATATGACAGTTTATTTTTTACTGGCCTGGGCCAGAAGACGTAAAAACAGCAAAGAGTCCAGCCGATTCAATTCCCAAACTGTGTATCCGAAAATAAATTGTGCAGTGTCATCACAATAAGCAAATCTGTTTGGAGATGATTCATTTAAACTGAAATTCAGCGTGTAATTGATTCTGGAAATTTCTCAATGGGACTGCTAATGTTGATGATGTGCAAGCCTGTTAATTGACAATGGATCTGCACACCAGGTAGAATTCAAACACGATTCTGAAAAAGAGATGGTGATGGGAACACTGCAACTGAAAATATCAAACTCCAGCAAGAAATGTTGGAAGCATTCAAGAGATCAGATAGAGGAGAGTAGGATTAACAATTCAGATTGACAACCACTTGTCTGAAATGGTGATATTAGATCATTAATTTAAAATATTACCTTTATCTTCATAACCTTATAAACTTCAATTAAAATGCAGTAATAATTGCAGTATCTTAAATATCAAATATATCTCCACTGTAATGGCCCTATAATCATGCTGCTGAACATGTGATGCACTTTCTTGTTTGCTTTATTTTGTTTCTATAGTACATTCCCATGTAGTATTGTGACCTAACCAACATCACTGCACTTTACTCCAAGTTCTGGTCATTTTTTTAAAAAAAGGACACAGATCAGTGCCTCCTTTGTACTGGCTGAATCGAATATGTGCAACCTCCAATTAGTTTTGATTTGGATTGATGTTTATGTTGTGGACTCATTCAGCACGAGTTGGGGGCTGGTGTGGGAAGAAGAAAGTATTTCTGTGTTTTGGTAGGCGGGTTAGTGAACTTGGAGCCTCAGAGTGCTGTGGTGCTTTATCTGTAATTCAGTGTGCATCCCATGATGCAGCAATGATTGGTAATGACTTGAGGCAAAATGGAAAATTGTTTGTTTGGTAGGTCTAATCCTAATTATGCATAAACAATTGAAACCCTTTAGCAGAAATGCCAAATTGAGCAGTTTCTTACACCCTGCTACTGAACAACATCTCTTAGCAGTTAGCAATCTTAACTTTATATACCTTTTTGTTTGGTTTTTCACTCAGACAGTTCTACTAAGCAACAGGTGACTTCTACCAGGATTGTTCTCCACAATTTCTACATTGACGAGGTGGAGGATGTGCTTTTATTCTTCTAACGCAGAGATCTACTGTCTGATATTACTTTCAGAAGCAATCTTCTGACATAAACATGGAGTTAGTTAGGAAAAATGAGGCCAAGGTGAGGGATAATGGCTATGTATTCCAGTATTCAGGATATGACAGATGATGCCTCTCTGGGATCTGTACTAGATCCACAGTATTTCATCATATCTACAAATATACTCTGAAGAAATAGAGAGCTCTGTATCTAGGTTTGCTATTAACAAGTTAATCTGTGCTGTAAGTAGAGTCACTTGGAGCAGGATGTTTCAGCTATGCATTGAGAGATGAAGTGAGTGAACTGGCAAACAGTTCAATATCAGAAAGTGTAAAGCCATACGTTTTTCTGAACTCACAGTGGAGCAGAGTATTTTTTAAGTGTGAAGAAACTAGAAGCTGTGGTGGAGCAGAGAGATTTAGGGGGTGCCATCAATTGAAAAGCTAGCAGACTGATGCAAAACAAAATGAGAGATAAAGCTACCATTCTGAAAATGGCATTTGCACCAAAAAGAGATACAGTGATACTGAAGTCTCTTGTTAGACCACATTAGGATACTGCATTCAGTTCTGGGCACCACACCTCAAGAAGGATGAACTGACTTGTAGTGGGTGCAAAACCAATTTCAGCAGAATGAGAACAGGGCGGAGAGAGTTGGAGTCATACATTCAATTTTGGATGATCAAGAGCTGATCTAATTCAACTGAAATGATTCATGGATATAGGGGAGATAGCGAGAAACTATTTCCTGTGTGTGTGCCTACATGAGTAAGTGTAATCTTACAATTAGACCTCAAGTTATCAGAGACTGTCAGAAAACATGTGACATCATAGCAGTGGTGGTTTGAACACTCCTCAGTATTAGTCTTCTCAGAGCCATATCCAATATGGACCACCACAGCTGTAAACCGCTCCCCCCCCTCACCACCCCAAGCCACTGTTATCGCCCCTGGCGAGCTTCCCTATTTTATTAGTTCCAGATAGGTTAACCCAAATTGTCAAACACCCCAGGTACGGAGGGATGAATTGGCTCTCTTTTTTTTTTAGTCGTCTGCCTCTTTTGTTAGTCAAAGTAAAGTTAATTTTTAAAGGATCCTTTTTGCTGCCTTTCTTCTCAATCAACTGAATTTGTTTTAAAATAAACCAAATTAAGCAGGCTGCCTTGAGTTAAGAAAAGTATATGTTTATATCTTATTAAACCAAGAGAAATAATAACATGACCCACTTTCAGATTCAAAATTAGAGCTGAGTCTAAATAGATAAAAGTTAATAAAGGTGTGCAGATTGCAGAGTAAACAAGTGAAACTCACTTTTAACCACTTTCTGTCTATACTGAAAAGGGGAAAACACAAACATTATTGTTGCCCAGATTGTTCTATTTTCCATATACTTTTCTCAGTCTGAGAGCTCTCAGAAGATGACAGTTCATTTGCAGCGCATTTCTCCTTATGAAATGCCTCGCATTAAAGCTTCTTTGTCACTTATGAGATGTGACATTCCAGGTGCTTACTTAAGGGTGGGGTTATCAACATTGGTTTTCCAGACAGTAACTGAATTACATTGCTCAAAATTTACACTCCTGCCTCTAACATTGCCTTATGAAGGAAAAAAAACATCATTTAGGATGAAAAGAAGTTTACCAAGATGTTGTCTAGACTGGAATTATTAGCTATAAGGTGAACTTGGACAAAATTGGATTGTTTTCACTAGAGCATCAGCAGCTGCCTGGCAACCTGATAGAAACGTATAAAATTGAGAGAAATAGGGTGGATAGTCGGAGTCTTTATCTCAGGCTGGAAATAGCAGATTGGGGCTGTTTTCCCTGGAGTGTGAGGCTGTGGAGATAACCTTGTAGAGGTTTATAAAATCATGAGGGACATGGAAATGGTGAATTGTCTAGGTCTTTTTCCCAGGGTAAGACAGTCCAAAACTAGAGGGCATAGGTTTAAGGTGAGAGGGAAAAGATTTAAAAGGGACGTAGGGGGCAATTTTTTCACACACAAGGTGGTGCGTGTGTGGAATGAGCTGATGGGGAGGAGGTGGTAGAGGCTGGTACAATTACAACATTTGAAAGGTATCTAATGGGTACATAAATAGGAAAGAGAGAGATATGGGCTAAATGTTGGTAAATGGTACAAGATTAATTTGGGAAATCAGGTCAGTGTGGATGAATTGGACTCATTGATCTGTTTCTGTGCTGTATAACACTGCATGAAATACTAGGGGGCATAGGTTTTACCCTGGAGGGGGTGGGGGGCAGTGGGGAGTTGGAATTTAAAAGAAATCTGTGAGGCGTGTTTTTTTTACACAGTGTGGTAGGTGCTGTGACACACTGGGGGGTTGGTTGTAGAAGCAGATATGATAGTAACTTCTAAGAGGCATTTAGACTGATATGTGAACAGGCATGGAATAGAGGGATATGGACCATGTGCAGGGATTAGTTGGGATGAGATCGGTTTAGAATAATACAGACATGGTGGACTGAAGGGCCTGTTGTGTGCTGTACTGTTCTTTAGATTTTTAAAACAATAAATTCCTAGACGTTCCAGAGCTATGATCCATTTTCTTGACACCACACGCTATCCTGCCTTGGAATTATATTTTGAGGAGTCAAAATTCTGGAAGAGATTATGGATGTACGTATATCACACTGACTGCAATGCCTCCAGCTCCCTGAGGGCATTTGGGGATTAGCAAAAAATTATCACCCTGACAGTGATGCACAAAGGCCACGAATGAATGAAAACGAAATCCAAAATAGATCTGCATTCAAATTGAAGGAATGGTTTTCAGCAAAATTTGAATAATATTATCAATTTTACAGCAGCAAATCAGCATTGCTTTGAAATTTTATATTTCTTTTATAATTGCATGTATATTGCAATTTACTGTAAGCTATCTAGATTGAAGTAAGGTGCAAAATATCCTGATTTCTGATGGGAAGACCATGTGAAAAATATAACAAAAAGAAATGGTTTTGGAAATAGGTTTTCATGATTGTATCAGAACAGAGGCTGTTTGACCCATCATATAGGAAGATGATGGCCAAATAGTATCACCTGACTGTTAATCCAGAGACCCAGGTAATGTCCTGGAGACTCAGAGTCGAATCCTGCCATTGCAGATGGTGGGATTTGAATTCAATAAAGATTTGGAATTAAGTGACTAATGATTAGTGAACTGCCATCCTTACTTGGCCTGGTCTACATGTGCCTCCAGACCCATAGCAATGTGGTTGAATCTTAAATGCCCTCTGGGCCATTACAGATGGACAATAGATGCTGGCCTAGTCAATGATGCCCTCATCTCGTGAATAAGTGAAAAAAAATCTATGTCAGGTGACAAAGAGTTATTCAGCCTAATCACATTTTCCATCTCGGCCTATAGCCCTGTGGTTTATTGATTTTCAAGTATTTATCCAGTTGGCTTTTTAAATGTGATGAGGGTTTTTGGCCCCATCATGTTTCAAGTAATAAATCCCTGACCCATCACCTTCTGGCTGAAACATATTCTCATAGAGTGATAATCATAGAGTCATACAGCATGTAATCAGGCCCTTTGGCCCACCATGTCTATGCTGACCAATCAACATCAAACTACACTGACCCCATTTACCTGCACTTGGTCCAAAGTCTACTATGCCGTGGCATTTTTAGTTCTCATCCAGATGCTTGTTGAATTTTGCAAGAGTACTTGCTTCTACCACCTCCTCAGGCAGTACATATATCTACCACCTTCTGGGTGTAAAGATAGTTCCTCTGATGTTTCCTCTAAACAGCTAGTTCTTCATTGTAAAATTGTGCACTCTGATCTTAGGTGCATCTGCAGTTGAGAAGAAATTTTTATGATCTACTCTATGCTTCTCAATTTTGTGTACCTCAATCAAATATCCTCTCAGCCACCTTCTGCTCCAGGGAAAACAAACCCCAGCCTATCAAGTCTCTCCCCGAAATACTTTTCATCCTAGGCAACATCATGATGAATCTCCTCTGCACTCTCTCCAATGCAATCGCATCGTTCTGATAATATGGCAACTAGAACTGCACTCAGTATTCCATCTATTACAAAACCAATGTTTTATAAAGGTGTAACAAGACATCCTTGAACTTATATTTTATGCACTTCACTACCCTGTCTACTTGTGCTGATACCTTCAGGAATCTATGGACTTTATTTCTCAGTGCTGTCTCATGACCTACCATTCATTGTATATATCCTTCCTTTATGATGCACCATATTGTGCTTAGAACCATTTAAATCCATCTGCCTTGCTCTGCTCAATTTGCCACCTGATCAATATCAGATTGTAGCCTGAGACTGTTCTCCCAATTTTCATGTCATCTGTAATTTTAATAATTATACCTTTTACATTCACATCCAAGTCATTAATGTAAATAACAAACTGCAAGGGTCCCAGCACCAAACCCTGTGGTACATTGTTGGTCACAGACTTCCAATTACAAAAAACATCCCCAAACCTTTGCCTCCAATTTGGAAGCCAGTTTTAGACCCAGTTTACTAACTTGCTTTATGTCCCATGGGCTCTTAAGTTTTAGACAAGTTTTCCAAGTCAAAGGCCATGCAAGCCACTTCAATTAGGTAAAAACAATGACTGCAGATGCTGGAAACCATTGCATTGCCCTCATCAATGCATTTAGTCATCTATTCAAAAAACATGGTGAAATTACTCTGACAGGATCTCCCTCTAATAAATTCATACTGACTCTTCCTGATCAATGCCTGTCTTTCCAGGTATTGATTAACCCTGTTCTTCAGAATTGTTTTTCAATAATTTCCCTACCACTGATGCCAGGCTAACTGGACTGTAATTACTTGGCCTATCCTTCTTAGCTTGTTGAACAAAGAGCCCACATTAACTACCTTTCAGTTCCCTAGCACTTCACCTATGACCAATGAAAGTCTTAAATATATGTGCCAAGGCCCCAGTAATCTCCTCTCTTGCCTCGCATAGCATCTTGTTAGGCCCTGCAGATTTATGCATCTTTCCGCTTTCTAAAGCATCCATTGTGTCCTTCTCATTATTCTTAACATATTCGAAAACCTTGCCATACCAACTAAAATACCTGGCTACAATGCCTTTCTCCTCTGTGAATACAGATGAGAAGTATTCATTTAAGACCTCACTCATGTCCACTGACTCCACACATAGGTTGCCCCTTTGGTCGCGCATAGGTACCACTGTTTCTCCTTAAAGGCCCTCCAATCCTCCTGCCTGTTTACATTGAATCTTTGTCCTCTGGTTATTAACATATCTGCTGATGGAACTAGGTCCTTCCCATTCATTCAACCTAGGCTCCGCATAATTTTAACGCCTGAATTTAAACGATCATTCTTCTTTATTAAACCTCTCCTGTCCTAGCAACACCATCATCTATTTGGTTTATATTCTCCCTAATATGATCACATTCCTCCTATAAGGTCATAGTTCTTATTGTGGTCGATGCAGTTTTTGAGATAGTTCTTAACCCCTTTCTTTAAGCCTTGTAGTCAGTACTCCTCATCAACCATTTATTTGTCCTGCAACTTCCAGGAATCTAGGAGAAAGTGAGGACTGCAGATGCTGGAGATCAGAGCTGAAAAATGTGTTGCTGGAAAAGCGCAGCAGGTCAGGCAGCATCCAAGGAGCAGGAGAATCGAGGTTTCGGGCATAAGCCCTTCTTCAGGAATGAGGAAGGTGTGCCAAACAGGCTAAGATAAAAGGTAGGGAAGTTGGAGGGTTCCTAGGTGGAAGATGTTCTCTAAAACGTTTCTCCTCTACATTGGGGAGACAGGCTGCCTACTTGCGGAACGTTTCAGAGAACACCTCTGGGACACCTGGACCAACCAACCCAACCACCCCGTGGCTGAACACTTTAACTCCCCCTCCCACTCCGCCAATGACATGCAGGTCCTTGGCGGCCTCCTCCATCGCCAGACCATGGCAACATGACGCCTGGAGGAAGAGCGCCTCATCTTCAGCCTAGGAACCCTCCAACCACAAGGGATGAATGCAGATTTCTCCAGCTTCCTCATTTCCCCTCCCCCCACCTTATCTCAGTCCCAACCCTCAGACTCAGCACCGGCTTCTTGACCTGCAATCTTCTTCCTGACCTCTCCGCCCCCACCCCCTCTCCGGTCTATCACCCTCACCTTAACCTCCTTCCACCTATCACATTTCCAATGTTCTCCCCCAAGTCCCTCCTCCCTACCTTTTATCTTAGCCTGCTTGGCACACCTTCCTCATTCCTGAAGAAGGGCTTATGCCCGAAACGTCGATTCTCCTGCTCCTTGGATGCTGCCTGGCCTGCTGCGTTTTTCCAGCAACACATTTTTCACTTCCAGGAATCTGTCAATATCTTCTGTTCCTCGTAACGTCTCTGTACCCAACTGTTTGTTGTGCATTCCTTGCCTCACCTACTCTCCACAAATGCTATTTCTTTCACTCTTTTTAAAAATGTCTATGTATGTGGAATTTGGGTGTCCTTGGCCCAGTTAGCATTTAATTGCCCATTCTCATTTTTTTCACTTATTGCGCACGCATGTCTCTGCTGGCCAGCATTTATTGCCCATGCCTGGTTGACCTTGAGAAAGTGGTGGTGAGTTTCCTTCTTTAACCATTGCAGTCCATATACTGTAAATTGACCCACAATGGTCTGGAGAGAATTCCAGGATTTTGACACAACATAGAAGGAACAGCAATATATTTCCAAGTCAGGATGGTAAGTGGCTTGTGTAATGGAAAGTTAACATTTATTGTGAAATCTGTAAAAGAATACTTTGCAGGCAGGCAAAAAAGCAAAGTCAGGAAAAATGTAAAAGTTAAACTAGACTCAGTCGTCTCACAAGGACAGTAAACTATCAACAGTCAAGGAATGAGAAAAATAACTCCATGTGTGGAAAGGAGCTCGAATGTTCCCTGCTCTTGACCTTGAGATGCGATAAGAGTAAACAAAGCTTATTATAAAGGGAATATGTGAAAGCTATTCAGGCACCCCTTACATGCAGCATTTTGCCAATGTATTGGGTCAGCTCTGCAGAGTTCAAAATAAACTTTTTCTTTGCTCTTGCTAGCATTTGAGCCGAGTCAATTTAATTTCCACGACAGTAGACTTGGGGGCTTACCTGGGACCCCGCGACTGGGTAAGATTCTGAAGATTCCCAGGAGGCACAGGCGCCAGCGCCTTGAAGGACTTTCACTTCATCTTGAGTACTAAATTGACCCCTTTGTAAGAGAGGACTGGGAATCTGTGGATTACCCCAGCGCTGGGGTCCGAACTGAATAGGGTCGGGGTAAGAGTCGTGGCTTAAGGGAACTTTTAGGGAAATAGTTTTCCCATGCACCTGCTGCCCTTGTCCTTCCAGGTGGAAATGAGGGTGGATTTGGAAGGTGCTTTCTAAGGGTCTTTGACGGATTTTAGCAGTGCATTTGTAAATAGGAGACATTGCTGTCACTAAGAGTTGGTAGTGGATGCTTGTGGATGTGGTTTCAATCAAGATAGCTACTTTGGCCTGGATGGTGTCAAGCTTCTTAAATGTTGCTAGAGTCATCCAGACAAGTGAGGAATATTCCATGATACTCCTGATTTGAGTCTTGTAGATGGTGGACAGGACAAGGAGACAGGAGATTCTTTATTAGCCACAATATTCCTAGTCTTTGATTTGTGAACTGTAGCTTACACCTATTTAAGAGGCTATAACCATATGGCTGAGAGTATGGAGTCACATGTCAGTCAAAGGAGGTAAGGATGGCAGATTTCCTTTACTGAAGGTTATTAACAAACCAGATTTTCATTTACAATTTCCCCCAGTAATTACGTGGTTACCATTTTCATTTAGTGTTCGTGTTTTACCACTTATTATGGTGGGATTCAAACCCATGTCCCCAGATCATTATCCCTGGGATATGGAATTACTATCGCATTTGACATTACCATAACTTTACTGCCTGCCCATAGTGTGTGATAATTGTTGGCGCTGGTAGTAGGCAGTACTTAGCCCAGGTAGTTTCATTCGTCACATAGATACAACAGTCTATTGAATGCGACCAGGAGTAAAAGCTCTGCCCAAATTAGTAGTCCCCTAACCCAACTTCACCTGCCTGGGGATGCTAAGAACAATTGACTGGAGTCAGCAATTTTGAATGGGCAGGACTGAATCTGGAGCAGTTCAGACCTGTCGAGTGAGTTGGCAGTGGAGGGTCAGTGATTGTACAAACTAACTGTGGTACCGGAGTATATCAACAGAACTTTTGTGAGAATGCTGCCTTGAATTTTATGGCATTCTCCTAATTAGCTGGTCTGCAAATAGACAGAAGAACAATGAGTCTTCCTGTTTGCAATAGGGTTTTATACAGAATCTCTCTCACATGCACTTTTTTGATTAAGTGTGATTCCTGATATCATGGTGTTGTCATTTCATTTGGCTGCAGGGATGGGACTAGAGATAGGCCAGTGGAGAATTCTCTCTTACTGACTGGAATACCAATCTGAGCCATGGTCTGACCTCCAGGACTTTCCAGGGAGGATGGCTTTGGAGAAGGAGTTTGCAGCTGTCTGCCTGCCAATATCAATTGTCAACGAGACCAGTTAAAATGGCATTGATGATGCTTGACAGGAGCTGATTAGAATTCTACGGGGTCGACCACATGGGTTAAGGCCCAAACTCACAACAATAGACTGGGTGGTGTGGGACCAGTATGCCAAAGTGGGCCCAACTGAATTTACCCTCCGCTTGGACAAAGACTGTGACTGTGGTCTATCCTCTCGAGGCTCTCTATTCAGATTGGTAATCTGACAGCTGCGGCCATTTTCTCCGCTTCTTGAAGTGTGTGTGGTTTGTGGGTTTGTACATTCTTCTGTATTATTGCCTGTGTACGCTAAGCAGTTAGTGCATCTTCTTAGAATCTATTTTGATTGATAATAAACCAATAATTACATTTGCTGAAGAAACTTTGTTGATGGATCTTTTTCTAGACAAGGTTTCAAGTGGCTCAACTAGTAAAGTCTTATGACTTATGGAATAGTGGAACTGGGGCAACCATGATTTCTTTCAGTTTCAGTCATAGCAGCCATAAGCTTGTGCTGTTAACTGCCCCAGAGTGCTACTATTTCATCCAATATTCCACATTTAGGGAAAAGAAGACCATCCTCATTTTTATTTCTGAATGGAATACAGTGATCCTACTTGAAATGTGCATATGGAGTAAAGGCAGGCAGAATTATCCAACTTTCTTAACTGCACATTTGCTAAATGGCCCTGCAACACTCCTATGAGCAAAAGCCAAATCACTGAAATACCAGAGGATGCCCAGAACCTGGAATGCTGTACTTAAGAAAATATTTGCATTTGGTAGGGAGAAAATTGTTGGGGCAAATTCAAAGTCTTGAGTTTGCTTGGTCAAATAACTGACTCCTGACTCAAGTGGCAAGGGCTTTCAGGAAGCTATGTTCCCATTAATTTACACTGGGCTGAAGATGTTAATTCTAAGAGGGCTTGGCATTCTGATTTAGAATTTACCCACTAATGAGACAGCACTGTCAAAAACAGTCATCCGCAAACCTCCAGGCCTACCAAATTCAAACAGCAAATGACAGCAAGTAGGACTAAAGTGGTTGAGTGTCAAGAATGGGATTGACAGGAATTGGAGATTATGTGAGAACTGGCTTCAGTCATGCAGCAATAATGATTTACACTTTTCATATGAAATTGACATGGGATGGTGCTGCCAGGAAAGTGAGCTGCCCTGAGTTGGGTTTATTCAAAAGGCTAGCAAAATATAGCTGCCGTCATACAATGGTATGGAAACCAGGTTGCACAATATTTTACATGTTACAGGATTAGTCCTTAAGGGACTATACTTTTTCAAAGTTTCCATAAATTTACTAATAACTTCCGAATTCTTGATGTTTTAGTGGGCAGCTGTAGGTAGAACATTCTCACTATGTGAATTATTGCATCAGGTATATTTTTGAGTTGTAAGCTTTCAATTTATGGAAATTTTGTTATGGAACATTATCTGGCATTCAAGTAAAAATTAGCTGCTTGATTAAATACCAGTGTTAAAGCCTCTGATTTCTCTGCAATGTTTTGTTTAAAGGCCACACTGTTTCAATTCTCTCAGCTTGTGCTATCATTGCTTCACTCACACACTTCCTGTTCGCTCAGTAGGAGCTTGCATTATTATCTGCTGTGATAATGTCCTTTGAGACAGCTTATTAGAACCCTGTCCTCAGTGTCTGGGCATTAGTTGAGCTCTGGCTTTGAAGTTGAATTTTACTTGGAGACTGTCAGCCATAAAAATGGCAAGAGTCTGTGATTCTGTGAAATGTGACTGCTGATTATATGCTTTGCTGGGTTCTTTTTCATCTCTTCGTTATATTTTATGTGGGTTGTGTATTGTTTATTACATACATATGGATTCTTTTGCAGCTGTGTTATTAACTTTGCTTACAAAGGCAGGGTAATGTAAAGCTACAATCCTGTAGGCCATTTAATTTCTTTGACATGTTGCAGAATTCAAATTTATTTTTGGTTCATCCTTTTATTTTTAACTTTATAACTGTGACAACAGTGTGTGTTTGGCCGTCTAATGCAATGTAAGACAAAAGGAAAGAATATGCATTAATAAAGTTATAAGCTACAATTCTTGGATTGGTTTTCTCCCCACATCCTTCAAGTTTTCCGGTGAGTCTATTGGTGCTTCTTTTCCTTGTCAAAATGCCTATGCTTCAGTGAGTATGAGTAAGTCATTCTTGATGTGCTTGATCCTGTCCTTACTCAGCCCTATTTTACACAGCATGTCCATTCTTCAATATTAAGCTCAAGTTTGCAAGGAGGAACACTTGGTAGTTGAGATGCACTCGAGCACAATGTCAGAAAAAAATCATTATACTAATTTGAAAGTTACTCTACATTCAAGACTACTGCAAGCATTGCTGTACTGGTTGACACTAATTGAATTACTGAGGTAAACAAATCAACAAGTTTCAGGTTTGATCTCCAGGATGTGCTCAGGAAGCTGCCATTAGCCAGGACAGGATCCCAGTGCCCTGCAAAAAGAGAATCAGGCATTGGTTGTGCACAATTAATCTTCCTTTTGACCATAGGCAGGTCTGACCCATAGCACTACAATCTCAACTGTGGGATCTGTCTCCATTACCTACCCAATCAGAACAGGCTTGGAATCCCATGCTACTGGCACCAATCTGATCCACATGCCAAGCCAACTGCACCAACATGCCAAAGAAGTCCAAGTTACTGTGGCAACACACACTGTTACATGTAGCTATATATAGCAATGATAGAGGCAGTCATAGAGTCATGCAACATGGAAATAAACCCTTCAGTCCAATTTGTCCATGCCAACCAGACATCCCAATCCGATCTAGTTCCATTTGCCAGCATTTGACCCATATCCTTCTAAACCCTTCCTATGCATATACCCATCCAGAAGCCTTTTAAATGTTATAATTGTACTCACCTCCACTACTTCCCCTGGCAGCTCATTCCATACACACACCACCCTCTACATGAAAGTTACCATTCAGGTCCCTTTTAAATATTTCCCCTCACCTTAAACATATGCCCTTTAGTTTTGGGCTCCCCTCCTTGGGGAAAAAAAGACCTCAGCTATTTATCCTATCCATGCCCCTCATGGTTTTATAAACCTCTATAAGGTGACCCTTCAGCATCTGATGCTCCGGGAGAATAAAGCCCTAGCCTATTCAGGTCAAACCCTCCAGTCCTGGCAACATCCTTGTAACTATTTTGTGCACCGTCTCAAGTTTAACAACATCCTTCCTAAAGAAGGGCAACCAGAATTGACCTCTCCTGGAAAATATCTAACTGTAGATGATCAGTGAGAAAAGGTTTATAATTGTCTATTTTCCCACCACCATTTATGACTCTCAGGCCAGCTGAAAACTGAATATGACTGAAGTATGATGGATGGCTCTAAAGCAGAAACTTTGCTCCCCCATGATATAGATGAGATAAAAGAAACTTGGGCATTCAATTGTTTTCAGCTTGACCACATGATCAGTAACTTGACCAAGCGAAGCACCTGCTTGAAGTTGAACCAGCGGCACGGTGGCACAGTGGTTAGCACTGCTGCCTCACAGCGCCAGAGACCCGGGTTCAATTCCCGCCTCAGACGACTGACTGTGTGGAGTTTGCACATTCTCCCCGTGTCTGCGTGGGTTTCCTCCGGGTGCTCCGGTTTCCTCCCACACTCCAAAAACGTGCAGATTAGGTGAATTGGCCACGCTAAATTGCCTGTAGTGTTAGGTGCAGGGGTAAATGTAGGGGAATGGGTCTGGGTGGGTGCGCTTCGGCGGGTCGATGTGGACTTGTTGGGCCGAAGGGCCTGTTTCCACACTGTAAAGTAATCTAATCAGCTTGATTTTCATCCGACTGAAATGCATCACAAAGTAACACCCCCCAAATTCACATAATATAATCTTCCAAAATTCAAAAAGTTGACTTGTTTTGTGTGCTATAAAGGTCTGAAATGGTTAATGTCTCAAAGATTGTGAATAATATCACCCACTGAGATAATGTTAGAGATCACTGGGAAAAGAGATCTTGCACAGACTTTAGGGGAGAGATATATTATTGTGATGTCTGTATAATTTACATTGACTCAGTGGGTTAGCACTGCTGCCTCACAGCGCCAGAGACTGGATTCAATTCCAACCTCGGACAACTGTCTGTGTGGGGTTTGCACATTCTCCCGTGTCTGCATGCATTTCTGCTGGGTGCTCCAGTTTCCTCCCACTGTCCAAACATGTGCAGGTTAGGTGGATTGGCCATGCTAAATTATCCACAGAGTTCAGTGATGTGTAGGTTAGGTGCATTAGCCATGGGAAATGACGGATTATAGGGATAGGGATGAGTCTGGGTCTGGGTGGAATGCTCTTCAGAGGGTCAGTGTGAATTTGTTGGGCTGAATGGCCTTTTTCCACACTCTGAGATTTCTATGATTCTAGTTTGCTAACATACAGTACACTCTACAATTGTTATTAGATATACCTGAGAGTGGGTATCTACATCCCAACCCATACCAAATGGTAGCAGCTATTAGAAACTGGGCACAGCAGTGAAGAACTAGGGGAAAAAAATCAAAAATCAACTTTTGCTCAAACCTGCCGGGAGAATGCTGAAGAGCTCCAGAGCAAATTCATAAGAGAAGTGGAATCATGGAGATTAGAAGATTTACTTATACAGACTCACAGGCCCTATCACAAGTGATAGGGACTTGTGTGGACAACCCTAAATCCAGATTCAAGCCAAAAACTGCATTCGATGATTCACTGAGTAAAACTTTAGTAGGCTTGTTAGTGGGACTTTGCTGAATGCAAACTGAATGGAAGGTAATAACTAGAGGATATCAAGATCAGATAGACACCAATAAACCTAATTGAGAATTCTGAAGAAATGTTTATGCCCAAACAACAGTGAGAATTTGGAATATGGAATACACATATCAATGAATAGTTGAAGTGAAGAATATTGATGCATTTAAGTGGAAGCTAAGCAAGCTTTTAAGGGAAAGGGGAATAGAGGGTTACAATGTTGGATTTTAGTTGAGAAAACTTAAGAGGAAACTAGAGTGGAGCATAAACACTAACATGGATTGATTGGGCTGAATAGCCTGTTTCTCTGCTATATGTACCACATAGCATAACAACATTATAATAAATGGTACGAAATAATTGGGCCAAATGAGCAACTTTAAAAATAAAAAAGTTCTGTAGCTCTGATTTGGAACAATGCCCTAATAACCAGGAACCATGAAGCACTTCTTTCTTCTACTTACCAGACAAGGAGTCAATGAAATATCAGACAAATAAGATGAGGTTTTATAAACTCTTGGCATTTATTTCAACCTCAGAACCCCAAGATTTTGGATCAAGCCAGCATCAATAGAAAAGTCCAGAAACTGAGCAAATAATAGATAATTTTTTCATGAACTTTATAGACTAGTTGAAAAATGTGAATTTAGAGCTTTGAACAGATTGCTATAGATATTATTGATGAATCTCTATCATATTTATTGTAGTTTAAAGAAGACTTCACTACAGAGAAAGCCATTTAGCTGGTGAGACAAGCAAAGGTAAATTCATTACTGACCATCATTGCAGCAGATGCATCAATTGCAGGCTTTTTTTACAAGAATAACCAGATGGATATTGATGAGAAGTTTATTATTTAAAACTCTGTCAGATACTGAGACAAGGTACATAGTTGTAGAGGTTCTTCCCCCCACATGGACTTGCAAAAAAATTTCAGACTACATAAGTGGTTTGAAAGCGGTTACAGAGACAGAACACAAGCTCTCAGTTTCTTTATTCGATGAGAAGGAACTCACTATAATACAAGAATGCAGTGCTACATTTATGAAGTGGGATATGTACAAAGTAAACCACTCACAACAGCAGATATACTCTCTAGAGCAACTATTGATTATTCTACACAACAGGATGTTACTTTCTTTGAAGAGATTGAATCTTACTCTGAGTCTATGACAGCACAATTTTGACAAGTCAAAACAAATGCATCATTTGCAGATATAGAATGAGAAATGAAACCAAATTTGCCAAAAAAAAGCACACAAGGTCTGCCAGAAAAATGTTTAGATTAGATTAGATTAGATTAGATTACTTACAGTGTGGAAACAGGCCCTTCGGCCCAACAAGTCCACACCGACCCGCCGAAGCGCAATCCCACCCATACCCCTACATTTACCCCTTACCTAACACTACGGGCAATTTAGCATGGCCAATTCACCTGACCTGCACATCTTTGGACTGTGGGAGTTCTAGTGTTATAGTCATGGAAACCTACCACCAATACAGAGTGCACTTCACTATCATGGACAATGTATTAGTATATGACAAGATTCTAGTTATCCCAGATTGATGTTCCATTCGAAGTACCAGATGGTATACAGTAGAAGAATCTTATTTCAGGAATCAACTAGAAACCAAATATTCAATTGTATACACATTTGTTCTTAAATTTATAAGGGCAAGCACACAATCAAGACATGTTGTATAAGGGTCAGAAATGGCCATGAAAGAGTTAGTGTATGGCATATGTAAATAATATCACCCACTGCTACCCACTTGATAACAGTCATATATGGAAAGGAGAACTTGCATGGACTTTAAGCACAATAGGTGTATTAATATATTTTTTTTAACTAGTAAGTGTGCAATAAACTAATTTCTGTTAACATGCAAAAGACTTTCTAAACTCCACTAGCTGATTTGAAATTTAGGTATCCCTCTTCCTAAATCTTCCAACAATTTGTAGACATGTTAAAGGTGTAAATCTAAACTGTGAATGTTCTGTTATAGTTCTTCCCAGAAGGTGTATAGCAATGTGTTTGTGCCAAGTACACTGTCTCTGTTAACAGGCCACTAATACCAAAATATCCATTATTTTAATGTTGAGAAATTTGGAACAATCCTATTTGAACATGTCAACAACTTTGTACCTTTTTCCTGGATTCCATCAACCTGGTTGATTGCCAGTTCAGGTGAGGTCCAAAGATTTGGACCATTGGTTTACAACTCAAACTCATGACTCTCTCTCTCATGACTTTACCAAGACTGTTTATCACTGCCTTTGTCTTTCCCTGGTGTTGAAACTCTAAACTATGTTTTTGTGAGTAAAAAGCTATATCTCTCTAATTCTTTTCTGCAGGTTGGAGACTAACTAAATTACTTACATTCTTGAATGCCTTGGCTAGTATTGTTGGCAGTATGAAGTCCCAGAAGACATAATCCTTGCTTATCCCTATCTGCTGTCTGCCCTAATAAATTGATTTGATGATGCTCATTCACAAATGGAAGTGAAGAAGGTGACCTCAGATTACAACAGGATCTTGATCAGATGGGCCAATGGGCTGAGAAATGGCAGATGGAATTTACTTCAGGTAAATGCAAGGTGCTACATTTTGGGAAAGCAAATCTTACCAGGACTTATACACTTAATGGTAAGGTCCTAGCGAGTGTTGCTGAACAAAGACACCTTGGAGTGCAGGTTCATAGCTCCTTGAAAGTGGAGTCACAGGTAGATAGGATAGTGAAGAAAGCATTTGGTATGGTTTCCTTTATTGGTCAGAGTACAAAGTACAGGAGTTTGGAGGTCATTTTGCAGCTGTACGGGATATTGGTTAGGCCACTTTTGGAATATTGCGTGCAGTTCTGGTCTCCTTCTTTGTGAAACTTGAAAGGGTTCAGAAAAGATTTACAAGAATGTTGCCAGGGTTGGAGGATTTGACCTATAGGGAGAGGTTGAATAGACTGGAGCTGTTTTCCCTGGAATGTCGGAGGCTGAGAGGACCTTTTAGAGGTTTATAAAATCATGAGGGGCATGGAAAAGATTAAATAGACAAAGTCTCTTCCCTGCGGTGGGGATGTCCAGAACTAGAGGGCATAGGTTTAGGCTGAGAGGGGAAAGAGAGGGGAAACCTTTTCACGCAGAGGGTGGTGCGTGTATGAAATGAGCTGCCAGAGGAAGTGGTGGAGACTAGTACAATTGCAACATTCAAAAGGCATCTGGATGGGTATATGAATAGGAAGGGTTTGGAGGGATATGGGCCGGGTGCTGGCAGGTGGGGCTAGATTGGGATATCTGGTCAGCATGGATAAGTTGGACCAAAGGGTCTGTTTCCGTGCTGTACATCTCTATGACTCTTTGACTCTATATGCACATCACTATACAACCACATACAGTACTTACAACAATAACTATTTTCTTTCTGCCTGTTCTTGCCTAGTTGTATTCTTTCTCATTAGTTGTGACCACAATAGTTCCTGTAATAGCTTGTCCTGTTCTTGCATAATTTCCTCATGTGTACTTACCAAGGAACTGTCATTGCCCCTTCTCCTATTATTTATCTACATGTTGCTTACCACAGTGCGATAGTTCAGACTACAAGGTTCAAGACCTCCTTTATGCATTATTCCATTGTTGCTGTCTGATTCTATCAGTCATTGAACAACACCTTTCACCCTGTCACTGCCTTTCCTGTTTTCAAAATGCAATTTCTTGGGATTAAGATTTTTTAACTTTCTCTGCACTTGTTCTGTTTTCTCATTCTCCCCCTACCTTGTGATCCATTATTTATTGTCCAATCTGTGAGGTTACAAATGTTAGGTTACAACTGAATTTCAGTGTTGCTGTCATGGTTCACCGCAATTCCTTGTTTTTTTCAAATAGAGAATGTTTTAACATGTTCACAAAATTCAAAGTGGTTTAATGTAAATTGTAACTAGATAGCTGGCTTCAATGTGATGTGTGTTCTAATGTAATTAGAGTGAGGGCTGTACAGGTTAGTCATTATGTTTGAAAAGAAAATTCCGGCTGATAAGTACCAAAAGATAAATAAATTTTTCATTTTCAAACATGCTGAGTTTTATTATTTGTTCAAAAATAATAACACATCTCTGATTTCTTGTACATTCCTGTAAACTTAAATAAAGAAACAGGTTTGCAAATAGTTGACATTCACCACTCTAGAGCCTTGTTTCTTCAAAGGATTTATTCACAATATGTGCATCACACAAAACTGCATTTACATTCTCTATCAATTAAAACAATTGGTATTAATGTGATTTTCACACTGCAGGCAGTAGTTGGTTATACAAGGAGCAGGAAAGCAAAAGACAATGACGTCGTGGGACTTTAGTGTGGGCTTTTGCCCAACTGAACAGAATGCCAAAACCAAGAATAGTGAGAGAGAATGCAAAACAAACTGTCAAGCTGCTGTTGGAAGTCAAGAAATGGATGAGAGACAAAAACCTGCAAAAATGTTTCTACTTTTTGGCCACAGGAAATAATTGAAGTGAATATTATGGCTGTCTTTATGGGGATGTTAAATAAATACACAAAGTATTTTGACAGGGTGAGATGAAGAACTGTGGAAGACCTCTTCAGTGGTGCAAAAACTATAGGATTGACCTGTTGGGCCTAATGGCCTGTTTTGGACTGTAAATGTTTTTTGAATACTTTGTGACTCTGAACACTTGAAATTGTGTAATCCACCAACCAGTGTTTTCTGACAATATGGATTTCTTCAATTAGATCAGCATTTTTCCACCTCATGATATAATAAAGGTTTGGATCATAACCCCATGCTGTTGTACATCTTTATTTGTATTGTTTATTTGATAAAGTTACTTGTAAAATTTCACCCTGGAATGTTTTCTACTGTGGTCTTCAATATTAAGAGGAGAGATATTGTGATTACAGCCACTTACAGGTAAAGTCAGTCTAAGTAGAGTTATCTGACCTGATCACATGGGAAGGGGGACACATTTCAATTTTCTCTTTCTCAGTCGGTGAGCAAATTTCAGAAAGGTGAGAGTTACCAAAACTATAAATACCAAACCCTCTGCCTCTGTCTCATTTATTGCAAATTGAAATGGGAAAAGACTGTTTTAAAGGACAGTTTTTGATGACATATATAACAGCAGGTAACCATGCATGCGCACAACTTCAGACCCAACACCCTCTCAAAATGCCTGATTTGTTCCTTTTTCTCCCTCATATTTATTAACTGCCCCATTAATAAACTTAATATTCGCTTCAATTATTTTCTATAATCACAATTTCCACATTCTAACAATTCTTGAGATAAGAATGTACTGAGAAAAGGTGCAGTTATGAAACTGGCTTCAGTCGCGGTTTGGGAAGATGGTGAATGAGAATGCTGGGAGGGAGGGGGCAGTGGTATTGAGTTTGCAGGAGGGTAATGTTAGCATGAGAACTGGGAGGAACCCTCCCTTCCTCCTCCTCTCTCTGCCACCTCTTCACTCTTTCGCCACTTCTCTCACACCAGCATCCCCTCTCTCTTGCTCACCCACTCTCCCCCGTCCCCTCTTCCTCTCCCCTCTCTTCCTCTACAGTTTCCATTCCCCACTATTTCTCCCAGATGCTGTTCTACCCTCCCCAATCCCCTGGTCACTTGTGAAACCTCCAATACTTCCAATCGTGTGAATCTTCTTAAAAACAAGTGTATGGAATCTAACATTGGGGATTTGTCTTTTTGGTTCAAGAACTTCTGCCAACTCAATTTCAGTGGACTTCTCATCTCATGACCATACGTCAATTCAAATAAACTAAATCCAGCAAATTCATTAAGGGAATCTCTGGTCTTCCATACCAAACATTTAATGTAAGGTTTAATGACATTATTGGAAAAGATAACATAATTGCAAAAACATTTTTAAAAGTATAAATTGTTTGAATAAATTCAAGATCTAAGAAATGCAAAGATTCTGTCAGTCTGTTTTGCTCACTCTCCTCTATGTCTCTTGCCCTCCTCTCTCTTTTTCCCGAATTTTTGTGTTGAATTCAAATTTGACCATCATTTGATCACAGCCCATGTTCTCAGGACATTGACCTAAGGGACTGAAATGCGAGTCCAGTGACATTACCACAATACTAACACCTCCCCTCCCTACACACGGACTACTCTTCTTGTAACAGAGAAGGCCAAGAGGTGACTTACGACAGATATTCAAGGTATTTGTTAGAACTGATAAGGGAAAATAATTCCTTCTGGTGTGTGGGTCAATAACTAGAGATCATCAATTTAAAATAATTGGTAAACGCTACGATTAGTATATGAGAAATTTTTGCTTCTTGAAAAGAAGATGGAAGTTGATGCTATAAATTTTAAGAGGTCATTAACAAGCGCTCAAGGATGAGAAAAGTGCAGCCAGCAAAAGAGACAGTGCAGATATAGTCAGCCAAAAGGCCTTGTCCTGAATTTCCGGTTTCCATCATTATTCAGAAATGAAAGAAGCATAAAATGACACAGGAAAATATATGGATAACAAAGTCTTAAGGAAGTTTTATAAAATTCCTGGTAATTGAAAGGGGACCAATCTAAATTGAATCATTCAGAGAAAGCTGCAATGGATAATGATAGACCACATTACATATTTCCATCCACTATTATTCTATGGTTTAGTACGAAATTGAAACAAATTATTCTGAACATTTCATAAGCTGTAATGCCAATGAATTCCATTTTGCCGGCTCTATTTCACTCCCCATACATTAAAAACTGGAATAGTAGAAAGTTTGAAGTGAAGAAAGAATAACTTGACCATTACTGCAGTTGTTTTATTGCAGTTATACCAGTTGCACAGTGTCTCAGTGATTATCACCGCTACCTCACAGCATCAGGAACCTGGATTCAATTCCAACCTCAGGCAACTGTCTGTGTGGAGTTTGCATATTATCCCCATGTCTGTGAAGGTTTCCTCCAGGTTCTCTGGTTTCCTCCCATAGTCCAAAATTGGGCAGGTTAAGTGGATTGGCTGTGCTAAATTGCCCACACTGTCTGGTGATGTGTAGGCTAGGTGGATGAGGCATGGAAAATGTAGTGATAAAGGAATTGGATGGGCCTGTTGGGATGCTCTTCAGAGGGTCAATATGGATTTGATGGGCCAAATAGCCTGCTTCCACACTGTAAGGATTCTATGAATCAGTGGATGGAATGCATGCCATGTTCACTGTGAGCATGAGAGTACTCAACTAACATTGCTATCCCCACAATGTTTGTATAGTGGGAATCCATTATCCACTGTAATCCTGGGTAGATAATGGAAATTGGTGCGTAAATGAGAATCTCACAACGTTGGTGTCTCTTAAAATATTGATGTAGCTGGGTGGGCATTAAGATAAATGCAATATAAATAATATAAATTGGATTTAATTATTCTTGAGCTGTGATTTAAGTCAGCAGAAGCAAAGTGGTACTCATCAGGTATATAGTGAGGCAAGGGTTTAGCCCCATAAATACTGTTAGATAAACTATTCATTGCCAAGGAGTTTGTTAAAATCTACAGAGATTGTTTGCAATAATGTCCTTTCATGGGATGTTTAATGCAGCATATCATCTGCATTCATTGTCTGCCTCTTGAGAATTTTAAAAAATACAAATGAAGAGTTGATTTGAACTGAAAAGCCAAACAAAGGCTTTTTGCAATTTTCCAACAACATTTGCCCAAGAGTCTCAAGAAATGCTTGTCAGGGCCTATGAACATAGAAAGCCAGAAAAAAAGTGTATTACTAGTGTTTGAATACTCTCATTTTCCTTTCTGTCACTATCGAAATACAATGTTGAACTGTGCTGGTTTCAACCATTGAGGTTTATAGCAATAATTGTCCACTTTATGTTGTCTCACTCGTAAAATGCTGACACTTCATTTAGCTCAAATTGATGAGAAGGAGTTGCGAAATGTGATTAGTGAGACAAAACCAAAGCACAATGAATGTATCCAGCCTTGCCACTGTACTGATAACTTAGCTGGCAAGCTGCAAGTATAATCTAATACAGATTATGTTTGTGTAACTAAATTAACTTAATTACTGTATCATGGATTTTTGGTCTCAGTATTCCATTCTGTAGGTGGTTTCAACAAGGCATGAGTTAAACAAATATTCTCCTATCCCTGTTATTCATGTAATATTCTCCCAATGCTGTACCGAAGTACATAGTGTTCCCAACAATCTTTAAATACCACTTTGACATTCTGACCTGTTCCCACAACAGTGAATATGTTATGTCACCAAAACATTAGTTCAACCCACTCCAACTGTGGTGTATCTGAAAGTGATGGTGTAATTTGGAATGAGTTCAATTGAAGTAGAGGTTTTAAATTAGCCAAGATATTAGAAATAAAACACTCCCACAAAATGTAATTTATGATTTCCAAAGAAGTTTATTGCCTAAATTTGAATGGATTGACTTTCAAAATTGCTAACTGCCTTAGTGGTGCTTCTTGTTTCCATATTTTATATGAAAGCCTGCAGGAACCCTTACTGCTGCCAATTACCATCAAAGATCAGCTTGACCTTGATCACTAGAATGATAAGGTTCAGCATGCAATCTCATGCTGAGTGGCTGAAGTACCACGGTACAGTTTCAAGTACATAAGTTGCAATTTGTGTAAGCTATGTGTTCACACAGCTAGGAAAAATGACAATATCTGTATGTGTACTTACGTATTATGGAAATATGCAGCAATGTGTTTGTGATGGAATTCCAGCAATTACTCTGGAACGTACAGTTATTTCTTCAGAGCATGATCTCAAGCCATGCAAATATTCCTCTTGTATTTATTACATTTGTGCTTATGATCCTTTTAATCATTGTAAGCCTGTAGAATAGACACAGAATTATAAATAATCACTACAGTTTACAATGTTAAGTTAAGAGAACATCATTAGGCTTAGTTAAGGATTTGGTTGCTGTTTCAGTCATGGTTTCAACAAATCCAGCATTTCATAAATTCAAATCTAACAAAGTCTTTTGAAGTGGACTCAGATATACTGAATTTCTGACGTGGCTGATCTCGCTCAAAGGATCTGCATTATCCTCAACATCAAAGTAAATAAAAGTATCTACCGCAAAATGCTCTCCATTAAACCCCAGCAATTGCTCATGTCACTGGGATACGTGTGTTAATAGGAGTTTAGGGACTCACCAAGTACTGCAGCAGCTGATAGCTAAATAAAGGAGGACCTAAGAACAATTGAGAGTCAGGGAGGGCAATAACATTAGAAAGCCATTTTAATAATGTGATTTTATGCCCACACATCAGGGTTTGGGTTCAAAACAGGCTGAATGAGGAGAAGGCAAGGTCAAGAACTGTCTTCAGCCTTGGGTTTATTTACAATACTCTATTATATACCAAAACTAAATTCTAGAATACAGGGTATTCAGACAATTTGCAAGGTATTAACTTTGCTGTTGCACTGTAGAAAGACTACTCTTTCCATAAGTTTCTCTCTTACTTTCTTAACTCCATCCACAATGTGTTACTTAGGTCTTGTGAAGAACACCTCTATGACATCATCAGAAGATTGCTTCAGGGTCCTAAAGTCCTGACACAACACTGCTTCCTGAGCTTTAATTCTCCATTACTAGCATTGATTACAATTTTTATAAATTCTCAAATTAGTCATTTAGATTTCTATGTTTTACATTGAATACATTTATTTTCTTATATCTTCTATCCCTTGCCAAGTCTTTGTATTTAATTATCCGTGTTGATAGGAGATGTCAGGAAAGCATATGACAAGGCTCTGCTGGCTTTCATCCAATCAGCAGAGTTTGTTGGAGGGTCTGGCATTGATACAACTACAGGAAGGCATGGGCTTGTTAGGGTTTTTCTTCTTCTCCATCATAAGCACCTGGAACGGGTAAAGATGTTAATTCAGGAGAAAAGAGTGACAATGTTTGTCCTCAGCACCTATACTACTAAATTCCTAAGGATTTGCTTTAGTGATGTCACATATGGTATATTTTTCAGATGTGAGGTCTTGTTTCTTCTAGTTAAATGCTCTATTGTGCTTTAAGTAGTCAGCACAGTCTGTGGAAAATTCTGCATTAAATGGAACTTGTGCTGTATAATGCTTCTTGAACAATGTTTCTTGAACAATGATCTAGACTCTGTACCCATAGCTATTTGGACTATTCATTCTAGAGGCAGATCCTCTTTTAACTGATGAAGTTCAGTAATTGATTTATCAAAAATACCAATGACAATTCTGTTGTCAGACTGTTTCCTAGGATTCCATAGTTGCATGGTTCAAATAAAATATGCATGACATTGATCAAAAGATTATACTGGGAGTTGATATCTGCTACTGAAGTGTGATTTTACCAATGCTTGCTTTGTTTGTGAAGTAAAATATTGATCAACACTGTTATGAGGTTGCCTAACCTAGTTTTTTTTCTCAACAATCTGTTGTCTTTGTGTAACGTGATCTGATGTTCTACCCATTTGGTAAAGGCATTTTTAAACTGCTCTATGCTTGTTTTGGCGTCCAAGCCTGAAGCAGTTTAAAATCTTGGGAACTGCACTTTCCTTATTTCCCAAATTTCAACAGATAACAGTCTTCAGCCAATTCAATTCTCTCCACATAATAGCAAGAAATGGTTGGAGGCACTGGGTACTGCAAAGGCTATGGGCCACAACAACATTCCGGCAATACATGAGAACTTGAGCTCCAGAACTTGCCACTCCCCTACCCAAGGTCTTGCAGTACAGTTACGACACTGGCATCTGCCCGATGAGAAAAATTGCCCAAGTATGCCACGTGCACAAAAAGCAGGACAAAACCAACCCAGCCAATTGCTGTTCCATCAGTCTATTCTTGATTATCAATAAAATAATGGAAGGTGTCATCAAGAGGATTATCAAGCAGCATCTGCTCAGCAATAACCTGCTCAGTGATGCCCAGTTTGGGTTTCACCAGGGCCACTCAGCTCCTGACTTCATTACAGCCTTGGTTTGAACATTGACAAAAAAGCTGAATTCCAGAGGTGAGGTAGGAACCCTTGACAGCAAGGCCACTAATGACTGAGTGTGGCATCAAGGAATCAAAAAGTGTGGTGTTGGAAAAGCATAGCAGGTCAGCAGCATCCGAGGAGCAGGAGAGTTGACTTTTCGAGCATAAACGTTGACCCTCCTGCTCCACAGATGCTGCCTGACCCGCTGTGCTTTTCCAACGCCACACTTTTTGACTCTGATTTCCAGCATCTGCAGTACTCACCTTCTCCCTGTGGCATCAAGAAGCGCTAGCAAAACCGGAGTCAATGGATATCGGGAGCAAACTCTCCGCTGGTTGGAGTATACTTGGCACATAGGAAGATGGTCATGGTTGTTGGAGGTCAGTCATCTCGGCTCCAGGAATCTCTACAGGAATTCCTCAGGGTAGTGTCCTAGGCCCAACCATCTTCAGCAGCTTCATCAATGACATTCCCCCAATCGTAAGGTCAGAATTGGGAATGTCTGCCAATGATTGCACAATGTTCAACACCATTCATGACTCCTCAGATACTGAAGCTGTCCATGTTCAAATGCAACAAAATCTAGACAATATCCAGGCTTGGGCTGAGAAGAGGCAAGTAATATTCACACCACACCAGATAACAATTAGGCAATGACCATTTTCAATAAGAGACAATCTAACTACCATTCCTTGACATTCAATGATGTCACTATCACTAACTCCCCCATCATCAACATCCTGGAGTTATCATTGACCAGAAATGCAACGGGACTTGCAACATATCCATGGATACTATCAGAGCAGGTCAGAGGCTACAAATACTGCACTGAATAACTCACCTCCTGACTGCCCAAGTGTGTCCATCATCTACGAGGCACAAGTCAGGATGCTGATGGAGTACTCCCCACCTGCCTGGATAGTTGCATCTCCAACAACACTTAAGAAGTTTGACTCCATTCAAGACCAAGCAGCCCGCTTGATTGACACCACATCCATAAGCATTCACCAGCGACATTCAGCAGCAGCAGTGTGCACTATCTTCAAAACGCAAGCTGAAATTCACCAAAAATCC
This sequence comes from Chiloscyllium plagiosum, assembly GCF_037043375.1. Taxonomy (NCBI): domain Eukaryota; kingdom Metazoa; phylum Chordata; class Chondrichthyes; order Orectolobiformes; family Hemiscylliidae; genus Chiloscyllium; species Chiloscyllium plagiosum. The sequence continues at coordinate 54,754,257 of NW_028270152.1, read as the reverse complement.
TAAGCTGGCACCTTCCAAACCCATGACCACTTCATCTTGTAGGACAGGAGCAACAGATATATGGGAGCAACACCTACAAGTTCCTCTCCAAGTCACTCACCATCCTAACTTGGAAATATATTGCCATTCCTTTACTGTTGCTGATGAAAATCGAGGAATTCCCTACCTAATGGCATTATGGATTTAACCACTGCACATGGACTACAATGATTCATGAAAGCAGCTCACCACCATCTTCGCAAGGACAACTAGGGATGGCAATGAATGCTGGCCCAGCCAGTGACACCCACAGCCCACAAGTGAATTAAAGACAAAAATTGCTACTGTGTGCATATGATTCCTCTGTGGTTTATCTACTTGTGAGTTATAAGCCACATATTGGCCGGCTTGAAGGATTACAGAACATAAACCAGACATTGATGTATCGGCTTTGATGAAAGATTAAATGTAAGAGCAAGGACAGAGAGAACAGGAGAAATGGATTTAGGCAAAAATCTGTAAGAATGTGAAATCTATTCTCTGAGTCACTGATGTAATCAGCGATCATGTCAGCTTTTACTTTATATTTTACGTGTGGTTGAATGAAAGGTAAATAAAGGAATACAGAAAGGGAGTCGATATACAGGATAGAACTCCTTGTGTGGATTATGAACAAAGGGCTGGTGAATGAAATGAACTGTTCCTGTATCGTAATTTCTATTCAGTTCTATGTAAATTACAGTGTGACCTTAGTTTGGAGCTAAAACGTTGAGTGGAATTCAATGCTTGTAGTGGTATTCATTCACCAGTTTAGACGACCAGTCGCTACTTCACATGGCCATATCTCAAGTCTGCTGTTTGCAGTTGTGGATAGTTGCTCCATTTGACAATTTCCCACTGAACTTTCTTCTGAAGCATGGCATCCCATCTCTGAAAGTGAATGACCAATACAGAAACCCAGTACCAGCTCTCCAGTACCAGCTGTGCTCCCAGGAATGATGGCTCCTGTAGTAGGCCAGAGGCTGAAGATTGTCACTGGAGCTCCTGGATGAAAGATACAGACCTCAAATATACGGCAGTGGCAGCTCCAGATGGAGCATTCAAGTCCTCCCCTTTTTTAAAATAGTCCTGGGAATTTTGCAAATAGTTGCTTTTCCAAGATTGGTATCCCATTAGAAAAGGAAATCCATCTGAGTTCTTCAAAGTTTCCGCAGCAGACTTGACTCTAAAGAAAATTTCACAAGCAAGTCCAACATGTTTCAGATCATTGTAAACTGTTTTTAATTGCTTCACGCTGGAAACAACTTCAACCTTTTTAAAAACGATTCACGATCATGAGCATTCTGTGTTGGTAAGACCGAACAAAACTCCGCAATATTGAAGCATATGGACAAAACCCTGAATTTTGGGCAGAGCCTCGGACTTTCAGAACTTTTAAAAGTAAAAAAGACAGGTGAATTGAGGGTACAGCAAAAACACAATACTGACAGCAAATTTGGGATTGCTATCTGGGACTATTGGTCAGGCTGGAATCTCAATTTGCACTCCTTCTCTAAAAGAACAATTGACTGAAATCAACAGAGAGTATAGGGCCTACAGAGATATTTGACATTCAACATCATTCTCACATACTCTAACCATTGGAAAGCCAATTAATCTCAGAAGAGAACATCGAGAGTACAGTGAAAAGTACAGATTTGGCATGGAGTTAACGGGGCCTATAGCTGACAGCCCCGTATTCACCTGAGAGTGGCTTTGTCAACAATAAGCTTCCCGATGAACAGTTTCCCCATAGGCTTCATCCCTACAAGCAGCTTCAGAACTAAGAGGCTGAACCAAGAACTGAGTACAGGGAAGCCAAACCAAAGGCCTCATCAATACAAAAGACATCCGAGACAGAGGATGCCTACCAGGAGTAATTTGAGCAAGAGCTTCCAAACAGCGAGCCTTTCTGAACTGAGAACACCGGCAGCAAGAACGTCAATGACTGACCCCTCCATGTGGACCAGACACTGACAAACCCGATTGGTCACCGACTCCACCGAAGCCACAAGACCTCAGTCACAACTGGAGATGAAAACACGCTCGCAAAACCTGTGAAAAGTGAAGGAAATCGGGTGTTCACCAGATAAGTCCAAAGTGCACCTTACTGCATCAGCGGACACAACCCAAACTGAAAAAAAATTAATGCAGGCTCTGGGTATAGCAAGCCAGGATAGCCAGGCACATTTCAAAACCACGTTCCGAATGGTGAGCATGAGCTCCTGAGATCCCTAAGTTATGGCCTAGCTAGCAGGGAGGGGAGGGCGGGGTGACAGTGAATTGGATCCCTATTGGTAAGAATTCTGATTAAGAGTATAAATTTAAACACTTTTTGGTTTGTGTCTAATAGTGGTACTCTCTTTTCATGTTGTAATTTTTAAGTACTAGTGTGTTCTTGTGTATTCATTGTATTAACTTCTTAGAATTTACCCATTTCTGGTATTATAATTACCTTTTTGTACTTAAATAAATACAGACATTTATCTGACCCTAAATACCTGTCTACTGTCTCTTCATTTAGATCCCCATAAATAAGTCCAGTGACCAGACACAGGAGTTTGGGAGAGATTCCAACTGCTGAAAGATCAAGAAAAATAACTAATGGAAACCCAGGACCCTACAGTGTCCATTCAGAATTCAAATGCTGCATGCATTTTGTCATTGCTGAACCTTCAATTTGTCTCTCTGTATTCTGAAATAAGCTTTGAGGCTTTGGTATTATTAAACCAACAAGCCCTAACTACTTTACGTCTGGTGCTTCTTGTACTTTTGTTTGGAATACTTTCCAATACTTATGAGATTTAAATGGGATATGTTTGAATCCCCACCATCTCAGTCAGGGTTTGCTGCATTCTATATTTAGTTTCATTTTTACAGTTACTTAGCGAGCAACTGAAACCATCATTCATGTTACTGTGCTCACTGAGCATGTTTACAAGTAAGGTCTCGGAAAGTCGGTCTGTACTTACATTTCTTATCACCCATGCTACTCTGACATAAGCTCTCCTACCAAGAAACAACTTAATGCCATAGGTCACCACCTGAATTATTTTTCCTTCATGGTTCATGGCTACTTTTCCTTGCCTCTTCACCGTTTAGTTAGTAACTGCTAATTTGAATATCTATTCTAAATTGATTTTAGATAAAATTCAACTAGGAGAAATACCTTACAGATTAAAAATCTTAGAATCAGCAAGAAATTTAAAAAGCATTGAAAATAAATTAAAATGATATAGAGATGCAAGGACCAGGCAATGTGTTGACCTACATGAAGTGGGAGCTATGGACTCCACTGTGGCTCATAGTGACCAGACCTGCAACAAGTGTTGGTTGCTTGAGGAACTCTCAACTCAGAGTTGATGAGCTACAGTTTGTGCATAGAGCACTGCAACATATCAGGGAGGGGGAGATTTACCTGGATGCTGTGTTTCAAATGGCAGTCACACCCCTTCGATTAACTACCTTGAATTTGGTAAGTGGTCAGGGGCAGGAAGGTGTGATTATGAGTGAAGCAAGTAAAGATGTCCAGGAGGTAGTGCTGAATTACCCTCAGCCCTTGAGCTTGTCTAACAGGCTCTAGATTCTTGCTCCCTGTGTGGATGAGAGTGGGGGCTAAAGGGAGGATGAGCGAACTGACCATAGCCCCGTGATACAGGGAGTCATTCAACTGGGGAGACAAAAGAGGAATGCAGTTGTAATCAGATAAAGTATTGTCAGGGAAATAGACACTGTTCTGTGTGGCAATGATCAAGAGTCCCAAAGACTGGGTTCAGGACATTTCATCTGGGCTGCAGAGGAACTTGCGAATGTGGGGAAAATGTCCAGTTGTTGTGGTTCATGTAGGTACCAATGATGTGGGTAGAAAGAGGAAAGAGGTTCTGCTGAATGGATATAAGCAGCTAGAAGCTAAATTATTAAGCAGAACCAAAATGATAATAATCTTCAGGTTATTACTACCCAAGTCACAAGCTAACTGGTACACGGTCAACAGATTAAAGAGGTAAACATGTGGCTCAAAGATTGGCGTAGAAGGAACAGGTTCAAATTCATGTATCAATGGCACCAGCACTGAGGAAAGAGGGAACTGTTCCAGTGGGGCAGGATCCACCCGAATCAGGCTGGGACCAAAGTACTGGCAAATCACATAACTTGGGCTTTAAACCTAATAGTATGGGGAAGGATCCTTTTGCATGGCAAATTAGAAAACCAAAGTTAAAGGAGAAGGTAGGATTCCAGGTTTATAATGAGGCTCATTGTTACCAAAAAATAAAAGGAAGACAGGACCAAGTAATCATACAAGAGTAGGGAACATTGACATTAGAATAGACGTAAGGGCTTTGTATCTGAATGTACAAAGTATTCAGAATAAAATTAATGAGCCTACAGTGCAAATGAAGATGAATGGATATAACTTGGACAGAGCTAAGGCTCCTGCAGTATGACCGCCTGGATCCCTTTACCTGCCTTGCCCATGGTCATAGCCTCTTGTTCCTGACCAAATTCAAGGCAGTTAATCTAAACGGTGTGACTGTCCCCTAATTTTTCTCCTGTTTAACTTTCATCTAAATTAATTACTGAGATGTGGTTGCAGTGAGTCCAATTCTGGGAACTGAATATCAAAGGGTACTCTGTTTCAAAAGGATAACAGGAATAAAAAGGTGGTGGTTTATATCTGTTAATAAAGGAAGAGAATTAGGCTGTTAGTTAACACAGCAAATCAGAACAAATTGTCAATATGGTTTTGGCATAAGCTCTATCCATCAATTTTTGTGTTTACTGTGAATAACAAAGATATAGAGAAGTTCTATTGCAAAAGCTGGTCACTGTTAAGAAAGGGAGGATTGGGATAGAGGGCAATTATATGGCCCAGGATACATCATAACATGCAGTTAGGTATTCACTAAGTGCTGTGGTGTTGAAGAATCCAATAGGAGCTCAGTGTTACGGAATGAGTGAGTGAGATAAGAGAAAAGTCAAATGTAAAGTGGAGATGTTTACAATTTGTTGATTAGTTATTTAGGATTTTAATTATCTCATAAAGGAATGACTGGTGCAGGTGACCAAAATTAACTGGGTGAATGTCATGTTTAAGAAGTTGCTCCCCACCTGAACATTTATACCAGTACGCTATCCCTGCTGTGAGCTGGGTTCCTCTATCCTGTGCATGTATGGTGGGTGGTGTCCCTGCTGTGAACTGGGTGTGCTCACTGAGTACATTGATCAGACTTAGAACGTATTTTTAAGTTTGCATCTGCAGATCCAGCAGTATTTGCAGCGGATCAGCTATTCAGAGCGACAATTCCTTAATATTGAATTGTCCACTGAAGCTTCCCATGCCTTTAAATTTCATCATCTGCCAGATTGAATAATGCAAGGATATCTCCACGTAATCACTCAAACAGTAAATCAGTCTGTTTAGTCATCTACCTTCACTATATACACTGGTTCTGATATAATCTGATACTTTATCCAGCACCATTTGAAACATGGCCACTACTAAGATGTGGAAAATTTCATTTCCCTGAAAAGTTTATATTTAGTTTTGCTTGATACCTGATTCCCACTTTAGAACCCATGACTGAATTTCACCCACCCAGCACCTGGTTTTCACTTTCCAGGCTGGTTTGTTTTCTTCTTTATTGAGAACACCTGAACAACTTTGATTAACACCAAAAGAGAAAATGCTGGAAAATCTCAGCAGGTCTGGCAGGATCTGTAAGGAGAGAAAAGAGCTGACGTTTCGAGTCTAACTCACCCTTTGTCAGCTTTGCTTGTCTCTTGCTTCTCGGCTTTGACAAAGGGTGAGTTAGACTCGAAACGTCAGCTCCTTTCTCTCCTTACAGATGCTGCCAGAACTGCTGTGATTTTCCAGCATTTTCTCTTTTGGTTTCAGATGCCAGCATCCGCAGTAATTTGCTTTTTTTTTAGCTTTGATTCACAGTTTATTTTAGTTTTCACTGAATAAAATCTGATTTCTCAGATCAAACAGTGGCTCCTCCTTCACAAATGGCAAGAAAAGACCCAGAAACCTATCATGTAGAAAGGTCCCCAGTTTTATTCCAACAATAAATTATTCAAAAATCAGATGAAACTAATCAATCTTTAAGAGCACAGACTGGTATAAAAGTCCCAGATGAATGTATGCTTCATCGGTTGGCTTAGGCCAAAATGTGGAAGAAGCAGGCAAATAAAAGCAAAATGCTGCAGATGATGGAAATCTGAAACAAACACAGGAAATGCTAAAGAAGCAGCCTCTATAGAGACAGTAACAGAATTAACATTTTGAGCATGTGACACTTCTGAAAATGCTGCCAGATCTGCCGAGTTTCACCAGCATTTTCTATGCAAAGAAGCAGACTATATTTGGTCCAACCCATTTCACCTAAATTTTCTCCCTATTATCAGCTCTTCTTTCTCCCTTGCTTGTCATTATCCATCCCTTTGTCTGCCTACCTGGCTTTCTCTCTCCCTGAGCTCCATCTCCAGCTATCACTTGGACCTTTTTACCTCCTCCCCCCCATCTTCAACATAAAAACCACCTTCTTGTACCTACCATCTATTCTGAAACATTAACTCTGATTTCTCTCCACAGAAAGGGCCTGGCCTACAGAGTTTCTCCAGCAATTTCTGTTTTTGTTTCACATTTCCGGCATCCTCTGTTCTTTGTTTCATTCCTGATGAAGGGCCTTTGCCTGAAACTTTGAGTTTCCTGCTCCTCGGATGCTGTCTGGCCTGCTGTGCTTTTCCAGCACCACACTCTCGACCCTAATCTCCAGCATCTGCAGTCCTCACTTTCGCTTCTTTGTTTTATGATCAGTGTATATTTGGACTCATTTCTGCATTCTTATTTATGTGAGTGTAAACCAGATCCACAACTCTCCTTACATCCCCACCCCATTCAGCATTTGGTTTCTTTTGCTGATGTTGGTTCTTCCCTGAATGTGATTGTTGTATTTTCTCTTTCTCCTATGCTCTCCCTTAATTCCATTTTATTTCTGTTCCAACTGATGCAAAGTGTGTCCCCCAAAGACTGCAGATTATTGTCATGCTGTTGTCCTGTTGAGGAGACCCAGACTAATTGATGCAGATGTAGTTAATCTATCACCTACGAGTCAGGATCATACAAGTGTCCTCAGTATAACTTTGGCATCTCCCAGCTGCTCGTGATATGTGTCCTGTGATGAGATACTTCTTGCTACAATTGGCCATACATTTGTAAGGGAGCTAATACTGTTGCTGCAGAGAGTGTTGTCAGTTGTTTATTGAATAAACTGAAATTGTCTTCATTCTTTAATGCTTACCAAGCTCTCTCGCTCACATTGAATTTTACTCATACACACAAATCCTTTCGACCCCAGTGCAAGTATATATTCTAATGGTACCTACTTGCAGTCATGTCGGTGTTGTTTAATTTCTGGTCAATTTCACCATTCTATTCTTCCACAGACAAGAAGATCCCAAATTTCACTCATATGGCCCTTTGTGGAGCTTTGCAGAGCTGTGAGCTGCCTGCACAAGATTAACAACATGTCAGTTTACTATTTTAATCCCTTAAATGCCTGAGCATTATAAAACAATTCATTTTAATACACGTACAACTTCAATGGTGTCTTTGCAACAAAAGTTGATCACTGCGTCTGTTTGTTCAAACATACACACATAATATTTGGAGTGATGAGCACTGTGTTTTACATTTCCTCTCATAAGTGTGGGTGTTAATGGCTAGGCCACCATTTATTGACCTTCCTTAACTGCCCTTGAGAAGTTGGTGGTGCGCTGGCTTCTTGAAACGCTGCAGTCCTTGTGGCATAGGTACACCCATGACCCAGTGACAGTGAACAATTGTCAATCATAATTCCAGATCAGAAGAGTGCAGTATTTGTGTTCCTGTAGGTCTGCTGCCCTTGTCCACCGAGGTGATATACATCACTGAGTTGGAGAGTTCTGTTAAAGGAGTAATATTTTGAGTTGTAAGTTTTTTTCAAAACTTTAGCTCTACTCTCTTCCACATGCCTTGCCATATCCACCAGTGACCGATTATTTAAGAGTGTTCTCAAAAATCATTGTCTTGGCCAGGGTTTGGAATCCCTTACTAATCTACCCTCCATGGTTCACATTTACTTTCCAAAGTGTCTTGGAGTTCTTTGTTGTGTGGCAGGCCCCAGTTGAAAGCAAGCTTCTGTTTGATACGAAATAAAAACTAGATGCTGTCAATCAAAGACAAGAATTGAAATTGCTGGAAAAGCTCAGCAAGTTTGGCAGCATCTGTGGAGAGAAATCAGAGTTCATATTTCAGGTTGAGTGATCGTTCCACAGACCTGAAACATTCACTCTGATTTCTCTTCACAGATGTTACCAAACCTGCTGAGTTTTTCCAGCAATTTCTACTTGTGCTTTTGTTTAAATTTGGAATTCATATTATTGCATTATGTCTGCACACAAATCACTTGAAATACTTTTGCCAAGTTCATGCCCCTTTAAATGTAAGTACCATTACGCACATGCTTACATAAAAGGTACATTGCATATTTTGTTAACGAAATGTCAGATGTTGCATGAATGTTCAGATTCTGTGACAGCGAGTGCATTTAAAAAATGTATGAAAATTCAGACTTTGTCAGCTAAATAGGTGAAGGATTCCGCAGTGTCTCCCAACCTGCATCATTTGGTACTGGGAACAATGCAGCATAGCTAGCTCCTTTGCAACGATCAGCCCAGGATGTATCAGAAAGAACAGCCTCCTCTCAGAATGGATGAGAGTCCCTCTCGAGATGGATGATGTGCTCATGTTTCCCAGGAGAAGACAGCCTGAAGAGTCAAGGGTCTCCAGGTGATTCTGATCAACATTTGAGATGAACAGTTAGGAATGGTTGACCCCTGCTCCACCATACCTTGGAAGCCTGTTTCCAACTGTGATCCCCCTGTTCTCACTAAGTCTGTCTCCCTTCTCCAAGCAAGTTGCCAGTGAGCTGCAAGTGAGGAGGTCTTCCTCCTGGATGGTGCATTGCTCCTGGTAGGAAAGGATAAAATCTCCAGGGAGACATCTGACCTGTGATAGAAAGCTTAAAAAAAAGTACTGAGCTGTCGCAGATGATCAATGACGCCAAAGGCACCAACCCCACCCCCCCCCCCCCCACTCCACTGAACCATACTATATTCCCGTGCTTTCAAGAAAATTTAACATGCAGATCAAATGTCACATCAGAAAACACCCGAATATTTAAGCTCTTTGCATTCAATCAATGGAAAAGTCATGATTTTTATTCAAATGAAAAATAGTTCATTGTTGAAAAAGATTTTCAATCAAACATTAGGCAATTTCTCATGGGTATTCTCCAGAGATGTCTCCTGAATGCGCACAACCACAGCCCCTTCTCTAAACTGTCAGCTTACCGAATGTGTTGCAGTTAAAGCAGGTATGATAGGAACTCCTAATTTTTCAGCAAAATCAAAATATTTCATATACTAGGTATCAGAATTAAAAACATGGAATTATCAAAACTCTCACTAGGCCAGGGATTATCTATGGTGAGAGAAACAAAGTCAATAGAAGAGATTTTAAAACGGAAGGGTATATGGATTTAGGTTCGGGTTTGAGTTAATTTCGATGAAAATAGAAGCATGATTGCATTTCGGGGTTTAATGTAGATAGGCTTAGCTGAGTGTGTCATCCTTTCAGCGAAACATTTCATTGATTACAACATAAAAGCAAATGGATTTCATTATATTTTCACTGGCTTTTACATTTAACAACATCCTCACTAGCCTTCCTTCCATAGAAACCAGGGTGAGAAAATTGAATAGTAACTATGGGGCTTATTGAAAGTTAGGCAAACTATAGCAATAAATCATCAGTTCTCATGATGTCTTTCTTACACACTCTGCTGTTTTCGGAATTAATAGCACATGTTCACCCAATGCAGATGACTATCAGAGAGGTGTCAATTGGCAGAAACATGAGGCTGCAGTGGTTGTAAGATAATGCATAAATAGAGGTGTAAGAAAGTGCATCGAAGGAGAGGAATGGATGCACTTGCAAGGTAAATAGGTGTGAGGAGAGAGGTGATGGAATACAGTTGACAATGCAGTTGGCAGCAATTAGGGGATGGTAATATACACAACAGGATATAAGGAAATGCGCAACTGCACTCACCTTTCCTGGCCTTATAGTTCCTACTTGGTGCTCTAATCCAGGAATGTACCATAATGCTCCTGCCACTCACTTAATCTGCAACAGTACATTTCTTCCTTATCTCTCACCTAGGGCTGACTGCACCCAGTCAGCCAGCATCCAGCAGTGTGTGGAGGTGCTGCCTTAAACTGTCCTGAACCCATTATGGAATGACTTCCTCTCTGTGAAATCTCTTAACTCGAAGTTCCACACATTAAATATTCTAGTTGAGATCACGTCCTGTGGTTGCTCATCACACCTTCAGTATCAAACCCAGAGTCTGCATTACATTGAGGTGGTTCCATCAACATATCACAGACCAACTTCTGAATTACCCCTTGCTACCACAAACCCCTTCCGAATGCACCTTGAAGTTAGTATCAGAGGTTATCAACTTGAAACTTTGTTAATTTCCTCCTTCCACGGCATTGTCTGACCTTTTGCTGACCAGCAGTATTTTATATTTATCACCCTTATTGTTCAGATTCTGTAGTTAATTATGAAGAATGCATACCCTTATCATTAAGCCATGATAAGCACAGATATCTCGTCCTGCACACATTGTCTTCATTTGAAGTATCCCAGTTTCTTCTAAGGCACTCTACATTAATCCTGAATTAAACATTGACAAGTAAATTCCAAAGAGGTTTGAGAATTGACCGTCAAGCCAACACTTCGGGAAACTGAGAACTTCATCTAAAGGAGCCATCAATAGGGGCATTATTCTATTGATCTTACATCTCCACTGACTTATTTCTGATGCTGTTTCCGTCAAACCCCAGCCCTGTTTGCTCCACCTTTATCACCGTCTTCTTTTTCTTCTTTGTCTTTTTGCTGCTACTCCTTGCTTGAGTTAGACTGTCTCAAACTCCATATTCCTCAGGTGTTCTGTTTCTCCTCCCTCATGGCTCATTCTCAACCTTCTCTTGCTGTGCTCAACTTTCAAACCCTCTTACTACATTCCCTTTACTATCCACTTTACTCATCTTCAACTTTGAGTAAGCAGGCTGATTTTTTTTAAATAAAGGCAGACCTTTTCACTATTGGACTGTTTTTGCTTTGCAATCTTTCAGCCAGACAAAATGAGATGTTTCCCAACTGCAAGGAGTTAATAATTCAAGAAATTAAAGGCTTTGTTTTGAATTCATTAGAATCCAATTGATGTGAAATGTGAAATCTGTGTCAGATAAACCACAAAACATGTTAAATATAACGACTCTTCCTCTCCAGGGCCTTTAGAATTTCTAAAATCTACCCCTGCTCTTTTCTTTCCAACCCCACGAGTGGAGATGATTACCTTTAGTGGTTTTGCTTTATAATTTACTACACAAATTCCCTCAGCCACACATCTTTCTTCGTCCTCCCAATGTTGATGGTACCAATGTGAATGATAACAGCTGGAACTTTTTGCTCACACTCCAGCTCCAAAGGAGACATCTTTAAACCTGACACTGGGCAAGCAACACATCCTCATGACTCAATCTCTCAGCTGCAGTGAACAGTATCTGACCCCACAAATATATGTGTCATACTCCTTGTTTCTCCCCCTTTGGCACAGTGCTGTGGTTAGTGTTCTCATCCCTTCTGCGGTCCTTGCTCTTTTCTACATAGCCTGCAAGACATTCCTCATGAAGAGTTTTTGCTCGAAATGTCGATCATTCCTGATAAAGAGCTTATGCTCGAAATGTCGACTCTCCTGCTCCTCGGATGCTGCCTGACCAGCTGTGCTTTTCCAACACCACAGTCTTCAACTCTGATATCCAACGTCTGCAGTGCTCACTTTTTCCCTGCAAGATGTGGCTAAGGCTCATCTTCGGCTACTTTCTGGATCCCCATACCTGCCTCATTCATAATCACACCCTCCAGTCCCTGACCACAGACAAAATCTGAAATGTTAAAACCTGAGAAGAGTGATTGCAGCAGAGTTCACCTGATCAATTCTGAGCTGTGGTTTGGTGGAGCTGGTGTTGTGAGACCACCTGATGAAGGGGCAGCACCTTGAAAGTTAGTGCTTCCAAGTAAACCTGTTGGACTATAACCTGGTGCTGTGTGATTTTTAACTCTGAGCTGAAGTTGCTGCAGCAGATGTGGTTGTACTGGATCACACTGGTCTGCTCCATCTCCCACATACTACAGTTGTAACAAATCCTCTTCCATGCCATCTCTTAAATTACATTGGACTCATTAGATGTTTGTGTTTTGAAATATCATCGACAGTTGTTTGTTGTTGTATTAAGTTATTCAATCGCAAGAGACCACGTCTTTTTATTTTTCGGACAATGGACTGAACATAGGGATAATAGATGCTGGTTTAAAAAGGAGAGAAGGAATAAGGACTTATTTGTTGCTTTGAAAAAAAATCAAATGAAGCTAATTGATACATATTACTTTTTGGGGACACTGAATCCACACAAATTGGCACCATTTGATGTGGGTTCAGGAGAGCTCAGCATTGCAAAAGCACGCTTATTTGTCAGGTTCACATGCTCTGTGAAGATTGTGAAACAGAGAGAAACAAAGAAAATTCCACATATTAACTCCATCAATCTTTCTCCACTTTCTCTGTAAAGTTGCTCTCCCATCTTCTGTTGAAGGAGCAGATTAACAATATTGAGATGCAAAAATAAATTTAGCCTAAAAATACCGAATAGTTCTAAAGCCCCAAACAGTGAGAAAGACCCCCAGTCCAACCAAGCAACCAGTGACCTACAGAATGATCATTGCTCCAAACATTGCATGAGATGTCATCGAAGAAGAGATAACTGTTGTGGAACCAACCCATCTAGTTTTGCAATTTTGGACTAGTGGCACAGAACCAAGTTCCTCTGAGGTTGTACAGGATGTTGGTGAGGCTTCTTCTGGAATACTGTGGGAATTCTGGGAAATTTCATGGAGGGTTACACTATGTATGTATGCAGTATGCCTCTCGGGAACGTGTATTGTGCTATCATGTATTCGTTAGCAGAAATGCTCACCACAGCCAACACCATCCAGGTTTCCTGTTGCCAGAATCAGGTTAAATGCTGCCAGTCATGAATCACTCTTCACTGATACATGCAGTGGAAGTGAATTGACAAAGAAAAGCTTCTGAGGAGATGCCATGTCATGAGTGACACTTGTTTGGAATTAGAAGTTCACAATTGTAAATGTGTTGGCATTTTGCATCATCACCTGTCTGATTGATTGTCATAGTAACTGCAGCTACAAGAATTAAGCAATACAGGTGTAATGACATGTTACTCTTTCCCTAATGCCCAGTGTAGCACAACATCTGGTCATTGATCAGGAATAGCTGACTTGCAAAGGCAACCCTGACTGATGAGTGACCAGATCCCTGATTGATCTCTGTGCAGCTCCAGACTGACATACCACTAATCCTAACTGGTTGCACAGAAATAGGAGAACTGAACCTGGTCCAAATCCTTTACTGTACAAACACAGAACCCCTAACTGCCCCAAGTGCCTGAGTGACTGTGGCATAGCCCCTGAACTGATACTGACAATGCCCTTGACTTAGCTGTTCACCCTGATTGGCGAGAGTCCCTCTTGACACTTGATTGATGACTAGTTCCCCTAGACTTTGACACATGGTTGTTTGATTGAAGCACATGCAGTATTTTTGTTGTGTTTACTGTTGGCACACGCTGTCGGTATGACATCAACATAGCACAGTACCGTGTAGTAATATGTGTCTTGCAGAATGATCACTGCTGATAAGCATGAAAAGCTGCCTGTCTTTGTGTAGCCACCCAATTATACATTCCATTGACTGAACCTCAACAAAATAACCCATTCAAAAATATGAATAGGGTAAAAGTAACATGGTATATGCTTAGAATAGATAGTGAACAGGACAGTAACATGGCGAATGTCTAGTTTTCTTTAGTAATTACTCTTTTCTTATGTCCCCATGCTGAAGTCATGCTCAAGTTTCAATGCTAATCGTTCATGGTAATTGCTGACTGCATTAACCTGTGCTGACAGACAGCAAGTGAGCTTCAGCAATCGAACTGTCAGCTTGCCGATGTTCCATTGCCATGTTTCTAATTATTCATATTTATTTAGGTGAGATTTCAAACTTCAATTCAATGGGACTTTCTGGAAGCTGAAATTGCTTGTTGGAAATGTGCCAATGTTAACAACTACAATTTAAAGTTATGCAGTGCCTCAATGTAATAAAATACTCCAAGGCACTCCACAGGAACATTATTAATGACACCAAACCTCTCCAGGAGCTATTATGTGACATGTAGAGGACAGTAGCCAGTTTAATGAACAAGTTCAGTGCTGAAACACACAGAGGTGAAGAAGTCAAAGAAAAAGCCCTGCCAAAAGGTATGACAGGATACATCTATCAGTCATTCCAGTTCAATTCTGGGAGTAAGCCCAGCTTAAAAGAAGGAAAATTTATTCAATTGAAGTTCAGAACCAGACAGCTTCTGTTCAATCTGTGAAATGTAGAGGAATAGGGTGGGGTATTGGATCTGAGTGGGTTACTTTTCTGAAGGTTGGTGTGGACTTTTTGGCCAAATGGCCTGTTTCCACACTGTAAGGTTTCTATGATTCTATGAATCTCACCTCTTCTAATGCTTATATTGTGATGCAATGAAGCAATCCAGTCCTATTTTAGATCTTTTACAGCACTCAGAATAATCACTCATATTATTTGGGCAATTAAGTTTCGAATTAGAGTCATAGAGATGTACAGTAAGGAAACAAATCCTTTGGTCCAACTCATCCATATTGATCAGAATTCTGTCACCCAAGTTAATCTCTGGTTAATTCTTGGACTGAGTTGAAATGTGTGGTGCTGATAAAGCTCAGCAGGTCAGGCAACATCCGAGGAGCAGGAGAGTCGACATTTCAGGCATAAGCCCTTCATCAACCCTTCATTCCCGATGAAGGGCTTATGTTCGAAACATTGACTCTCCTGCTCCTCGGATGCTGCCGGACCTGCTGTGCTTTTCCAGTGCCACACTTTTCGACTCTGACTCCGCAGTCTGCCTCCTCACTTCCTCTAATTCTTGGACTAAAATGGTTTCAAAACAAACTAAAAACACTGACCAAAAATGGCCACAGGCATCACCTGACCACAAGAGGCCAAGTTTCAATGTGGACTAGGTAACAAACAGACAAGCTCAAATTAACATTTTCTCCAAGGCATTGGAAGCAGCCAGCAAATATTTATTTATGTGTGAAAAGGCCAGCATCTTCCATTTTTGTATGAGAGAGTTTGTATGTTGGAAAGGAGAATGTCATCTGCAATTGTAAACCAAAGAACTGCAGATGCTGGAGATCTGAAATAAAGATTGAAATTCCTGGAGAAACTCAGTCAGCATCTCTGGAGAGAAAGCAGTGTTCACATTTTGAGTCCAGTGACCTCCTTCAGAATCCGCACTGGCAATTACCATGCTTGGAGACAATGAACTCAGACACAGAAATACACAAACAGACCAGTATTTCAGGAAGCTGCTTCTGAGAAAAGAAAGAAGCTATATTTTTTACGGCAGAACTGAAACCAGCTGAGAGCTCTCTCTTTCTCTGTTTCTTAAGAAGAAACAGTACTTGCTGACAACGTGGGTTAAAAAGAAACCTCAGTAAACTGCAAACTCAAGGACAACTACTGCTACTCGTGATCCAAGACACTAATAAAACAAATGTTAGCTCAGGTTGAAACCTCATGCCAAGGGGTGGAAGTTTCCTATTTTCGGTTAATGTTTTATCAATTGAGATTTATAATGCCTGATTCGCCAAGGCTTATAGTGACCTTTCTCTTGCAATCTTCTGTTCTTCACCTCATTACTTATGCAACTGCGCTCTTCAATGCCCTTCTTGTGGAATTACCCAGCCAGGGATGTGAAATGCTCGCCAAATGCTGGGACTTTATGATATTCACACCACCACCATGTATGAAGTAAGCCCTGCTGCACACCAGGAACTACTGCTCACAACGTGCTGCTCGACCATTGTCTCGGAGGTTTGAAAGGAGCACTTATCTCCCACTTTGTGGGCAGGGACCAAGTGGTGCTGATGAATGGGGTAGTGGAGACCAGGCTATCCTTTATCCTGCTGTG
Organism: Chiloscyllium plagiosum; assembly: GCF_037043375.1. Lineage (NCBI taxonomy): Eukaryota > Metazoa > Chordata > Chondrichthyes > Orectolobiformes > Hemiscylliidae > Chiloscyllium > Chiloscyllium plagiosum. Next base: position 54,737,991 of record NW_028270152.1, on the reverse strand, counting down.
GGATATCACGCCAATTGGAACCTAGAAACAGGCCCAGGTTAGTTCTATGTAACAGGTTAGAAGGAGCATCGAGCAATGCAGGAATAAGGTTTTCTGCTCCACATGCTTAAGTGCCACTCTTCTCTCTGCTATATTACACTTGCAAGGCCCCATTCACTGTAACTCCAAGATTACACACATATCTCACCAAGGCTCGTAGACTATAGCTTTGCCTGCATCATGTCCATTCAATGGTTCATACCTTCCTACTATCAGTGTTTTCTGCTCACTCACTGGGAGCACCTTCATGCCTCTCCAGCTCCTATGTAACCATCAACTGTTTCCCATCCATTTTCATCACTCTGACTGCCTCCCTTTGTCTTGCAAGAAATAAAAACTGGTCCATTCCCCAGTATGATGTTTCCATAGCACGTAACTGACTTGCTTGTAACCTCAAGATGTTTGCACTTGAACTTCCTTATAGACCGTGACTTAATTTCTGAACTGCAAGGACACAGAACCCTGATCTCTGGTTGGACCAAACGCCTGATTGACTATGCTCAGCCCCTTGATGAGACCCTTGATATTTGCCATATTGCCCAGTGACTGACTGTAGTCCCACTTGGCTCGATGATAGACTTCTCCCCTTAGACTTTCAGCACTGGTCATTTACTTGAAGCACATGTGGTGTGTTTCCTGCAAAAGTTGCTGGAATGTATTGCAGATCTGCAGTTTACATACCACAATTCTGGACAGCAACACATTCAGCCCCTTGACTGTTTGACACTCCCCATAGTGACAAGCTGTCTGTCTCTCAGCACTAAGAAAGTAATGTGAAATATACGGAGGCTGGTAGCCTCCAAGAAAGAGCAAAGTGATTGAGTGCTGAGAAATGAAGTGAAATACCATAAGAAGCACCCTGTATAAATGCATGAGCTATGTATCTACATCTACACACAAAATGATGAAACAGAAGTATGCAGGTCATAGGTGCACTGAGCTTCAAGATGAAGTATTGAAGGTCTGAAATGGTGTGAGATTTGGTACAAGATTAGACATCAAGATGTGTTGATGCTGATTATTTGCTGTTGCAGACTTGCATGGGTGAAGGGACAAGGAGTATAATATCCCAGAAGCATGGAGGGGCCTTGTGCCGAGGATACAGTTGAATGATGGCCAGGAGAAACAAGTGGTGAGCTGTAGCTACCAGCTACTTGCTTTGACTTACATGTCAGGAATTTGCACCATTTACTTTTGGGGAAGGAGAGGAGATTTGGAATGGCATAGAAATAGGATGAATTGAATTATTAATAATATGCAGATGCATGAAAATAAGGGTAGGCACTGATCAAAAATGGAAGTCTGAAATGGTCATTTAAAGCTTAAGGTGAAGATTGGAAAAATGTTTCCTGAGATTTGGATTCTGACATTTCCATTCTCACCATATTTTAGCAACTCTCCACATTGCCAATACCGTACCAGGAAGGGGAATATTTCTTCCAAAGCCTTTAAACTGTCTGATCCTTTCACCTTTCTTTTGTGCTGACAGTAACCCTTTGTGTGCATATGTGAAACTTATCATCACAAACTTCTCATTTTTCTCAGGATTAGCAGACAATAAAAGAGCTCCCTCTTTCACTCAAGAAAACCATGGGGGGTGGTTCTGTAGGGATACCGTAGAAATTAGTTAATTACATTTTATTGGAAAGAGGTTGGCCTCACACTGAAAAAAAACTGATTTCTGCTTGTGGGCAAATGGGGAGTTTGAAAAGAGGGGAGTTGATTCATCCCACTTTGCATTGCATGAGAAGAGAGATCTATGAGTCTATTTGGATTTTTGGCTTGCACTCACTTGAGGTTTCAACCCCCTCCCCATCAACCTTTGAGAAGCCTTTTTTTTGAGTGTGTACTGATCTCTGTCAGGTTACTGAGCAGGTGGCGAAGGTGAAATTGACCTCAATATAATATGGATAAAGGTCTTGATGAAAGCAAGCATGCAGGCACAGCAGGCAGTGAAGAAAGCTAATAGCATGCTGGCCTTCATAACAAGAGGAATTGAGTATAGAAGCAGAGGTTCTTCTGCAGTTGTACAGGGCCCTGGTAAGACCACACCTGGAGTATTGTGTGCAGTTCTGGTCTCCAAATTTGAGGAAAGACATTCTGGCTATTGAGGGAGTGCAGCGTAGGTTCACGAGGTCAATTCCCAGAATGGTGGGACTATCTTACGTTGAAAGATTGAAGCGACTGGGCTTGTATCCACTTGAGTTTAGAAGGCTGAGAAGGGACCTGATTGATACATATAAGATTATTAAAGGATTGAACACTCTGGAGGCAGGAAGCATGTTTCCGCTGATGGGTGAGTGCCGAACCAGAGGACACAGCTTAAAAATAAGGGGTAGGCCATTTAGAACAGAGTTGAAGAGAAACTTCTTCTCCCAGAGAGTGGTGGGTGTATGTAATGCTCTGCCCCAGAAGGCTGTGGAGGCCAAGTCTCTGGATATTTTCAAGAAAGAGTTGGATAGAGCTCTTAAGGATAGTGGAATCAAGGGTTATGGGGATAAGGCAGGAACAGGATACTGATGGAGGATGATCAGCCATGATCATAATGAATGGTGGTACTGGCTCGAAGGGCAGAATGGCCTACTCCTGCACCTATTGTCTATTGTCTATTGACACCAAATAGTATGCAAAAGGATTAAGGTGAAGCATAATTCATAATATATGCTCTTTAGGATTCTCTAGCAGAAAATATTTCTGGGTCAGAGGAACAGAGGATCCATCCTGAGCATTTGGATTTGACAAAGATTTCTCAGATGCAATAGGAGGGTGCTTGGAAGAAAAGATCCATGTGTGACAGCTGCAGTCATTCCTTAAATAATCACCCCTCTCCACATCGATGTGGGAAGGTAAGCCATGCAAGAATTTAAATATAAGCATAGGTTTAAAGCAAAATTAATTTGGAGTTGACAAGTATGTGAGTGAATGAGCTATGAGACTATACCATTCACAGCTAACTGCAATTTGTGGATAACAGAGATAAGGTTTACAAAACCAATCAGGAAGGCACGGTACACAGGTCATGATCTGGAGATCAAAGAATCATAGAATGTTTAATCTAGAAATAAATCATTTTGTCATCAAGCCTGTGCCGGTACGTTTCTCCACAGGACCCATCTAGTCTAATTTCACTCTCCGTTGGCTTCCCATATCATTTAATATTCTTTTACAAGCAACCATCTAATTTTCTCCGAAAATAGCTTACAAATTTTCTACGAACAATGATCCAAGTCAGAGAATTCTCCAATCTAATTGCTGTTAGGGATTTTTTGAACCCATTTTTTAGTGCTGCCTCCCTTTCACTATTCTTTGGATCAATTCAGTATTATTTATCCATCATAATCCTTCATAATTTTGAAGACCTCCATTAGGTTATCTGTTCAATGTTCTTGGTTCGAGCAGACAAAACTATCATCTCCAGTTGTTCTTCATGACTAAGTCCCCTCATTTCTGTTAACATCCCTGTGAAGTTAATCTATGCTGCACCATTTTGGTTATGTGTCTGAATGTTTAGATTGAATGTCAATTTCATTGAAATTGATCAGATAATTGATTACATTCCATTCCTTAAATTAAAAAGTGTCCTACTGTGGCCTGACAATTATTAATTATGATTGAGGGCTTTAGCTACTGCAAACAATAAGCAATATCTTATTTGAATCACCTTTATTTTCTACTTTTGATGTTATGTGAATTTATTCGCTATTCATTTAGGGCTGTATTATGGATCAGATTTACGTTTTGCATTGGTTTATTTTCTGGTAATATCAATTATTCATCTGTCTATTCCATCGTAAAGCAGAGGATTAATTGAGTGTACCAATCCACTTTCCTCTTACGCTTGTCATTATTTACCTAATCAAAATGTAGTTAACTCAAACCCTTGCTACTGTGGTGACAACATTTAGCCAATTCCTGAAATGTACTAAGCCTTCACTCAGATCAATGAACTTTCCCCGAAAGAATATTTTCCCTTCCTCGTGAAGGCATTGCCTTCATTTGGTTAGAACTTCACATTGCTAAGCTTTCCAGTCCCTAGCTCAATTTGTCCATACGTTAATTATGTTATTATTTTTCTTGTTGGTGCCAAGACTTGAAACAATAAAACTAAAAGCAGGAAATCAAGACCACTACCTCCACTGCCACCCCCAAAAACTGGGTACTCAACTGACATTCAAACATGTAGATTTCACAGTGAGGACCAGTAAATAACAACTGGGAGCAGAAATCCTCGTTAGTTGTAACTATCATAAACCAGATACAATGGAATTGCATACAATGATTCAAGTTGTGCTTTCAGGCTTTGTCCAGGAATAGGAAGGAATCGAAGAAGAAAAATATATACATTTCATATTTGCAATTCTTTCAAGTAAGATGTTAAAATATTATGTGATGTGGAATTTCACTGTGGTGATGTTTTCTTCTCTTAAACCTTCCCCTATGGATGTCTTAGCCAATTATTTTCTGTTTGCTGTCAATGTCTTACTCTTCAATGATAGAATTCATCAATTGTTTTGCTTTAGGCCAGCTGTCTGGGCTATGTGTTTGGATCATCACATGTAGATCTTCCACTTTTCAAAACTTGTAACAAGTCCAAATTAGAGAAGTTAAAGGTTGATTTTCATCTCGCTTAAAAGCAGGATGATGGCAAGACTTAAATCTTGAATGTTGTGAAACTTAATGGTTCTGAAGGAATTATTTTTTGTGTGACATTCAGCTCTATCCAATCTGACGATGCCGCACAATCTTTGGGAGGAGGTAGTTGAGTTCTGTTTGAGTACCCAAAGGGAGTCAATGTGTTCTGTACAGCTCCTGAGTGTTCTTAGGAAGTATATCTAACTAGTAATGTAGATATTTTTAGTCAAACTATACAGACATCTCATGACACATCTATGAAGCTGGTGAGACATGAACTTGGGCCCCTGACTCAAGTGTAGGGCTGCTGCTACTGCACCTTTCTGACATCTAATGGATACTATGTTTATTGGTTTAATACAACTAAATATCTTGTTGTGTACAATGATTGCCTCTTCCATTTAGCCTCAACAGTCCAATCATTCTCAGAATGACCCAGACTCAGCAAAAGCAAAATAGATTTGGTGGTAGTGAACTACCCAAAGCACAATACCACATGTTGGCAATGGTGATGTCTGCCAATATGGAATCATGGGAAATAAATAGCATTGTCAATTTATCGCAGTTTGACTGCCCATTCTGATCTTACAAGTGGACTTTGAAAAAGAGTGAGGACAGAGGATAAGGTTGGGTGGGGATAAGGGGAAGTCTTACTAGTACCTGAGGTACAATAAGGTTCAGATGATCCCTAAAACACCAATTCTGTGATTGGTGGATCACCAAGTTGTAATGCTGAGTGTGTAAGAGAGAGTGGGGTTGAAATAAATGGAAGCGAAGACACTCAAACATCCTGCTACATGTTGCATCTAGCTTGGCCATCTCCAGTCATGTGAGTTGTCTTTTTGCCAATGTTGATGAGATTGGTGTCAGCCGTTAGATAAAGGTAAGATCTCCTCCTGTTATATTCTCCCTTCTGTTTCCTCTAAGAAGCTGGCCAATGTCTCAGCTTTCATTATAGTACAAGGAACAGCCACACAATGCCTGGGCGCTGCTGCCCTCATTGCTGTGAGTGTTTGAAAGGGGCTTGCAGGCTGTGACAGGAGTCAATAATCTGTCCTCCAATACCTGTATTGCTCAGGTGCACTCCAAGGGAGTTGCTGCAACTCTGTTGGGCTTGAAGTTCCCCTTTCAGGGAGGCAGTATTTGTACATAAGCCTCTGCCACTTTGCCGGTGCCCTTGCTGTTGTCTGTCAACCAGGGAGCCTCGACTCATCAGTCCCATGCCAAGATAATGCAGGGTCCTGAGCTGGTCATGATCATACTGCAAGGCCATCAGCAGATAACTCATTGAGAATCAGTGGCCTTCAGCAGCCATGCTGCATCAATGGGATTAACACGAGACAGAAACATCCCACAATCATTGAGAAATCATGTACATCCTCCGTCGGTTTTTGTTGGTAGGACAGCATAAAATGGACTCAGCTGATAGCCTCATACCATAGTGTGTACAAACTGGAAGTATCACCGACTCCAGTATGGAAGGAGCCAGATACATGAATATAGTCATCTTCAAGGGCACTGGCAACCAGTTCTGAGACCACATTACAGTTTGCAACAATTGGCCGTTTGCAACACTATGGTCTCCTTAGTGACATTGAGGCATCTGAAGCACTGATCCTCATTGAGGCTTAGTTTAAGGAATTGCTCCCAGATGACCTTCGATGACCTGCCCCCATCAGCCAAAGAATTGGCAGGAAACAGTAAGGTCCTGCTCTCAATCAGGTGGAAGTACACCTCTGCAAACCCAGCAACACCATACGCAGTGGCCAGCACGGGGGCTCCAAACACTCCACAGATTCAATGGCCAGTCAGAGTTCTGTGTCCTGGGGAGCTATGGGAATCATGTAAGAGGCAGGACATTGTATTTCTGGAGGGAGCACTTGATGTGGAAAAGGAGCTCTTGAGAGAGGTTGTCTCCCCACTCTGAGTTGATGCCTAAGCAGGTTGACTTCTGAAATGTCTTCTCTGCCCCGAACCCTTTCTGCCAGCCCTAAAATAGAGGCTGGTTGTGAGGTAGGCAGTAAATTGTGAATAATCATGCTGCCTTAAGTCTTGTCCAACACACCATCCCTCACTCACTCACAGACAGACAGACACACACACACACACACACACAAACAGACATACACACACCTTATGTAAAACTGCTGACAGGCTAAGGGCAAGCTGGAGGATGTTGGGAAAAGCAAGGAGTTTTACAGTCCCCAATCTGCCAGTGAGATGCCATAGAATTCTGCACTTTGAGTGTAAGTAGGCTTCTCTAAGAGCTGTTCTCTCTCTTATCCTCTGCTTATTCCGCATATCATTGTTTAAGACTAAGGGAGATCCAAACTAAGACAAAGGAGGATCCAAACTATTGCATCATGTTTACCTGCAAGTGGTCTCAGTAGAACCCTTGAAATCAGAGCCAAGGCTTCCAGCATGTGCCACAACACTCCCTGTAGACTTAGGAACTTCAAATACTTCAAACTTCCAAATACCTCTGCAAAGTTGATAGCATCTAGTGGAAACCAATCAGCGATGAACCTGAAAGTAGTTGATCCCATTAATTAAGGTTCTTCCTGTTCCTCAAAGTATATTCAGCTGCTGGAGAGTAAGTTGGTGCTTTCTACTTTGCATACCATCATATTAATACCCTTCCCAAAATGATGTTCAGCACTATCAACAACAGAAGTGTTGGAACAGTAACCGTAGTGTTGAAGGTATGCCGGCCAATGTGACTGAATTTTGATGCATTACTTTTTTAAAAATCAGAGCTAGCATTTGCCTTCCTTCTTGTTACATTGTCTAAGAATGACTGCTCTTCAAAGTAATAAGTTGTATGTGAAGCATTTAACAGCTTCTTTCAATGCTAAAGGGATTTATAGAAATGTAAAAGTATCCCATTTAATATTATATATGTACTTAGTATTTAGTTCCTAAAGTATTTAAGCACTAATGTGCTTCATTAAACATGCTAAAGAAGATCAAGATATAATGGATATAATTTTTAATTATCGTATTAGAATCATAGAATTCTTACTTCACTCATTCACTCTCTCGGTTTTGGCTCTCCGTCCTCTGCCCATGGCACACACATTCTTCTTTTTGAGGTAATAATACAGTTCTCTTCTGAATGCCTCGACTGAACCTATCACTCACAGGCAGAGTATTGCAGATCCTAACATTTGCTGGATGAACTGGATTTTCCTCATGTAACCTTTGCTCCTTTTACAAAGTGCCTTAAATCTGTGGGTCTTGATTTCTCCACTAATGAGAACAATTTCTCCCTTTCCCTTCTGTCGAGATTCCTTGTGATTTGTTCTACCTGTTATAAATCACCTCTCAATGTTCTCTTCAAACAGAACAAGCCCAACTACACCACAGTGCATGAGGAAAGATGTCTGAGACTCATTAAAAGTTATTTAGGAAAATTTTGGTCTTACACTTGCTCCTTTCCCTTACTCTTTTCTGTTTCTTTCTTAGCCTCCTCATCCTGAATACCTACCTCCTCCTTTACCATGACTGCCTTTTCCACTTGCACTTATTGCCTATCTTCATCCCTAACAACACTGTGCTTTTCATTACTCATTGGTTCTCAGTTGAGCAATGTCTTGATTTTACATTTTTTTTATGCAAAGCTTCTTAACAATATTATATTTATTTGTCTATTTTTAAATAGATTTTCGTTACATTGAGCTATTCGGAGGACATGTAATCCCACAGAGTTTGAGAAGATTTAAATTGAAATTGCCCAATGAAGATATTCCTGCAGGAAACTTCATCCAGCAGTAGGATTAATCCACAAGCAGATTGACTTTCCCCATTGAATTCAAGAGCAGCTCTGAAATCTCTTGCTGGCTCCACCTGGGTACAATGAGAGGGCTGATTTAGAAGTACTTCAATAATTAAGATACGCTTCAAAGAAGAATGGGATGCAGAGTAGTTACATATGACTTAAACAACTGGATTTGCCTGGCAAGCAGCTTGCTCTGCCAGCTGGAGCTGATTAATTGAGCTAATGTCTAATTGCTTCTTAAAACATGTTAACCAGGTGTTGCTCCCGATCCGGTCTTTAGCAATAGACCAGAATTGAATTTGAGATTTTCTCTCTGGGGTCAGCAACAAGAGGGATGCAAAGGTCAGATGCTTCACGTAACTGCATTCCTTCAAATCCATCATAAAAGTATCCCTCTGCTTAGCAGAGAGAGGAAATCTTCATCTCATGACTATAGATGTAAAATGTTCCAAGTGTGACGAGCATGCTAAATCCCACACTATTTCTGTCCATGTTGTGTTTGAATTTATTATACACAGTGCCTACAAAAAAATGACCTGCCTGCTGTTTTTAGTCCCTTTCCTCTGAGGATTATTTTTCAGTTCTTTGGGACTGATTTTCATAACCAAAAATTACAACATATTTAGGAAGAAATGTGTAGTAATTATGAGTTAATGTCACTGTACTAGCAGACATTTAGAATCATACATAATGGAAGCAGATATTTGGTTCAACTCGTCCATGCTGACCAACTTAGTCATAGTCGTAGAGATATATAGCAAAGAAACAGGCCCTTCAGTCCAACTCATCCATGCAACCAGATATCCTAATCTAATCTAGTCCCATTAGCCAGCATTTGGCCCATATCCCTCTAAACCCTTCCTATTCATATACTCATCCAGATGCCTTTTACATGTTGCCATTATACCAGCCTCCACCACTTCCTCTGGCAGCTCATTCCACACATGCAACACCCTCTGTGTGAAAAAGTTGCCCCTTAGGTTCCTTTTAAGTTTTTCCTCTTTCATCTTACACTTATGGCCTCTAGTTCTGGACTCCCCCACCCCAGGGAAATGACTTTGTCTATTTACCCTATTCATGCCCATCACGATTCTATAAACCTCTAAACCCTCAGCTCCAGGGAAAATAGTCCCAGCCTGTTCAGCCTCTCCCTGTAGCTCAAATCCTCCGACTATGGCAACATCCTTGTAAATCTTTTCTGAACTCTTTCAAGTTTCACACCATCCTTCTGATCGGTTGTTAGAATTGATTTTAGGAAGGGTAATAGTTGTTGTTCCTTATGGAAGATGTTAAGTGATTTGTGACCCATAAGTAACTTAATATCTTTAATTGAATAAAAATCTTCATTGTATCCATCAAAAGTCATAATTTCCAAATCCTAGAGCTCTTGTCGAAATAAGTTAAAAATCATACAATGCCAGGTTATAGTCCAACAGGTTTAATTGGAAGCACTTGCTTTCGGAGCGCTGCTCCTTCACCAGGTAGCTGTGGAGTATAAGATTGTAGGACACAGAATTTATAGCAAAAGTTTACATTATGATGTAACTGAAATTGTTTGTTAAGCCCTGGATTGTTTGTTAAGTCTCTCAATTTTTCAAATGGGTATAATGTCTTACAATTGTGTCCTCCACAACCACCTGATGAAGGAGCGGTGCTCCGAAAACTAGTGCTTCCAATTAAACCTGTTGGACTATAACCTGGTGTTGTGAGATTTTTAACTTTTCCACCCCAGTCCAACACCGCCAACTCCAAATCTTGTTGAAATGCTTTCTTTGGATGCAGGAGGCCAGTGTCCTGGCTAACTATTGGACATCCCAGGCTACTGTTTGTTAATTGAGTACAGAGTCAGGGAGCAAGTCACCTGTCCATCTTCCTGGCAAAAGAATAGTTCTTTGCATATGGAAGAAGGGGATACAATGGTGATTTGGTGTTAAGCGTATTCATTTGTTTAACAAGGAGGGACACTGAAAATTAAAGTCTGAGAATTGCTCGAAGAGGTTGGAAATAGAAAGAGGAATCCCCGTTCCAGAACAAAGCTTATTTGCCATTTCGCATCCTTCATTATGCATCCAAGATCATTGTTCAAGCTGACATAGGGTAATAGGCTTTTACCAACTGTTTGCTATACCTGGTCATGGCAGTTTCCTCTTTCTCTCTTATGGCCGAAGAGACAGTAGTGGGATAATCTGATTGTAAGCCAACAAACAGCTTATTTAACAGCTTCTCATTATACAGAAGCACAATGACAGCTAACCATACCAGAGAATCGACATTGTAATACTGGGTGTGATACAACAAATGATACACAAATGACTGAAAGTAATGTGGAATAGGAAGCCTTTGAATTAACAGTGAGTTTGCATTCATCTGCATTGGTAAAGATCTTTCGAGCTCCTCATTTAAAATGAGGATGCTTTCTCAGCTTTTTGGCATGTTGGACCCATTAAATCAAATATCCAACAGCTTGTTGCCCAGTGGATAGTACAACACATTCCATAACTTTAATGTGTGAAAGGTACAAATGACCAAAAACTCACAAATAAAAACAAAATGTGCCAAAAGGTTTCAGCATATCTGGTAGAAAGGTTGAACGAGAAATCCCATTGGAGAGAAAATGCAGAACTTCAAGGTGGGCATACATGGACAGGATGTACTGTGGATACACCCAACTTTGCCTCACCTGTCAATGCACATGTTGTTGTGATTGAGGTTTGTGAGGTGATGTCATAGAGTCATAGAGATGTACAGCATGAAAACAGACCCTGTGGTCCAACTCGTCCATGCTGACCAGATACCCCAACCTAATCTAGTCCCACATGCCAACACCCGGTCCATATCCCTCCAAACCTTTCCTATTCATATACCCATCCAGATGCCTTTTAAATGTTGCAATTGTACCAGCCTCCACCACTTCCTCTGGCAGCTTGTTTCATAAATGTACCATCCTCTGCGTGAAAAATTAGGTCCCTTTTATATCTTTTCCCTCTCACCCTAAACCTATGCCCTCTCGTTCTGGACTCACCCACCCAGTGAAAAGACTTTATTTATCCTATCGATGCCCCTCATGATTTCATAAACCTCTATAAGGTCACCTCTCAGCCAGAAACGCTCCAGGGAGAACAGCCCTAGCCTATTCAGCCTCTCCCTATAGCTCAAATCTTGTAAACCTGGCAACATCCTTTTAAATCTTTTCTGAACCCTTTCAGGTTTCACAACATTCTTCCAATAAGAAGGAGACCAGAATTGCACACGATATTCCAAAAGTGGCCGAACCAATGTCCTGTATAGCTGCAACATGACCTCTCAACTCCTATACTCAATACTCTAACCAATAAAGGAAAGCATACCAAAAGCCTTCTTCACTATCCTATCTACCTGCAACTCCACTTTCAAGGAGCTATGAACCTGCACTCCAAGGCCTCTTTATTCACCAACACTCTCCAGGACCTTACCATTAAGTGTATAAGTTGTGCTAAGATTTGCTTTCCCAAAATGCAGCACCTCGCATTTAAAGTCACATAGAGTCACAGAGATGTACAGCATGGAAACAGAACCTTCGGTCCAACCTGTCCATGCCGACCAGATATCCCAACCCAATCTAGTCCCACCTGCCAGCACCTGGCCCATACCCCTCCAAACCCTTTATGTTCACATACTCATCCAAATGCCTTTTAAATGTTGCAATTGTACCAGCCTCCACCACTTCCTCTGGCAGCTCATTCCATACTTGTACCACTCTCTGTGTGAAAAAGTTGTCCCTTAGGTCTCTTTTATATTTTTTCCCTCTCACCCTAAACCTCTGCCCTCTAGTTCTGGATTCCCCCACCCCAGGGAAAAGACTTTGTCTATTTATCTAATCCCTGCCCCTCATAATTTTATAAACCTCTATAAGATCACCCTTCAGCCTCCGACGCTCCAAGGAAAACAGTCCCAGCCTGTTCAGCCTCTCCTTATAGCTCAAATCCTCCAATCCTGGCAACATCCTTGTAAATCTTTTCTGAACCCTTTCAAGTTCCACAACTTCTTTCCGATAGGAAGGGGACGAGAACTGCGCACAATATTCCAAAAGTGGCCTAACCAATTACCTGTATAGCCGCAACATGACCTCCCAACTCCTGTACTCAATACTCTGACCAATAAAGGAAAGCATACTAAATGCCTTCTTCATTATCCTATCTACCTGCAACTCCACTTTCAAGGAGCTATGAATCTGCACTCCAAGGTCTCTTTGTTCAGCAACACTCCCTAGGACCTTACTATTAAGTGTATAAGTCCTGCTAAGATTTGCTTTCCCAAAATGCAGTAACTTGCATTTATCTGAATTAAATTCCATCTGCCACTTCTCAGCCCATTGGCCCATCTAATCCTGTTGTAATCTGAGGTAACCCTCTTCGCTGTCCACTACACCTCTAATTTTGTTGCCATCAGCAAACTTACTAACCATACCTCTTATGCTTGTATCCAAATCATTTATATAAATGACAAAACGTAGAGGACCCAGCACCGATCCTTGTGGCACTCCACTGGTCACAGGCCTCCAGTCTGAAAAACAACCCTCCACCACCACCCTCTCTCTATCTTCTACCTTTGAGCCACTTCTGTATCCACATGGCTAGTTCTCCCTGTATTCTGTGAGATCTAACCTTGCTAATCAGTCTCCCATGGGGAACCTTGTTGAATGCCTTACTGAAGTCCATATAGGTCACATCTACTGCTCTACCCTCTTCAATCCTCTTTGTTACTTCTTCAAAAAACTTAATCAAGTTTGTGAGACATGATTTCCCATGCACAAAGCAATGTTGACTATCCCTAATCAGTCCTTGCCTTTCCAAATACATGTACATCCTGTCCCTCAGGATTCCCTCCAACAACTTGCCCACTACTGACATCGGGCTCATTGGTCTATAGTTCCCTGGCTTGTCTTTACCGCCCTTCTTAAACAGTGGCACCACATTAACCAACCTCCAGTCTTCCGGCAGCTCACCTGTGACTATTGATGATACAAATATCTCAGCAAGAGGCCCAGCAATCACTTCTCTAGCTTCCCACAGAGTTCTGGGGTACACCTGATCAGGTCATGGGGATTTATCCACCTTTATGCATTTCAAGACATCCAGCACTTCCTCCTCTGTAATATGGACGTTTTGCAAGATATCACCATCTATTTCCCTCCAGTCTATATCTTCCATATCCTTTTCCACAGTAAATACTGATGCAAAATACTCATTAGGTATCTCCCCCATTTTCTGCAGCTGCACACAAAGACCGCCTTGCAGATTTTTGAGGGGCCCTATTCTCTCCCTTGTTATCCTTTTGTCCTTAATGTATTTGTAAAAACTCTTTGGATTCTCCTTAATTCTGTTTGCCAAAGCTATTTCATGTCCCCTTTTTGCCCTCCTGATTTCCCTCTTAATTATACTCCTACTGCCTTTATACTCTTCTAAGGATTCACTCAATCTATCCTGTCTTTACCTGACATATGCTTCCTTCTTTTTCAGAACCAAACCCTCAATTTCTTTAGTCATCCAGCATTCCCTATACCTACCAGCCTTCCCTTTCACCCTGACAGGAATATACTTTCTCTGGATTCTCATTATCTCATTTCTGAAGGCTTCCCATTTTCTTGCCGTCCCTTTACCTGTGAACATTTGTCCCCAATCAACTTTTGAAAGTTCTTGCCTAATACCATCAAAATTGGGGTCATTCTCCAATTTAGAACTTCAACTTTTAGATCTGGTCTATCCTTTTCCATCACTATTTTAAATCTAATAGAACTATGGTCGCTGACACCTCAGTCACCTGCCCTGCTTTACTTCCCAAGAGTAGGTCAAGTTTTGCACCTTCTCTAATAGGTACATCCACAAACTGAATCAGAAAATTGTCTTGTACACACTTAATACTATGACAGTCCCAGTCTATGTTTGGAAAGTTAAAATCCCCTCCCATAACCACCCTATTATTCTTACAGATAGCTGAGATCTCCTGACAAGTTTGTTTGTCAATTTCCCTCTGACTATTAGGGGGGTCTATAATACAATCCCAATAAGGGGATGATCTAAATTAAACTCCATCTGCCACTTCTCAGCCCATCTCTGATCAATCTGAGGTAACCTTCTTTGCTGTCCATTACACCTCCAATTTTGGGGTCCTTGGAAAGGTTAACCAATTAGCCGGGAAGTTTGTTGTTGATAGCAGACCTCTGCATTGTTATTATCGCTGCATGGTCAGCACCCACTGTGGGATTGCAGCCGCCTGAAGCAGACTTTCAGGGGTAAACCATGGCCAAGATCAAGGGGCTTCTTTATTTCAGCTAGCAGCTACACTGTAACTCCTGCAACAGAGCTTTCACAAATTAGGTGAGCACAGCATTTTATCAACTGTTAATTCCTCCAGACAGATTCCTCTTTCTGAAACTATGTTATGCAGTCTGTAGTAAACTATTGCAATCCTGGAAACTTGGCAGCTTATACTGCAAGACATCCTTTGAGCTGCCTGGAGGCACTAAGAATACCACATGAGAAAGTGAATGCTGTTTTAATAATGGCACTGATGGAGGCATGGTACTTGTCAAATCTCTTCTCAGTCAATGCAGTCAAATGTTATGAGTTTCATCCACCAGAGCAGCAGTGGGCAACTCTAATTCCCCAAGGAGTCCTGTCCTTCAGTTGCTGGCAGTCTTCAAACAGCGAAAATAAAGAATTGGCATTGAATACAGGCATGCTGAGAACCTGGATATTTGCCATTCACTTGCAAGATGTAACAATGATTATAGACCAGCTGCCCAATGATTAAAGAAAAGTTCTTTAAATTCCTGCAGGACAACACTATTGTTAGAGAAAGTGCAGGTAAAGCCATGTGGTTTCTATCATCCCGACCACTTCATGTCCAACTAAAGAGAACTTAGCTTATATGTTCGAGGCTCCAAGGGGAGCTGCTGTTCAAGGTATCAATGTCTTGCTCTGCATACCTGTGTTCATGGGACCCAACTGTATTCAAATCTCTCCAGTGCTATCTGGAAGATCCCAGAGGAGAAACAGTTCATTGCAGTGATAACTTTGACAATTTGCTCTGACAAATTTGCAAGACTGGTTGTATCGCAATACTGGTTGTATTTGCTACCTGGTTGTATCGCTCTTGTGCCATCTCAGTTATGAACCATAAGCAACACAGGTATTACTGCTCAGACAGATTTGAGGAGGTCCATGATGACTCACTGCTATGGCCAATAGAGGAAGAGCACATCAGTACCCTCATCTTGTGGTGATGTCTGACATTGCCTTGGCTCCTCAATGACCAAATGTTCACTCAATTCCCATTCCCAAAAGAAGACAAGTTGCTGCTACAATCAGATGGATATAATATGTACTGGTGCAGAAAAACTATTTTGTGAAATATTTTCAAGTTGCAGCCCTTCTCTTCAAATGGTCCCTGAATAAAGGTCATCTCTCAAGTGAGCTTCATGTAGGTGAGACCAACCTCTGAGCTGCAAAACAAAAAAAAGACTGGCTGATGTAATGTGACTCCTCCTGTAATATCATTGAAACAGGAGAATCTGTTTTAGGCAAAACAAATTTCACCTCCAACCATGGTTAGTTAGGGCTATAGTGCAGTTGGGGCAAAGATTCAGTATAAAGCTTTCTATTATCCCTCTGATTTGCATGTAGTAAATTGCTTCATATTTTTGGCTTTTTGCAGAAAACAATCCCTCCTAAAATGCCTTTGCTTTTCCTCGATTTGATGATCACAGTCATCCAAAATGTAATATTTTCAAGTTATTCCGCTTCCCTATGTTCCCTTGAATATTCTAGATGTAGTGCGGCGTAATGTCTTATTTGATGTGATCTGTAACTTCAGTTGCCTTCTCAGCAAGAAATAGCAATATTTAAGTGCAACTTCAGTCCATAGCTGGACTATTATAAGCAGCTGCTTATAATTTGTGACATGCTCCTTGGCATTTTGCCATCTCATACAGACTCTTAATCAGCAAGCATCTGCTTTCCATTTTAATGTTAAAAAGTAAAAGAGTAACTCTGTGATAACTGGTGAAATGCCTTTTTCAAGTTCAGTCATATAATCATAGGCTTTAATTACATTTTGATATAATTGGTCAGTGAATATTCATGCAGTAAGAGCTCTTATTTTGCAGCTATCTAGGTGGATAGTATTTTCAGCCCACTTTGTTTGTGGAGTTCAGCACAGCAGTGAAAAATTATGACAGAGCACAAGTGTCATTTACACAGCAATGGGATTCATTCAACCAGATGCACACAAGGTTACTTAGTCCTTATTTAGTTTCCATAAAATGCTATATTTTACTTTGAGTGCTTTTGTTTCGTATTTCGACCTCAGAAAATCCGAGTGAACGTGAATTTGCCAGCTCCCCACAGAATCTCACATGGTGACATTAAGATCATAAAGATCCAGGTTTAATTCCTTGTTTGTACTAAATCTCAGCTGTCTCAGCAGTTAGGGTATCACAATTAACCCAAGTACCATCTCATCCTCCTCTGGCATTAGTTCTTTTTATCAATCCAGATTGGTCTCAATTTAATCATATTGAAATGGAAACACATTGAGCCATCAGTATGAATTCCACCGAAACAAAAGTGAAAAACATCATGAAAAGAAGTTCCTCAGGGGCCTGGACTATGACCATTGTTTTTCTCATATAATAATACCAATCAATGACTTAGATTTGGGTGCAGATGAAAAAATATTTGGAAGTATTGTGAACTGTGAAGAGAATAGACTTCAAATGGACATAAACAGGTTGGTAAAATGGATGGACTCAAGGCAAATACAATTTAAAGCAGAGAAGTATGAAATGATAAATTTTGGAAGGAAGAGTGAGAATAGGCAAAATAAAGACTAAATTCCATAGGTAGAGCAGGAACGGAGAGATCTAGGACTATATGAGCATAGTCTTCGAAAGTGGCAGGGCACATTAAAAAGGTGAACAGGAACCTGGACTTTAGAAATAGAGATATAGAATACAAAAGCAAGAAAGTCATAATGATCTTTTATAAAACACTATTCTGCTTCAACCTGGAATACCAAGTCCAATTTTTGTCACTACAGTTTAGGAATGATTCGAAGACTTCACAGCGGTACGGGAAAAGGTTTATGAGAATAATCCCAGGAATGAGAGTCTTGATTTATATGAATGTATCCCAGAAGCTAGAGTTGTTCTCTTCAGGAGAGGCTAAGAGGAGACTTAGCCTCTAAGAGGAGACTTGGAAGAGATATTCATAATCTCAATGGAGAGAGAGAAATTGTTCCCATTGACAGAAGAATCAATATATAAGGTGATTGGTGAAAGAACAAAAGGTGACACAAAGAGAAACATTTTTAAGCAGAACTAACTAGGATCTGGAATGCACTACGTGAGAGGGTGAGGGAGATAGATTCAATTGTGGCTTCCAAAACAGAATTGGACAAGCAGCTGAAGATTGTTGAAAAATTATTGATCCATGGAAAAGGGCAGGGGAGTGGCACGAGCTAAACTGTCCTTACCAGAGAACATGGATTTGATGGGTTGAAAGATCATTCTCTGTGCTATAACTATTCCATCATTCTGTGAAATCAAACTTTTCTCATTGATCTGTTATTCATAAACATTGCTGTACTTTCGACAAATTAATTTATCCATTGTCCAGCATGCATTTCCTAGTAATTACTGTTGTATTTAGTAGTGTCAACAAATGGTGACTTGTGGTTGGGGTGACATTCATCTTTTTACTTTTTGCTATTTTAAAAATCAAGTTAGATTAGTGTAAATAGCCCAAAGAAACATTGCAAGGAAAATCAGAATTACTAAGGGAACTGCCTAAGTTTCAAATTAAAATATAATTTTAGGAAGCTTCCTTTCCATACAGAGTCTAACAGCCTATCTGATTAGCAGCAGTGGAGGATAAACCACTAATGAATCTTAACACAATAAGGTATTTGTCTTAACAAGAAGATGTAGTTTGTTGCATGACAGCATTCAGTACAACTTGTATTAATTGGGTCGACATAAAGACTATCAGGAGACAGCGTTGACATCTCTGTCTCCATCTTCACGGTAAACTACCTCTTCCCCACCCAAGAACCTGCAGGCATCATTAGGGTTAGGTGGAGCTTGATGGAGTTTGAACATTAACTCTTTCAGAACTGTACTACACCTACCTGCAGTAATGTATGTACATTATTTCCACTTATTTTACTGATTCAGATTTAGAAGTAAAGCAGACAACTGCTATAGATTGGCACAGCTGAAAAATTCAAATGTCCACCAAATAAAAGCAAAATATTGCAGAGGTTGGAAATCTGAAATGAAGATAGAAAATGCTAGATAAATCCAGAAGGTCTGGCAGTATCTGTGGAGAGAGAAACAGAGGTTAATGTTTTGAGTCTAAAGACTCTTCTGTGGAATACATGACCCAGATGTCTATCTGCTGTCTTACTAAGCTTAAAGTGGAAAAAGATACTGCATATATGACTATAACATAGAATAGAGAAAGAAAATGAGAAAGCTGATCATACATTGACATCAATGTACAGCTTTGGGAAAAAAGTGAATTTTAAATGTTACAAAGAAAGCAAATGTGTTTTGTATTTTATGATGATTAATTTGTACACTAATGCAGAAGAACCCTCACTTTCTGTAATTGAACACTGAAAAATTTCATTTCAGTTCATGCTCTCTGAATGCAGTGACTCATTGTTGATACACATCAGCAAGACACAACTACATCTATGAAGTCTAACTCTGCACTCTTCATGTAAACCTTTCTTAGAAATCAACATGTTAGTAAAATTATAGGCCAAGAGGTTTTACATTAACAAGTGCTAAATTCATATTTAATCTTATTGGTAAACATAACAATGTCTGAATTGGTAAGAATTGCCAGAAAATATGAACTTGCATTCATACACTGCCTTTCATGTTGTCCCAAAGTGCACAGAACCAATGAAACCTTTTTGCAATGTAATCACTATTGTAACGTAAAAACACAGCAAATAATTTGCATACGCTAAGATCTGGCAAAAGCAGTAAAAGAGGATTAGATTTAGATTTAGATTACATTACAGTGTGGAAACAGGCCCTTCGGCCCAACAAGTCCACACCGACCCGCCGAAGCGCAACCCACCCATACCCCTAACCTAACACTATGGGCAATTTAGTATGGCCAATTCACCTGACCTGCACATCTTTGGACTGTGGGAGGAAACCGGAGCACCCGGAGGAAACCCACGCAGACACGGGGAGAACGTGCAAACTCCACACAGTCAGTCGCCTGAGGCGGGAATTGAACCCTGGACTCTGGTGCTGTGAGGCAGCAGTGCTAACCACTGGGCCACCGTGCCGCCCAGGATCTGTTTTAATGGGGTCGATGTTGGTCAGGTGACAGGGAGAACCCCCTGTTCTCTTTGCATAATGATGTAGAGGAGCCGATGTCAGCC
This sequence comes from Chiloscyllium plagiosum, assembly GCF_037043375.1. Taxonomy (NCBI): domain Eukaryota; kingdom Metazoa; phylum Chordata; class Chondrichthyes; order Orectolobiformes; family Hemiscylliidae; genus Chiloscyllium; species Chiloscyllium plagiosum. Next base: position 54,718,097 of record NW_028270152.1, on the reverse strand, counting down.
TGGGGTGGACAAAGTTGAAAATCACACAACACTAGGTTGTAGTCCAACAGGTTTATTTGAAAGCACTGGCTCCAAAAGATCTTTACTATAAATTCTGTATCCTATGATCCTGTCCACAAGCTATCTGATGAAGGAGCAGTGCTCCAAAAGCTAGTATTTCCAAATAAACCTGTTGGACTATAACCTGATGTTGTATGATTTTCATCTCTGCATAATGACATGGAATCTTTTCTGTCCATCTGAGTATGCTGTTGGGCACCAATCTTATGTCTCATCCAAAAAGCAGGCCCTCTAATAGTAGAGCACACTCTCAGCATCACACTGAAATGTCAGACTGAATTATAGGTTTGAATACCTGAAGTGGGGCACAGACTTACAACTTACTGTCACAGAGGTGAGTGTTTCCAATTAAACCACAGCTGAACCCGAATATTTAAACTGAAGTGCATAGACAGTTAGCTTCTCTGTGTGCATTTGGCTGACTGAACCCCAGGACCGTTGTGACTTTTATCAAAGTTTGCCCTCCAGCTAACAGCTCACAATATTGAAAAAGAAGCCACTGTGCTATAATTTACTGTAATGTGTGCTCTGTGCAGCCTGATGTCGGAAGGTGATGGGAAGTGCAACAATTGCCCTGATTGCTCACTGACAATTTAAAACAGGCTGAGTTCTGAGACACAGGAATATTTCATAGATTCACAGAATAATACAGCGCAGAAAAGACCCTTCAACCCAACAAGTCTGCACTAACAATAACTACCACTAAAGGTCAGCTAATCTCAATTTCCTGCACATGTTCCATATCCTTGAATGTTATGATATTTGAAGTGTTCATCCAAATGCTTTTTTAGTTTGTAAGGTTTTTGGTCTCCGCTATTTCCCAAGCAGTGCATTCCAGATTCCCACCATCTGCTGAGTGAAAACGTTTTTCCCCAAATTCCCTCTGTTTCTCCTGCCCCTTACCTAAAATTATACCCTCTCGTGATTGACTCCTCAACTGTGGGAAATAGCTGCTCTCTATTCACCCTGTCTGTACCCTTCAATCTTATACACCTTAATCATATCCCTCCTCAGTCTTTTCTGCTGTAGAGATAACAATCCAAGCCTATCTAGTCTCTCCTTAAAGCTCACTTTCTCCATCCCAGGCAACATCCTAGTGAATCTCCTCTGTGCCCCCTCTAGTGCTCTCACATCCTTCCTGTAGTGGGGTGACCGGAGCTGCATGCAATACTCTAGCTGTGGCCTAAGCAATGCTTTGTACAACTCCAACATTACATTCTTTTGATGTAATTCTTTTCATTTGCAGGAGAACTAAAAAACGTTTACTTAGCTGTGAAGATAAAAATTATATCGCAAAACATTGTATAATCAGAACCAGCTTTATGTGATGCAAGGCTAGCTTTTCATCTTTTCGTGCTCTTTGCTGTTCTCTGCATTAACATAAATTGCTGTAAACATCGTAGACAGTACTTGTTGACAATTATTAACATTATCTTAAGCCATCCATTCCATTTTACTGAAAAAAACGTGCATATGTGAGCTGATAAATGTGAAACATGTCAATTATAGTTTAAAATATATTCATCTAATTTACTGAACTTGAGAGATTATGTTTGTTGTTTTACTTCTCCACAAAAATTAATTTAGATGCTGACAGAACTCAGTAAGGGAAGATAATCAGTTGCGTCAGTCCTAATTATTATGTCTGACTAAAGGAAATTGTACTTATTGCTATCATACAATAAAATTTCTTGTTATCTAAGATCAGTGCCTCTTCTGTAGATATCAGTGGTGGCGTATCCTCTACCAATAATCACTAGAGAAACTCACAACAAAGGAAGATTGGTGGCAATGAAGAATCTCAAACAGCCCTTACCCAATTCCAAAAACATTGGTACAGCTGGTTAATATCACAAAGTACCAGGAGTGGCCATCTGCAAAAATACGACTATATCGAAATAAGAATGGAGTCATTAAAGCATAACAGGAGACCAGTTGGCAGGTCAGGTCTATGCTGACAATAATTGAACAATAAGGTTAAATTCCTTGCCTACTAGGTTAGCTGCAGCTGGACTAGCAATTGGCATTGACAAAAGAGGGAGAAAACATCCTTTGGATCCTTACACTATATGGTAATCGCTGTTGAAACATATGGAAGCTGTGCAAGACCAGGATCAGTGATTCTGATGTCTCCCCTTCGTCTTTGCTGAATAGTCCTTTAGAATTTCATGTCTAGGCTTCCACACAAAAGAAAGCTCATTGACTCGAGTACAGCAAGGCCCCTACAGTACCTTGAGGTGTCTTGAAGTGAGGTAGAAAGATATGTGAAAGTGTCACAAAAAAGGTGAAAGTAGCTCATTGGATTCTGTGAATATGGTTTCAGTTTGATTTTGAAAGATCACAAATTAACTGGAACGCTGAAGCCATTGATTAGGATTGCTTTTGGTTCCTGTTGAGAGCTCTGTAGAAATCAATTATAACTGGAAATCAATCCGACGATGAGTGTAATGCACACACAACAAACTATAAATCAGTGTGCTGACTACTATTAATAGTTAGCATAGCATTCTGCCTTGCGTGACAAAATGTACAAAAAATTTGTAACCTTATTCCAAACATAAACTGAAAAGAAATGCTGAAAGGTTTGGCTCATGAATTTGTGATGAAAGGCACAGCCTACCATATTACTCAGCCATACAGTTCAAAAGGTCTGTGTAGAGTTAACGCATCTCACTTACAGATGGCATTGGTGCCCTTTGAGTTAAAGTGAGAAACATTTGTTAGCCTCTGACTCCTCCCTATGAATTGGGGTATGTATTTGCATCTACGTACGTACAGCATGCTGAGGACAGGATTTTTACCTTGCTGTGATGCTTAATGGGACTGGGCACTCCATATCAAGGGCCGTTGAACAGTTTTCAGACATTTAGTCTTGTGTGGAAGAATGTCTGACTGGGCGAGGTGCAGATGACTGGTGACACCCAGCATGAATCACCATTATTGAGAAATGAAAGATGAGGCTTCTAGGAACTTGGTAAGATAGTACATGCTGAAACTCTCAGTCACTTGACCTTAATTACCAGGAATACACTGTTTAGTCTTCTCTTATGACATAACTGTACAAGTCACAACCAAGGATTGGTGAAGCTAGTAAGTAGCTTCTTTACTTGAAGATAAAGCTGTACAGAGATTTCCCGGTTAAGGCCACGTCAAACACATTTGACCTGAATCACTGCTGCCCCACGTTTCTGATGAAGGGCTTATGCCTGAAACACCGATTCTCCTGCTCCTTTGATGTTGCCTGATCTGCTGTGCTTTTCCAGCGCCACACCTTTTGACTCTGAATCGCTGCTGTGTCAACAAGTTGTTTAATTAATACATCATATCCTGTTGAGTTGGGCTGTGATTGACAGTAGTTTAAGAAATACCCCCTTAATGATGTATGGCATTACAACATGCAAAGTTTTATTTTTTAAGAATAAGCTAATTATAGAAGGAGAAGAGAGTCTCAAAACCTAATTATGCACCTAATTATAATCAAACCATGGTTTGACAGATATACCTTATGCACAGAAATGCGTTTTCTTTTAGCTTGAGTTTGGAGTGTTCATTGCTTTGATATTAAAACCAACAACATAAATCATGTGTCTGATCTTTCTTCTCTTCTATTGGGATGTTAGGATAAGCTCTCTGATATCTCCCCAGCGGCTTGTATAACGAATGATGGCAGAAAATCCTTTCTGACCCAATGACCACATGTCTGCACTTTTCACAAATGTTATTGGACAGAGTGAAGAGAGAAACTGCAGAACCCTGTGTATTGTCTGCAACTCAACAGAAAATCAAGGAAGCCTACAAAGCAAAAATAGCTTCTACAAATCAGAACTTGCTCCCACTTTTATCCCTCTTTATTTTTTATTTACACAAGTATTCACTCAAAGACGTCTCTTAAAATGACACTGGTGTGTAACGAAATGAAATAATAAATGATACCAAGGGAAGGACAATGGTGGTCAGTGCTAGGACCATTTTGCTAAAGCACTGGGTGGAGGGAAGAACAGGCCTGCTTCTGTTGTTTCATTCTGCAGATTTAAAAGCTAAATAAACTATGCCCCAGACACTGTTGCCAAAGTAACCTTTGATAGGTGTTGCGCAAGAAAGGACAACTGTGATCTATTTGTTCTTACACCAGGCATGTTCTTTGATCAGATTAATAGGCATTTAGAAGAATGTTTGAAAGCTGAAAGACATTTTAAGGCCCATTACAGCTTGTCACATGCGTGTATCATGAGACACCTTCCTGCTAATATATTTCAGATCTCAGATTGCTCATTCAGAGCATTGCTTTTATCTTACTATTGAAATAGTGTTGAGGCTGACAAGCACAGTATTATAAAATGCATCATATCCTTCACTTGGAATTTTAATTGATTCCACTCCACTTTTCTTTTTCCCTGCTGCTGGGATAATTTTATATCAGTAATTGAGATGTTATTTGTGGCATTTAATATACTTGAGAGCAATCTACTGACGGAATCATAATGATGATCTGTAAGAGTTGCTCGGATGTTTCTCGACCTCAATTTTTCTAATAACAAGTCATAGTGTGATATAAAATTCTCACTAAATTGGTAAAATGGCCATTATGTACCCCTTGGTTGTAACTGGGTAATTTCAAACAATCTCACACGAAATTGCATTAGTTTTATATTGCACATTATACAAATGTCATGCATTGAGACAATTCCAGTATGGAAGAAAATCAATAACAGCCATATTTTTTAACCTGGCGTGTGAGTGCAGTTAATAAAGGCCCGTCTTTCAGACTAACCTATAGACTATTCAACATTATTAACAACATGGAGTATTACTATAACAGACTTGGAGTGATTCACCCAAGTCCAAATAAATCAGTGGGAAGCTGATTTTGTGTTATAAAAGTGAAATGTTTACCAAAGTTTTGGTTTTTTTTAAGGATATGAAATAGCATGGGTACTGCCAGATTTGCTGAGTACTTCTAGCATTTTCTCCTTTTATTTCATATATTCCCCTCTCCTTTCTGAAATAAAAGTAGAACATGTTAGAAATAAATACTCAGCTAAACTGGTAGCGTCTGCAAAGGTGGAAGATAAGAGTTAACATTTCAGATCAATGCCCCCTCAGGTCTGACAAAGGGTCCTTGATTTGAAAAATGAACTGTCTTTCTCTCCACAGATGTTGTCAGACCTGCTGAGTATTTCCAGCGTTTTCTGTTTTTATCTCTTGGTCATTATACTTGCCCTGCCCTAACGTGGATTGAATCACTGGTGAGCAAGTGTAATCATAAACCTTGCTGTAACATTGTTGGGGGGGTATTCAGTGCATCCTCATTACACTCTCTGGAATGATCACTTTTAATTGTCATGATATTTCACTTCTCCCTCTTGGTGAGTAATGCTGTCAGAGTTACAGAATGAAGTGCTTTTTCGTTGGTGATGGTGTTCTTAAGTACCATCACTCAGAGCCTCTTTGTACTTTCAGACCAGGTATGGATACTTTACAGAACCATTAGCACTGTATTACTGCACTAAAAGGATGTAATTTGAATAAAGAAGCTTCAGCATTGAACCTTAGGTGCTAAAACTGTTCAATGAACTCATACCTTAAGTGAAAGCATAGGCCTCAGAATACATGATGAAGCTAACATTCTTAGGAGAGGCATTGCTCTTACTCAGCCCCTTGTCTGAATGTTTGAACAGATCAGTTTTTTTTTACCCACATTTGCTTGGGTATGTTGTTTAACTCTCACTGTACTCGCAGTGACGTGCACTGGGACAAGTTGTTGATGGTCATATGAGCCGTGGTTGATGGTGAGAGAAGGGAATGTCCATCTCACCAATGTTTAGAGGACAGCTTTGGCATGTTTGGTAAAGTTTTAATCAGGAATTTCTTTTACCTATTAGATTCTGAGGCCCTATCTTGCGTGTTAAAAAGAATCCAAAACCTTCTCCGCCATCAGAAAACCCTTTCCCTGCGTAGAAATTCTCTTACCATAGGCCCCATGATGCTGCTGCTATCTCTGTGCAGCAGAAGAGACAGGACACACTGCCCTCTCCCATTCCCTCCACATGAACCTTAATCATTTGACGTTCACTATCCCCCTGCTCCTCACACCTCCTGATTACCTGACCAACAGTTCCTAATACAATAGCATCCCAGTCCTCTGCTTGATTGTTGAAACTTTATTGCTGGAACAGCACAGCAGGTCAGGCAGCATCCAGGGAACAGGAGATTCGACGTTTCGGGCACAGGCCCTTCTTCAGGCCCTTCCTCATTCCTGAAGAAGGGCCTGTGCCCGAAACGTCGAATCTCCTGTTCCCTGGATGCTGCCTGACCTGCTGTGCTGTTCCAGCAATAAAGTTTCAACTTTGATCTCCAGCATCTGCAGACCTCACTTTCTCCTCTGCTTGATTGTCAACTACAAAGCCTATTTCCCTGTACCCAGTATTATTGCAACTTACCAACAAATGTGTAAAATGAAAGTGAAAAATTAAACACTGTCTTTTAAGGTCCATAGCAAGGAAACAGACCCTTCAGTCCACTCTTCTGCACCGACCAAACATCCCACATTAATCTAGTCCCATTTGCTAGCATGTGGCCATATCCTTCTCAACTCTTTCTGTTCATGTACACACCCAGATGCCTTTTAAATGTTGTAATTGTCCCAGCCTCCACTACATCTAAAAGACAACTGGATGGGAACATGAATATCATTTTCTTTCATTAACTTGCTCACAGTAGTGTCCAGACAAAAGTTTGATTCCTAATGTATTATAATAATAATGACAGTCATTTATTGTCATTTTTTAAAAAAAATTTGTATTCCTGGCAACTCCAGGATAATCCTGGATGATTTAAATCCCAATCTGAAGGTTGTGAACGATCAACTGTACTTGCTATGCTTACTTGATAGAGGAAAATATTAACGTTCATACACAAAGAATGTTTGGGTTCAGCCACTGTCTTTTAATTAATTATCAGTTTGAATACAGTAAAAGAGAAAATGGATATTGGTAGTATTGGGGGGTGACGAAGGCGGGTTGTAGAAATGAGACAACGCAAAGTGTTTAGACATGTTTGCAAAATGTTGTGGTTTTGCTCGTAGAAAATGTCAATCCTGATAGTGTCCAAACATTGACAAATTCCACTTCGAATCTTCCATCACAGCCCACTGTAACCTCTTTCCTCCTTGTCATACCATGTATTTCCTTATCCTTTTTGTGAATAAAGAAAGTAGATCAAAAAGATAAAATCTGAACTGGAACTTACTAAGTGCCCTGAGTTGCTAATGGTTGATTAAAAGTCATCAGATACTCAAAGTGAATGGGTTATAAGTGCTAAGAAGATTCAGGAGTGAACAGTGAGGGTAGAAGAACAAGTCCTCAATGAGCACATGAGAGGAGGATTCAGCAACCAACAAAGTGTGGGGTCAGGCCAAACACAGAGAGGTTGATGGCCTAGTGGTATGATCATTGGACTATTAATCCAGAAACTCAGGTCGTGGCGTGGGCACCTGGGTTTGAATCCCACCAAGGCAGATGGTGGAATTCAAATTCAATAAAATATCTGGATTTAAGAATCTATTGATGACTATGAAACCATTGTTGATTATCAGAAAATCACATCTGGTTCACTAATGTCTTTCAGGGATGGAAATCTGCCTTACTCACCTGGACTGCCTACTCATGACTCCAGACCAACAGCAATGTAACTGACTCTCATTGTCCTCAGAAATGGCCTAGCAAGCCACTCTCAACAAAGAAATGAAACCTGATAGACCATTGGCATTGAGCTAGGCACTGGAATAGACAACAGCAGAAACAGACCTTTTGAAACTCCAGGGGTGTTGCAGCTCTGACAACACTCAAAAAGCTTGACACCACCAGGACAAAGCAGCCTACTTTGATTAATACCGCATCCACTCCTTCCATTACTAATGCTCAGTAGCAATAGTATGTACTATCTACAAGATGCACTGCAGAAATTCACCAAAGACCCTCAAGCACATTCCAAACCCATGTCCACCTCCAGAAGGACAAGGACAGAGGATACATGGGAACACCATCGCATGCAAATTCCCCTCCAACCTGATACGGAAATATGTCATTGTTCCTTTACTGTCTTCCACAACACATGTTCATGAAGGTAGCTCACCACCACCTTCTCAAGGGCAACTAGGGATGGTCAATAAATGTTGATCGCTGGCGACGACCATGCCCCACGAATGAATAAAACACAAATCCTGCAGGAGATGGTGAGAGGAGGTTGGAGGACAAAGGAAGAGCGTTCAGTAACCAGCACCCACCACCTCTCTTACTTTCCAGAAAGTGGGCCACTGATCATTGCAGCAACTCCTGCCATCATTACTCAGAGACTTGGTACATTTTGGGTCTGAAGCTGCCAACTTTGTTCAGCTCAATCCAACTGAACACAATGGTGTCTTTTTCATTTTTTTTTAATCCCGTGTTTATTTATGGACTGACTTCTTGAAACAATTCCGTAGATTCCCCCAGTTAATAACTACTAATTTAGGTACATTAGACAAACTAGCTGAAAGAGGTTTTTTTTCTCTACCAGTCTATAGTGCTAAGTGACAATGTTAAATCTCCTGGCTCAAGTTCTGTGCAGCTGAAAGTGTCCATGCTGATTACTTATTGAAGTCCCAATCTTAGCTGGATCTGATTTGAACCTACCGTTCTGAGCAACTGAGAAAGGTTCTCAAACTATACAACTTGGGGTCCAGGATGTCATCATTATTCAGTCAGAAGCATACACGGAGAAGCTTCTGTTGTTTCCCCTCCATTTGGCTTAACAGGGAAAGGAGCCTGCTTACAAGTGTTTTTGAGAGACTTGTTTAATTTGGGATCTGAGCACTCTGATTCTGCACCTCCTTCTTACTACTTATCTAAGTGCCAGGCATTATCCCTTCCATCCCTGGTGTTGACCTCCTGTCATCTGATATCACAGTTCTATCAATTAGTCAGCTATTACTTGCCAGTTGTTTTCAATTGGGATACTGACTTAGATTTAAATCTCCTGTTGCCTCTGGCCATATAACTTGTTAAAGTCAGGTCTCTAAGATTATCCAGATGAGGAGCAGGAGCCAGACACTTAAAAAGGTCACGGCTGATGCTCAATTCTCTAGCCAGGGAGTCTTCTGGGATTGTCACTCCAATGTAGAAATGAGCCAGGAGTTGTACTTGAGGAGAGCACAATTCACAAAGGAGGTAGTGACAGAATTATGCCACCTCTTTCATGCGGAGAACGGAGCCTCAGCAAAGGCAAAGATCATTCTCCCGGTGGGTGTGAAAATCACCATCTCCCTCACCCCCTCCCCCTCACACTCTTCCCTAGCCATTTACACCAGGATCCTGTCAGGCAGCTGACTTCAGCAGTGTACTGTATTTCATTCATTAAGCTTGAAGGCAGCAGGGAGCTGACTGAGGCACTGTCCAGAAGAGGAATCTTCATCCACTCTCCTTGAGGAAGGAAGACAAAGGGGAAAAGACATGTCAATTCACCAGAATAACTGTGGTATTGCGGGCCTTTGAGCTCATGCATATCATTTGTCAACCAGTGCTATAATTTCAGTGATGATGATTTCAGTTTTAATGATTTCAGTTGCCAGCAGCAGGAAGAGCGGGAGCTTGGACCAGGGCTGTTGGAGAAGGTGAGTCACTGATTTAAAATTTCAAAAGCTTACCTTGAGCATCGGCAGTGGCAGCACCTTGGAGACCAGAGGTTTCTGGGAAAGGAGGGGCTTTTTTTCCCCCTCAGCTAGATAAGTGAGAGTTTTCTAAATCCGAAACCCTACCCTTGTAGGGCCTCCCACTCATCCACCTCCTCTAACCCTATAGACCAGGGACATAGCAGGTAAGCTTCTCTTCTTTTTACTTTCTAATAAAGGGACTAGCGGGGATGGCGTGCAGGGAGAGGAATGTTCCTCTTGCATGATGTTTTACGTGAGGGACACCATTAATATCCTATACAAGTACATGTGCAGGAAGTGGACCCAACTCTTACTCTTCCTCGACCGCATTAGGGAACTGGAGTAGGAACTGGATGAACTTTGGAGCATTCGGGGGACAGGGTGTGTGATAGATAAGAGTTACAGGGAAGAGTTGCTCCCAGGCACAAAGAAAGCTGGGTAATTGTTAGAAGGGGGATAAAACAGTCAGTGCAGGGATCTCCTGTGGTGGTTCCCCTGAAAATCAAGTATATTGGTTTGGATACTGTTGGGGCGGTTGACTTACCAGGGACTAGGGTGTAGGTCTCTGGCACAGAGTCTGCCCCTGTTGCACAGAAGGGAAGGGGGAAAGAAGGAAAGTTCAAAGTTTGTGAGAAGATTTGTAGCTCAGGTGCTCGTTGTTGTGGTTCTGTTCGCCGAGCTGGGAATTTGTGTTGCAGATGTTTCGCCCCCTGTCTAGGTGACATCCTCAGTGCTTGGGAGCCTCCTGTGAAGCGCTTCTGTGATCATTCCTCTGGCTTTATAGTGATTTGTATCTGCCGCTTCCGGTTGTCAGTTCCAGCTGTCCGCTGCAGTGGCCGGTATATCGGGTCCAGGTCGATGTGCTTATTGATTGAATCTGTGGATGAGTGCCATGCCTCTATGAATTCCTTGGCTGTTCTCTGTTTGGCTTGTCCTATAATAGTAGTGTTGTCCCAGTCGAATTCATGTTGCTTGTCATTTGAGTGTGTGGCTACTAAGGATAGCTGGTCGTGTTGTTCCGTGGCTAGTTCGTGTTCATGGATGCGGATCGTTAGCTGTCTTCCTGTTTGTCCTATGTAGTGTTTTGTGCAGTCCTTGCATGGGATTTTGTACACTACATTAGTTTTGCTCATGCTGGGTATCGGGTGCATTGTCCTGGTGAGTTGTCTGAGAGTGGCTGTTGGTTTGTTAGTCATTACAGACTCAATAGTGAGAGGGTCAGATAGAAGGATTGTTAGGAATGAAAGACACTCATGGTTTGTGTGTTGCCTCCCAGGTGCCAGGGTCCGTGATGTCTCGAATCGTGTCTTTGGGGTCCTGAAGGGAGAGGGTGACCAGCCCCAAGTCTTGGTCCACATAGGTACCAAATGACATAGGTAGAAAGAGGGATATGGATGTAAGGCAGAATTTTAGGGAGCTAGGGTGGAAGCTGAGAGCGAGAACAGAGTTATTATCTCTGGATTGTTACCCATGCCATGTGATAGTGAGGTGAAGAACAGGGAGAGATATCAGCTGAACACATGGCTGAAGGGATGGTGCACGAGGGAGGGTTTCAGGTTTATGGATAACTGGGGCTCATTCTGGGGAAGGTGGGACCACTACAAACAGGACGGTCTTCACTTGAACTAGAGGGGTACTAATATCCTGGGTGGGAAGTTTGCTAGTGCTATTCAGATGGGTTTAAACTAGCTCAGCAGTGGGGGGGGGGGGGGGGATCCTGTGTTGTAGTTCCAGTGCACAGGAGGATGTGAGTAGGGAGGGAATGGACAGGATTTCACAGTCACAGGAGTGTGCTGGCAGACAGCAAGCTGGTTTGAAGTGTATCTACTTCAATGCCAGGAATATCCAGAATAATGTAGATGAGCTTGCAGCATGGATAGGTACCTGGGACATCAATGTTGTGGCCATTACTGAGACATGGGTAGAGAAAGGTAAGAAGTAGATGTTGCAGGTTCAAGGGTTTAGATCTTTCACTAAATCAGGGAAGGTGGTAAAGGAGGGGGAGGTGTGGTTTTGTTAGTCAAGGATGGTAAAACAGTGTTTGAACGAACACTTGACGAGGACTCGACTACTGAGCTGGTGTTGGCTGATGTTAGAAACAGAGAGGAGAGGTCACACTGCTGGGAGTTTTTTATAGGCCTCTGCAAGGTTCCAGGGATGTGGATTAGATTCCCTACAGTGTGGAAACAGGTCCTTTGACCCAACAAGCCCACATCGACCATCCAAAGAGCTACTCACCGAGACCCATTCCCCTACCCTATACTTACCTCCGACTACTGCACCTAACACTATGGGTAATTGCGCACGGCCAGTTCACCTGACCTGCACATCTTTGGATTGTGGGAGGAAACCAGAGCACCGGGAGGAAATCCACGCAGACATGGGGAGAATGTGCAAACTCCACACAGACAGTTGCCTGAGAGTGGGAACCAAACCCATGTCCCTGGCGCTGTGAGACTGCAGTGCTAACCACTGAGCGACCGTGCTGATCATACATGGAGGAGAGGATTGGAAAACTGATCCTGGGCAGGAATGAAAGGAACAAGATGGTCATTGTGGGGGAACTTTAACTTCCTCAACATTGACTGAAAATGCTATAACTCTAGTACGTTAGATGGATCACTTTTTGTCCAATGTGTGCAGGAGGGCTTCCTGACACAGTATAGCAAAGGGCTGACAAAAGGTAGGCCACACTGGATCTGGTAATGAACCAGGCCAGGTGTTTGATTTAGTGGTAGGTGAGCACTTTGGAGAGAGTGACCATAATTTGGTTACATTTAGTTTCGTGATGGAAAGGAATAGGTACATGCCACAGGGTAAGAATTATAGATGGGGAAAGGGAAATTATAATGCGATTAGGCAAGACCTAGGAGGCATAGAATGGGGCAGAAAAATGCAGGGGATGGGGACAATTGAAATGTGGAGCTGGGTTAAGAAAGTGATGTAGCGTGTCTTTAATAGGTATGTCCCTGTCAGGCAAGGAGGAAGTGATCAGGTAAGGGAACCATGGTTTACTAAAGAAATTGTATTTCTTGTTAAGTAGAAGAGGGAGGCTTATGTGATGTTGAAACGAGATGGTTCAGACGAGATGATGGAGAGTTACAGAGTAGCTAGAAAGGATTTAAAGAGAGAGTTAAGAAGAGCAAGAAGGGGACACGAGCAGTCTTTAGCGGGTATAATTAAGGAGAACCCTAAAGCCTTCTATAGATGTGAGGAATAAAAGGATGAGAAGGGTAGGAATAGGGCCAGTCAAAGACAGAAGTGGGAAGTTGTGTGTGGACCCTGTGGAGATCAGAGAATTGCTAAATGAATATTTCTCATCTGTTTTCACTCAGGAAAAGGAGAATATTGTAGACGAGAAGAATGAGATATGGGATATTAGACTAGAAAGGATTGAGGTTAGTAAGGAGCAGGTGTTATCAATTTGAGAAGGTGTGAAAGGAAATAAATTCCCTGGGCCGGGTAGGATTTTTCCGAGAATTCTCTGGGAAGCTAGGAAAGAGATGGCCGAGCCTTTGGCCTTGATCTTTGAGTTGTCGTTGTCGTTTAGTACCAGAGGACTGGAGGATTGCAAATGTTGTGCCCTTGTTCAAGAAGGCCAGTAGAGATAATTCTGGTAATTATAGATTAGTGAGCCTGACGTCTGTTGTAGAAAAAGTTTTGGAAAGGATTATAAGAGATAGGGTTTATAATCATCTAGCAAGCAACAATTTGATTTGAAATAGTCAACATGGGTTTGTCAAGGGAAGGTTATGTCTCACAAACCTCATTGAGTTTTTTGAGAAGGTGACTAAATATGTGGATCAGGGTAGGGCAGTTGACATGATCTACATGGACTTCAGCAAAGCCTTTGATAAGGGTCCACCTAGTAGGCTGCTGGAGAAAATGCAGAGGCATGAGATTGAAGGTGATTTAGCAGTTTGGATTAGAAACTGGCTCTCTAAGAAGACAGTGAGTGATGGTTGATGGAAAATATTCAGCTTGGAGTCAGGTTACCATTGGTGTGCCACAAGGATCTGTTTTGGAACTTTTGCTGTTTGTCATTTTTATAAATGACTTGGACGCAGGTATAAGTGGATGGGTTAGTAAGTTTGCAGATGATACTATATTGGTGGAGTGGTGGACAGTGTGGAAGAATGTTGCAGGTTGCAGGGAGACTTGGATAAACTGCAGAACTGGGCTGAAAGGTGGCAAATGGAGTTCAATGCAGATAAATGTGAAGTGATTCACTTTGGGAAGGATAACAGGATGGCAGACTACTAGGTTAATGGAAAGATTCTTGGTAGTGTGGATGTACAGAGGGATCTTGGTGTCCATGTACATGGATCCCTGAAAGGTTCCACCCAGGTTGATAGAGCTGTTAAGAAAGTATAGTGTTGCAAGCGGGCATCAGAGCCGCCCTGCTTTTGCCACGGGACTATGCCTATATCAGGAAACTATAAGAATTCATTTTGTGTTTTAAACAACAGTCGCAGCTTTAAACCCACAGAACTCAGAAGCTGACGGTCCGCCCACGTGACCAGGAGATAGGAGACAGAGGACAGATCAAATCCACACTAGACCAACACTACCCATGACTCATAGACCAAAACTCTGGAATTAATTAATATGGAAACCCATCTCCTAATCACATCAAGAGACTGATATCAGACCAATAGACACCAACACCCCAAGGGAACAAAGGGGGGTGCTAGCCCCTGCCCTCATAGAGAGAGACAAGCAGATAATACCCGGACCCGTTTTATATAAACCAATTAGCACCCTATTGTGCGTGCCCTGCAACTCTCCTGGGATGGCAGGAAACATTCTATTTGCACCTACTCCAGTGATGATGGGGAACTATCATCCCATTCATCCTCAAATTCCACACATCCTGACAACTAAAAGTATATAATATGTAGCTGCGCGCGGGAACAGCAGAGCAGCCGAGATTCGGACCTCGGTTGGTCTCCGCCGGCGTTATTGTAGCAATAAACGTTACCGATTGTTGAACCGCACTCTGGGCTCGGACTGATATCATTTCATCCGCGCTAACAATTGGGGGCTTCATCCAGGTTAACGACGGCTGCTGGATCCCTGCGACGGCACTGGGTGAGTATCTTTACTCTTTTACTTCTCGCATAAAAGTCTCCCAGTGCCCCGCAAGGGACTTCACTGCCGGCCGTTATCTGAAGCTGTGAACAGAGTGAGTCCGGCAGTCGTGTAACGGCAGAGTACTCTTTAAAAGTGTGTGTGTGTGAGTGATCCTTCGCGGGTGGGCGATTAGGGTGGCAGATCACTAGTAAAAGTGTGCGTGATTATTATTATTGTCTTTTATTGTCAATGTGCTACTGTGACTGATGGACTATCCTTGGACTGACGACTTTAGGTACGAGACCCCGACAGATTGACCCCCCTGTTTAAAAACTGACCAAACAAGCCTTCCTGGTTGACCTCTGCAGTGGGAGTTAGGGGACCCCATTGTACGTTGAGCCCAGTTTTAGCGCCTTCCTTGCGTACGCGGTAGAGGCTGGGAGGTCTACGCGCGCTACAAGAAGGGAAGTCCTCCAAACCAGCCCGAGACGCGGGGCCTTTGGGCCAACCGGCGGTTATACACTCTGCCCATTGACCTCGCGGTCCCGAGGTATTGGCCCCTGTAGGATCAGGCACGGTTAGGTCTGACTTCACGCCCCCCCCCCCCCCCCCCCCCCCCCCCACCTTGCAGTCGGGCCCCTGGTTCACGCCCAGTGTTTGTGGGGTACACAAGGCCGCTGAATGTCAGGCGGTGAGAGAGAGACTCACGGAAACCCGGGGTTGCGCGCTCGGGAATCGATACGCGCCCCATCTGTAACTATTCCCACCCCCGCCCAGGTTGACCCGCGGGGCTAGGGTTCGACTTACAGGGAGTGGGCTCCCCAACTGGGAGATTAATAAGCCAGTGCCAGCGACATCCCTTAGCTCGCCTGCTAGCTTTACTTTAAAGTAGCTTCTGTTAAGTTACACCCGCTGCGCCCCTACCATGGGTGGGAGCACGGCCGAAGACCTAGATTGGGGGCCAGAGGGTTCCCTTACCCGTTTTATAGCCAACAAGAATAAGAAACTTATTAAGGCTATGCTTCATTTCAATCCTGATGAGTGCAAGCCAAAAAGCTTCAACCTCATGTCTCTTTTTAGACATGTTTTAAGTTCAGTACTACCAAACAATTATTTTTACAAGATGGTTACATTTTGGGGCTGTCAGTAAATTTGGGTAACATCGAGGCAGATTTGAATTTCACAGACAGCAAACTGGATTGTTAAGATTAAAGGTGTCCCTTAGTTGTTTTCGTGGGAAGGTATTCACACTTGTAGACAATGGTAGATTGTGTTAAAACTGAATAGACTGTTAGTCTCCAAGTCTCAGGTATTGAGAATGCCAGACTATAATTTTTTTTTGCTTTAAATTAGTTACTTGAGTCCAATAGTTGGAAACTAAAGGTTAGCTAATGAACATTTCTATCTGGCTGGATACAAGAAGACATCCTGGAATTTCACAAGTTAATCTGCCAGAATCGAAGAGGAAGCCAAATAGCAAAGTTAACAAGAACAAATTTCTATGTTTACCTTGCGGGAACGCAGATGGAACCTCATGCTCAAATTGGAAAGGCCAAATTTTTAAGGATTTAAAATGAGGCTGCAAGATTTGCTTAACTTGAGCTGGGGAGATAATGTCCAGGAAGCTGCTGGAAAGGAAGACTATTAGCAAAAATATGACAGAACAATTAGAATTTGAGCATGAATTCCACATTGATTAGACCCAAATACTCCATACAATGAAGGTGATGAAGGGTAATTTAATTGGATTGTTTAAGATAACTAAAAGAGTTGAAAGGGCAGACAGAGAGAAACGATTTCCTCTGGCAGGAGAATCAAGAGCAAGACTGTGTAAAATTAAAGCCAGACAGCAAAAGGATAATGTCAGGAAGCATTTCTTCACACAAATAGTAGAAGAAACCCTAACCTTTCACTTTGTAAAAAGCCTTGGACCCTGCAGGTCAATTCAAAATGTTTAGACTCAGACCAGGGCACGCACTTCACCAGACGTGCAACGAAACTGGCCTGCCGCCTCCTAGGCATCAGACAGCGCTTCCACGTCCCGTTCCATCCCCAGAGCTCCGGGATGGTCGAGTGCATGAACCGGACCCTCAAAGCTGCGATCGCACAGGTGATCGCCGAAACAGGGCAGGGCTGGGTGGACGTTCTGCCCTGCATAATGATGCGCTTAAGGGCCACCCCAGGCCGCTCCACTGGCCTCACCCCCTTCGAGCTCATGACGGGGAGGGCCATGCGACTACCAGAGAACGTCATGGTCGGGGGGGGGAAGACATGGCCCCCCTGAGGGACAGGGTGACGTGCTACATCAGGCAGCTGGACACACAGCTGCGGGCCCTTAGACAAACTGCGCGCGACCAGCAGGACATTAGGGACCAGGCAAAACTGCAGCCGCATCTGCCTGCCCAACCCCTTCCTGGCGTTGGAGACAAAGTCCTGGTCAGGGCCGCCCCCGACCGGCCCGGCTTCGCCCCCCGGTGGCTGCGACCGCACGAGATCATCCTCACCAGCGACACGTGCGCCTGTGTCGACATGAAGGGAAAGGGCAGGTGGAAACACTGGTCCCAGTTAAACCCTACCCTTAAGCCCCAACCGGACAGACACTTCCCCCCTCCCTCCTTTGACTTGACTCTAACCGTCCCTCTTTCTCCTTACAGCGCGACGGGCGGACCGGTCCGGGGGGGCCTGCTCCTACACACTAACCCTACACCCTTGGTAAGGGTGCCTCTCTCCCTCTCTTCCCACAGATCATGCTTCACCGGTGCACCGCTCTCCTCCCTGCTCTCCTCTTCGCCCTACGACTAGTGCCTTTCTTCCCCGAAATATATGACAACTTCTACCGCCACGGTGTTGCCTTCAAAGCGTCTGACGCCATCTGTATTCCTGCAAGGGACAAGCCCGATGTGATCGATACGTTCTACAACGCCTGGCTGGAAGTTCTCCCGGGCGTACAGACACTCTGTTTATTCTGCACGTTGGAGCGCGACCCGCGGCCGACCTGCCTCCGGCGTGCTGAGGCGATGGACTTGGGGGGTTGCATGTTCGGGACAATGTGTGCCATGCTAGAGGACCTCTCCTCTGCCCCGGCCTTTGATGCCTTTACTGTACGGGATCTGTCTGTTTGCGGATATTACGAGCCTACTGATGCCGCGGTAGTCTCTTTGTATTTCTGCTTTCCACCTGCCCCGACCACACCGTCCCCGACCACGACTCCCAAGATATTGCCATGTCCCTCTCTGGGACCGGGGCCCGCGGGGGGACTGGTATTGTGGGATGAGGGAGAGGCCCTTTATGGCAATGTCTGACATGAGGTTGTGCCTGTGCTGGTCAATATATTGGGCATCCGGGTACCGGACTATTGCACAGCACAGGTACGCAACCTATACGCCATGATGGGGAAGGAGATTATAGAGAGGGCCATAGACGCCATGGGGGCAACCCACTACTGAAATGACATACATAACACGCACACACAACGACACAGATGGGACATAGTCAACGATGCTCTCACAGGACTCAACACGGGAACATCCGTAGTAAACTCCCTAGACATCCAGGGCCTTAACGAAAAGGTCAAGCAACTAAAAGGGGTAATGAGGGACCTTCTACAGAGGTCTCTCACAAATCAGGCAGACCAGCCACGCCTGGGGGAAGAGGGAGCATACACCCAGCTCGACGGCATTGCAATCCTGGAGACACACGCCCACACCATTAACCGCCTTATAGACCGGGAAAGAGAAAACACGGCCCGTATCAACGAGGGGCAGCTGTGCCATGCGTATGGCCTGTGGATGGTAGCCCAGATCCGGCATAATCTTAACCAGGTCCAAAGTGGGGAGGTGCCCAACTGGATCGACAGTGCCAAACTGGCCTCATCTCGGGGCGCTCCGGGCCGCTCGACAACCGGACTCTGAAGGGTATGACCAGAGTATACCCAGTGATGCCCGACTTTGAGGTCAGTGAGGCAACAGGAGTCGGGATTGTCCTCCAGGGTCTGGGCCATTTCCCCTGTTTCACATTGAGAACATCGGAGTCATACGGGAAAACGCATCCCTCAAATATTGATTAGCTCACCACACAGCCATATCTCGAAATGGCGCTGTGTATGGGGTGCCGCTTACAGGCTGCAAGCAGCGGGGTGCAATTACCATCTGCCCTCACCCCTTACGAAGGAGTGAAACAGCGGACTGCGGGTTCAACCGGACAAAGGTCTGCACCCTTGAAATCGAACCCATGGGCCCCCACTTCACTAGGGCGGGGTATGGTGGAAGGGGACAGTATTGTGTTTCCACTCTTGAAACCTCATTTTGGTATAACGGACTGCAGTGCCCGATTCCCCAGCACGAGTTCTGCTTCGCCCCCAAGCGCCCAGTCACGGTTGGGCAAGCTCACATCTCAGAGGTCCGACGACGGAACGCCGAGTCCACACAAACTACTGATAAATTCAGGGACACTCTCAGGGAATATCAGGAGCCTGAACAAGCCCCCATCCCACATTTGGCTGAGGTCTTACGGGAGCTTAGGACCCGGGTAGGACACTCAGTGAAATTGTATCACCAGTTGCAGTCGCATGTAAAGGACCTAGAGGAGGACACAGACACAGCTCTGCAGTCCCAGGGGTGGGCACAGAGGGAGTGGGATTGGGGCCTGAACGTAAACATCCATCCCTGGATCCGAATCATCTCGCACACCATTGTAGGCATACAGTTACTGCTGGCTCTGGCTTGGCTCCTGCTGGCGTGTCATTCATGCTGCCAGCACAAGAAACGAAAGGCCAGGAAGACCATGCTCCACGCCATAGATTCCTGGTGGGCGATCAGGCACCGTGAGCTCACAGGGCTCAAGTTAATGTGACCATCTCCCGGGACTATCCAAAGGCCCCATGACTGCAGCATGATGGCCAGCGGAATGTACCGGGCGAGGAACCGACTTTTAAAATATCGGCATCGGGGGTGTGGACGTGTCCAACCCCTTGCTGAAAGGGGGGCTGCAAGCGGGCATCAGAGCCGCCATGCTTTTGCCACGGGACTATGCCGACATCAGGAAACTATAAGAATTCATTTTGTGTTTTAAACAACAGTCGCAGCTTTAAACCCATAGAACTCAGCAGCTGCCGGTCCGCCCACGTGACCGGGAGATAGGAGACAGAGGACAGATCAAATCCACACTAGACCAACACTACCCATGACTCATAGACCGAAACTCCAGAATTAATTAATATGGAAACCCATCTCCTAATCACATCGAGAGACTGATATCAGACCAATAGACACCAACACCCCAAGGGAACAAAGGGGGGTGCTAGCCCCTGCCCTCACAGAGAGAGACAAGCAGATAATACCCAGACCCGTTTTACATAAACCAATTAGCACCCTATTGTGCGTGCCCTGCAACTCTCCTGGGATGGCAGGAAACATTCTATTTGCACCTACTCCAGTGATGATGGGGAACTATCATCCCATTCATCCTCAAATTCCACACATCCTGACAACTAAAAGTATATAATATGTAGCTGCGCGCGAGAACAGCAGAGCAGCCGAGATTCGGACCTCGGTTGGTCTCCGCCGGCGTTACTGTAGCAATAAACGTTACCGATTGTTGAACCGCACTCTGGGCTCGGACTGATATCATTTCATCCGCACTAGCAGTGTGTTAGGTTTTATTGGTAGAAGGATTGAGTTCCGGAGCCGTGATGTCATGCTGCAACTGTACAAAACACTGGTGTGGCAGCACTTGGAATATTGTGTGCAGTTCTGGTCGCCACATTACAGAAAAGATATGGAAGCCATGGATAAGGTGCAGAGGAGATTTATCAGGATGTTGCCTGGTCTGACGCGAAGGTCAGATGGAGGACTTGGGTCTGTTCTCATTAGAGAGGAGAAGGCTAAGAGGCGATTTAATAGAGACATAGAAGATGATTGGAGGATTAGATAGGGTGGACAAAGAGAGACCTTTTCCTAAGATGATGACATCTGCTTGTAAGAGGGGGCATAGCTGCAAATTGAGGGGTGATAGATTTAAGACAGATGTTAGAGGCAGGTTCTTTACTCAGAGAGTGGTAAGGGTGTGGAATGCCCTGCCTACCAATGTAGTTAACTCAGCCACATTAGAGGAATTTAACAGTCCTTCGATAAGCACATGGATGATGATGGGATAGTGTAGGGGGGATGGGCTTTGATTAGATCACAGGCCGGCGCAACATCGAGGGCTGAGGGCCTGTTCTGCGTTGTATTGTTCGATGTTCTATAACTGCACTGTCTCAATGTACAATTGTGAGATGACTCCACTGAGTTCACCTCCATGAATACTTGCTACCTTGACAACATACTCGATCTTCTAATTTTGGGCTATCTGTAATTCCATCTGAATTCAGACTTCCAAGGCACACCGGAGGCTACCTGCATGCCATCCAGCATTACCACCTCTGCACATGCTTCTGACTCTATTCTGATAACCCTCCCGTGAGATCAGAGGGCTTTTATGAAAAGCCTTGGTTGTCTGTAACAGAATGGAACTGTTTGTGTTCAGATTGCTGTGGGGTTTGATTGATTCCATATCTAAGGGAGTCTCCATGTTTTTTTTTTGATGTTCCATGTCCTCCACAACATTGCAGCCGTGAGGGCACAGTCACTACCTGCTTCCTCCACCTTAGGAGGAAGGTGCAGGAAGAGGACTATGTCCACCATGTCCAGCTGAGTAGAGTGAGAGAGATTGTCTTGTGAACTTTCCCACCCCTATCGCGGAGGTAACATTCTCCAACAGAATATCTATGTTAGAAAGACCATGATAAAATCTCCTCAGCCAACATCCTTCAATGAAGGCTGATGACAAACAACACACTAACAGCACAAAACATGAACTCTTCATCTTGCTCATTTCCATGTTTGCCAATCCTGCAAGTGCCCTTTATTTGGTGTTGTGCTCCTGTCCAGTGTTAACCCATTGACATGATTGTTAGAAGCTTGCTGTCTTTCACTAGCGAAATGGTAAATAGCCTTGCTGGAAACCTTTAAGCAGTTCTGGACCATGAAGGCTCAGCTTCAGACTGAATTGTCTCAACGTGAACTGCAGCAGTCCATGCTGCCTGTTGAAAGACAGAAGCAATTGTGCTGACACAGTGTCACCCTGACAGGACAAGAAGTTTATGCTCTATGGAGCCACTGCCATTCCCATTAGATGATAAGTTGAAAATCACTTTCATGCTATGCTGCTTCTGCAACTCATGTATGTACATTTCTGGTCTCCACCTCCTCACTGTAGAAGAGCTTAGGAACATTCAAAACCAGAGCTGAAAATGTGTTGCTGGAAAAGCGCAGCAGGTCAGCCATCATCCAAGGAACAGGAGAATTGACGTTTCGGGCATAAGCCCGAAACGTCGATTCTCCTGTTCCTTGGATGCTGCCTGACCTGCTGCGCTTTTCCAGCAACACATTTTCAGCTCTGATCTCCAGCATCTGCAGTCCTCACTTTCTCCTCGAACATTCAAAACCAATCAGCCACATCACGAGGCAACTTCTACACCACTGCACAGAAAGACATTCTAATATACAGAGCCTATAAGTATCATAAGCCTTGCGGAGTAATGGTGTGTCTTTGCTCAAAACAACAGTGTGGACCTGGTTGTTTCTTGTTTAATGAATTGAAATCAGTGATCTGCAGTAGCCTGGATCAAAATGGAGCAGGTAACAATTAAACCATGAAACCTGGTGCACAAAGGTTCTGGAACTCCATTTGAGGGTTGTTCTCTTAGGAATTCTACAGTATGCTAGTTTTAATACATTCTTATTGCAAGCTCACTTCAAAAGAAAAGAAGGAATTCTAAGACAAAAAAATGAATGAAATTCATTTTGCAGTTCCTTGATCTTAGGCCAGGTTTGGTTATTATATAATTAAAGGTTTTCTGTATCATTAATTCTAAGATGAGTCTGATCATTAAAAGGTGCAATTGGGGTGACTTCTAAGTGCAGTACTACATTTATGTCTCTAATGATACATTTGGATGAATACTTTAATGTCCTTAAATCAATTAATGAACAGGTTTGTGAAGAAAACAAGTGATACAGACACCCACTATGCTTCAGACTGGTTTCTGGGCACATTACAAAACTACAGGGACACATACAGACAACAATTTAAGGTTGCTGCAACATGAAGGAGTTACACCATCACCGGGGTGTATTAAGGTTCTGATTCATTCTGGCTTTTCATTAACTGCCAACTCTCCAGCTACATATTGAAGCTCAACTCTTGGTTCTGCTAAACTTCTACATCACACACGGTCCCATCCCCCAGAGGAAATAAAAGCTAGGAGGATAATCGTTAGGAGTTTCCATTGTTGTAGCTCCTTATTAAACTAAAGCTAAACTTAAACTGGTAAGTTTTATAACGGTATAGTTTAAACAAAATCTTCTGCTCCACTTCCAGTATATTGACTATTAAGCAAAAAAGTCATGATTGAAGCAGCGGAGCAGCAATTCAATTGACTCTGGTCTTTTGGTGCAGAAAATACTTAGTTCTGATGAAGGGTCACTGGACTTGGAACATTTAACTCTGCTTTCTCTCCACAGACACTGCCAGACCTGCTGAGTTTCTCCAGCAATTTCTGGTTTTGTTTCAAAGTTCTTAGTGCCAATGTCACAAAGGCAAAGTGTGCAATGTACATGAAAAAACTGACTATGGCACTATCATACTGGAGACGATTCAAGTTTGAGAGGGAAAAGGCAAATGGAAGGGATTGGATAGTAGGAGAGAGTGTAGTGAGGAGATATGTATGGTTCTCTGCAGCTGGGACTGAGAATGCCCAAAGTGGAAAATAGAGGAACAATATTAGGCTAATGCCATTGTAGTGGAATGCACAAAATGTTCACAACACAATCGTTGAATTAATTGCATTATAGAAATAAATTGTTTTGATCTAATAACTAATGCAGATGTGATTCTGAAATGATCAAAATTGAAAATTATATATTCTGTGACTTGACCTTTATTAAAGATAGTCAAAATGGAAAAGAAAGGGGAGTTGCCTGAAAATAAAAAATGAGACCTTAAAGACTGCAGTATTTCAGAAAATCAAAGTATCTGTTCAGTTTGGGTGAAGCTAAGAAATAATACAGGGCAGAATACAATGGTGGGAGTAGTTTACAGACCCTGAACAGTAATTATACTGTCAGGCAGAATATAAATCAGTAGATCAGAGGTGTATCTAGCAGGGTAATACAGTAATCGTGGGATATTTTACTTTCTATAGACTAGGCAAAAGAAGTTTTTAGTAAAACTGTTGAGGGCAAGTTTATCGAATACATTCAAGATGGGTTTTCTAAATTAACATGTCAAACAATCAATTAGAAAACAAACTGTTTCAGATCTATCAATATGCAATAAGACCTGTTTAATTAATAAATCTATTGTAAAAGGGCATCTGAGAAAGAGTGACCATATTGGAGTAGAATTGTATTTTGATTTTGAGTTCAAAATTGAGTTATAACACTGAATAAAGCACCCCAAGCAGGTAAGAGGGACAATTTGAGGTTGGGAAACCAGACGGAAATATATGAAAGTAGATAGTCAATGACCAAGAAGAAAGTAATTAATTGAAAATTTGCAACAATTACACGTTTCCATAAGGAATAAAAATGGCACAAGAGAAGTGGTCCAGCCATTCCTAAGAAGAAGAATTAAACATACTTTTTAGATTATAGAAAGAGGTTTTAATATTGCTATTAAAGTAAGAAGGGAGAGAATAAACAAGGAGTCATAACCTGGTTAGTATGAAAATGTTCTGATTTATTCTTAGGATGGTCAAAACAAGTGTTACGATCAGATGTGGGGAAGTCAAGTGGCTCCCTTCTTTGCTCACTCCTTGTATAACTACACCAGATTTCTTGAAATGGGAAATTCAGTGACAGCTTAACTGTTTATGTGCTGTAATCATAAAAGAAACAGACAGGCTGCTTCAAAGTTCTTGAAAAGAAAGGTGATTTATTGTACTTGAGCCAATCTAAGCAAAACAAAAATTGTTCCGAAATTCCCTCTCTGTCTCTTTCTCTCTTTCATACAATCAAACGCAAACACTTAAAACTCACTTGTAGATATAGATTACAGAATGAGGAAGATAGATGAAACAGTAGAATGTTGAAAATTGAAAATTGATGTCTTGGCTTTCAGCCTGAATGTTGTGGTTGCCAGCTTAACTAGCACCACATTGATACTCACTCCCTAACAACATAGTTGCAGCAGAGTGTAGCATCTACAAGATAGACTGCAGAAATTCACCATGGCTCGTTAGATAGTGCCTTTCCAAACCTTAGGCTACTACCATCTAAAAAGGTAAGGACAGCAGATATATCACAACCAAATCACTTGCAATTTCCCTTAGTCATTCTAACTTGAAACTATACGAGTATTTCTTCACTGTGGCTTGGTCAAATCACTTGGTCCTTTTGCTCTTGACATCAAGGTGGTTTAAAGATGTAAATTTATCTGTTTCTCTGGGGCCAGTAATCATTAGATTGATAAACAAAGAACTGTAGATGCTAGAGATCTGAAACAAAAAGAGAAATTGCTGGAGAAACCCAGTAGGTCAACACGGCAATCGGAAGAAAACAGAGTTAACATTTTGTGTCTGGTGATGAATTAAACCACAGGTCAGTTCACCTTTGTCACTGACTCACTAACGTGATGGTGTCATTATTCACTCCATTGAAAAGCAATGTCACATTCATTATGAGGGAAGAGTGTGCTTAAGGCAGAATGCATGAGAGAGTGCTTGATTAGATTACCTGCAATGTGGAAACAGGCCCTTTGGCCCAACAAGTCCACACCAACCCTCTGAGGAGTAACCCAAAACATTGATTTTCCTGCTCCTCGGATGCTGCCTGACCTGCTGTGCTTTTCCAGCACCACTCGAATCGAGACTCTGGTTTCCAGCATCTGCAGTCCTTGTTTTTACCTACTTAAAGAACCAATGCAGGCACAATGGGTTAAATGGCCCCCTTCTGCATTGCAATGCTTCTATGGTTCTGTGATTGTCAAGATCTTGACTAATCTGATTATGGCCTTATCACCACCCAGGAAGGCCTGCTAGCTTTTTTCACCAGCAAGTATACTGGAAGGATTTACAGGCTGACAATCAATTGTCTTTTTATCAATATTACAAATGCAATTTCCCCAGCCAACAAGTCCTGACATGGGATTCAAAGCTAGAGCTTCTGTCCCAGAGATATGGACATTACCACTGCACCGCAAGATCTCTGATCACATATACATAAACATACATAATCCATATATAGGTGAATTCCCAGTTGCTGCAAATTCAATGAAACATACAATTCATATATAATTAACAAAAAAGGTAGCACAGCAAAGAGTAGATGAGGTAAAAGATCACATGATCTTGCTGAAGGGTGGAGCAGGGTTATGGAGTCAAATGGGCTGCTACTATTTTATATGTTCTGATGAAAATGATACTCCTGGCCAACATATATTCCTCAAGCAAGAGCACCAAAGCAAATTAACTGTGTCGTTCATCTCATTGCTATTTGTGGGAAAGCTGTTGCAAAATAGTTGCAGAGTTAGCTGACAATATGAGAGTGATTTCACTGCAAAAGTAATCCAATGAATTTGAAGTGCTCTGGGACATCCTGAAGGCATGAAAGGCACAATATAATTATTAACATTGCTTTCACTAGCACTGTAATTTGACGTGCTCTTTTATCTACATTCTGATGTCTTGTATATCTTTGTGGTCCAATTTCTAGTGCCTTCTTGAAAGACTAAAAATACCAAATTCCTCCAATTATTCTCATAACTCAATCCTTGGACAACAATAATCTAGAATCGTAGAGTCCCCATAGCATCATACAGCACAGAAACAGATCCTTTGGTCCAACTTGTCCATGTCGACCAGATATCCTAAATAAGTCTAGTAAAAATAATTCTAGTCCCATTTGCAGCATTTGGTCCATTTCCCTCTAAATCCTTCTTATTCATATACCCATTCAGATACCATTTAAATGTTGTAATTATACTAGACTGCACCACTTCCTCTGGCAGCTCACTCCATTCACGCAGCACCACCTGCGTGAAAAAGTTGCCCCTTCGGTTCTTTTAAAATCTTTCCCCTCTCACTTTAAACCTATGCCCTCTGGATTTAGATACCCCCATGCCAGGGAAAACACCTTGTCTATTTACCCTATTCAGGCCTCTCATGGTTTTATAAGCCTCTATAAGGTCACCCGTCAGCCTCCGACTCTCTATAGAAAATAGCAGCCGTCCATTCAGTATCTCCCGATAACTCAAACCCTCCAAGCCTTGCAACATCTTTGTAAATCATTTTTGAACCCTTTCAAGTTTCACAACATCCTGTCTATAGCAGGAAGACCAGAACTGCATACAGTAGTCCTCTTTCATCTCTTTCAAATATTGTCAATAAACCTATTTAGCAGTGGAACAAGAATGTTTCATTACTACGAACTATTAAACCTCCATGTAAGGAAAGGAGCCATTTTTATTACAGCACAGAAAGTTTCAATGGAGAAACTGGTGAGTCTGTGGATTGGTTAAGGGGATTGCTGACTGTTCAAGGTGAGATGTCAATAGGTGAGAAATGCGAAAGAAATTGGTCTGGGGATATTTTTAAACTTAGATACTTTAACTAGGAGGCCCAAATTTGGGCTTCAGGCCTCATTGATGCACCATACATGGACTTCTGGCACCTGTTATACTTCCTTTGGATCTTGTGAATTGCAGATGCCAATGCAGAACTATTTGCCAACAACATCCTAAAACTATGAGCAGGGATTTGAATTGGGCATTGGTATCGTGGGGGAGATAGATTGTTGCTGGTTTGATGCTGACGAATGTGGTGAGGGGATAGTTTGTCATGTCTCCATTGGATCAGTTTGTTTTTATATTAAAAGTAAAATTTAATTATCTTTCATCAACAGCTGCAGGGAACGCTGAAGAATTCCTAACTAGATCGACATCTGTTGTGTTCATCCAAAGCAGATGTTTGTCGACAGGCATTGCTGTTTCTCATTAACACATGAGGAGCCTATTGCTTGTTTTAGTTGTCTGGGCAGGTCCTTTACAAAGCTGCCTACATCACCATAGTGTCTACTTGTGACAAGTTTTCGCCATAGGTAGAACATTGTACCCCAAATTTGGTCTTATTTGTCTCTGCTTTACACCTGGTCAATGGCTGTAATAAAGAAGAATTTCTAACATATATTAAATAGACAATAGACAATAGACAATAGACAATAGATGCAGGAGTAGGCCATTCAGCCCTTCGAGCCTGCACCGCCATTCAATATAATCATGGCTGATCATTCCTAATCAGTATCCTGTTCCTGCCTTATCTCCATAACCCTTGATTCCACTATCTTTGAGAGCTCTATCCAACTCCTTTTTAAATGAATCCAGAGAGTGGGCCTCCACTGCCCTCTGGGGCAGAGCATTCCACACAGCCACCACTCTCTGGGTGAAGAAGTTTCTCCTGAGCTCTGTCCTAAATGGTCTACCCCGTATTTTTAATCTGTGTCCTCTGGTTCGGCACTCATCCATCAGTGGAAATATGTTTCCTACTGCCAGAGTGTACAATCCTTTCATAATCTTATACGTCTCAATCAGATCCCCTCTCAATCTTCGAAACTCAAGGGTATACAAGCCCAGTCGCTTCAGTCTTTCAGTGTAAGGTAATCCTGCCATTCCAGGAATTGACCTCGTGAACCTACGCTACACTCCCTCAATAGCCAGAATGTCTTTTCTCAAATTTGGAGACCAGAACTGCACACAGTACTCCAGGTGTGGTCTCACCAGGGCCCTGTACAGCTGCAGAAGCACCTCTGCTTCTATACTCAAGTCCTCTTGTTATGAAGGCCAGCATGCTATTAGCCTTCTTCACTACCTGCTGTACCTGCATGCTTACCTTCATTGACTGGTGTACAAGAACACCCAGATCTCTCTGTACTGCCCCTTTACATAAATTGATTCCATTGAGGTAGTAGCCTGCCTTCCTGTTCTTGCTACCAAAGTGGATAACCATACATTTATCCACATTAAACTGCATCTGCCATGCATCTGCCCACTCACCTAACTTGTCCAGGTCACCTTGTAATCTCCTAACATCCTCATCACTTTTCACCCTGCCACCCAGCTTTGTATCATCAGCAAATTTGCTAATGTTATTGCTGATACCATCTTCTATATCATTAACATATATTGTAAAAAGCTGTGGTCCCAGCAAGGATCCCTGCGGTATCCCACTGGTCACTGCCTGCCATTCCGAAATGGAGCCGTTTATCACTACCCTTTGTTTCCTATTAGCCAACCAATTTTCAATCCAATCTAGTACTTTGCCCCCAATACCATGCACCCTAATTTTACTCACTAACCTCCTGTGTGGGACTTTATCAAAAGCTTTCTGAAAGTCCAGGTACACTACATCTACTTGATTTCCCTCGTCCAACTTCATAGTTACATCCTCAAAAAATTCAAGAAGATTAGTCAAGCATGATTTCCCCTTCATAAATCCATGCTGACTCTGTCCTATCCTGTTACTACTATCCAGATGTGCAGTAATTTCATCCTTTATAATAGACTCCAGCATCTTTCCCACCACTGAGGTCAGACTAACTGGTCTATAATTACCTGCTTTCTCTCGCCCACCTTTCTAAAAAAGTGGTATAACATTAGCCACCCTCCAATCCTCAGGGATTGGATATTATCCTCAGGGATAATATCTATGTGACTTGATATGTGCCTTCAATTTGATGATACCATGTTTGCAATCTCTGCCTTCTGCTGATTTATTTTACACATGTTGATGAAGCTATGTAGCATTATCAAAGATGACTTCTTCCGTGTCCTGTCCAGGTAAGATATTTTCTTTTCAACTTGTTCAGAGATGTTGTTATACTTCTCTGGATTAGGTGGTACTTGAGCCTGTGCCTCCTGGCTCAGGGTTACGAACACTACCACTACTGATGAAGGGCTTTTGCCCAAAACGTCAATTCACCTGCTCCTCGGATGCTGCCTGACCTGCTGTGCTTTGTCAGCACAACACTCTCGACACTACCATTGTCAGCTACTGCAGCTCGAGCCTTGGGATTTGGAGCTCAAACAGGTTAGGAATCTTGTGGTGCTGTGGTATTGACCCTACCTTTGAGCCAGGAGTTTGGTGTTAAGTCCCAGCTGTTTCAGCATTAATATGTCTGAACAGATTGATCAGAAAATATCTGGAGCTCAAATAGCTGTTGTGGTGCTTCTGTTTTGTGGATGACATGTTTATAGATGTTACCACCCTACAATTGAAATCTGAAAGCAGGAAGCGAGCGCATGGATGCCCCACATGGTTCAAGGGAAATAAACAACTGGTGTAGGAGAGTACATCTTGTCCTCGCCCATATATTCAGTGGGGAAAGTTGAAGAAACTGATGATTTATCTAGAGCTTACAGCCAGAGCTGAGTCGATGGTCCCAAGGCTGGCCAGGTTGGAAAGGGGACATGGAGAAGTCTTGTAGAGCAATAGTGATATAAGATTCCATAGTTAGAGGAGCAAGCAGGTATTCCAGACAGGTTGTAAACTTGAATCCAAAGTGGTTTGTTGCCTCCCTGGTGCCAACGTTAAGTCTGTTCAGAGATGGGAAAGTGTATCATTGTGGTCCACTTTGCTACAAATGACAGAAAGAGGGATATGGTGCCACAGTCAGAATTTAGGACTTGAGGCCATTGTCAGAATATAGTCAATGGAAACTGATTCACAAATACTAATCTCCAGATTACTCCTGGTACCACTCAAAAGTGAGTAGAAATAGGAGGGTAGAGTAAATACATGTATGGCTAGAGAGATGATGATGTGGAGAAAGACTACAGATTCTTGTTATATTGGGATTTGTTCTGAGGAAGATGGGCCCTTGTAAAGTCCAATGGATTGTACCTAAAAAGAGCCATGATCCAACATTCTTGCAGACCAGTTTGCTAATGCTGCTTGTTCATTTCTTGGTGTCATCTTTTTTCTCTGAAATTGACTGGCATGGATCACAAGCTTGTCTGTGCTGCCCCAAATTGTTCCATACAGGTCAACTGCGTCCAACGCATGATATCCATCTCCAGTTTTCTCCTTTCCTTTCCTCTCCTATGCTTTTTGTAGATCTTTCCTCCGGTATCTGTCTCTGTCTACCATTGGCTCTAATGATTGAAAGCTTTCTTGCTTTGATGTCATGCACTAATTGTTATTTGTCCAGCACTTCTTCTCTAGTCTTTATGTCTGTCTGGGATGTACAGACATCTTCCTGTATGCCCACATCTTACAGAATCATGGCATTTTGCAGTATAGAAGGATGCCATTTGGCCCATTGTGGAGTTATGGGAACACTTCCATGTTTTTATACTTTATGCCTCTATTCAGTAACCCAAGGATCCTACAAGCTTCTTAACAACTATTTTAATTTAACTGATCCCCTTCAGAGAATTGTGCACATGAACCCTAAGGTCCCTCTGCTCCTGTATTCCCCTCAAAGTTGTACCATTGAGCCTGTATTGACTCTGTATGTTTCTTCTCCCAAAATGCATTACCTCATATTTCTCAACTAGTTGAGAAAAATGCAGAGAAATAGATGTGCAAGGAAATTGCAGTGAAGCAATTAAATATCCAATTATGGAGAAGTGTTAACTCATACAGAATTGTAGTGTATTTATAGTGAAGATTTTAATTATCTGAATTGAAACTGCATTCAGGAAAGAAAATCTACAGCAGTATGTTTCCAGTCCAATGAGAAGGGAGGCTGGTCTTGGGAATGAGATGGGCCAAATGGATCAAATGTTAGTGCGGGAGCATTCAGGGAAGAGTGATCATTGTATCACAAGGTTCTGTTTCACTATAGAAAAGAACAAAAAAGGAATCTGGAGAAAGAATAACTAACTTGGAGAAAGCCATCATCGGTGTGGTAAGAATGGATCAGTCACAGATGATTGGAATCAAAAATTAGTGACCAAAACTCTAACTGAAAGAAGAAATAGTTAAAGTATGGTCAAGACCTTTTCTGACAAAGGGAGAAGATGTGAGAAACAAATGCAGAGCTTCCTGCATGACAGAAGAGACAGAGATTAGCTTGAAGCAGAAAAATGATGTATAAAACAGATGTTAGATGGATATTAAAATTCAATTGAGACCTGATAGAGAAGGTCCAGAGGAGAATTTGGAAAAGCAAATACGAAGAGACTGGTAGCTAACATAAAGGGGAAGCTGAAAGTCTTCAACAGGCACATTCAAAGTAAAAAGATGAGTAGGGGAAAAGTGAGAATAGAATAGTGACCTGGAAGGAAATTTATGCAAGAGGCGGGCCACAGCTGAGAAACTGAGTGAAAACTTTTCATCTGTCTTGATCAAGGAAGAAGATGCCTCAGGCCATGGTGAATAATGAGGCCATTTTTTACACTTGAAGTGTTCAAATTGATAAAGAGGATATATTGGATAGGCTGTCTATATTTATCCCGGAGGCAGCAAGACTCAATACTTTCTATCAAAGGGTACTGAGGAAGTGAAACTGAAAACTGCAGAGGCATTGGCCATTATATTCCAGTCTTCCTTAGACTTACTGGTAGTGACAGAGGACTAAGAAAAGTTTGTAAAGATAAATCCAGTAAATGTAATCTCCATGATGTGAAATCTATCATTTAAGTATTATAATTAGGCACAATATTAATCACCACTTGTGCAAAACAGGTTAAATAAGGAAAGATCTTCTAGGAGAAAGTGAGGACTGCAGATGCTGGAGATGAGAGCTGAAAATGTGTTGCTGGAAAAGCGCAGCAGGTCAGGCAGCATCCAAGGAGCAGGAGAATCGACGTTTTGGGCATGAGCCATTCTTCAGGATTCCTGAAGAAGGGCTCATGCCCGAAACGTCGATTCTCCTGCTGCGCTTTTCCAGCAACACATTTTCAGCTCTAAATAAGGAAAGACACAATGTACTTGATAAGGGAAAATCATGTTTAACTTACTTGCTTGAGTTTTTGAAAGAGGTGAGGGTTGAGAGGTGTCATGCTGTTGACGTGTTGTAAATTGACTTCCAAAAGACATCTGATAAAGAGTCACACACACAGACTTGTCAACAAATTTAGAGCTCATGGAATAAAAGAAACAGCAACATGGATACAAAATTGGCTGAGGGACTGCAAACTATGGTTGTTTTTTGGAATAGAAGAAGATTTATGATATTGAGATAGATAGGTTTTTGAATTCCAAGGGGATCAAGGGCTATGGTAAGAAAGCGGGAGAATGGAGTAGAGAAACTTATCACCACGATTGAATGGTGGAACAGATTCGATGGGCTGAATGGCCTAATTTCTGCTCCTATGTCTTATGGTTTATGGTCTATGGTCTATGGTCTTAGTTTCCACGCTGATTTCCATTAGTAACGTAGGCTTTGGTGTACAGGGCACAATTTCACCATTTGCAGGTAGTGCAAAACGTGGATGCATTGTGAACCACTTACAGGATAGTATGGAAAAGACAGACACAGTTTGGTGAAATGGACAGATAATGGCACACAACATTTAATGCAATCAGTGTGATATAAAATAAAAGCTACAGTTCTAAAGGGACCTGGGTTTCAATGTGCATGAATCATTGGACATGACAAAGTAGGTTGAGTGAGAGATTAGTAAAACATAAGGAATTTAAAGTTACCAGTTGATGAACTGGCTCCAATATTGATCAATCCCTTTTAAGAGTCAATCAACACCTGCTGTTGACACTTGTGGTGCAAACTAATACCAGTGACATATTTTTTAGAATGGATAGAAATGAGCCAATGGGCTTCTGTGGTGTGGTAATAGTGTCTCTACTTCTGAAACTACAGGCCCTGGTTCAAGTCCCACCTGGTTCTGAATAATGTAATAACATATCTGCATGCGTTAATTAGAAAATATCTAAAAATTAGCTAGAAATCTACAGATCAGTAACATCTGCAAAATGCTCAAGCATTTTGCTCATGATCATGTTAAGAAGCACTTTGAAGCTCAAAATATCCTAGTCCTGAGGTAGTATGGATTTTGAGCAAAATGATCTACCGAAACATAACTTTACCAGACTCTCAATGATGAGTTTCAGATCTCAAAAGAGAAAATCACACATAATGCCAGATTTCTCAAAATTGTTTGACAGAGTTGTTCATGAAAAGTTCTTGTCTAAATGTCATTAATATGGAATCAGGTGGATATTATTACAATAAAACCAGAACCTCTTTATCATCAGAAGACACAGAACAGCATATTTTGGGGAATTACTCTCTCCAAGAGATGTCCTCTCCACAAGATCATATCAATTCAGTGCAAGATTAGATTCCCTACAGTGTGGAAACAGGCCCTTCAGCCCAACAAGTCCACACTGACCCTTCGAAGAGCAACCCACCCAGACCCATTCCCCTACATTTGCCCCTGCACCTAACAGTACAGGCAATTTAGCATGGCCAATTCACCTAACATGCACACCTTTGGACTGTGGGAGGAAACCGGAGTGCTGGGAAGAAACCCAGGCAGACACGGGGAGAATGTGCAAACTTCACACAGACAGTTGCCCGAGGTAGGATGATCTTCTGGAATTGAAAACAAATAGAAAAGGCCTATGGGAAACAGCATTCTCCCATTGTGAAACTCCAATGTAGTTTCTACAGAGAGAGGATCAACACTCTCACCAAGTCTGAGCATCATCCGCATTTCAGAAGGTTTAGGCCGTTATATGAATCCCTGCAGAGATTGGCCACCTTCTGGACCAGGCCTTTTTCCGAACAGAATGGTTGGGCACTCGCTGTTATTCTCAGCAGGTTCATTTCTACCCCCAACTCAGGCTTCAGAATAGAAACCCTCAAAACATCATTGGAACCCAATTTGCATTTTCGCAACCAACCCTCGAGCTTGCACTGGGTGCCTTTGCAGCTCATAATTGAGAATTGCAATCAGCTGGTCAGAGTTGGTTCAAAGCAGATAAAGTGCTTGTTCCTACGTTAGGGCCCGGGTGTCCTTGGAGAAGGAGCACGCGGTGGCGACCAACACCCTGGAGTTGTTCAGGGAGAGGTGGGCGCCGCAGGGAGTGGAGTGCATTATTTCCCCCTCCAACTCTATTTTGATTTAGTCCCTACCCTCCCCTTCACTGATTTGATCACACAGCATTGCCCTTTGGTGTGAAGGGCAGTGTTTGTCACTGGCCACCCGGGTGTTTTCCTATCTTCCTGGTGATGGAATTTGAATGAAGATTCGTGCACTTTGTGTCTTTCACTGTGTCTCACACCTGCACACACACAGAGGACATCAAGGGCAGTGTTTGTCACTGGCCACCCGGGTGTTTTCCTATCTTCCTGGTAAAAAAAAAGAATAGCAATGTCCCTCTTCTGCGGTTACGTTAGGGCCCGGGTGTCCTTGGAGAAGGAGCACACGGTGTCCACCAACACTCTGGAGTTGTTCAGGGAGAGGTGGGCGCCGCAGAGAGTGGAGTGCATTATTTCCCCCTCCAACTCTATTTTAATTTAGTCCCTACCCTCCCCTTCACTGTTTTGATCACACAGCATTGCCCTTTGATGTGAAGGGCACTGCTTGTCACTGGCCACTCGGGTGTTTTCCTATCTTCCTGGTGGTGGAAATTGAATAAAGATTCGAGCACCTTGTGTCTCTCACTGTGTCTCACACACACCATGGGTGCTGGGGGAAAAAATAAGCACTACCGCGAAAAAAAACAGGAGTGTACTGCTTGTCACTGGCCACTCGGGTGTTTTCCCTTTAGAAAAAAAAGTGCTTGTTCCATCTTAGCAGCTGTATCTCTGCTCCCCTCCCCTGCACCCTTTCCTTCCATGATCTAGTTTCTGCCAGTTGGAGAGATTAATACCAAAAGTATTGATATCAATCCTGTAAATTCAATTCAGGGACTTTCTTATCTTATAGTCCTGTGTTCTGCAGATGGATCTACACTTGAAAGGCTGATTCATCCCTTATCAGACGTTGAGGGACATGTCATCTACTGGCTTTTGTTTTAGGAATGCAAGAGATAGTCGGAAAGACAGTAGCTGGGTCTTGCACTTCATTTTCCGGTTGTGTGTTAAATTGGTTCAAATTTAGCTGCTTCCCTCTGCACAGGACAATGACTATCTGATATTCTACAAACATCATTACAGGGGAACCTCAATTATCTGAACGAGATGCGCGGGTACTATTTCGTTCAGATAATTGATTATTTGGTTAATTGATTCAACGCCTCTCCTCTGGGGCTTGGAATTTTCTAAAATTTCCTTTCTCCTCGCTCTGCCTGCCTTGCTCCCTCTTTTTGTCTCAGGGTTTCTTTCTGAGCAGACGCACACTTGTGTGGAAGGGACCTGCAGCATTACTGAAGCCTTCCCCCGCACCCCCCGCCCATCCAGTTCAATGGGAGTGAAACAGTGAGCACTTGGTAAGTCTGCTCCCTGTTCAGGTGACTAGGCAGCAGCAGACCATGCACAAGCCTCTGCCTTCTGTTCACTCCCTAACCCCATTCAATACCGCCCCCTGTCTGTCCCAAACCCTGCCCTTGTCTGCCTCCACCCCCACTCCCCGTGCGCCCCACTTCCTTCCCCTGTATACCCCTGTACCCCTTGTGCTCCCACCCCTGCCCCCATGTGCCCCTATCTCTGCCCCACAGTGTGCACCCCTAACACCATCCAACCCCGCTCCCGTGCACCCCCACCTCCTGCTCCCATGCATCCCCACCTCAACCCACCCCGTATGCACCCCTAACGCCATCCAACCCCTCCCCTCGTGTGCCCCCATTTCTGTGCCCCCACCCCTCCACTGTGCACCCCCACTTCTGACCCTCGTGCACACCCCTAACCCCGTCCATCCCCGCCCTGTCCTTCTCAAACCCCACACCCACTCCCAGCCCATGCGCGCGTACACACTCACACACACACACATCTTTTAACTGCAACTTTTTGACAAGTTCCACCTTTGCCCTGGACAGGACAATGTTGGAGAGATTATCTAGGGTACACTCCTGTGTAGAACTCCAGGGAAAGTGTGAGGGGGGGGGGGAGAGAGAGAGAGAGAGAGAGGGGCAGTCAGTCATTTGGAGACGGTGTCTGGGCTCCCATCGATGTCCAGAACTGTTCTTGGCAGCATTTCAGTCAGCCAAGTTCATTTTAATCATTGAAAACAAAAGGCATGATCAGTGTTGGAAACATCTCTCTGATGTAATGTTTCTATCGGGACCTCGAGATCTCCTTCGGATAATCTGATATTCGGATAATTGATATTCAGACAATGGAGCTTTCCCCTGTAGTCTGCACATTGAGACTTTGCTACGAGTTGTGAGATCCTGGTTTGAATTTTGAAGTTGGATTCCTTGAGCATATTGTACTAAAAAAGACAGATTCATTTTTTAGACAAATAAAATACTAACATGTTGGAATAAAAGAAAAGATCTGGCTTTTTAGAACATGCTTCACAAACTCACACCATCCCAAAATGTTGCAGCTAATTAAGTACTTTGAAGTGAAATGAAAGTAATGTAAAGATCAGGAATACAACAGAAAGCATTGGAGAAATTGTGCAGATCTGGAAGCCTCTGTAGAAAGAGAGAATTTGTTCTGAAGAAGAGTCATAACGGGCTTGAAACGTCAATTCTGTTTCTCTCTCGACAGATGCTCCCACACCTGCTGAGTTTCTCCAGCACTTCCTGTACATTCTTTTGAAGTGTAGTCAAAGCTCCAATGTTGGAAACGCAGCAGCCAAATATCTCATGCCAAGGGATTACCAACAGGAATGAAATAAATGAAATGCCACTAAACATCAATTAATCCCATGGGTTTGGGGGTTGGGGGTTGGGGGTGGGGGTGGGGGGGGGGGGGGTGTGGTTGTTTGAGTCCTCCTCTCCTAATTCTCAGTCTGAGACACACAGGCTGTGAGTTTCTCACAAGGTTATAAGGGAAAGTCATGGTTCAGTAGTTGGCTGTTTGAACTGGTGCAACATCTATGAAATCTCTTGGGAGATTGGGAGATTATAATTACCACATAAATGTAATTTGTTGTTGCTTTTTCCATTGTCGAAGAACAGTTTAGCTGCTCAGTTGTGGAGGCTTTAAGTGAATAGAAAGGGCAGGTCCTTAATTCTAAATACAAATTCCTTTAAAAGAATTGAAAATAAAAATACACAATGCAACCTGAGGCAATTGAACTTTCCTTTTTCCTCACTGCATCTCTGCAATTTTTGTACAATTGCTTGCAGTGAATTTGATGTTTTTTTTCAAATTCTGCAATATAAAATTTCATGGAAGATATATAAATTCAGTATGATGCACAATTCTATATATTACTTAAGATTGAGCAAATGCTTATTTATATTCCAGACAGGAAGCATGCTTTTAATCTTTCAAAGTATTGGCTAGAGGGCAAACCAGTGAGCTGCTACCTTGTGAAGGAATTTTATGTCTTTGATGCAGTTGCTCAGACTAACTGCTGTACATATTAGTAGCCTCTGTTTCGCCTTTTAACTGATTCTGGGAGCCTGTTGTTCATGAATGGGTTGCAGCATTTGCTGTTAAATTTGGTTTCCATGCTCACTGCAGAACATAGATTTATGTAAAAGTGGATCTGACTATTCTAAAAGGGGCTATTGATGGATTCTTCAGTGGAACTGTTTGGTAATATTGTGCTTGCCTGTAGTCCTTTTGATGTAACATAATACACATTGGCCTCAATTTTACAGTCAACAGTGAAGGAGTGATATTCACTGCTAACCTTGAAGAAAGTTGCCCACAAAGACTTGATAAGTTCTTGTGGCATGGACTTATCTTGTCCCAAAATCAGTTTGAATCTGATGCCAAATCAGCAGCATCTCCAGGAATCCAGCAACAATGATGACATCAAAGCAGGGTTAGCAGTCACATATAAACAGCAACTGAGAATGTTTTTTACTAAATACTAAATTAATTTTGAACTTCTGAAAATAATAATAAAGTTGTTGGGTTATACACGTAGAATTAAGATAGAAGCCAAAATTATGGGAGGGCATTTTTAAAACACTGCTTTTTAAAAGTTAGTTAGAATTCCTTATCATAATGGAGTCATTTTGCATTTAACAAATAAATAGTTTTTCCCATTCATCAAGACTAATTAATTTAGTGTATTGTTTAAAAAAAGATTTTCTGCGTTCAATGAAATGTTACTTTTTCACGGCTTTTTAGAGTGAGATTAAGACCACAAAAGTGGAAGTTCTCATCAGTTGAATGCTTTCTAATTGGGTTGCAGTTTCCATGTGCCTGAACAGTGCGACCTATGGAAAAGCATAGAATAACTGACGGCACATTCTTGACTTCCACGCTTAATAACACCTCTATGGACTTTGGACATTGCTGTTACTTTCGAAGGAGTGATAGCAACAAATGCTGACAGGTTGCCTTCCATTACTGCAGCAAATTTGAGGCAATATCCCTCTACCATGAAAATCATATAAATTGGGACTGTAGCAAGAGTCCTGTTCTAAATTTCTTAGAATATTACACCTGGATTCATGTTTTAGAATCTTGCTATTGGCGTACCATTTTAAAATGATGATTACATAACAGTGAATAATTTTGCTATATTCTGTTCCTGTAGCTACTGTAATATGGAGAAAAAAGTCATAATCATAATAGTGGAAACTGACAGTGGGTAATAACACTTGGCCATGTAAATGAGATGGAGATAGTTACTTAACTAATATACAGTTAAATGGCATCATTGCTGAAGTACCTTCAATTAATGATGATATCTGCTCCGTAACCAACTTCCTCACACAACCTCAATGATTCGTGAGACCAAAACCACTTGAGGTTGCACCTAATCTGTCTGTAAGAATGATCCTACCTGCCATTTCAATAAACCATCTTGTTTCCATATTAACTTTTTGTCCTGGCCCTGCTAAAGCATTCCAACAATGCTCAGTGCAAGCCGAACAGTGCAACCTATGGGGAAGCATAAAATAACTGACAGCAGCCTCTAGTCGTCTGTGCTTAAGAATAATGGATACTGGAGATTGCAGTTCCCTCATTTCCCGCTTAGTCACCTTACAGCTGCAAGGACTCAACATGAAGTTTAACAACAAAAAGCATGATCTCTGTCTTCCATGCCTCCCCTCAGCCATATCTTGTTTTTGTCTTGTGACTGGATCCATTTTCTCCTTTTCATACCTAACATTTACATCTATTTTACACCACCATCTCTCCTTTACCACCATGAACACTCTTTTGTCTTTCACTTTGAGCCTCCTCAATATCTGTTCCACTAACGATGACTCCTCTGAAAACAGAACAAATAAAAAAACATTTTTCCGTTCCTTTCAGTTCTGAAGAAGAAGTTATATTGGACCTGAAGTGCTACTTGTATTTCACTTTCCACAGACATTGCCAGGCACGCTAAGTTTCTCCAACATTTTCTTGTTTTGTCTCCAACTTAGGGCTTGGTTCTTTATTGGGTAGAGCTTGGCACTTCAGCCAAGAGGCTGGTCTTCACGTGGTAAATAGACACAACTGGGGAACTGGCCTAGTCAGTGGTGGGAATAGGAATCTCATTTACGTTCCATTCCTTTTTCATTAGAAAGGAGAATTGGAAGCTGCTGCCACACAAACATCAATCTTAAGGTACCATTTCAGCATTGACTTGCAATTCAACTCAAGAATTCCAGTCTTGTGTATTAACTATCTCACTTACATGACTAAATGTTATTACCTATTGAAGTCAATTTCTACTGTTATTATAATCATAATGTTTTTGACCATATTACAATAGTTAACAGGTACAGAATACTGCACTTTCTCTCTCATTTACGTGTTACTACTTTCAGGCTGTTGAACTTTCTGATTCACAATAATGGTTTTCAATGACAGCATTCTGAGCGCCTTGAGCTTATACTAT
The DNA here is from genome assembly GCF_037043375.1 of Chiloscyllium plagiosum. NCBI lineage: Eukaryota > Metazoa > Chordata > Chondrichthyes > Orectolobiformes > Hemiscylliidae > Chiloscyllium > Chiloscyllium plagiosum. The sequence continues at coordinate 54,677,368 of NW_028270152.1, read as the reverse complement.
GTGATAAAAGAAGGTGCCTCTTTAGAAAATATTCTTTTCTGTGACCAGTTTCTTTTTAACAAAAAACAAGTTTTTTTTCTACAGTTTGTTTGAAAAGGAAACAGAAAAGGAATTGAATGGACCATTGGACAGTTCATTTTATATCTCAGTTTGTTAGAATGACCACTCACTGAGACTGTTAGCTGTAAAATAATGTTAGAAAGTCTTGGATACATCAGAAAATTCTAATGATCCAGATTTAGAATGTGTGTTTTCATTGGCTGCATTGTAAAGTGATAAAATGCAAATTCATACCAATTATTTTGTGTGTGTTGTAAAGTAAAGTACTTGCAACCAGAGTTGTAGCCACTTCCCAGAGTTGTCATTAAAAGGAAAGAGTTAATCGAAGTACAGTAAACAAAATTCCCCAACTGGGCAGTTGTTTTAGAGCCAGGTTGACAAATCGCATGGACGAGGTTATGTACTTAACAAGAATTACAACTTATGACAAATAAATAGATGGTAAAAAATGCTGAAACTTCAACATATAATATTGATTGTTAAAACTCTATCCTGTTTTAAAACTCCCACTACACACACACGCACACACACACACACAGAGAAAATAGACAGAAAAAAAAATGGTTTATGGGTGGAAGGGAAGATTGGGAAAGGTGGTCAATGTTCTTTGCCCACAAGGTTTGCTAAGTTGTTTTTGCTTGTTAAAAAGGAAAAGGATTAGCGGTGCTGGAAAAGCACAGCAGTTCAGGGCAGCATCCGAGGAGCAGTAAAATCAACGTTTCGGGCGAAAGCTCTTCATCAGGAATACAGGCAGAGTGCCTGAAGGGTGGAGAGATTAAGGAGAGGAGGGTGGGGGTGGGGACAAAGTAGCATAGAGTACAATAGGTGAGTGGGGGAGGGGGTGAAGGTGATAGGTCAGGGAGGAGGGTGGAGTGGATAGGTGGAAAAGAATCAGGAATACAGGCCTGTATTCCTGATGAAGGGCTTTTGCCCGAAACATCGATTTTACTGCTTCTCGGATGCTGCCTGAACTGCTGTGCTTTTCCAGCACCACTAATCCAGAATCTGGTTTCCAGCATCTGCAGTCATTGTTTTTACCTAAAAAGCAAAAGGACTCGACTTTACATAATGGAAATTCAATGCTTTCCAACCAAACATTCACGTCCACGAGCTGTTCAGCCTTCTAGTAGCCAATCACATCATTTTTGGCAGGAGGAAGGCCTTTAACATCGATAACTGATCATCAATCCATAGACCAATCAGCTACTTTTTAACCATCTGGGTCTACCTTCCTTCACACACCCTAGCTGCAGCTCATTCTCCATTGGTGAACAAACAGCAATGCAAAAAATGCTTACAAAAAGTGTTGATGGCTCACCTTTAAAGAGCACAGCAATTCCTTTCACATCCTTGCTTTCTAAACCAGTCATTTTCCCATTTTTATCAACAATCAAAAATACAGAACATTAAAAGATATGATCATTATAATAATTTGTCCATGACTTCCTGCACAAGTTCTCATCTTCATCTATATCACTGGGAGAATGAATGATGGACATATCCCTGTTAGAGGGAGTCATGGCTTGGTCTATATCTGACTATTTCCTCGATGAGATCATTGATGAGATCTTGAAGAGCTGGCTTCTTGCAAACCTCTGGGGTATACTGTTTATGAAGAGACCAGCACTAAAAACATGGATAACTATGTTTTTGTTCTTTTCATTAACATCACAACAATGAATGTAAAAACAGCTTGTGGTCAAGTCTTGTCAGAAAGAACTTTCAGCCTCCTGTGTTAGCTTCCCTATCAAGTGATGATCTGTGACCTATGATTGTAGGGTCTGGTCTCATCATTCAGTGTAATAGAGAGAGAGAGAGAGAGATAGAGATGTTCTGGTCCATTGTTTAAAATCACAAATTTCTCTATTGCGGTGAATTGAAATATCAAATCAGTCTTTATATGCTTAAAAGACAGCATTTCTTTGAAGAAACTTTTTTTGCGTCTGCAATCCATTACTTATCGCAATACAGATATGATTAGCGAGTTTTGAGAAGATTTGTAGCTCAGCTTGAGGTTCTGGATGTAGGTTTGCTTGCTGAGCTGGAAGGTTTAGTTTCAGATGTTTCTTCACCATACTAGGTAACATCACTGATAATGAACCTTCCAGCTCAGAGAGCAAACCTACACCCAGAGATATAATTATGTCCCAGTTGCAATGTTTACATTTCATAGAAATGTCTCACAGAACTTATGGACAAGGAGGGAATGGCTACATGATGAAAATAAGCCACAGATGTTGGGTGTTTGTTATCATTTGCTGGTTTGGGTGTCTTATGTTTGGGTGACAAGAACTATCAGTAGTCTTAAGGTTATGCTGTTTGGGTGTTGTTGTACACTCAGGTCTCTCTAATTAGTGCAAATGCAAGTTTGATCCTTACTTTTATACCAACCCACCAACCCAAGCATGAGATTGCAAGTTGTAACCTGTATATCAAATGTTCCCCTCTAAAAATACTTCATTGTACTTTTTAAATTGATAGTTGTTAGGATACAAGTTGGTCGTTAGACCAATGTGCAAATGTTCTGGGCAATAGCATTTACTCTTCATAAAATGTATGTTGAGTGCTTTGAATAGATAGCATTGGGGCAGGCCACAGAAATTAGATCCAACCAGATAGGATAGAAATCCTTGTTTTCTAAGGATCTGTACTCAAGAATTTGTACCCAGGTACCTTGGTTCCTAAGATGGCACTGTGAAGATTGGAACTGTAGTGAATAGAAAAAATGGATCAGTATTCATGCTGGTTGGATGAATCATTTCAATGTATTGTTTTCCTAAATTCCACAGCTAGAAACTCATTTTGTCCTGGATTATTCAGTAAGTAGAAAGTTCCAGTTGAGCTTTGAACATCCCTCTGTTAATAACACTGGCTGCTAAGAATTGAAAAATCTGGAATTGAATTTCTTATTTTTAAATTAAGATCTTATTATTAAATAAGGTTTTTTTTGGATTTGAGAAAAATATATTGTACTTTTGGGATTAATATTTTCAACTGACTTATTGTGGCCAAAATACATTTGAATCAATTGTAGAATTACTAAATCTAAAAGCATCTATTCACAATTAGTAAACTCCATTGATTTCATCTTCTGTTTATTTTGAATGTGGAACAATCACCAATATTTTGTACTATAGTGAAATGCTACTTGAAACATATTCTCTATCCATTTCATTCAGGTTGTTTGATCCGTTTACAAATTTCTGTTTTGCTCCTGAAGAGAGTCACTTGTCCTGGAATTCTGCTGCACGGGTGACAGCTTACCTCTTCAATATTTTGCTTGAGTTGTATTATTGTTGTGATAGCCACTGAATCTCTGCTGTCTATTCAATTGAATGGACCAGAATAGTCATGCTTAATCCTTCACTCTCACATTCTTGTGCAGTTCCAGTTACTTTAGCACAGATCAAAAATTCAACTTGGGACTTTCAGTATTTCGATCACTCACAACTGCCGTTGCACATTGCACTGACTGAGAGAAACTTACACTCGAGTGCAGTCATTACTAAACTAACTAAATCTATCCTCAATGGAGAGAGTAGAAGAGAGTACAATATATGAAGTTCTTCCAATCTAGTATATTTACCCCAAAACCTCTACTAATTGAATCATTGTGGATGCATGGTGCCATAGAATTTCATTGTGAAACAGGATCATAGAATGAATTCAGCATAGCAGAGGCCATTCAGTCAATTCTGTTTAAGTTGATTCTCTGCAATAGTAACTGAGTTAATTTCATTCTCACACCTTTTCTCTGGAACTATTGTGGGGATTCTACAGGCTTAAACTATGGAAGGACTCAGAACAATGAACAGTATAGCACAGTAACAAACACTTTGACCCACCAGACTGCACCTTTCTAAATAATGGTGCTTTTCTAAAATAAAAAAAATGGTTGGCTCTAAGTGGTAAGTATTCCATGTTCCCTGCTGATTCATATGTCTGTCAAGTGCCTCATAAATGTTGCTATTATTTCTGCTTCTACTGACTCCTCTAGCAACACATTCTAAGCACTTATCACCCTCTATATGAAAAAAAAACTTGCCTCTCACATCTCCTTTCAACTTACCCCCTTTTACCTTGATCCATTGGGTGGCAATCAGTTGGACCCTGAACCTCTTTTACCAATTCCTGAAGCTCTTATGTTCCTTAACTAGCTGTAAATCATGGAAATGGCCACCGTAATTTATTTCAGATTCTTTCTAACTCAGTTGTTCCTTTCATTACTTCTTCCAAAAGCCTATCACGGGCATACTCGTAATTATCCTCACAAACTTATTAAATTTCCAGAACAGACCCCACTACCGATGATCTTACCTTTTCTATTAAACTATTTACCAGTTGCCTTTTAGAATATTTCATTGCTATTGACTTCAATCAGAGACTGCTGCTTCTCAAATTCAAAACCGATTAAACCTTGAATCCCATGGGATCGTCCCACTTCTTATTTGCTGGTGCAACTGCAACACTTCGAAGCGACATTTTACACTTCAGCAATGTTTTGCTAATGAGTGGTCTGGCCTAATCTCACAGCTTCATCTATTGTCTGCTCACAGATAGCAGACTGCTGGCATGGTTCTGTCCCCTCTGCTCAACACTTCTTATTCCTGAATCCCTTCTTCAGGTTCCTTCGATACTTTTAGATTAGATTAGATTTCTTACAGTGTGGAAACAGGCCCTTCGGCCTAACAAGTCCACACCACCCGCCGAAGCGCAACCCACCCATACCCCTACATTTACCCCTTATCTAACACTACGGGCAATTTAGTATGGCCAATTCACTTGACCTGCACATCTTTGGACAGTGGGAGGAAACCGGAGCACCCGGAGGAAACCCACGCAGACACGGGGAGAATGTGCAAACTCCACACAGTCAGTCACCTGAGTCGGGAATTGAACCCGGGTCTCTGGCGCTGTGAGGCAGCAGTGCTAACCACTGTTGGAATATTGCGTGCAGTTCTGGTCTACTTCCTATCGGAAAGATGTTGTGAAATTTGAAAGGGTTCAGAAAAGATTTACAAGGATGTTGCCAGAGTTGGAGGATTTGTGTTATCGGGAGAGGCTAAACAGGCTGGGCTGGTTTCCCTGGAGCGTCGGAGGCTGAGGGGAGACCTTATAGAGGTTTACAAAATTATGAGGGGCATGGATAGGATAAATAGACAAAGTCTTTTCCCTGGGGTCGGGGAGTCCAGAACTCGAGGGCATAGGTTTAGGGTGAGAGGGGAAAGATATAAAAGGGGCCTAAGGGGTAACCTTTTCACGCAGAGGGTGGTACGTGTATGGAATGAGCTGCCAGAGGAAGTGATGGAGGCTGGTACAATTGCAACATTTAAGAGGCATTTGGATGGGTATATGAATAGGAAGGGTTTGGAGGGATATGGGCCGGGTGCTGGCAGGTGGGACTAGATTGGGTTGGGATATCTGGTTGGCATGGACGTGTTGGACCGAATGGTCTGTTTCCATGCTGTTCATCTCTATGACTCTATGACTCTAAATACTCCAGGTGTGGTCTCCCCAGAGCCCTGTACAGCTGCAGAAGGATCTTTTTGCTCCTATACTCAATTCCTCTTGTAATGAAGGCCAGCATGCCATTAGCTTTCTTCACTGCTTGCTATACCTGTATGCCTGCTTTCATTGACTGATGTACAAGAACAGCTAGATGTTGTTGTACTTCCCCTTTACCTAACTTGACTCCATTTAGATAGTAATGCACAGCTGCTGGTCGCTGATTGGCTGGTAGCTCTTGGGAGGTAGGACATCCACTCCAATGGTCCCTGATCTTGGGGAAGGTGTGCCACTGGCAATGTAGCTTCCTGATGGGTACAGCCTGGTGGGGACCTTTCCCAGAGGAGGCAGCATATAGCTTTGTTGGTTTTCAAGTTCCTGATCAAGCTTCCCATTGCCGGTATTAAATAGCACTCCTGGTCTTTACTTTTTTTTTGCGTGTGTCAAATGTGGCACACATGGAAAGAATCCATCAAGCTTATCCAACATCACCTTCCTTTGTAGTGATAAGGAAAAGGGTGTGATGAGGCAAATTCATTCCTGGCTCACAGAGGGGCACTGGGTAATTATCTGAAAAGGACAAGTAAAGTTTGGGTCACTGCAGTAGGAATTATGCAAAATTTTATAAAACAGTTTCCTACACCAATAAGACAAGCAAGTATTGTAAGGTACATTGAGTGTGGAGAGATGTGTAACAGAGGTCAGACAGACATGAGACAGAGAAAGGAGAGAACATCAGACAGGATTCTGTCTTGCCAGTCTAAACTCAAAATTGTTTGAATTAAGATGAAGTGAAATTGCATAGTTGAGTCCTGTTGTGTCTGATGAAGAAAAATAATCACAAGGATTGGTAATATTCAAGGAGGTTAATTGTATCAGATCCTCAGGTTGCCCTCAAAGGGGTCAGTGTATTTTATTTACAATCCCCAGTTAGTTACCTGAGAACAGTCCGGTCTCTTTTATATCTTTACCCTCACACCCTAAACCTATGCCCTCTAGTACTGGACTCCCCGATCCCAGGGAAAAGACTTTGTCTATTTATCCTATCCAAGCCCCTCATAATTTTGTAAACCTCTATAAGGTCACACCTCAGCCTCAAACGCTCCAGGGAAAACAACCCCAGTCTGTTCAGCCTCTCCCTGTAGCTCAAATCCTCCAACCATGGCAACATCCTTGTAAATCTTTTCTGTACCCTTTCAAGTTTCACAACATCTTTCCGATAGGAAGGAGACCAGAATTGCACGCAATATTCCAACAGTGGCCTAACCAATGTCCTGTACAGCCGCAACATGACCTCCTAACTCCTGTACTCAATACTCTGACCAATAAAGGAAAGCATACCAAATGCCTTCTTCACTATCCTATCTACCTGCAACTCCACTTTCAAGAAGCTATGAACCTGCTCTCCAAGGTCTCTTTGTTCAGCAACACTCCCTAGGATCTTACCATTAAGTGTATAAGTCCTGCTAAGATTTGCTTTCCCAAAATGCAGCACCTCGCATTTATCTGAATTAAACTGCATCTGCCACATCTCAGCCCATTGGCCCATCTGGTCCAGATCCTGTTGTAATCTGAGGTAACCCTCTTCACTGTCCACTACACCTCCAATTTTGGTGTCATCTGCAAACTTACTAACTGTACCTCTTATGCTTGCATCCAAATCATTTATGTAAATGACAAAAAGTAGAGAACCCAGCACCGATCCTTGTGGCACTCCACTGGTTACAGACCTCCAGTCTGAAAAACAACCTTCCCCACCACCCTCTGTCTTCTACCTTTGAGCCACTTCTGTATCCAAATGGCTAGTTCTCCCTGTATTCCATGAGATCTAACCTTGCTAATCAGTCTCCCATGGGGAACCTTGTCGAACGCCTTACTGAAGTCCATATAGATCACGTCTACTGCTCTGCCATCATCAACTTTCTTTGTTACTTCTTCAAAAAACTCAATCAAGTTTGTGAGACATGATTTCCCACGCACACACCCATGTTGACTATCCCGAATCAGTCCTTGCCTTTCCAAATACATGTACATCCTGTTCCCCCAGGATTCCCTCCAACAACTTGCCTACCACCGAGGTCAGGCTCACCGGTCTATAGTTCCCTGGCTTGTCTTTACCGCCCTTCTTAAACATCGGAAAATTAATGATGAAATTGGCCATGTCCACCATTCCCAGTTTGCATCATTGTTTAATATTCTTTGTTGAAAAGTGCAAGTTTAAGGACAGATCAAGCTCCACTGCTTTGCTTTCCAAATAAGTTGTTGGTTAGTGCACACATGAAGCTAAAGACCAATAACTTGAGAAGAGACTGCTCCTAACTGAAACAGACCCAGCAATAAACAATACTTGCTGAAAGTATGGAAGGATAATAGAGATTTCATTATGGTTAACAATTCATTTTTAAGCAGGTAAAAGTAACCCCACACTTGACTTCCCTCCCGTAACCAAACCTCATAATTACAAAGAAAATTTGGAATTGGTTTAAATGAAAAAAACAACAAAGTCGCATGTAAATCTTTTGAAAAGGTGACTTCCATCCAATGTCTTTCATTGAATAACTTAAATCAATTGATGCTTATTGAACATGAGCAAATGGAATTAAAAAAAATTGAACATTGCGATTGAACATCGAAAGAAGATTGGCAGACCAGTGTTATTTGCAAGCTGGCAAGTTACTTTAATGCTTGTTTTTAGCTCTTTCTGTGAAAAGGGTGTGTATTCATTCTTGGAAACCAGACAGAGATTATATTTCACTGAATCAGCAGTAATGACACTGCAATTGTTAGTCATCTTTTTATGTACATCAAATATCTGATTGCTGGCACAAAAGAAATTAAATAAACATACACATGCATTTTAAACAGAATATTTGATTATATGACTTATAAGTCATAATCTAAATTGCGTTTAGACGGTGCCATTTAAGTTCTTTGGATATCTCAGATCACTAACAACTGAAATATGAACAACTTGCATGTAATCAACGAGGCCTCACAGTAAAAAGGAATAAGATGAATGACATTTGATCTCTTCGGTAGGAGCTGACTGGTGGTCAATACACCTGCAGAACTTTCAGTTCTTCTCCTTCAAAAAAAAGACATTGAATTCACCTAAATAAAGAGTTGAGGTTCTGGTTAAACATTGCTTTCTAAAGTCAAAGCGCGTGGACATTTTTATTGGATGAGGTTTTGGAAGTGCCTTTAGCAGGACAATAGCCCCACCTGACACACAGCTACATATTGAAAATGGTCAAAATCCTGATGTTAGGGTCAATTACATGTTGATGGTAAAGTCCTGATGTCTTACGTGAGGTAATACCAGACTTTTTAAAAAGAATTCATTCATGAGAGTCTGGTGTCACTGGATGAGCCCATTCCTATATGTCCTTGAGAAGGTGATGGGCAGCTGTTGAACTGTTGTAGTCCGTGTGCTGTGGACCACAATGTTGTTCGGGAGGCAGTTCCAGAAACTTGACTCAGCGATCGCGAAGGAACAGAGAGATATCTCCAAGCCAGGACAGTGAGTGGCTTGGGGGTGACATTGCAGGTGGTAGTGTTCCCATGTATCTGCTGCCCTTGTCCTTCCAGATAGTAGCGGTCCTGGGTTTTGAAGAAACTATCTAATGATTCTTGAAAGTCTCAGATACAGTCACATAGATGGGTTAACTCCAGGAATGGTAAGAGAGGTAGGCAGCTAGTGCAGGAGCCTTCTGTGTCTATACACATTTCAAACAGGTATGCTTTTTTGGAAAATGTAGTGGGTGATGGATTTTCAGGGGAACGTAGCACGAACAGCCAAGCTTCTGGTATTGTTTTTGGCTCTAATGCAATGAGGGGAATGTTGGGTTTCAAGTGATCAATTGTGTTAGGGGATTCTGTCGTCCGAGGTACAGACAGACGTTTCTGTGGCCAGCAGCAAAAAATCAGAATGGTGTGTTACTTCCCTGGTGCCAGGATCAAGGATGTCTCAGAGGGTGCAGAATGTTCTCAAGGGGGAGAGGGACCAGCACTGGAACCATAGACATAGGAAGGGGAAAAATTGAGAATCTGAAGGGAGATTACAGAGAGTTAGGCAGGAATTTAAAAAGGAGGTCCTCAAGAGTAGTAATATCTGGATTACTCCTGGTGCTACAAGCTTGTGAGGGCAGGAATAGGAAGATAGAGCAGATGAATGCATGGCTGAGGAGCTGGTGTATGGAAGAAGGATTCACATTTTTGGACAATTGGAATCTCTTTTGGCGTAGAAGTGACCTGTACAAGAAGGACTGTTTGCGCCTAAATTGGAAGGGGACTAATATACTGGCAGGGAAATTTGCTAGGGCTGCTCGGGAGGATTTCAACTAGTAAGGTGTGTGTGTGTCCAAGGGGGATAGTGAGGAAAGAGATCAATCTCAGACTGGTACAGTTGAGAACAGAAGTGAGTCAAACAGTCAGGGCAGGCAGGGACAAGGTAGGACTAATAAATTAAACTGCATTTATTTCAATGCAAGGGGCCTAACAGGGAAGGCAGATGAACTCAGGGCATGGTTAGGAACATGGGACTGGGATATCATAGCAATTACAGAAACATGGCTCAGGGATGGGCAGGACTGGCAGCTTAATGTTCCAGGATACAAATGCTACAGGAAGGAAAGAAAGGGAGGCAATAGAGGAGGGAGAGTGGCGTTTTTGATAAGGGATAGCACTACAGCTGTACTGAGGGAGGATATTCCTGGATATACATCCAGGGGAGTTATTTGTGTGGAACTGAGAAATAAGAAAGGGATGATCACCTTATTGGAATTGTATTATAGACCCCCAAATAGTCAGAGGGAAATTGAGAAACAAACTTGTCAGGAGATCTCAGCTATCTGTAAGAATAATAGGATGGTTATGGTAGGGGATATTAACTTTCCAAACATCGACTGGGACTGCCATAGTGTTAAGGGATGGAGAGAAATTTGTTAAGTGTGTACAAGAAAATTTTCTGATTCAATATGTGGATGTACCGATGAGAGAAGGTCCAAATGTTGGGAAATAAGGCAGGGCAGATGACTGAGGTGTCACTGGGGGAGCACTTTGGGGCCAGCGACCACAATTCCAATAGATTTAAAATAGTGATGGAAAAGGATAGACCAGATCTAAAAGTTGAAGTTCTAAATTGGAGAAAGGCCAATTTTTATGGTATTAGGCAAGAACTTTCAAAAGCTGATTGGGGGCAGATGTTCGCAGGTAAAAGGACGGCTGGAAAATGGGAAGCCTTCAGAAATGAGATAATGAGAGTCCAGAGACAGTATATTCCTGTCAGGGTGAAAGGAAAAGCTGGTAGGTACAGGGAATGCTGGATGACTAAAGAAACCGAGGGTTTGGTTAAGAAAAAGAAGGAAGCATATGTCAGGTATGGACAGGAGAGATCGAGTGAATCCTTAGAAGAGTATAAAGGCAGTAGGAGTATACTTAAGAGGGAAATCAGGAGGGCAAAAAGGGGACATGAGATAGCTTTGGCAAATAGGGTTTAGGAGAATCCAAAGGGTTTTTACAAATACATTAAGGACAAAAGGATAACTAGGGAGAGAATAGGGCACCTCAAAGATCAGCAAGGCGGCCTTTGTGTGGAGCCGCAGAAAATGGGGGCGAGGGGGAGATATTAAATGAGTATTTTGCATCAGTATTTACTGTGGAAAAGGACATAGAAGATATAGAAAGTAGCGAAATAGATAGTGACACCTTGAAAAATGTCCATATTACAGAGGAGGAAGTGCTGGTTGTCTTGAAACGGTTAAAGGTGGATAAATCCCCAGGACCTGAACAGGTGTACCTGAGAACTCTGTGGGAAGCTAGAGAAGTGATTGCTGGGCCTCTTGCTGAGATTTTTGTATCATCGATAGTCACAGGTGACGTGCCGGAAGACTGGAGGTTGTCTAATGTGGTGCCACTGTTTAAGAAGGGTGGTAGGGACAAGCCAGGGAACTATAGACCAGTGAGCCTGACGTAGTTTTGTGCGTGGGAAATCATGTCTCACAAACTTGATTGAGTTTTTTGAGGAAGTAAAAAAAAGGATTGATGAGGTAGAGCAGTAGACGTGATCGATATGGACTTCAGTAAGGCATTTGACAAAGTTCCCCATGGGAGATTGGTTAGCAAGGTTAGATCCCGTGGGATAAAGGGAGAACTAGGCATTTGGATACAGAACTAGCTCAAAGGTAGAAGACAGAGGGTGGTGCTGGAGGGTTGTTTTTCAATCTGGAGGCCTGTGACCAGTGGAGTGCCACAAGGATCGGTGCTGGGTCCTCTACTTTTTGTCATTTACATAAATGATTTGGATGCAAGCATAAGAGGTACAGTTAGTAAGTTTGCAGATGACACCAAAATTGGAGGTGTAGTGGACAGCGAAGAGGGTTACCTCAGATTACAACAGGATCTTGATCAGATGGGCCAATATGCTGAAAAGTGGCAGATGCAGTTTAATTCAGATAAATGTGAGGTACTGCATTTTGGGAAAGCAAATCTTAGCAGGGCTTATACACTTAATAGTAAGGTCCTAGAGAGTGTTGCTGAACAAAGAGACCTTGGAGTGCAAGTTCATAGGTCCTTGAAAGTGGAGTCACAGGTAGATAGGATAGTGAAGAAGGCGACTATTGGGATATTGCGTGCAATTCTGGTCTTCTTCCTATCGGAAAGATGTTGTGAAACTTGAAAGGGTTCAGAAAATATTTACAAGGATGTTGCCAAGGTTGGAAGATTTGAGCTATGGCGAGAGGCTGAACAGGCTAGGGCTGTTTTCCCTGGAGCGTCGGAGGCTGAGGGGAGACCTTATTGAGGTTTACAAAATTATGAGAGGCATGGATAGGATAAATAGACAAAGTCTTTTTCCTGGGGTCAGGGAGTCCAGAACTAGAGGGCATAGGTTTAGGGTGAAAAGGGAAAGATATAAAAGGGGCCTAAGGGGCAACGTTTTTACGCAGAGGGTGGTACGTGTATGGAATGAGTTGCCAGAGGAAATGGTGGAGGCTGGTACAATTGCAACATTTAAGAGGCATTTGGATGGGTATATGAATAGGAAGGGTTTGGAGGGATGTGGGCTGGGTGCTGGCAAGTGGGACTAGATTGGGTTGAGAAATCTGGTTGGCATGGCTGGGTTGGACCGAAGGTTCTGTTTCCATGCTGTGCATCTCTATGACTCTACGAATTGAGGATTTACTGGGGACTGACAATAGCAAGCATTGGCAATACATTACCATGAGATGAAGAAGCCAATAAGTTGCCTGGAGAAAATATAAGTTGGCATATGCTTTATAAAATGAAGCATGTAAATGGCCACCTTCTTTGAAAGTGTTTTAATGGACATACTCATCTTGTATGTTCCATCTGCTAGACTTTACAATAGCACGGTAATCTGTGCTACTTGAAGGCCTTCTCAGGAATGTTCACAAGCATTACACAATCTAGCTGCCCTCGCGAGTTCCTCCACCCTGACAGAGTACATGAAGAATAAGCTATTCTTTGTCAGGCTAGCTTTTCTTTTCGTGAACATTCCTGTGGGAGATGTAGTTATGTCACTTTCATATAATTTCATATAATCTCTACAATGTGGAAACAGGCCATGTGGCCCAACCGACCCTCTAAAGAGTAACCCATCCAGACCCATTCCCCTATCCTATTACTCTACATTTACCCCTGACTAATGCACCTAACTTACATATCCCTGAACACTATGGGCAATTTAGAATGGCCAAATCATCTAACCTGCATATCTTTGGATTTTGAGAGGAAACTGGTGCACCCGGAGGAAACCCACGCAGACACGGGAGAAAGTGCAAACTCCATTCAGACACTCGCCCAAGGCTGGCATTGAATCCAGGTCCCTGTCGCTTTGAGGCAGCAGCATTAACCACTGAGCCACCATGCCTTCTTTGATTGGATTTTGAACGTCGATTGACATTTCCTTGCACCCCATATCCCTGGCTCCAGTGAGGCACTTGGAAATCTCAAACCAGTGCTAAGAGGTTAGAGAAAAAGTCTCATAGAACTCTAACTCTTTCCCCCTTTGCTTTGCATCAGAGACTGTTCACAGAAACAATCAAAGGAAAAATTAACCTTATTTTGACAAAGGCATCCTGACAAATAAAAATAATGATAGAATTCAGGACTTTGAAAATTGTCACTCACCTCAAATAACCATATAGTGCAATCATACAATATATATCATTGCACATATCTAAGAGATTTGATCACCCAGAACATATTGTCATGAAAAGGATAATGCAAATTTCAAATGCAAGGTTTCCTTTGCTACCAGTTCACATTAATCCTACTCACAGCAATGTAATTGTGTAATAAGCATCAGGACCTGGGACAGAAATCACAGGTCCTGCTGAGTCCCTGGCCTGAAGCTCTGCCTCGTATCTGACCTTGAATACTGCAGGATCTCTACAGTCCTTGTATTGAGGCCTCATGCAGCTCTCTGTCTGGTGATTGTGATGAGCAGAATATAAATTGATCATTTCAGGCGTTTCGGAAGATGATCTTTCCAATACGAACATCATAATTTGTTTAGAACCAGTTGTGTTATGGTATCGCTTCATTTTCATGATTGGAAAGGTGCTATCATTGTTTGAGACCACATTTTTCTTTCTGCATTTAGCAATTCTGTCTTCAGTATTGCTGAAAACGGACATGTTTTGTCAAAACATTTTGTGCTGAACTCATCAGGACAGTTCACAGGAATATAAATTCAAGGGAAGAAACAAAATTAATCCTGGATGAGAAGACAATACTGAGTTAGCAAGGGGACTCTGATTGGTTGAGGCGTCTCCAGGGAGAATGCACTAATTGACATTGAATGATAATTGACAGTTAACAACCATGCTTTGTTTAAAGTTTAAACCTGGCAGATTGATTCTGATTGAGTCGGACATTATCCTGAGAAATGAATGAGTGAATGGTTGTCAACTATTTTATCAAGAGTTAGGCTTGTTAGTTGATAGTCCTGTATCTATGTTTACTGGAAGCTACAAAGATGAATGCACAGGGCCCTGTTCTTTGTAGACAGAAAGAACATATGCACACATTGTGTCTGTTTCAACTCAATAAAACCTGATCTGTGAGATCTGAGCTGACCTTTAAATCACTTCCCTGATAAAATCCGATGCATATGAAAAACCTATAAGTCTGTTGCTTCAGAGCAAACTCAGATTACCTTAAATGGAGGCTGTAGAATACAATAAAGTGACTATTTAGCATTTATGGAAAGGACATTATGAAAAGAGTATTAGAAGACATGTTTCAGCCAAATGTTACGTCATGGAAATCAAGGAGACTGCCTGTTAAGTTATTTGGCTCCTTGATTGATGCTTAGGGTTTCCCTGTGTATCTCGACAGTTTGTAAAACAGTGTGGAATCACTATCTTCTGCCAAAGGCTGCTAATAATATCTCTGGGGCAGAAGGAAACTGCTTTCAATGAATGGAAAAGATTCACATATTTCTTGTGAGCAGACAAAGTTTTGAATTTGGAATTCTAAAACCTCAGCCAAGGAGTGTAATAAGGAAAGAAATATTAAAAACGTAACTCAATATCTGGCAGAAAATCTTATATCTTTATGTGGATGGGGTTTTCGTGCACTTGCATTTTATTAGGATCTATTAGGCTGAGTCAAAGAGCTTGTAAGATGGGCTTAACTGACATTTTCAATAAATTCATGTTGCTACAATATCAAGATGACATCTATTGAATTCCTGATGTTCAATGCAATTTGCTGCTATGTCTGGCCTTCTTGTGTTGCAGTGGTAGTGTCCCTACTCCTGGACCAGGAGGCCTGGGTTCAGGTCTCACTTACTCCAAAGGTATGTGATAAGAACTCTGTTCAGGATGGTTTAATTAAAATACTTAATTGAAAACAATTCATGATATTTCCTCTGGCTGGAGTCGATGAATCCAAAAGAAATCAAGTATTTGGGCAAAATAAAATTCCCAGACATCAAGACAAACTTCTACCGAGTGGTCAGAGGATGGTCAGAATGGTGATTATATCACTCATTACCACAATTTGTTACTTAATCTTGCTTCATTGATTTGCATCTTCCTATTCAATCACCAGTCAGACAGAACTAGATGCCAGAAACGTCGGACCTGAAAGTCAGAATGACTCCAATTCACCATTGGGTCTTCTAGCATCAACATCTCAGGACATCACAGGTCAACACTTTGGTTCCAGTGACCCTTCTTCAGAACCTCGCCAGAAACAAATCCAAACACTTGCCATGCTTGTCAGCAGTCACCAATCAAGGAGATGGACATGTTTCTATACAGCACAGTGCGGACAGGGCAAATACACTGCCTGCGCTGCAAGCAAATGGCCATGTGTCAAAGTCTAAGCGAAGTAGTCAAGACAGAGTTCCAAGAACAGTAAGACAGAGATTTGATATCATTTCATTTAATGTCATGTATATTGTTACAAAATACAGTGAGAAGTGTTCTATGGTGTCAGTGCTCTCCAGTGCCATCTTAAAAAGGCAAAAGAAAAGAAACTTTAAAAAGTGTTCAAATTCCCAGTCCTTCTTGTTAAGTGCTCTGTCATGGGCCATGGGTCTGGTGGCCAGCCATGAGACCCCTTTGCCACCATCTCACCTCCACTAATGCCCTCGCTACACTGAGTCAACAATGGACCTTGCCAATGCAGATGCCGCTGGGTACTGCCCTTGCTTAAACTTGACTCTGCCGCCGCCATGAGACCACTTCGGTCCCACTTCACTAATGCACTTGCTGCCAACGCTGCCACTATCTCCATGAATCTACACTGGACGCCAACACCACCAGGAACCCAAACTTGCCTCTAACAGTACTGCCACAAGTACATGTTGGGCTCACTCGCCACTGCCAATGCTGTCACCATCACTGGACTCGCCAGCAAATCTCTTGATGATTTGTGCTGCCCGCAGAGAGTGTCCTCCATTGTGTAGTGTGTCCGAGTCCTCAGGCCCAGAGGAAAACTCCACTCCAGTCTCCTGGCTTCATTCCCTACATTCAATAACATCCAGGAGCCAACTTCTTCTGCCACGCCACTGGCCACCAATATCAGTTGAGGGTCTTAGACACCGTCAGTTGGCTGATCAGGGCGATCACCTTCAGAGGGTTGTACATTTACACACTGGGCAGTGGCCACTTGTGTGTAGAATGAAACCAGATCAGTGAGCTGCAGGAGGAAGGATGGAGTAGGGAGAGATGTACAGATTTCAGGCAGGGGTCTGGTAACTCATTGTTTGGGACCGTTCAGTTAAGTTGCTCCATTAAAAGTCAAAGGGGTATTATCAGGAGGTCACTGCTGTGGGATTGAACCTGGGGAACTTAATTGTGATGATTGGAGTCAGACTTCTGGAATGCTAAAAGGATTATAGTAATGAAGGGAAGCTACTCAATATACAAGGGGTTAGATGATAGACCATGGGAGGAAAAAGGTGTTGTTGTAGATGGTATGTTAATATGATATACTTGAGGCTCAAGGAATAGAGAGAGCAGATAAAGACTCAAATGGATGGGTTGAGTGGGGGGCTTGGGAAACTGCAGGACCATTGGGGTCGACAGGATAGTGACCAGAAATGGCATATTCATGTTTGAGGGTTCACTAAGCTGCAATTACAGCTAGACAGAGACTTGAATGCACAAATGATGGTGGAAAGAGAAGTGGAGGAAGCCTGCCCTACAGTGGAAACTCATTGGCCTTGAAGGTTACATTGGGCAGTCCCAGGGTGGTTTTATCTAGAAGGTCCAGATATGCAGAGTGTGTCCTGCTCAGAGGCAAGTGTATCCTCCTTAGATTGAAGGATCTTAGGCAGGGTGGTGGTTGAAGAGCCTGTCACTTTGGGACACTCATGCAAGGAAACTTTGGGGAAGGGGAGCACTGTCTGTGGTTCCTCCTCTGGCTAGGCGTCTACTGCACTGCCCAGACTCTTTGCGAGGAAGGTGTTCCTGGAGTGAGCTCAGGGTCCCACATCCCCCACCCTGTAGTCTTGTCATAGAGCAATGGAGTGCAGAACTGTGTGCATATCCAGCAGATTCTAGGAGTGCTTATCCTCACTCTCATGGTAGCTGCTGATTTGTCTATGGGGGCAGCCAAATGACCACAGGGTCCCCATCACCTTGCTGCAGTCCTGCAAACATTGTGTCAGATTGTCCAGTGTGCCCAGACTAACATGCCTGTGTTTGTTTGTGCATGTTGATAAAGTCTCTAATTGCCAACACTACATAGAATCATACTATCCCCACAGTCTGGAAGCAGGCCATTCAGTCTATTGAGTCCACATTGGCCCTCCGAAAAGGATCCCACCCAGACCCGCTTTGCACCCTTACCCCCAACCTATCCCTGCAACCCTGACTAACTTAGCTTTTACATTTCTCATGCTTAATCCAATCCACCTAACCTGCTGTTTCCCTCTAATCACATTTATGATTTCTGTAAATTATTTCAGATCTGTACTGTTCTGTCAAGATCTTTTTTATGAATGGGCAAAGTTGCTCCCTATCTACTCAATACAAACCCATCATGAGTTTGAAAACTACACCCTCTTCTCTTCAAAGAAAATAGTCCCAACTTCTCCAATTTGTCTTCATAACTGAAGTTTGTCATATGTGCAACCATTCTCATTCTGCCTTCTGTACAAGGCCACCTCATCCTTCCTGTAGTATTGCGCTCACAACCCTATGCAATATTCAAGTTGAGGCCTAGCTAGTGTGTTGGCAAGCTCTTCATCATCAACTTTGAATCATAAAATCCTGAAGAGCATCTCACCCAGACCCACCTCATCCCTGTAACTCTGCATGTCCTATGGCGAATCCATCTAACGTGCACATCCCCAGACACTATGGGAAATTTAACATGGATTTTGGGAGGAAATCAGAGAACCCAGAGGAAAGCCATTCAGACATGGGGAGAATATGCAAACTCCACAAACCCAAGGGTGGCAATCGAATCCTGGCACTGTGAGGCAGCAGTGCTAACCACTGAATCGCTAT
Source organism: Chiloscyllium plagiosum (assembly GCF_037043375.1). Classification (NCBI taxonomy): domain Eukaryota; kingdom Metazoa; phylum Chordata; class Chondrichthyes; order Orectolobiformes; family Hemiscylliidae; genus Chiloscyllium; species Chiloscyllium plagiosum. Next base: position 54,658,814 of record NW_028270152.1, on the reverse strand, counting down.
ACCACATGAGGATGAGACAATGCAATGTTCAGAATTGGCATGTAGCCTGGACCAGGAAAACTTTAAATCTAAACTATTATTCCAAATAAACACAGTTGCTCTGGATATTGCGAATACACCAACATTACAAGATGAAGCCTGTAGATCTACTCTGTCTACATTAAAATGCTGGAGCATATAGCAATTGTTGATAAGTGATGTCAGAGATGCCTCTGACCCCTGCTAATGTGGTGCTTTATGACTGACTGTACAAACTTCAGTCAGGCCACAATTGGAGGGTAACATTGAGCTTGATTCTGGTATAGCTGCTTGGATGTTAGGGTTGATCAGTGTACTCATGCTTAGGGCCCCAGCAATTATGGAGACTAGAGCTGGCCTTTTATCTGCAATTCCTACCTAATGGTTAATCTGCATTTGCAGCTCTTTTTTAAAGATTAATTTGCCACCATTATTAATTTACCAAGTTAGTGATTATGTGTAATTATGCACATTGAATGGTTCTATCAGGCAATTAACTACTCGACCTTTGATAATGGATATGACCTTATGCCTGATGTTCTGAAAGAGATGGGTGGTGTGACTACCCCAATTCTGACCCCATTGAAAGTCAATTCAGCACCTGATCAGGAATTAAGTGCATGACCTCCTAATACACTCTCCTCCTGAAACATTCTTCTGAGCACCTGTCATTTTCTGCATGTTCCATAATATTGTCCTGTTGTTATAAGCATGTATGTTATTATCATTTTTGGAATTTGAATTTTTAAAATAAAGGCAGATGGGTTTTTGTTGTTCCTTGACTTTTTTTAAGTCAGAAGGTTATTTGGAACAGCGAACTAACTACATAATTTCCAGGAAAGCAATGATTCAGTCAACTGTTATGTTTATGGATGGTGCGGTTGCGCTGCTGAGTTGACAACTGAGAGAAAACAAAGATCAGAGGCTATTCATTTAATTTTTACTTCAGTTCAGGAGGTAGAACTGTTTTCTCCTGGTGGGAAGAGGGAACCATCATCCCAGCAGGAGCAGTTTTCGATTCCAAAACTGTCAAGTTTCCAAACTTTGAGAGTTTGCAAAGAAACATTTCAAGTTGTTAGAACTGACAAGAAATTTGACTCAGCGAAATAAAAATGCTTCATGCCAATATATTTGGAAAGAAGTTGTAAAACTTGCGGCAGTCTCAGGAGGAGAACCGGACAGGATTAGTGGAGTAAGAAATCAAAAGGATAGGTGTAAAAAGGTCAGAATTGCAAACTGTGAGGATAGTGAAGAACTCTACAAGGATGTAGACAAGTTGCTGTAATGGATGGATATGTGACAGATGAATTTCAATGCAGGGAAGTGTGCAGTGTTGCATTTTGGTAGGAAGATCATTGAAAGACATTACAAAATAGGGGAATGTAGAAGTTTAAGGAGGGATGAACAGAGTGATCTGGATGTACATATACACAGATCATTGAAAGTGGCAGGACAGATAGAGACAACAGCAAGTAAGGCATACAGTATCTTTAGCTTTATTAAGTGGGGCATAGAGTACATGAACAAGGAGATGATGTTGAACTTGTATAAGGCAGAAGTCAGACCTCAGCTGGAATACTGTATACGGTTCTGGGGCATCACATTAAAGGGAGGAAGTGAACACAGTGGAGGGAGTGCAGCAGTGGTGTACAAGAATGGTTCCAAGCATGAGAAACTTCAGGTATGGTACTGCATCCGCTGCACCCAATGTGGCCTCCTCTATATTGGGGAGACAGGCCACCTACTTATGGAACATTTCAGAGAACACCTCTGGGACACCCGGACCAACCAACCCAACCACTCCGTAGCTCAACACTTCAACTCCCCCTCCCACTCCACCAAGGACATGCAGGTCCTTGGACTCCTCCATCGCCAGACCATAGCAACACGACGGCTGGAGGAAGACCTAGGAACCTTCCAACCACAAGGGATGAACTCAGATTTCTCCAGTTTCCTCATTTCCCCTCCCCCCACCTTGTCCCAGTCCCAACCCTCAAACTCAGCACCACCTTCCTAACCTGCAATCTTCTTCCTGACCTCTCTGCCTTCACCCCCACTCCGGCCTATCACCCTCACCTTAATCTCCTTCCACCTATTGCATTTCCAACACCCCTCCCCCAAGTCCCTCCTCCCTACCTTTTATCTTAGCCTGCTTGGCACACTCTCCTCATTCCTGAAGAAGGGCTCATGCCCGAAACGTCGATTCTCCTGCTCCTTGGATGCTGCCTGACCTGCTGCGCTTTTCCAGCAACACATTTTCAGCAGCGATAGATTAAAGAAATTGAGATTCTTCTCCTTGAAGAGAAGGCTAGGAGATCCGATACAGGTTTGCAAGATTGTGAGTAGGTTGGATAAAGTAGATAGGAAGAAACTATTCCCACTCAAAAAAGGAACAGAAATGAGAAGGCTTGGGTTTAAAGTGATGTGCAAAAGAATCAAGGATGAAATGAGTAAAAATGTTTTCACTGGACGAGTAGTTAGGATATGGAGCATAGTCCCTAGAATTGTGGTGGAGACAGGTTCAGTTGAGGCATTCAAGAGATTATTTGGATAAAAATAATGCACAAACAGGAGATTGGCAGTAAGTAATGATGCTCATTGAAGGAGCTGGTGTTAACATGATTGACTAAATGGCCTCCTTCTGCTCTGTAAAACGTCTGTGATTCTGAATGAATCCAGTCCAGGACTATGCGTAGAGGAGAACAGACATTTCTTAAATGGCTGCCTTGATCCCATGCCTTCTTGAGCTACCTTCTCGAACCACCGTGGTTCATCTGGTATAGGTATACCCACCCTGTTGTTAGAAAGGAATTCCAGGATTTTGACCGAGCAACAGAGAAGGAATGACAATGTAGTTTCCAGTCAGGATGGTGTGTGGTTTGGATGAGAACTTGCAAGTGGAGCTGTTATCACACATTCTAGGTTTAAAGATTGCAGCTTGAAAGGTACTGTCCAAAGGACATTAATGAGTTGCCACATGACAATACATACTGCTGCAATGTGTGTCAAAAATGGAAAGAATTAATATTTAAAATGGTTATATGGTGGCGAGATGGTGTCAAGCTTTTTGAGTGTTGTTGCAGCTGCACTCATCAGACAAGTGGAAAATATTCAGTCACACTCCTGACTGGAGAGACTGCTGGTAATTACCTGCAGCAGAAGGTAACCAGAAGCATCCTCCAGTCTCATCAGTCACAATATTTAGACATACCTTCTGCCCATTTCTTTTAGATTAGATTCCCAAGTGTGGAAACAGGTCCTTCGGCCCAACCAGTCCACACCGATCCTCCGAAGAATAACCCACCCAGACCCATTTTCCTCGAACTAATGCACCTAACACTCTGGGCAATTTAGCATGGCCAATTCACCTGACCTGCACATCTTTGGACTGTGGGAGAAACCAGAGCACCCGGAGGAAACCACACAGACAAGGGGAGAATGTGCAAACTCCACACAGACTGTTGCCCGAGGCTGGAATTGAACCTGGGACCCTGGTAGCAGTGCTAACCACTGAGCCACCATGCTGCCCAGAGATAAATAAGTTGTACTTTGGTGCTCCTGTGCATGTCTGCTCTTACTGTACAAAGTGAAATAAAAAGTATGTATGTCAGCATGTTCAAGTCCCACCAACACCACAGTATGGAATGAGCTGCCAGAGGAAGTGGTGGATGCCGGTACAATTGCAACATTCAAAAGGCATCTGGATGGGTATATGAATAGGAAGGGTTTAGAGGGATATGGGACAAGTGCTGGCAAATGGGACTGGATTAGGTTGGAATATCTGGTCTACATGGACCAGTTGGACCGAAGGCTCTGTTTCTGTGCTGTACATCTCTGTGACTCTATGGCTATGAGGTATGTAACAACAGCTCTGGACAGGTTAATTATAAAGTATCTATAAGAGAAAGTGAGGGCTGCAGATGCTGGAGATCAGAGCTGAAAATGTGTTGCTGGAAAAGCGCAGCAGGTCAGGCAGCATCCAAGGAACAGGAGAATCGACGTTTCGGGCATAAGCCCTTCTTCAGGAATGAGGAAAGCCCTTCCTCATTCCTGAAGAAGGGCTTATGCCCGAAATGTCGATTCTCCTGTTCCTTGGATGCTGCCTGACCTGCTGCGCTTTTCCAGCAACACATTTTCAGCTATAAAGTATCTATAGCCAATGCTGGATGGCTGTTTACCTTGGCACATATTCCCATCGCTTGGTAAGTGCAGCTCACTTGTAAATTCTATCAAAACCCCTTATTTTTGAAGTAAATTTTTAGGTCATCCATTTTAATGTCCAAAACTGAAGTGAACATTGTCAAGCAGTGTATTAGTATTGTTTGATGTAAATATTGACAACTTCTTCAATTACTTTGTTAATGATTGAGAAGAGGATGTACAAGGGAGCTGCTCATGGCTGTACTGGAACAGCTTAGCTAATGATGAGGATAGGGGTATTTATGGATTCTTCAATTAATTATCCATCACCATTCTCAATTAAATTCAATAGGACTGAAAAGCTTCTCTCTGCTCTGTTTTTCTGTTGGAGTGCTTGGCTCTGTTTATATACCACTTCTCACATGCAAGAAACTGGAGTTGTAAACTTAGTTGGTGCCTCATTCAAAGTTAAAAATCACACAACACCAGGTTATAGTCCAACAGGTTTAATTGGAAGCACTAGCTTTCAGAGCGCTGCTCCTTTATTGGGTGGTTGTGGAGTACACAATTGTAAGACAGAATTTATAGCAGAAGTTTACAGTGTGATGTAACTGAAATTATATATTGAAAAATACCTTGATTGTTTGTTAAGTCTCTCAGCTGTTAGAATGACCATGTTAGTTTCACTTCTTTCATATGTAAATCGCAAAATTTTTTATTTAGAAGTTACATTCTCAGGTGAACGTTAACAATTGGTGTGCTGCTCTCTGTGCCATAATGTTTAGACTGATTCTGATCTAAATAATGAATTAACAGATTCTTACATGGATTCATGCAGTTTTTGAGCAAAGCACAATGTAACTCTGCAAGTACAAATTCACACCACAAACGTATATGTGTGTGTGTGTGGGGGGGGGGGGGGGGGGGGGGGCGGGGGGGAGTTATGAGTGTCTGTGAGAGAGAGTGTATGTATGTGTGTGTGTGAGAGAGAGTGTAAAGGGGGTCTAAGTCTATGAGAGGGTGCATGTGAGAGATTGGGTGTGTCTGTGTGTGTATAGTGCAATTGGGTCACCTGTAGTGTGACATGAACCCAAGGTCCCAATTGAGGCCATCCCTATGGCTATCGAACTAGCTATCAGCATCTGTCTGGCCACTTTTCGCTGCTGCCTGTCCCAAAGTCCGCCTTGGAGGACGGTCACTCAAAGGTCCGAGGTCGAATGTCCTGGACTGCTGAAGTATTCTTCAACTGGGAAGGAACACTCCTGTCTATTGATTGTCGTACGGTGCCCATTCAGTTGTTGCCATAGCCTCTGCCTGGTTTCACTAATGTATCATTCCTCAGGGCATCCTTGCCTGCAGTGTACAAGATAGACAACGTTGGCGGAGTTGCAGGAGTACCTGACATGTACAAGGTAGGAGGTGTCCCCGCACGTAATGGTGGTATCCATATCCACACTCTGACACGTCTTGCAGCACCTACGATGACAGGGTTGTATGGAGTTGTCCTGAAAGCCGGGCAGTTTGCTACGAACAATGATCTGTTTGAGGTTTGGCGGTTGTTTAAAGGCAAGCAGGGGAGGTGTGGGAAGGTCTTGGCGAGGTGCTCATCCTCATCGATAATGTGTTGCTGGCCACGAAGAACATGGCGCTGCAGGCAAGGATGCCCTGAGGCATGGTACATTGGTGAAACCGAGCAAAGGCTATGGCAACGGATGAATGGGCACTGCACAACAATCAACAGACAGGAGTGTTCCCTCCCAGTTGGGGAACACTTCAGAGGTCCAGAACATTCTACCTCGGACCTTTGAATGACCATCCTCCAAGGCAGACTTCGGGACAGGCAACAGGTAAAAGTGGCCGAGCAGAGGCTGATAGCTACATTCCGTACCCATAGGGAGGACCTCAACCAGGACCTTGGGTTCATGTCACACTACAGGTGACCCCATTGCACTATATACACACACACAGAGACTCCTACACACACATACACAGTCACACAAGAACCCTCTCACAGACTTAGACACCTTTACATTCACACGTACACACGTATACACTCTCTCTCACAGACACTCACAACCCCCCCCCCACCCCCCACCCCACCCCCCCCCCCACACACACACACACACACACACACGCCCACATATACATATACGTTCGTGGGGTGAATTTTCAAGTGCAGAGTTACAATGTACTTTGCTCAAAAACTGCATAAATCCATGTAAGATTTTGTTAATTCATTTTTTAGATTAGAAACAGTCTATACATTATGGCACAGACAGCAGCACACAGGGTGCTAACACCTTCAACACTTTATCTGGGCTGACACCAATTGTTAAAGTTCACCTGAGAATGTAACGTCTAAAAAAAAAGGTTTTGCGATTTACATATGAAAGAAGTGAAACTAACAGGAGTAGTCCCAGAAGACTGGAGGATAGCAAATGTGGTTCCCTTGTTCAAAAAGGGGAGTAGGGATAGCCCTAGTAACTATAGGCCGGTGAGTCTCACTTCTGTTGTGGGCAAAGTCTTAGAGAGAATTGTAAGGGATAGGATTTATGCACATCTAGATAGGAATAATGTGATCAAGGATAGTCAGCATGGTTTTGTGAAGGGCAAGTCGTGCCTCACAAACCTTATTGAATTCTTTGAAAAGGTGACGAAGGAGGTTGATGAGGGGAAAGCGGTAGATGTGGTATATATGGATTTTAGTAAGGCGTTCGATAAGGTTCCCCATGGTAGGCTACTGCAGAAAATACGGAGATATGGCATTGAGGGTGAGTTGGAGGTTTGGATTAGGAATTGGCTGGATGGAAGAAGACAGAGGGTAGTAGTTGATGGCAAAGTTTCTTCATGGAGTGCCGTCACTAGCGGTGTTCCGCAAGGATCTGTTTTGGGACCATTGCTGTTTGTCATTTTTATAAATGACCTGGAAGAGGGGTTAGAAGGTTGGGTGAGCAAGTTTGCGGATGACACGAAAGTCGGAGGAGTTGTTGACAGTGAGGAAGCATGTGGCAGGTTACAGCAGGATATAGAGAAGCTGCAGAGCTGGGCAGAAAGGTGGCAGATGGAATTCAATGTAGCTAAGTGCGAGGTGATTCACTTTGGGAAGAATAACAAAAAGATGGGGTACTGGGCTAATGGTCGGATACTTGGTAGTGTGGATGAGCAGAGGGATCTTGGTGTCTATGTACACAGATCTCTGAAAGTTGCCACCCAGGTAAATAGTGCGGTGAGGAAGGCATATGGCGTACTGGCTTTTATTGGTAGAGGAATTGAGTTCCGGAGTCCTGAGGTCATGATGCAGTTGTATAAGACTCTGGTACGGCCGCATCTGGAATATTGTGTGCAGTTTTGGTCGCCATACTATAGGAAGGATGTGGAGGCATTGGAACGGGTGCAGAGGAGGTTTACCAGGATGTTGCCTGGTATGAAAGGAAAATCGTATGAGGAAAGACTGAGGCACTTGGGGCTGTTTTCACTAGAGAAAAGAAGGTTTAGGGGTGACTTGATTGAGGTGTACAAGATGATTAGGGGGTTAGATAGGGTCGACAGTATGAACCTTTTCCCGCGTATTGAGTCGGGTATTACAAGGGGGCATAGCTTTAAATTAAGGGGGGGTAGATATAGGACTGATGTTAGGGGTAGGTTCTTCACTCAGCGAGTCGTTAGTTCATGGAATGCCCTGCCAGTAACAGTGGTGGACTCTCCCTCTTTATGGGCATTTAAGAGGGCATTGGATAGGTATATGGAGGATAGTGGGTTAGTGTAGTTTAGGTGGGCTTGGATCGGCGCAACATCGAGGGCCCAAGGGCCTGTACTGCGCTGTATTCTTCTATGTTCTATGTTCTAACATGGTCATTCTAACAGCTGAGAGACTTAACAAACAATCAAGGTATTTTTCAATGTATAATTTCAGTTACATCACACTGCAAACTTCTGCTATAAATTTTGTGTCTTACAACTGTGTACTCCACAACCACCTGATGAAGGAACAGCACTCCGAAAGCTAGTGTTTCCAATTAAACCTGTTGGACTATAATCTGGTGTTGTGTGATTTTTAACTTTGTACACCCCAGTCCAACACTGGCATCTCCAAACCATTCAAAGATATGTTTGCTATGGCTTTCCTTTATTTGTTCATGGTATTTGGGTGTTACTGGCATTAATCACTCATTCCTCATAAAAAGGTGGTGGTGACTCATCTTTTTGAACTGTTTTCAGCTTGTATTCCTACCTTTCTGTCTTTCTCAGCTTGTCCCTCCACCTGCATGTCTTTATCTCTGTTTCTCATTAAGTTTATCTTTCTCATCCACTTCCTCTCTCTTCTCTTGTACATCTTTCTTGTTTTTTCAATCTGTCTCCTGCCACTTACGCTCGAACATTGCTTTGATCACACTCTTTCTTGCTTTCAATAAGCTTATCTCCCTTTAATTCTCTCTCTGATCATAACCTCTACTTCTTTTTCTCCAACATTCTCACAAAGCTTGTTTCCCTTTTGACTGTCTGTCTATCTGAAGTTGTCTATTTACAGCAGTCTCTTCGCTCCAGAACTAGAGATCACAGTTTAAGGATACAGAGTAGGCCATTTCGGACTAAGGTGTAGGTCTGCTCAGATTCAAAAAGTGCAGCATTGGAAAAGCACAGCAGGTCAGGCAGCATCCAAGGAGCAGGAGAGTCGACGTCTGAGGCATAAGCCCTTCAGTGCCCAAATTCCTGATGAAGGGCTTATGCCTGAAACATCAATGCACCTGCTCCTTGGATACTAGCTGACCTGCTGTGCTTTTCCAGCGTCACATTTTTTGACTCTGATCTCCAGCATCTGCAGTCCTCACTTTCTCCTCAGAGATTGGCGAGTCTGTAGAATTCTTTGCCATGAAAGTACTTGAGATCAAAGCATTGTATGTTTTCAAGAACAAATTAGTTCTTAGGGATAAAGGGGCCAAAAGGTATGAGGAGAAAGTGGGAACAGGGTACTACGTTGGATGGTCAACCATTGAATTGAGGAGCAGGCTCGGAGGATCAACTCCTGCTCTTACTTTCTGTGATTCTCTTTCTAAGCTGATCTTGCTCTAATTGTGCCTGCCAGTCTCAGAGTTTGTCTCAATTTTTCTCTCGCTGAACAACTCTGTTGTTCCTGCTAAACCTGCCTCTGCTTATGAGTCTGTCCCTCTGGTTATGTCAATCTGTTTTTGTCTCTCAGCTTGTCTTCCTTGATCATTTCTCTGTCTTTCTTAGTATGTTTTCCTCTGGCTGTTTCTTTCTCAATTGCACTCCATCCTTATCATCTCTTTTACCTCGTTCTAAATTTGTCCCTCTTTCACTGATTCTTTTTTCTCTCTGCCTTTTTCTTTATCTATATTTCCCTCCCTCTGCTTAGATGTCCCCCTAAGCTGGTCTCCCCCCTGGACTATCTCTATATCTGAGATTTTTCTCGTCTAACTTTGTCTCCCTATTTAAAAATAGAGGCATACAGTATAAAAGCAAGTAAGTGATATTATACCTCTATAAATCATTGGTTAGACAACATTTGGAGTACTGTGTTCAGTTCTGGGCATCTTATTTAGGGAAGGATATAAAAGTCCTGGAGAGAGTCCAAAGGAGATTTACTTGAATGAAACCAAGAATGAGGGATTTTAGATACAAGGAAAGTTAAACAAATTGGGCTATTCTCCTTGGAGCAGAGAAGATTAAGAGGTGCCATTATATTGAGGCATTCAGACGATGAACAATAACGACAGGTTAAAGGATATTCTGTTTCCCATGCTGGTACGTCAGGAACTAAAAGTCACAATTTCAAGATCGTCAGCAAGAGAGCTAGGAGTAAGATGAGGAGGAATCTCTTTAATCAGTGTTGTTGGAATGCGCTGCCTGGATGAATGGTAGAAATGGATTCCATAGGAGGCTTCAGAAGAGAGTTGGTTATATAATATATATATTTGAAAGTGATGAATCTGGAGGGCTATGGAGTTGGGCTGGAGAATGGGTCGACACAATGGGTTGAATGACCTCCTTCTGTCCTGTAAAATTCTATTTTATGATTCTAAACAATTTGAGAAAACACACTGAGCTTCAAAGAGAAAAACCCCACACAAAACTCAACAAAATCAACAAAATCAGCCAAAAAAAGTTTCAGCCACAAATCTCAGTTTGTCAATATCTAGGCAGATGTTCGCAGGTAAATGGACGGCTGGAAAATGGGAAGCCTTCAGAAATGAGATAGCAAGAATCCAGAGAAAGTATATTCCTGTCAGGGTGAAAGGAAAGGCTGGTGGGTATAGGGAATGCTGGATGACTAAAGAAATTGAGGGTTTGGTTAAGAAAAAGAAGGAAGCATATGTCGGTACAGACAGGATAGGTCGAGTGAATCCTTAGAAGAGTATAAAGAAAGTCGGAGTATACTTAAGAGGGAAATCAGGAGGGCAAAACGGGGAATAGAATTAAGGAGAATCCAGAGGGTTTTTACAAATATATTAAGGACAAAAGGATAACTAGGGAGAGAATAGGGCACCTCAAAGATCAGCAAGGCAGCCTTTGTGTGGAGCCACAGAAAATGGGGGAGGTACTAAATGAATATTTTGCATCAGTATTTACTGTGGAAAAGGATATGAAAGATATAGCCTGTAGGGAAATAGATGGTGACATCTTGCAAAATGTCCAGATTACAGAGGAGGAAGTGCTGGATGTCTTGAAATGGTTAAAGCTGGATAAATCCCCAGGACCTGATCAGGTACCCGAAACTCTGTGGGAAGCTAGAGAAGTGATTGCTGGGCCTCTTGCTGAGATATTTGAATCATCGACAGTCACAGGTGAGGTGCCGGAAGACTGGAGGTTGGCAAACGTGGTGCTACTATTTAAGAAGAAGACAAGCCAGGGAACTATAGACCAGTGAGTCTGACCTCGGTGGTGGGCAAGTTGTTGGAGGGAATCCTGAGGGACAGGATGTACATGTATTTGGAAAGGCAAGCACAGATTCAGGATAGTCAACATGGCTTTGTGCGTGGGAAATCATGTCTCACAAACTTGATTGAGTTTTTTGAAGAAGTAATAAAGAAGATTGATGAGGGCAGAGCAGTAAATGTGATCTATATGGACTTCAGTAAGGCGTTCGACAAGGTTCCCCATGGGAGACTGATTAGCAAGGTTAGATCTCATGGAATAAAGGGACAACTAGCCATTTGGATACAGAACTAGCTCAAAGGTAGAGGTGGTGGTGGTGGAGGATTGTTTTTCAGACTGGAGGCCTGTGACCAGTGGAGTGCCACAAGGATCAGTGCTGGGTCCACTACTTTTTGTCATTTACATAAATGATTTGGATGCAAGCATAAGAGGTACAGTTAGTAATTTTGCAGATTAGTAATCTAATCTAATCTAATGACACCAAAATTGGAGGTGTAGTGGACAGCAAAGAGGGTTACCTCAGATTACAACAGGATCTGGACCAGATAGGCAATGGGCTGAGAAGTGGCAGATGGAGTTTAATTCAGATAAATGCAAGTTGCTGCATTTTGGGAAAGCAAATCTTAGCACGACTTATAGACTTAATGGTAAGATCCTAGGGAGTGTTGCTGAACAAAGAGACCTTGGAGTGCAGTTTCATAGCTCCTTGAAAGTGGAGTTGCAGATAGATAGGATAGTGAAGAATGCATTTGGTATGCTTTCCTTTATTGGTTAGAGTATTGAGTATGTTGCGGCTGTACAGGACATTGAATAGGCCACTGTTGGAATATTGAGTGCAATTCTGGTCTCCTTCCTATTGGAAAGATGTTGTGAAACTTGAAAGGGTTCAGAAAAGATTTAGATGTTGCCAGGCTTGGAGGATCTGAGTTACAGGGAGAGGCTGAACAGGCTGGGGCAGTTTTCCGTGGAGCGTCAGAGGCTGAGGGGTGACCTTATAGAGGTCTACAAAATTATGAGGGCATGGATAGGGTAAATAGACAAAGTATTTTCCCTGGGGTGGGGGAGTCCAGAACTAGAGGGCATAGGTTTAGGGTGAGAGGGGAAAGATATAAAAGAGACCTAAGGGGCAACTTTTTTATGCAAAGGGTGGTACGGGTATGGAATAGCTGCCAGAGGAAGTGGTGGAGGCTGGTACAATTGCAACATTTAAGAGGTATTTGGATGGGTATATGAATAGGGAGGGTTTGGAGGGATATGGACCGGGTGCTGGCAGGTGGGACTAGATTGGGTTGAGATATCTGGTCGGCATGGATGGGTTGGACCGAAGGATCTGTTTCCATGTTATACATCTCTATGACTTCTCTCCTTTTCACCCTTATTTCTAAGCGTTTCTGGTCTGTTTGTGTTTTGTTTCCCTCCATCATGTCTCTCTCTCTCTCTCGCAACACACAACTTATCTCCCTCTGACAAAATAAGCGATTGTCCCTCTCCCTAGTTGTGTACCTCACTCAGCCAGTTTCCCACTGCTTATCTCTCTCATCCAAATTTGTCGATCTTATTGTACCTCTTTTACTTTGCATATCCTTTCTCAACCTGTCCAACTATGAATTTCACTTTTGTCTTTGTTTTCTCCATTTGAATGTCTCTATCTCTTTCTTAGCTTCGACATTATCTTATGGTCTAACCTTGTCTTCTTTGACCATCTTTCTATTTTCATCTGACCTTCTCTGTCAGTCCTTAACTTTGTCTCACTGTTTCTTTTTTAACCTTGGCTGTCTCTGTAATGTGTGTCTCTCCCTGACTTTCTCCCTTTCCCTTCGACCCTCACTCTCTTTCTCTCTCTGTCTCTCAGCCTTTCTCTCTGCATGCCATCCACCTTTCTTCCCCTGTATGCACTCTCTCTCTCTGTGCACTCCTTGCAAGCTCTCTTACTCTCTCTGTACCTGTCCTTGTACGTTCTCTTGCTCTTCTTCTGCACTACACAAGGTGTCTCTCGCCCTATCACCCTCGTTTCTGCACACTTTTCTCTCCACCTTCTTGAACACTCTCTCTCCTTCTATCTCCCCCCTGCTAACTATCTCACCTTCAAAGTTTCTCTGTCTTTACACTCTTTCTTTGTTGTCCTTCTGGCTAGTGAACACTCTCTGTACAGTCTGTTCTCCTATAATGCATGTTTCTTCAATATGAATTGGCTTTAACACAATTGAATAATTTCTACCATTATTCGCAGAATGCGAACTTTCCTAGCCTGTATTGACTATGATGTGATTCCAGTCCCATTAGTTTAAATAGTGTGGCTATTGCACAATTTTCTTACAATGTGAGATCGCACGAGAACACAACAATTGCATTATATTAGAACCGACTGTATCTTGTTACTAGATACAACCCCTCATTTCCAGTTCATCTGCAAACACTATTGCAACCCACAGCTGTATGAAGTGTTCATAGTGAGTATCAAATTACTTGCTTTCAAACTATGCACGATCCTGTGTTTTTAAATAATTCTGTCTTCATTACAGTCTATAGTTAAGAAAACAAAAATAAAGACATAGCGCTTACATGATGTAGTGATTGTAACAATGTCAGCTGGGTGGATCTCAGAATATGAGTTCCCTCATTGGGTAATTCAGTCCAGAAAGCCCTGGCTGATATTTAAACAGGACTGTCAGAGGTTCTGTTCACTCGAGAGCTAGATCAGTGTCAAGGACTTTCCATGCATAAATAAAGGGTGTCTTGGTGACGGGATACTGGTCTCAGTGGAGTTATTTCAGTGGCAAACACCATTTCAAAAGTGCTTTTTGTTACAGAATATGTAAACATAAAAATATACAATTTTACATAATCTTTCTTAACTCTTTAACTTGTTCTAAAATTTTACACTGGGGCCAATGGATCAGTAATTACATTATCCTTTCCAGCAACGTAAATAATCTTGACATGAAATGCTTGGAACAAAAAAAACTTCTTATGAATAGTCGCTCATTCCAAAGTTTAAACTTTTCAGTGAAGGCCAGTAGATTATGGCCAGTGTAAATCAGAGTGTCCTGATACTACAAGGTGCTAATGAGCCAGCAATAATCTAGAAGTGAAATAAAATGGAACAATCCCAAAGCCTCTTTCCCACGTGGTAGCATACCTCTTCTGATATTGGTTTCGTTTCTTGGAGAAGTACCCCACCGATTTTTCATCATCCTGTAACAAAACGAAAACTATCCCCAAGTCACTTGCATCAACAGCCATTTTGAAAGGTCTGGAAAAGTCTTGAGTGGCCGCCACTGGTTCATTTGTTAAGATTACTTCCAGCTTCTCAAAGACTGCTTCGCATTCTGCTGACCATACCACTTTGCTTCTTTAACATATCATACTGAAATTACAAAGGAAATCCATACATTCTTTAAAACCTCATCACTTCCTGGTTTTACTAACAGACTCTATTACAACATTTACTTTTGCTGTGTTTGGTAACATCTGTCTTGGAGAAAGTGAGGACTGCAGATGCTGGATATCAGTGTTGAAAAGTGCGGCACTGGAAAAGCAGAGCAGGTCAGGCAGCATCTGAGGAGCAGGAGAGTCAATGTTTTGGGCATAATCCCTTCATGATGAAAGCAGAGTAAATGTTTTAAGTCCAGTTTGTCATGGATTAACCCTTTTAATGATTTTTTTTATGGACCATTGAATTTTGCTTTCAGAGATTCACCTTATCAATACTTGATCTCCCACATGAAACACTCCAGTTGCTGAATGTTTATCTGCCCAATCTTTCATTTTTGCTTGTGAAACTTTGAGATGCTCTTATGCTGCCTTTCATGCTCCTGTGTGTCTTTCTAGAAATCCAACATTGAGGATTTGTATTTTCCATTCAAGCACTTCTCCCTCATCAGTTTCAATGGTCCTCTAATCTCATTACCATAAAGCAATTCAAATGAGCTAAATCTAGTAGATATTATTTATGGATATTCAAACAAAACACTCTCCCACTGTCGCCGCCACCCACCCCCCCCAACCCATCCCTACACAGTTTTTGTCTCCCTCTTTGCTCACACCTCTCTCTTTATTTCCTGCTTTTTGCAGACTATGGCTCCCTCCCACTCTGCTTACTTAGTCTCTCCCACCCTCCCTGCTCTTTCTGTGCCCCATCCCTGCACTCTGTCTCTACCCCACCTGACAAACCCTATTCTTTGTCCTTCCTTACACATTCTCTCTTTCTCCTCAGCCCCACATTCGCTCTCTATATCTCCCTTGCCTGGCAAACTATTTCTCTTTTAAAAATCACATAACACCAGGTTATAGTCCAACAGGTTTATTTGGAAGCACTAGCTTTTGGAGCACTGTTCCTTTATCAGCTAATTGCACTCCGAAAGTGCTCCCAAATAAACCTGTTGGACTATAACCTGGTGTTATGTGATTTTTAATTTTGTACACCCCAGTCCAACACCGGCATCTCCAAATCATGTCTATTTCTCTTCTTCCTAGAGACAGGATCCCTTTCCCTGTTCAGTGTCTCTTTTTCTCTCTCTCCCTTCAGACTGCCTCACTCTTTCTTCCCACCCTACGTTCTCTTTCTGATTCCCTTTCTTGGCAAATTCTGTATTGCTCCCCTTCCTGGTGCATTCTCTCTCTCTCTCTCCCCTCCTTCCCTGCAGACTCTCTTTCTCTCCTGCTCCCTGCATGCCATCCCCCATCCCTCCACAGACTTTCTCTCTCCTTGCACACATATTCCCTCACTGTCACCTTGCACATTCTAACACCTCTGCACATACTCTGTCTCCCTGCACATTCCATCTCCTCCCACTCCCTAAACACAATCTCTCTCCCTCTACAATTTATTTCTCTCTCTCTCTCTCCTCCCCCCCACTCCCAGAACACAATATCCCTATACATGTAATCTCTCTATCCATCAAAGCACACTTTCTCTTTCTCCTTCCCACTCCCTCCCTAATCTCTCTCTCTCCTACCTCACTACAAACACACTCTCTTTGTCTACTTCGCTCTTCCCTCTTCCCCTACTCCAGCCCCACCTTCTCCCTTCCACCCCTCTCAGCCCTTTCTTTCCCCACTCCCCCTCTAAACTCATTCCTTTCCCTCCATCCCTCCTCTCCTGTCCACCCCAACCTCTGCTCCTCTCCATAGCACCCCTACCTCCCCTGCTCTCCATCCCTCCCCGAATCTCCCTCCCTTCCTCTCCTTACCTCACTTCCCTATTCTACTTTACCCACTCTGTTAACCTCCTCTCCCCCCCACCCTCCAACCTATATCTCATTTACTTCACCATTCCCCTTTCCTCCCATCTCTGTCCCTTGTCCCCCTTCGGTCTTCTCTCCCTCGTCTCCCTCACTCCACTCTCCCTGGTCACCCTCTCTCTCCCCTACCCATCTTCCCCACCACCTCCTCTTCTCCCCTCCCCGTCTTAGATCCCCCCCTCCAGCTCCTCTCCCCTCCCCGTCTTCCACCCTCCTCCTCCAGCTCCTCTCCCTTCCCTGTCTTCCTCCCCTCCTCCAGCTCCTCTCCCCTCCCTGCCTTCCCCTCATCCTCCTCCAACTACTCTCCCCTCCCCGTCTTCCACTCCTCCTCCAGGTCCTCTCCACTCCCCGTCTTCCCCTCCTCCTCCAGCTCCTCTCCTCTCCCCTCCCCATCTTCCCCTCCTCCTCATCCTCCAGCTCCTCTCCCCTCCTTCTCCTCCAGCTCCTCTCCCCTCCTCCTCCTCCTCCAGCTCCTCTCCCCTCCCCGTCTCCCCCTCATCCTCCTCCAGCTCCTCTCCCCTCCCCGTCTTCCCCTCGTCCACCTCCAGCTCCTCTCCCCTCCCCGTCTTCCCCTCCTTCTCCTCCAGCTCCTCTCCCCTCCCCGTCTTCCCCTCCTTCTCCTCCAGCTCCTCTCCCCTCCCCGTCTTCCCCCACCGTCACTTCTTCCTCTCCCCTCCCCTCCCCATCTTGCCCCCCTTCACCTCCACCTCTCCTCTCCCCCTCTCCCCTCCACCTCCTCCTCTCCTCTCCACCTCCTCCTCCTCTCTCCTCCACCTCCTCCTCCTCTCCCCTCCACCTCCTCCTCCTCCTCTCCTCTCCCCTCCACCTCCTCCTCTCCCCTCCACCTCCTCCTCTCCCCTCCACCTCCTCCTCTCCCCTCCACCTCCTCTCCCCTCCACCTCCTCCTCTCCCCTCCACCTCCTCTCCCCTCCACCTCCACCTCCTCTCCCCTCCACCTCCACCTCCTCTCCCCTCCACCTCCACCTCCTCTCCCCTCCACCTCCACCTCCTCTCCCCTCCACCTCCTCTCCCCTCCCCCTCCACCTCCTCTCCCCTCCACCTCCTCTCCCCTCCACCTCCTCTCCCCTCCACCTCCACCCCCCTCCACCTCCACCTCCTCTCCCCTCCATCTCCTCCACCTCTCCCCTCCACCTCCTCCTTTCCCCTCCACCTCCTCCTCTCCCCTCCTCCTCCTCCTCTCCCCTCCACCTCCTCCTCTCCCCTCCACCTCCTCCTCCTCCTCTCCCCTCCACCTCCTCCTCCTCTCCCCTCCTCCTCTCCCCTCCACCTCCTCCTCCTCCTCTCCCCTCCACCTCCTCCTCCTCTCCCCTCCTCCTCTCCCCTCCACCTCCTCCTCCCCCCACCACCACCTCCTCCTCCTCTCCCCTCCCCGTCTTCCCCACTCCTGCTCTACCTCCTTCCATCCCATCCCTCCACCTCCTTCTATCACCGTCTTCCCCCCTCCTCCAACTACTACCCCCTCCCCATCTTCTCCCTTCTTCTTCCAGCTGCTACCCTCTCCCTGTCTTCCCCCCTCCACCTCCTCCTCCTCTCTCCACCCCGTTTTCCCCCTTCCACCTCCTCCTCTCACCTCCTGTCTTCCCCCCACTCCTCCAGCTCCTCTCCCCTCCCTGTCTTCCCCCTCCATCTCCCCCCTCCCCGTCTTCCCCCTCCTCTTGCAGCTCCACTACCCTCCCCGTCCGACCCTCCACCTCCACCTCCTCCCCTCCCCGTCTTCCCCCCCACCTCCTTCTCCTCTCCCCTCCCCGACTTCCCCATTCCTGCTCTACCTCCTCCTATCCCATCCCTGTCTTCCGCTCCACCTCCTTCTCTCACCGTCTTCCCCCCCTCCTCCAGCTACTACCCCCTCTCCGTCTTCTCCCTTCTTCTTCCAGCTCCTCTCCCCTCCCTGTCTTCTCCCTCCATCTCCCCCTCTTCCCCCTTCCACCTCCCCCTCTCCTCTCCCCATCTTTCCCCCTCCATCTCCCCTCCCCATCTTCCCCCTCCACCTCCCCCTCTTTCTCCTCCGTCTTTCCCTCCTCCTCCAGCTCCACTACCCTCCCCATCTTCCCCCCTCCACCTCCTCCTCCCCTCCCCGTCTTCCCCCCTCCTCCAGCTACTACCCCCTCTCCGACTTATCCCTTCTTCTTCCAGCTCCTCTCCCCTCCATGTCTTCCCCCTCCTCTCTCCCCCTCTTCCCCCCTCCACCTCCCCCTCTCCTCTCTACATCTTTCCCCCTCAATCTCCCCACCCCGTCTTCCCTCCTCCTCTCCCCGTCATCCTCCCGCCTCCTCCTCCCCACCCCGTCATCCCCCCCCACCTCCTCCTCCTCCCCACCCCGTCATCCCCCCCCACCTCCTCCTCCCCACCCGTCATCACCCCCCACCTCCTCCGCCTCCTCCTCCCCACCCCATCATCTCCCCTCCCCGCCTTCCCGCCTCCTCCTCCCCACCCCGTCATCCCCCCCCTCCTCCTCCTCCTCCTCCTCCTCCCCACCCCGTCATCGCCCCCACCTCCTCCTCCTCCTCCTCCCCACCCCGTCATCGCCCCCACCTCCTCCTCCTCCTCCTCCCCACCACGTCATCGCCCCCACCTCCTCCTCCCCACCACGTCATCCCCCCCACCTCCTCCTCCTCCTCCTCCCCACCCCGTCATCCCCCCCCACCTCCTCCTCCTCCCCACCACGTCATCCCCCCCACCTCCTCCTCCTCCTCCTCCCCACCCCGTCATCCCCCCCCACCTCCTCGGCCCACCCCGTCATCCCCCCCTCCTCCTCCTCCTCCTCCCCACCCCGTCATCCCCCCCACCTCCTCCTCCTCCTCCTCCTCCCCACCCAGTCATCCCCCCCCACCTCCTCCTCCTCCTCCTCCCCACCCCGTCATCCCCCCCACCTCCTCGGCCCACCCCGTCATCCCCCCCTCCTCCTCCTCCTCCTCCTCCCCACCCCGTCATCCCCCCCTCCTCCTCCTCCTCCTCCTCCCCACCCCGTCATCCCCCCCACCTCCTCCTCCTCCTCCTCCTCCCCACCCAGTCATCCCCCCCCACCTCCTCCTCCTCCTCCTCCCCACCCCGTCATCCCCCCCACCTCCTCGGCCCACCCCGTCATCCCCCCCTCCTCCTCCTCCTCCTCCTCCCCACCCCGTCATCCCCCCCACCTCCTCCTCCTCCTCCTCCCCACCCAGTCATCCCCCCCACCTCCTCCTCCTCCTCCTCCCCACCCTGTCATCCCCCCCCACCTCCTCATCCTCCCCACCCTGTCATCCCCCCCCCCACCTCCTCCTCCTCCTCCTCCCCACCCCGTCATCCCCCCCACCTCCTCGGTCCACCCCGTCATTCCCCCTTCTCCTCCCCACACCGTCATCCCCCCCCACCTCCTCCTCCTCCTCCTCCTCCCCACCCCGTCATCCCCCTCACCTCCTCCTCCTCCTCCTCCCCACCCCGTCATCCCCCCCCACCTCCTCCTCCTCCTCCTCCCCACCCCGTCATCCCCCCCACCTCCTCCTCCTCCTCCTCCCCACCCCGTCATCCCCCCCACCTCCTCCTCCTCCCCACCCCGTCATCCCCCCCACCTCCTCCTCCTCCTCCTCCCCACCCCGTCATCTCCCCCACCTCCTCGGCCCACCCCGTCATCCCCCCCACCTCCTCCTCCTCCTCCTCCCCACCCCGTCATCCCCCCCACCTCCTCCTCCTCCTCCTCCTCCCCACCCCGTCATCCCCCACCACCTCCTCCTCCTCCCCACCCCGTCATCCCACCCCACCTCCTCCTCCTCCTCCCCACCCCGTCATCCCCCCCCACCTCCTCCTCCTCCTCCTCCCCACCCCGTCATCCCCCCCCACCTCCTCCTCCTCCTCCTCCCCACCCCGTCATCCCCCCACCTCCTCGGCCCACCCCGTCATCCCCCCCACCTCCTCCTCCTCCTCCTCCCCACCCCGTCATCCCCCCACCTCCTCCTCCTCCTCCCCACCCAGTCATCCCCCCCACCTCCTCCTCCTCCTCCTCCTCCACACCCAGTCATCCCCCCACCTCCTCCTCCTCCTCCCCACCCAGTCATTCCCCCCACCTCCTCCTCCTCCTCCTCCTCCCCACCCAGTCATCACCCCCACCTCCTCCTCCTCCTCCTCCCCACCCTGTCATTCCCCCCCACCTCCTCCTCCTCCTCCTCCCCACCCCGTCATCCCCCCCCACCTCCTCCTCCTCCTCCTCCTCCCCACCCCGTCATCCCCCCCACCTCCTCGGCCCACCCCGTCATCCCCCCCTCCTCCTCCCCACCCCGTCATCCCCCCCACCTCCTCCTCCTCCTCCCCACCCCGTCATCCCCCCCCACCTCCTCCTCCTCCTCCCCACCCCGTCATCCCCCCCACCTCCTCGGCCCCCCCGTCATCCCCCCCACCTCCTCCTCCTCGTCGTCCCCTCCCCGTCTTCTCCCTCCACCTCCTTCTCTCACCATCTTCCTCCCTCCTCCAGCTACTACCCCCTCTCCGTCTTCTCCCTCTTCTTCCAGCTCCTCTCCCCTCCGTCTTGCCCCCTCAACCTCCTTTCCCCCCTCCCGTTTTCCCTCCTCCACCTCCTCCCCTCCCCGTCTTCCCCCACAAACACCTCCCCTCCACGTCTTCCCCCCCACCTCCTCCTCCTCCCCTCCCCGTCGTCCAGCTCCACCTCCTCCCCCTCCCCTCCCCGTCGTCCCCCTCCACCTCCTCACCTCCCCCTCGTTCCCCTCCACCTCCTCACCTCCCCCTCGTCCCCTTCCACCTCCTCACCTCCCCCTCCCCCTCGTCCCCCTCCTCCCCTCCCCGTCGTCCCCCTCCACCTCCTCCCCCTCCCCTCCCCGTCGTCCCCCTCCACCTCCTCACCTCCCCCTCGTCCCCCTCCTCCTCCTCCCCGTCTTGCCTCCCTCCACCTCCTCCCTTCCCCGTCTTGCCCCGTCCACCTCCTCCCCGTCTTGCCCCCCTCCACCTCCTTCCCTCCCCGTCTTGCCCCCCTCCTCCTCCTCCCCTCCCTGTCTAGCCCCCCTCCACCTTCTCCTCCTCCTCCCCTCCCCTCCCTGCCCCCTCCACCTCCTCCTCCTCCCCTCCCCGTCTTGCCCCCCTCCCCCTCCACCTCCTCCCCTCCCCGTCGTCCCCCTCCACCTCCTCCCCTCCCCGTCGCCCCCCTCCACTTCCTCCCCTCCCCGTCGTCCCCCTCCACTTCCTCCCCTCCCCGTCGTCCCCCTCCACCTCCTCCCCTCCCCGTCGTCCCCCTCCACCTCCTCCCCTCCCCGTCTTCCCCCCTCCACCTCCTCCCCTCCCCGTCTTCCCCCCTCCACCTCCTCCCCTCCCCGTCGCCCCCCTCCACTTCCTCCCCTCCCCATCGTCCCCCTCCACTTCCTCCCCTCCCCGTCGTCCCCCTCCACTTCCTCCCCTCCCCGTCGTCCCCCTCCACCTCCTCCCCTCCCCGTCTTCCCCCCTCCACCTCCTCCCCTCCCCGTCTTCCCCCCTCCTCCTCCTCCCCTCCCCGTCTTGCCCCCCTCCACTTCCTCCTCCTCCCCTCCCCGTCTTGCCCTCCTCCTCCTCCCCTCCCCGTCTTGCTCCCCTCCACCTCCTCCTCCTCCCCTCCCCGTCTTGCCCCCCTCCACCTCCTCCTCCTCCTCCCCTCCCCGTCTTGCCCCCCTCCACTTCCACCTCCTCCCCTCCCCGTCTTGCTCCCCTCCACCTCCTCCTCCTCCCCTCCCCGTCTTGCCCCCCTCCACCTCCTCCACCTCCTCCCCTCCCCGTCTTGCCCCCCTCCACTTCCACCTCCTCCCCTCCCCGTCTTGCCCCCCTCCACTTCCACCTCCTCCCCTCCCCGTCTTGCCCCCCTCCACTTCCACCTCCTCCCCTCCCCGTCTTGCCCCCCTCCACTTCCACCTCCTCCCCTCCCCGTCTTGCCCCCCTCCACTTCCACCTCCTCCTCCTCCCCGTCTTGCCCCCCTCCACCTCCTCCCCTCCCTGTCTTGCCCCCCTCCACCACCTCCTCCTCCTCCCCTCCCCGTCTTGCCCCCCTCCACCTCCTCCTCCTCCTCCCCTCCCCGTCTTGCTCCCCTCCACCTCCTCCTCCCCTACCTGTCTTGCCCCCCTCCACCGCCTCCTCCTCCCCTCCCTGTCTTGCCCCCCTCCACCGCCTCCTCCTCCCCTCCCCGTCTTGCCCCCCGCCACCTCCTCCCCTCCCCGTCTTGCCCCCCTCCACCTCCTCCCCTCCCCGTCTTGCCCGCCTCCACCTCCTCCTCCTCCCCTCCCCGTCTTGCCCGCCTCCACCTCCTCCTCCTCCCCTCCCCGTCTTGCCCCCCTCCAGCTCCTTCTCCTCCCCTCCCCGTCTTGCCCCCCGCCACCTCCTCCCCTCCCCGTCTTGCCCCCCTCCACCGCCTCCTCCTCCCCTCCCTGTCTTGCCCCCCTCCACCTCCTCCCCTCCCCGTCTTGCCCGCCTCCACCTCCTCCTCCTCCCCTCCCCGTCTGTCCCCCCTCCACCTCCTCCCTTCCCCGTCTTGCCCCCCTCCACCTCCTCCCCTCCCCGTCTTGCCCCCCTCCAGCTCCTTCTCCTCCCCTTCCCGTCTTGCCCCCCTCCACCTCCTCCCCGTCTTGCCCCCCTCCACCTCCTCCTCCCCGCCTTCCCCCCTCCACCTCCCCTCCCCCCTCCACCTCCCCTCCCACCTCCACCTCCCCTCCCCCCTCCACCTCTTCCTCCTCCACTCCACCTCCTTCACCCCCCTTCTTCCCCTACCCCTCTACCACCCCCTTTCTTCCCCTACCACCTTCACCCCCCTTTTTCCACTACCCCCTTCTTACCACCCCCCATCTTCCCCCCCCCTTCTTCCCACACCCTCCTTCACCCCCCTTCTCCCCAGCCCTCCCTTCAGCCCCCTTGTTCCCAGCCCCGCCTTATCCGCCCTTCTTCGCACCCCCTCCTTTAACCCCCTTCTTCGCACCCCCTCCTTCCCTCTTCTTCCCATCCCTTCTTCCCACCCCCCGTTCACCCCCCTTCTTCCCACCCCCTTCACCCATATACTCCTTCCCACCCCCTTCTTCCCCTATCCCGCCATCACCCCCCCTTACCTCTCCTTTTTCCCCTATCCCGCCTTCACCCCCTAGCCCTCTTTCTCCCCCTACCACTCCATCCCTCTTACCCCTCCTTCTTCCCCTACCCCTCCATCACCCCACTTACCCCTCCTTCTTCCCCTACCCCTCCTTCTTCCCCTACCCCTCCATCACACCCCTTACCTCTCCTTCTTCCCCTATCCCTCCTTCACCCCCCTACCCCTCTTTCTCCCCCTACCCCTCCTTCATCCCCATTACCCTTCCTTCTCCCCTACCCCTCCTCCTCCCCTTACCCCTCCTTCACCCCTTACCACTCCCTCACCCCTCCCCCTCCTTCAAACCCTTACCCCTCCTTCTTCCCTACTCCTCCTACACCCCCTTCCCCTACTCCTCCTTCACCCCCTTCTCCCCACCCCTCCTTCACCTCACACCCTCCTTCACCCCCCGTCTTCCCACACCCTCCTTACCCTCCTACAAACCCCTCCTTCACCCCCTTCTCCTCACACCCTCCTTCACCTCACACCCTCCTTCACCCCCCGTCTTCCCACACCCTCCTTAACCCTACTTCCCACCCCCTCCTTCACCCCCCTTCTTCCCACCCCCTCCTTCACCCCCCTTCTTCCCACCCCCTCCTTCACCCCCCTTCTTCCCACCCCCTCCTTCACTCACATCTTCCCACCCCCCTTCACCCCCCCCTTCTTCCCAACCCCCTTCACCCCTCCTCTTCCCACCCCCATTCTTCCCACCCTCCCTTCACCCCCCCATTCTTCCCACCCTCCCTTCACCCCCCCATTCTTCCCACCCTCCCTCACCCCCCCATTCTTCCCACCCCCCCTTCACCCCCCTTCTTCCCACCCCCCTTCTTCCCGCCCCGCCTCTTCCCAACCCCCTTCTTCCCACCCCCCCTTCTTAACACCCCCCTTCACCCCCTTTCTTCCCACCCCCTCCTTCACCCCCCCCTTCTTCCCACCCCCCTTCTTCCCACAACCCCTTCACCCCCCTTCTTCCCACTCCCCCTTCACCCCCCTTCTTCCCACTCCCCCCTTCACCCCCCACTTCCCACCCCCCTTCTTCCCATCCCCCCTTCACCCCCTTCTTCCCACCCCTCTTCACCCCCCTTCTTCCCACCCCCCTTCACTCCCCTTCTTCCCACCCCCCTTCACCCCCCTTCACCCCCCTTCTTCCCAACCCCCCTTCACCCCCCTTCTTCCCACTCCCCCTTCATCCCCCACTTCCCACCCCCCTTCTTCCCACCCCCCCCTTCTTCCCACCCCCCCTCACACCCCTTCTTCCCATCCCCCCTTCACCCCCTTCTTCCCACCTCCCTTCTTCCCACCCCCCTTCACCCCCCTTCTTCCCTTCCCCCCTTCACCCCCTTCTTCCCACCCCCTTCACCCCCCATTCTTCCCACCCCCCTTCACCCCCCCATTCTTCCCACCCCCCTTCACCCCCCTTCTTCCCATCCCCCCTTCACCCCCCTTCTTCCCATCCCCCCTTCACCCCCCTTCTTCCCACCCCCCTTCCTCCCCACCCCCCTACACCCCCCACTTCCCACCCCCCCTACACCCCCCACTTCCCACCCCCCGTACACCCCCCACTTCCCACCCCCCTTCTTCCCATCCCCCCTTTCACCCCCATTCTTTCCACCCCCCATTCTTCCCACCCCCCCCTTCACCCCCCTTCTTCCCACTCCCCCTTCACCCCCATTCTTTCCACCCCCCATTCTTCCCACCCCCCCTTCACCCCCCTTCTTCCCACTCCCCCTTCACCCCTCTTCTTCCCATCCCCCCTTCACCCCTCTTCTACCCATCCCCCCTTCTTCCCACCCCCCCTTCACCCCCCCTCTTCCCACCCTCCTTCACCCCCCTTCTTCCCACCCCCTTCTTCTCACCCCCCCCTTCACCCCCCGTCTTCCCACTCCCTCCTTCACCCCCCCGTCTTTCCCCCCCCTCCTTTCCCCCCGTCTTTCCCCCCCCCTCCTTCCCCCCCCGTCTTCCCACCCACCATCACCCCCCTTCTTCCCACCACCCCTTCACCCCCCTTCTTCACACCCTTCACCCCCCTTCTTCACACCCTTCACCCCCTTCTTCCCACCCTCCCTTCATCCCCCCTTCTTCCCACCCTCCCTTCACCCCCCCTTCTTCCCACCCCCCTTCTTCCCACCCTCCCTTCACCCCCCCTTCTTCCCACCCCCCTTCTTCCCACCCCCCTTCTTCCGACCCCCTCCTTCACCCCCCTTTTTCCCACCCCCTCCTTCACCCCCCTTCTTCCCACCCCCCCTCGCCCCCCTTCTTCCCACTCCCCCTTCACCCCCCTTCTTCCCACTCCCCCTTCACCCCCCTTCTTCCCACTCCCCCTTCTTCCCACTCCCCCTTCATCCCCCACTTCCCACCCCCCTTCTTCCCACCCCCTTCTTCCCACCCCCCTTCTTCCCACTCACCTTCACCCCCCTTCTTCCCACCCCCCTTCACTCCCCTTCTTCCCACCCACCCTTCTTCCCACCTTCTTCCCACTCACCCTTCACCCCCCACTTCCCACCCCCCTTCTTCCCACCCCCCTTCACACCCCTTCTTCTCATTCCCCCTTCACCCCCCTTCTTCCCAACCCCCCCTTCTTCCCACCCTCCCTTCATCCCCCCTTCTTCCCACCCTCCCTTCACCCCCCTTCTTCCCACCCCCCCTTCTTCCCACCCTCCCTTCATCCCCCCTTCTTCCCACCCTCCCTTCACCCCCTTCTTCCCACCCCCCTTCTTTCCACACCCTCCTTCACCCTCCCTTCAACACCCTTCTTCCCACCCCCTCCTTCACCCCCCTTCTTCCCACCCCCTCCTTCACCCCCCTTCTTCCCACCCCCTCCTCACCCCCCTTCTTCCCACCCCCTCCTTCACCCCCCCTTCTTCCCACCCCCTCCTTCACCCCCCGTCTTCCCACCCCCTCCTTCACCCCCCTTCTTCACCCCCCGTCTTCCCACCCCCTCCTTCACCCCCCTTCTTCCCACCCCCTCCTTCACCCCCCGTCTTCCCACCCCCTCCTTCACCCCCCTTCTTCCCACCCCCTCCTTCACCCCCCGTCTTCCCACCCCCTCCTTCACCCCCCTTCTTCCCACACCCTCCTTCACCCCCCTTCTTCCCACCCCCTCCTTCACCCCCCTTCTTCCCACCCCCTCCTTCACCCCCCTTCTTCCCACCCCCTCCTTCACCCCCCTTCTTCCCACCCCCTCCTTCACCCCCCATTCTTCCCACCCCCTCCTTCACCCCCTTCTTCCCACCCCCCCTTCCTCCCACTCCCTCCTTCTCCCCCCCTTCTTCCCACCCCTCCTTCACCCCCCTTCTTCCCACCCCCCCTTCACCCCACTTCTTCCCACCCCCTCCTTCACCCCCCTTCTTCCCACCCCCTCCTTCACCCCCCGTCTTCCCACTCCCTCCTTCACCCCCCTTCTTCCCACCCCCTCCTTCACCCCCCGTCTTCCCACCCCCTCCTTCACCCCCCTTCTTCCCACCCCCTCCTTCACCCCCCCGTCTTCCCACCCCCTCCTTCACCCCCCTTCTTCCCACCCCCTCCTTCACCCCCCTTCTTCCCACCCCCTCCTTCACCCCCCTTCTTCCCACCCCCTCCTTCACCCCCCTTCTTCCCACCCCCTCCTTCACCCCCCTTCTTCCCACCCCCTCCTTCACCCCCCTTCTTCCCACCCCCTCCTTCACCCCCCTTCTTCCCACCCCCCCTTCACCCCACTTCTTCCCACCCCCTCCTTCACCCCCCTTCTTCCCACCCCCTCCTTCACCCCCCTTCTTCCCACCCCCCCTTCACCCCACTTCTTCCCACCCCCCTCCTTCACCCCCCTTCTTCCCACCCCCTCCTTCACCCCCCTTCTTCCCACCCCCTCCTTCACCCCCCTTCTTCCCACCCCCCTTCACCCCCCCCCCGCTTCCCAACCCCTCTTTCACCCCCATTCTTCCCACCCCCCCTTCACCCCCTTCTTCCCACCCACCCTTCACCCCGCTACCTCCCACCCCCCTCTCCCCACCCCCCTTCTTCACCCCACTTCTTCCCACCCCCTCCTTCACCCCCCCCTGCTTCCCACCCCCATCCTTCACCCCCCTTCTGCCCAGCCCCACTGCTTCCCAACCCCTCCTTCACCCCCCCTGCTTCCCAACCCCCCTGCACACCCCTTCTTCCCACTCTCCCTTCACCCCCCTTCTTCCCACCCCCTCCACCCACCTTCTCCCACCCCCCTCCTTCTCCCCCCTCCTTCCCACCCCCTCCACCCCCCTTCTCCCACCCCCTCCTTCTCCCCCCTTCTTCCCAACCCCCCTTCACCTCCCTTCTTCCCACCCCCCTTCACCTCCCTTCTTCCCACCCCCCCTTCACCTCCCTTCTTCCCACCCCCCTTCACCTCCCTTCTTCCCACCCCCCCTTCACCCTCCTCCTTCCCACCCCCCCAAAACCCCTCTCCTTCCCACCCCCCTTCACCCCCCTCCTTCCCACCCCCCTTCCCACCCCCTTCACCCCCCTCCTTTCACCCCGCCTTCACACCCCTCCTTCCCACACCCCTTCACCCCCTCCTTCCCACACCCCTTCACCCCCCTTCTTCCCACACCCCTTCACCCCCCTTCCCACACCCCTTCATCCCCCTTCTTCCCACACCCCTTCACCTCCCTTCTTCCACCCCCCTCACCCCCCTTCTTCCCACCCCCCTCACCCCCCTTCTTCCAATCCCCCTCACCCCCCTTCCCACCAACCCTTCACCCCCCTCTTCCCACCCCCCTTCTTTTCCTACCCCCCTTCACTCCCTTCTCCCCACCCCCCTTCACCCCCTTCTTCCCACCCCCCTTCACCCCCTTCTTCCCACCCCCTTCACCCCCTTCCTCCCACCCCCCTTCACCCTCTTCCTCCCACCCCCCTTCACCCCCTTCCTCCCACCCCCCTTCACCCCCTTCCTCCCACCCCTCCTTCACCCCCGTTAACCCTCCGTCACCCCCGTTACCCCTCCTTCACCCCCTTACCCCTCCTTCTTCCCTACTCCTCCTTCCCCTACTCCTCCTTCACCCCCTTCCCCTACCCCTCCATCACCCCCTTACCCCTCCATCACCCCCTTACCCCTCCTCCTTCCCCTACCCCTCCATCACACCCCTTACATCTCCTTCTTCCCCTATCCCTCCTTCACCCCCACCCCTCTTTCTCCCCCCACCCCTCCTTCACCCCCCTTACCCTTCCTTCTTCCCTAACCCTTCTTCACCCCTTACCCCTCCTTCACCCCTTACCCCTCCTTCCCTACACCTCCTTCACCCCCGTTACCCCTCCTTCACTCCCCTAACCCTCTTTCTCCCCCTACCCCTCCTTCACCCCCTTACCCTTCCTTCTCCCATACCCCTCCTTCACCCCCTTACCCCTCCTTCTTCCATACCCCTCCTTCACCCCCTTACCCCTCCTTCTTCCCAACACCTCCTTCACCCCTTCCCTTACTCCTCCTTCACCCCCTTCCCCTACCCCTCCTTCACCCCCTTCCCCTCCTTCACCCCTTCCCCTTGCCCTCCTTCCCCTAGCCCTCCTTCACCCCTACCCCTCCTTCAAACCCTACCCCTCCTTCACCCCCGTTACCCCTCCTTCACCCCCTACCCCTCCTTCTTCCCAACACCTCCTTCACCCCCTTCCCCTACTCCTCCTTCACCCCCTTCCCCTACCCCTCCTTCACCCCCTTCCCCTCCTTCACCCCTTCCCCTTGCCCTCCTTCCCCTAGCCCTCCTTCACCCCTTTACACCTCCTTCTTCCCTTACCCCTCCTTCTTCCCCTACCCCTCCATCACCCCCCTTCTTCCCGTACCCCTCCATCACCCCCTTCACTCCCCCTTTTCCACTACCCCCTTCTTCCCACCCCCTCCTTCATCCCCCTTCTTACCCACCCCCTCCGTCACCGCCCTTCTTACCCACCCCCCTCCTTCACCCCCCTTCTTACCCACCCCCTCCTTCAACCCCTTCCTACCCACCCTCTCCTTCACCCCCCTTCTTACCCACCACCTCCTTCCCCCTCTTCTTCCCACCCCCTCCTTACCCCCTCTTCTTCCCACCCCCTCCTTACCCCCTCTTCTTCCCACCCCCTCCTTACCCCCCTTCTTCCCACCCCCTCCTTACCCCCTCTTCTTCCCACCCCCTCCTTCCCCCTCTCCTTCCCCCCCTCTTCTTCCCCCCTCCCCTTCCCAACCCCTCTCCTCCCCCCTCCTTTCCCCCCCTTTTCCCCACCCCCTCTCCTCCCCCCCTTCGTCCCACCCCCTCTCCTTCCCCCCCTCACCTTCCCCCCCACTCCTTCCCCCCCACTCCTTCCCCCCCCTCCCCCCCCACTCCTTTCCACCCCTCTCCTTCCCAACCCCTCTCCTTCCCCCCCTCTTCTTCCCACCCCCTCTCCTTCCCAACCCCCCTCCTTTCCACCCCCTCTCCTTCCCACCCCCTCCCCTTCCCACCCCCTCCCCTTCCCACCCCTCCTCCTTCCCCCCCCCTTCTTCCCACCCCCTCTCCTTCCGCCCCTCTTCTTCCCACCCCCTCTCCACACCCCCCTCTCCTTCTGCCCCTCTTCTTCCCACCCCCTCTCCTTCCCCCCTCTCTTCTTCCCACCCCATCCCCTTCCCACCCCCCCTCCTTCCCACCCCCCCTTCTTCCCAACCCCTCTCCTTCCGCCCCTCTTCTTCCCAGCCCCTCTCCTTCCCCCCCTCTCCTTCCCACCCCCTCTTCTTCCCACCCCGTCTTCTTCCCCCCTCCCCTTCCCCTCTCCTCCCCCCCTTTTCCCCACCCCCTCTCCCCCCCCTTCTTCCCACCCCCTCTCCTTCCCCCCTCTCCTTCCCACCCCCTCTCCTTCCCCCCTCTCCTTCCCACCCCCTCTCCTTCTCCCCCCTCATTTCCACCCCCTCTCCTTCCCACCCCCCCTCCTTTCCCCTCTCTTCTTCCCACCCCCTCTCCTTCACCCCCCCTTCCCACCCCCTCTGCTTCCCGCCCTTCTCCTTCTCACCCCCTCTCCTTCCGCCCCTCTTCTTCCCACCCCCTCTCCTTCCCCCGCTCTTCTTCCCACCCCCTCTTCTTCCCATCCCCTCTCCTTCCCACCCCCTCTCCTTCCCACCCCCTTCTTCCCCCCCTCTCCTCCCGCCCCTCTTCTTCCCACCCCCTCTCCTTCCCCCCTCTTCTTCCGCCCCACTTCTTCCCACCCCCTCTCCTTCCCATCCCCTCTCCTTCCCACCCCCTCTCCTTCTCCCCCTCTTCTTCCCACCCCCTCTCCTTCCCCCCTCTCCTTCCCACCCCCTCTCCTTCCCACCCCCCCTCCTTCCCACCCCTCTTCTTCCCACCCGCTCTCCTTCCCACCCCCTCTCCTTCCCACCCCCTCTCCTTCCCACCCCCCCTCCTTCCCACCCTCTTCTTCCCAGCCCCTCTCCTTCCCCCCCCTCTCCTTCCCCTCCTCCTCTCCTTCAGCCCCTCTTCTTCCCACCCCCTCTCCAACCCCCCCCTCTCCTTCTGCCCCTCTTCTTCCCACTCCCTCTCCTTCTCCCCCTCTCTCCTTCGCCCCCTCTTCTTCGCACCCCCCCTCCTTTCCACCCCCTCTCCTTCCCAAACCCCCGCCTTCCCACCACCTCTCTTTCCGCACCTCTTCTTCCCACCCCCTCTCCTTCCCACCCCCTCTCCTTTCCCCCCCTCTTCTTCCCACCCCCTCTCCTCCCCCCCTCTCCTTCCCACCCCCTCTCCTTCTCCCCCCCTCTCCATCCCCCCCTCTCCTTCTCCCCCCTCTCCATCCCCCCCTCTCCTTCTCCCCCCTCTCCATCCCCCCCCTGTCCTTCTCCCCCCTCTCCTTCCACCCCTTCACCTTCCCACCCCTTCACCTAACCACCCCTTCTCCTTCCCAACCCCTCCTTCCCAACCCCCCTTCCCCCCCTTTTCCCCACCCCCTCTCCTTCCCCCCCTCTTCTTCCCACCCCCTCTCCTTCCCCCCTCTTCTTTCCACCCCCTCACCTTCCCCCCTCTCTTTCCCACCCCCTCTCCTTCCCCCCTCTCCTTCCCACCCCCTCTCCTTCTCCCCCCTCCTTTCCACCCCCTCTCCTTCCCACCCCCCCTCCTTCCCCCCTCTTCTTCCCACCCCCCCTGCTTTCCCCTCTCTTCCTCCCACCCCCTGCCCTTCCCCCCCCCATTCCCACCCCCTCTGCTTCCCGCCCTTCTCCTTCTCCCCCTCTCTCCTTCCCCCCCTCTTCTTCCCACCCCCCCTCCTTTCCACCCCCTCTCCTTCCCAATCCCTCTCCTTCCCACCCCCCTTCTTTCTGCACCTCTTCTTCCCACCCCCTCTCCTTTCCCCCCC
The DNA here is from genome assembly GCF_037043375.1 of Chiloscyllium plagiosum. NCBI lineage: Eukaryota > Metazoa > Chordata > Chondrichthyes > Orectolobiformes > Hemiscylliidae > Chiloscyllium > Chiloscyllium plagiosum. The sequence goes on along the minus strand of NW_028270152.1, from coordinate 54,627,148 downwards.
TCTTCTTCCCACCCCCTCTCCTCCCCCCCTCTCCTTCCCACCCCCTCTCCATCCCCCCCTCTCCTTCTCCCCCCTCTCATTCCACCCCTTCACCTTCCCACCCCTTCTCCTTCCCAACCCCTCCTTCCCACCCCCCCTTCCTCCCCCCCTTTTCCCCACCGCCTCTCCTTCCCCCACTCTTCTTCCCACCCCCTCTCCTTCCCCCCTCTTCTTTCCACCCCCTCACCTTCCCCCCCCTCACCTTCCCCCCTCTCCTTCTCCCCACTCCTTTCCACCCCCTCTCCTTCCCACCCCCCCTCATTCCCACCCCCTCTCTTTCCGCACCTCTTCTTCCCACCCCCTCACCTTCCCACCCCCTCTCCTTTCCCCCCCTCTTCTTCCCACCCCGTCTCCTCCCCCCCTCTCCTTCCCACCCCCTCTCCATCCCACCCTCTCCATCCCCCCCCTCTCCTTCTCCCCCCTCTCCTTCCACCCCTTCACCTTCCCACCCCTTCTCCTTCCCAACCCCTCCTTCCCACCCCCCCCTCTTCCCCACCGCCTCTCCTTCCCCCACTCTTCTTCCCACCCCCTCTCCTTCCCCCCTCTTCTTTCCACCCCCTCACCTTCCCCCCTCTCCTTCCCACCCCCTCTCCTTCTCCCCCTCCTTTCCACCCCCTCTCCTTCCCACCCCCCCTCCTTCCCCCCCTCTTCTTCCCACCCCCTCTCCTTCCCCCCCCCTTCGCTTCCCGTCCTTCTCCTTCTCACCCCCTCTCCTTCCGCCCCTCTTCTTCCCACCCCCTCTCCTTCCCCCCCTCTTCTTCCCACCCCCCTCCTTCCCACCCCCTCTCCTTCCCCCCCTCTTCTTCCGCCCCACTTCTTCCCACCCCCTCTCCTTCCCACCCCCTCTCCTTCCCCCCCTCTCTCCTTCCCCCCCACTCTCCTTCCCCCCCACTCTCCTTCCCCCACTCTTCTTCCCACCCCCTCTCCTTCCCCCCCCCTCTCCTTCCCACCCCCCCCCTCCTTTCCACCCCCTCTCCTTCCCACCCTCTTCTTCCCAGCCCCTCTCCTTCCCCCCCCCTCCTTCCTCTCCTCCTCTCCTTCGGCCCCTCTTCTTCCCACCCCCTCTCCAACCCCCCCTCTCCTTCTGCCCCTCTTCTTCCCACTCCCTCTCCTTCTCCCCCTCTCTCCTCCCCCCCTCTTCTTCCCACCCCCCCTCCTTTCCACCCCCTCTCCTTCCCAATCCCTCTCCTTCCCACCCCCCCTCATTCCCACCCCCTCTCATTCCGCACCTCTTCTTCCCACCCCCTCACCTTCCCACCCCCTCTCCTTTCCCCCCTTCTTCTTCCCACCCCCTCTCCTCCCCCCCTCTCCTTCCCACCCCCTCTCCACCCCCCCCTCCTTTTCCCACCTCTCCTTCCATCCCTTCACCTTCCCACCCCTTCTCCTTTTTCACCCCTTCTACTTCCCAACCCCTCCTTCCCCCCTCTCCTTCCCACCCCCTCTCCTTCCCCCCCTCTTCTTCCCACTCCCTCTCCTTCCCCCCCCTCTTCTTCCCACTCCCTCTCCTTCCCCCCCTCCTTCTACCCCCTCTCCTTCTTCCCCCTCTCCTTCCCACCCCTTCTCCTTCCCACACCCCCTCCCTTCCCCACCCCCTCTCCTCCCCTCCTCTCTTCTTCCCACCACCTCTCCTTTCCCCCCTCTCCTTCCCACCCCCTCTGCTTCCGCCCCTCTTCTTCCCAGCCCCTCTCCTTCCCCCCCCTCCTTCCCACCCCTCTCCTCCCCCCTCCTACCCACCCCTCTCCTTCCCCCCCCTCCTTCCCACCCCCTCTCCTTCCCCCCCCTCTCCTTCCCACCCCCCTCTCCTTCCCACCCCCTCTCCTTCCGCCCCTCTTCTTCCCACCCCCTCACCTTCCCAACCCTCGCCTTCCCACCCCCTCGCCTTCCCCCCCCTCTCCTTCCCACTCCCCCTCCTTCCCACCCCTTCTCCTTCTCCCCCACTTCTTCCCACCCCCTCGCCTTCCCACCCCCTCGCCTTCCCACCCCCTCGCCTTCCCCCCCTCTCCCCTTCCCCCCCCTCTCCTTCCCACTCCCCCTCCTTCCCACCCCCTCTCCTTCTCCCCCACTTCTTCCCACCCCCTCGCCTTCCCACCCCCTCGCCTTCCCCCCCTCTCGCCTTCCCACCCCCTCGCCTTCCCCCCCTCTTCCCTTCCCCCCCCTCTCCTTCCCACCCCCCCTCCTTCCCACCCCCTCTCCTTCCCACCCCCTCTCCTTCCCACCCCTCTCCTTCCCCCCCTCTCCTTCCCACCCCCTCTCCTTCCGCCCCTCTTCTTCCCACCCCCTCTCCTTCCCACCCCCTCTCCCTCCCACCCCCTCTCCTTCAGCACCCCCCTCTCCTTCCCACCCCCTCTCCTTCCCACCCCTCTCCATCCCCCCCTCTCCTTCCCACCCCCTCTCCTTCCCACCCCCACTCCTTCCCACCCCCTCTCCTTCCCACCCCCCCGCTCCTTCCCACCCCCCTCCTTCCCACCCCCTCTCCTTCCCACCCCCTCTCCTTCTCCCCCTCTTCTTCCGCCCCACTTCTTCCCACCCCCTCTCCCTCCCACCCCCTCTCCTTCAGCACCTCCCTCCTTCCCACCCCCTCTCCTTCCCACCCCCTCTCCTTCCCACCCCTCTCCTTCCCACCCCCCCTCCATCCCCCCCTCTCCTTCCCACCCCTCTCCGTCCCCCCCTCTCCTTTCCACCCCCTCTCCTTCCGCCCCTCTCCTTCCCACCCCCTCTCCTTCCCACCCCCCTCTCCTTCCCACCCCCTCTCCTTCCGCCCCTCTTCTTCCCACCCCCTCTCCTTCCGCCCCACTTCTTCCCACCCCCTCTCCTTCCCACCCCCTCTCCTTCCCACCCCCTCTCCTTCCCACCCCCAATCCTTCCCAACCCTCGCCTTCCCACCCCCTCGCCTTCCCCCCCGCTCCTTCCCACCCCCCTCCTTCCCACCCCCTCTCCTTCCCACCCCCTCTCCTTCCCACCCCCTCTCCTTCTCCCCCTCTTCTTCCGCCCCTCTCCTTCCCACCCCCTCTCCTTCCCACCCCCCCCTCCTCTCCACCCCCTCTCCTTCCCCCCCTCTTCTTCCGCCCCACTTCGTCCCACCCCCTCTCCTTCCCCCCATCTCCTTCCCACCCCCTCTCCTTTCCCCATCTCCTTCCCACCCCCTCTCCTTCCCACCCCCTCTCCTTCCCCCCCTCTCCTTCCCACCCCCTCTTCTTCCCACCCCCTCTCCTTCCCCCCCACTTCTCCCCACTCCCTCTCATTCCCACCCCCTCTCCCTCCCACCCCCTCTCCTTCAGCACCCCCCTCTCCATCCCAACCCCTCTCCTTCCCACCCCCTCTCCTTCCCACCCCCTCTCCATCCAACCCCCTCTCCTTCCCACCCCCTCTCCTTCCCACCCCTCTCCTTCCCACCCCTCTCCGTCCCCCCCTCTCCTTCCCACCCCTCTCCGTCCCCCCCCTCCTTCCCACCCCCTCTCCTTCCGCCCCTCTTCTTCCCACCCCCTCTCCTTCCCACCCCCTCTCCTTCCCACCCCCTCTCCTTCCCACCCCCTCTCCCTCCCACCCCCTCTCCTTCCCACCCCCTCTCCTTCCCACCCCCTCTCCTTCCCACCCCCTCTCCTTCCCACCCCAATTCTTCTCCCCCCTCTCCTTCCCCCACCTTCTCCCCCCTCTCCTCCCCCCTCTCCTTCCCCCCCTTCTGCCCACCCCCTCTCCTTCCCACCCCCTCTCCTCCCCCCCCTCCTTCCCACCCTCTCTCCTTCCTCCCCCCTCTCCTTCCCCCACCTTCTCCCCCCTCTCCTCGCCCCCCCTTCTCCCCCCTCCCCCCTCTCCTTCCCCCACCTTCTCCCCCCTCTCCTCCCCCCTCTCCTTCCCCCCCTTCTGCCCACCCCCTCTCCTTCCCACCCCCTCTCCTCCCCCCCTCTCCTTCCCACCCCCTCTCCTTCCCCGCCCTCTCCGTCCCTCCATCTCCCCTCCCCCCCCTCTCCTTCCCACTCCTCTTGTTCCCACCCCCTCTCCTTCCCACCCCTCTTCTTCTCCCCCCTCTCCTTCCCCCCACCTTCTTCTCCCCCCTCTTCTTCCCCCCCTCCTTCTCCCCCTCTTCTTCTCCCCCCTCTCCTTCCCCCCCTCCTTCTCCCCCTCTTCTTCCCCCCCTCTTCTCCCACCTCTCCTTCCCCCCTCTTCTTCCACCCCCTTCTTCTCCCCCCTCTCCTTCCCACCCCCTCTCCTTCCCCCCCCTCTCCTTCCCGCCCCTCTCCTTCCCCCCCTCCTTCCCCCCCTCTCCTTCCCACCCCTTCTCCTCCGCCCCCCTCCTTCCCACCCCTTCTCCTTCCCACCCCTTCTCCTTCCCACCCCATCTTCCCACCCCCTCCTCCTTCTCTCCTTCCCCCCCCCTCTCTCCTTCCCACCCCTTCTCCTTCCCACCCCTCTCCTTCCCACCCCCTCTTCTCCCCCCCCTCCTTCCCACCCCCTCTCATTCTCCTTCTCTCCTTCCCCCCCTCTCTCCTTCCGCCCCTTCTCTCCTTCCGCCCCTTCTTCCCCCCCTCTTCTTCCCCCCCCTTCTTCTCCCCCCTCTCCTTCCCCCCCCTTCCCCCCCTCTTCTTCTCCCACCTCTCCTTCCCCCCCTCTTCTTCCACCCCCTTCTTCTCCCCCCTCTTCTTCTCCCCCCTCCTTCCCACCCCTCTCCTTCCCCCCTCCTTCTTCACACCCCCTCTCCTTCCCCCCCTCTTCTTCACACCCCCTCTGCTTCACACCCCCTCTCCTTCCCCCCCTCTACTTCCCCCCTGGTCTTCCCACCCCCTCTCCTTCCCCCCCCTCCGTTCCCCCCCTCTCCACCCCCACCTCTGCTCCCCCCCCGTTCTCCCCCCCTCCGTTCCCCCCCCTCTCCTCCCCCACGTCCGTTCCCCCCTCTCTCCTCCCCCACGTCCGTTCCCCCCCTCTCCTTCCCCCCATCCGTTCTCCCCCCTCTCCTTCCCCCCCTCCGTTCTCCCCCCTCTCCTTCCCCCCCTCCGTTCTCCCCCCTCTCCTTCCCCCCCTCTTCTTCCCACCCCCTCTACCTCCCCCCCTCTTCTTCTCACCCCCTCTCCTTCACCCCCTGTCTCCTTCCCCCCCTCTTCTTCCCACCCCGTCTCCTTTCCCCCCCTCTTCTTTCCCCCCCTCCTCTTCCCTCCCTCTTCTTCCCCACCCTCTTCGCCCCCCCTCTTCGCCCCCCCCTTCGCCCCCCCCTTCTTCCCACCCCCTCTCCTTCCCGCCCCTCCTTCCCCCCCTCCCCCCCTCTTCTTCCGCCCCACTTCTTCCCACCCCCTCTCCTTCCCACCCCTCGCCTTCCCACCCCCTCGCCTTACCACCCCCACTTCTTCCCACCCCCTCTCCTTCCCAACGCCTCTCCTTCCCACCCCCCCTCCCACCCCCTCTCCTTCCCCCCCTCTTCTTCCGCCCCACTTCTTCCCATCCCCCTCTCCTACCCACCCCCTCTCCTTCCCACCCGCTCGCCTTACCCCCCTCTTCTTCCGCCCCACTTCTTCCCACCCCCTCTCCTTCCCACCCCCTCTCCTTCCCACCCCCTCTCCTTCCCCCCCCTTCCCCCCTCTTCTTCCGCCCCACTTCTTCCCACCCCCTCTCCTTCCCACCCCCTCTCCTTCCCACCCCTCGCCTTCCCACCCCCTCGCCTTCCCACCCCCTCTCCTTCCCACCCCTTCTCCTCCGCCCCCCTCCTTCCCACCCCTTCTCCTTCCCACCCCTTCTCCTTCCCACCCCCTCTTCCCCCCCTCCTCCTTCCCACCCCCTCTTCCCCCCCTCCTCCTTCCCACCCCCTCTCCTTCTCTCCTTCCCCCCCCCTCTCCTTCCCACCCCTTCTCCTTCCCACCCCTCTCCTTCCCACCCCCTCTTCTCCCCCCCCTCCTTCCCACCCCCTCTCATTCTCCTTCTCTCCTTCCCCCCCCTCTCCTTCCGCCCCTTCTCTCCTTCCGCCCATTCTTCCCCCCCTCTTCTTCCCCCCCTTCTTCTCCCCCCTCTCCTTCCCCCCCCCTTCCCCCCTCTCCTTCCCCCCCCTTCCCCCCCTCTTCTTCTCCCACCTCTCCTCCCCCCCCTCTTCTTCCACCCTCTTCTTCTCCCCCCTCTCCTTCCCCCCTTCTTCCCACCCCCTCTCCTTCCCCCCCTCTCCTTCCCCCCCCTCCTTCCCACCCCTTCTCCTCCCCCCCCCTCCTCCTCCCCCCCCTCCTTCCCCCCCCTCCTTCCCACCCCTTCTCCTTCCCCCCCTTCTCCTTCCGACCCCCTCTTCTCCCCCCTCTCCTTCCCACCCCCTCTTCTTCTCCTTCTCTCCTTCCCCCCCTCTCTCCTTCCCCCCTCTCTCCTTCCCACCCTCTCTCCTTCCCACCCCCTCTCCTTCCCCACCCCCTCTCCTTCCCCACCCCCTCTCCTTCCCCCCCCCTCTCCTTCCCCACCCCCTCTCCTTCCCCACCCCCTCTCCTTCCCCCCCCCTACTTCCCCCCCTCTACTTCCCCCCCTCTACTTCCCCCCCCTCTCCTTCCCCCCGCTCTCCTTCCCCCCGCTCTCCTTCCCACCCCCTCTCCTTCCCCGCCCTCACCGTCCCCCCATCTCCCCTCCCCCCCTCTTCTTCCCACCCCCTCTCTTTCCTCCCCTCTTCTTCCCACCCCTCTCCTTCCCACCCCTCTCCTTCCCCCCCTTTCTTCACACCCCCTCTCCTTCCCCCCCTCTTCTTCACACCCCCTCTGCTTCACACCCCCTCTCCTTCCCCCCTTCTTCTTCCCCCTCCTTCTTCCATCCCCCTCTCCTTCCCCCCCTCTCCTTCCCCCCCTCTCCTTCCCACCCCTTCTCCTTCCCCCCCCCTCCTTCCCCCCCTTCTCCTTCCCACCCCTTCTCCTTCCCACCCCTTCTCCTTCCCACCCCCTTTTCTCCCCCCCCTCCTTCCCACCCCCTCTCCTTCTCCTTCTCTCCTTCCCCACCCTCTCCTTCCCACCCTCTCTCCTTCCGCCCCTCTCTCCTTCCGCCCCTCTCTCCTTCCGCCCCTTCTTCCCCCCCTCTTCTTCCCACCCCCTCTCTTTTCCCCCCTCTCCTTCCCACCCCTCTCCTTCCCCCCTCCTTCTTCACACCCCCTCTCCTTCCCCCCCTCTTCTTCACACCCCCTCTCCTTCCCCCCCTCTTCTTCACACCCCCTCTGCTTCACACCCCCTCTCCTTCCCCCCTCTACTTCCCCCCTGGTCTTCCCACCCCCTCTCCTTCCCCCCCTCCGTTCCCCCCTCTCCACCCCCACCTCCGCTCCCCCACGTCCGTTCCCCCCCTCTCCTCCCCCACGTCCGTTCCCCCCCTCTCCTTCCCCCCATCCGTTCTCCCCCCTCTCCTTCCCCCCCTCCGTTCTCCCCCCTCTCCTTCCCCCCCTCCGTTCTCCCCCCTCTCCTTCCCACCCTCTTCTTCCCACCCTGTCTCCTTCCCCCCCTCTTCTTCCCACCCCGTCTCCTTTCCCCCCCTCTTCTTCCCCCCCTCTCCTTTCCCCCCCTCTTCTTCCCCACCCTCTTCGCCCCCCCTCTTTGCCCCCCCTCTTCTTCCCCCCCCTTCGCCCCCCCTTCTTCCCACCCCCTCTCCTTCCCGCCCCTCCTTCCCCCCCTCCCCCCCTCTCCTTCCCCCCCTCTTCTTCCGCCCCACTTCTTCCCATCCCCTCTCCTTCCCACCCCTCGCCTTCCCACCCCCTCGCCTTACCACCCCCTCGCCTTACCACCCCCTCGCCTTACCACCCCCACTTCTTCCCACCCCCTCTCCTTCCCAACCCCCTCTCCTTCCCACCCCCCCTCCTTCCCACCCCCTCTCCTTCCCCCACCTCCTTCCCCCCCCTCCTTCCCCCCCTCTTCTTCCGCCCCACTTCTTCCCATCCCCCTCTCCTTCCCACCCCCTCTCCTTCCCACCCCCTCGCCTTAACCCCCTCTTCTTCCGCCCCACTTCTTCCCACCCCCTCTCCTTCCCACCCCCTCTCCTTCCCCCCCCCTTCTTCCGCCCCACTTCTTCCCACCCCCTCTCCTTCCCACCCCTCGCCTTCCCACCCCCCCACCTTCCCACCCCCTCTCCTTCCCCCCCTCTCCTTCTCGCCCCCTCTCCTTCCACCCCCTCTCCTTCCTCCCCTCTCCTTCCCCCCCTCTCCTTCCCACCCCCTCTCCTTCCCACCCCCCTAATCTTCCGCCCCACTTCTTCCCACCCCCTCTCCTTCCCACCCCCTCTCCCTCCCACCCCCTCTCCTTCAGCACCCCCCTCTCCTTCCCACCCCCTCCTTCCCACCCCTCTCCGTCCCCCCCTCTCCTTCCCACCCCTCTCCTTCCCACCCCTCTCCCCCCCCCCCGCCCCTTCCCACCCCCTCTCCTTCCGCCCCTCTTCTTCCCACCCCCTCTCCCACCCACCCCCTCTCCTTCCCACTCCCCTCTCCTTCCCACCCCCCTCCCCACCCCCCTCTCCTTCCCACCCCCCTCTCTTTCCCACCCCTTCTTCACACCCCCTCTCCTTCCCCCCCTCTTCTTCACTACCCCTCTGCTTCACACCCCCTCTCCTTCCCCCCCTTCTTCCCTCCCCCTCTCCTTCCCCGCCTTCTTCTTCCCTCCCCCTCTCCTTCCACCCCTCTCCTTCCCACCCCTCTCCTTCCCAGCCCCTCTTCTCGCCCCCCTCCTTCCCACTCCCTCTCCTTCTCCTTCTCTCCTTCCCCCCTCTCTCCTTCCCTCCCTCTCTCCTTCCCACCCTTCTTACCCCCCCTCTTCTTCCCCCCCTCTTCTTCCCACCCCCTCTCTTTTCCCCCCTCTCCTTCCCACCCCTCTCCTTCCCACCCCTCTCCTCCCCCCCCCTTCTTCACACCCCCTCTCCTCCCCCCCCTCTTCTTCACACCCCCTCTCCTTCCCACCCCCTCTCCTTCCCCCCCTCTTCTTCCGCCCCACTTCTTCCCACCCCCTCTCCTTCCCACCCCCTCTCCTTCCCACCCCTCGCCTTCCCACCCCCTCGCCTTCCCACCCCCTCGCCTTCCCACCCCCTCGCCTTCCCCCCCTCTCCTTCCCACCCCCACTCCTTCCCACCCCCCCTCCTTCCCACCCCCTCTGCTTCCCCCCCTCTCCTTCTCGCCCCCTCTTCTTCCACCCCCTCTCCTTCCCCCCTCTCCTTCCCACCCCCTCTCCTTCCCCCCCTCTCCTTCCCACCCCCTCTCCTTCCCCCCTCTCCTTCCCACCCCCTCTCCTTCCCCCCCTCTTCTTCCCACCCCCTCTCCCTCCCACCCCCTCTCCTTCAGCACCCCCCTCTCCTTCCCACCCCCTCTCCTTCCCACCCCCTCCTTCCCACCCCTCTCCGTCCCCCCCCTCTCCTTTCCACCCCCTCTCCTTCCCCCCCCTCCTTCCCCCCCTCTTCTTCCGCCTCACTTCTTCCCATCCCCCTCTCCTTCCCACCCCCTCTCCTTCCCACCCCCTCGCCTTACCCCCCTCTTCTTCCGCCCCACTTCTTCCCACCCCCTCTCCTTCCCACCCCCTCTCCTTCCCCCCCTCTTCTTCCGCCCCACTTCTTCCCACCCCCTCTCCTTCCCACCCCCTCTCCTTCCCACCCCCTCTCCTTCCCAACCCTCGCCTTCCCACCCCCTCGCCTTCCCCCCCTCTCCTTCTCGCCCCCTCTCCTTCCTCCCCTCTCCTTCCACCCCCTCTCCTTCCCCCCCCTCTCCTTCCCCCCCTCTCCTTCCCACACCCTCTCCTTCCCCCCCTCTCCTTCCCACCCCCTCTCCTTCCCCCCCTCTTCTTCCGCCCCACTTCTTCCCACCCCCTCTCCCTCCCACCCCCTCTCCTTCAGCACCCCCCTCTCCTTCCCACCCCACTCTCCTTCCCACCCCCTCCTTCCCACCCCTCTCCGTCCCCCCCTCTCCTTCCCACCCCTCTCCGTCCCCCCCGCCCCTTCCCACCCCCTCTCCTTCCGCCCCTCTTCTTCCCACCCCCTCTCCTACCCACCCCCTCTCCCACCCACCTCCTCTCCTTCCCACTCCCCTCTCCTTCCCACCCCCCTCCCCACCCCCCTCTCCTTCCCACCCCTTCTTCACACCCCCTCTCCTTCCCCCCCTCTTCTTCACTACCCCTCTGCTTCACACCCCCTCTCCTTCCCCCCCTTCTTCCCTCCCCCTCTCCTTCCCCGCCTTCTTCTTCCCTCCCCCTCTCCTTCCCCCCCTCTCCTTCCCACCCCTCTCCTTCCCAGCCCCTCTTCTCGCCCCCCTCCTTCCCACCCCCTCTCCTTCTCCTTCTCTCCTTCCCCCCTCTCTCCTTCCCTCCCTCTCTCCTTCCCACCCTTCTTACCCCCCCTCTTCTTCCCCCCCTCTTCTTCCCACCCCCTCTCTTTTCCCCCCTCTCCTTCCCACCCCTCTCCTTCCCACCCCTCTCCTCCCCCCCCCTTCTTCACATCCCCTCTCCTTCCCCCCCTCTTCTTCACACCCCCTCTCCTTCCCACCCCCTCTCCTTCCCCCCCTTTTCTTCCGCCCCACTTCTTCCCACCCCCTCTCCTTCCCACCCCCTCTCCTTCCCACCCCTCGCCTTCCCACCCCCTCGCCTTCCCACCCCCTCGCCTTCCCCCCCTCTCCTTCCCACCCCCACTCCTTCCCACCCCCCCTCCTTCCCACCCCCTCTGCTTCCCCCCCTCTCCTTCTCGCCCCCTCTTCTTCCACCCCCTCTCCTTCCCCCCCTCTCCTTCTCGCCCCCTCTCCTTCCCACCCCCTCCTTCCCACCCCCTCTCCTTCCCCCCCTCTTCTTCAGCACCCCCCTCTCCTTCCCACCCCCTCCTTCCCACCCCTCTCCTTCCCACCCCTCTCCGTCCCCCCCTCTCCTTCCCACCCCCTCTCCTTCCGCCCCTCTTCTTCCCACCCCCTCTCCTTCCCACCCCCTCTCCCTCCCACCCCCTCTCCTTCAGCACCCCCCTCTCCTTCCCACCCCCTCCTTCCCACCCCTCTCCTTCCCACCCCTCTCCCTCCCCCCCTCTCCCTTCCCCCCCTCTCCCTCCCCCCCCCTCCCTCCCCCCCTCTCCTTCCCACCCCCTCTCCTTCCGCCCCTCTTCTTCCCACCCCCTCTCCCACCCACCCCCTCTCCTTCCCACCCCTCACCTTCCCACCCCCTCGCCTTCCCCCCCTTCTTCTTCCCTCCCCCCCTCCTTCCCCCCCCCCCCTCCTTCCCACCCCCTCTGCTTCCCCCCTCTCCTTCTCGCCCCCTCTCCTTCCACCCCCTCTCCTTCCTCCCCTCTCCTTCCCCCCCTCTCCTTCCCACACCCTCTCCTTTCCCCCCTCTCCTTCCCACACCCTCTCCGTCCCCCCCTCTCCTTCCCACCCCCTCTCCTTCCCCCCCTCTTCTTCCGCCCCACTTCTTCCCACCCCCTCCCCTTCCCACCCCCTCTCCCTCCCACCCCCTCTCCTTCAGCACCCCCCTCTCCTTCCCACCCCCCTCTCCTTCCCACCCCTCTCCGTCCCCCCCTCTCCTTCCCACCCCTCTCCGTCCCCCCCCTCCCCTTCCGCCCCTCTTCTTCCCACCCCCTCTCCCACCCACCCCCTCTCCTTCCGCCCCACTTCTTCCCACCCCCTCTCCTTCCCACCCCTCACCTTCCCACCCCCTCGCCTTCCCCCCCTTCTTCTTCCCTCCCCCTCTCCTCCCCCCCACTCTCCTTCCCCCCCTCTCCTTCCCACCCCTTCTCCTTCCCCCCCCTTCTCCTTCCCCCCCCTCCTTCCCCCCCTCCTTCCCCCCTCTTCTTCTCCCACCTCTCCTTCCCCCCCTTCTTCTCCCCCCTCTTCTTCTCCCCCTCTCCTTCCCCCCCTTCTTCCCACCCCCTCTCCTCCCCCCCCTCTCCTTCCCCCCCCCCTCCTTCCCACCCCTTCTCCTCCCCCCCCTTCTCCTTCCCACCCCTTCTCCTTCCCAACCCCTCTTCTCCCCCCCCCTCCTTCCCACCCCCTCTCCTTCTCCCCTCTCCTTCTCCTTCTCTCCTTCCCACCCCCTCTCCTTCTCCTTCTCTCCTTCCCACCCCCTCTCCTTCTCCTTCTCTCCTTCCCCCCCTCTCTCCTTCCCCACCCCCTCTCCTTCCCCAACCCCTCTCCTTCCCCACCCCCTCTCCTTCCCCACCCCCTCTCCTTCCCCCCTCTCCTTCCTCCCCATCTCCTTCCTCCCCCCTCTCCTCCCCCCCCCCTCACCTTACCACCCCCCCCTCCTTCCCACCCCCTCGCCTTCCCCCCCTCTTCTTCCGCCCCACTTCTTCCCACCCCCTCTCCTTCCACCCCCCCTCCTTCCCACCCCCTCTCCTTCCCACCCCCTCTCCTTCCCACCCCCTCTCCTTCCCACCCCCTCTCCTTCCCACCCCCTCTCCTTCCCACCCCTCTCCTTCCCCCCCTCTTCTTCCGCCCCACTTCTTCCCACCCCCTCTCCTTCCCACCCCCTCGCCTTACCACCCCCTCGCCTTACCACCCCCTCGCCTTACCACCCCCTCGCCTTACCACCCCCTCTCCTTGCCACCCCCTCGCCTTCCCACCCTCTTCTTCCGCCCCACTTCTTCCCACCCCCTCTCCTTCCCACCACCCCTCCTTCCCACCCCCTCTCCTACCTACCTCCTCTCCTTCCCACCCCCTCACCTTACCACCCCCCCCTCCCTTCCCACCCCCTCGCCTTCCCCCACCTCTTCTTCCGCCCCACTTCTTCCCACCCCCTCTCCTTCCCACCCCCTCTCCTTCCCACCCCCCCTCCTTCCCACCCCCTCTCCTTCCCACCCCCCCTCCTTCCCACCCCCCTCTCCTTCCCACCCCCTCTCCTTCCCACCCCCTCTCCTTCCCACCCCCTCTCCTTCCCCCCCCTCTCCTTCCCCCCCTCTCCTTCCCACCCCCTCGCCTTACCACCCTCTCGCCTTACCACCCCCTCGCCTTACCACCCCCTCTCCTTGCCACCCCCTCGCCTTTCCACCCCCTCTCCTTGCCACCCCCTCGCCTTCCCACCCTCTTCTTCCGCCCCACTTCTTCCCACCCCCTCTCCTTCCCACCACCCCTCCTTCCCAACCCCTCTCCTTCCTACCTCCTCTCCTTCCCACCCCCTCTCCTTCCCCCCCCTCCTTCCCCCCCACTTCTTCCGCCCCACTTCTTCCCACCCCCTCTCCTTCCCACCCCCTCTCCTTCCCACCCCCTCTCCTTCCCACCCCTCGCCTTCCCACCCCCTCGCCTTCCCCCCCTCCTTCCCACCCCCCCTCCTTCCCACCCCCTCTGCTTCCCCCCCTCTCCTTCTCGCCCCCTCTCCTTCCACCCCCTCTCCTTCCTCCCCGCTCCTTCCCCCCTCTCCTTCCCACCCCCTCTCCTTCCCCCCCTCTCCTTCCCACACCCTCTCCTTCCCCCCCTCTCCTTCCCCCCCTCTCCTTCCCACACCCTCTCCTTCCCCCCCTCTCCTTCCCACACCCTCTCCATCCCCCCCTCTCCTTCCCACCCCCTCTCCTTCCCCCCCTCTTCTTCCGCCCCACTTCTTCCCACCCCCTCTCCTTCCCACCCCCTCTCCCTCCCACCCCCTCTCCTTCAGCACCCCCCTCTCCTTCCCACCCCCCTCTCCTTCCCACCCCTCTCCGTCCCCCCCTCTCCGTCCCCCCCCTCTCCTTCCCACCCCCTCTCCTTCCGCCCCTCTCCTTCCCACCCCCTCTCCCTTCCACCCCCTCTCCTTCCCACCACCTCTCCATCCCACCCCCTCCTTCCCACCCCTCTCCGTCCCCCCCCTCTCGTTCCCACCCCCCTCCTTCCCACCCCCCTCTCCTTCCCCCCCTCTTCTTCACTACCCCTCTGCTTCACACCCCCTCTCCTTCCCCCCTCTTCTTCACTACCCCTCTGCTTCACACCCCCTCTCCTCCCCCCCTTCTTCCCTCCCCCTCTCCTTCCCCCCCTCTCCTTCCCACCCCTTCTCCTTCCCACCCCTCTCCTTCCCAGCCCCTTCTCCCCCCCCTCCTTCCCACCCCCTCTCCTTCTCCTTCTCTCCTTCCCCCCCTCTCTCCTTCCCTCCCTCTCTCCTTCCCACCCCTTCTTCCCCCCCCCCTTCTTCCCACCCCCTCTCTTTTCCCCCCTCTCCTTCCCACCCCTCTCCTCCCCCCCCATTCTTCACACCCCCTCTCCTTCCCCCCCTCTTCTTCACACCCCCTCTCCTTCCCACCCCCTCTCCTTCCCCCCCTCTTCTTCCGCCCCACTTCTTCCCACCCCCTCTCCTTCCCACCCCCTCTCCTTCCACCCCTCGCCTTCCCAGCCCCTCGCCTTCCCAGCCCCTCGCCTTCCCCCCCTCCCCTTCCCACCCCCCCTCCTTCCCACCCCCTCTGCTTCCCCCCTTCTCCTTCTCGCCCCCTCTTCTTCCACCCCACACTTTCCCACCCCCTCTCCTTCCCACCCCCTCTCCTCCCACCCCCTCTCCTTCAGCACCCCCCTCTCCTTCAGCACCCCCTCTCCTTCCCACCCCCTCCTTCCCACCCCTCTCCTTCCCCCCCTCTTCTTCCACCCCACACTTTCCCACCCCTCTCCTTCCCACCCTCTCTCCTTCCGCCCCTCTTCTTCCCACCCCCTCTCCTTCCCACCCCCTCTCCTTCCACCCCCTCTCCCTCCCACCCCCTCTCCTTCAGCACCCCCCTCTCCTTCAGCACCCCCTCTCCTTCCCACCCCTCTCCGCCCCCCCCTCTCCTTCCCACCCCCTCTCCTTCCGCCCCTCTTCTTCCCACCCCCTCTCCTACCCACCCCCTCTCCCACCCACCCCCTCTCCTTCCGCCCCACTTCTTCCCACCCCCTCTCCTTCCCACCCCTCACCTTCCCACCCCCTCGCCTTCCCACCCCCTCGCCTTCCCACCCCCTCGCCTTCCCCCCCCTCTCCTTCCCCCCTTCTTCTTCCCTCCCCCTCTCCTCCCCCCCACTCTCCTTCCACCCCTCTCCTTCCCACCCCTTCTCCTTCCCCCCCCTCCTTCCCACCCCTTCTCCTTCCCACCCCTTCTCCTTCCCACCCCTCTCCTTCCCAGCCCCTCTTCTCCCCCCCTCCTTCCCACCCCCTCTCCTTCTCCTTCTCTCCTTCCCCCCCTCTCTCCTTCCCCCCCTCTCTCCTTCCCCCCCTCTCTTCTTCTCCCCCCCTCTTCTTCCCACCCCCTCTCTTTTTCCCCCTCTCCTTCCCACCCCTCTCCTCCCCCCCACTTCTTCACACCCCCTCTCCTTCCCCCCCTCTTCTTCACACCCCCTCTGCTTCACACTCCCTCTCCTTCCCCCCCTCTTCTTCCCCCCTCGTCTTCCCACCCCCTCTCCTTCCCCCCCTCCGCTCCACCCCCCCGTTCCCCCCCCCTCCGTTCCCCCACCTCTCCTCCCCCACGTCCGTTCCCCCCCCTCCTTCCCCCCTCTCCTTCCCCCCTCTCCGTTCTCCCCCCTCTCCTTCCCCCCCTCCCCTTCCCCCCCTCCGTTCTCCCCCCTCTCCGTTCTCCCCCCTCTCCTTCCCCCCCTCTTCTTCCCCCCCCTCTCCCTCCCCCCCTCTTCTTCCCACCCCTTCTCCTTCCCCCCCTCCCCTTCCCCCCCTCCGTTCTCCCCCCCCTCTCCGTTCTCCCCCCTCTCCTTCCCCCCCTCTTCTTCCCCCCCCTCTCCCTCCCCCCTCTTCTTCCCACCCCCTCTCCTTCCCCCCCTCTTCTTCCCCCCCTCTTCTTCCCACCCACTCTCCTTCCCCCCCCATCTTCTTCCCACCCCGTCTCCTTTCCCCCCCTCTTCTTCCCACCCCGTCTCCTTTCCCCCCTCTTCTTCCCCCCCTCTCCTTTCCCCCCCTCTTTTCCCCCCCTCTTCTTCCCCATCCTCGTCGCCCCCCCCTCTTCTTCCCACCCCCTTCGTCCCCCCCACCCCCTACTTCCCACCCCCTCTCCTTCCCGCCCCTCCTTCCCCCCCCTCCGTCCCCCCCCTCTTCTTCCCACCCCCTCTCCTTCCCCCCTCTTCTTCCCACCCCCTCTCCTTTCCCCTCCTCTTCTTCCCCCCCTCTCCTTTTCCCCCCCTCTTCTTCCCCCCTCTCCTTTTCCCCCCTCTTCTTCCCCCCCTCTTCTTCCCCACCCTTCTTTCTCCCCTCTTCGCCCCCCCTCTTCTTCCCACCCCCTTCGTCCCCCCCCTCCTCTTCCCCCCCTTTTCTTCTCCCCCCTCTTCTTCCCACCACCTCTCCTTCCCATCACCTCTCCTTCCTACCCCCCTCTGTTCCCCCCCTCTTCTTCCTACCCCCCTCTGTTCCCCCCTTCCCCCCACCCCCCTCAGTCCCCCCCCTCTGTTCCCCCCCCTTCCCCCCATCTTCTTCCCCCCCTCTTCTTCCCACCCCCTCTCCTTCCCCCCTCTACTTCCCACCACCTCTCCTTCCCCCCTCTTCTTCCCACCACCTCTCCTTTCCCCCCTCTTCTTCCCAGCCCCCCTCTGTTCCCCCCATCTCCTTCCCCTCCTCTTCCCCCCTCTTCTTCCCCTCCTTTCCCCCCTTCTTCTTCCCACCCCCTCTTCTTCCCCCCTCTCCTTCTCACACCCTCCCTCTTCTTCCCACCCCCCCTCCATTCCTGCCCTCTTCTTCCCACCCCCGCCTCCGTTCCCCCCCTCTCCTTCCCAGCCCCTTTTCTCCCCCCCCTCCTTCCCACCCCCTCTCCTTCTCCTTCTCTCCTTCCCCCCCCTCTCTTCTTCCCACCCCTTCTCCTTCCCACCCCTCTTCTCCCCCCCCTCCTTCCCACCCCCTCTCCTTCTCCTTCTCTCCTTCCACCCCTCTCTCCTTCCGCCCCTTCTTCCGCCCCTTCTTCCCCCCCTCTTCTTCCCCCCCCTTCTTCTCCCCCCTCTCCTTCCCCCCCTCTTCTACCCCCCCTCCTTCCCCCCTCTTCTTCTCCGACCTCTCCTTCCCCCCCTCTTCTTCCACCCCCTTCTTCTCCCCCCTCTTCTTCTCCCCCCTCTCCTCCCCCCCCTTCTTCCCACCCCCTCTCCTTCCCCCCCCTTCTTCCCACCCCCTCTCCTTCCCCCCCCTTCTTCCCACCCCCTCTCCTTCCCCCCCTTCTCCTTCCCACCCCCTCTTCTCCCCCCACTTCTTCCCACCCCCTCTCCTTCTCCTTTTCTCCTTCCCCCCTCTCTCCTTCCCACCCCCTCTCCTTCCCACCCCCTCTCCTTCACCCCCCTCTCCTTTCCCCCCCCTCCTTCCCACCCCCTCTCCTTCCCACCCTCTCCTTCCTCCCCCTCTCCTTCCCCCCCCCTCCTTCCCCCCGCTCTCCTTCCCACCCCCTCTCCTTCCCACCCCCTCTCCTTCCCCGCCCTCACCGTCCCCCCATCTCCCCTTCCCCCCCTTCTTCCCACCCCCTCTCTTTCCCCCCCTCTTCTTCCCAGCCCCTCTCCTTCCCCCCCTTTCTTCACACCCCCTCTCCTTCCCCCCTCTGCTTCACACCCCCTCTCCTTCCCCCCTTCTTCTTCCCCCCCTCTTCTTCCCTCCCCCTCCTTCTTCCATCCCCCTCCTTCTTCCATCCCCCTCTCCTCCCCCCCCTCTCCTTCCCACCCCTTCTCCTTCCCACCCCTTCTCCTTCCCCCCCCTCCTTCCCACCCCTTCTCCTTCCCACCCCCTTTTCTCCCCCACCTCCTTCCCACCCCTCTCCTTCTCCTTCTCTCCTTCCCCCCCTCTCTCCTTCCCACCCTCTCTCCTTCCGCCCCTCTCTCCTTCCGCCCCTTCTTCCCCCCCTCTTCTTCCCACCCCCTCTCTTTTCCCCCCTCTCCTTCCCACCCCTCTCCTTCCCCCCTCCTTCTTCACACCCCCTCTCCTTCCCCCCCTCTTCTTCACACCCCCTCTCCTTCCCCCCCTCTTCTTCACACCCCCTCTGCTTCACACCCCCTCTCCATCCCCCCCTCTTCTTCCCCCCTGGTCTTCCCACCCCCTCTCCTCCCCCCCCCTCCGTTCCCCCCCTCTCCACCCCCACCTCCGCTCCCCCCCCGTTCTCCCCCCCTCCGTTCCCCCCCCTCTCCTTCCCCCCCTCTCCTTCCCACCCCCTCTCCTTCCCACCCCTCACCTTCCCACCCCTCGCCTTCACCCCCCTCTCCTTCCCACCCCCCCTCCTTCCTACCCCCTCTGCTTCCCCCCCCTCTCCTTCTCGCCCCCTCTCCTTCCACCCCCTCTCCTTCCCACCCCCTCTCCTTCCCCCCCCCTCTCCTTCCCCCCCCCCTCTCCTTCCCACACCCTCTCCTTCCCCCCCTCTCCTTCCCCACCTCCGTTCTCCCCCCTCTCCTTTCTCCCCACTCTCCTTCCCCCCCTCTTCTTCCCACCCCCTCTCCCTCCCCCCCTCTTCTTCCCACCCCGTCTCCTTTCCCCCCCTCTTCTTCCCACCCCGTCTCCTTTCCCCCCCTCTTCTTCCCACCCCGTCTCCTTTCCCCCCCTCTCCTTTCCCCCCCTCTTCTTCCCACCCCGTCTCCTTTCCCCCCCTCTTCTTCCCACCCCGTCTCCTTTCCCCCCCTCTTCTTCCCACCCCGTCTCCTTTCCCCCCCTCTTCTTCCCACCCCGTCTCCTTTCCCCCCCTCTTCTTCCCACCCCGTCTCCTTTCCCCCCCTCTTCTTCCCCACCCTCGTCGCCCCCCCTCTTCTTCCCACCCCCTTCGTCCCCCCCCCCTTCTTCCCACCCCCTCTCCTTCCCGCCCCTCCTTCCCCCCCCTCTCCGTTCCCCCCTCTTCTTCCCACCCCCTCTCCTTCCCCCATCTTCTTCCCACCCCCTCTCCTTTCCCCTCCTCTTCTTCCCCCCCTCTCCTTTCCCCCCTCTTCTTCCCCCCCTCTTCTTCCCCACCCTTCTTTCTCCCCTCTTCGCCCCCCCTCTTCTTCCCACCTTCATCCCCCCCTCCTCTTCCCCCCCTCTTCCACCCACCCCCTCTTCTTCCCCCCCTCTTCTTCCCCCTTCTTCTTCTCCCCCCTCTTCTTCCCACCACCTCTCCTTCCTACCCCCCTCTGTTCCCCCCCTCTTCTTCCTACCCCCCCTCTGTTCCCCCCACCCCCCTCTGTCCCCCCCCTCTGTTCCCCCCCCTTCCTCCCATCTTCTTCACCCCCTCTTCTTCCCACCCCCTCTCCTTCCCCCCTCTACTTCCCACCACCTCTCCTTCCCCCCTCTTCTTCCCACCACCTCTCCTTTCCCCCCTCTTCTTCCCAGCCCCCCTCTGTCCCCCCCATCTCCTTTCCCCCCTCATCCCCCCTCTCCTTTCCCCACTTCTTCTTCTTCCCACCCACTCTTCTTCCCCCCTCTCCTTCTCACACCCTCTTCTTTCCCCCTCTTCTTCCCACCGCCCCTCCGTTCCCCCCCTTCTTCCCACCCCCCCTCCATTCCTCCCCTCTTCTTCCCACCCCCGCCTCCGTTCCCCCCCCTCTCCTTCCCAGCCTCTCTTCTCCCCCACCTTCCCATCTCCTCTCCTTCTCTCCTTCCCACCCTCTCTCCTTCCGCCCCTCTCTCCTTCCGCCCCTTCCTCTTCCCACCCCCTCTTCTTCCCACCCCCTCTCTTTTCCCCCCTCTCCTTCACCCCCCCTTCTTCACACCCCCTTCTTCACACCCCCTTTTCTTCACACCCCCTCTGCTTCACACCCCCTCTCCTTCCCCCCCCTCTTCTTCCCCCCTCGTCTTCCCACCCCCTCTCCTTCCCCCTCTCCGTTCCCCCCCTTCTCCTCCCCCACATCTGTTCCCCCTCCTCTCCTTCCCCCCCTCCGTTCTCACCCCTCTCCTTCCCCCCCCTCCGTTCTCCCCCCCTCTCCTTCCCACCCTCCGTTCTCCCCCCTCTCCTTCCC